>NC_072419.2:65125833-66447916 GCF_028858775.2 Pan troglodytes
CCACCACACCATCACCACCACCACACCACCATCACCACCACCATCATCACCACCACCACCATCACACCATCACCACCATCACCACCACCATCACCACCACTGCCACACCACCACCATCACCACCACCACCACACCACCATCACCACCATCACCACCATCACCACTACCACACCACCATCACCACCACCACCATCACCATCACTACTACCATCACTACCACCATCACCACCACCATCATCACCACCACCACACCACCACCACCACAATCACCACCACCACCATCACCGCCACACCACCACCACCACCGCCACACCACCACACCACCATCACCACCACCACCATCACCACTACCATCACAACCACCACTACCATCACCACCAATGCTACACCACCATCATAACCAGCACCATCACCGCCACCAGGCATAGTCACTGGTCAGCTAGCAAGCAGAAGGAGGCAAGATTTATATCCAGGCCTGTGTGGTCCCAAATCTGGCTTCTGGTTTCTCACCTCCAAACTTTCTGTTGAGCCCTCTCATAAGATACCATCTATTTTCCCTTTGAAGCCCACCTAAATACTGTCAGAGAAAAGACATTAGAGAAAAATCCCTTTAAAAACAGATATAAAACGAGGGTGCCCCCATTTCACCCTTCTCTCTCCTACACACTTTCAGAGGACACTGCAAGGCATAGACAAAGGATGAAGTCAGAGAAAGCCAAAATAAGTAACAAAAACATCAATCTAACTGGCACTACTAACTAGAAGAACCCAAAAGAATAAACTAAAAATGATTTTAAAATATAAAAAGAAGTCCAGATTTACCAAATATCACAACTGTAAAACCCAAAGGACATCGAATTGGAGGTTCCTAGATTTTGAGATTTTTAGACCAAAATCTACGAACAGTGGCATAAGCCACTGTGCCCGGCCAGACCACGCTAATATTTCAAAAGAAATGTGTGGCACTCACATCCGGTTGCCAGCTGTTTTGCTTTTTTTAAAAAAATCTGCTAGATAAAGTCACTGAAAACTAAATAAAAGCAAAATTTAAAAAACAACATCAGCGGGCGCAGTGGCTCATGCCTGTAATCCCAGAACTTTGGGAGGCCGAGGCGGGCAGATCACGAGATCAGGAGATGGAGACCATCCTGGCTAACATGGTGAAACCTCGTCTCTACTAAAAATACAAAAACAAAATTAGCCGGGAGTGGGGGCAGGTGCCCCTAGTCCCAGCTACTCAGGAGGCTGAGGCAGGAGAATGGCATGAACCGGGGAGGCGGAGCTTGCAGTGAGCCGAGATTGAGCCACTGCATTCCAGGCTGGGCGATAGAGCCAGACTCTGTCTCAAAAACAAACAAACAAACAAAAAAAAGATCTAAAATCTTTTGGGGAGGGTAGAATTCAAGCAGTTTTATTTATTCATTCATTTATTATAAGGATTTCTGATTTATTTATTTTCAAAGACTCTAAAATCTTAAAGCAAAACAAAACCCCTAATTATCATCTACAATCCTTCTAGAAAGAAATGATATCAAAATTCTAAAAGGCAGGAAGCTTATATAGCCTCAAAATCAAGAATCAAAATCAAAAGTCCCTCCCCTGAATAAATTTGGCTTGATGAAAGCCCCACTACAACATCTTTCGTTTTCTCATTTCACTGTGGACTGGCATTTGGGAACCGCTGACTTAGTTCAACTCTTTCCCTGATGAGGTAGTCTCTTCTACCAAATCCTCCAGAAACCTTCTCTGAGTGTTTGCCTGAGTAGGCTGCTGGTTGCCTCAAAAACCAACCAATTCTGAAAGTGGCAGAAGATGAGAAAAACGTACAAAAATCAATACCATTTCTATAAATACATAATAAGAGGCCTGAAAATATAATTAAAAAAAGAGTGCCCACTCACAATGCAACAAAAGCATCTAATACTTGGGAAATATATGATATATATTCACATATCAAACTCACATAGGATGTATTAAAATTACACGAAGAAAACACAAATCCTTAATGAGAGAAATAGTGACCTGAACAGATTGAGAGGCCATACTTCTGGCTTAAGACTAAATGCAGAAAAGATGATAATATTTCCCAACTTAATTTATAAATTGAATGCCATTCCAGTCAAAATATCACCAAGGTCATTTATAAAACTTGATAAAAATGGTTCTTAAATTCATATAGAAAAATAAATGGACAAAACATCAGAGAATGCTGAGATACTGTGCAGTGAGAAGGCATTTGCCCCAGCAGATCTTAAACTATAGTCTAAAATCATCATTGTTAAGGCTGTAGGGCAGTCACGCTAAGATACTGGGAAAATGTCGCAATTTCACTAACTGAGCAGGAATGAAACCACTAGCAACTAAAACTACAGAACCCACAGAAGGCCACAACACTCCGAGGACAGAGAGATGTCTTGCAAAACTCTCTTATCTCAGTTGTGGACAGGAAGCTTTTGTTTTTGTTTTTCTAACTAACTGAGCAAGGTCAAAAATTTACAAAGTGACAAGATGAAGATTTCCTGACAGCGTAAAACAAGCCTCTCCTTAAGTATTTTCCAAGGTTCATCTCAATCCCCACACAGCACCTCATTCCTAGAATGCTTATGGTCAAAATCACACTTTGGAAGTTAATTAAATTCCCGTTGTCCTCTAACTGTGAGTGTGAGTGTGTGACACAGGCTGGCGGCTACAACTCCTGTCCCAGAGGCTCTTTTGCCAGGGACCCTGCACCATCTCCACCAGGTGCCCAGGCACTCAGGAGGCACTGCTGGACTTCTTGCTGGGCCATTGGCTCCCTAAATACACAGATTATTGCTTAAAGGCGAGGATCTCCTCCACTTAAGTCAAATCTCACATGCCTCAATGCCATTTCTTTTTATATGTGGCTCCTCACATGCCTGAAACCAAATCTGCCATTTGGAAAACCGGAAAGTCTTCTCTTGCTCCTCTTCCCTCCCTCCTCAGTGAAGAGCTGGGAGAGAAGTGACGGCTGCTTCCTGAGGGAACTTCTAGACCAGTAAAGGGAAGGACTCCCAATTTATGATGACTTTTAGCCGAAACAATGGATGGGGAAGAGGGGGTCCAGAAGTAATCACCAGCCTCCAGTGCATTCTCATTTCTGACGTTGAGAGGCCCTTCTTTCATTCTCCTGGCTCCATGATATTTTATCATGCACAATGTATGTCACTCATGGGCCCTATTAGGAATCCTATCATCCTAGCAGTGGAGGTGACCTTGTAGACCAACCCATCCAACACCTCAGGGTTCTCATGCACAAGGAAAGAAGAAGTGGAAAGAAAACCCTGATGTGGAAACCAAGTATCCACCACAAGGAAGCCAAGGATGCACCCGGCTAGAGCACTGATCTGATTCTCAACCCGTCCAGATCAACCCCACACACACCTGACTGAGACCTAAGGGGTCCACACATCCTAACGCCAGCACGAGGCAGGACCTCATCTTCACTGGACTGTCTTTTAGAAAAATGAAGCCAAGCGAAAATAACAAACAAATACCTTAGAATTCTCTTTAACGCAAAGCAATGCTACAGTGAATGACGCCGATTTCTCCCCAGTTATCAGGACGGACTGATTACAGTGCCCAGATTCATTTGCCTGAAGATAATTGCCTCAATTATCCACTTCACTTTGCACATATAGAAATAGTCCCAATCTACTGGAGCCTCAGTGACTAGACATGTAAAATTGGTCTAATCATATTTTGAAGAGCTCGAGCTGCAAGGATTTCTCTGAGCGTGTGCCTAAACCATGACAACACTAAGGGTTTCTCCCCTCCGGGCTCGAGGCGTGCTCGCTCTCTCCCTCCCAGAAGTCTGATGGGGTGAGTCAGATCCTCAGCAGATAAGATGAAAACAACTTTGAGGCTCTCTGTCAGGGCTAGGGGCTAGAGGAAAGATAGGATGTCCAGGACAGCTGGACAAAAGACAAAGCTATGAGCCGAGAGCTTTCCTGACGGTTGAGTGGTCCTTTGCAATCAGCAGTGTTTTCACCCACAGCTCACTGGCTGGCATGGCTGCTGGTGGGCAGGGCAGAGGTGGACATCCGGGGCCAGAACCACGTAGACTGGGGGTGTCCTGGGACAATGATGTCTCAACTGGCTGCAGGAAAGAACCAGACAAGCTCAGTGTAGGTCCGGCTGGGCAGACAGCCGGAACTCAAGATGAAGCAAGGCAGGGTGTCAGAGTCCAGGGTCTGAACCGGAGAATACAGAATGCCAAGCTCCAGGGCCACGGGAGAGAAATGAGACACCACGTCCAAGAGGGCCTGTACCCCTCTTGGGTACTGATGCTTTGCCTGAGCAAGGGGGCTTCTAGATGCTTCCCATTGGATCCAGAGTCTAGAAATTGCTCCTCCTGTGGCAGAGGGAGAGAGAGGGAGATAGGCACTTATCAGTAGGAGAAGCTCAACAGAGCACGAAGTGAAGAGAAAGTAAGGGAGCTCCTGGGAAGACAGCTCCGAGCAATCTCTATGCACAGAACGAAGGCTCCTTTCTGATCCTACGCCCTTTAAAAACGAATGGCACAAATACAGTATTGTAATCCCAAAAATGGCCTGGACAGAAACCAGCCATGTCAAAAAGGTGATTATTTCCCTCTATTGTTTGCTTTTAGCTCTAGATGGCATTCCCCCCAAATCTCAAAATCAGGAGCTCGAGGTTTTCACCATTTCTACTGGTGAGAGCCAATTGATATCAGCGCAGTCTGAATAGCAGCAAAATAGCACCCTAGAGAGCTGAGCCAAATGCTTCTGCATTGTACCTGGTCCTCTCTGGGGAACAGGCGGGAGGGGCCAATACCAAATTCTCGGTGGGGTTGAGCCTTACTGGCTGATTGCCACAGTGAGGGGTGGGGAGTGCTGCCAACTCCCTGAATTCATTTCTGTCCAAAGGAAAGTTTGAAAAGCTCTTCATCTCCAAAAATAGTCCTTTCCAATGATTATCCAAAAAATATCTTCAAGAGTGATTATACCCGCTCACCAGGCAGGGCAGAACCAATCCATTATCTTGAGTTTCATCTTAGAAAATGCATTGAGGACTATGGGACCTCTGACAATAGCCTGCAAGCCTTCTGAGAACCCATGATTCATCTGTCTCCCCCAGGGCCACTGGCACATGGCTTTGCACACGGTAGACACATGGTTAGAAACAAGTGGATTGAAAGCAGTTCTCATGGGCTTTTAAAAATCAAAAGAAAATCTCAGAGTCAGAATAGGTAAAGACTCATCTCTTTCTGAAAATCACAAGATGAACTGTACCTCTGATTCTAACCAGTTACTCAACTTCCCTCCCTGTCTATCTGGGCTGGAATGTATTACTCTACACCTGTCAGCAATCTGGTTTTAATATTTGGGGGCACTTCACATCAATGTGTGTGATGTTGGATGGCAGGAATTGCTCATCCTCAATTACTTCGATCTCCCCACAATGCCCGGAATAGTGTCTTGATCATAGAAGTGGCTCAATTTATGACTGCTAAATAGCCAATTTCATTTGTAATTTCCGAGACAGCTCCAGGAGAGGAGGCAAAGAGAACCAATGTAATTAACAGATGGACTTGACTGATTTCTTTGCTTCAACAAGTGGTGAGTTGTGGAGCAAAGAGCCTCCACGCCCTGCCTTGGTGAGGAAAGCTCCTCCACAGGCCGCTGGGTCCATCGCACACATCTGTTTGCCCTGTCTTAGAACTGCCACCCCAACACTCCTTCCTGTCACTGAGCCACTTGCACTTTCAATGCTTCCAAAATAGTAAAAAGTGGGGGGGGGGGGGAGGATCGTGTCCATCAGTAGAGCCCCCAAACCCTTCTCCCACAGCCTACAAAGGCCTTCAATGGAATCAGAGGCTAACCTGATAAGACTGCGGTGGGCACCAAGTTCCAACCCCACTTGCTCACGCACACCACGAAAAACATCTCCAGTGTGTGGCTACCTGTCCTTTGACTTCACATTGCTTCTGACAAAGCGCCAACTTTCTGACAGCCCACTCCATGTCAGATTCTTCTTTGGGTTGCGCTGAAGGCTTTCTGCTACAACTACCACCGATAGGTTCTAATTTTGCCCTCTAGAGCCATATATAATAAATCTTAAGGCCTCTTCCACATGAAAATCCTTTAAGGAGCTAAAGACAATATTCTTCACAATTTATCCAAATCAGAAGCTTACTGTATGATACTGTAGTGAGCTGGGAACTGCGCTTTCCTGTCCAACTGGTTTAGGAGCCTCCCTCCAGCAGAGCCCCGGAAGTGATATATGCCCATACTTTATTTACCGGCAGACAGAGAGAGCCCCTTGTTCCTCAGCCTGGTAACAACAGAGGTGGTTCATCACCCACTTGCTCCTTTTTGAAATTCACTCTGCAGCGAGCACTTTTTAAAGTCATGCACGTAATGCATTTTAAAGAGCATCTTCTGTACGGCTCCATTTGCTCGACCTCGGCACTAAGTGTGAGATGGAATGGCATCTCAGTGCAGTCCCCCATTCCTTCCTCCCAGAGCCTGTGGTGAATGTACACTGAGATGTATTTGTAACTACACAGGACTGGGGCTCAAAAATGCAGTCTTTTGTTAAATGTGTGTTTGCTGATTAAAATGCATCTTGCAAAGAAAGCGCATTGCTAATGCAGAATCTAGTCCAAATATATGTATTATGTAATGCACATTTTTTAATAATGCAGGCAATCTCGGTGTATCTATATTAGTGAATCAGCTCTGGGCTGCCATCTCCTTTATAGGCATAAAAGCACTCCATCTGAAGAATGAAGTACTTTCTTATGTACACTAAAGAATCATAATCTACCTCGTTGCTGACAGCTGACATTAGTTTCCATTCAAAGGGCATTTACTAGCACCCATATATTCCTGATTTTTCCCCCAACGTGCCCTGAAATCAGCTTGAATAATATATTTCTGTTCCATATGCTGTCGATGGAGCTGTGCTAATAAGAAATAAAGTGGGTGGGTCAGTGTAGGCAGACTCTCTAGAAACGTGCCCCATTAGTTGGGACTGAGAAGCGGAGATCAGGATTTGAAATATACAGCTCTAAATGCCCCTGTCCAGTGTCCCATGATAATATCCACACAGTGACTACAGCCACGCAGGCACCTGTGATAATAAAACCCTTGCTGTTCCACAGGAAAAGTGGTAGAGCAGGGCACAACTGGAACATAGACATTTGTCCTTTTGTGGGGTTTGACAAGTCAATCCTACTTTATCAGACTAACCTCCCAGGTTCAAGCAATTCTTGTGGCTCAGCCACCCGAGCAGCTGGAACTACAGGCGTGCGTCAACACGCCTGGCTGATTTTTGTATTTTTAGTAGAGACAGGATTTCACCATGTTGGTCAGGCTGGTCTTGAACTCCTGGCCTCAAGTGACCCATCCGCCTTGGCCTCCCGAAGTGCTGGGATTATAGGTGAGAGCCACCATGCCCAGCCCAATCACTATTTTAATGCTACAAACTAACACAGAGTGCAAGATACAAGCTAGACACAGCCAAGATGCAGAAAGGAAAACCTCAACACATCCAAAGCAGTTGCTGGTCTCTCACTGGGGTATGAACTCTGCACTTGGTGGTTTTAATACGGGTGTGGTGTTGAAGGTGTGAGGTTAAGTTCCATCATGGTGAGAATGGCTGTGGGTACCTGACTGACTCTTCAGACACCAGGCAGAAGTACCAGTACCAGGAGGGCCTGGTGGGCCACCCAGTGGTAGAGCCTCTTTTTTTAAGATTCCCCATACTGACTCAAGAAGGAGAAAAGGACCACAACCCATGACATGTGTCCTAAGTCAAACAACCTTCTTGATACTCCCAGGGATTCTAGGACGATGGCTTTGCTCTGAGTTGTTTCGCCTTTGGACTTGTCACTATGGCCAAAAAGGCACTCCATAATCATCATGGAGGGCCAGACTGAAGACATGCACACCTCAAAAGCAGCAGCCAGGTTAGCTCCCACTGCAGGGATCTCCTCCTGTAGGCCATCATTTGATTTTCTAGGGCCAAGAAAGAGCGGCACTATTTACTCCAAATCTTCAGCCTTGCAGAGTACAACAACACGATCTAGTGGTGTCTGACCGCCCCCTAGCCCTGATCCAATCATTTTCTCATGTGGAATTCAAGCTAGATTAAACTATGTTGGTGGGTACAGAGGGATTCTGACTGATTCAATCTCCTGATTAACAGCAAATTAATCCAAAATATCCTTTCCTTAATACAATACTTTTGTTGTTGTTGTTCACTACTCTACCTTCAGCACCTAAAACACAGCTTGGCACATGCAAGGCACCCAATGAGTATTGCTGAGTTACCTTTGTTAAAAACCTATCTAGGAGCCGGGCGCGGTGGCTCACGCCTGTAATCCCAGCTACTCAGGAGGCTTAGGTAGGAGAATCTCTTGAAGCCAGGAGGCAGAGGTTGCAGTGACCCAAGATCACATCAGTGCACTCCAGCTTGGGTGACAGAGCAAGATTCTGTCTCAAAAAAAAAAAAAAAAAAAAAAAAAAAAAAACCTACCTAGGAAATGGCTGTAAGGGGCCTCCAGTGAGGATTCCGTGTCACCCTGAACTGCCCCGCAGGAGAGAAGTGGTTGTGTGAACTGAGAGCGCAGGAAAGACTTCCCTTTACCCATGCTCTCAGCTCCAGTCCACTTCCAGCACCACCTTCTCAGCTCAATCGAGCTCAGGGCAGTCCTCAGATGGGCTTGCGGACTTGCAAACTACTACCTCAACCGTGGGGGCCCTTGTTGAAGAAGATGAGGTAATTAGCCAATTCAGACTGTTTGAGCACGTATTTTTTGGAAACTTTTCTAATTACAGTCACTATAACAGATCTGCTAAAGGTAGTTTCATGATTAATGGCTGCCCGAAGTTACCATCCTCAAACTATTAAGCCATTGGAAAATGCTAGAGGCTTAATACTCGTGTATAGACAGACCCTCATTCCCCTGAATATTTGCTATTTGGGGTTCTGGGTTTTTAGCTGCTTCCAGGCTGTGTTTATTTCCCCAATAACTGGGGAAACTGGGGAGGGGCACGACCCCACGGGAGCCTGCGCCCACCTGCCCAAGTACTGGACCTGGGGCTAGCTTGCCGCTTGCTCCTTGCCACCCGCCAGGCCCCCCGCCCATCGCTTCGCCCAAATCCTTTCAAACAAGGTTCCCTCCTGCCACCTGCCGGCCCACTAGGGTCTGCGCCACAGGCTCGGCGCCACCACGCAGCTCGCGGGGAGGTGGCCCCCACCTCCTTACTGCACATGCCCGGCAGAAGTCCGGGCGCGCAACTTCGCAGAACCTCACTGCCCGTCCCTCCTCGCCTCAGTCTCCTCTGTCCTCTCCCAGGCAAGAGGACCGGCGGAGGCACCTCTCTCGAGTCTTAGGCTGCGGAATCTAAGACTCAGCGAGAGGAGCTCGGGAGGAGACAGAACTTTCCCATCCCTTCTTCTTGCTCAGAGAGGCAAGCAAGGCGCGGAGCTTTAGAAAGTTCTTAAGTGGTCAGGAAGGTAGGTGCTTCCCTTTTTCTCCTCACAAGGAGGTGAGGCTGGGACCTCCGGGCCAGCTTCTCACCTCATAGGGTGTACCTTTCCCGGCTCCAGCAGCCAATGCGCTTCGGAGCCGCTCTCTGCAGAGCCAGAGGGCAGGCCGGCTTCTCGGTGTGCGCCTAAGAGGATGGATCGGAGGTCCCGGGCTCAGCAGTGGCGCCGAGCTCGCCATAATTACAACGACCTGTGCCCGCCCATAGGCCGCCGGGCAGCCACCGCGCTCCTCTGGCTCTCCTGCTCCATCGCGCTCCTCCGCGCCCTTGCCACCTCCAACGCCCGTGCCCAGCAGCGCGCGGCTGCCCAACAGCGCCGGAGCTTCCTTAACGCCCACCACCGCTCCGGCGCCCAGGTATTCCCTGAGTCCCCCGAATCGGAATCTGACCACGAGCACGAGGAGGCAGACCTTGAGCTGTCCCTCCCCGAGTGCCTAGAGTACGAGGAAGAGTTCGACTACGAGACCGAGAGCGAGACCGAGTCCGAAATCGAGTCCGAGACCGACTTCGAGACCGAGCCTGAGACCGCCCCCACCACTGAGCCCGAGACCGAGCCTGAAGACGATCGCGGCCCGGTGGTGCCCAAGCACTCCACCTTCGGCCAGTCCCTCACCCAGCGTCTGCACGCTCTCAAGTTGCGAAGCCCCGACGCCTCCCCAAGTCGCGCGCCGCCCAGCACTCAGGAGCCCCAGAGCCCCAGGGAAGGGGAGGAGCTCAAGCCCGAGGACAAAGATCCAAGGGACCCCGAAGAGTCGAAGGAGCCCAAGGAGGAGAAGCAGCGGCGTCGCTGCAAGCCAAAGAAGCCCACCCGCCGTGACGCGTCCCCGGAGTCCCCTTCCAAAAAGGGACCCATCCCCATCCGGCGTTACTAATGGAGGACGCCGTCCAGATTCTCCTTGTTTTCATGGATTCAGGTTAGTTGCCCCGCTAAATTGGGGAGCCTGAGGGCGGTGTGGGAGCAGCGCGGGTGGAAAGGAGGTGAGAAGGAAAGGCAGGTCAGGGGCGAGTGGGAAGAGAGGAGGCTCAGCTGGTCAGCCTGGGATCGGGGGTCAGGGTGAGGCGGCGAGGGCTCCCCCAAACTTCCCAGGATGCCAGGGGCGCCCTGGTGGCCAAAGGCTTGTTGGACGGCGGGGCGCACGCCGTGCGTCCCGCTGGAGACAACCTGAGGTCTCCGAGCTGGTGCCCCGGCTACGCTACTGAATCCCGAACGCACCCCAGATTTGGAGCTGCACACCCAAACGGCATTGGTAAGTCACTTGTTTTGCGCGCTTTTCTTCCTCCTAGAAAGACTAGTCTCAAATAAGTTGGCCTTCTCAGGTGTCCAAAATGTGGTTCGGAGGTGCGAGCGCCAACTTTCACGATGTGAGAGCAGCCGCGCTGTAGAGACACTGTTGAAATGTGCAGAAAGTAATCAGAATGGGAATGGGCGAGAACTCTAGAGACTGACCACCCGGGAGGGAAGTCACGCGCGCGCGGCGCCTAAGCAGCTCAGAGCCGGAGCCCAGGTCCCAGAGCTGACAATTAAGCCGCGGGACCTCCGCGCCAGTGCCTCCAGCTGCCGTGCGCCAGCCTTGGCCGCCACAGCCCGCCTCCCTTCGCTCGCGGGACAGAGACCGCCTCAAAGAGCGTGCGCACCTGCCCGCGCGCGCCGGAGCTGACCTCTCCCGGCGGCGGGCGGTTAGGGGAAAGTACCTGGGGGAAAGGTAGAGGAGGTAAGGGGACCCTTGGGGGTGCCCCTACGGGCTACCAGGGTTGAACGCACAGGCATGGTCACGTCGGGGTATTGCCAAGCTTTTGGCGCAGCTGGTCGGGTGGCCAGGCTGCATGCGGCTTAGCAGGAGACGTCCTGGGCTGTTTGTGCAGGACCTCTGGAGGCCCTCGAGATCGTCGCAAGCGGAAAGGTAAAGCGGAACAAGGGACAGGCTGGAGACGGGGGTCGCGTCTAACATCAGGATAACTTACAATTCGTTTCCAAAGAGCGCGGTACGCGCAGAGCTGGGGAAAGGTGTTGGATCCGGCGCCAGTCCTTGGACGATCAGTCGTCGAAAAGGAGGCAGGGGCCGGCGGCTCCGGCAGCCTTGGGGAGGGGAGGCGAGGCGGCGTGCTCCGGCCATTTTCAGCACGGGTAGAGTTAAGTTTAATCTGTAACCTGGAGGGGAATCTGCTCTGATGACCCAGCACAAAAACGGCAGCAATCTGGTAACGCACCTTCGGAAGGGAAGGCGTGCTCTCCTCGCCAGTCCTGGGGGGAAAGACTGATAAGTGAAATGTCTTTTAAAAATCTCATCCGACTTGGAAATTGATTTTTTTTTTTCCTGGTGTGCGTGTCTCATTTTGCGCCGGCTTAATTATTCGGATGACAACGATTTGGAGGAATAGTAAAGCGTTTTGAGGGCTTGAGATGAATGACGGTCAGGTTCTTAACTCCTAAGGATGATGATAGAAGGAAAATACCTTAAATGGTCTTCCTTCCAGGACCTATTCCGTAGGAAAGGCGTCGCGGCGCCCAAGACTTAGTTCTGCCGGGCTGCAGCGCAGACTGTGGTTGGATGCCTTTGGTGGTCTTCCCTAGTAAATACGGAGAAACCAGTTTATTTGCAAGTGGTTTTCTGCGACAGCAATGTTAGTCTCAGAAGTTTGGAGGCTGCGGAAGGGCTAGGCGTGCCCCGCTTTTGGCTTGCCCCTAAATCGAAATTCCTGCTTAATGTAAACAATGATGGTGTGTTGGCTTTCTGTGACGTTAAGTGTTCAGTTTTTCCTCTGGTAATGTCTCAGCCTGAGTTCACCAAGCAAAATGTCTCTAGGGACAAGCAAGAAAAACTAGGGATTGTGTTGAATTTTTTTGGTGTGCCTTTCAAGTGTGGGAGCTATCTTCAGACTGGGTATTCCGGGAGACCCGTTTTCCCACAGAGAATTATTCATTAGAGAAATGAGCATGTTGCCTTGTTGCAGGATGAATAAACAAGTTTTTTAAAAGCCCTCCGTGTCGAGCCCACACCTCACACCCATCTTGCTGTTTTTTAAACAGAAGCCCAACACAGGGATGTTTCCTGAACTGTAAGCAATGTACCATGTTCACATGTAGCGAGGAGGGGCAATCTAGGAACACACACTGTCTTTCAGTCTTCCACAAACTGCCTCGCCATCTGCATTACAGCCCAATTGTAAAAACCTGTTACCTACCGGCACACACTCTCCCCCGCTCAATTCCCCTCCCCCGCTCAATTCCCCTCCCCCAGCTTCCCTCTTTACACCCTGATTCAAGGGTGGAAAAGCCAGTGCAGACCATATAAAGCAACTGAGAGCTATACCAACCCCCGAGGAAAGCACCTATGACCCTCCCTGAGAAGACAGGATTTTGCTATATAGACTTAGCAAACCTTCTTTCTGCCTGAGAAACTGGTATTCAGCTGCCGTCCTTTTCCAGAGCCATTTTTAGCAAGTTCCCCAAGCATTCCCAACTCACTAGTCTCCCAGCTGGCCCTTTGTCCCACCCTGCTCAACTGGGGTTAGCATCTGAATAGGCCCACTTGCCCCTTTCACATAGGTGAGGTCTGCGGGGTGAGGATAGGCTCCCAAGAAAAAGCAGATCTTATGGTTAACCACATAGGTGAATTACCAGCCACTTTTAATATTTCAAATGGAGGGTGAGGGAGGAGGAGGAGCAGGAGAATAAAGCTAGTTGAACATGATGATATGCCCCCAATATTGAAGTTGTTTCCTTTAGTACATTAATCATTTGCTTAATGGAAATTTGCTTTTGTGGGGGAGGGGAGGGCGACCCAAAGGTGCTCTTGTAACTGAACTTATCTGAGCTGGGAATTTATGTTGCAATGTTCCAATATTGTGTGGGGTCAACCTGATGTAGGTTTAAAGTTTTGCAAACAAAACTCTTTTATGTTCATCAGAATTCAAGAATTAGAAATGTTACAGTTTGGGATTGTTTTGAGATGTTTCTTTAATGCACTGCAAGCCTTTCTCACCCTGGAGTTGCTTACAGCCTTTGACTCTTCAGCCTTCATTTTCTGCAGCTGTGTGGAAGGTTAAGGAGGAAGAAAGCTGAAACTTCAGTGTTGGTAAGAATGAGGTTTTTTGGTTTTTTAATAATCTACATGGCTTTACCTCAATTATCAGTTATTATTATACTGCTCTTCAAGAAGAGGGAAGCTTTTGAGAGGAAACTGAGCAGAAACCATGGTGTGAGTAAAGCATGTCTCCTAACTGCTTACCTGGAAGGTGACCTATCACAAAAACCAAATCACTAAAATAAAATTAAGCTTCCAGGCCAGTGATGTCATGTGCTGGCTCAACTGCTGCTCTTCTCTAAAAAATTACCCAGCAGAGGGATGAGATGCTCAAATGACATCTTTAATCCCCATGTTCAAGAATGAGAGATGGAATTTCTTGTTCTGTTGTGGGGTTTTGACACTAATGACTCTATTTCCTATAACTTGATGTCCCAAACTGGAGCAGTGGGATCCAAGACGAAAGGCCCAGGGCTGGCAGCCCAGGTTGCTTCTAGCCATGGTCAAGTGGCCTTAGGTCAGACCCAACACCCCTCTGCCTCAGTTTCTTCTAAAATGAGGTCGCTGAATGAGATGATCCTATTTATCCCTTTCAGCTCCAAATGTCTAGATTGATTAGCTTAAGAAGCCTGGGGTTGTCCAATTGGACTCTACACTAGTGATTTTAACCCTAATGGAACTCCCAAAAAACATCGAAAGTTGCTCAAATAAAAAGCACCAGCTAGGTATCGCGCCATTGCACTCCAGCCCGGCCTACAGTGTGAGACTCCATCTCAAAAAAAAAAAAAAAAACAAAACAACAACAACAACAAAAAAAACCCCGAAAAACAAAAAAAGCACCAGCTAGGAAGAAATCTGTTTTGTGTTGGCTTCATGTAAATTTTGTCAAATCTGCTTTACAGTTGGTTGCAAAATGGTCTCAAAAGGCAGTTTAGAGAATGCAGAATTCCACTGTGTCCTTTCCCTAAACTGGAAACATTTAGCCATCCTGAGAGTCGTATTTAGTGTGTGTTTTACGTGTGTGTGTGTGTTCCCCACCTTCTGTCCCTGACCTTGGTGTCTAAGAACAAGCTTTTCAGAGCAGGAGCAGGCAGCATGGTTGCAAGTACGGACCTAGTACTGCAGCTTGGAGAGGCTAACCACTGTGGGGGACGGCAGACTGATGGGAACATTGGTTGAGTGACCACAAGTGTTGTTGAAAGTTTTTTGGTAACAGTTTTAAGTGTTTTGGTTAAGCTAGACCTGAAAAAAATGGTATAGAAGCTACAGCTATTTGAGATAAACCAGTTTTCTCAACCTTTGTTTTTTTCATGATCACTCCCCTCTTAGCTTCTTCAGACATATGTTTCTTACTTGCCCCTCCCCATGACATTTTAATACCATGGACATATAGCTATACCCCATTATCTGTTTATGTACTGCAGGACCTTGTCACAGCTAAGACTTTTTGCACACCGCATCCCCCAAAACCAATTTTGCCTCCATCATACATGCATGGGATAAACAAAGCAAATATTTCAAAAACAAAAAAATCTGGTTCTGTCAAATTAAGTGATTTAGCACCCATTTTTGTTTTATAATTTCTTTCTTACATATCAAAAGGCCATATGTGGGGGGTGGGGGGCATAAATTTTTTACTGGTATTTGTTTTCTTTCCCTTGTTTAAAAATCTCATGAGTTTTTTCAAACGCCTCCAATAGCTATGCTGGTCCAAGCACTAGTGGCCATTAATTCACAGGGCAGAGAAGCCAGAATAAACAGCCTAGTGACTTAGTTCTCCCAAGGCCAAGAGCCTGCAATGCGGGGCCACCATTACCTGTTGACAGTGCTCAGCCAGCAGAGGCAGGACTCTGCCTGCAACTATTCCCGGGTAGAAATGGGGAGGCTGCTTTCCCAGCTCCCACTGGGCATAGCCTGTGTGTTTATTTTTTGTGTTTATTTTAGGGTAAGTATGTTACAAATTAGCAGGGCACATGGCTATGAGAAAGGCCAACATAAACCCAGGCAGCAGGGACAGAGGGTAAGTGGTGACAGTAAAGTGGGGAGAGATTTAAGGAAGACAAAAGGAAAAGAAGAATTTGAGGGATCACAGAAAAAAGGAAGATGTGGGTAGATAAGAGAACCCCTGGGAAGGAGCAGAAAAGAAGATTTAGAAATGGGGAAGGGGGTCACAAAGCCAGGAAATTTGGGGGTTATAAAGAAAGTTGTTTGAAGGAATAAAGAGAGTCTTGAAGAGAGAAAGGTTGAGGGCAGCTTCAAGTATCTGGTGGCTAAGGGGGTTAGAACCAGGTGCATCAAGGGACAGACTTCAGCTCAACATTAGGAAGGGCATTTTTAAAAGCCAAATATGGCATTGGAGGGCTACTAATGAGGCTCACAGATTCGACACCATTAACATCACTGTCCCCCTGAGAGTTTCTTACAGACCTGGTCCAAAAATTCCAATTTCATAGGTGTGGAGTTTTCATACAAGTACTTCAATTGCTACACGCAAAGAGAAAGATTTAACACCTAGAAATCTAGCTGTCTAGCTCCAAGGCTAAAGCCTTGGGTTTTGGTTCACAGCAAGGTTGGTCTTCAGGGTCCCCACTCTCAAACTTGAGGGGTCCAAGGGGCACAGGCCAAAGACCGGCAGCCAGCAGAAGACCACGTTTCTTCTCCCCCCAACCCCATGTGAGAGCTGGTTTCTGAGTGTCCTGGCTTATGTCGCTGTCTTAATTAGATTTCATTAGGAAAATCTGCCCTGGGTAATTGAGGTTGTTCTAGAAGGTGAAATATACCATTCCCCTTAAACAATGATGCCCAGAAGCCCCCAGGGTGGCTGGAATTCCCACTATGAATTGCAGAAATTTTAAGCAGAGGTTCCACTAAAGCCAAATTTACCTTCCGAGATTCCCTCTTTCCCCTCCAACCCCCACTTTTGCCTCTCTCTTAGTTGCTTTCCCATGGTGCTGTTCATCTTTTCTGGAATGGCCTCTCCTCCCCTGAAATTCTTTGCTGCATCATCAGCTAGTCTGGAGAAGGAATCCACAAATGTCTGGACCCACTGTTCAAGCACAGGTGGTCAGAGGACAGTGGCATGCCTTGGCTGAAACAGAATTTGGGACACCTTTTGAGAAGGTTGCTGAGCTACAGCTAATTAGCTGAGTGAAGGGGTCTGAACTCACAATGGGGGCTTTTTAATCTGAGCATATCAAGTATTTTCATAAAGACTGTTTCCACTACCTCTAATATCACCCTTGCATCTGCCTCTAACCTGGTATCTTGCCTCATCCATTTGAGGCTTTTTTCCTTTAGCTGGCATTTGCTTCAAACAGCCTGGCCACGCAGACCCCTCTGCAGATAGCAGTATGCTGCTGCCTCCACCGGCCAAGGCGGGCAGAGGAGAGTCTGAAGGGAAAAGGATGGCAGCAGCAAGTCTTGATTGAAAAGTAATTAATTGTACAGCTTCAAAGTCTATTACTACTCACTCAGCACTCAGAAAACATTTGTCACTGGGAGGCTGAGAAACTTCATAGTTGCCTAAATTCTTTTCTACCTTCTCTTTCTGCTTTTACTTTTTCCTCAATTGAAAGAAACCCACTGACAACCAATGACATGAATGGGCTGCAGAGAAGGCACTTCTGCAAACTTCACCACCCACCTCCTCCCTGCAAAGCCGCAGACCAAAAGGAAAATGACTACCAAAAAAATACTGTTTTTCGTGGTTTCTGTTCCCTTCCCTTTCACCCACCTCCCTTCCCTCTCTCTACTTTGCCTTCTCTTTGTTGGCTACAGGGATAAACCCAGAAAGCTGACAGGTAGCTACCTAAACTTGAGATATGCCTTATGCTTTTGGTAATGAGTAAGAATCCCAGAATGTAAGTAGAAACACAATTACTTGTTGAATACATGTGCCATGAAAGCATCAATAGAGAGGTGAGACTGTTTGGGAAGCCCAGGGCATCACGTGTGGCTTCCAAGGAACGGGGCTGTAATGGTGCTGTTCAGAGAGTCAATGGTAAAGAAATACATACATTCTTTCCATTGGGGGTTCCATATTTTCAAAACGCCACTGTTTGCCACCTGTGGCACCTGGGCCATTTGGCTTTCCTCAGACATGCAGAGTTTAATGGAAGCATGAGAAATTCTTCCCATCCCTTTCTTAGTACATCAAGTGCAGACGCTATTATTTTTAAGTAGCCAAGTATACACAATTTTCAAGTAAACCATCCCTGGGTTTCGACAGCCAATCCTGTCCTCCCCTACTTGACACATCATCTCACTGCAGCCCTACACTCCAGCACACAGCCCCTCATGACAGGGGTCAAGACCCTGGCACACAGCGTCTATCCATCCCAACTCGGCCTTTTCTTTCAGGCACCAGCCTCTCCTGACTTCCTCTTCCTTAGCTGCATAAACACATTAATAGACTTTCCTTCCTCAGTCCTATCACATATTTATCTTTTCCCATGATGGCAATCCATCCAGCACTGGAAAGCTATGTTTAAGGTACTTTGCTATTATACAATTATAATGGCAGATCCTAAAAAAGCCCCGGCAAGGTTAGGCCCCAGACGATGCTGCCCACTAACATCCAGCACTGGCCATCTCCCTCCAGATCAAGGCCATGTTTCTGTCTTGAGCTAGCAAAATTATCAGCCTTCAGGAGGATCACCAGACAAGCCAACCAATCAGGCCAATCAAGGTGGACCCCAGTAAACCCACTAGCCGATCACCCCCAGCTCTTACTATACCGGATTCCTCAGGTCCCTGTGGCCTTGCAGGTGCCACAGGTGGGTCAACTCCTCGAACACTTGGCCACACTTCTGGGGTCCCTGACCCCACTACTGATGTTTCAGCTCTTAGCTCCACTCACCTAAAGGACTTAGGTTTTTCAGAGTCTGGTAGCCAGTCACTACAGAGAAATAACAGGAGTGGAAAAAAGGGGGAATATCAGGGTTAAATACTGGGATTTACACTTCCTAGTCTTAATTTATCTTTAAATTAAGGCAATTCCTATTCAAATCTAAGGGTCCTTTCTCAGCTTATAGTGGTGATTTTCAACTGGGGGAGATTTTGCCCCCCAGAGGACATTTAGCAAAGTCTGGAGACATTTTTGGTTGTTAAAACTAAGGGGATGCTACTGGCATCTAGTGGGTAGAGGCTAGGGATGCTGCTCAACATCCTACAATGCACAGGGCAGTCACCACAACAAAGAATTGCCTGGCCCCAAATACCACCAGTGCAGAGGCTAAAACACCAAGTCTAGATGAGATGTGCTGAGTGGTTCTGAAACCCCTTCCTCTGGTGTGCTCCCATCTCTCCGTTCTGAGTCCTCCCTACTCACTCCTGGACTGTCTCCCTTTTTCCTGTCCAGTGCACCAATTGTTCAAGATTCTATTACCAAATGTATTTCTCCCCTGAAGAGTTTTCTCTGACTCCATAAATTCATCTTTGTAAGTACGATTGCCAATTTGAATGTGTGATCTTTATCTTTTTCTGAACTTCAGACCTTTCCTCCCAAATAATGGCTGCAAAAATCTCCATCCCAACTGCCCAAAGTTCCTTAATCTGCCATGTCTAAAACCAAATCAGCACTGCCACCTTGCCAGCCCCTCCCACTGACTTCCCTGTCCCACTCCCAGTGTTCCATCCATCTGGGTGCCACACTTTGGCTCCTCCATCTTTTGTGTCTTTCTAGCATAAGAGCTGCTCCAGGAGGATCCTTTGGGACCCCTCTTGAGTGCCGTCCTTCAGCCTTCCTGCTTCCTTCACCGTGCTAGGTCTCTCCTTTAAACATCTCCTTTGTGCATAACCCCTTTCCTTTGTTCTCGATCAGGATCATCCTCCATGCTGCTTCTGCTTTTCCTAAAAGTAGGCTCAAACCCTCACTTGCAGAACAAAAAACTTTCAACATCCTTTCCGTTTCCTGCCAAAATCGCCTCAAAAGTGCTTGCCCTCATGCTCCATGGCATCCTCAGAGAGATTCTATCTAATTTCTCCTAACTTTTCTCCCCCTGCTCCCCAAGAGCCAGCCAAGGTGGCCAGTTGTGTTTACCCAGCCACGCCCCATGTTTCCTACCATTAAATCCTTTGTTCGTGGTGGGCAAACCGTCTCCCATCCCCCACTACCACCTTCTATTCATAGCCAAGGCGTCTATCCTTCCTTGGAGGCCCATATAAAAAGCCATTTTCTCCACCAAGACTTTCAAGGTCCCCCCAAGTGGAGGTCTTTTCTTTCATTTGTATGCTGCTCTACTCTCTAGGATGAGGAATTGGTATTTGTCTAACTTTTTAAATTTTTTTTAGTCGCCTCCATGCATGTGCTCCCCTGGCAAAGATCATGATATCAGAAAGAATGAACAAAGGGGCCCCACAGACCCATGAGGGTGTCGAACAGAGACCCTGAACCCGTTCCTCGACAAATGGTATTTTGGGGGTGAGCGCTAGGCCTGACGAAAGCAAACAACCCCTTTGGAGCACCCATGGCAGCCTCCCTGGAGCTCCAACCCCAATGTCTACTGACCTTCCACTTGTGCAGGCTCAGCATCCCTGGGGCCTCAACTCCTTATCCATCCTGGGCTGCACCTCGCAGTAAGCCCTCTCCTTGGGGTCCTGGCCCTCTACCTCCCAGCCCTGGAAATCTTCTTGCTCCTCACCTTGCCCGGCAGCGGCACCCCGTTGGCTAGGTTAGCCTGCCGCCATCAACACACCCAAGGGTTGGCCCCTGGGACCCCACCTCTCCCCCGAGGCTCGGCAACCTGTGGCATGAGGAAGAGTGACCCCACGGCGCTAGCGGTCCTCGTGGTCTTCCAGGCCTAGCCGCCATACACCCGCCCCCCAACAGCTTCCAACCACCCCAGCAGCACCTCTTCGGGCGTTCCAACGCGGCGCCCCCTATTGGACCTCCCACCCATATCCGGTTTCCGGTCTGACGCCCCCTGCTCATTCGCCAGGCAGCCTTGATTGGCATGACCCCTGCCCAATGGCTGACCCGTCGCTGGGGTCGGAGGGGAGTGAGTTGGTGTTGGGACCCAGTTGGGCCATTCAGTGGATGCTCAAGTGGTTAAGCCGTTTTGCGTGGGTGTAGTTGGCCAAAGTTTGAATCAAAGTTCAGTGTTGACATCTGGAAGTGTGTAGACCCATAGAGCTAAAGCGATATATCTTTGGGGGATCCCAAACGTTTCCCAGGGTCCAACTGTGTTCGCCTCCTTCCGTGCTGCGTGGCCACATGGATGGTGGATGCAGGGGTGCAAGGATGCACGGTGCCTGTGGTACCCTGGCTCTAAGAGGGATGCGTTAGACTAAACGGGATCGCAACTTGCGGTGGTTCGCCCGCCTGCAGCTCTTATACAGCAGCCGGTGCCGTGCGCCCTGCTTGCTGCAGCCCCCTCTGTGTAACTCATCCAGCCTCCCCTCCCCCAGGGTTCTGCAGGTCAGGTGACCCCCTGCCTCCTGCCCAGCTGCTCTGTGCCTAGACGTGGCTCGCCAATCTGTCTCACTGGTGAGACCGACCTGATGCGCACCTGCCGGGTTTTATGTGACCCCCTTACAGCAGCTTTTCTCCCGGGTTCCAATCCCTCTGCAGACCCCAGACCAGAGCATAGCATGTGCACACATCAAGGCCACCAGGTGGTATGGGCATTTACCTTTGGCTAGCTCTGAGCCCACCGCAGCATGGTAGCGGGAGCGCAGCTGCGCGGGCAACCGCCGGGTTTGTGGCCGGTTGGCGGGCTCAGTGCCGCCTCAGTGGGCTCTAGCAGTGGAAAAGTAAAGCGACTACCCTAAGATACCCAGAGCGAGAGGAGAGGGGCTGGAAGGGTGCTGGAGGCAGGCTGTAGTGGGGCTAAAGGAGCTGACTGACCGGCGCTGCGGCCGGTGCCCGAAGCAGCGAGCAGCGCACCTCAGCTCCGGTTGCCGCGCGGCATGGTATTTATCTGTGGGTTCAGCGCGCACAGCGTTGTCCAGTCTCGAAACCACCCTAAACCGGCATTAAACCCCAACCAAAATCCCCTTTAACCCTTCCCTAGAACAGCAGGACCTGCGAAACTCTGAGGCCGCTTTGTGAGGTCCCCCTCTGCGCAGCACGCCCCCCACCCCTCTCTTGGTGCCGCCGCAGCTACTCCCTAGGGCGCTTTGCTCTTGGTGGTACGCACCCGAGACCTTCTTATTCCCCTGCGTCACCATCCACATAAACAAGGGAGCACCCAGCTTGCGCCGCTGTGGGCCACTGCGGAGACCCCTAGAGTGTGATGGGGGTGGGGGCTGTTAAAGTGCTTTACCGGAGCCAACCTCAGCAAGTGACAAACAAAAGCAGCAAAAAGTACACCCAAGGCATTTAAAAAACAAATTGCGTGCTCGCATACTCGGCATCCCCTCTCCCTCGCCTCTCTCTGCTTCTTTGGTGGGCTCACGACCACCTGTCGCATCCCTATGCGTGCCTGCGCCCCTTCCCAGGCACCAAAAGCCTTGCGCTCCGGACTAGGGGCTTGAGATCCGGGGCTGCCTGGAGGCTGGGGGCTATGACTCAGAGTTTCAGGGGTATCCTGGGGTGATGAAATCCTTCTTCAGTCCCCCCTCCCCCGAGGAGTCGGTTGGGTTGGGGAGGGAGGGTTTCAGCTCCTGTACTCCAGCGTCCCGAGGCCCACGTCTTGCGTCACGTGTCCCGCAACGCAGGAGCGCTTTCTCTGGCCAGCGGAGAAGCGAGGAGAAAGACTCCAAATCAGTCAGGGAGAGGAGTGGAAGGAGCCAAAACGTCCCTGCGAGGCCTGCGCTCACCAGCCCCCTTACCCAAAGTCCCGGGCCCCTGGCGCCAGGAGCAGGCTCCTGGAGCCGGAGCCAGCTCGGCACTGGAACCAGCGTCCTCTGGTGGCAGAGAGAGAGCGCTACTGGCGATTTTCGGACCGAATCGGCACGCTCGTCAGATCCAAGCAGGCGGGACTGGCCTGGAGCAAAAAGAAAGAGAGAGGAGGGCATAAGGACAGACCAAGGAAGAGGGGCTTGGGGGCAGCCTGGGGGCATGAAAAGTGGCCAGGAAGGAGCCAAGACTCCACCAGCAACAATTGAGTTGCTTCAGCCTCAGTCTAGGGTTCCTTCCAGGCCTTGAACCCCCCAACCTCACAAGGGTTGGAAAGTGAGGCTGGTGAACTTTCCAGCTGGTACTTTGATTTTAAAATAATAATAATAATTTTTTCACCCTAGTTCGGTTGGGTGCTCCATCTTACGGAGCCCCAAACTTATTTTGAGAGGCCGCCACCGTGTTATGGGCATGCGCAACTGCCTCTACGGCAATAATATGTCAGGACAACGCGATATCCCCCCTGAAATCGGGGAACAGCCCGAGCAACCACCTTTGGAGGCCCCAGGGGCAACTGCCCCCGGTGCTGGGCCTAGCCCAGCCGAAGAGATGGAGACCGAACCGCCTCACAACGAGCCCATCCCCATCGAGAATGACGGCGAGGCCTGTGGACCCCCAGAGGTCTCCAGACCCAACTTTCAGGTCCTCAACCCGGCATTCAGGGAAGCTGGAGCCCATGGAAGCTACAGCCCACCTCCTGAGGAAGCAATGCCCTTCGAGGTTGAACAGCCCAGCTTGGGAGGCTTCTGGCCTACACTGGAGCAGCCTGGATTCCCCAGTGGGGTCCATGCAGGCCTTGAGGCCTTCGGCCCAGCACTCATGGAGCCCGGAGCCTTCAGTGGTGCCAGACCAGGCCTGGGAGGATACAGCCCTCCACCAGAAGAAGCTATGCCCTTTGAGTTTGACCAGCCTGCCCAGAGAGGCTGCAGTCAACTTCTCTTACAGGTCCCAGACCTTGCTCCAGGAGGCCCAGGTGCTGCAGGGGTCCCCGGAGCTCCTCCCGAGGAGCCCCAAGCCCTCAGGCCTGCAAAAGCTGGCTCCAGAGGAGGCTACAGCCCTCCCCCTGAGGAGACTATGCCATTTGAGCTTGATGGAGAAGGATTTGGGGACGACAGCCCACCCCCGGGGCTTTCCCGAGTTATCGCACAAGTCGACGGCAGCGGCCAGTTCGCGGCAGTCGCGGCCTCGAGTGCGGTCCGCCTCACTCCCGCCGCGAACGCGCCTCCCCTCTGGGTCCCAGGCGCCATCGGCAGCCCATCCCAAGAGGCTGTCAGACCTCCTTCTAACTTCACGGGCAGCAGCCCCTGGATGGAGATCTCCGGACCCCCGTTCGAGATTGGCAGCGCCCCCGCTGGGGTCGACGACACTCCCGTCAACATGGACAGCCCCCCAATCGCGCTTGACGGCCCGCCCATCAAGGTCTCCGGAGCCCCAGATAAGAGAGAGCGAGCAGAGAGACCCCCAGTTGAGGAGGAAGCAGCAGAGATGGAAGGAGCCGCTGATGCCGCGGAGGGAGGAAAAGTACCCTCTCCGGGGTACGGATCCCCTGCCGCCGGGGCAGCCTCAGCGGATACCGCCGCTGGGGCAGCCTCAGCGGATACCGCTGCCAGGGCAGCCCCTGCAGCCCCAGCCGATCCTGACTCCGGGGCAACCCCAGAAGATCCCGACTCCGGGACAGCACCAGCCGATCCTGACTCCGGGGCAGCCCCAGCCGATCCCGACTCCGGGGCAGCCCCTGCCGCCCCAGCCGATCCCGACTCCGGGGCGGCCCCTGACGCCCCAGCCGATCCCGACTCCGGGGCGGCCCCTGACGCCCCAGCCGATCCCGACTCCGGGGCGGCCCCTGACGCCCCAGCCGATCCCGACTCCGGGGCGGCCCCTGACGCCCCAGCCGATCCCGACTCCGGGGCGGCCCCTGACGCCCCAGCCGATCCCGACTCCGGGGCGGCCCCTGACGCCCCAGCCGATCCAGATGCCGGGGCGGCCCCTGAGGCTCCCGCCGCCCCTGCGGCTGCTGAGACCCGGGCAGCCCATGTCGCCCCAGCTGCGCCAGACGCAGGGGCTCCCACTGCCCCAGCCGCTTCTGCCACCCGGGCAGCCCAAGTCCGCCGGGCGGCCTCTGCAGCCCCTGCCTCCGGGGCCAGACGCAAGATCCATCTCAGACCCCCCAGCCCCGAGATCCAGGCTGCCGATCCGCCTACTCCGCGGCCTACTCGCGCGTCTGCCTGGCGGGGCAAGTCCGAGAGCAGCCGCGGCCGCCGCGTGTACTACGATGAAGGGGTGGCCAGCAGCGACGATGACTCCAGCGGAGACGAGTCCGACGATGGGACCTCCGGATGCCTCCGCTGGTTTCAGCATCGGCGAAATCGCCGCCGCCGAAAGCCCCAGCGCAACTTACTCCGCAACTTTCTCGTGCAAGCCTTCGGGGGCTGCTTCGGTCGATCTGAGAGTCCCCAGCCCAAAGCCTCGCGCTCTCTCAAGGTCAAGAAGGTACCCCTGGCGGAGAAGCGCAGACAGATGCGCAAAGAAGCCCTGGAGAAGCGGGCCCAGAAGCGCGCAGAGAAGAAACGCAGTAAGCTCATCGACAAACAACTCCAGGACGAAAAGATGGGCTACATGTGTACGCACCGCCTGCTGCTTCTAGGTAATGCGGCGGACTCTGCCTGCGGGCAGCAGGGCCGCCGGGGAACCCGGGAGGGGGTGGCAGGGCTGCCTGGTGGGGCTAGGGGCTCGGCAGTGGGAGGAGGGGGTCCAGCCAAAGGCGGGAAGAACTTGCTAGAAAGTTCCAGGGAGGGACCCTAACTTTGCCCTGGGAGCGGGAGGGGATCTTTGGTGGATTCGGGTGGCCGAAGTATATGCCCTCCAGGGAGAAAAGTGGTGCCGAGCGACACTGAGGGTCGTTTCCGGCTGGACAGGCCAGCGCCAGCAACCGTAAGCTGGACAGGCAGGGGCTTCAGGTGAGCCAGGAACTGCCGGGGAGGGGCCCCGGGGCCCCGGGACTCCCCTGGCTAGGCTGGTGGGGTCCACGGTGGGCTGGGGTCATTGGGGAAGGCGCGCCCCCGCCTCGCCTGGCACGGCTGCTTGGACTCAGACAGCTTGTCGTTGGTGTGTGTTGGTGTCTATATTCTGTGTTCGCCTCTGCATGATACGCTCAAGTGTCCCCTGTTCCTATCCCGGCACCCCCAGATTACCCGCCGACTGTGTACTTGTACTTGGGAACGGGCTGTGTTGTGGTTTGCGCCATGGCCCGGGCAAAAAACTTTCGCTGTTCGCACACTCTGGTGGTACCCGCACCCGGGCGCTCTGCGGCAAGCGGTGCGGAGGACACGCGGGGAAGGTGGCGGGGCCTCCCGGGAAATAAGCGGGGCCCTTGGCCTGGGGGAGCGGGGAATCGCTTTTCGCCGGCCTCCGCGTAACCTTGTTCCTGTATGTCTTTCTCTCTTTTTCCTTTTGCGCTAAGCGTTTCCTCACTTCTCATTCGTTCGCCAAACCCTCCCGCCTTTACAGTTGAAAAACCAGACACACAGGTATCTGGGGCGCCCGGGGCTGCACACCTCAGTTCGGTATTCTGCACACACACAGCTCGCCTGGTCGGGGGATGGGGGAAAGGGGAAACACAACCTGCTGTAGGCAAGTCCGGATCCCAAACCACGTGGGGGCTGGTTCCAAGGGGGTGGGCGTGGCTGTGTTTAAAAAATATGAAATAATTTTTCTTCCTAGCGAAGAGCCCGAGGTAAGCCAATCATTTTTACAAAGAGTACAGTAGGAGGGGCTTGGTTTAAAAAGATGGGGGTTATGTGTTGTGAGTGGAATGTCACCTTTGTGTTTGAAATGCAGCTAAAATAAAAGTTTTCAAAAAATGCTCTGAGTGTATTTGAAGTGTGTGGACAAAGTATGGCAAAACCGTGAATATGACTTGTGAAAACAAGTAGATGTTTGCATGTGAATTTTTTCAGGCAGCTTTAGCTGGGGGCAAAGAGGCTTGTCAAAGGTAAGGTCTTCCGCAAATTGGCTGTGGATACAAAAAATACATAAAGGTATTTTGATTACAGAAGTTAAAAATCATGATATTCTTGTCAGGAGGGTATTTTGGTGGCCTTCTACCTTCCTCCTCCTCCTCTGCTCACATTTCCCCACCTCTCGGTGCCCTCCCCTCTCCAGGATCCCCCTCCTCACCCCACAGCAAGACCCTCTCCTGTATCTCCCAGTCTTTCCCTGGCCATTCCCAGTTCCCCACCCTCCCCCCAGCCCCCCAAGACTTCTTAACTTCAAATCTGGGGCATTAACTATTTTTGCCACATTTAAACAAAGCATCAATTAGCAATGGTCTGAATATGTGGTTTAAATGAAAACTTCCAAACAAACTTCACAAGCTTAATTTTTACATTTTATTCTCTAAGACTTTCTCTAAGACCTTCCAAGGGATTTCAAGATCACAGTTTTTAAGGCTGCGCTACATTTGTTAAATATGTTAGAATGTGTGATGGTTTTTTATTAATGGCATTATTGGCATATAACTGTGCTATTGTGACGTGGCTCTCACAAATCACAATTTTAAATGTGAGGATCATTTTGTGTATGCCCATCCAGGTAGATCATGACATTATCATTTACCTAAAGACATATAATATGGTCGTTGTTTTAAATTTCAAATGTCTCAACTACACTAAAGCTACCAAACATTAAATGACAATGCACTGGTTTCCCTGCAGACAACTGATTTTGCCATAACAGACCCATTTCAATATTCCAAGCACAGCTCTGGGAAGCAAACCTGTAGATTGGGGGTGGGAGGACACAAATGCATACAGACAGGAGACCCAAGTGACAGTGTGCACCTGGCCCCTAATTGTCAAATTGGTGATGTGCCTTACATGCGGGGCCTCAGTTGCCTCCTTTGTGAAATGAAGCTTTCCTAGCAGATCTCCACTAAGGAATGCTTTTGCACCATGATTTGAGTCTTCTATTCTTCCTGGGGGTGGGGGGTGGAGGAGACACAGTCTACTTACATCAGGACTGGAGACTTATACCATAGATTGTGCAGCCATCAATCCTGCAGCAAACTGTCCATGTTTGGGACCAGTCTTAAGAATATTAGAAGTTTCCTTTGTCTCCCCTTATTTTGTCACCAGGAGTAAAAATTAACTTTAAGAAAAGGAAATTTGCTAGGGTCACCTTGCACCTTGTCCTGGCTTTGTTCTCGGGTGCTGGTAGCCAAACACCTTTGGATGCAGCATAGTCCAGAAGGTGGGCTGGCAAACCATGGGCCATGTCTAACATAAGCCTGAAATATGATAGCCAGTGTTAGCTGCTAGCTGAAACTGTACCACTGCAGTTTGTCAAAGCAGGCTACAGTTTTTGACCAGGCTTCCTTTTGCAGAGGTGACGTACCTCTTCTGGACCTGAATTATTGATGGGGGACAGGGAGAGGAGGAAGGATGAGGACTTACTCACATGTAGGACAAGACTTTTTACTAACTTTCTAGTCCCAACATATAAAACAAGACATCCATACATCCCTACCACTGAAAATGCAGATCAAATGGCTGTGCTTTGATATGGTTGCTAATTTGTGACATGCAGATTCATCTGTTGCTTGAAAAAATGTATGTTCATGTGCTTATCCTTTCTGTTTTTATTGCCGGGACAATTTAATCTCATTACAGGGAATCCTAAGAAATCAAAGAGAGAGAGAGAGAGAGAGAGAAAGATAGATAGAAATCAGTAATACGATTAAAATTCTAAAATATCTAAAGAGTTCTTTTTAAAGAAGCCTTTTTCTTACTCAACACTATCCACCAATAGACTGTTTCCATGTTTCTGTTACATTTTAAATAATTTTGGTGGCTTAAACATTTTTTAAAACTTCATTTAGGTGTGATTTCCTCCTTAAGAACTGAATGGGGCTAATAGATCAGAGTTTCTTAGTATCTGCCACATTTATTAAAATTGTGCAGGCAAATGCTATATATAATAATGGCTATTCTGCTATGATGCTTTATTTATACAGTGAATCACAATTAATTGTATGATTATTTATGCCACCAAGTGCAACAGTATGCATTGTATTCCATCTTGCAGAAGCACCTTTTTATTTTTCTTTTCTCTCTCTCTCTCTCTTTTTTAACATACAGCCATTTTTTTATATTCTAAATGCCTCCACTGAGCTTTTGGTGTGGTGGGAAGGACATGGCTTATCAGGCCACAAAATTCTGGAGTCCAGATAGATTTATTATTTTCTCTTTTCAGTCTCCTAGTAAGATTCATGCTTCTCAAAGTCTGAAATTCTACCTTGGTTTTAATTCTTACAGATTTCTCTCAAAAAAATTTTCCCATATAGGTAGATTAATGTTTAAAATTTACCCCCATTATTTACAATGGAAAACTGGTTTTAAGCAAAAAGAATTGGGGGTCATCCCCTTACTGTATGTATCCTCCTAACTTGAAAAGGAAAATCTCACTGCTCTCAGTATGATTAGTAACCAGTAATAATAATAATAATAATAACACATTCTGATTACATTTTTTGTTTGTTTGATTTGAAACAAAGTCTCCCTCTGTCACCCAGGCTGGAGTGCAATGGCAGGATTTCTGCTCACTGCAACCTCTGCCTCCCAGGTTCAAGCAATTCACCTGCCTCAGTCTCCAGAGTAGCTGGGATTACAAGCGTGTGCCACCATGCCTGGCTAATTGTTTGTATTTTTAGTAGAGATGGGGTTTCACCATGTTGTTCAAGCTGGTCTCGAACTCCTGACCTCAAGTGATCTACCCAGCCTCCCAAAGTGCTGGGATTACAGGCATGAGCCACTGTGCCTGGCCACATTTTACATTTTTTAAAGCCTTTCATCTAGTCATATTTGTCTCTTGAAACAGTCCTGGGCAATAAAAACGTGATAGGGCCCCATTTCATAGGCAAATAAACCAAAAGCTCAGAGATTAAATATCAGGCACTTTTTTTTTTTTTTTTTGAGAAGGAGTCTCGCTCTATTGCCCAGGCTGGAGTGCGATGGTGTGATTTTGGCTCACTACAACCTCTGCCTCCTGGGTTCAAGCGATTCTCCTGCCTCAGCCTCCTGAGTAGCTAGGATTACAGGCGCATGCACCATGCCCGGCTAATTTTTGTATTTTTAGTAGAGATGGGGTTTCACCATGTTGGTCAGGCTGGTCTCAAACTCCTGACCTCGTGATCCGCCCGCCTCAGCCTCCCAAAGTTCTGGGATTACAGGCATGAGCCATCGCGCCCGGCCATAAGGCACTTTTACTCAAAAGACTGCAAGGTAGGTAAAGGATCACAAATTTCAAGTTCAGATAAGATAATGCTTACCAGAAATGTGATGATAAGCTATAAAGCATTATTTAAATGTAAAGCATGATTATTCTAAGTATACTATGTGCTCTTAAAATCCCTTGCCAAATGACACGTGTCGAGTAGTCTGCTACTTTCTGAATTATAGCAAAACTCACAGATCCCTGGTTACAAATGTCCATTGAGTATACATGAAACATGAGCTCCCCCGTTTCTGAGATGGCTGTCACTGCTTTGGTAATATTTCATTTACACATTTGCTTTAACTCATCTGCCAGCACTGCAACATTGCAGTCTTAGTTTGTTGGGCTACTGTTTTCCTTTTTTTTTTTTTTAAATGCAGGTTTTCTTTAAAGTTTTTTGTTTTTTGTTTTGTTTTGTTTCGTTTTTTTGCAGGGTCTAAAGCTTTTCTTCTTGTTTAGCTTTCCACTAAATAATAATTAATCATTATAATAATAAAATGCAGTTACTTTTCTGCATAGCTCTATTATAAGTATAGTGTTAGAATGTTTAGAATCCTGGTCTGGATCTCATGATCTTATCAAAATAACTCTGCTCCATAGTCTTCGTAGTGATTTTTTTTTAAAAGTATGCCTTACTTCTAGTCCAGGCTAATTTCCATTTAGCAAGAGTCAGTGTGTGGTCTTAGAAATCACCTTTGACTTTTATGCAGGAAGGTTAGTTGTTGTTGTTGTTGTTTTTAAGATGGAGTCTCGCTCTGTCACCTAGGCTGGAGTGCAGTGGTACTATCTCGGCTCACTGCAACTTCTGCCTCCCAGTTCAAGCAATTCTCCTGCCTCAGCCTCTCGAATAGCTGGGATTACAGACATGCACCACCACACCTGGATAATTTTTTGTATTTTTAGTAGAGATGGGGTTTCACCATGTTGGCCAGGATGGTCTGGAAATCCTGACCTCAGGTGATCTGCCCACCTTGGCCTCCCAAAGTGCTGGGATTACAGGCATGAGCCACCGCGCCCGGCCAGGAAGGTTAGTATTAAGCAAAAAATAAATTTATTTTTAGAGAAGGTAACCTAGATTTGAAATTCCCAAAGCCAGCCATGCTCCTTCTTCTTTTTAGAGTTAGTTTTTCCTCCAAATAAAACTTACTCCCAACCCCAGCAAAATTGTGGCTCTTCAAATGCCTCTAAATAACTCTCAGGAGACACATCAGTAGCGAACAACAATTCGTTTCTACATTTCTTGGTTTCTTTTAGCTGTAGTAGCAAATGTGAGGTTCCTCTCAAACCCACTCATGCCATTTGCCCATTTAAAAATCAAATTTCTCAGGAGGAGTAGCAATTTTCAAGAGAGAAGGGACAGGGCCAATTGATGTCACAAGGTCCTCACCATCAATTAAGACAAGTCAACGGAGGGAACTAAAAGCACTGGGCAGCCTAATTGACCATCTCTGACCCCTTGGAATAGGGACTAGGAGACTCTGGCCCTAACACGCACCTTCACAGATTTCATTAAATTAGACTGAATGGAGCTTTTGTTCCCATCAGATTCCTGTTCTGGCCTGTGGTCACCCTAAGAATAAGATCATGTTCTCTTTAGGAAGGAAGAGGAGAATGGACCTGAGCCTCTCTTTGGGAGTTCTGCTGAAAAGTCTGCAAGTCCTAAGTGGCCTTTATGCAATTTAGAGACTGGAAGGAAGGCACGAATATAAATTGGGGGAAAGAAGCCCCTGAACAAAGGAGAGGAGAGGTATTTCAAAAAGAGGATATATTCTTTTTTTTTTTTGACACGGAGTTTTGCTCTTGTTGTGCAGGCTGGAGTGCAGTGGTGCAATCTTGTCTCACTGCAACCTCCGCCTCCCGGGTTCAAGCGATTCTCCTGCCTCAGCCTCCCGAGTAGCTGGGATTACAGGCATGCACTACCACGCCCCACTAATTTTGTATTTTTTGTAGAGATGGGGTTTCACCATGTTGGTCAGGCGGGTCTCGAACTCCTGACCTCAGATGATCTGCCCGCCTCAGCCACCCAAAGTGCTGGGATTACAGGTGTGAGCCATGGCACCTGGCCTTTTTTTCTTAATTCCCCCAAAAAGAGGGCCAGCTACTAGAAGCAGTTACAATTTGAGAAATCTAGAGTCTTTTTTAAAGGGTAACATGCTCAACCCAGTGCTTGGCACATATAAGTACCCCAAAAAATGTTTTGGGCTTTTTGGGTTCTTTTTGTTGTTTTTTGTTTTTTAAGATAGGGTCTCACTCTGTCGCCCAAGCTGGAGTACAGTGGCATGATCTCGGCTCACTGCAACCTCTGCCTCCCGGGTTCAAGTGATTCTCCTGTCTCAGCCTCCCCAGTAGCTGGGATTACAGGTGCCTGCCAGCATGCCCAGCTAACTTTTATATTTTTTAGTAGAGATGGGATTTCACCATGTTGGCCAGGCTGGTCTTGAACTCCTGACCTCAGGTGATCTGCCCACCTTGGCCTCCCAAAGTGCTGAGATTACAGGTGTGAGCCACCATACCAAGCCTCGACTTTTAATTTTAGAAATTTACTTTTCCTCCTAGATTTTTTTTTTTTTTTCCCTGCTCCAAGTGAGGTTTTGGGTTTGGTTAGTTTTCTGTTGTTGCTGGGTTTTTTTGTTTGTGTCTTTGTTTTTCTGTTTTTTGCATTTCTCATTAGACTATTAACATGTAAGTTCTAAAAGTGCCAGCCATCTCATTCTGTCTTTCTGTCTCCACCTTTCAGAGTACATTCTTTGTTTACATTTTGTAAATAAAGGTCAACTCAAGCAGTAGACGAATGCTACCTTGCCACATTTATAATTGTGTGAAGTCACTCTCAGGTGAATGATGTGCCAGAGAGAGATGAGGAGATAACTTACTTTTTGACTTGTCCTGTAAAAGTGTCACCTGTCACCCCTGCCTATCCAGCTCTCCCTTCTGTTTTGATTAGCTCCTAACTATAAATCAACTCAATACCGAGGCTGAGCTCAAGGACCTGAGCTTGGATTGTTCTATGGTTATTACACATGGAAAAGAAAAAAAGAAAGAAAGAAAATGTGTTTAGTTTCCTTTCCAACAGCCAGATGGTGAACCAGGCCAGCTCATGGGAATTGAAGATGAAGAGACCTCCAAGAAAGAGGTAGGGAACAACACAACAAAACAATGTTTGACTTTTCATTATGTTGATCGTCACATGCTCTTTGAGCACACACGAGTCACACACCTTTCAAGTTAGAATCAGTGGAGCACTTTTCTACATGCAATAACTGGGAGCTATGCTATGGGAAGAATGTTAGGCAACTGATCTGTGACAGGGCAATGGAAATTAAGGGAGTGTGCCTCTGTTGTACTTCCTTAGAGTAAAATCCCAAATTGCATTGCAGAGTAATTTGTTAAACCTCAGGAGTATTTAAATTCAGGAGTATTTTGACTTGTGGAGTTCTGCCCACAGAACTGCACATTCGATCTTACTAAATGTTTTTTAATGATTCAATTTGGGGCGAGGAGAGAGGTATAAAGGTAGTATAAATTGTTATCCAATCTCAAATTTATTATGAGTCAGTCAATGTTTCTGACATTGTCACACACACACTGTGTGTGGGACAGAGTAAGTACTTTTAACTTCCTTTAATGAGTTGATAATGGGAAGGAAAAAAATTTCTGTACTACTTTCTAAAGAGTGTCACAGTTGAGCTTTCACAAGCTCAGTGTCACCACTGAGTGAGCATTGATTCTTACAAGGAAATTAAGACTTGGGCTGCAAGAGCCTCGCCTCTCTCTTCTGATTTATCTGGCTCTTGCCTCTCCCCCTCCATCAAAAGACCACACTATCTCTCTCCTCTTTTCCATTTGAACGATTTTGCCATTCATCAAACTGATTGCTAATGTGCAAATTACATGATGGTGTTTTTACAGGGAACCTGCATTCAGGTAAGTTTGAAGCTGTGGGATATTTGAGGGGGAAAAAATGAATAATGCTTATCATGATCCACAGAAACTAAAGTCAGACATTGTAGGACAGTCCAGAACCCAAGAAGGGCCATGACAGGACCCTTCCAAAGGAAAGAGAATCTCGTGTCCCGTGTGTTAGCAAGTATCCATTCCAGCTCCCCCAGGGCTCTGGGACCCACATATCTGTGCCTCCATTTTTCTAGGGTTGTAGTAGCTGGTGGTCCAGTTGAAAAAAATGAAAACAGGAAACCTGTCAAGAATAGATAGTGTTGTTTAGGAAGTATATAGGCACTTACATTACTGAGACCACTTGAACACATCCTTTTAAATAGATACCTTTTTAAAAATCTATGGTTATGTAACATCTGTGTCCGAGGGATTTAAGTAGAAAGCCCTGTGGGTTTCTCTTTTCAAAAGACAGACCTTATTTATAATCAGCCCCTTGAATTTTTTTTTTGGGCCTTCATGGGCTTTTGAAATCTTAGGAAGTGTCCATCCTAATTCCTTATAGCTGCTCTTTCTGTGGCTCTACTAGGGCCTTCAAGATGCTGAATTCACTTATTAATTAAATCATTGACGTCATTCAGGGGGTTCCTTTTGCCCACTGCCCCCCAACATGGGAATTTTTAAATGACTGGCTCTAGAAGGGCCCAAAGATGGTGAAGGTGAATTGATATTTCAGGTGACCACTAGATGGTGAGACAGTATAAGGCAGAAAACAGGTGGCATGTGTATGTGAAAATGAGAGGGATGGCCAGGGCCGGCAAAGGCAAAGAAGGGTCCCCCTTGACTTTTAACGCCAGCCCCCACCCCAGGACAAAGCTTGGATTCAAACAGGCCCCAAAGCTTCAGCCAGACCAGCTTTTTACTTTTACGCTGTGACTTCTCCTAGTTAGCTATATGCCAGGATTTTAGAAGCATTTTGGGGGGCTCAGTCTAACAGAGGGGTCCTCCAAGTGGCTTTATTGACATTTTTTCATGGGGTGGTTGTCCTATGCACTGTGGGATGTGTAGCAGCATCCCTGACCCCTACCTACCAGACACACACACACACACACACACACATACACACACACACACTCTCTCTCTCTCTCTCTCTCTCACAACCAAAACTGTTTCTAGTCATTGCCAAATGTCACCCCTCATTGATAACTACTGCCCTAACATCATCAGCATCAAATTCTGGGGACAGTTCAAGATCATACATACTGTAACTTGCGTATCTTAAAAATATATATATCGGGGCTGGGCGCGGTGGCTCATGCCTGTAATCCTAGCACTTTGGGAGGCCAAGGTGGGCAGATCACCTGAGGTCAAGAGTTCCAGACCAGCCTGGCCACGTGGTGAAACCCCATCTTTACTGAGAATACAAAAAATTAGCCGGGCGTGGTGGCGGGCACCTATAATCCCAGCTACTCAGGAGGCTGAGGCAGGAGAATCGCTTGAACCCGGGAGGCAGAGGTTGCAGTGAGCCGAGATGGCACCATTGCACTCCAGCCTGGGCAACAAGAGCAAAACTCCATCTCAAAAAAAAAAAAAAAAAATATATATATATATATATATATCATATATAATAAAATATATAGATATTATATATCATATATAATACAAAATATATAATATGATATATCATATAATATATAAATATATAATATATATCATATATAATATAAAATACATTTTTTTTTCCAGAGAAAAGTTTGTCCACTGCAGTTACTTTTTTTTTTGAGATAGAGTTTCACTCTTGTCGCCCAGGCTGGAGTGCAATGGCATGATCTCAGATGACTGCAACCTCTGCCTCCTGAGTTCAAGTGACTCTCCTGCCTCAGCCTCCTAGTAGCTGGGATTACAGGCATGAGCCACCGTGTCCAACCCTGCAGAAGTAATTTCTAGAAATCTCAGAGAAGAAAGTGACCCAGATGACCCTAACTAGAATAGAAAAGGAAATTATTTCAGGGAAGTAAATAGTGAGCTGACTTTGATTAACCAAGTCAGTCCCATAGCTAGGCTAAATCAATGCTTACATAGCCTTTACCCTTAAATGATCACATCTTCCACTGAGGGTTTCTTAAGGATGCCTTTTCCTGTAGCAGGCTAGGAATTCTCTCTCTGACTGGTGCACACTCAATTAATTCACTCTGCATTGTAGAGAAGGATGCCAAGACACGAAGGACCCATCTGTCAGATGGCTGCTGACAACATATCAGCTCTAGGGTGGCAGGAGCCCCACTTTATATGTGTTCCCCAAAACAGCAGCAGAGCCTTTAACTGATAATGTGTACACACCAGCAAGCAGTGTGTGGGCCCCAGTTGCTGGGTCTCCCTAGTCTCAGGCCCATAGAGAACCAGCCTACTGCATGGAGGTGACCTATAAACTTTCAGCAACTGATCTTTCAAGACAGACAGTTAGATTGCAGGAGAGAGGGGCAGTGGAAGGAACAGCTCTGAATGACTGGACTGAGAAAGAGCATAATAAGATCTCTCAGGAATAATACATAGCTATGCCAATAGAAGTAACAATCCAAGGACATTTCCTGGTCAAGAGTCTTGCGCTTGGTCTTTGATAAAGTGGACACCCCCTTCTCCATCCTAGGGCAGACTCTGTAACCATTATTTCTTGGAATAATCATAACAGGACTAAATTGTGATCTTAATTTTAAACAGTGGTCTAAGCCCCTAATTTGCATCTGACCAGCCTCTCTCAAGTAACCATTATGGAAGGGGACTTTATAACTTCTTTGTTATATTTTGACATAACACATTTATATTTTTGCCCCCATTTGGTCTTTCTATAGAGTTTTCTGATTGTAACATCTGAATTCATCTCATCAGGTTTTCAAATTGAAACATCTGATTGTAACAACTGAAACAGATTCATTAGGGATCTAATTTTTTCAAACAAAGGAGATTTTTTCTTTTTTTTTTTTTCCCTAGGGAGTTTCAAATTTATGACCTCTGACTTCATTGCAAAGGCCAGAAAAATAAATAAATAGATAGACAATAACCACTCTCCACTCCAGACATGCAGGTGTATTTCAACACTTTAGCTTTTACTATTAGGATTTCTTTAGGGGAAGGTGTAGAAATATATTGGTAGTTTGATAAATTATATATCAGACATGTAAAATTTAAAATATCATTTGAAATCAAAACTTGTCTGAAGACTAGCTTTTTATGTCACAAGTTCAGCTAAGCAAAGTGTCCCCTAACTATAAAACCTCCTTACTGCAGAATCCTAGAAATTACCAAAGGCAAGCGTCTTGAATGTTGATTTTGAAATTTTGCCTGTGAAAGTGCAACATCTTTCCAAGCAAATGCTTAGAAGACTCAGGGCAGAACCCAAAAACAAATGCCAGACGTTAGGGGAAAATTTTTAAAAGTTGGATTGCCAGAAAACTTCTAGCTATTTATAATTAAGCATTTTTAGCTGCTAAAAGGAAGCACATTAGATCATTTTGTTTTGCAAAACAAATGGCCAGTGTGGGTTTTAGGATGGACACTCCCAGGAGGGCTCCCCTTTCTGAGTGGGAGTCTTTGGAAATGTTCCTGATGGGATCCAGTCATTCTGGAGCGCTCTTACGAAATCGTTCATCCTAGGGCAGTTTGGTGTTTGTGAGCTTACAGCGTTTACTCCTTGCTGTCTTCTACCATAGGTCTGGTCTGATGGGGGAGGCTGTGGGCAGAGGAGCTCCAGCTCTTTGGGAGGGTCCTAGAATAGTACAAACAGCACTGGGTTAGAAGTTGGGGGTTCTCATTCCTGGGACCTTGGTTGATTCTAGAACTTTATTCTAGGATTCCATGAATTTGCCAAGCTGACATCGGGAAAAGGCTAAAGTTTGATTCTTGAAAGTATTGACGAGGCCCCATTTAGGAATGATTCTGCCAAGTATTCCTGGGGTCCTGCCATGGTCAGGAGAGCACCTTAAATTTGATGAGTTGTCAGGGAAGAAGCAGAGGGTATCTCTGTGTTCAGCTTTATGTATGAGAAAGTCAAGACACAAGATGGGGGCAGGACAGGGACAGCTTGAGAAAGGAGGCTTGAGATTGAGACTTGGAACTCAGGTGCCAGGGATGAATCCAAAAGGCTTGCAGGCATCTCAGCCTCAGACTTAAGCTAACATATAGCAGATAGTGGACACCTCTCCTGTTTCTTTCTTTCTTTTTTTTTTTTTTTTTTGAGATGGAGTCTTGCTCTGTCACCCAGGCTGGAGTGAAGTGGCATGATCTTGGCTCACTGCAACCTCCACCTTCCAGGTTCAAGCAATTCTCCTGCCTCAGCTTCCTGAGTAGCTGGTACTATAGGCGCACGCCACCACACATAGCTAATTATGTATTTTTAGTAGTGATGGGGTTCTCCATGTTGGTCAGGCTGGTCTCAAACTCCCGATCTCAGGTGATCCGCCTGCCTCAGCCTCCCAAAGTGCTGGGATTACAGGCGTGAGCCACCGTGCCCTGCCAATATTTGTCTTTTTAGTAGAGACGGGGTTTCACCATGTTAGCCAGGCTGGTCTCCAACTCCTGACTTCAGATGATCCGCCCACCTTGGCCTCCCAAAGTGCTGGGATTACAGGCATGAACCACCGCAGCCAGCTTTTTTTTTTTTTTCTGGCCCTGCAATCTTGATTCCCCAGAGTTAGGGTCTGATTTCAGATGTTAAGGCAGGCTCAAAGTGGGGCATCTGCTCTGCCACAAGAAGGTGAGAGGTCAGAAAGAAGAAGCAAGACCATTAGGGCTGCCTTAGTTGAAGAAAGGGGGCTCATCTCTCATTTTCTCAGAAGTTTCACAATCCAGAAAGGGGAGAACGGAAAGCAGCCTCCTAAGGAGTTCTCGAATTTCTTTCTCACTTTTCCTTTGTTTTCTCGCTCTCTCACTCTCTTCTAAGATTTATTTTTAAATAGGGTTCTTATTTTGGAGGGGCTTTCTGAGCAGGAACTACCTTTTTTTTGGAGGGAAATAAATGAGAACACAAATTATTCAGGGCTGGGAAGTGGAAACAATGAAAGAAAGCAAGGCTACTCAGAACCGGCTGGCAGATGGCGCTCGGCTTTTACGATTGACAGCCTGGCTTTCAAAAATTCACCCTTGCGCCGGCGCCTAAGGCAGAACCCGCATCCCCCTCCCTAAATCCTCCTTCCCAAGGACACGGCCCCTGCCCCTAAGGCTGAGGAATGTTTTTAAAAGGTTTCAGTTGAGCAATTGACATCTAAGGACAAATCCCGGCAACTTTTAACGAGTGGATCTGAAGATCTTAGCCAAGGCAGGAAAGCACACGATCAGGTAACCTCCAGATTCACAGCCCTGGTGCCCCGGTTCTCCTGGGAACTGGTCCTGAGATCTTGGACAAATCCCTGGTTCTAGTTTTTCTCAATTGAAAAAACAGGAGGGATGTCTTTCTCACTTTAAAACTTATGTAATTATCTTATAAAGTTTCAATAGATGAGGTATGCCAACCCCCTATCCAACACAAACTTTTTTAAATGTCTGTTCCAAAATGGCAGATTGTATAGGAAATCAAATGGTAGGGCCCTCTGTTGTCCTTTGGTAAATAATTAATAGTTTCTGGGTCCCAATCACCGGGAGAATCTTTGTGGGAGCAGAGTTTGGTGGTAAACTCTTTCACACCTCAATCAAGGGCTAGAAAAGAGGTTCATAGGTGAGCAGAGCTCCAGTTTCCACCAGGGAAATCTAAGGGGCCTACCTGGAGAAGTTAGCATTTAAGACAATATGGAGAGATGAAGTAGAATTTGAGGTGCATGGTCAATGATTGTTTACAGAGAAGGGACTTGCTAGGGATACATCATTGCTTTTCCATTCATGCAAGCATCATTGTGTTTTTCAGGATCTCTGAGCCCTCAGGGCTAGTTTTAAGTTCTTCCCCTCCTCAACCCCTCTCCACTTCTCAGTGCTTCACGGCATACCGGGGCATTCTCACTAGCGAAGGTGTCCTCTCTAAGGATGGGACCCCTACTGTCCATCTCAGGCTCAGCACTGCCTTGGGGCAGGCCACTTCTGGCTTCTTTAGGCCTCGTTTCCACGGGAGGGGAAGCTGGGTCCGATGGTGTCTGGGTCAAATTCCTTGGTTCCAAGAACAGGTACCGTTGCCATTCCCTTCCATTTCTGCCCCCCGCACCACCCCACCCAGCAGCTGGAAAATGATGAGGTCATCTATTTGAGAAGGGCCACACAGGCCTCCCACACAAGGACCTACAAAGTCCTCCAATGGGAATTTATTTCTTTCTGATCAAATTTACCCTCCATACCCCATTCATATACACATTCTTTCTCCCCTCTCTCTTAAAATTGCAAAGTTAAAGAAACTGAATACACAGGGTTGATTTAAGGTAAACGTCCCTCCCACCCATCTATTTAAAAATTTTTCTTTTACTTGATAACTTTCCTACAACATGATTCTCTTATGCCCATATTCCTCTGAGGATTCTTTAAAGCTTTTCTTGCACTTTCTTCTCCTCACAGTCCCTGACTTCTAGCCCTGAGTGGTGGCTGAGGGCAGGTGACCCTGTAGACCGTGGGGAACAGAGGAGGCCAGGGCAGGTGGCTGCCTCTTTCCAACCTTTCCTGGGCCATGGGAGCTCCTCCCCACCAGAGGTCAGCAGAGAGCTCAGAATGGCTGGGTCTGCTCTCAGAAATTGGGATCTTGGAATTCTCTAGATGAAATGTAGGATGCCCAAATGGAAAAAAAGCCCCATGTTTCCAGGGTGTTTTGGTTGGGGCTCTCATCCTGTCTTGGGTCCCGGGGACCTTACTTTTAACACCAATACAGCCATTCTGTGCTTTTCTCAGGGGAGGGGTGGTTGGGGGTTTGGTCTGTTTATTTGGTGGCTTTCTTGGTCAGTCTTCTCCCTGCGCCAGACGCACAAATCCCTCCCTTAGAGGGAACCACACCCTCTTAGAACTCTCCCTTCTGGGGCCCAACTGCCCACTTTCGCTTCCCACATGACATGGAACCCACATCCCACACTTGGCCGGGCGCCTTTTCTTCTAGTTGTATTTATTGTTAAAATGACATCATAATATTACAGGAAATCCCCCCAGCCTGCCCTCACCCTGCTGTGATTTTACTGATCATTATCTCCCCCTGTTCTTTACTCAGGTGTATGCATAGTTTTGAGAGGGCATGAATCATGGTGTGCAGTTTCCTATTAATCCCCCTGCTCCACACACACACACTACAGGACAGTTTCCTTAGAGCTCGTCCATGTTCGCCAGCGTCCTTTCACAGTTCTTTCACTTGTTCAGTCCTTTCGCTAGCGGGGAAGAGCAGGGAAAGAATTGAGGTTCCCTCCCTTTGTTTTTCCTTCTCTGATCTTTTGAAATCCCGGGGTCCTTGTGAACGACTCAGAAATTAAAACCAATTCCCTTTGGCCAGTTGTTTATTGTTGAAAGAGAGAGACAAAGAGAAATTAAGGTGCAAACGGAAGGAAAGAAGTAAATAGAGATTAAATTTAAAAATTTGAAAGGGAGCAGTAGTTCACGCCTGTAATCCCAGCACTTTGGGAGGCCGAGGTGGGCAGATCACCTGAGGTCAGGAGTTCAAGACCAGCCTGACTAACATGGAGAAACATCATCTCTACTAAAAATACAAAATTAGCTGGGCATGGTGGCGCATGCCTGTAATTCCAGCTACTCGGGAGGCTGAGACAGGAGAATCGCTTGAACCCGGGAGGCAGGGTTTGCAGTGAGCCGAGATTGTGCCATTGCACTCCATCCTGGGCAACAAGAATGATACTCCGTCTAAAAAACAACAACAACAACAACAACAACAAAAATTAAAAGGGAGAGAGAGGAGGAAAAAAAAGGGAAAGGAAAGAGAGAGAGAAGGAAGGAAGAAGGAAGGGAGAGAGGAGGGAGGGGGAGAAAAGAAAAGAAAGGAAAAGAAAAAAGAGAAGAAAAGAAAAAAGAAAAGAGTGCCTTTGCCAAGTTTAGCTCTAAGCACCAAATGGGGTCCTTGCCCTCTAGGAACTTCTAGTCCAGAACAGAGGAGAGGATCAGGTTGCAAGTGATTATCCTTCTACCAGGCAGGGGGTGGAGCGCTGCCAAGGAGGGTGTGGCTGGCACAGCTGAGGGGCCAGGCTGGCTAGACGGGACAGGAGTACGGGGAGGAGAGGCAGGTTCACAATCCAGGCTGGGGCATCCTCTCCTCCCCATCTCACTGCCCCATGAGGTCCCTTGTTCGTTCAAGTGCCAACCAGAAGAGCTGGGACAGAGGCCTCTCTTGTGTGCCAAGACGGGGGCCACCACCACCCTCTGAGCTCTGACCACTGCCCTCTCACCTCTTATTGCTTTCCCAAGTGTTTATCTCCTGATTCTAAAACGATGGTCCAATTTTTGTTTTATTTTAAAGTTAGGAACACACTGCATGTAGCACACTTCATGGAGCACAAGTGTTTTCACATGCCTTATCCCACTAAGTGGTTTTGTTTTGTTTTAGAAAGTCTGGCACACAGAGAACCTTCTAGTTCTTTAAAAAAAAAAAATCATAAATTTTTAAATTTGATAATTATCCAGAACAAAACAAAGCAAACCCTAAGGTTAAAAGTGAGCATCCGATAAGTTAAGTATACATTTTTGATGTTGGGGAAACCTTTGAATTTTACAAATCGATGTCCTTGAGAATTGGGTTCCAGCCAGACCCACTGTAGGCATTGTTTTCTTTTTTTCTTTTTCCTTCCTTCCTCCCTTCCTTCCTTTCTTCCTCCCATTCCCCCTCCCCACTTTGAAAAACAAGTTTTATTCTCTTGGGTTCTGTTCATTAGAGAGGGAAGACAATTCTGTTCAGCAAGGAAAGGTGAGGGGAAGAGAAAAGGGGGGAATTCAGCCGGAGGAGAACAGGGACAAGGTTGATTGCTCTGTGCTGGGGTGAGGGTGGGGGGCAGAGAGAGAACATCACAGCCAGATGCAAATCACAAGAGCAGACCTTCAGCTTCCTGGCATTGGTGGGGAAAATATTCCGTCAGCTGCCTTTCTATGTCCTGGGCTTCATTCATCAGCTCAAGAGAAAAAAAATAAAATCAAAATTTCATCCTAATTTGTTGTGGTTGGACCCCATTCTCCCACATTTTGGCCTTCTTGTAAAGCACAACCACAAAGGCAGAAGTGGCTTCCTGGGCTGACCTGCCTCTCAGTTCATTCTCAAGGCGTTAGCCTCATCCCATCAGGAGGAGTTCAGACTCTCCCCAAGCACCAAGAGTTAGAAATGTGTTGCTAATTGATTTGAGCTAAATTTGTGTTGCTTTGAGACTTAGCAAAATGGCTGATTAGGGGCCAGTGTTGGGGAAAATAATTGCTGATCTAATAGCTACGAAAAGGAACTCATTCACAAATATGTTTATAAAATGGGCCTTCTGTGACATTTTGGAGTTGTCAGGGAGTTAGGGGTCATGGTGGTTCTTCAGGAAGAAAGAAATGTTGTTGGGAAATGTTTAGTGGAAATTTAGCATAAAATGACATGCCTAATTTAAGAAAACAGTTAAATCCATCAGGGTTCCAAGTGAAAACAGTTGTCACAAATTAATTTTTCAAATGTTTGACTATTGGCAGGTCTGAGGTTTACTCATCTGTAGGTTATGTCCAACTTGGCAAAAGCATGGAATCCTGCCCAGTCCTTGGTACACAGGGACTAGCACATGTACCCATTTTTTCTCACTGATAAGTTATTTCCTAATTTTTTGGTTAACTTGAAGGTCGAAATAGCCTTACTCCTTTTTGTCTGTCTAGTAGCATCTCTAAGCTTGCAGTAGCTGCTCACGTGTCTGCCACGCCCCTTAGAAGGATGAATCCTTGCCTGGTCGGTGAGTTTGCCTCAATTCGGGCATTTTCATTTGTTCATTCATTCGATATACATGTATTGAGTGCCAAATATGTGCCCTTCCCCGTGGGGAAGACAAAAGTATGAGACATTGCTACTCCCTTGATGGAATCAAAACAAACCCAGGAAGTTAACAAGAGTGGGCAGTCTCTGCTAAGCGATTACACAGGGAATAAATAAGGAAAGATGGAAAGATTGTCAACCAAAAGCCTTGAACAACCTGCTAAGAGTCTTCCAGCCCAGTTGAGCACACCAAATCAGAGGTTACCTAAAAGTGCCGATAATTAAACTGCAGAAAACCTAGAAGGATCTGCTGGGGTCAAAACAAACAACATTTGACAGGCACAGCCATTCAGATTTTCATGCCACTCTGAGGCTGAAAATTTCTGCACAAACAGCAGTGACTGAACCTTTGCTAGTCACAGGATAGACCTCCCTGTTGATAGGGTAGACCTCCCTGTTGATAACTTGTCAGTCATGGGACTGAATGAGGCCTTTCTCCAGGAGGCACAGCCCAGAGGGTTACTGGCCATGCTGAGGAGGCAGTCTTGCTTCCAGGAGGGGCTGCAGAGGCCTGGCCCAAGAGTGGTGCTGAGAACTGCCTTTTGCCAACTTCTTTCTTTCATTGTGCACTCTCTGGAGCCAAACTATGCCTTCCAGGATCTTTCAAGACTAAAATTCTCTTAGGAAGATGGGCCCAATATTTCCCACCTAACCTTAGAAATCTTCTATGTCTAGGATTAGTGTTTTGAGAGTTAGATGGGAAAGTGTAGTTTGCAGCCAGATCCTTATGTACTACAGAGTGCTTTCACCTTAGTGCTTTCATCCTCCATCTTAGCTCCAACCCTCCATCTTAGCTCTTGGGCTGGCCCCCGTCTTAGCTCTAGTCTTACATCTTAGCTCCTGGCCTGCCCTCCATCTTAGCTTCTGGCCTGCCTTCTATCTTAGTTCCTGGCCTGCCCTCCATCGTAGCTCCTGGCCTGCCCTCCATCGTAGCTCCTGGCCTGCCCTCCATCTTAGCTCCTGGCCTGCCCTCCATCTTAGCTCCTGGCCTGCCCTCCATCTTAGCTCCTGGCCTGCCTTCTATCTTTGCTCCTGGCCTGCCCTCTATCTTTGCTGCTGGCCTGCCTTCCATCTTAGTTCCTGGCCTGCCCTCTATCTTTGTTCCAGTCCTCCATCTTAGATCCTGAGCTTTGGGTCTCTTTTGTTTTGTTCCCTAATGCAGATAGAGATAGTCTATATTCAAATACTATAATTAATTTCCAGCCATTGTGGAATGAAAAACACATTTTAATTTCCAGAATTTAATTTCCAACTTTCCTTTCACAAATACTTTTAAATTATCTATTTATTACCCTTGAAATAATATGTCTTATGGATAGGTCTCTGTAACTATCACAGCATATGATAGTGACCTTTATGTTTTTTTGAAAATATCTGTGTAATACAGATTGCTAGCTATTTTTTATGTTAAAAATAAGACAAGGGAAGGTTGTCTGGATGACTGAACTGAAAGAACTCTCAGGTGAACTTTGCTCCATAGTGAATATGATTGAGATTTATAGAATTATTAAGTTGTGGCTTCTTAAAAATTGCCACCGAAACAAGAATGCCTGAATTTTGTGTTCTGGGTGATCGTGGATGAGCACATGGCACATCTGAAAAGTGATTTGGCCCCAGGCCTCCTTACCTCCCTGCAGGTGGCTGTGTTCTCTTCGGTTAATCCCATTAGCTGGCAAAGGCTGATGAGGCTACTCTTAAGGGACATGTGCGTTTTAATAAAGAGCTTTAGAGGCCCAAAAGCCCAGAGAGTCACATTTGTAATAGTGGGGTTCTCAAGAGTAGCATTCTAACAAGAGGCATTGGGGGGAACAGGGGAGAGCATTTGGGCAGTCACCCCCTCCCCACTTCTAGTTCCAGCCCCATACCCTGTTTTTCCAACCCAAGTCTATGGCTGCCTAGCAGCCCTCTAAGCAATGAGTTGACTTTCTTCCACTGTGACCCCAGGACACGTGGACCCCTCACACCAGATCTCCAAGTAGCAGCATAGTGCTCAGTGTTATTCTGCCTGGCAGCGGGGTGCCCCCCCCACCCCATTCAGTGGCAGTCAGGTTCAGATCGTAGCCTTCAGGGTGCCTGACTCATTCCGGCTCCGGTCGATAATGACAAGCCCCATGTTTTTCTCCAGCGTCCACGGCTATGACACATACAACAGTCAGGAAATAAAAGAGGCTTGAGTACTATACGGTTGCTTTACTTTCTTTAAAAAAGAAATATAATGTGAAGGACATGGGGGAAGGAGCAAGGAGGCAGGAGTCCAGGCCAGCAAATAAGCCAGCAGCAAAACAACCTTGTTGTTTGTATGTTACATAAACAGCCCCCCCAACTGTCCTGCGGTTATATCCTTAGGAAAAACTGGGGCTTAGTGGCGCTTGGGTTGATTTCACACCTTAGCTTAGAGTTACTCAGAGGTGTATTAACAGCTAATGATTCCATTGAGGGCGGCCCAGATTGCCATCTTGACTTGCCAGATATTAGCAATACTCTTATAGAAACCCAAAAGCCTGCCAATTAAGTTCCCCAGTGTAAGTTAAAAGGGGCCTTTCTGAGATGCGTGATCTTTAGGAAAAGGAAATTAAACTAATTTTGAAAGCTCCTAACACTCGAGTTTCCTTATAATGTAAGTAGGTGACGGCTGGGATTAATATTATGAGTCCCTCCCATAATGTGTATTTGAACAGATGTCATGGATTCTAATGGCAGAGTTCAAAGTCACTCAGAGGGGTGGGTTTTTATTTTTTTAATGTCACCCACCTGAAATTATTTTCAGAAAGTTCTGTAATGGCTAACAGGATTAGAATGACATTGTCACAAAATGATATGAGGTGTTAAAAAGACCCCTACATGATGCGGTGTCCACAACGCACAAGAAGTACCCCCCCCAACCCAAGTATGACTCAGTAACACTCAGTGAGGAGGAGAGCATCGAATTATATAAGTTACAGTTTTATTTCAGACACACAAGCACGTAGGCCAGCAGCGATAGTAAACATGCAGGCGTGCTTTCCCTCTGAGCATGAGAGGCGTTTGGATTTTATCCTCCCAGATGCAGAACCTCTGTACTTCTAAATAGCTTCCTCCTGACCCTTAGCTAAGTCAACGGGGAAAATCAGCCTCCAAGTTTTGCTAAATTGTGTACCATGACAGTGACTTGTATTTAGGAGACCTTGTGTGGATCTAAAGCCCAGAAGTAGCCACCACCACCGTTCCTCCTGATGAAAATGGCCTCACCAGCACCTCGCTGCAAACAGACACCAGCTCAAAACATTGATTTTCTCCCCACCCTCGCAAGGTTAGGATTCTGCTTAGAACTCTGCTTTAAGCTAAAATTTCCATCACCAAAGGGCCTGATTTCAGGCAGAGAAAGGACCACTTTAGCAAATGAGGGAAGCGAAGAGGAGTGGAGGAGGAGGGTCATTTCAACAGCAGCAAAACTCAGCCATGCCATTTTCCCTGACAGCACTTTAATTATGATGAAAGAACACGATTTTTTTTTTCCGGTTTTTACAGAGGAGGCTCGTGGTGGGGGGAAAGGAGGGGGCTCTGAAAGAGATGTGAGCTGCCAAGGTACAGAGTGCAAAGCGGCTGTCACTGCCAAATGACAGATGCAGTTGGAGAGGGGGAGAGAAGCCCTTCCCTGAGCCTGTGCACCAGTGGCCTGTTCTGTGGGGGCCCAAGACTAGTCAGCCAGGGGCAAATGGTGAATAGGATGGCCCAAAGGAGCCACCTGCTACATGCCAGCTTCCCCCTTCCCTTCCGTGAGATTTTAACCCCAGGGCTGGTTCTCCTAGTTGTGCTCTGCTCCAGCAGCTTTGAAAGCCTTGGAGGGGTTTCAAGTGGTCACGTACCTTATTGTTGAAAAGGATGTTTTTCTTTAAAGTCAGGTGCTAAGTCAGGTGTGAGGTTGAAATGGACACTTAAGGGCTTCAGAGCAGGATAAAGGGACAGAGCCCAGGAAGCCCAGGACTGATGCTCTGATGGGCAGAAGCCAGCCGTGTTTTAGGAATGGGGAAAGAGTTGGAGCACCAGATGTTAAGAGGGTACAGTCAGCTCAAGCAAGAACGAGAGAACGGCGCTGTCCCTGACTTCCCACCTCCCGGCCTTGCCAGTAATCCCTGCTCTGATTGGAGGCATGGGGTCCACAGGAGGCACCTATTGTGTTGCTACAACACCCAAAAGTGGCCTGAGAATTCTGGGCTGGTAGTGTTTAGAAAGAGATATAAGTGAATCCTAGACTCTCACAGCTGGAAAAAGCCTTTCTTCCTGGGAATGGGAAGTAACAAAATGAGTCCAGGTTAGCTGTGGAGTCCTTAGAGATGAAGGGAGCAGAGAGGGCGGAAAAGAAACAAAAACAAAGAAGGTGCATTATTTTGTGTTTCCTTTCACCTCCCTCCTTGGTTTTAGGGCCCTTTCCTGGCATGCAACAGGAAGTGCAGGCTGTGTTGAGAGCCTCTGGTGCAGACTTACGCAGAGCACAAGAGACGATGTGAGCCTGCTTGTCTGGGCTGCTTTTGTGTAACTGAATTACACAGTATCTATGTTAGAAGTGATGTCACCCAAGAGAGCCCCATGGCCTTGAACTAAACACCAAGGGGCATCGGGCCCCGGCCCCAGGAGGCCTGCTATGCAGCAACTTCTCTGAACAATTTGTGATTTTCTGTTCTTATTCCCCTCACTAAATTGTCATGCTGCTAGAGACACTTCTAATTTGATGGTTATTAATGGGCAGCTGGTAATGAAACAGCAAGGACTTAGGGCTTTGCAGTAGGTGAATTACGGACATTTACAAGTAAAACAACTTTATTTCTTACATTTAGCAAGAGGTTTAACAAGCAAAGTGCAACATCTGCAGAATCTTACGGGAGGAGGCAGTGGTCTTGAAATTGTGAGGCAGTACTGCAGGGATAGAGATCGCCTTTCCCTAGAACAACTGCAATCTCCCCATCAGAGCCAACTGGAAATACAAATTTGCTCCTATCTCCATGCGTGGTGATTCTGCCTGCTACAGAGATGGAGGAACAGTGATCTGGCTGATTGTAATGGACCCATTTAGGGAAAAACACTTAAAAAATATGTGAAAATGCATTTTCCCCCTATTCCTTCTGGAAAGCAACATTAGGGTCCGGCAGTTCTGTCTGGAAGGAGGGAGATGCAGGAGCAGCATCCTGGCTTATGACCGCCTGGCTGCTTAGTGGTTTTATTTTAGAAAGAGTTTTAATGCAGAGGCAGCGGTGGTGGTGGGGGTGCGGGTGGGGGGGGGGGGAGGGAGACAAATGAGATGTAGAGGTTTGCAGAGCCTGGAGGCCAAAGGAAGCCCACTTTAGCAGACCACATTTTCAGCATCAGAATAAGTAAAGTATTTGAGGATTTTTGTCTCCTCTTAAAAATAGGCACTTTGGAAAAGGAAAATATGCAGGCTTTTGAGAAACATAGTGAGGTGATCAGTTAATGTGAGGTGGTGGTGATTGTAATGTCGGAAGAATTGGTCTCATTTTTCATGTCACAATTAATATTGTTTGAGATTAGATAGCTTCTTAATTTAGACCATTTACATTTCACAGAGCACTAAAAAGCAAGCCTCCAAGCCACTTTCTGGCAGCACAAAGCCAAATAAATGGGAACAATATAACCTTAAAAAGATCCATTCTTTCACTTGTAGCTTTGCTCTGGTCAATATCGAGTCATTTAGCACAATCTAAAAAACTCACATTTTTCATTGCTAGAAATATGTAATTCTTCCTACTATTCATTGCCTGCAAATGTCCTGTTCTGGGGACCTTTTTGACTTGGGTTTTTGTCTTCTTGACACCAAAGCATACAATCAATTTGGTCAAAAGTTCAATCGTGAAAAAGCATCTGGATGTTTTGTCTATAAACAACCAGTTTGCCTGAATATTTGAGAGGATCAGCTCAGCCAACCACCTGTCCTGATGTTACCCCAACACAGCCCAAATGCACTCAGAGGGGTGCGGAAGGAAGGGTACACACAAACAAGGTGTGGGGGCCTCGCTTTCTCTGCTGCAGCCATCTGAAATCGGCTGCAGAGGAGGGGGGAAATGAAGCAGCAGGCTAGTCCTTCTAGGCAGACGTGGAGGGAGAACCGTGTGGAAAGATATCTTTATGGCTAGACTCTCAGCAACATCACTGTCAGAATCTGGTGCCTGCAGCCATCTTAGAATTTAGAGGAAGCTGAAGGCACCTGCCCACATTTTGTCTTAGGTTACAACCAGCTCAATCCAGCCAGCAAAAAATAAGGTTGAGAAGCATTTCACTTTTACAGAAAAAGAAAAAATCTCCATGATTCTGTTCCTTGAAAAAAAAAGCTGACCCTCCCCAACCCAAACCTTTTATTTCAAAGTCACCAAAACTGAGACTAGATAATCTCTCTCTCTCTCTTTTTCCTCGTGTGCATAGCCAGTTTAGACTCTCTTGGCTGGAATTTTTCCTGATCTCTCAGTGCAGTAAAAAGCCAGGCAGATGGGGGAGGAAGGGAACATGGAGAGGCAGAGGAAGGGGCAATGGCTCCTTGGCACATCTCCCTTTGTAGTTCAGTCTTACACGGTCCATTTTTATTTGCAAATAGCTCAGCCCAAAAGAGGGTATTGATATGACCCCCAGATGCTGTTCCGAATCCATCTTACTTATTTTCCCTCGGGGGTGCAGGCAGGGCAGAGCCCAGATATGATCAGACCTTCAAAGCGCAGCCTTGATCCTTTATTTTTCATGTTACAGTCACAGACCTTGAAAATGTGTTTTCAGCAGTTTACCACATACCGAGAATTTCAGGAAACAAAAGGTCAAGAATTGATGACTTAGATTTATTAGTGGCCCCATTAAGCAGACCTCAGAATTCTAATGATGGGTCTTTGCTAGACAAATCAATGTCATGTTTCTAAAAGGACAAGAGTGACAGCTGGGTGATTTCACAGAATTATCAGGTATTGGGAGGAAGGTTAAGCAGGGGTTCAATTACTATCAATTACCATGATGTTCTTGTTTGTTTCCCTGGGGTTTTCATGCTGCTAGTTGTGTTTTTTTTTTTCTTGCATTTGCATATTTGCTGTTTTGCTTTACATGTTTTAGAAATTATCCATCTATTTTTTTTTTCCTCTCAAAATCTCTTCTACCTTTGGCATCAATTGTAGAAACTAAATGTCTGCTGTAGAGTTCTATCCTTTAGTCATAGTTTTTTGTTTTGTTTTGTTTTGTTTAAACAAAGTTCTCTTCTCTGCCTCCCCACCCAATAAACTGAGTGGATGTGTAGTTATGCCAAGTTGTGGAAAACACATTTAACACATTTAAGAACGTGCAAGGTATGAAATATAAAGTATGTTATACCTAAGATTAAAATATTAATTCGATTTGGGGATTATGCCAGTCAACATTTTGGTTTTACATGCATTCATTCAACTAACTTATGGTATCTTGTTGAAATGATGCATTTAAAATAATTACTGATTTAATTAAAAGAAAACTAAGGAATTTTCAGGCTGAGAATGACATTAAATTATCCTGTTCTTGAGCGCCTCCCAGAGGCGTGGGTTAAATAACACCAGAATATGAATTGAGGGTCATTTCGGCTTTTCTAGGCTTTGGGATGCCTCCAATGGTTATGAGTAAAAGGAGTGGTGCTTTAACTTGGAGATTAGATGTCTCTGGGTCCCAATTAAGTTTTATATCCATTTCCTTTGTATGGTTGAGCTATTTGGCACCATCTTGGCAGAAGATAGGGATCCAGGGCCTTTGCTATCAGGGGAATGGATTGAGGAAAGCTTCCTCAGTGATAAGTCTTGGCTTGGCAAAACACAGCCTAGCCTTCTTCCTTCCCTCTCCAGACCAGGGCACCACGTGGAGATAGCGCCGTTTGCTTGGGCTGGCCTTGGACATTTCAGAGTTCCCCTCTTACTACATGCTGACATCATCCTGCAACTCCCCATGTGCCTTCCCTCACTGTTGCCAAGTGCTCTTGAAAGTCAACCACCTTCCTGGGTGACTGCTGCTTTCTCACCTCAGGTTAAACCCCTGGACCCAGTGAAAGTTCTCCCAGGGGCTCCCATACCCGGGGGTAATCATACCTTCCATATGTGAAGGGCTAGTTTTCCAGAGTTTTTATTTCTTGGTGTTAGGTCACTGCAACCCTGGGATAAAAATAGATGTAATTAGCATGTTGCAGATCAGACTCTGCACTTGTAGCTTTGTGCCACTTTCTCTAATAATACCAATTTTGGTGACACATTTCCTAGAATCCTGGACTTGCATCAATCCCTAAAATCCTCCAAGAGCTGAATTGTAGGACAAACCTGTTTGCTTTAGAACCTAGAAGGGCTTTGTCCCAGTTAGATTGTCTCTTTTCCCTACCTTTCTAGACATTGCAGGTCCATCTCCATTTTCTTTTTTGTTTGTTTGTGTTTGTTTTGTTTTGTTTTGAGACGGAGTCTGGGTTTGTCGCCCAGGCTGGAGTGCAGTGGCGCGATCTAGGCTCACTGCAAGCTCCGCCTCCCGGGTTCACGCCATTCTCCCGCCGCAGCCTCCCGAGTAGCTGGGGCTACGGGCGCCCGCCACTGCGCCCGGCTAATTTTTTTTGTATTTTTAGTAGCGACGGGGTTTCACCGTGGTCTCGATCTCCTGACCTCGTGATCCGCCTGCCTCGGCCTCCCAAAGTGCTGGCGTGAGCCACCGCGCCCGGCCTCATTTTTTTGTTTTTATTATCAGGGAGCAACGGCTCCATTCTCCCCTAAGGCTGACATTTTTGTTGAAGGCTGAGCACGCATGTCTTCCGTGCTTGTGGCAAAAGGCCCTTTCCTGGCTGGCTCCAGAATCCTCACCAGTTAATTGGGAAAAAATTTGAGTTAGGCATCACAATTTCAGCCGAGCTGGGCAAACAACGAGTACACCTGTCACTCGAGCCAGTGTCCAAAACTCAGCCCCATGGATCACAGCTGTAGCGTTATTTCAGCATGAGCAATTCAGTATTTAATGTTCCTTAGAAAAAAAGTAAATCATTCCAAGCTGCTACTGTTCACCTATTAACTCTTTCAGGATTTCATGGTGGTGGGGTGGAGGTGGGGAGTAATCTATAATTTGCTTGGCTAGCAGAGATAATACCCCCTTCCCAAGTCTGTCTTTCTTACATAATGGCCATTTCTTACATAATGGAGAAGAGGGGCTGCAAAACAATATCCTCTTGATCTGTGGCAGCCACTGCCTTCCAGAATGAGAAGTTAGATTTTCTTCTTTCGTTTCATTTATATTTTTACTTGCGCAGTACAGGTACTGCTTCCTACGATCAGCAGCTTCCATTTCTTTCCTCTTTCCACGGTAGCTTAAATTAGCCCATCATCATCAGCAAATCTTAATTTACAATTAAGGGCTGGGAAAAAAAAAGTTCGTCATTAATCAGACCTTCTCATTTTATGTAAATGGCCCCCAAAAGCAACACACATTTTTAATCTGTCCTGCCGATAGCTGAGCCCTTCTGTCATTTGGGTCCTAATAAATGAATTGGCCATCTGCAATTAATCTGCATAGTACAAATCATTGGAAGGCCGAGTCTGTCTGCCTTCTGAAAGAAACTGGCTATATTTAGTTTTTTAAGCAAGTCTGCTTTGTGTTCTTTGTAAAGTCAGCGACATTCTTTCAATTTTTTTCGGTGTAATTAGCACAAAAGGAGCCGTAATCTGAGAAGGTAGTAGAGACTAAGGCAACCGAAAAACAGGAATGTTCAAGAAAGCGGGCAGAGGCAGCCTTCCCAGTATTGGGCGGCGTGCAGAGACCCTGGGACGTGGCTGTGGGTAGAGCTGAGGTCTGTAGCTCATAAAAAATCTCCTTTTCATCTGATCCCCAGACTGGTTGCAAATGCTTGCCGCTTGGGCTGAATAATTTTCCCCTTCTCATAACTTCCAGTGGTCGGCAAGGACCTTAGAAAGACACAGTGCCATCTGGGCTCTGCTGTTGAGTGGGCTCCTGACAGGCCAGTGAGAGTTCTGTGCACACTGCCAAGCCCTCAATAAACTGCTGAGTGGGAGAGCAGAGGGCATAGCCCTGAGCTCCCCAGCAAATGCTGAATTTCAACCAACTGGAGGCTACATGGAAATCAAGCAGAGGAAGGCTGCGGTGGCCTTGGGAAGGAGAGTTGGAGCCTGTGCGAAAAGAGGGGGCAGCCCTCCTCATTGGGAGCTGTGCAGCCTGTGCCCCGATGGTTAGTTCCCCCCTCAAAATAAAAGCCAGGGAAATAGGTGGAGCTAAGCGGTAATTACACATTTTTCAATTTCAACTAAAACGTGTGGGCAAACACAAAACGATGAAAAGGTATCTACATTTCTAGATGAATTAAACGTGTGACTAATTATGTCACGTTAATTGCTTAATTCCTGGTTTACCAACAGCAGATGGAAGTGGGACTGGAGAGGGGGTTTTAGCTCTGAAGGCGAATGACACCTGAGGCCCAGTCTGAATCTCAGTTTTCCCAAACTGAGGCTGGACCATAACGGCAAGGCTGTTTGAAAATGATCACCTACATTTGGTTGGCAGGTAGATAAAATCCGAAGATGTAAAACTTCTATTTAGCAGTCGTTTCATTTGTATATGTCCACAAAGCAGCATTTAACTAAACAAAATGAATTGCCTAATTAATCCAGTGTTTTTAACTGTCTAAACTCCAATTCTATGGAGCTAAATTTGAAGAAGTGAATACCATGAAAAAAACCCTAAAATGTTTAAAATAAGAACAATTATAAAGGGCTTCTTTTATCTAAGGAAATTTTATTAGAACCTCAGGCCTCCTGACTGGCCTCAATATCACATCTCCAGGTGCACCAACTGCCTCTTATTTTTTCCTGTTGTCACTTGTTTAGTAAGATGTTGGATCAAAGTGTCATTTAAATAAGGCATCTTGTAAATAAGCAGGAAAGTAAACTGGTCCATGTCTATTTTTAACTAGTCTCCCCACATTATTCTCCATCCTGGATGAGTTTCCATCTTCAAGGCCAAGTTAAAAGTTCTAAGCAACAGGTTTTCCCATTACCTTAGTCCTCATGAAAATTTTTCCCCAAGGGAAGTGAAGGATATTTCAGTTTAGGAAAATTAACTTTCCTGCTGTAGAGCAGCAAAACTCTTAAATATTTTTTTTCTACTCAATTAAGAGCTCCATTAAGTGGGTCCATTGATCTGTTATTGATGTTGATGTACCTCAAAGAAAATGGAGCTTCCTCAGTCTTCTCCTGGATTTGACTTTCAGTTTTGGAGTTACTTGTGGAAGCTGCCGCCTGTGTTCTGCTGATGGGTCTGCCTTTTGGTCCTGCTAGTGGGTTTGTTTTCTGCTCCCTGTTGATATCCAAGTTGTTTGTCCACCTAGAATCTTCAATGAAGGGTAACATGTGCATCATATCATTTAGGCTTCTAAAAGGAACAAAGTAATACATGTCATCTCTTTTTGTTAGCTTCCCCCTTCTTGAGGTAGATGGTGGTTTTGTTAAAAGTCCATTCCTGCCCACGCTGGGGCTCATGGGGATGTGGTGAGAAAGGCACTGATGGCCTGGGGAATTGGGCGTCTGTCCACAGAGACCAGGAAGCCTCTCTCACAGATGGTGCCTCCCCATCAGAGAGTCAGGAAAGATCAAGAAGGGCTGCAAAACGTCCTCTTTGCCCTCATATTATGTGCCATGCTTTTAAGTAGATGTTTGAACAGCATCTCAAAGCCACTGGCTCAAGAAATTGGGTCCAAATACACTGGCCAATGTATGTCCACATTCTGTTTGAATTAGAGTATGTTCTGAATTAAAAACAGATCATTTTAAAATGAGTTGATGGATAATAAATAGGAAAATGTTATATGGCCATGTAGTTAATTCTTCAGTAATTGACTTCAAGTCTTATGAAATGAAGTTTTATATCATGTTTAGTTTTGAATACAAGTTTAGGGTTACTTTATGGTTGGAGTTACTAACTAGTGAATATGACAAGAAAAAAAAATGTCCTAGATAATCACTACATTCGATTTCTAAGAACTTTTATGGTCTAAAGTAATAGAGCCTTCTTACAAGGATTAACTGAGACTAGGAAATGCTTTTTACAATTCCTGCTTTCATCATCTACATGACATAGGCTTTGATATTCATTTGCAATAGCAGTTTCAGTCATTCTAGCTAATTAAAGTGCAGAACGTGCTTTGAAGACAGGAAACACTGTGGAAGTGCTAAATACTATTATTAAAACCTTACAGCTAAAGTTTCTGTTTCAGTGGAAACCTATTTATTGTTTCCTAGGCTATTAAAATAATATTATAATTATATTTGCTCTGGGCTCTTGGAAGACAACTTAAAATGACCCCAACTAATAAAAGGCCAAGGATAACATTCTTGTCCAAAAACTGAGTGACAGCATTAAGCAGAACAGTATTTTCAAGATTCTAAGCTGTAGCAAGTCCACTGCTTCAAAAGGTAGACAAGGCATTCTTACTCAGAAAGGAGGATACCCAGGGGCCAAGGAACACAAACTGCCTTTATCACCACGAAGCTGACAAGACCACAGAATTCAAACCCTGATGTGGGACGTTGTTCATTGTTGTCAAATATGGAATGTTGGAAAGAAATGTTTCGAGGCCATATCTCCATGTAGTGTGTGACACCATCTGTTTAAACAAGTTTTTTCGTTAGGTGACCTAGTGTTTTAGGTTAGGGATGTGTTATGATCTCAACTGGCTGGCTTGGGCATGAAGCAAGTCTCCTGAGCCAGAGATCTGTGCTTTCCTTGGGCATTTTATACCCAAGATATTCTGCCCTTTGTCCCTCCCTGAAATCTCCATAACTCCCTTCTCTTCCTGAGCCAGACGAGGGGCCCCTTCCATTGGAAAGCTCTCTCATCTGGACTGTTCCAAGAGTTATGCCAATAGATTGCCCCACTTTCAAAGCATAAACTAGGTACTTAAAACAGTAATGATCAATTAAATTACTAACTCGTATGAAAAGGTCACACATGGTAGCCTCCAAATCTAAAAGACTTGAAAAAAAAAATCACAACTTTTAGGGCCTCAAGAGGTCAAATTTGAGGCCAAAAGCTCAGTAAAATCTCTTCTTTCACTTTGTGTGGAGTGAAAACAGACAGCCTAGCTGACCACAAACCAGCTTGTGTTTCAGCACTCTGGGTGTCATTTGCTTACCTGTAAACCCATGATTCCACCTGCTGTCATTTATTTACAAAGTAAATGCTTTATTTATCCATCAGTAGTTAGTCATAATAAAATATAGGTGAAACCTACACTTAAAAAATTTTTGTTTTCAAGAGTGGCCTCATAGATTGAGAGCTGAAAGGAGTAAAGCCTGATCTTGCGTTACCCATTTCTAGGACAATAGTCCCAATTGTGCCTTGCCTAGGACGCATGTTAGTATATGACATGGGGCAGTTTCACTCCTTTTAAAGTTCAGGTGTGATGTTTATCTAAAAGGGGAAGGTGGTAATGGAGCTCAGAGATTTCCAAATAAGGAGGCTCTTCGTTATATTCATTGTATAACTTTGTAGCTCCTGGCATAAGTATCTAGGTTGTATTTGTTACTATTTACCTTGTACCTCTTAAAGACAATGTATCTGTGCTTTGCCACAGTAGAAGCAGGAAGGAAGATGCTTTTGAACAAATGGAGCATAACAAAAATGTCTGGCCTATTCTTCCCTCTTACAAGTCTTTAACAATTTTTAAAAATGACAATCAATCAAATTCAGCCAGGAATTTTTAATTTACCATCTAAAGATATAGAACCTGTGCTGTGTCATCAAGCGGTTCTAATTTAGGTGGTGGATGGTAGTGAGCCTCACTATCACTAGTACACGCAGCCTAGGAATCATCGATTCTGAGGCCTTACTGCTGAGTTCTCCTATGAGCACATTCAGGTGTATCTGCACATTTTTATGCATCTTTGGTTAGGTGAAAAGCATCAACCTAGGATAGTTCCTTTGAGCATTTTCAAAATAAGGTGTATTTTTTGTGTGGAAGAGAGGCCATCCATGATCAGGAGTGTGACAAAAACCTGGCCCCAACTTTTCAGCCAAGTTCAAGAAAGTCAGGGGTCTGCAGCAGCCCAGGGCAGGACGGTGTCTAGGCTGCGCTTCCTGTTCTTAATTCCAAGTGTTGTTTGGTGACTTTGAATCGCCCTCTGTTGTCCTTTCAGATTCATAAAAAAGAGGCCTTGTACAATGGGGGCAGCGGTGTACCTGAAGGGGCCAAGAAAAATAATACGTGGCATCTTCATCTGTCACACCTTTTCTTACTCGAAGTGGAGCAAACTGGGGAAAAGGGGGGAATTTCAGTCATCCTGTTGAATGGCTAACAGTGTCTTTTTATTTTCAAAGCTAACTTAAAATGGTACAAGTTTGCTCAAGGCCTCTGGTGGTATCAGCCGCCCCATACCCCTGGGGACTGTTAAATGTGTTTCCATTTATAGGTAGACTTTTCTTTTTTCTCCTTCTCCATCAAACATCTTAAGTTTCATGGGCTCTGTTAAGAAGTCAAAGAAAAAGTTGGAAGACAGTTTGTGGACTTTGCATATCTGGGCTTTCCGGGACGTAGGCCTGTGTCCCATCCAAGATACTGCTCACGTCTTAGCCTGATTACCTGGCCGCCTCGGCTCACCTGGGCACATGGTGAGCCGCGGAACTCGCAGGCACCAAACATTTATTGAATGAATAAACCGTATCCCAGCAGACACCATGGTGGCAGCAGATGACCTAACCAAGGTCCCAGGAAAGGCGGGCTGGGGTCAACTGGTTGAAAATTTAGTAACCCTGCTCCTAATCCCGTGCACTGCTATATCCTAGTGTGCGGCGGGACACTTGAGAGTTTTGAAAGAACCCTCAAACAAGTTCACGTTCCGTAAACTACTTTTCCCTCTGTTCCAGAGCCCCCAGGGCGCCCAGGCAAGGCCGCCACCTCTCCCACCTGGGAGGACACCTCGAGCACCGACTCCACAGCCACGGCCACCGCTCCTCGGCTCCCGTGACACCGGCGCGCCTGCTGCTTCGAGCAGGGCTAGCTTTGCACTCCCATCGCACTTTTCTCGTCCGAAGATACGAAACTCCGTCCGGGCGTCGCAAATAATTCGAATTCGGCTCTCTGACACCTACCTCGGCGGGCGCGCGCCGCTGGGAGGGCGGGGTGGGTGGCTGGAGGTAAGGAGGCGCACAGCAGGGGTAAGCGCCGCCGTCGCACACTTTGCACGCCGCCCAGGGCTACACCACTCACCGAAAATTGGGAGGCAGGTCTGGGAGGCGGGGTTGAGCGCCCACCGTCTTGGGCGCGCCCGCGCCCCCCGCCATCGCGGCCCCCGTGCCCCCGGCCCACACCCGCGCGGTCCCGGCACCGGCCTGCACCCCCAGGGTGCGCGGCGGCCCATTTGGGTGCGTCCCCGGTGGGCCGATTTTTCGCGCTTCCCCTTCGGTTTATAGGGGCCGCTGCTATGGGTCGGTCCTCTGAAGAGGCTGGGGCGTCATCGGGGCCGGTTAGAAGCTCTGCTCCCCGGCGGGGACACTCAGTCGCGTCGGCACCGCGGAGCGGGCTGCGTCAGGTGGCTGGCCGGCGCGGCGCTCCCCTGCTCTCTGGCTCCGGGCTGCGGCGCGGCGGCTGGAGCGAGCCCCTGTCCCGGCGCGGGGCGGCGGCGGGCGGCCGGCAGGCGCTGCCTTGCGTGTGAGTGCACCTCACTCACATGTAAGTCGGGGAGCGCCGGGGCCTCCCGCGGAAGTGCGAGTCGCCCGGCGCAGGCAAGAGCCGCCGGGTCCGGGACAAGGCAGGGGCGCCCGGGCGCCGCTGCCTTGCCCCGGGGCGCCTCCGGGCACCCCCCAATTCTCTCTCTTTTCTCTTCTCCATTGGCGTGCCCAAGAGCCAAACCAAGGAGCGCCTGAGGGTAAACAGACTCCTGCCATCCGCGCCTTTGCACTTTTCTTTTTGAGTTGACATTTCTTGGTGCTTTTTGGTTTCTCGCTGTTGTTGGGTGCTTTTTGGTTTGTTCTTGTCCCTTTTTCGTTTGCTCATCCTTTTTGGCGCTAACTCTTAGGCAGCCAGCCTAGCAGCCCGAAGCCCGGGCAGCCGCGCTCCGCGGCCCCGGGGCAGCGCGGCGGGAACCGCAGCCAAGCCCCCCGACACGGGGCGCACGGGGGCCGGGCAGCCCGAGGCCGGGGGCAAGCAGGGAGCCCGGGCCAGGCGCGAGCCGAGCTCCCCGAGGTGGCCGGGCCACCATGCTGAAGATGGCCATGAAGCTCAAAGCCCGGGCGGCGGAGAGCGAGAAGAAGACGGCCGCGGCGGCTGCCGAGGTGGCTGCCGAAGCTGCGGCGGCGGCTGCGGCGTTGGCCGAGCCGAGACAGCCGCTCGCGCCGCGGAAGAGCGGGGACCCCGAGAAGCTCGCGAAGAACCCCAAGAACCCGGCGCGAGAGGCGCTCCCCGAAAAGTTCCTAACAGACAAGGAGCGCAAGAAGCTCGAGAAGAAGCTGCTGGAGCAGAGGCGAAAGGAGGAGAAGAAGAAGGAGAAGGAGAGGAAGAAGATGGAGAAGATGCTGAAGAAGAAGAAGAAGGTGCCAGAAGCCCAGGAGGAGGCCCGATGCCCCGAGGCCGCCGCCGCCGCGGCCGCCGCCGCCGCCGCCGACGAGGGCGCCGTCGGGGGCGCCGAGGAGGGCGCCGCCGCCGGGGGCACGAGTAGGGCCTGGGCTGACTGGGACACGGACTCGAGCGACGAGGACGACGCCTACTACGCGGCGCCGCGCATTGGGGGCATCGTGTGGCGGCCCGGGCCGCTCAAGGCTGGCGCGCTGAGCGCCCACCTGCCCCTCGTGGTGTTCCTGGTCTTCTCGGTGCGCAGCCCCTCGTGGGTGCTCAACTTCCTGCTGCAGAAGCGCACGGAGCAGGGCCGCGGCTGCGGCTTCGTGTTCGGGGCGACCTGCTGCTTCCGAGTGTTCCTGGGCTGCGCCTTCTTCTCCTACTTGGGCGGCCGCGCCAAGCGCAGAGGCCGCGGGCGCTCCGGGGCCAGAGGCGCCTTCGGCTCGGGCCATGGCGCCCGGCGCCGGGGGCGCGAGGAGCGGCTCATCTAGTCTGACCCCCCACCCCGCCACCGCCACCAGACACCACCATCGCTGTGTAGTGTGGGTTTTTATTCGTGTTCGTGTGTGTGTGTGGACACATTTTCCTTTTCGGTTGCTCTGTCCTTTGGTTCGTGCTCGCCTCGCTTTTTCCACAGTCCTGCTCTCTGGCTCTCTGTGACTCTCGCTCTTTCGAAAATTTTCCTAAGTCCGGGCGCGCGCTCCCTCCCCTTCCGCCCACCCCAGCCCCTCGGCGGCGCCCGCGGGAGGGGGAGGAGGCCTCGGGGGCGCCGGGCGACGCGGTCCGGGGGGTGGAGCGTTGGCGTCGTGCGAGGGGTCGTCACTGGCGCGGAGACGCCCCCTCTCCCCCCTCGGCTCAGCCGGGCTGCTGCCCGAGCCCGGGGGGTGGGGGGCGTCTCCCCGGCCCGTCCCGTCCCCGGCCGGGCGCGGGCGGAGGGACCCCCTCCCCGGGCTCCCGGGGGGCCGCCTCCCTCCGCCGGCTCCCGCCCTCCTAGCCGCCGCCGCCGCCGCCGCGGCCGCTCCTCGGCCCTCCTCCTCCTCCTCCTCCTTCCACCCCCCTCGCCGCCGCCGCCTCCTCCTCCCCCCGCCTCCCCCCGCCCGCCGCGGCGCTTTTGGCTCGGGGCGGCGGCGGGGGCCCGGCCGAGGCAATAAGAGCGGCGGCGGCGGCAGCGGCGGCAGCAGCTCCCGCAGCTCCTGCTCTGGTCCGCCTCGGCCCGGCGGCGGCCATCAGCCCCCTCGGCCTCGGCTCGAGGGGCGGGGAGCTGCGCGCGCCCCTCGGTCCGACCGACACCACCCTCCCCTTCCCGCCCGTCCGCGCGCCCCGCGGCCCGCGGCCCGCAGTCCGCCCCGCGCGCTCCTTGCCGAGGAGCCGAGCCCGCGCCCGGCCCGCCCGCCCGGCGCTGCCCCGGCCCTCCCGGCCCGCGTGAGGCCGCCCGCGCCCGCCGCCGCCGCAGCCCGGCCGCGCCCCGCCGCCGCCGCCGCCGCCATGGGCTGCCTCGGGAACAGTAAGACCGAGGACCAGCGCAACGAGGAGAAGGCGCAGCGTGAGGCCAACAAAAAGATCGAGAAGCAGCTGCAGAAGGACAAGCAGGTCTACCGGGCCACGCACCGCCTGCTGCTGCTGGGTAAGGGCGGGCGGGGGGCGCCGGCCCCGGCCCGGGGGCTCTCGAAGGGCGCCCCGCAGGCCGCGCGCGCCGAGCCCGCCCCCCGCCCCGGGCGCGCGCTCCCGAGCCCCCCGCCCGTTCGCGGGCTCTGTCTGTGGGGGGCGAGGCCGGAAGGGGGACCCCGGGGCGCGGATTCGGCCGGGCGGGGGCTCAAAAACGGGGCGGGGGGCCGTGGCGACGCGGGCGCGGGTCCCCCTCCCCCGGCCTGCCCGCTCAGTGTCTCTCTCTCGCTCTCGCTCTCCCCCTCTCTCTCTCTTTCTCTCTTTTTCCGCGAGGCCTACACGACGCCAGGGGTTTGGGTGCGTGTTGGGGAGGGGGAGGGGGAGCCCATGGGGCTCCGGAGACTGCGACAAAAAGAGGGTTTCGGGGACAGGAAACCGGGTGGCGGGTAGAGGGAGGGGGACCCGCCTCCGTGGGGTGTGAGATTTGTTGGGAGAGGGAAAGAGGGGAAGAAAGGGGCGAGGAGAGGAGGGGGTGACGCTGGGGGGCGCCGTGGTGGCGGAGGGGGCCTCGCCAAAGGGAGGCTTTGGCGGGGAGAAGTGGCCGAGGAGAGTGGGGGGGCTGGTGACATCAGCCCCTCGGAAAGGATCGGAGCGGTAAAGGTGGTGCAGTGGGGGGGAGGGGGCGCAAGGGAGTCGTGGCGCCGGAGTCGGGAGGGGGGCGGCGAGGGGAGGAGGGAGGGCGGTTGCCGCTGGGCGCGACTTGGTGCGTTTCGGGCAGGACCGACTGTGTGTGCGCGGAGCAGACGTGTCCCGGGCCAGGCCGGGCCGTGGAAGGAGGAGAAGGAGAGTCAAATAAAATAAGACCACCCCCCAACACCAAAAAATGGATAGCGTTAGTACGAGAAGTGCCCAGTGAAGCCAAATGACACGTCATTTTACAGTATGACCTTTTTTTCCCCTTCCAGACTTGCAGGCTTTTTCAAAAGCAGAGCGGAGAATTAATTGTAGCAGCTGCCCCCCCCACCCACCACGAGCAGCGCCCCCCCAACACTATTTTAATAAACCATTAAAAAAAACACATTTTCCTGCTGGCTGGCCACATTGAGAGTGCTTTGTGAAAAGAAAAAACAAAGACATTCACAAATCAGATAAAACTGGAGAATGACATTTGTCTGTAAATGGCTTCTTGGTCTGGAAATGGCGTGGTTTTTTTTTGTTTTTTTTTTTTTTTTTGTCCTTCTGAAGATGGGAGGGGGGATTGAGAGTGCTCTAAGGAGACTTTTCCTCCAGGTGGGAAGAGATAAAAAGACATTAATTAGTTGTTTATCAAGTGACAGTTGTTTGGTTTTGGGTTTTCTTTTTTTGATTGCGATTTTTCCTCTGATTAAAAAATAATAATAAATAAAGGTTAACTATAAGGAGATGACCTTTCCTCCTTTTTTTTATTAAGGTGCTGTTTTGGGGGAAAAAAATGTGAAGAAATGACCAAAAGAATTACACAGCATTAATTAAAAATGGAAGTTTTCCACTTCCTTGATAATTTGGCTATCTGAATAAATTTGTGAATTTGCTAGGTTAAGACCTAGTTCGTGGTCACATTTCAACAAAACAGCTTGAGTATAAAGAAAATAATAAAAGGCTGTTCTTACTTATTTTCCTTTGGTGGCTTTTGGTTTGCTCTTTTTGCATAGGTCATGACTTTGTTCTCCTGGGTCCAGATTTATAAAAGCAGAAAATTACTAATTAAGTGAAAATAAGTGTCTGTAATTAAATGGTACATGTGTTGCTGTCTTGTCTAAAACTTTTAAAAGCAGAATTATGCTGTTGGGATATTAGTATGTGTATAACTTGATTTCAAAGTATAAATCTGGAAAAGTCTAGAATCTTTTCTGTGAATGCTATCTCAATACTACTTTAAGTCAAGTGTGATGCTAATGATATCTTAAAATTTCCAACACCTTTTGTGCAGTGATCACAAAGTCTCCACTTAATTTGAGACTGTTACTCAGAACACGCCTTGCGTCACGGGGGCTAATCTAAGTGTCCTAGTCTATATGACTACATTACATCATGATGTATTGATTGCCTCTGGCCTAGGAATCTGCAGCTTAAGCCAGTGACACAACATTTTGCATTTTTAAATGGTGATTCTCACCAAATAATGCCTCCCCACAAAAGAGGAAACCTAATAATGCCCCAAATCCTCTTTTTACTCCATCTTAATGACATAAAAATTAAGTGAATTAGAGAACTACAATGATCTTAAAATAATTTTTCAGCCACATTTCATAAATGTGGAAACTGAGGCACGGATCTGTTTTTGCCTATGAAAGATAGGTCCTGTAACTGTTACACAGTTTAACACTTCTGAAATTAGAATATTAGAGATCCTGCTAAATATTACGTATTGTTTCCGTGGCCTCTCTTAATAGTGCCATTTATATTTTTAATTTACCAGAGTTAGGCTCATTAAGATAGTGTTTGCTTTGAAATCAATGTTTCTGTGGAAACTAATTTTGACTTTTACAGATATTGATTACGGGCTTGTGAAAAGGCAAGTAAAGGAGGAATGCTTTGCTATCTGGGCATTAAAACAAAACAATACAATTAAAAGTTAAAAAGAAAGAAAAAGGTAAAAACAGATTTGTGTGGAAGGAGGGCAAAAAAATTTCACACGTGGGTTATCTGTTGCAGAATGTGCATTGCAAAAAAGATGCAAAATAGCAATCCTCCCTCTAGCTTGATGGAAATGTGTTTTTTCCATGAAACATGTATGTATTTTTACAAATGAAAGATGATTTAAAATGGAGGCATGTGTTTCTACTCTTTGAGTTGGGAAGGGCTTGGAATCTTTCAAATTCAGTACTTCCCAGGGATAGTTTTCCTTTTGATTAAAGTTTTGTTCTTATATTACTTTTTACTGTTGTTTTTGCAGTTTACCTAATGCTAATAGGGTCTCAGGAACTGTATTTGATGTTAAAGTGCGGTTTTTCCAGAAGATGACAGATAATTGATGGGTCTCCCCTTTTCCTCAGCAACATAGTGGTACCCAGAGGGAATTTATCTTTAGAAAGATATAGTTTGTGAGGAAAGAGGAGGATGGATAAGTGGATAAAATGTAATGCAGTTTTAGGGGTGGATTTTTAAGTAGCCCAAGGGGTAGGAAACCTGCACAGAAAGAAGCTGCGTTGTGAAAATGTTTAGGAGGAAAGTGCTGCATCGCTACGTGATGTGGAAGAGACTGCAGTGTCTGGGCATTGTTGGGAATCCGGGGTATTTTAACCATGAAACATCTGACAACAAATTATGTGTCTAGATATGTTTATGTGTGAATGTTCATGTATCAGGGATTCAGTTTCACAGTTTTAACTTCAATTTTCTTGTTTACCCCACAAATGACAAAATTGCGTCATTCCTTCTCTTTGCCCCTTTCCAACACCACCCCACAATTTTTTAAACAATCAAAAGAAAAATTAAAACCAGCAAACCTTAAATTCTTGTTTGTTATTTGGATGGTGAAATACTGCAGGTAGACACTGAATTGGACATTGATTTCCTTTTCTCTGCGTCGAAATGTCAAGGAAAGTTGCAAGTCTATGATTTTGTGTTTGGTTTTTTGCATGTTGCTTCTATGGAAAAACAAAACAACAACAGCAGTCCTCCCTGCCCAAAGTGTTAAAATGCCTCCTTCATAACCTGAGACTTACTTTCATTTTCTAGGTGCTGGAGAATCTGGTAAAAGCACCATTGTGAAGCAGATGAGGATCCTGCATGTTAATGGGTTTAATGGAGAGTAAGTGTCAAATCTGTGCAGGGGGGCACCAAGTAAGAGGAACAGACTTTATACTAACCTTTAGGAAGTATAGGTGGGCTTTGGGGGCTGGGCAGCCAGTTTTCACTTAATTTTTCCTGATTTACATATTAGAAAATCCTGGGAAGGGCTCTTTAGGGTCCCTCACCCCCCACCCCCTTGGATCTTTGGTGCAACAAATACTACTGATGAAAGCACCAGTGTTTGTGACAAACATCTCCCTATCCCAAGAAAATCGTGCCTGGTTGCAGGGGACGCTTGACAGCACTTGGCCCCGTGACAGCCCCTCTCCGGGCCAGGTCCCTGCCACAGTCTCCAGACATCACTGCAGTGTCTTCAACGTGGCTTTGGCCGCCCCCTTGTCCGGCCCATGCTGGTCACTGCAAATTCACCCCACCCCACCTCACGCAGATTTCAATGTAATGAACCAACACAGGATGTTTTAAACTATTAGGGAAACATTGTTCCCATAATATTCTCACCAGAAACAGATTTGGAAGTGGCAGCCCGTGTTTACAGTTTCTCATTTTTTTTTTGTCCCCCTTTAAATTACCATTATGGGTAAATCATTGTTTCCCTTTAAAACAAAAAACAAATCAGTACCCCTGCCTACAGAAAAGAAGAGGGAACATTTATTTAAAGGATGGGAAGACTGGGAGTTAGGCACTCCCAGCCTCACTGAGGGGCATTTTTGCCTTTGAAAAGTCCTCCCAGGTATCCTGGTATAGCACAATGTGGCAATCCGTAGTGGGAATGAAGATTAAACAGGAGAGACTTTGTATTAGACCTGTGAGACGAGTTAGGAAGCCCTGCCTGGCATGGGAAATGCAAACAGGGAACATTCAATAAATCGGGGAACTTGCTTTTCTCCCCAAGACCCCAGATGGGGCCTACCCATCGTTCTCATGTAACAAAACGTGTAAAAAAAAAAAAAAAAAAAAAAACTAAGTTGACCAGTCTGTTTTCACTGGTATGAGAGCATTAACCGCACTAGATTTCAAGCACCTGAAGGCACTAGTTTGTAATTACTAGCTGGTTAGCACAGTCCTGTTCCCTTTCTTAAACTTGGATTCGATTGAAAATTTAACCTTGAGTTGCTTTGGCTTCCATTTCAAAAGGGGAGTTGGAGTCAAGGTGGTAGCGTTTAATTATACCAACCACCCCCCCAAAAAAACAAACAAAACAAACAAAAAAACCTTTACTAGTCACTAAGCATCCAGGAAACAAAGGTGAACTTTTTCACCTTTCAGAGCAAGGCAGGCAGCTCCTTATGGAGAATTCTAGAATTTGTTAGATCAAATAATTGTTTAGAGAAGGATGACATCACCCATACAAATAGTCCTGTTAGTTGAGGATGCTTTTTCTACTTTAACCCTGAATTCAGAAGGATTGGTTGGGATGCAGAGGGGGCTTCTTCACTCATCTGATTATGACTCTCAATGGGTTATCAACATGCACATACGTGCTATTGAGTAAGTCAGCATCACTTGTCACCAACCAATTCTGAAATTAATTCTTGACACACCCCTCGATAAAGCCCTGCCAGCGGAGACTGCCATCCTGACAATAAATAAAAACCCTGAGACAGACTTCCAACCATGAATCTGTCATTTGAAGAAAAGTCTTGCATAAAATTTCCCCCTGCAACTTGCAGGAGTACTTACTTATTCATGAGAGTAGTTAAGCAAAAATAATTTGACCATGTATCCTCTAGATAAATATTTTGATGAAAACTGGACATGGCTAGCATTTTTCAAAGATGCAGCAGCCACTGTTTACCTTAGCTTGAGTCGGATGGAAGCTAAGTCACCTTTGAAATAAATTACTGACAGCTTCATTACAGATTGCCCTAAAATTTAAAAATTTTTATAGAAAGGATTCTCCTCCCTAAGCGAGCCAGCCTGTAACACCAGGCAAGGGTTTTAAACCAGAACTTCTCTTTTCTGTTTTCTTTTTGGAAAGAGGAAGCAACATTCCCAGTTTGCTTTCTTTGCAGACAAGGGCACAGATACGTTAAATTTAGCCTGTGAGAGGGTTTACAGGGGTATTCCTCATGGGAGCCTAGATACCTTATTTTTATCTCATCCAACTGCCTCCTTTTTTCTTTTTCCTCACTGCGGTATTGCAACAAAAGCTATTTCCTTCTTAACTAGGAATTCCCTATGAGACAGTGACATCTGTCCCTAAAGGGTGGTCTGGGTGGTACAGGGTTTTTCCTCCCTGATCTTGCGTTTTGTTAGGGCTCGGCTGAACTATTAAATTTGCCTTAACTCTCTGCGGGCTGCCATGCTGATTATTACATTTTTAAGAGTAAGATAATACTGATTTGACCTTCAGAAATACAGAGGTTGGATGCGGATTTTCTAACTCAAAACTAACTCTCTTTCTTACATTTAGTGCCAGGAACAAAACAAAAACAAAACATAAACACCATTAACATTGGTTGAACTAAGCTAATCAATTACCAAACTGTAGAATGCTGCCCTTCGGCCTTCAAGGAGGAATTCCTACTGTTTATGAAGATCGGGTTTGGGTTTTTGGTTTTTTTTTTCTTTTTCTTTTTTCCGTGGTGGTGGTGGGTGGGCTTTTGTTCTTTTTGTTTTTTCTGTGGTGGTGGTGGGTGGGCTTTTGTTCTTTGAAATTTTTTTTGCTACATCACAGTCCAGACATAGTTTAATGACAATTTGTGGGGAACAATTATTTATAAATAAAACCATTTTATAGGTAGTTTCCTTCCACTGCAAGAAGTGAGGTCATTAGTTTTGCAGGAAATCCTGGGCAGAAATCTCCCCCGTTTATGCCTTTGTGCCTTAAGTTACAACATTGGGAAGATTCTGACCTGGGAGAATTAGGAGCCTTATGCGCTGCCATATTCTCCAAAGAATCGTGAGATAAATCACTGCTTTAGCTCCCTAATGCGTGTACGTTTAGTGAAAGCACAAGAAAACAATTATCCATCCCTCCTGTCTCCGACCAGAGTCTCCAGAGAGCTCTGTTAATACTGCAGCAAAGGTGTGGGATTCTTCCCCCATGGCCTGCAGTCTCAGTGGATGTTCCAATTTAGCCAGAGAGGCGACCTAAGAATTGCCGGGAGGATGGATGGCGCGCGAATTGTTGCTTTTGCTCTTGGCTGATTGTTTAGGAATGTAGAGAGACTGTGTGGGGTTTGTGTGACGTTGCGGTGCCTTGCAGATTAGGTGAGCTTTCAATCTCTCTTTAAAAGGGGCGGCGAAGAGGACCCGCAGGCTGCAAGGAGCAACAGCGATGGGTAGGCACATTCAAAACCAGAAAAAATTGTTAACAAACAAAACAAACATGAAGATCATACTGGGAAACTGAGGCCAGAGACCCGGGAAGAAAATAAAAATCATTTAAAGGACCATCAGCCATATTGGCATACATTTGTGAATAACACACAATTTCCTGACATTTTGGAGCAAGTAAAGTGCGTAACATAAATTTTTTTGGCCATGCTTAAAGTAGAATGCGATCCAGCTGGGGGAAAGTTATAGATTTCAGCCTTGGATGATCAGTTTAGGATTTTGAGAATTAATGTTTTTCCATATGGTTTCTGTTTTCCCCCAGCTCTCCATTTGAACCAGCTACTTGTTTTAAAACTATCTACTAAATTCCATCTACCCACTGGTTGGTCTGATTTTAAAATTTCAGACCTCTTTGAGACAAAATTTGTTTCCTTTATTAAAATATGCAATGCTGCACCGTCTTTAATTTTGAAAAACGCCTTGGTACCTTGCAGCAGGTCATTAAGAATCATCTCGAAAAGCCTCTGGCCTTTTAAAAATGATCAAATTTATTTGACTCAAAGGCACTTTACGTTAGCTGGTGGATAAGGAAATTCATGATGGCATCTTTTATTTTTCCATTCATTATCAAATTATTTTTTCTTTGCTTCCTGCATCCCCACACCCATCACACACACACACACGCACACATGCACATGCATACACAGACACGCACACACATCACACGCACACACAGCCACACGCGCCGCGCACACACACACGCATGCCAGGTAACCACTCTAGCTCTGCTGTGTATTTAGCATGCAGTGGTGGAGTGGCCGTTTCTCATGAGATCATCCAGAACCATTGGCTTAGTTTAGGGCATCTCAAAGAAACAGCTTCTGTGGCCGGGGAGGGGAGGGGCAAAGATATTGGGGTCTGGGGACAAAGTAACTGACACATGTTTGTTCATCTGTTTCTTTTAGAATATAATATCCCTAGATGATGGCTACAGTTTCTCATCTTCCCGGCTATGTCCTATCACAATTTGCATGCTGGAATTGCTCGGTCTTAGGAACTTCTAATAAGAATACTATTCTGTTATCTGGGGGGGAGGGGGGATGGGGCCCCTGCTACCTGACCTTAAACGATGATTGAAAAAACGAAAAATGGACTGAAATCCTTAATTGGCAGAAATGTAGTATGACAACTATCCAAAAAGGCATCTCTATAAGAAATGACTAATTGACAATCTGCTGTACCAAAAGTTGGCATTTGAGCAAGATATGACAAGTCCTTAGTGAGCAACCTGCCGTGTACTAGATGTCCTGCTAAACCCTTGAACCCTACTAATACCTTGGCCTGCACGTCTCTCTGACTCTGTTCTGCAAGTCAATATAAGTATTAACATTCGTGATAAATAAAAATTCTCTGCATGTTTCAGCAATCCCTGTATCTCGCGTCTGTCTTCTGTCTTCCTTCCTTTGTCTGTCTTTTCCCACCAAAGCACAAGGATTAAGGTGGAGACCTGAATGGCCTCCCCCACCACTTAGTTAGCTGAAGCGGGGGGAGGGGAGGAGCTCTTGAAAACTGAACGCATCCCATCTGCTGTATACATAGAAGGGGGGGGAGGAGGAACCAAGACCCTAAAAGTACTTCCAGCCTTAGTCCCAATTTTGTAGCGAATCAGAATTCTAGCTAATGGCATATGTTTTGCCTTTGTTGAGTAGTTTAAAGACATCTAAGGAATTTTCTCTGAATTTCACAATCAACGTTAAATTCATTAAACAATAGTAAAAGTGATGATAAACCTGCCAACCCCCAGTATAATATCTCCATCTACATAGTAATTGCTTCAATGGAAGAATTTTATGTTTTAGTATTACACACCCGAATTAGATTTTAGATTTCTATTTTAGCTGTTTTATACTTGATATACTCCCACACCTATTCACATACGTAGATGAATACTGAACACGTTCTCAAAATATCCGTATTTTAAGACGGGAAGTTTTCCAATTATCATACTACTGCTTAGACCAAAATATCAAACTGAATGAAAGAAACTTGTTTCTGGAAATACTTTTCTCTCGCTGTATGCAGATTTGGATATTTAGTACCCGAATGTATTTAATTTTACTATTGTGGAACCTCAAAACCAAAGGTTAATAGCTTTCATTACCTATGAAGTGGAGCCTGCTTTTAATGAATGGGAATAGATTTGCCCTAGGCGGTTTTAGGTAAATTCTGAATTCAAAAGTGAACATTGGGGACCATCAAACACATGTCCTTTTAATTTATAACATCTAAATAATCGATGTTAGACTGTAATACCAAGGCCGGGAATTCTTAATTTCAGAAATGAGCTTTGATTCTGCACATACAAAGCAGACAGTCGCACAGAGCGGTCAGGACTCACTCCCTTTCACTCTAAGGTGGTTGCTTTAAGAGTCTGGGGGCCAGAATCAGATTTCAGATTTGTACACAAGGCCTGAAGCTCGCTCACCTCCCTGTCATCTGTGTTTCTGAGATTCTCGGGACCTGCAGCACTTTTACTTAAATGGCCCTGAGGAGATTCCTGGCAACATCTGTCCCCCCTCCCCACCCCAGACACCCCCCACCACTAATGAGCGTGGCCCCTCTGAACTTCGCCAGCTCTTCACCCAATGTAGAAGAGCAGTGGTGCAGTGAAAGGGGCTTCACGTAGGAAAGGGGCGAGATGGGATCCTTCAGCAGGTGAAGGCCCAGAAGTACACAGACATTTATTCAGAAAGAATAAATTTGCAAGTATAATTCTTTGAGAAAGGAAAGACCAAATGGTTTGTGGAAGGCCTGTCGACAGGCCCGCACTTGACCCCACCGTCCGTCCCCGCCCCCCACCCCTGCTGCTCCACTGACTGCCTTGCCCTGCTCGTCTGCTCTTGCTAATTAACCTCCCTTCGCCTTTCCTCTGCCTTAACTGTCATGTTCTAGTCTGGAGGGATTATATGTTTTAATTTCTACTCCAGTCTATGAATTGGTGAATCAGCCAAGTGAATGCTTCAAAAACTGGGACTCTCAAAAGATTAAAATAAATATATATATATATATATATATATATACATACACACAAACCGTGAAAAAGATAAACTCTGTCCCCTCCATCTCCCACTCCCATTGGTTTCTGCCTCGGTGACTCCCCCCTCTCGGCCTCAGTTTCCCTGTCAGAGGGGCAGGACCGTAGCACCTTTTTTCCGCATGACAACGCCCTCACCTCCCAGGGCCTAACAGGTACAGCAGGTGTGCTGTGTGTGCTGGTTCCATTTTTGGGCTATAGACCTGATGAGATACATACTCCACACAAGAGGCCTTTTCTTGCCCTCTAAAAACATAAACTCGAGAACCTTCCCTGGCTGTGCTTCGAATGAAGGCTAGTTTCTGAAAAACATACAGCATTTGGATCAGTGTGATCTGGTACAAAAATTAACATTCTGTTACGGTCCCCAGAAGCCAAAGGGTGTGGCCTTTACCTGTGGGACCAGTGACCCTGAATATAGATCATTCCATAAAGACCACGCAGGCCATCCCATGTGGCTGAGTTAAAGTCAAGGAAAAGCTACAAAACCTTCAACCTCTACTTACCAGTGGGATCTGACCTCCCCTCCCCCTTAGATTATAAGGCCTTCTAGGGGGTGGAATCTTATATTCCTATTGCACATGGACCAACATGCACTAACATCATGAACTAGAAGTTTCATTGCTGCTAGCTGCAGTGCCTGGAGCATCGCACATACGACTTTTTTTTTTTTTTTTGACGGAGTCTCACTCTCACCCTGGCTGGAGTGCAGTGGTGCCATCTCAGCTTACTGCAACCTCCGCCTCCCGGGTTCAAGCGATTCTCCTGCCTCAGCCTCCCTTGTAGCTGGGATTACAGGCGCATGCCACCGTGCCCAGCTAGTTTTTTTGTGTGTTTTTAGTAGAGACAGGGTTTCACCATGTTGGCCAGACTGGTCTCCAACTCCTGACCTCAGGCAGTCTGCCCGCCTCAGCCTCCCAAAGTGCTGGGATTACAGGTGTGAGCCACCGCACCTGGGCTCCTGTAATGAACTATTATAAACACCACCACCTGTGCTCACTGGTTCTCTCAGTATGCTAATCTAGCAACTGAGTTAATTCCAAGTCAAACCATGGGACTGTTTTGCTCCACCCCAACCTCATAGTGACCTATCACTCCAGCCTCACCCCTACCCAGATGTTGATAGGACCAGGAGAAGCCTTTAGGAAGTGTTAGTATGTAGTGTGGGGGCTTCAAGCCCATGAAAGATTAAATGAGCTGCATGCAACTTCTGGTACAGTCATGATTGCTAAGGCAATTTGCTAATCTACCCCATTGGGCGTGTCCTCAGGGCACATTTGGGAGGTTATAATTTGCAACTATGTTTATTCAGCTACCTCCAATCTGCACAGATCCGAACCCACAACTCCCTGAAGAACAGAATACTATGCTTTTTAGTCGGGAGGTCTTTATGAAAGCAGTGCTCCTAACTGACATGGTGCGATATGATCTTCTTTTCTTTTCAATCCCACTGCAGTGAGAAGGCAACCAAAGTGCAGGACATCAAAAACAACCTGAAAGAGGCGATTGAAGTACGTGCTGGCTCCTTGTGCTTTCTGTCTTGCAGCCCCCTCCCAGCCAGTGCCGTTCCCTGACCGCTTTGCTAAATCATTTTCAGACCATTGTGGCCGCCATGAGCAACCTGGTGCCCCCCGTGGAGCTGGCCAACCCCGAGAACCAGTTCAGAGTGGACTACATTCTGAGTGTGATGAACGTGCCTGACTTTGACTTCCCTCCCGTAAGCTGCACCCCGACTTGTGTGGCCTTAGCCCCGCCCACCTGAGCACAGTGTCCATATAGGAACATGAGTGACAGCCCTGCACATGGGCAAGAGCATCCAAACCACACTTCAGGCAAAACCACATTTCACCGATGTCCATCCTTAGGAAAAAGTTAATTTCATGTGTAACCTTAATTTAATAATAATCATCATTAGGGCTTTGTTCAAGATGGATGAGCAAAATTCTGTCACCCCTTCTACATCTTAGCTCACCTGTCCTCACAAACAAACATCACTCTTGAATACTACAATCTCACTTTATTAGATTGTAAATTTTTATGAGGAAAAAGGTCCTGAGCTATGGCAGGCTTAATTATTCCCTCATTCCCATCTTAGGACAAACAAAACTGTATGTTAAATATGGCAGACAAATACTAATTGTCCATTTACTCCACTGGAAGTGCCCTAAGGTACCTTGGGATGCCTCAGTGAAGTGCCAAATGGAAGACATTCTCATTTTAAACAGGTGACCTTTTAACATTTATTAAGAGTTTTCTAAAGTCAGTCCTTGTCTTGGGGCAAATGAAATCTTTTCTCGTTATTAAAAAAAGTGAAATATATCTAAATTATAACTCAAAAATAAATCATAAAATAGAACATATGGAAAAGACTTTCCTCTGGATGCACGACACTGTTGGCTCCCTAAAGAACTACTTTTAGGGAACAAAAAACTGTTCAAGCCCAAGCATATAAGTTTAGGCCCCTTCGTGGGGAGAATGGCTTATAAGCGGGGAACGGAAAACGAGATGGAAAGATGTATGCGTTTGTAAGACCCACAGGGAAGAGACTTGTCTACAGCTAAAACAATGAGTTATTGTTGCCTTTTGTCAGGCTTTCGTGGGAATTTTTGTTTGTATATTTTAGATGGACTTGGCTGCAAACTTAAATTGGAGAAATTAGTGGTATATAGTTAGTATGGATAGCTAAACTTTTTAAATAGCATTATTTTGAAAAAAAGCAGTAAACACAATATGTATGATATAACCCACTGACTTTCTTGAAATATGATTCTATATTTAATAGGAAAAGGAAACAGCAGCCTATTAAAAATGTATCCGAACAATAACTTTTTATTAGTCCTACTAACATCTGAACTTTTACGTTCCTGCCTACACGTCCCCCATCATCATTTTTTTTGGTAAGATTCACATTTTCCCAGGAGGCAAATTTAGTCCCAGCACATCTTACAAATGAAGTTTCTTATTTTCACAACATTGAACCATTTATTGGCATATTCTAACACATTTAGTGTATATTCTTCCTAAACAATTCTGTGAAGAAACTAAATTACTCAGCTTACCCCATTCCCCCTACACACGAGAAAAGAAACTACCCAAAACCAGTAATTCACAATAAGACCCAGCAGCTAATTGCGTGAACTTTTGAATATGTTTAACGTGTTGAATTAAAGTTCTTTGTGAGCATTAATTCATTAATTGGGCTCAAAATTCAAAATCACACCAAGCGTCGGTCACGTAGGGAACTCTGGTCTCAGGGTTCGAATGACAGTGTTGTTGATTAGTTCAAGCTCTTGCCTTTCTCTAAACTTTCTTGTGTTCACTTTCAGGAATTCTATGAGCATGCCAAGGCTCTGTGGGAGGATGAAGGAGTGCGTGCCTGCTATGAACGCTCCAACGAGTACCAGCTGATTGACTGTGCCCAGTAGTAAGTAACCGCCACCCAACCCGTCAGCACATAAAACAGGCAAAAACAAGAAAACATGAAAACCTGTGGTCCTGCTTTGAAAGTTACTTGTTGATGATTCCTTTCTTAGAAGCCAACCAGTTACCCCACTGGCAGAAAGTTCTAATCTGATTCAATTGTTTATTTATAAAGTCCTTAATTGCATCATTTTTCTTTTAGTGCAGCGACATTATTTTATATAAACATTTAAAGCCTGTTAGAGCAAAATGATGATGAGTTTCATAGTATTCATAATTAGTAGGAAGTAATTAATTGAATTGACCCTAAGCATTTAGGGAAATAGGGCAGTGCTCACATTTTGAATAATGTAAACATGCTATATTTTATTGCTGTAATTTTAAAACATAACAAAGAGGAACGGTGAAGACGTAGCTACGCCTCCTCTCTCCTTGGTAGTTGTTGATTGATCTATTTCTGCTCTCAGGTAAGCGACTCTAGTAGCTGCCTAGTGTTACTAGATCCTAGTGACTCTAGGTAGAGTTTGTTTTTGTGTTGTCTTGACTTTTGAACTCTATTTCATATCCTTATTTATTCCTTCTCACCGGGTCTTGATTCAAGGATGGTAAGTGGTCAGTGGATTTTAAATCCTAAACTATACACCTAAGCAGTACAATACCGTGGTGGGGTTATTTTCAAATAAAACAAATTACTACCTGCGAGGAGGACAGGTTAAGGCCTGCGGTAGCAATGGGAAAAGCATCTTTCTCCAAAGTCACTCATAAAGGTGGGCTCACCTGGTTGGTGTGTTGGCAAATGAAGAAGGGGGAACTTAAAACACAGACTTTATTGCACAACTCTACCTGATGCCCAGGCTGCTTCCCTTGCTGCCTAACACCTGACTTACCATTGCCTCAGGGATCGCCCTCTGTCCCTGTCACCCACCATGGTCTCTCCCAGAGGACATCGTACCCGATAGCTAGAAAGTTGCCTTTGAAATAGTTTATGGCTTCCCTCATCTTGCACATGATATAGCAAGCATGTGGTGGTCAGGGTTATTTAAAAAATATGTAAAGATTATTATTATTTTTTTGAAACGGAGTCTCACTCTGTCACCCAGGCTGGAGTGCAGTGGTGCGACCTTGGCTCACTGCAACCTCTGCCTCCTGGGTTCAAGTGATTCTCCTGCCTCAGCCTCCCGAGTAGCTGGGACTACAGGTGCCTGCCACCACACCCAGCTAATTTTTGTATTTTTAGTAGAGATGGGGTTTCACCATATTGGCCAGGCTGGTCTCGAACTCCTGACCTTGTGATCCACCTGCCTCGGCCTCCCAAAGTGCTGGGATTACAGGCATGAGCCACCACGTCCAGCCAAAAATGTAAAGATATCTTTTGTTTGTTGATGCTGCAGAAATGCACAAAGCAGTCTCAGTTAATGATATTCTGAAGTAGGAGTGTCTTGTGACTTGGGGCAGGGGAGTCTAGTAGAGGTTTGATGTTTTAGCCATCCTTATTACAAGTAGCTGCAACTCGGAACTGATTTTGCTATAGGAAGTATTAGCTAATCAGAACCAAGGTGCCAGGCTGACTCACCAAGGGCTAAGATTGCTTTACTTAGTAGCCTCAAGCCCAAGGAACTGATTGTGAAAACCACCTGAATAAACAGGAGGGAGGAAGAGGTGATACTGTTCATCTATAAATCATATAGGCCTCTGTTAGGGTCTGTGCAATCCATCAACCCCAGCCCTGCCTTCCCATAGGAAATTCCTTTCTCTTCCATTGCCACATACATAGATATTCCACGGTTTAATATACAAGCAAATGTGTATATTTTTTCAAGGAACAGAAAAAAACAGTCCATCTTGGCTGGTCCCTGTGGCCCCCAGCCCCCACTCCTTCTTCAACAAAGTCCCTGATTTTCTCAAAAGTTCGAACCAAAAGCTGGAAGCGCTAATTATAGTAACGCAAAACAAATGGAAATCCTGGAATTGTTTGCATTTTGTATTTTGGATCCAAGTCAGAAGTTAAGTACAGGTACAAGATTAAGAGAGTTTAACCACCCCAGTTCTGAATGCTGGCGGGGGGGCAGGGAGTCCCAGTTTCGTTCATTAACAGTAGCTTAGCCAGATTGTTGAATTTTGTCGGGTTTCGTTTTCTCTCTCAAATCATTTAGAAGTTTTTGGGGTTTTTTTAAGCAACACTTCATTACTCCTGAAACTTTGTCTGAAAACTGCACCATTTGTATAGATCATGAAAAGTTTTCAGGAAACTCAGAGAAAAAGAGAACAACGCAGCTTAGAACTTTTAAAATGTCCGCCCTCACCCGTGGCTCAAACAGCCCTGCATCTGCCGTGGCCGGCACGTTTCTGGTTGAACTGCCTTTATGTTAAAGTTCAGATACTGGTAGTGTGCCCATTTCTTAAGCTGCCTATTTTTATTTGTTGAGCTGGGGTTTGGCTGGCTCCACTCCAGATGTCTCTCTCACAAGATTTGGTGCTGATGATCTATTTATAGAACTGTGGTTCTGTTGCCATGGTAACATGCTGGAGGCCAGGGCGGCTGGGGCGCTATTTCTGGACTGGCGCTGTAATGTAAGATTGATTGGGCAAGTTAGTATATCCTCTAAGCCAGACTAACTCTGAACCTAGTAAAAAGGAAGAGGGGAACAGAAAACTTAGGCAGTTTCTTTAAATAAACTTTTCTCTCTTTATGATTTTCTTTTCTCGTTAGCCCGCTTTAAAACAATTCCAATCTCTACATGCCCCTCCCTCCAAAAAACAACTGGTTTTAACATTAATTTTCCATATTAATTACCCCAATCTTTCAAAAGTAAATTTTCCTGTGTGTCTAGTCAAGCAACACAAACAAGATGCTTTTTTAATGAAAAGCGTAATATCTGGAGTGTTCTATTTCATGGACCAAACAGAACGGAAGAGAACTTTGTGTTTGTTTCCTGTTCAGGATGGCTAGGGCGAGAAGGGCCCCTTTGTGCCAACCTCTTTTGTTCTCTTTAATCAATGAGATTCTTAAAAAGTAAAAAGGAAGGGATACAGATTCTCAGTAACTAAAACAATCTCGTGTGCCCTTGAGGGGAAAGTCCTTGATGTTTTTAAGAATGTCACTTTATTTTTTTTTAACTGAATGATATAGAGGTATACAATTTTCAAACTGTTTGCCATTTTAATCAAGCAATTTGAAAATTAAAATGTTTTTGTCAAGCATTACCAAATGGCACAGAATGTGATAGGCCAGCCTGGTTTTGGGGTCCTTTCTCTACTGGTTGATATGCATAAAACCTTCTAAAAATCAAGAATATTGCCAGAGAGCAACAGGAATAAACAAGCTAAGTAAAGAATAAAAAAGAAAAATAGAAAAAATAAAAATAAACACGAAGAACAAAGCCCCACCACTGTGCTGTGCTGTTTGTGTGGCCCCACTGCATCGAGGCCACAGGCTAGCTGCTAGACGCATCTAGAGTTCCCTGATTCCTAAAATTATTTATCTTAAATCCTGTTTGCCCTAACCTTCTTAAGGCATCAGCTTTGAGTTACAAATGTAACCAACACACAAGCAAATGTGCCATTGACTTAGTGCTGCATAACTGTGGGACGGTCACTTCCGTTGAGCCTGACCTTGTAGAGAGACACAAATAGTTGGCAAATTGATGTGAGCGTTGTGAACACCCCACGTGTCTTTCTTTTTCTCCCAGCTTCCTGGACAAGATCGACGTGATCAAGCAGGCTGACTACGTGCCGAGCGATCAGGTGTGCAAAACCCCTCACCACCAGAGGACTCTGAGCCCTCTTTCCAAACTACTCCAGACCTTTGCTTTAGATTGGCAATTATTACTGTTTCGGTTGGCTTTGATGAGATCCATTGACCTCAATTTTGTTTCAGGACCTGCTTCGCTGCCGTGTCCTGACTTCTGGAATCTTTGAGACCAAGTTCCAGGTGGACAAAGTCAACTTCCAGTAAGCCAACTGTTACCTTTTTATATAACAGAGATCATGGTTTCTTGACATTCACCCCAGTCCCTCTGGAATAACCAGCTGTCCTCCTCCCCACCAGCATGTTTGACGTGGGTGGCCAGCGCGATGAACGCCGCAAGTGGATCCAGTGCTTCAACGGTAGGATGCTGTGGGCTTGGCTGTTCGTAAAGAACGCTTTGCTTCTGTGTTGTTAGGGATCAGGGTCGCTGCTCACGCTCTTGGCTTTGCTCTCTTTGGTTAAGATGTGACTGCCATCATCTTCGTGGTGGCCAGCAGCAGCTACAACATGGTCATCCGGGAGGACAACCAGACCAACCGCCTGCAGGAGGCTCTGAACCTCTTCAAGAGCATCTGGAACAACAGGTTTGTGGAGTGACCGCCCACCCCCTGCGCTTGCCCAGGAGGCCCTGGTCTGCACTGTTTATAGAGAAGAACCCCGTGCAAGCATTCCAGACCCCTGGCCGAAAGCGCGCTTCTCCCAAGCATTCACACAGCCTCCCTTCTTGTAGATGGCTGCGCACCATCTCTGTGATTCTGTTCCTCAACAAGCAAGATCTGCTCGCTGAGAAAGTCCTTGCTGGGAAATCGAAGATTGAGGACTACTTTCCAGAATTTGCTCGCTACACTACTCCTGAGGATGGTGTGTATGGCTTCCACTCTTGCTGGCTGCTCATTGCGGTGGTTCTTTTTCAAACGGTCAGGCCGAAAACCCCCATCCCCCTCCCACCACCAAACCATAAAGGATCTATAAGAGAAGCAAGAAAAACGCACTCCCACTAATTCTCGTATGGAAAAATCAGGGTTTTGAAGACTTCAGGAGCTACAGAGATGCTAGCACCCCAGCTCTGCTTGAATTTTTAATTACATTAATATGTATTCCCTTTTTTTTATAGCTACTCCCGAGCCCGGAGAGGACCCACGCGTGACCCGGGCCAAGTACTTCATTCGAGATGAGTTTCTGGTGAGTCGAGCCTGTCTTTAGTTTCCTCTCTTGTTGCTCCTCTTTTTCTCATGGATGTAAATTTACTTAATTCCAAATTCAGGGGTTCAGCTACCCAGTTCCATGGTTTTAGTTCACGCACATCCAGTGTGGATTTGAGCTCTTTGTGCCCCTCCTTTTGCTTTTGTTTTCATATGACATCAGAGGCTGGCTGACAGCCGTCCCTGGTTGGTGTCCCCATCAGGGATAGGGTGGTTCCTGGCGAGGGTGTCACTGACAAGTCCCCTTGTTTGTGCCTGCAGAGGATCAGCACTGCCAGTGGAGATGGGCGTCACTACTGCTACCCTCATTTCACCTGCGCTGTGGACACTGAGAACATCCGCCGTGTGTTCAACGACTGCCGTGACATCATTCAGCGCATGCACCTTCGTCAGTACGAGCTGCTCTAAGAAGGGAACCCCCAAATTTAATTAAAGCCTTAAGCACAATTAATTAAAAGTGAAACGTAATTGTACAAGCAGTTAATCACCCACCATAGGGCATGATTAACAAAGCAACCTTTCCCTTCCCCCGAGTGATTTTGCGAAACCCCCTTTTCCCTTCAGCTTGCTTAGATGTTCCAAATTTAGAAAGCTTAAGGCGGCCTACAGAAAAAGGAAAAAAGGCCACAAAAGTTCCCTCTCACTTTCAGTAAAAATAAATAAAATAACAGCAGCAAACAAATAAAATGAAATAAAAGAAACAAATGAAATAAATATTGTGTTGTGCAGCATTAAAAAAAATCAAAATAAAAATTAAATGTGAGCAAAGAATGATGGGACTCCCGTGAGTTATTTGTGGTTCTGAGCAAATTCCCGTCATTCATGGTTTTGATTTGGTCCTTACGTCAAAAGTTGGGAGGCCCCAAGGTGAAGTGGGTATAAAATCTCACCACTGTATGTTTTCTGGTGACCCTAATCTGTAGGTGTCTTGAAACAATTTGCAGACAATAGGAAAAGTCCACCCCTGTTCCTCCTAAATTTCACCCCATAGTGAACCACTATGCCCCAGTCACCTCTGCATTTTGATCATTGCCATCCTATCCAAAGATTCTACCAACAACTCACACCATTACGTCATCACACAGTTTGCCTGCTGACCCAGGCTTCCCAAGAAAAGTAGTGTATGTTTTGCTATAAGATAAGATAGGGACTAAATTATGTGGAGAAATAGAGGAACACAGTGTTTCAAATCAATGGGGTTATTCAAGAAATGGTGTAGCCATTTGGGGAAAATTTAGGCTGGATCCCTACCTCATTGCACACACCAAAATGAATTTGACATAAGTTGATCACATACATCTAAATAAAAGAGGTACTTTTTCAGGTGGCTATTTTATAATTAAAACCTTGGGTTTTTAAAGGGCCTCTCTGCAGCATAACCTAAGACCTAAAGGCCATAAGGGGGTTGGGGATGACTATAAAAACGAAAATCACACTTAAAATTTGAATGGGGGAAGGGCCTGGGTCAGGTAGAAATTTTGACAAAGGGTTTACTTCCCTAATAAGCAAAGAGTTCTTATGAATTAATAAGCAAAACCATCAGGAAAATGGGCACAGTATATAAGCATGCAACTTAAATACAAATAATAAGCCTCGGGATATGTGGGACATCACTCATAAATATTCACCATAATTGGGAGTGGGGATGGGGGTCCACACTCACGGGTTGAAGTGTGGCTTATTTCTGAGGTCCTGTGGGTTCCCTAGACTTTCACCCCTACCCTTATCCCCCAAGGTGTAGTCTCATATGTGGTCACTTCCTGGGTGGCTTCCAGGAAGGGTGGGAGGAAGTGATCAGCATCAACGATGGTGCCCTCTGAAGCTGGCCAAATGGGACTTCAAGTTCATTCTGTAATCCAGGTCCCAAATCCACTTCCTATTCTAGTTTCCAGATCAAATTACTCTCACCCAAATTAATCATATAGTGTAGCTCACCAGAGGTGAGCGATGAGCCCCACGGGGGGCAGAAAAGTAGCAAATACCTGCATCTCCATCCAACTTTCACATAACATTCAGTCCACATGTGCTTGCTATGCAATTTTTAGTACAAAGCCCTCAAAAGCCCCCCAAATATAAAATCCAAGTAAAAATCGGGGCTTGCTATGCAAATACAGCTGAAAGACTAGCCCACAAGTTCCCATAATCCTCCAAAGCACCCCAAATAAACACACATAAAACCTGGACAGTGGCTATCAAGTGCAACCACAAGACCAGCGTGCCACACAAACATTCATCCAGGTAAAGGCTGTGCTCAGTGAAAATCAAGGTTGAACTCCAGCCCCTAGCTCCTCTTCCAAGATGGCTCCCTGTATGTCCCTTTTACATAGAAATTCTGGAACCTTCTTAGCATAATCCACATGAGATTGTCACAGCTCTAGCCACATATCCATCAAAATTAGAAAACACAAAATTCCCAGGCCAGAGATGCCAAGGAAAATGATACCACAGAACCCCACCTTGTTGGTCATAACTGACAGAGACTTCATGGTATCTTCTAGAAGAAGGGCCACAAAAGTCACAGTTATCAGGTATCTACTAGTGCTAGCCATTACCCAATGGGATAGGTTCAGCTGCTATTTTGACAATGAGTAAAAGAGGCCCCGAGAGACCCCAAGAGACGTCTCTAGTGAGCAGGGAAGATGCGCTTCAAACTCAAGTAGCCAAAGGCCACTGCTTGGTCCCTACAAGATACTGTTGTCCTGGAAGATGCAGGAGAAAAGAGAAAAAGGTCTCCTGGTGTTCTTCCCATGATGTCAGTTATCAGGAGTCCATGACCTGTGACCCCCATCGACCATGGGATTCCACAGCCAGGTGGGTGAGTGGGGCCTCTTCCCACAGACCGTGGCACTGGCCATACTCCTGCCTCCCTACCAGGTCAGGGCTTTGTCCCCACCAGTCACCCCGTTGCGTTTGAGACTTGCTTCCCTATGTTAGGCTTCATTGCTGCTATTTAAAACATTTTTGTTTCCCTTTTCCCTCTGACCCTGGTGCCAAGCAAAACTTCTACAGAGCTATTTTCAAATCTAAATTTTAGGATCTTCAAAAAACAAAAAATTATAAAGACTTTCATTTAAATCTTTGATTACAAGAAGCCATTTTAAAAAAAAAAGATTTTTTTAATCTGAATGCCTGTAATCCCAGCACTTTGGGAGGCCGAGGCGGGCGGATCACGAGGTCAGGAGATGGAGACCATCCTGGCCAACAGGGTGAAACCCCCTCTCTACTAAAAATACAAAAAATTAGCCGGGTGTGGTAGCAGGCACCTGTAGTCCCAGCTACTCAGGAGGCTGAGGCAGGAGAATGGCGTGAACCTGGGAGGCAGAGTTTGCAGTGAGCTGAGATCGCACCACTGCACTCCAGCCTGGGCAACAGAGCAAGAGTCCATCTCAAAAAAAAAAAAAAAATTTAATCTGATGTTTAAATCTCTATTAAAGTGCAAAGCAACCTATTTTTCTAAAGGTAACGATTTGCACCACACTTTGTAGAGATGTGTAAACCAAATATTATAAATGACTATTCATTGACCTTTTGGATTGAACATGATAATAATAAACCATTAGGGCCCTTCACAGTATGAGAAGGGTCTAGAATTGGACAGAATTTTTATTTACCTCCACTTTTACTTAAATGTGCACAAAATTATGCACCCCAAAATGGCCACATCTGCATAGCCCTTCTATGTAGACCATGGTATCCTCTTATTATAGTACTTTCTTGGATGGCTTTGGTCATCTTTTCACTCAATAAATACATAGAGACTATGGGATCCATGCCAGCCAGTGGGAATCCTGATCTCATGGGGTTCATGTTCTAGCGAGACAGACACACACTTACTAAATAAATAATAAAAAGAATTACAGATGGTGACAAAATCTCTGAAGCAATAAGCAGGATGCAGGCAGCGGGGAATGGGAGATATTTGAGGAGGGATTTCACTTTAGATGGAACAGCTAGGGAGGGCCTCTCTGATGTAGTACATTTTCTTCTGAGAATGTGAAGGATGAGAAGAAGCCAGCCATCAAGTACTAATAGCTAACATCATTATTTAAAATTGTTATTAAAACATAATTAATGGCCAGGTGCAGTGGCTCACACCTGTAATCCCAGCACTTTGGGAGTCCGAGGGGGGCAGATCACCTGAGGTCAGGAGTTCGAGACCATCCTGGCCAACATGGTAAAACCCTGTCTTTACTAAAAATACAAAAAATTAGTCAGGCGTGGTGGCAGGTGCCTGTAGTCCCAGCTACTCAGGAGGCTGAGGCAAGGAGAATCGGGAGGCAAGGAGAATCTGCCTCCGGGAGGCAGAGGTTGCAGTGAGCTGAGATCGTGCCACTGCACTCCCGCCTGGTGACAGAGCGAGACTCTGTCTCAATAATAATAATAATAATAATAATAATAATAATAATAATAATAATAAACATTTTTGGAGGACTTTACTATGTGCCAGGTACTGTTCTACACTCTGTATATGGATGATCTCATTTAATCCTTTCAAAGCCCTATTAAAAACCATCCCATCATTTGTACAACAGGTCCTATCCCATTGTGCAGTAGTTAGCTCAAACATGAAAAAGGTAAATCATATCTAAAGCATTGTGAATAATTTAAGCAAATTATGCTTTTTAATAAAGGTTACACTAAAAAGGTCATTGCAATAAGCACTTAATTTAAGTAATTGTTACACAGGTTCCTATTTCAGAGCTGGAGGACTTTGCATCTCTAGGATAATTTTCCCACATTAAAAAATGCATGCATATGCTATGAACAACAAGTCTTCTCATTTTGCCTATTTTATTTACCGTATCAGTTAAGAATGCATTCAGCTGCAAGTAACAGAATCCTGACCCAGAGTGGCACAGACAAACAGAAGTTTATATCCACTTATCAAGAATTCTAGAGGTAGATGGTTCCTGTTATTTCAGCAGCTCATCAATGGCAGGACTAATGTGTCCACAATTCTCTTGGCTTCTCTCTCATGGTTGCAAGACAGTATCACAGTACAGCTGAAGGCAGAAGAGGAAGGGAGAGACAACCCAAACTAATCTCTTTTGTCCTCTTTTTGTCAGTGTTTCATAGAGGCCTCTTCATTCATGCTTCACCATGTGAAATACACATAGATACCCAGCTATGTATGCGTACTTCGAAAAGTAAAAGTAACAGATAGAAAAGTATCCCTCCCTCCTTCTCTCCTTCCTCGCCTCCCCTCCCTCCCTCCCTTCCTTTCCTTCCTTCCTTCCTTCTTCTGTCTTTTTAGACAGAGTCTCACTCTGTTGCCCAGGCTGAAGTGCAGTGGCGTGATCTTAGTATGCTGCAACCTCTACTTCCCAGGTTTAAGCAATTCTTCTGCCTCAGCCTCCAGAGTAGCTGGGACGACAGATGCCCACTGCCACGCGCAGCTAATTTTTTGTATTTTTAGTAGAGATGGGGTTTCACCACATTGGCCAGGCTGGTCTCAAACTCCTGACCTCAAGTGATCCACCCACCTCAGCCTCCCAAAGGACTGCGATTACAGGCATGAGCCACTGAACCTGGCTGTATCTTTTCAATACCACTATTATGCATACACACATAGATAGGGATTTTATTTTTTATTTTTATTTTTATTTTTGAGATGGAGTTTCGCTCTTGTTGCCCAGGCTGGAGTGCAACGGCACAATCTTCAGTCACTGCAACCTCCGCCTCCTGGGTTCAAGCAATTCTTCTGCCTCAGCCTCCCAAGGAGCTAGAATTACAGGCATGCGCCACCACGCCCAGCTAATTTTGTATTTTTAGTAGAGTTGAGGTTTCACTATATTGGTCAGGCTGGTCTCAAACTCCTGACCCCAGGTGATCCACCCACCTCGGCCTCCCAAAGTGCTGGGATTCCAGGCGTGAGCCACTGCGCCCGGTTGAGAGGGATCTATAATTTCCTGTTGTATGCACCTTGATGGAGCATCTGAAAAAAACATATCCAATGCCTGTAGTTTTAAGGCTTAGGGAAGATATTAGGGGGAATAAAACCCTTTCAAATCATAAGAGAACAATTTGCATAATTCTACGTAAATAAGTTAGAAAGCCTAGATGAAATAGAAAATCATCCAAAAAAATACTTCTTACCAAAATTGACCCCAGCAGAGACATCATAAATCTAAGCTGACCAGTTACCATAGAAAAACACAAAGCACAGTGAGAGGCCTCCATGACAAAAGGCTCCAGACTCTCGCTGGGATGGGAAGCTAATGACAAGAAGGAAACATGAGGGAAACTTCTGGGGTGCTAGCAAGTTTCTATTCTTGATCTAAATGCTGGTTAAACAAATATATTCCATTTGAGAAAATTCATTTGACTGTACACTTAGGATTTGGAACTTTTTAGTACATGTATTATATATATATATATATATATATATATATATATATTTTTTTTTTTTTTTTTTAATGAGGAAAAGGAAAAAGGCACCAGGCCCAGGTGGTTTCACAGGGGAATTATATTAAACCTTTAAAAGTCAAATAATCCCTGTGCTACTTATATTATTCCAGACCATAACATAATAAAAGGAAAACCTCAAAATTATTTTTATAAAGTATACCACTGATTCCAAAACATGCCAAAGATTGCACCCAAAAATAAAATTACAGATTAATTTCACTTATGAATATCAATATAAATATTTTAAAATATAAGCAAACATAATTCCATATTACATTAAAAATAATACATCATGCCTGGTAAGATTTATTCTAGGAATTCAAGGTTTGTTCAATATGAACAAATACAGTAATATATGCCAAAATTTAATACTGATTCATATTTTAGAAATCCAACAAAATAGTAATGAATGGATGCTTTTCTAATATAAAGACTCTCTCTATATATACCACATATCTATATATACTTAGTACAGTATATATCATGTATATAAATAAAATCTCCAAAAGTCAACATTTTAATTAATGAGGAGCTTCTAAAAGCTTTTCCACTAATGTCAGGAATAAGAAACAAGAAACACAAGGATGCCTCACATCATCACTCTGTTTATCATTGTATGAGATGAATAAGCCAATTCAATTAGACAAAAGAAAGCAATGAGAGACCTAGAATTGGAAGGGGAGAAGCAAAACTATCTTTTTGACAGGTGCAGTGGCTCATACCTGTAATCCTAGCACTTTGGGAGGCCGAGGTGGGTGGATCACGAGGTCAGGAGATCAAGACCATCCTGGCTAACACAGTGAAACCCCGTCTCTACCAAAAACACAAAAAAATTAGCCGGGCGTGCTAGCGGGCACCTGTAGTCCCGTGAACCCCGGAGGCGGAGCTTGCAGTGAGCTGAGATCGCGCCACTGCACTCCAGCCTAGGCGCCAAAGTGAGACTCTGTCCCAAAAAAAAAAAAAAAAAAAAATTTAAAAATTAGCCAGATGTGGTGGCACATGCCTGCAGTTCCAGCTACCTGGGAGGCTGAGGTGGCCAGACAACTTGAGCCCAGGAAGCCGAGGCTGCAGTGAGCCATGTTCATGCCACTGTACTCCAGCCTCAGTGACAGAGTGAGACCCAGTTGCAAAAAAAAATAAAAATAACAGGTGATTATTATTATAACTCTCCCCTCCAAAAATCCACGGAAAAATCATTACTAAAAAGTGAAAGGATTTAGTAAAGTACAAAGTACAGATTTATAAGATTAACATGTAAAAATCAATACCAGCCTAGGCACAGTGTGCATGCCTATAGTCCTAGCTACTTGGGAGGCTGAGGCAAGAGGATCATTTGAGCCTAGAAGTTCGAGGCTGCAGTGAGGTATGATTGTGCCACTGTACTCCAGCCTATGCAACAACAACGAGACCCCATCTCTAAAATAATAATAATATTTTAAAAAATCAACAGCAGGCTGGCCACAGGGGCTTATGACTGTAATCCCAGCACTTTGGGAGGCTAAGGTGGGAAGATTGCCTGAGCCAAGGAATTGGAGACCAGCCTGGGCAACATGGCAAGACCCCGTCTCTTAAAAAGAAAAAAAATTTTTTAATCAATAGCGTGTGAAAGGTAAAACAAGAAAGCTTTAAGAAGAAAATACAGGCTGGGTGTGGTGGCTCACACCTGTAATCCCAGCACTTTGGGAGGCCGAGGCGGGCAGATCATGAGGTTAGGAATTCGAGACCAGCCTGACCACCATGGTAAAACCCTATCTCTACTAAAAATACAAAAATTAGCTGGATGTGGTGGCATGTGCCTGTAATCCCAGCTACTCAGGAGCCTGAGGTAGGAGAATCCCTTAAACCTGGGAGGCAGAGGTTGCAGTGAGCCAAGATAGTGCCACTGCACTCCATCCAGCCTGGGAGACAGAGCGAGACTCCATCTCAAAAAAAAAAAAAAAAAAAAAAAAAAGAAGAAGAAGAAGAAGAAGAAGAAAATACAAGAGACTACTGCTTGCATACGGTCCCCATGTTACATTTGGCTGATTCATCTCCTAAATCCCGTGTCATCTGTGGGTTACCTCTTCTCTTTTTCTTGCCCCTTATACGATTCCAACTCAGAAACTGAGTTGTTTGTCCTCTAGAGTTTTCCATATTCCAGATTTTGCTGATTGCATCCCCATATTATAAACCTTCTGATTTGAACAAACCAACTATTTTTTAAAAAGTATGAAATCATCAGATAAATTTAAACAATGGCTGGATATTTGACAATACTAAGAAAACTAGTGTTAACGTTTTTGTGTGGATAGGAGCATCATGATTTTCATGAATTCTTATCTTTCAGATATACCTACTGAAACAAAATAATATGATGTTCCAAAATCATACAGTGGGGTGAAGGCAGGAGTTGGAGCCATGCTGGAAATTGTTTTGCTACAGGCTCTCCTGTGGTAAGTGGGTGACCGTGGGGAGCCTTGATGTTAGTGTTTGCCAATTCCCATGGTGTAAATCCCCCACTATGATTGATTTCAAACTCCCAGCAGTATGCCATTGGATATGGAGTTGGGAAGAGATGTGCACAGTCAGCTCTGAGCAGACAGTGCCAGTCAGCTCCAGCACACCACTGATAGGAGGGTGGAGGTGAAACAAGATTGGTTATGAGGTGATGCTTGTTAAAACAGGGTGATCAGTACATGGGGGTCCATTGCACTATTCTAATTTTCTATGTGTTGGCTATTTTAAGCAAAAGTTTACAAACAAGGGGCCAGGCACAGTGGCTTATACCTGTAATCCCAGTAATTTAGAAGGCAAAGGTGGTAGGATCCCTTGAAGCCAGGAGTTCGAGGCTGCAGTGAGCTACTCCACTGTACTCCAGCCTGGGCAACAGAGCAAGACCCTGTCTCTAAAATAAAATAAAGTAAAATAAATTAAGAAAAAGAGAAAGAAAAATCTTACATTTCCAGATTAAAGTTTTTAAAACTTCCAATGTTAATGATGACACTAGGACAGGCACAGTGGCTCATGCCTGTAATCCTAGCACTTTGGGAGACCAAGGCGGGTGGATCACTTGAGTCCAGAAGTTCGAGATCAGCCTGGATAACATGGCAAAACCCTGTCTTTCTACAAAAAAAAAAAATTAGCTGGGCGTGGTGGCATGCATCTGTAGTCCCAGCTACTTAGGAGGCTGAAGCAGGAGGATTGCCTGAATTCAGGAAGTGGAAGTTGCAGTGAGCCAAGATGGAGCCACTATACTCCAGCATGGGCAATGGAGTGAGACCCTGTCTTAAAAAAAAAAAAAAAAAAAAAAAGAATGATGATTAATAGTAAGAGCAACTATGTTGTTGAGAGCCTACTATCTACCTGTCCCTAATTTAAGCACTTTACAGGGAATAACTCAAGATGTTTTTATCCTTGCTTTACAGATGAGGAAACCAAGGAGTAGAAAGTTGAACAACTGGCCAGGCGCAGTGGCTCACGCCTGTAATCCCAGCACTCTGGGAGGCTGAGGTGGGTGGATCACCTGAGGTCAGGAGTTCAAGACCAGCCTGGCCAATATGGTGAAACCCCATCTCTACTAAAAATACAAAAATTAGCTGGGCATGGTGGTGCACACCTGTAGTCCCAGCTACTAGGGAGGCTGAGGCAGGAGAATTGCTCCAACCAGGAGGCAGAAGTTGCAGTGAGCAAAGATCATGCCACTGCACTCCAGGCAGGGCAACAGCATGAGACTCTGTCTCAAAAAAAAAAAAAAAGAAAGAAAGTTGAACAACTTCCTTGGTTCAAGATCACATAGCTAATAAGTGGTAGAGTCCAGATTCAAACCCAGGTAGCCAGGCTCCTGCAACTTTAAATTCTAACCCAAGACACATTTTTTTTGCTTTTAAGGAGAATAAGTTTAACAGGCAAGAAAGAAGGAACAAGAAAACAGCTCCCCCGTACAGAGACAGAAGGAGGGGGGATTTGAAGAGAGAGAAAACCCCCAACGCAAGGTGCTTGATTCAAGAAAACACCCAAGATTGTAAGATTGGAAAGAACTGCAGTGGTGTTGCTGAAGGATGGATAATATGTAGTTTAGGAGATCTTTTTCCCAACCACAACTTTGTTGAGTGCCTCCTTAGGGCTAAGGCTGAACAAGATGATGGTGCCCAGGACACGCTGGTTCTGTTCAAATGGGGCATTCCCTGTACTGTGAGGCAAATCACATTTCCAAAGTGGGGTTTCATCTACATGGGGCTTGGTGAGGCAGAGGAGAGGGGGATTATTGATATAAATTTCTGGGTTAGTCTTTCATCACCATGATGGTCTGGTAATTTCTTGGTATAAATCTACTAGGAGTAATTTTTTCATATTTTAAGAACAAATGTTTTCATCCTTTGTCATAGCACAGACTTTTATCCATTCAGCGAGTATTTATTAGACACTCAACAATCCGCCAAGCCCTGTGCTAGGTGGTCAGGTGACAGCAGCCAATGGGGTAGAAAACCATTCTCATGCTAGAGGGAGAATTGAGATGATACAATGGTAACCAAGTAAATAATTAAGATAATTCAGACAGTCACAAAGTTTATCTACAGCAAGCTCGTGGTGTGGTGGTTGTAGGGGTATCATTTTAAAAGGTGTTGCTAGGGAAGAACTCTCTGAGGGGGTAATCTTTGAACTGAGACTCAAAGGGTAGGAAGAGGGTGAAGGTTGGAGAAAGGAGCTTGAGGTGGCGGATGCCCCCACGAGGAAGGCCCTGGGGCACACCACATATTTCCAGCATACATTTTGAGACAAAACTGTATTTTTGTAATTAATGACTTTCACATCTTGCTGCTTAGAGATCCTTGCATCTCTAAGGATCTTCCGTTTCCAAAATTGGTGACACACACTTTCCTGGGAGGAGGTGGGATTTGGGGTTGCATGCAGAGGAGAGTGAAGGAGGGTAGGGCTCAGGTGTCAGAGTCTGGGATAAAAGGCGCTGCTGTATCCGTGGAGCCCAAAGCAGTGCCTGGCACAAAGCCAACAGCCCTTGAAGAGATGTGAAATGAACCAACTGGGGAAATAGGAGGGCGTTTCCATCACTTTTCTCTGGAAATTGACGGCCTTGTCAAGGTGGCTTTTGCAATAATGGGAAGGCAAGTCTAGGAACCCCGTCTACCTGCAGTCCTCCTCACATACACACTTCACTGCTTCAGAGATGAAGTTCAAATTTGAGAAAAATTGAGATCAGCCAATAGAAATAAGGATCCATGAACCAGAGATAAGAATTGGTTCTTCTCTTTTTCCAAAAGGAGAGAAATAAAGAAAAAATATTGTGACCCTGTTCCCCAAGGTCAGGTTGTCTCAAAGGAAACAGAGTGTCCCCCATCAAATGGAGTTTGAGGGAAGAAAGACATTGAGAAATGGAAAATTGAGTGCAGGGTTGGGATTACCAAACAGCTCCTGGAGCAAAGGTTAAGAATGCTTTTGTGTTTTCTCATCATTTATCCCCTGATTGGTACTTGCTTTAGTATTTTATAGCTCATTAGCAAACAGCATTCTTGGAAATTGTAGGAACTGGCCAGGGAGGGCATTCTGAACTGCGTTCTTTAGGTTTTTATGATTTGAAACTGAAGGATCACTAAAAATCACATCGCATTTGGTAAATCTGTAGTTATTCAATATTTCCCTCTCTCAGTTTCATCCTTCTGTCTGAATTATAGCCTTCAGTAGCAGTGTTCAGAATGACAAATTTTTTTTCTGATGGCTCTTGAGATTGAAATGTCTTGGCCTCCTAAAGTATGGGGGAGCTCTTTAATCTAGTTTCATTCAGCTAATTGGGTACTAAAATGTTATCCTTAATTCCAAACCGAGAAACTTTTTGTACCAGATCATACTTAGATTGGCCTTAAAAAGCTATCAGTCAAAGAAACAGAGGCTCCTAATGAGAAATGGTAAAAGCTGAGGGAGAAACCAGACTGCTGATATGCAAAATTTTAAGGAAATATTAAAGTTTACTCATCTTCTCAAAGAAGAGAATTATCATCACTGGAATAGCTAGAATAATTCTTATTTGTTTCTAGGAACAAGAATTGAATGCAGAAATGGCTAAATTTCACAAAAGAGTAGAGGCCTTTTCTTAATTAGAAGTGGAAATGCAAAAATTGATTACCTGCAAGTACTGTTGCTGTGAATTAAACTTGCTTTACCTGGTTCAATTTACAGCAACAGTACATGACAACAAAGTGTTAAGCCTTTACCCATAAAATTATAGCTCATTGTACAACCGAGAAATTATCCCACATGGAATTATATAATTGCCTTCATCCACAACTATAAGCATTTCTGTTACCTTCCTATAGAAGTTAAAATATTCTCATAGCAGTTTCAGCAATAAATTGAAATTGTAATAGTAGTTTATCATTTGCCTTAAGGTTTTTACTTTTACTAAGAACTAATAGTAGTGGAGAAACCATTGAAATTCTTGGTGTGGGCCAAGAATTCTTTTGAGAGCCTGTGACAATATAAGTTCACTCAAGTCATGTTCAAGTCTCAGTGAAACTTGATTCCACAAAGGCAGTACGTAGGTTGAAAATAAATGCGGAGTCTTTTATTTCTTTATGTCTAAAAAAAGAAAGAAAAAAGCTTTTTCACTTGCATACCTCAAATAAACATTTAAATTTTCATTCGGAAGCCGAGGTGGGCAGGTCACTTGAGGTCAGGAGTTTGACACCAGCCTGGCTAACATGGCGAAACCCTGCCTCTACTAAAAATACAAAAATTAGCCAGGCATGGTGGCACGTGCCTGTAGTTCCATAGTCCCAGCTACTCGGGAGGCTGAGGCAGGTGAATCACTTGAACGCAGGAGGCAGAGGTTGCAGTGAGCCAAGATTGCACCATTGCACTCCAGTCTGGGTGACAGAGGGAGACCCTCTCTCAAAAAAAAAAAAAAAAAAAAAAAAAAGTCACTTTTTTGCAATTATAAAAAGACATAGAATTAACTCATCTACACATCTGACCACAGTGAGGGCTTTGTCATGGATAATTCAGTGCATCTTCTGAAACCCAAATCTTCACTGTGAGAGTTTAAATTCATTGGAGTTTTGAGGATTAATTTCTGTCGCTGCTCTTGAAATAAACAATGCCAATGAATTTTCTTTTGCATGCATTTGTTAGCGCTAGTTCAACAATGGTAACATTTAGAAGAATGCTGCCATATTGGGCTTTGCTTCTTGCTCATTTGATTTTTCCTACAATGATACTGATGCTTTGGGTCTCCTTCTCCCATGCTTGACACACTTTTTACAAAGTAAGCTCTAAATCATAGCAAACAAAATGCAGACTATAGCGAAAGGGCTTACCATAGAATGCAAAGAATGAGGATCACGAAGTTTGCCTATATACCGTCCATGTTAACGGGTCAAAAGAGAAGATGCCTTCGGCAGCTTAATAGGGTTGAAAGGCATCTAAGAGCATTGAGTCCCTTTCTGTTTTGTTTTGTTTTTTTAAACAAAAGCCCTTGGCAAAATGATAATAAAAAAATGCTTGTTTGATGTCATTTCATGTGTGTGCCTGTGCATGTATGGATCCAACAGCCAGCAATATTCTTAATATTCTTGAAGTCAGGAACAACAAAACAGTACCTATTCTCACCACTATTAATTTTGGTCTGGAAGTGATGGTTCGCACAATTAGACCAAAAAAAATTGAAGTCGAAAATATGAGAAAGGAGAAGGTAATATTGTGATTACGTGTGGATGATATGATTGCACAGCTTAGGAAACCCCCACAGAAAATTCACCTGGTGTACGATAATAAAAGCTTAACACTCACTGAGTGCCCAGGCCCCATTCTAAGCCTCTTAATACTCGTATACTCTCTAACTATAATAATAAAAGTTAGCATTGATGGAGTACTTACCATGCACACGTGTACTACTTAAGTGCTTGCTATTCTTACACCATACAACCACAACGGGAAGATTCTCATAGGCACTGAGTGTCTATTACGTGCCAGACCCTGTTGAAATACTTTAATGCTCATAACAATTAAGAGGCTTTAAATCCTATTTCTGTTACATAATATAAATTAACATATTACTACAAATGTATTTCTATAATATACTTTATAGTGTAATTATACTTATGTAATATGTTACATATTAAATTGCATGTAATTTATATTACATTATATAGTTTATATGTTATAGGTTATTAATATTGTTATATTTTATATTACTACATATTTATATTTATATATTCATGTGTTACAATTATACATGTACAAAGTGATATGATATTGTCTATTGTTATATATAATTTATATCATATTATATGACAATATATTATATTTTATTATATGGATTAAGGCTACATAACTTCAATTTAAATGTATAACTTTTATATCATTTTCTAATTATATATGCATAACTCGATATATTACATTAAATTATATAATTTACATTATACTGTGCTACATTATATTTTATTATATATTATAACACTATACTTTTACATTACTACATATTTATATTTACACAGTATATTTCATATCATATAATTACACCTGTATAAGGTGAATTACATATTACATATTAAACCATATACAATTTATATTATGTTAGACTACCTTACATTATATTTTAAAATCTCACTGTTTATAAAGGCAGAAACTGAGGCTCTGAGAGGTGTCCCTTGCCAGAAGTCAGGGAGCAGCTCACGGGCAGAGCTGGGGTTCCAGCCCCACTTTGGTTCCAGAAGCCCAGCTATTAACCCTCAGGAACCGTCCAAGACCTTGCCTGGTGGAGGGGAGCTTCACCTGCCTGCTCACTCGCTACTTTGACAGGAAGTAGCAACAGCCCTGCCAAGGGCCACAGTTGTATGAATGTGTGTGAGTATGGGTGTGTATAACAGTGTGTGTGGGGTGTGTGCAAGAGTGTGTGTGTGCGCGCGTGTGTGTGTAAGGCAGTCATTTTTAAAATCCCAGATGAAGAATGGTGGCTCACGCCTGTAATCCCAGCACTTTTGGAGGCCAAGGCAGGAGGATCGCTTAAGGTCAGGAGTTCGAGACCAGCCTGGCCAACACGGTAAAACCCTGTCTCTACAAAAAATGCAAAAATTAGCCATGCACATGCAGCCCAGGACAGCTTTGAATGTGGCCCAACACAAATTCATAAACTGTCTTACAACATTAGGAGATTTTTCTTTTAACTCACCAGCTATTGCTAGTATATTTTACGTGTGGCCCAAGACAATTCTTCTTCCAGTGTGGTCCAGGGAAGCCAAGAGATCGGACACCTCTGCTCTAAGTTAACTCTAAATTTAATGCAACCCCAGAGTAACCTGATCTTTTTAATGTGGCAAAATCATCTTATAGTTCATCTGGAAGAATAAATTATCTCAGAGAATAGCAAATAGAATTCCAACAGTGAAGGCTGTTGGCCATGCGGTTGCCCTACCAGATATCACACATATTATAACACGTTCTAGTGTGGTTCTAGTACAGGAACAGACAGAGCCTGGGAACAAAACAGAAGACCAGAAACAGGCCAAAGTTTATGGAAATTTAATATATGATCAAAGGGGCATTCAGATGTATTAGTCGGGATTTGTTATATGTAACAGAAATGCAATATAAAATACCTTAAACAAAAGGCAAAATTAGTTGAAAGGTTCCCAATACTCTGTAAAGAGCAAGGGTGTATATCTGCATTTGGCCTCATTCCCCTAGACCAAATCTCTTTTTCAGCCTGTGACAAAGCCTGTCCCAAGCTTCAGAGCTTCCAACCTCACCATCACAGGCTGAGAAGCAGGCAACGGGCTGAGCAGTGTATTCACTGGCGTGCTTCTATTTCTATTAAAAGGCGGTTAGTGTGCATGTGGTGTTGAGGGGAGAATATATCTTTGTGTGAATATGCTTAAAAGGCCTAACTGGTATTACTGGATGCCCCAGGGAGGAGATACACAGCAGTGATCTTTTCCCCCCTATTGGATCTCCGGAGATGGGAATCGTTATCTTCCTCATTTTGTGACCAGACTTTCACTGGTGTGTGCAAGGTGCTTGTTTTATTTATTTACTTATTCCCCTTAGCTGCACTTCTCTTTGCCTGTAGGCAGCAATTCCAGTATGTCTGATATGTTCCTTCTCTTTGTGTTATTGAAAAACATGTACATTGTTTGGGGCACATTGTTTTTATTATTTATGTATTTTATTTATTTTTGAGACGGGGTCTCACTCTGTCACCCAGGCTGGAGTGCATGACACAATCTCAGCTCACTGCAGCCTTGACCTCCCAGGCTCAAGCGATCCTCCCCACTCAGCCTCGTGAGTAGCTGGGACTACAGACACACACCACCATGACGAGCTAATTTTTGTATTTTTAGTAGAGGCGAGGTTTCACCGTGTCACCAAGACTGGTCTTGAACTCCTTGGCTCAAGCAATCTGCCTGCCCTGGCCTCCCAAAGTGCTGGGATTATAGGCATGAGCCACCACCCCCAGCCAAAGGGCCCATTATTTTTAATTGGCACAAATGACATGCTTACAGATCTCATTCTGTGTCTTCCTCACCCGGCCCTGTTTCTCAGATCTATGCACATTGCTGTGTGTGTGCTGTCATTGCTTCCAGTGTCTACATGTGTCCCTGCGTCAGTCAGGATAGAGTAGGTTATGTTGCTGTAACATACACTCCTGAGACAGTAACAGTTTAGGCACAAATGCTCATTTCTCATTCAGACCGCGTGACCACTGTAGACCAACAGGAGGGTTCTGCTCTTGTTATCACCCAGGGACCTAGGTGTCCTCTCTATTACTGTCGCTTGCTATGCCAGACAAAAAGGCACAGCAAAGCATTCCCTGACTCATTTGGTAGTGATACACGTCACTTCTGCACACATTTCCATGCCCAGATAAGTCACCCGGCTCCACCTAACCCCATATGGCAGGGAAGTTCCATTCTAGCATGTGGCAGTAGGAGAGGAAAGCTGGCACTTCTAGAACAGTCCTGATGATTACTATGGACCCCCCAGGCTGCCTTCCACTCCCTGCTACACCAAACAAGGCTGTGTGGACTCATGCCTGCACAAGGCGCCTACAGACCCAGAGGACACAGCTTTGGGACACATACCCAGCAGTGGGGTTTCTGGGTAGAAGAGCAGGCACTTAATTTCACTAAAGAGTGCTGGAGTGTTCTCCAGAGCATAAGACAGGTGACTAAGAACAACAGCAGCACCAAGAGGTGCAGTCTTCTAACACCTAGAGGTTCCAAGAGGACCATAACAGAAACCAGCCGAGAAAGAAAGTTCTGAGAAGGAAACGGCAATTAGGAGACGGCCAAGGGAAGCCAGTGTTTCAAGAGGAATGGAGTGGTCACCTCTGTCTAGTGCTTCTAGGGGCCAGAAAAGATGAAATCCCTGCAAACTTATCCAGTGGGAGTAGGGGGACAGATAAAACAAGATTTGCAAATATTGATAATTATTGAAGTTGGGAAACTGAGGGTCATTATATTAGTCTCTCTTCTTTTGAATACATTTGAACATTTTTTTTTTTTTTTTTTTTGAGATGGAGTTTCGCTCTTATCGCCCAGGCTGAAGTGCAGTGGCACAATCTCGGCTCACTGCAACCTCCGCCTCCCAGGTTCAAGTGATTCTCCTGCCTCCGCCTCCTGAGTAGCTGGGCTTACAGGTACATGCCACCATGCCCAGCTAACTTTTATATTTTTAGTAGAGACATGATTTCACCATGTTGGCCAGGCTGGTCTCCAACTCCTGATCTCAGGTGATCCGCCCCCACCTTGGCCTCCCAAATTGCTGGGATTACAGGCGTGAGCCACCGCGCCTAGCCTGCATTATTTATGAATTTAGACAGGTAGGTAAAGGGCAAAAGCTAGACTGGGAAGAAATGAGATTTGTGGGAACTGAGGAAATGGAGATTAGGAAACTCAAAATGGAAGGCTGTGTTTCTCATGAATGCCCCTAGCAACATGTTCAGTTCCACATGCGCTTCCAGAACCTTCCCTCTCCCCATCAAGAGGCGGAGTCTACCCCCATACCCTTTAATCTGGGCACACACACCTGTGGCTTCACTCTTCTCTCCAACAGAGAACAGTGATTTGCTGCTGTGACCCCTGAGGCTGGGTCATAAAAAGCATAAGCTTTCCTGATTCTTATTCATTCTCATTCTCCCTCTCTCTCGCTCTCTGTTGCAATAAAATACACAGAATATAAAATTTACCATCTTAGCCATTTTTTTTTTTTTTTGAGACGGAGTTTCACTCTGTCGCCCAGGCTGGAGGGCAGTGGAGCGATCTCGGTTCACTGCAAGCTCCGCCTCCCGGGTTCACGCCATTCTCCTGCCTCAGCCTCCCGAGTAGCTAGGACTACAGGTGCCCGCCACCACTCCCGGCTTTTTGCATTTTTAGTAGAGACAGGGTTTCACCATGTTAGCCAGGATGGTCTTGATCTCCTGACCTCGTGATCGGCCCACCTCGGCCTCCCAAAGTGCTGAGACTACAGGCCTGAGCCACCGGGCCCGGCCCATCTTAGCCATTTCTAAGTGTGCAGTAGAGTTAAGCACATTCCCAGTGTTGTCCATCTGTCTTCAGAACCCTCTTCACCTTGCAAACCTGACTCTGTCCCTATTCAACAACTCCCCATTCCATCTCCAGCCAGCCCCTGGTGACCACCCTTCTATTGTCTGTCTCTGTGAATTTGACCACCTCTGGTTCTCTTTTTTAGTATATTTGTGCTTGAAATGCAGGTGCCCTGCTGTGAAGAAGCCCAGAGTCATCCAGGACAACATGGAGGGGTGCAAGTGGGGAGGAACTGAGGCCCCAGCTGACAGTGACCTTCAGCCACCATACCTGTGGGCAAACACACCTTCCGGTGATCCCAGCCCAGCTTTTGAAGCAAACAGCTGAAGCTCAGACCTGGTGGAGCCGAAATGAGCTGTCCCTACTGAGCGCTGTCTGAATTATTGGCCCATGGAAACTATTACAATAATCAACGTCACTAAGTGCGGGAGTAATCCACACACTTTTTTGAAGCGTGTATTGATGCCAGAGGAACTGGAACAGGAGAGAATTCTCACATGGAGTTCGTCTGTGGAGAAGGAGAAACATGGAGTAGTGGCCAGAGGAAGTTAAGCCAAGAAAAGTTGTTTTTGTTTCATTTTGCTTTTTTTTTTTTTTGAGACAGAGTTTCACTCTTGTTGCCCAGGCTGGAGTGCAGTGGCGTGATTTTGGCTCACTGCAACCTCTGCCTCCTGGGTTCAAGCAATTCTCCTGTCTCAGACTCCCGAGTAGCTGGATTACAGGCATGTGCCACCACACCTGGCTAATTTTTGTATTTTTAGTAGAGACGGAGTTTCATCATATTGGTCAGGCTGATTTCAAACTCCTGACCTCAGGTGATCTGCCCACCTCAGCCTCCCAAAGTGCTGGGATTACAGGCGTGAGCCACCATGCTTGGCCTTGCTTTTTAAGATTGAAGCAATCTGAGTGTTTCAATGTTGAGGAGAAAGGAGGGAGAGATTGAATATGCAGATGAAAGGGGAATTATCCAAAGAAGACGACTCCAGAGAGGGCGGAGTACAGAGGATCCTCAGCACAGGTGGGGCCCTGGGAGGGACAGCCCGATGCTGACAGGGTGAACCTTCAGTGCTAGGTGGGTGACAGGGTGCTTGCACGTGGACTGTTTTCTCTCCGCAATAGAAGGTGGGAAGGGTGAAGGTAGGAAATGGTGAAGTCAGAGGTTTGAGGAGAGAATAGAAAGTTTGACACATCTTTGTAGAGAAAGGGAGAATGTGTTGACTTGAGGAAAGAAGGATTTGAGAACAGATGGCTTAGTTGATGTTGGTGATCAGGAATTGCTGGGAAATCAGGTTATCCTGTTGTGGGCTTCTGTCCGCAGAACTTAGCTACTTAGGTATATGCATGATACATACTTGATTCATCCCAGACTGGGGTTCTGCCAACATATGTGATCAGAGGGTAAAGAGCAATGGGTTTAGGGTGTTAGCAAGAGGGTGGTTGACAGGATGGACCATGAAACTGAAGCTGGGGAAAGACAACAATCAGTGTGTGTGTGTATGCATGTGTGTGTGTGTGTGTGTGTGTGTGTGATGGTGGGGGTTGGGGGGAACTAATGTATAAACTTTGATTCAGCATTTCTACTTCTAGGACTTTATCTGAAAAAGAGCATTGTGCCACTGGCCCTACTTGCAACGACTTTCATCACAGAATCACATAAAATATTGAAAGATTTGAAACTAGGCAAATATTCATTAATTGAGTCTTGGTTAAATAAAACAGAACACTATCCAGCCACCTCAATGCCTTTCGGGACGCAGGCATGGGAAAAGGGAATTGTAGGGTCCTGGGAGCCATCCTCTTTGTCACAAGGAAAGCACACTGACAAAGGGACAGGAGGAGGTGGCACAGAGAGAGAAGGGAGGCAGGAGACCTAGTCTGATCCTGATAACTCGGATGTCTGGTTTCAGTGATGTGTAAAATGAGCTTCTGGATTCCCTAGTTACATGAGACAGGTAATCCTCTCTTTTGACCAATCTAGTTTGAATAAGGTTTCTGAGGTTTGCAATTCAAAGCACCCTGCTATGGTTTGAATGTGTTCTCCACAAATTCATAGGTACAAACCCTAACTCCCAAGGCAATGGTATTAGGAGGTGGGGACTTTGAGGGGTCATTAGATCATAAGAGCTTCCCCCATGAATGGGATTAGTGCCTTCATAAAACATGAGGCCCCAGGGAGCTACCTTGCCCCTTCCACCATGTACAGATACAGTAAGAAGGTGCCATCTATAAGAAAGAAGCCCTCACCAGATGCTGCCTGTGTGCCTTAATCTTGGACTTCTCAACCTCCAGAACTGTGAGCAATAAATATCTGCCGTTCACAAACCACCCTGTCTATAGTATATTGTTATAGCAGCCTGAACAGACTAAGAGACTAAGAAACCACCCCCCCACCCACCGGCCTCAACTAAAATGAAAGTTGCTAACAGAAGTAGAGGGTTAAAAGAAGCAGAATCTTAAAATGTTGAACTGGCTGAAGTGAGATGAGGCGGGTTGGAAATGTCATTATGCAGTAGATAAGCTGGTGTTAAACTCTGGCTGCTTGCTTGTGAGAATTAGATCATTTGACCACTGAAGTTGGACCTTCAGGTAAATTGGCAGAAAAATATCAGACTATTGGAGGGTTGACAGCTTCATAGGGCTTCCCACCTTTCATGTGAAGGATTTCTCCTTCTTTGTTTGTAGCAAAACTAACGGGCCCATGAATCACAGCACCTCTGTACCACTAAGAGGTCGGCAAATCAGTCTGTCTCTGTTGGAAAATGCTATTTATCCTAGAAGATAAGTACTTTTAAAATATCACAATATCATTATCACACCTACAAGTATCAACAACATTCCCTTAATATCATCAAATAACCCCTCACTTGTCCATTTTCAATTTGAAATTGTCTCATGAATTATTTTAGCATTAAAAAGATAAGAATTCAAGAAACAAGATTCCTTGACATGACTTCCAGGTCTCTGAATTTATAAGTCCTCCTCTATCTCCCTGTTTTCTTCCTTAAAATGGTTTATTTCCCACAGTCTGGAATTCGTTTATTGAATTCCTGAATTCAATAATGAAGATTGGCCGCTGGGCCTAGAGGCTTCATCAGATTCAAATCTGATTTTGTTACAAGATGACTTTACAGGCGGTGCTGTGTACTTCCATTGGGAAAAACAGAACGTCTTGCTTTCTCTCCTTTTATTGTGAACAACTATTGATATTGAATATCTGCATTCACTAATTCTCCAGAGGCTGAAAAATCGTCAAAATCCAATTTTAGCATTCTCTTTCCATGTATTATGCTTCTTGAAAAAGAAACTTTCTCCCATCCGTATTTGGTTACATGAATATACAGTCGTTATAGGAAAGGCCAGATAAGTGCTTGATCCCCTCTCTTTACTCATTTTCAAAACAATGTATAGATCCCCTAGCATCCTCCAACTGTGATCAATTATTACTGTCATTATTAATTATAATTTATTTAGTATCATACTGACATTTTCGATGTGATGTGCTTCAGTCTATTGCAGGTTTATTCTTATTAATATCTAAAGAGTTCAGCCTGCAGTGAGAACACATGGACACAGAGAGGGGAACGACACACCCTGGGGCCCGTCGGGGAGTAGGGAGGGAGAGCATTAGGGAAAACAGCTAATGCACGCTGGGCTTAATACCTAGGTGATAGGTTGATAGGTGCAGCAAACCACCATGGCACATGTTTACCTACGTAACAAGCTTGCACATCCCACACGTATGTCCCAGAACTTAAAATAAAAATAAAAAATAAAGAATGCAGAAGAAAAAAAAGGGTTTGGTTGGCTGGTAGCTCACCTCTGTAATTCCAACATTCTGGGAGGCCAAGGTGGGCAGATTACTTGAGCTCAGGAGATTAAGACCAGCCTGAGCAACATGGTGAAACACCATCTCTACTAAAAATACAAAAATTAGCCAGGTGTGGCGGTGCACGTCTGTAGTTCCAGCTACTTGCGGGACTGAGGCAGGAGGATCACTTGAACCGAAAAGGTCGAGGCTGCAGTGAGCCGAGGTGGCACCACTGTACACTCCAGCCTGGGTGACAAAGTGAGACCCCGTCTCAAAAAAAAAGTTCCAAGCCTGGCGCGGTGGCTTATGCCTGTAATCCCAGCACTTTGGGAGGCTGAGGCGGGCGGATCACTTGAGGTCAGGAGTTCGAGACCAGCCTGACCAACATGGTGAAACCCAGTCTCTACTAAAAATACAAAAATTAGCGGGGCATGTTGGTACATGCCTGTAATCCCAACTACTTGGGAGGATGAGGCAGGAGAATCGCTTGAACCCAGGAGGCGGAGGTTGCAGTGAGCCGAGACCGCACTACTGCACTCCAGCCTGGGCAACACGAGCAAAACTTCATCTCAAAAACAAACCAACTAACAAACAAACAAAGTTCCACCTAACTGACATATACAGACCATTTCATCCAACAGCAGCAGAAAACACGTTCTTCTCAAGCACACATAGAATGTTCTCTAGGATAGATCATAGATCATATGCTAGGCCAAAAACCAAATCTTAACATAATTAAGAAGACTGAAATCGTATCAAGTATCTTATCTTTTCCACAATGGTATGAAACTAGAAATCACTAACAGAAAGAATTTCAGAAAATTCACAGTTATGTGGAAATTAAGCAACAGGCTCCTTAACAACAAATGAAGCTAAAAAGAAATTTAAAATTATCTTGAGGGCTGGGCACGGTGGCTCACACCTATAATAGTAGCGCTTTGGGAGGCCAAGGTAGGAGGATTGCCTGAGCCCAGGCAACATGGTGAGATCCTGTCTCTATAAAACACAGAAAAATTAGCCAGGTGTGGTGGTGCATGCTGGTAGTCCCAGCTGCTTGGGAGGCTGAGATGGGAAGATCACTTGAGTCCAGGTGTGCAAGGTTATAGTGAGCTATGATCATGCCACTACACTCCAGCCTGGGCAACAGAGTGACACACTGTCTCTAAAAATAAATAAAATAAAATATTTTGAGACTAACAAGAATGGAAACATAACATACCAGAATTTATGGGATGCAGTTCTAAGAGGGAAGTTTATAGCCATAAATACCTATATCAAAAAAGAAGAAAGATCTCAAATAAACAATGTAACATCATACCTCAAGGTACTAGAAAAAGAAACACACACAAAGCCCAAAGTTAGTAGAAGGAAGAAAATAATAAAGATCAGAGCAGAAATAAATAAAATAGGGACTAGAAAAATAATAAAAAAGATCAATGAAACTAAGAGTTGGGTTCTTGAAAAGACAAACATAATTGACAAACCTTTAGCTAGGCTAAGAAAAAAAGAGAGAAGATTAAAATAAGTAAAACCAGAAATGAAAGAGGAATAATTACAATCAGTAGCACAGAAATAAAAAGGATTATAAGATATTATAAATAATTACATGCCAGCAAAAGGGGGAAGCTAGAAGAAATGGATAAATTCCTAGAAACATACAACTTACCAGGACTGAATCATGAAGAAATACAAAATCTGAACAGACCAATAACAAATGAGGAGATTGAATCAGTAATCAAAAATCTCCCACCATAGAAAAGCCCAGGACCTGATGGCTTCACAGGTGAATTCCACCAAACATTTGAGGAACTAATACCAGTCCATCTCAAACTCTTCCAAAAAATTGAAGAGAGGGAATACTTCCAAACTCATTTTACAAAGCCAGTTTTACCGATACCAAAGCCAGGCAAGAACACTGCAAAAAAAGAAAATTATGGACCAACATCCTTGATGAACACAGATGCAAAAATCTCAACAAAATATAAGCAAACTGAACTCAACAGCACATTAAAAAGATCCTTCACCATGATGAAATGAGATTTTCCCTTGGGATGCAAGGATGATTCCACATATGCAAATCAATAAATGTGATAAAACACATTAACAGAATAAAAGACAAAAACCATATCATTATCTCAATAGGTACAGAAAAAGCACTACACAAAATTAAACATTGCTTCAGGATAAAAATCTCAACAAACTAGGTACAGAAAGAATGTATCTGAACACAGTCAAGGCCATATATCACAAGTCCACAGCAAGTGTTCTACTTAATGGTAAAAAGTTGAAAGTTTTTTCTCTAAGATCAGGAAAAACACAAGGATGCCTGCTCTTGCCACTTCTATTCAACACAATACTGAGTTCCAGCCAGAGCAAGTAGGCAAGGAAAAAAAAAAAAAGCCATCCAAATTGGAAAGGAAGAAGTTAAACTGTCTTTGTTAGCAGGTGACATGATCTTATATATGGAAGATCCTAAAGACTCCATTAAAAAAACTGTTAGAACTAACACATTAATTTAGTAAAGTTGCAGGTTAGGCGCTTTGTAATACAGGCTGGGCGCAGTGGCTCACACCTGTAATCCCAGCACTTTGGGAGGTGGAGGTGGGTGGATCACCTGAGGTCAGGAGTTCGAGACCAGACTGGCCAACATGGTGAAACCCCGTCTCTACTAAAAATACAAAAAATTAGCTGGGCGTGGTGGCGCATGCCTATAATACCAGCTACTCAGGAGGCTGAGGCAGGAATTTCTTGAACCTGGGAGGTGGAGGTTGCAGTGAGCCAAAATTGTGCCACTGCACTCCAGCTTGGGCAATGAGAGTGAAACTCTGTCTCAAAAAAAAAAAAAAGAAAAGAAAGAAAGTCAACATACAAAAATTAGTAGTAGCATTTCTACATACTAACAATAAACTATCTCAAAAAGGAATCAAGAAAATAACTAATTTACAATAGCTACAAAATAAAAATACTTAGGAATAAATGTGATAAGGAAGTGAAAGATCTGTATATTGAAAACTATAAATTGCTGATGAAAGAAATTGAAGAATACACAAATAGATGGAAAAATATCTGGTGTTCATAGTTTAGAAGAGTTAATATTGTTTAAATATCCATACTACCCAAAGATTTCTACAGGTCCAATGCAATCACTATAAAAATCCCAATGAAATTTTCACAGAAACAGAAAAAACAATACTAAAATTTGTACGGAACCATAAAAGACCCCAAATAGCCAAAGCAATCTTGAGCCAAAAGAACAAAGCTGGAGGCATCATACTACCTGACTTCAAAATACACTACAAAACTATGGTAACCAAAACAGCATGGTACTGGGATAAAAACAGACACATAGGCCAATGGAGCAAAATAAAAAGCCCAGACATAAATCCATGCATTTACGGTCAATTGATTTCTGGCAAAGATGCCAAGAACATACAATGGGGAAAACAATCTCTTCAATAAATGGTGTTGGGGAAACTGGATAGCCATATGAAGAATAATGAAATTAGACCCTTACTTCGCGTATAAAAAACAAACAAACAAAAAATGGATTAAAAATGTGAAACTGTGAAACTGGGCCAGGCATGGTGGCTCATGCCTGTAATCCCAGCACTTTGGGAGGCCGAGGCAGGTGGATCATCTGAGGTCAGGAGTTCGAGACCAGCCTAGCCAACATAGTGAAACCCCATCTCTACTAAAAATACAAAAAAATTAGCCAGGCATAGTGGCACACACCTGTAGTCCCAGCTACTTGGGAGGCTGAGGCAGGAGAATTGCTTGAACCCAGGAGGTGGAGGTTGCAGTGAGTAAAGATAGTGCCACTGCACTCCAGCCTGGGAGACAGAGTGAGACTCTGTCTAAAAAAAAAAAAAAAAAGGATGTGAAACTGTAAAACTACTAGAAGAAAACATAGGGTAAAAGCTCCATGACATTGATCTGGACAATGATATTTTGGATATTACCTCAAAAGAGGATTCAACTTCCTTCTTTTAGGTATGGATATCCAGTCGTTCTACCACCATTTTGTTTTTAAAGGCTATTCTTTCCACCATTGAATTGTCTTAGCACTCTTGTCAAAAATCAATTGACTCTTATATTGAAGGAAAGCTTGGGGGTGGCGGGGGGGGGGGACATCAATTGACCATGAATTCATGGGTTTACTTTTGAGCTCCCAATTCTATTACACATGATATGATGTATCCACATAGTCCTCATAAGTGTAGCTTTGTAGTAAGTTTTGAAATTAGAAAGTGAGTCCTCCGATTTTGTTGTTCTTTTTCAAGAATTGTTTTCATTATTTTGGGTTTTTTGCTATTCCTTATGAATTTTGGTATCAGCTTGTCAGTTTCCACAAAAATGTTTGCTGGATATTGACAGAGACTGTGTTGATATTGACAGGGATTACATGGGCTTCCTCTGAAGTTTCTATTGATTGCTTCTTTTTTTTTTTTTTTGAGACAGAGCCTCACTCTGTCACACAGGCTAGAGTACAGTGGTGCGACCTCGGCAGACTGCAACCTCTGCCTCCCAGGTTCAAGCGATTCTCTCATCTCAGCCTCCTGAGTAGCTGGGATTACAGGCACCCGCCATCATGCCCAGCTAATTTTTGTATTTTAGTAGAGATGACGTTTCACCATGTTGGCTAGGCTGGTCTTGAACTCCTGACCTCAGGTGATTCACTCACCTCTGCCTCCCAAAGTACTGGGATTATAGGCGTGAGCCACTGGACCCGGCTGATTGCTCCTTTTTTCTATGTATGGGCAATACTTCATTTCCTTGCATGTCTCATAATTTTTTGTTGAAAACCAGCCTCTTAAAATAACATATGTCAACTCTGAAAATCAAATTCTCTCCCTTCCCCAGGATTTGTTGATGTTGCTATTTATTGTTATTGCTACTTGTTGTCGTCGTTTCTTTGTGACTTTTCTGAATAAATTCCATAAAATCTGCATTTCTTATAATGTGTGGCCACTGAAGTCTCTGCTCTGTTAGCTTAGTGGTCAGCTAATTATTAGAAAGACATTTTCTTAAATTCTTGTTATCAGCAACTCTCCCAGTCTTTGCCAGGCAGCTTTGTGCATATGTTGGAGCATGCCTTCAATACTGAACCAGGCAGCTGACAAATCTGCCTTCGTCTTTACTTCCTTCTTGCATAGAGCCTCAAGGTGACCCAGAGATGAAAGAACCTCACTGGTTCATCATAAGCCTGTGCATAGCTTTAGGTGAGTGCTTTCCAAAGATCCTATGGCTTTTCATGGCATTTCATTCCCCAACTTTTCCTTTTCAGCTTTTTGGTTAGCCTATTGCTTGTCCCAACTGTTACCTACTGCCTCAAGCAGGCATAAAATTAAACAATTGCTCCTAATTGTTTTGACAAATGCCCCCAAGGAAAAGGCTTTTAACACTAAACAAACTTCCAGTCATGGCAAGCAAACCAGATGGGTAAAATAATGATAATTCCTGAGAAGGAGGCTTTGAAAGAGCTTCAACCTCATTTCATTCTCTCTGGTAACTACAAGCTCTGGTTTTCACTTTGATTGCCTGCTATTGGTTTTCAAGGCTGCCAGAAAACTGGAGAAAGGGAAATAGAAATAGGAGAAGTTAAGATACCACAAAGCTCACTATTCTTATCAAGATTCAGCCATTTTTCTTAAATACATGCTTTCCTAATGGCTGCAAACCTTTGGTTAATTTTCAAAGTTCTAAAATTGTTGATTTTGTTGCAGTGAGCTGAGATAGCGCCACTGTACTCCAGCCTGGGTGAGAGCAAGACTTCCTTTAAAAAAAAAAAAAAATTGTTGATTTTGACTATTTTGTCAGTTTTCTCATTGCTCTTCTGGAGAAGAGAATTTTTAGAGGTTCTTACTCAGAAATTGTCACTAACATTACTCCAGTAAACTTTTAAAGTAAGTGCCTGGAAGTCAATATTTTAGGCTTTGTGGGCAAACTCAAGGATGTTAAACAGGCAATTATGTAACAAGAGAGGAAAAAAAATTTTCACAAAATTTTAACTGATGAAATTCAAAATATGATAATAAGTACTTTTTTGTTTTATAGCTCTACTAATGAGAAGAATGAAGCTCTTTGGGGGGAGGTAACATTTTACTTAATTGGGGGTTATCATCATAACCAATTGCAAATTTTCATCTATCAGTGCTGACCTGTAAAGAGATTTTGCGTATTTCATCTTTGAAAATGTCTTTTCACAAAGATAGGTACTGCCAATTCTGATATCAGTCCACAAGCATGTGATTTTAATTGAATTTAATTGTGATTGAATTGAATTCAGTTGTGATTTAAATGTAATTTATATTCATCACATGTAAGGCATTTACAGAATTCTATTAGATTTTTTCCTTGATATTTGCCTTTTAGCATGTATTAATCACTCATTTCATTATGTATTAATCACTTCGAATTGAAGGTTATTTGGAAACTCTTCTATTGCACAGTTAAATAGACTTTGAAGCATGTAAGTTTCCTTTCAGCATACATCACATTCTAAGAAACACTGCTTACTCTGTAGCTTGAATTCCAAAAACAATTCCACAGGAAATTTGTATGGAAATGGAGATCTTCCTTTTTGTTTCAACTTTTGACAGCATGGGAAGTATTTAAAGTGACACAACATCAGCTGTGACCCAAACAATATTAGTAAAGGCAAAATGACTTTACCACAATATAAGTTTTGCATATAAGCACTGTTTTGCCTTTTAATATTAGCTTGAATTTATTAAGAAATACTTTCAAATTCACAGCAAATTCTAAGCATTATTATACTACGGTATAATAGTGGTTGACAGAGGCTATTCTTGTTCAGAAAAACTTAACTGTTTGTCCTGAGCTCGAAATATCTCAATAAAACTTCACTACCAATGAGCCTTCAAATTTCTGTGTGGTAGAACAAGTCAAGGTATTTATCATCTACTTCTGATAAAAATTCATGGAACTGATGATTAAGTCCACAAGAGTTAAGTTCAGTGTTAACAGTACTCATTCAATAACACACAATTCAAATATTTTCCTCAAAATATCGATATATAATACAATGAATTTCATAGGCTTTAAACCTCTTACATTTCTGCACACTTTATAGAGTTGTCCAGCTAAGCCTCTTGCTGCTCCACACATATTTTTACTATCATCAGTTGTAACACACCTTAATAGATTCCATTTCTGATTGTAATGAATTAATATTTTTTCAACTTCTTTAAAAATATTCTCCCCTGGCCGGGAGCGGTGGCTCATGCCTGTAATCCCAGCACTTTGGGAGGCCGAGGCAGGTGGATCATGAGGTCAGGAGATTGAGACCATCCTGGCTAACACGGTGAAACCCCGTCTCTACTAAAAATACAAAAAAAAAAATTAGTTGGGCATGGTGGCGGGCACCTGTAGTCCCAGCTACTTGGGAGGCTGAGGCAGGAGAATGGCATGAACCCGGGAGGTGGAGCTTGCAGTGAGCTGAGATAGCACCACTGCAGTCCGGCCTGGGCAAAAGAGCAAGACTCCATCTCAAAAAAAAAAAAAAAATTCTCCCCTATAGCTGTTACATGCATAAAAGCTACTCCTCCAGTCACTTCAAATTGGGCATTGACTTCTCAAGATTTTTAAAAACTGCCTGTTGGCCAGGCACGGTGGCTCACACCTGTAATCACAGCACTTTGGGAGGCTGAGGCAGGTGGATCACCTGAGGTCAGGAGTTTGAGAGCAGCAGGACCAATATAGTGAAACCTCTTCTCTACTAAAAATACAAAAATTAGCTGGGTGTGGCGGTGCGTGCCTGTAGTCCCAGATACTCGGGAGGGTGAGGCAGAAGAATCGCTTGAACCCAGGAGGCAGAGGTTGCAGTGAGCCGAGATCGCGCCACTGCACTCCAGCCTGGGCAACAGAGAAAGATTCCATCTCAAAAAAACCCCAAAACAAAACAAAACAAAACAAACAAACAAACAAACAAAAACCTCGCAAAAATTAGCCAGGTGTGGTGGTGTGCACCTGTAGTCGCAGCTACTCAGGAGGCTAAGACAGGAGAATCGCTTGAACCCAGGAGGCAAAGATTGCAGTGAGCCGAGATCACGCTGCTGCACTCCAGCCTGGGTAACAGAGCGAGATTACATCTCAAAAAACAAAACAAAACAAACAAACAAAAAAACTCCCTGTTTTTTAGTGGACTATTGATGCTACTCCCAATGTCCCAAACTCTTCAACCAACTATCCTCAATGCAAGGCTAATATTCTTAAACAAGTTTGTTTTTTCTGGGTACATTTATTCAGCCATTGTAATCAAACATCATGTAATTAACTTACCATTTATAAACAGATTTCTTTCTTGGTTAACAAACGAACTACTTGATAATTTACTTTAGTTATGGATTCTTTGTCATTTTTTTCTGTGAAGAAATTCTGCCATGATCTCTGCAATGTTGATGCATTTCATCCTCTTCTAGAAGAGCTAGCACGTCATCGCACAAGATACAATGTTTTGTCATGTGATGTGACAGCAAAATAATTCACACCCCATTATGCCTTAGAAACAGACATTCAAAGTCTACTTTTATCTTCTTTCTTTTTTTAACATGAAAGAGATGTACTCATAATTTTTTTAAAGTTAGAGTGTGGCAATATATGTAGCACTCAAAATCCTGTTGTTTTTTAACTGTGTAACTGCAATTCTCATTGTGCCAAGTAGCAGTTTAAGGCAATGAGAATGCTACATCCAGCCCCTGGCACAATTCCTCACTTTCGCCAGTACAGCACAAAAGCACCCATGGAAAAAAGTAAACAAATTAGCATGGCTGTGTCCCCATAAAAGCTTATTTATGGATATTACAACTTGAATTTCATATCACTTCATGTGCTACAAAATATTCTTTTTTTGATTAACTATTTAAAAAGGTAAAAACTATTCTTAACTCACGGGCCATACAGAAACAGGTGGCAGGCCAGATTTGGTACACAGGCTATAGTTAGCCAATCCCTGCTATAATACATTTAACTTAATTTTTTGTTGTTGTTGTTGTTGAGACAGAGTCTCATTCTGTTGCCCAGGCTGGAGTGCAGTGGCATGATCTCCCCTCACTGCAACCTCCACCTCCTAGGTTCAAGCAATTCTCTTGCCTCAGCCTCCCAAGTAGCTGGGATTACAGGTGCATGCCACCATGCCCAGCTAATTTTTGTATTTTTAGTAGAGACAGGGTTTTGCCATGTTGGCCAGGCTGGTCTTGAACTCCTGACCCCAGGTGATCCACCCACCTTAGCCTCCCAAAATGCTGGGATTACAGGTGTGAGCTGCCGTGTCCGGCCAAATTTAAAGTTCATATTAATTTAATTATTTGTATAGGTAATACTTGCACATGCTCTAAACTTAATATCTTAGAGAAGGGTGGGTGGCATAAAATCTCCCCTCTACATCAGCCACCAGCTACCCAGTTCCTCTCCCTAGAGGCAACCAGTGTTGCCAGTTTCCCATGTAATCTTCCAGAGCCACTCTGTGTATATCTAAGCAATTACACACAGATATATTTTTCTTTCTTGTGTTTACATAAAAGGCAACATACTCTACTTCATACTCACTCACATGGCTATAATCAAAGATAGCTACATTGGCAAGGAAATGGAGAAACTGAAACCTCCGCAGACTGCTGGAAGGAATGTAAAATAGTGCAGCCGCTTGCCGTATCAGCCAGCACTTCTCCCCCAGGTGTATACCCAGGAGAAAGGAAAACACAAATTCACACAAAAACTTGTACTCCAGCGTTTATGTTATTCATAATAGCCCAAAGTGGAAACAATCCAAATGTCTATCCACTGGTTAACAAACTGTGTTAAAAATGTATACAATAGAATACTACTCAGCCAAAAAGATGCAATACTGATACATGCCACAACACACTAAGCCTTGAAAGCACCATGCTAAGCGAAAGAAGCTGCACACAAAAGTCAATGCATTGTATGATTTCATCTATGTGAAATGCCTAGAAGAGGCAAATTCATAGAGACAGAAAACAGATTGTTGGAGGAGAAAAAATGGGAAGTGGCAGCTAATGAGAACAGGATTTTTTTTTTTTTTGGAGTGATAAGAATGTTCTGGAACTGGATAATGGTGATGGTTGTACAACCTTGTGAATATACTACAAGCACTGAATTGTGTACTTAAAAAATGTATTCTATAATATGTGAATTACTTCTCAATAAAATTAGTAGCATATTATACATATGCCTTGCCTTTTTCCCTTATCATCATCTAGAGGCCAATTAAAAGGGGACGAGACATGCAAAAGCAATATGAAATACAGTGGTGGCTTCTGTGAGCACTGGCCAAATTAAAAATGATAGTAACCCAAATCTGAAAATGCTTGCCTCAAAAAAGGGAATATTGGCTGGGCAAGGTGGCTCACGCCTATAATCCCAGCACTTTGGGAGGCCAATGTGGGTGGATCACTTGAGGTCAGGAGTTTGAGACCAGCCTGGCCAACATGGTGAAACCCCGTCTCTACTAAAAATACAAAATTTAGCCAGGTGTGGTGGCAGGTGCCTGTAATCCCAGCTACTCAGGAGGCTGAGGCTGGACAATCACTTGAACCTGGGAGGCAGAGGTTGCCTGAGATTGCGCCACTGCACTTTAGCCTGGGCAACAGAGTGAAACTGTGTATCCAAAAAGAAAAAGAAAAAAAGAAAAAGAAAAAAAAAAGGGGGATATTCAAGTCTTTCTACAACTAAGTTTTAAAAAACTCTGTAACTGGTTATAAGTAGGCTGAAAACTGAACCCATCCGAGACTGAACCTGCAGGTTGTAGATTAACACAGTTGAATTCACAGTCTACAGTACTTTTTTTTTTTTTTTTTTCCTGAGACAGAGTCTCGCTCTGTCACTCAGGCTGGAGTGCAGTGGCGCAATCTCAGCTCACTGCAACCTCTGCTGCCTGGGTTCACGTGATTCTCTTGTCTCAGCCTCCCGAGTAGTTGGGATTACAGGCGCCCGCCACCATGCCTGGCTAATTTTTGTATTTTTAGTAGAGACGGGGTTTCACCATCTTGGTCAGGCTGGTCTCGAACTCCTGGCCTCATGATCCAACCGTCTCGGCCTCCCAAAGTGCTGGGATTACAGGCATGGGCCACCATGCCTGGCCTACAGTACTTTTAACCAAAAGTGAGGGCAATGGTTGAGAAAGAAAGAAAGCCCGACAAGATGGAACTGGAATAAAAATATCCAGAAATATTCCGAGACTCCCCCGGTCCTACCACTCTGCAACACTCCACTGTGCCTCTCCTCCCTTAGGAAGAGTCCTCGCCCTTTGAGGGAAAATAACCACACTCTCATGCCCTGCTACTACACATTTTTACCTGGCTGGTAACCAGAATTGAAACTCAACCAGGCCTGGGAGTGAAATGCATTATTATGGAAGGAGAATGAAGAATTGCTTCTTGAAGGAAGAGCATGGCTGCACCAATATGTATAGTCATACTGTAAATAAAAACAAAAACAAAGCAAACAAAAGATATGTATAGTCATCATGAGAAGGGACTTAAGGTCCCCAGGCATAGAGGGTGGCATTTATTTCTCAGCTGGAATGAAGTTATTGATTTAGGTGCATTCTTTCAGGGGGCGTGGGCAGCTGCTTTAGCAGTTTGCTGCTTTGGCTAATGTTCTGAATGCTGCTCTGTGCAAAATGACATGGCAAAGCCAGAGACACTTTGGCATAAGACAGAGAAAGAATTCAAAGACTTCAGGAGACAGAAATGCCGCACTGGAACTGCAGTGGGTTTCCCCCTTACCGGCTCCTCCCACCTCCATGTGGCTCCCGTGAGGGCTGGAAGGCTCTCCACTCACCTTGGCCTTGAGAAACGCATTGGTGAGGAATATGGCAGTCTTTCAAATGGGCTTTCACTGGCTGTTCTCCTGGCCTGGGGATGTTGGTGGTGCAGGCTGGAGTTGCCTTGCTGATCTCAATGGGGATGAGACGAGCCGGCGTTGGCTTGGTCCACGTGGCCACGGTTACCTGCCAGAAGCCAAGGAGCCCGGGTAATCATAATAGGCAACAAGGCAGGTGTGCTTATTAGGTTCACAACATGGTTGGTGCAAGGCCCAGAGATCTTTAGTTGTGGTTAATTAGAGGGTTCCCAGGAATTAAAGTGACAGGTGCTCCATTCTTTTGTATGCAACCATAAAATAAAAATAGAATAAAATAGACCGGGCTTGGTGGCTCACACCTGTAATCCCAGCACTTTGGGTGGCCGAGGCGGGCGGATCACCTGAGGTCAGGAGTTCGAGACCAGCCTGGCCAACATGGTAAAGCCCTGTCTCTACTAAAAATACAAAAAGTAGCCGGGCGTGGTGGCAGGCGCCTGTAGTCCCAGTTACTCAGGAGGCTGAGGCAGAAGAATCGCTTGAACTTGGGAGGCAGAGGTTGCAGTGAGCTGAGATCGTGCCACTGCACTCCAACCTGAGTGACAGAGTGAGACTCTGTCTCAAAAAAAAAAAAAAAAAAAAAAAAAAAGAATAAAATAAGTCCAGGTCTAATGAAAATCAAGACATAAGGAAGTCAAGAACTGGTATCTAATTCTGTACGCTGGGTCACTTCATTGATCCAGAGTCTCTCGTCTAGAGACCGGAGACCGTAAGTAACATGGTCTAGGTAGTCCTGAGACCCACATAATCACCAAGGCAACCTGGAAGGCTTCTTCCTCACATTTCCCCAAAGAGAAATGTGCCCTGGGAGAAAGAACATACCAAAACCTTTGGTCTACTGGATACCGGATCAAATCTAAGTAATGCGAATTATTGGGATCCTAGGAACCTCAACATCACCATGGTCTGCCCTTTGGAGTGAGGTCTATGTGGATCCAGAGATGGAGTGGGGATCGAGTCCACCAATAGCAAGCCCACCCCGAGGGTCTTTTCTGTCCAGATGTAGATAGATAGATGGATCTCCTCAGAATCAGGGATCGTCACCTATTGGCTTGTTAAGGCCTGGAGCAAATGCCACCATGGTGGGCAGGGCCAAAAACGAGACACTGGAACTTCCTGTTTCCTCCAAAATAGCAACCAAAAGCATTGTTACCTCTAAACAATGTTTTAAGTACACATTTCAGTGGTTGTAGTAGATTGTAGATAGTCCCAAACATCAAACACTTGGAAAGGGTGTGCTTGGTGACCCCTGTGACATCCCCACTGAATCTGCAATTCAGCTGCTGCACAGGGTGCCAGTTGAATTAGCCTTAGCTTAATCCGGTGGTTTTCCAAGTGTCGATCCCAACCCAACTCCCATTTTCCTCTCACTAGGAAAAATCAATACAATGCCTGGAAACTGTTATGCACTTTTTTTTTTTTTTTTTTGAGATGGAGTCTCTCTCTGTCACCCAGGCTGGAGTGCAGTTGAGTGACCCCAGCTCACTGCAACCTCCGCCTCCCAGGTTCAAGCGATTCTCCTGTCCCAGCCTCCCGAGTAGCTGGAATTACAGGCGTGCACCACCATGCCCGGCTAGTTTTTGTATTTTTAGTGAGACAGGGTTTCACCATGTTGGCCAGGCTGGTCTCGAACTCCTAACCTCCAGTGATCCGCCTGCCTTGGCCTCCCAAAGTGCTGGGATTACAAGCATGAACCACTGCACTTAGCCTGGTATGCACTTTTTTTTTTTTTTGAGACAGAGTCTTTCCCTGTTGCCCAGACTGGAATGCAGTTGCGTGATCCTGGCTCACTGCAACCTCTGCCTCCTGGGTTCAAGCGATCCTCAGCCTCCTGAGTAGATGGGACTACAGGCATGTGCCACCACACCCAGCTAATTTTTGTATTTTTAGTAAAGATGGGGTTCTGCCATGTTGGCCAGGCTGGTCTTGAACTCCTGGCCTCAAGTGATCCTCCCACTTTGGCCTCCCAAAATGCTGGGATTACAGTCATGAGCCACCGTGCCTGGCCCTGGTATATACACTTTTGATTGTGCAAACACATTTTTCTCCATCATGAAAGAGAAAATACCAGATGATGTTTCCTTTTACTCCTTTACAGTTCTTCTCAGAGTCCTCTCTCCTTTTGGAACATACATTGTTCCCAGTGAAATGGAACATTGCACGTAACAGCTAATTGGTCTATTACATTAAAAGCAACATGTTGATAGACTAGGAAAAAAAGAGGAACAGTTATCTTGAAGATACATATATATTATATATCCATATAATATACGGTTGGTACAAAAGTAATTGCAGTTTTTGCATTGTTGAAATTTGCCATTTGATATTGGAATACCTCCTTCTTTTAACAACATAATGGGTTTATATTTAATATAGTACTTATCAGGAGGGTGTTGCTAAGTTAATGTAAAGTTTTTTTCTTAACATTAAATCTCTTTTCCATGTCAACGTCTATAGTTTTTTTTAACATTAATTTTTTTCTGCATTTCAGTATTAGATACACTGAATACATTTTTCGAAATGTTTTTTCTCCAGAGAAAAAAGTTTCCCTTTTTGGCTGACTCTCTGATATCTAAATACAATATTAACTTGGGAGACAACAAAACAAAAATCTAATAAAAAGATGGAGAAAACTCCCCAACGATTCGGGAGGCAGTGATTATAACCGAACATTGGTGATTTCCTAAGATTCTGGGCAAGAACTTCCTTCTTCCTATTTCACATTCTTTGAGAATTCTAAAACTATGAAATATTACTTATGTAAATTTCAGCTATCTTACTTCTTTGACCTCCTTTCTAACTAGCAAATACAAATGATAGGCTGCATTTTTCTGTGCATTATTTGTTGTAAAGAAAACATTTTTTTTCAATTTATATATGTATGTCTGTTCCCATTTCATGGAAACAACGAAAAATGTAAAACTCCCTTATTTACTGATTCTTGGAAACTTTCAGACCCCAAAGCTCAGGTTTAGCCTCTACAGCACAAAGGTTTTCAGGGTGAGGTTTGATTCAGTAGGCCTTTCAAACTCACATCTGTCCATTTCTTTTTCGTGCATATACCCCCGAGCAGCACAAATGCCTGTAATGCTGAGAACCACACCTAGCAAGAGGGCGACTGCATCACCGGCTTCTACTGCTTCCACAACAGGCAGCACCAAAAGCAGTGACATGAGGACTAAGGACAACTGTGTTGAAACTGAGGTCATGATGTTGGAATCTTGAGGGCTGAAGGTTCCAAAGAAATGGTGTATATAGAATTCTATCTGACTTGAAATTTTCCCTTCCTGGAGCTCCGGATGCTGAGATTAAGAGGTTCCACGTGACACTACCTTCCAGGAAGCAGCCATTACAGGACTGCAATACATTCTTAAATGTGGTTATGTCATATATCATCTTAATGAGCATTTCTCTCTTTACTTATTTATTTTTGCTAATGACTTATTACTTGCTGTTTATTTTTTTCTTTATTTTAGACTATGGAAATGATGTTAGACAAAAAGCAAATTTGAGCAATATTCTTATTCGAGTTTAAAATGGATTGTAAAGCAGTGGAGACAACTCGCAACATCAATGGCCCAGGAACTGCTAATGAACATACCGTGCAGTGGGGGTTCAAGAAGTTTTGCAAAAGAGAGGAGAGCCTTGAAGATGAGGAGCGTAGCGGCCAGTCGTCGGAAGTTGACAACCACCAATTGAGAGCAATCACGGAAGCTGGTCCTCTTACAACTACACCAGAAGCTGCTGAAGAACTCAACGTCCACCATTCTACGGTCGTTCGGCATTTGACGCAAACTGGAAAGGTGAAAAAGCTCGATAAGTGGGTGCCTCATGAGCTGAGCGAAAATCAGAAACATTGTCGTTTTGAAATGTCGTCTTCTCTTATTCTACACAACAACAATGAACCATTTTTCCATCGGATTGTGATGTGCGACAAAAAGTGGATTTTATACGACAACCAGCGATGACCACCTCGGTGGGTGGACTGAGAAGCTCCAAAGCACTTCCCAAAGCCAAACTTGCACCAAAAAAAGGTCCTGGTCACGGTCTGGTGGCCTGCTGACCGTCTGACCACCACAGCTTTCTGAATCCCGGCAAAACCATTACATCTGAGAAGTGTGCTCAGCAAATCGATGAGATGCACCAAAAACTGCAAAGCCTGCAGCCGGCACAGGTCAACAGAAAGGACCCAATTCGTCTCCAGGATAATGCCGACCGCAGGTCCTACAACCAATGCTTCAAAAGTTGATCAAATTGGGCTACAAAGTTTTGCCTCGTCTGCCATATTCACCTGACCTCTCACCAACAAACTACTGCTTCTTCAACCATCTTGACAACTTTTTCCAGAGAAAACCCTTCCATAACCAGCAGCATGCAGAAAATGCTTTCCAAGAGTTTGTCGAATCCCGACGCACAGATTTTTACATTACAGGAATAAACAAACTTATTTCTCTTTGGTAAAAATGTGTTGATTGTAATGGTTCCTATTTTGATTAATAAAGATGTGTTTGAGCCTAGTTATAATTTTAAAATCACAGTCCAAAACCGTAATTACTATTGCACCAACCAGAATATATAGACTATATAACATAATATATATTTGAAATATACTATATAAATATTATATATTATATTTATTTATATAATATATTATATATTTCATATATATTATATATGATATATTATATAAATAAATAATATATTATATATGATATATTATATAAATAAATAATATATTATATAAATAAATATATAATATATATTTCATATATAATATAATATATATTTCATATAATATAATATATATTTTATATATATTATACTCTCTATATAATATAGATCATATATATTCCACATATTATATATATTATATTCCATATATAATATATATATTTCATTCATCATATATATTTCATATATAGTATATTTAGGCAGGGTCTTGCTCTGTTGCCCACGGTAGAATGCAGTGACACAATCACTGCAGCCTCAACCTCCCAGGCACAGGCGATCCTCTCACCTCAGCCTCCTGAGTAGCTGGGACTACAGGCACGTACCATCACACTTGGCTAATTTAAAATTTTTTGTACAGACAGGATCTCACTATGTTGCCCAGACTGGTCTCAAACTCCGGGACCCAAGCAAACCTCTTGTCCCAGCATCCCAAAGTGCTGAGATTATAGGCTTGAGCCATCACACCCAACAGAGGGTACTTTTTCTGGCTGTTCTGCACCACAGCCTCCTTGGATGGGTAGGAGTGTGTTCATTTATCATCTAGTGTGTTCATTTATCATCTATATAATATATTATATAAATAAATATATAATATAAATTTCATATATAATATAATATATATTTCATATAATATAATATATATTTTATATATATTATACTCTCTATATAATATAGATCATATATATTCCACATATTATATATATTATATTCCATATATAATATATATATTTCATTCATCATATATATTTCATATATAGTATATTTAGGCAGGGTCTTGCTCTGTTGCCCAGGGTAGAATGCAGTGACACAATCACTGCAGCCTCAAACTCCCAGGCACAGGCGATCCTCTCACCTCAGCCTCCTGAGTAGCTGGGACTACAGGCACGTACCATCACACTTGGCTAATTTAAAATTTTTTGTACAGACAGGATCTCACTATGTTGCCCAGACTGGTCTCAAACTCCGGGACCCAAGCAAACCTCTTGTCCCAGCATCCCAAAGTGCTGAGATTATAGGCTTGAGCCATCACACCCAACAGAGGGTACTTTTTCTGGCTGTTCTGCACCACAGCCTCCTTGGACGGGTAGGAGTGTGTTCATTTATCATCTAGCACACAGGCTGCTGAAACAAGAGGAATAATGTTCAAACATGATCAAAAGGAGTATGCATCTCACACAGTGAAGCTGGGCTTGGAGCTATGTTTTAACTGAATGTGACTGAACATGGTCTTAATTTGTAAAAGAAGGGAGGTTTTGAGTTATTTAAAAGATGCATACGGGAAAAATTTTCAACTTCATACACGTTGGGATTATGAACATGTGTCTGTGCACAGGTATAGGTGTGCATGAGCCTTTGAAAATCAAAGCATAGGCCAGGAACAGTGGCTCACACCTGCAATCCCAGCACTTTGGGAGGCCAAGGCTGGTGGATAGCTTCAGTCCAGGAGTTTGCTTAAGTCAGGGAGTTTGAGACCAGCCTGGGCAACATGGGGAAACTCCATCTCCATAAAATAAATAAATAATTTTTTAAAGTTAAAATTAAAAATAAAAAAAAAAAGAAAATCAAACGGTGGACTGCAGTGAACATTTTATTGTTTTTGTCTAGTCAGCAGCCCAGATGCCTTTGGAAAAAAGTTACCCTCAACTCTAGCCATGCAATACGGAAGAGGGCGCCAATCAGATCACCTTGGACTTGTGGCCACAGGATTGGGCAAACAATCCAGGCTGATAACAGTTTTTTGTTTGTTTGTTTGTTGTTATTGTTTGTTTTGTTTGTTTTTGAGACGCAGTCTCACTCTGTCACCCAGGCTGGAGTGCAATGGCGCAATCTCGGCTCACTGCACCCTCTGTCTCCTCTGCCTCCTGGGTTCAAGCTATTCTCCTGCCCCAGCCTCTCAAGTAGCTGGGGTTACAGGCATGTGCCACCATGCCCAGCTAATTATTGTATTTTAAGTAGAGACTGGGTTTTACCATGTTGGCCTGGCTGGTCTCGAACTCCTGACCTCAGGTGATCCACCTGCCTTGGCCTCCCATAAGTACCGGGATTACAGGCGTGAACCACCGTGCCCAGCCTGATAATAGGTTCTTATTGGTAGAAACATTTTAAATGACAAGACAGAATACCTAACAAAAATGTCTTATGAATGAAAGAAATATAAGTGGCATTTATAAAACACTCCTCACAACAAAAACAGAACACACTTTTTTTTCAAATGCTTGTAGTACATATGCCAGGGTAGTTTACATTCTAGGAAATAAAGCAAACCTCAACAATTTTTAAAGAATTGCAATTAAATAGAGTATGTTATCTGAACACAAAGGAATTAAAAACTAAAAACCAATAACAAAAAGAAGTCTGGATTATCCTGAAATATTTGGAAATTAACACACTTCAAATAACCCATGAGTCAAAGTCAAAAGGGCAATTAAAGATATTTTGCATTGAATTAAAACGAACAAACAACTTATCAGAAGTATAGGATGCAATTAAAGCAGTGCTTAGAGGAAAACTAATAGCATATATATATATATATATATATATATATATATATGCTATCAAATCAATGACCTAAGCTACCACCTTAAGAAACTATAAAAAGAAGAGTAAACTAAACCCAAAGCAAGTAGAAATAAGCAAATAATAAAGAGAAAAGCAGAAACTCATGAAAGTGAAAACAAAAATAATAAAGAAAATCAAACATAAAACTGGTTCCTCAGAAAGAGGAACAAAATTTATAAGCCTCTAGCCTGACCAAGAAAAAGAAGAAAACAGATCACTAATGTCAAGAATGAAAAATATTACACTGTATATCTTAGACATTAAAAGGATAAAAGAATATTTAATACAATATTATGCCTATAAATTTGATAAATTAGATGAAATGGGCAAATTCCTTGGAAAATGCAAACTCCCTAAGCTTACTAAAGAGAAAATAAATAACTTACATATTCCCGTATATATCAAAGAAATTGAATTTGTCATTTAAAATATTTCACTAGCCTGGCCAACATGGTGAAACCCCACCTCTACTAAAAATACAAAAATTAGCTGGGCGTGATGGCAGGCGCCTGTAATCCCAACTACTCGGGATGCTGAGGCAGGAGAATCATTTGAACCTGAGAGGTGGACGTTGCAGTGAGTGGAGATCACACCACTGCACTCCAGCCTCGGGGACAGGGCAAGACTCCGTCTCAAAAAAAAAAAAAAAATTTCAACAAAAACACTCCAGGCCTAGATGGCTTCAGTGGTGAATTCCACTAAACATTTAGGGAAGAAATAATACAATTTCCCACAGATTCTTCCAGATAATTGAAAAGAAGAAATGTTTGCCAACTAATTTTATGAGGCCATTACACCAATACCCAAACCAGAAATAAACACTGCAAGAAAAAAAATCCTTTAGACCATTATCCCTCCTAAACATAGGTAACAAAAATCCTCAATAAAATATTGGCAAACTGTGTTCAGCAACATATAAAAAGAATAATGCATCATGACAAAGTGGGGGAGTTATCCTGGAAATGCAAAATTGGTTCAACATTTAAGAATCAATGAATGTAATTCAATTGACCCAAGAAGAAAAACTATATAAACTTCTCAATAGAAGAAAAAAAAGATAATTGGACAAAATTCAGCACCAATTCATTATAAAAACTCTCCAAAACTAGGAACAGAAGGGAACTTTCACAATCAAACAAAGGGCAATTACACAAAACCTACAACTAATGTCATGCTTCATGATTAAAGACTGAAAACTTTCTCCTAAAATCAAGAACAATGCAATGATGTTCACTCTCACCATTTATATTTAACATCATACTGAAGGCCCTAGCCAGTGGAATAAAGCAAGAACAAGAAAAAAAAAGTAATATAGATTAGTGATAAAGAAATAAAACTCTTGATTCAAAGGTGACATGATTGTATATGTAGAAAATACAAAAGATTCTATTTTAAAATCTCCCAGAACTAGTAAAGGCATTTGGCAAGGTCACAGTATGCAAGGTCAGTTCAATTAATTGAATGTCTATAGACTAGCAATAAATAATTACAAAATGAAAAAATTTTAAGTACCATTTATAAGAACACTGAAAATAATGAAATATGTAGGCTAAAATCTAACAAAATATGTGCAAGATCAGCATACTGAGAAGTACCAAACACTGATGAAAGAAAGAAAATAGGATCTAAATAAATGGTGAGATGATCCATATTTTTGAATTGGCAGATTCAATATTATTAAGATATAAATTCCATCAAAATAACCTATAAGTTCAGTGCAATCCCAAACAAAATCCTAGAATTTTGTAGAAGTAAACAACCTGATTTTAAAATTTGTATGTAAAGGCAAGGGAACTAGAAGTGCCAAAATAACAGAACAAAGTTGAAAGACTCAAAATACCTGATGATTTCAAGAGTTACTTCAAAGTCACAATAATCAATACAGTTTGTTATTGCTGAAAGGATGGATACATAGATCAATGTATACATAGATTAATGGAATAGAATAGAATCCAAAGAAAGATCCACACCTATATGGCCAATTGATTTTTGACAAAGAGATGAAGGCAATTCAATGGAGAAATGATCGTCTTTTTGACAAATGATGCTGGAATAATTGGATAACCATATGAAAAAATAGGAAAGTTGACCCAGATGTTACACCATACTCAAAAATCAACTCAAAATGAATCATTGGTGTAAACATAAAAGCCAAAACTACAGAACTTCTAGGAGAAAATGTATGTCACTATGGGTTAGGGCAAGATTTCTAAGATAACATCAAAACACAATCCATAAGAGAAAAATATGAATAAATTGGACTTCATTAAAATTTTGAACCTCTGCTCTTTGAAAGTTACTGCTAAAGAAAATGAAAAAAGAAACCACAGACTTGGAGAAAATATTTGCAAAGTGTGTGTATGGTAAAAGACTTATATCCAGAATATATAAAGATCTCTCAAATTCAGTATCACAAATTATCAGGCAAATGAAAATTAGAACCATGATGAGATACCACTTTACTCCTGCAAGAACAGCCATAATTTAAAAAAAAAATAGATGTGGTATGGTATGGATGTGGTGAGAAGGGAACACTTCTACACTGCTGGTGGGAATGCAAACTAGTACAACCACTATGGAAAACAGTATGGAGATTCCTTAAAGAACAAAAGGAGAACTACCATTTGACCCAGCAATCCCACTACTGGGTATCTACCCAGAGGAAAAGAAGTCATCGTATGAAAAAGACATGGCCGGGCGCAGTGACTCATGCCTGTAATCCCAGCACTTTGGGAGGTCAAGGCGGGTGGATCACTTGAGGTCAGGTGTTCAAGACCAGCCTGGCCAACATTGTGAAACCCAGTCTCTACTAAAAATACAAAAATTAGCCGGGCGTAGTGGCAGGTTTCTGTAATCCCCGCTACTCAGAAGGCTGAGGCAGGAGAATCTCTGGAACCCAGGAGGCGGAGGTTGCAGTGAGCCAAGATCACACCATTGCACTCCAGCCTAGGTGACAGAACAGGACTCTGTCTCAAAAAGAAAAAATAGAAAAAGACACTTGCACAGGCATGTTTCTAGCAGCACAATTCATAATTGCAAAAATATGGAACCAGCCTACATGCCCATCAACCAACAAAGTGGATAAGGAAAATGTGATACACACACACACACACACACACACACACACACACACACACACACGCATACCATGGAATACTACTCAGCCATAAAAAGGATTGAAATAATGGCATTCACAGCAACCTGGATGGAATTGGAGACCATTATTCTAAGTGAGGTAACTCAGGAATGGAAAATCAAATATCGTATGTTCTCACTTATAAGTGGGAGCTAAGCTATGAGAACACAAAGGCATAAGAATGATAAAATGGATGTCAGAGACTAGGGGTGGGTGAGGGATAAAAGACTATACATTGGGTACAGTGTATACTGCTCAGGTGATGGGCACACCAAATCTCAGAAGTCACCACTAAAGAACTTATCTATGTAACCAAAAACCACCCGTTCCCCAAAAACTATTGAAATAAAATTTAAAAAATGAGAACAAGCAAAGACCTCAATACAAAAATGGGCAAAATGTTTGAACAAGGATTTGAATTAAAAAAAACAGCAAATATGCACATAAAATGATGCTCCATGGCTCAGTTTTGTTACTCTGTGCAAAAAAAAAAAAAAAAAAAAAGAAAAAGAAAAAAGAAAAGAAAAGAAAAAAAGCTTCTCAATGGCATTAGTCATTAGGGAATTGCAAATTAAAGCCACAGTATGATACAGCTATTGCAAAGACAAAACTAAAAAGCAAAAAAAATCGAGAAAAAACCTGACAATATCAAAGATGACAAGGATGTAGGGCAGCTGGAACTCTCATTTGCTGCTGGCGGGGATGCACAATGATACATCCACTTGAAAAAACAATCTGGGGCCAGTGCAGTGGCTCACACCACTATAATCCTAGCATTTTGGGGCGTGGAGGCAGGAGGATCACTTGAGTCCAGGAGTTCAAGACCAGTCTGGACAACATAGTACAACCTAGTGAGACCCTATCTCTATTTTTAAAAAATTAAAAATAAACAAACATTTTGGCGGTTCCTATAAAGTTAAACCTGTATTTTCCATATGACTCAAAAAACCGAATTCTAGATATTCAAGAGGAATGAAATTCAATTCAAGAGGAATGAAAGCTTACGTTCACACATCAGTGTTTCTGTCTCAAAAAAAAAAAGATGTTACATAACTCCTACTGGAACCACACAACACTACACAGGAAATAGTTTAGCCTTAAAAAATTAAATCTATTAGCCAGGCGTGGTGGTATGTGCCTTTAGTTCCAGCTACTCATGGGAGTTTGAGGTGGGAAGATCACTTGAGCCCAGGAGATGGAGGTTACAGTGAGCTATGATAGTGCTACTGCACTCCAGCCTGGGCAACAGAATTAGATCCTATCTTAAAAGAAACAAAAATTCTGAATCTGACCGAGTTTCTAGATCAACATAGTGATTTCAAGGAAATACAAGGGACAAAAGAACATGTTAAAACACACCATGGGAGCTAATACAAACACGCATACGTATGCATGTTTGTACGCATGTACGTGTATACGTCTATACATTATTTTATAGACAGTCATGTGGTGCTTAACGATGGGGATGTATACTGAGAAACGTGTCATTACGCAATTTCATCATTGTGCAAACATCCTAGAGTGTACTTATGCAACCCTAGATGGTATAGCCTACTACATACCTAGGCTGCAAACCTGTAGGGCATGTTACTGTAATGAACAATGTGGGCACAATGGTAAGTATCTGTGTATTTAAACATAGAAAAGATACAGTAAAAATACAGTATAAATGATTATAAAAAATAGTACAGCTGTGTAGGGTACTTACCATGAAAGGAGTTTGCAGGACTGGAGGTTGCTCTGGCTGAGTCAGTGAGAGGGTGGTGAGTGAATGTGAAGGTCTAGGACGTCACTGTTCACTACTGTAGACTTTATCCACACTGTACACATAGGATACGCTACCTTCATTTTATAACATTTCTTTCTTCAATAATAAATTAATCTTAGAATACTGTAACTTTTTTGCTTTATAAACTTTAAAATTTTTTAACTTTTTTTTTTTTTTGAGACAGAGTCTTGCTTTGTCATCCAGGCTAAGGTGCAGTGGTGTGATTTCGGCTCACTGCAATCTCTGCCTCCCAGGTTCAAGCGATTCTCCTGCCTCAGCCTCCTGAGTAGCTGGGATTACAGGTGCCTGCCACCATGCCTGGGTAATTTTTTGTATTTTTAGTAGAGATGGGGCTTCACCATGTTGGCCAGGCTGGTCTTGAACTCCTGACTTCAGGTGGTTCACCCTCCTTGACGTCACAAAGTGTTGAGATTTTACAGGCGTGAGCCACCATGCCGGGACTTTTGTTTAGCTTTTTGACTCTTTTGTAATAACACTTAGCTTAAAACACAAACACATCGTACAGCCATACAAAATATTTTCCTTCTTTATATCTTTATTTGATAAGCATTCTTCTCTTTTAAATTTTTTTTAACTTCTTAAACTTTTTTGTTAAAAACTAAGACACACTTACAAATAAAGTAAAAACTAAGACTCAAACATACACATTAGTCTAGGCCTACGCAGGGTCAGAATCATGAAAGTCACTGTCTTCCACCTCCATGTCTTATCTCACTGGAAGGTCTTTGGGGACAATAACAGGTACGGAGCTTGCATCTCCTATGATAACAATGCCTTCTTCTGGAATATCTTTAGAAGAACCTGCCTGGGGCTGTTTCGCAGTTAACTTTGCTTTTTTTAATCAGTAGAAGGAATACACTCTAAAACAATGATAAAAAAATATATAGTATAGGCCATCATGGTGGCTCATGCCAGTGATCCCAGCACTTTGGGAGGCTGAGGTGCATGGATTATCTGAGGTCAGGAGTTCGAGACCAGCCTGGCCAACACGGTGAAACTTCGTCTTTACTAAAAATACACACACGCACAAAATTAGCTGAGCACGGTGGCGGGCACCTGTAATCCCAGCTACTTGGGAGGCTGAGGCAGGAGAATTGCTCGAACCCGGAAGGTGGAGGTTGCAGTGAGCTGAGATGGTACCACTGCACTCCAGCCTGAACAAGAGCGAAACTCCATCTCAAATAAATAAATAAATAAATAAATAAATAAATAAATAAAACTTTTAAAAAGCATAGTATAGTAAATACATAAAGCAGCAACATTGTTTTTTATTAAGTATTATATATTGTATATGCTATAGTTTGATACGGGTGGTGGCTCAGTAGGTTTGTTTATGCCAGCATCACCACAAATTCGTGGGGAATGCCTTGTGCTACAACTTTCTGACAGCCATGAGGTCACTAGGCAAGAGGAATTTTTCAGCTCCATTATAATCTTATGGACTGTCATCTATGCAGTCCACCCATGACCAAAATGTCATGTGGCACATGACTGTAGTGTGCATATATATTTATTTTCTAATTAAATGTGTGTGAGTTCAGATACTGAAAGAGCTCTGTATCAATGAGCAGGCCTAGTGGTCATATCTTAGTTCCTAGATGCTGTTTGCCCCCAAACAAATCAGGGCTCCTACAGCATATACAAGATTTGATAATGATAGTAAACAACAATGTTCCTGGTTTTATGATTATACCAGAGGGCTGGTTCGGGGAGCCTGGAGCACTTTCTTGTACCAGAAAGTAAGGAAGTTCTAAAGAAGATGGAGACATATTTAGATGACACAGAAACTGGCTTGAAAGTCTTCCCACTTGGGATAATTTCAATATAAAAAAATGGATAATTATAAAAATAATAATATGAGGCTGGGGATAGTGGCTCACGCTTGTAATCCCAGCACTTTAGGAGGCCAAGGCAGGTGGATCACCTGAGGTCAGGAGTTCAAGATCACCCTGGCAAACATGGTGAAACCCCATCTCTACTAAAAACACAAAAATTAGCCGGGTGTCGTGGTGTGCACCTGTAGTCCCAGCTACTCGGGAGGCTGAAGCAGGAGAATTGCTTGAACCTGGGAGGCCAAGGTTGCAGCGAGCTGAGATTACACTGCTATACTCCAGCCTGGGCAACAGAGTGAGACTCCGTTTCAAAAATAATAATAATAATAATGACTCCTCACTGGTATAAACAGACAAGGGAGAAGGGAGATCTTGACAATAGAAAGCCAGTGACAACATATAGAAGAGAAGATGATGAAATTAGAAAATTATCTTATGGCCCTCGTAATAATTAATTGAGAGAAGATGTATTGATGCATGCTAAAACCAGTGAATGAGGTCAGGACAGAGGGGCAAACCCTCCCGTACGTAACAAAAGTAAAAACTGGATAAAACAACAACAAAAAACCCCCACTATTTAAAGACACTGAAAATGTCCAAAACCAGGCAGAAACTGGAGGAAAGTTTAATATAAAACACAACTGGAAGTGGCAAAACCTGTACATTTGTAACTTTCTGACCTGAGCTTATTCCCCAATCCCCACAGCTACTAGCTGTGGAAATCTGCGGTGAAACCACAGCCTCAGTGTTTCAAGGAATTATCAATCAGAGTGCAAGTGGAGAAACGCAGCTGGGATTTTTTTTTTTTTAAATTAATTAATTTTTTTTTTGGTTTTTTTTTTGAGACCGAACCTTGCTGTCGCCCAGGCCAGAGTACAGTGGCATGATCTTGGCTTACTGCAACCTCTGTCTCCTGGCTTCAAGCAGTTCTCCTGTCTCAGCCTCGCAAGTAGCTGGGATTACAGGCACATGCCACCATGCCTGGCTAATTTTTGTATTTTTAGTGGAGACAAATTTTCACCATATTGGTCAGGCTGGTCTTGAACTCCTGACCTCGGGTGATCCACCCACCTTGGCTTCCCAAAGTGCTGGGATTACAGGTATGAGTTACTGTGCCCAGCCCGCGGCTGGGAATTTTAACAGGAAATACTGCCATTGAAAGACTCACTGAAGGAGCGAAACAAATTCTGAATGTAAACTTTGCCCGATTCCCCGGCTGGAAAACAAGCCACACAGGGGAAACTTCTCAGGGTCCTGGTGAAAAAGGAGGCAGAGACCAAGGAGAAATCTCTCGAATGATAAGCTATGTAGGAGGTGAGATCTGTGAGTCTGCTTTCTGTTTCTTGTTCCTTCTGAGTCCATTCCCCAACCATACACAGACTGAATGAACAAGCACGAAAGTCTTACAGGAACGCAATTATCTTAAGACAGACCCGAAAGCCCGCAGAGCAGCTGGAAATTAGGCAGGAACCTGCACAAACAAGAAGCCACAGAGATGCTGAGTTCATCACCAAGTTAAGCAGGGACAAGGCTGATCACAAAGTTAAGCAGGGACAAGGGAGACCCCCATGGCCCAGGCTGAAAAAGCAGCAGTGAGAAACTTGCATAGGACAGAGGTCTCAGGTGCTGAACACTACAGGGGAAAAAAAACTTGGTAGTTTGGATCCAGGCAAGTTAATTGCCTATTAGAACGACAACAAGACAACGTCCCTCAGAAGAACACACCAAAATCCAGAGTCCACATTGTATTACTTACAATGTCCAATTTTCAACCCAAAATTATCAAACATGCCCCCCGAAGACCCCGAAAACAAAACAGAACATCAACAACCAAAAAATACCCAGAAAACAAGACAGTCAATAAAAACCGAATCTGACTGAACTCAGGTGTTGGATTTAGCAGACAAAGGCTTCCAAGAGGATAGAAAGATGTTCAAATAATTAAAGGAAAATATGGTATAAATGAATAAGCCGATATAAAATCACAATAGAAAAATGGAAGCTATTTGGGGGGACATTCTAGAGCTCTGAAGTATAATAAATGAAATTAAAATTTTACTAGATGGGCTCAAAACCATATTTGAGATGGCAGAGGAAAGATCAACGGAAATTACTGATCCAAAGGACATAAACATTGAAGAAACATGTGGGAAATGTAGCACTGATTAGATATTTGATGATATTAAGAAATTATTCTTGGCCAGGCACAGTGACTCACACTTGTAATCTCCGTACTTTGGGAGGCTGAGGTGGGAGGATCACTTGAGGTCAGGAGTTCAAGACTAGCCTGGCCAACATCATGAAACCCCATCTCTACTAAAAATACAAAAATTAGCTGGGCATGGTGGTGGGCACTTGTAATCCCCGCTACTTGGGAGGCTGAGGCAGGAGAATTGCTTGAACCCAGGAGGTGGAGGTTGCAGCAAACTGAGATCATGCCACTGCACTTCAGCCTGGGTGACAGAGTGAGACTCCATCTCAGAAAACAAAAAGAAATTATTCTGTTAGGTATCGTAATATCATAGTTGATATAATATGTATCATGGTTAATATATATTATGTGTAACGTCTCACGGTGTGTGTTTTAAATACTTATTTGACATATATTAAGATGAAGATGTTTGATAGAAATTTGCTTCAAATAATTATGTAGGGAGGGTTAGTGAGTACTAAATCAAACGTAGATGGCATAGATTAGCTGAATTGATAATTATTGAAGATTTATTATTATTACTAATTTTCTATATGTTTGAAATTTCCTACAATAAAAAATCAAACAAAATTAGCTCAAAAGCAAAAATGTCCAGAAGTAGACTTCAGGCAAGTTTGATACAGCAACTTAATAACATCATCAAGAACCTGCCCACCTCACTTGCCTCCTCTCCTCTCCTGCTCTGCTCCTCCCCTCCCTGTCGCTCTCCCCTCTTTTTCTGCAGTATTGATATCACCTTCTGGCTCCGTATAATGTGCCCCCAGCAGTTCTAAAATCCCCTTTCAGTTTGGCAAAAGGTACAGTTGACCAGGTGCAGTGGCTCACACCTGTAATCCCAGCACTCTGGGAGGCTGAGGCGGGTGAATTGCTTGAGCTCAGGAGTTCAAGAACAGCCCGAGCAACAAGGCAAGTCCCCATCTCTACAAAAAAAAAAAAAAAAAAAAAATTAGCTGGGTGTGGTAGTGCACACTTGTGTTCCCAGCTACTGGGGAGGCTGAGGATGCAGTTAGCTGAGATTATGCCACTGTACTCCAGCCTGGGTGACAGAGCAAGACCCTGTCTGAAAAGAAAAAAAAAAACCATTCCAGTTTACCAAGGTAACAACCCTATGCCACTCTTCCCTGGGAAAGAGAGTGCCCTGTTGGCTCTCACAGAAGGAAAAGGAAACTTCCCTTTCTCAGGAGGCCCCAGTGTAATTCTCCTGTCAGGCCCCGATTGGGCTGCACACCCATCCTGAACCAGTCACTCCATTCCTGTTGATGGGATAGATTGATGGGGGAGAGTGAGTTTCTAAAGGAAATGGGAGGCTATAGAAGGAGGGAAATGGATGCTGGACAGCAATCCACAAGTAACCTTAAAAACTGCCGCCATGGCCAGATAGATTGGTCCAGAGAGGACATCTGACCTTTGCTGCCACAATCAAATTCCTTCCTTACCAAGACACTGGAGTTAGAGAATAATCAGCCTTACCTTTGTGTCATAGGCATGGGAGTATGTGGACTGCCTGAAGCCATCTTCCCTGGTGTGTAGACAAAGTCCGCCTGCCATTAGAGAAGAGGATGCCAACTAAGAGCAAGAAACTGAAGTAATACATACAGGACGAGGCAGGTTCCTAATTTCTTGTTTGAGTTTCTGGACCTATTCATGCATGAAGCTGGGTCAGCCCACAGACTTCCCAGCTACATTAGCCAATATTTGGTTTTCTACTTTTTTTTTTTTTTTCTTTTTGAGATGGAGTCTCACTCTGTCACCTGGGCTGGAGTGCAGTGGCACCATCTCGGCTCACTGCCACCTCTGCCCTCCCGGGTTCATGCGATTCTCCTGCCTCAGCCTTCCCAGTAGCTGGGATTACAGGTGCACACCACCACACCCTGCTAATTTTTTGTATTTTTAGTAGAGACGGGGTTTCACTATGTTGGCCAGACTGGTCTCGAACTCTTGACCTCATGATTCAACCGCCTCGGCCTCCCAAAGTGCTGGGATTACAGGCGTGGGCCACAGCGCCCAGCCGGTTTTCTACTTCTTATAGCTCAAAGAGCCTGAATGAATACATATGCACTGTGCAGTGCAAGCATGACTGTCTTAGGTCAGGTTCTTTCTAAAGCAGACCCTGAGATGACAATTCACGTGCAAATAATTATTTACTCCCAGGAGAAGTTGATTAGTGAAGTGAGGTGTCATATCTTGCAAAATCCCACTTCATCATGATCCTCTAGGTATCTCTAGAGCATAAATTACACTTCAGAGTTGGTCCTACGTTGAGGTTGGTTTTCATACTCCTGCATGTGTCAGTCATTGGCTAAGAACTCTGCCCCAAGGACATATAAACTTTCCAGCATCTCTGCTCTTGGGGAGTTCTTGGGAGGTGGCATCAGTAACCCAAGATAGACTGAAGATAGTCGCAAGTGCAAGCCCTTAGAAACAGAGACCTCAGAAGCTGGGAGATGCATGTGCCAAGCTGGTCAGGGGTTCTCAGAGAACCTGGCTGGAGCACCACAGTGTCCACTACAGAAAGAAAAGCAAGGAAAGAGGCCAAACGGAGAGTCAGGAATTGCTGGGGGCTCCATGCGAACAAGTCTAAGAGACAAAAATGCCAGGGGGACCCAGTCGTCAGGGTGCCCCACCCCCCCGCCCCCCGCCGCCACTTCTGTGTTTGACCTCCAGGAGCACTACCGGGTCCTCACAGTGAATGTCAGAGAAAAATCCCCTCAGGCTCCTGGCAGAGGGACGGGAAAAGGAATCATTTTGAAATATACCAGGGCATTCTGTTCTTTTTTACAAGGTCTGTCAACAGGAGAAACTAACCAGAGCCTAACCAGCTGGGCTTTTATCAGAACCTAACCGACCCAGGCAAAAAACAAAACAACAAAACAAAACAAAGCAAAAAAACTCAAAACCTAGGTGGCCCCAGCCTTCCACACGGGAGAAGGGAAATCACCAACTCCAGCCCACTCTGGCTGTTCTATCCCCCTAAGAGGAGAGGGGGACTGAGAAGCACTTGTGAAACTCACAGTCTGAGAACACAGGCTCATTGAGAGACTGAGACCTAGTCATAGGACTACAGAATGCTTCTCCTCTCCCTACACCTTACCAACACATTACTAAAGGCCTATTTACAACAGTTCCATTTATCTAGTACATCATGTCCAGCAATCAAGAAAAAATTACAAGATATACTAAAAGGCAAAAAAAACAAAACAAACAAACAAAAAAAACCACATGGTTTGAAGACACAGAGCAAGCATCGAAACCAGACTCATATGTGGTAAGTATGTCAGATGATCAGAACAGAAATCTAAAAGAACCATGATTAGTGTGCTAAGGCACCAATGGACACAGTATACATCATGCAAGAACAGATGGGCAATGTAAGCAGAGAGTTAGAAATTCTATGAAAGAATCAAAAAGAAATGCTAGAGATCAAAAACACTGTAACAGAAAAAAAGAATCCCTTTGATGGTCTTATTAGTAGACTGGACACAACTGAGGAAAGAATCTTTGAGCCTGAGGATATCTCAATAAAAGCCTCCAAAAATGAGGCCAGGCGCAGGGGCTCATGCCTGTAATCCCAGCATTTTGGGAGGCCGAGGTGGGTGGATCATTTGAGGTCAGGAGTTCAAGACCAGCCTGACCAACATGATGAAACCCTATCTCTACTAAAAATACAAAATTAGCTGGGTGTGGTGGTGGGCGTCTGTAATACCAGCCACTCAAGAGGCTGAGGCAGGAGAATCTCTTGAACCTGGGAAGTGGAGGTTGCAGTGAGCCGAGATTGTGCCACTGCACTCCAGTCTGGGCAACAAGAGCGAAACTCCATCTCAAAAACAAACAAACAAACAAACAAACCTCCAAAAATGAAAAGCAAATAGGAAAAAAGACTTAAAAAAAATAGAGCAAAATATCCAAGAACAATGAGGCAACTACAAAGGGGTAACAGATGCATAGTGTAATACCAGAAGAAGAAGGAAAGAAAGGAACAGAAGAAATATTGGAATAATAACTGAGAGTTTCTACAAATTCATGATCCAAACCACAGAGCCAAGAAACTCAGAGAACACCAAACAGGATAAATGCAAAAACAACAACAACAAAAACCCACACCTAGACATACCATTTTCAAACTACAGAAAATCAAAGATAAAGAAAAAATCAGAAAGAAGTCTAAGGAAAAAAAATCCTGCCTCATAATTCTTACAAAGAATTACGTCCAGCTTCTCAGAAACCATGCAAGCAAAAAGAGAGTGGAGTGAAATATGTAAAATGTTGAGAGAAAAAACTCTCCAACCTAGAATTCTGTACCCTGTGAAATTGTCCTTCAAAAGTCAAGGAGAAATGAAGAGTTTCTCAGACAAACATAAATTGAGGAAATTTGTTGCCAGTAGATCTGTCATGCAGAAAATGTTAAAAGAAGTTCTTTAGAGAAAAAGAAATTGGTATAGGTCAGACTCTTGGATCTGCATAGGGAAAAGAAGAGCATCAGAGAAGAAATTAGTCAATGTAAAGTAACAATTTCTATTTTTCTTATTCTTAGTTGATTTAAAAGATAGCACTTTCTTCAAAATAATAATACCAACAACTTACTTGGCTATATGTATGCTTCTATATATGCTAATGTATATATGCTTATATATATGTGTGTGTGTGTATGCACAGACAGTGTCCCGAGTCCCTGGGTGCAGTCCTTCCAGAGGCCACTGTGACTCTGTCTGTCCTGCTCAGGGGAACTGGTTCATTTCCTCCCACCTGCCCTTTTGTTCTTTTTCACTCCAGGTCATAAGGTCCTGACCATTACGGGGACCCTCCTTTGCTCCAATCAGGTGTGGCCTGGGAGCTGGGTCACAGAAAGCAAGGCAGCATCTCTGGACAGGTCTCTTCAAGATACTGTGCCCTGAAGGGAGGTTTGGGCAAGGCGGCCCCTGACAGTTTCTGCACCTGGACGCTGAGCACAGGGGGCCCCTGGGGAGGGACCACCCAGCTCCTGCCTTCCCTGAGAACTGCCTGTTCCCCCAGTTGAAGGAATGGTGTCAGCGTTCCATGCCTCAGTCTCACCTGGCCATGGCAGATTGGACTGGGGTGGACACCTGCCCCAAGCCTGGGCAATTACGTTCTCTTTCCCAGGTATTGAAAATGGGACCAGAGACTGTAGTTCAGAGATGCTGGTGGCTGCAGCAGAGAGGTGGTGCAGGGATGCAGCTGGGGAGTCTGACACCGCTGAGCTGCAGGGCTGTGGCTACAATGTGCTTGCTGAGAGACACAATACACAGCACTCAAGCTCGTCAATCAGAGTGCTGTAACAATGGTGGGTTGCTGGTAGCCATTTCGTGTCTTTGGTGGCCCTCTCTTGCCCCAAGGCCACATTTTCTTGATCCAGGAATAGACCCGTCATCTAGGTTAGGTTATCAGAGTCTCTAACTCATGATATTGGACTCGAGGCTAGAATATTGCATGGGTTTTTGTTCGTTTGTTTGTTTTTAGAGACAGGGTCTTGCTCCATCACCCAGGCTGGAGTGCAGTGGCCCAATCATAGCTCCCTGCAGCCTCCAGCTCCTGGGATCAAGCGATCCTCCCACCTCTGCCTCCGCCTCTCAAGTACCTAAGACGATAGGTGCGAGCCACTGTGCTACTGGCTTTCAGTCTTCACCTGAATAACTTATTAAATGGTGGGGCTTGGATATAGGCACTGTTGATACTTTCTGCTATGTAAACTGAAATGCATGGGACATTCTGTTGAGAGAGGGAGACGGCAGCAGATGCAGAATGAGGAGAGTCCTGACAGCATTCCACAGCCTGTGGCTGTTTTCCCTGCCCACCTGCCTTTGTTTCCACATAAAGGGAATTTATGATAAATCCTCTATTTTCTTTCTTTCTTTCTTTCTTTTTGACGGAGTCTCACTCGCACCCTGGCTGGAGTGCAGTGGTGCAATCTCGGCTCACTGCAAGCTCCACCTCCCGGGTTCATGCCATTCTCCTGCCTCAGCCTCCCAAGTAGCTGGGACTACGGGCGCCCGCCACCATGCCTGGCTAATTTTTTTGTATTTTTTTAGTAGAGATGGGGTTTCACCATGTTAGCCAGGATGGTCTCGATCTCTTGACCTCGTGATTTGCCCGCCTTGGCCTCCCAAAGTGCTGGGATTACAGGCGTGAGCCAAAATTGTCTATTTTCTTAGGTTACTATGTAGTTTTTTTTTTTTTTTTTTTTAAAAAAAAAAAAAAACAGAATCTTGCTCTGTCACCCAAGCTGGAGTGCAATGGCGTGATCTCAGCTCACTGCATCCTCTACCTCCCAGGTTCAAACGATTTTCCTGCCTCAGCCTCCCAAGTAGCTGGGATTACATGCACATGACACGACACCCAGCTAATTTTTTGTACTTTTAGTAGAGACAGGGTTTCATCATGTTGGCCATGCTGGTTTCGAACTCCCAACCTCAAGTGATCTGCCCGCTTCATCCTCCCAAAGTGCTGGGATTACAGGTGTGAGCCACCGCACCCGGCTTTCTTTTTTTTTTTTTTTTTTTTTGAGACAGAGTTTTGCTGTCACCCAGGCTGGAGTGCAGTGGTGCGATCTCGGCTCACTGCAACCTCTACCTCCCAGGTTCAAGCAGTTCTCCTGCCTCAACCTCCCAAGTAGCTGGGATTACTGATGCATGCCACCATGTCTGGCTAGTTTTTGTATTTTTAGTAGAGACAGGGTTTCAGCATGTTGGCCAAGCTGGTCTTGAACTCCTGACCTTGGGTAATCCACCTGCCTCAGCCTCCCAAAATGCTGGGATTACAGATGTGAGCCACCACGCCCAGCCTAGTTCTTGAATCCAAATTTCCTTACCAACCCAGCGAGGAAGTGATAAATCGAAAATTTCATTTAAAGCAGTCCCCAAGCCACTCAGTAGTATTTATCAACAGGATTAGGTAAATGTAACATAGTATGGAATTATTAATAATTAATTTCCTCCAATAAAGCTGAATATAAAGGTAAGAGACATTGAAATTATATTACGAAGAGTGAAATAACTGAAAATGACACAAGTGAGATTGTTCTAAAAGTTTCTTAGAATCTTAGGACACATTTGCTCACTCATTCAAGCTAGGGCAAGCAAAAAAAGGAATTAATTGGAAGGACAGAGGAATGGGACCTCATGGCAACAATGGTCAAAAATGCAGCCGCTCATGAAGAATCAGTACCTAGTAAGTCAGAAGAGTGTACTGTGGTGTCTCTCAGGAACCACATGACCCCTCAGCCCTGCAGCTCAGCGGTGTCTGACTCCCCAGCTCCAGCCCTGCACCACCTCTCTGCTGCAGCCACCAACATCTCTGAACTGCAGTCTTTGGTCCCAGTTTCAATTCCTAGGAAAGAGAACTTAATTGCCCAGCCTTGGGGCAAGGGTCCACCCCAGTCCAATCTGCCATGGCCAGGTGAGATCAGGGCATGGAATGCTGACACAGAAGCTGGCACTGTCCCTTTAGAAAGCGTTGGGGGACAGGCCGTTCTCAGGGAAGGCAGGAGCTGGGTAGTCCTCCCTGAAGTGCCTCTGTACTCCGCACCCAGTTGCAGAAACCATAAGGGGCCGCCTTGCTCAAACCTCCCTTCAGGGCACCTGTCCAGAGACACTGCCTTACTTTCTGCCTTACTCTCTGCCAGGTGACCCTGACTGCCAGGCCACTCCTGACTGGAGCAAAGGAGGGTCCCTGTAATGGTCAGGACCTTTTTCAATGGTGAGTCTTGAAATTCAAATGACCTGAAGTGAAAGAGAAAAAAGGGCAAGTGGGAGGCAATGAACCAGCACACCTCAGCAGGAAGGACAGAGTCATGGTGGCCTCTGGAAGGACTGGACCCAGGACCCAGGGACTCAGGACACTGTCTGACCCTCTGTCTTCTCCGCTCGCTTTTGCTTCTCCCTATGGAATGCCCTCATCCTCTCTGCCTGGGACCTCATATGCATCATGCCAGAAAGCATGGCAGGAGGCCCTTCAGATTGATGTTTGACCATCCCTACAACGAAGGCAAAAGCAGCCTTTCTCCAATTTGAGCTTGAAAAATCCTCCATGAGGACTCGTTAGGAAAATATACATACATACATACATATATATATATATATATATATATGTGACAAAAAATTAAAACAAAAGTGGAAAAATTGTACTTTTAAAAAATGTTATGTACTCATCACTGGATTTCAACAATTATCAACAAATGGGCAATCATGTTTCATCTGTACATCCACCCTCCACTGGATGATTTTAAAGCAAATCCCAAATATTCTGTCACTTCCTCTGAAATACTTCTGACGTATCGTAAGGAGTTTAAAAAACTTAATCATAATGCCAATATCATGCTAAAAAATTAGCAAAAACGCCTTAATACCATCAGCATAGTCAACCAGTGTTCACATTTCTCTAGCTGTCTTAAAAACTGAAAAACTGGACCACAGCAATTGAGCAAGAGAAAGAAGTAAAGGGCATCCAAATTGGAAGGGAAGAAGTCAAGTTAGCCTTGTTCACAAACAACATGATCTTATACCTAAAATAACCCAAAGATTTCACCAAAAAACCATTAGAACTGATAAACAAATTTGGTAAATTTACAGGATACAAAATCAACATCCAAAAGTCAGTAGCACTTATATATGTCAATAGCGAACAATCTGTTAAAAAAAAATCAAGAAAGCAATCGCATTTATAATAGCTACAAAGAATATTAAATACCTAGGAATCAATCTAACCAAAGAAGAGAAAGGTCTATACAAGGAAAACTATAAAACTCCAATGAAAAAAATAGAAAAGGACATACAAAAAAGTGAAAAGATATTCCATCCTCATGGATTGAAAGAATTAATAGTATTGAAATGACAATACTATCCAAAGCAATTTACAGATTCAATGCAATCGCTATCAGAAATACCAATGACATTCACAGAAATAGAAAAAAAAAATCCTAAAATTTATATAGAACCACAAAACACTCTGCATTGCCAAAGCAATCCTAAGCAAAAAGAACAAAGTTGGAGGCATCACACTACAAACTTCAAAATATATTACAAAGCTATAGTAACCCAAACAGCATGGCACTGGCATAAAAACAGACAAATATACCAATAGAACAGAATACAGGACCCAGATATAAATCCACACATTCATATCCAATTCATCTTTGACAAAGGTACAAAGAACGTACAATGGAAAAAGGATAGTCTTTTCAACAAATGCTGCTGGAAAAACTGGATAAACTATATGCAGAAGAATGAAACTAAACCCCTATCACTCAGCATACACAAAAATCAAAATGGATTAAGATTTGAATGTAACACCTGAAATTATGAAACTACTAAAAGAGAACATTTGGAAAATGCTCCAAGACATTGGTCTCGGGCAAGCAAAGATTTTTTTGTGTAAGACCTCACAAGTACAAACAACAAAAGCAAGTGAAAATAGACAGATGGGATTACATCAAGCTAAACAGCAAAGGAAACAATCAACAAAATGAAGAGACAACTCACAGAATGGCAGGAAATATTTGCAAACTACCCATTTGACAAGGGATTCATAATCAGAATATATAAGAAGCTCAAACAACAGCAAAAACAAAACAAAACAAAATACAATCTGATTTTTAAATGGGCAAAAGATTGGAATAGACATTTCTCAAAAGAAGCCATACAAATGGCTAACAGGTATATGAAAAAATGTTCAACATCACTAATCACCAGAGAAATGCAAATCAAAACCACAGTGCAGTATCATTTAACCCCAGTTAAAATGGCTGTGTCAAAAGAAACAAAGAGTAACAGATGCTGGTAAGGATGTGGAGAAAGGGGAACCCTCCGTCTTACACTGCTGATGGGAATGTCAACTGGTATAGCCCCTATGGGGGACAGTATAAAGCTTCCTCAAAAACCTAAAAATAAAACTACCAAGTGATCCAGCAATTCCACTACTGTGTATACATTCAAAGGAAAGAAAATCAATATACCAAAGCGACATCTATGCTCCCATGTTTATTGCAGCACTATTCACGATAGCCAAGATATGGAAGCAACTGAAGTGCTCATCAACAGATGAATAAAGAGAAAGTAGTACACACACACGATGGAATATTATTCAGCCATTAAAAAAAAAAGCCAGGAGCGATGGCTCACACTTGGGAGGCAGAGGCAGGATAATCTCTTGGCGCAAGAGTTCAAGACCAGCCTGGACAACATAGGGAGAACCCATCTCTACTATATTAAAAAAAAAAAAAAGCCAGGCATGATGGTGTGTGCCTGTAGTACCAGCTACTCTGGAGGCTGAGGGGAGGATTGCTTAAACCTGGGAGTTCAAGGCTGCAATGAGCCGTGATTGCACCACTGCACTCCAGCCTAGGCAGCAGATCGAGAAAAAAAAGAAAGAAAGAAAGAAAGAAAAGATCCTGTCACTTGCAGCAACATGGATGGAACTGGAGGTTGTTCTGTAAAGTGAAATAAGCTAGGCACAGAAAGACACATATCACACATTCTCACTCATACATGGGAGCTAAAAACGCGGCTCTCATGGAGAGAGAGTAGAATGTTGGTTACCAGAGGCTGGAAGGGGAGCAGGGAGGGAGGAATAAAGGGGAAAAAAAGAATATAAATGTATTTATAACCACTGAACTGCATACTTAAATATGGTAAAGAGGTATTGACCATTTTTGATATGGGTTAATAAAAAGGAATAAGAGCAAAAAATTTAAAAAATGATAAAGAGAGCAAATTACATAGGTATATTTTACCTCAATAAAAAGAAAAAAGAAAAAAAACTTGAAAAATTGGCTTCAAATCAGGATCCCAACAAGCTTCACTCATTGCATTTGGTGGCTGTGTCTCTGCAGACTCCTTCAATCTACAAATTCCTCCTCTTTTTTCCTCCTTGTAGCTTTTTTTTTTTCCCAAGAAACTGAGCCATGTGCCATCTAGAGTTCCCCGCATTCCAGGCCTTGTGTGGCATCTCTGCAGGGTCTTTCCACAGGATCCTCTGTCTGACCTCGTTGGCTGGTAGATCTAGAGGCCTCCTTTCCCACGCTGGGGTGTGCAGATGAGCTACCTGACAGGTGGCAGGTGCTCCCTCAGCATCAAGATGGGAGACAGCGAGCCTGCTGGCTTCTCTTTTCCTGAGCGTGGAGAAAGGTTTCAGGTGTCTTACCTGGCCATCATTTTAGGGCTTCCCATCAGGTTTCTGCCTGAGGGCTTTCGCAGATATTGACCACCATTGCTGGGATCCATTTCTTCTTCAGTATCCATTATCTATCTATCATTCCTACTGAATTTATTAGCTAGAATTCTTTCTAAAGTGAGTTGACTCAGTTTTTCTGTAAAGGGCTAGATAGTAAATATTTTAGGCCTGATGAACCACATATAGTCTGTCGAATCTTTTTCTTTTTTTATTGCTCTTTAAAAATGTGAAAATCTTCCTAGACAGTAGGCATTACAAAGACAGGCTGCAAACCAGATTTGGTCCATGGGCCATAGTTTGCCAACTTCCATTCTAAAAAGAAGAGAACTTTTCCTCATCCACTATCTGGTTGCCTTAAAGTATTGTATAACTTGGACAAGAGAGGTGGGATTCTTTTCTTTTAGTTCTCAACTTCAGAATGATGGTTTGAGGCCAAGCTCATGCCTGTATTCCCAGCACGTTGGAAGGCTGAGGCAGGAAAATCACATGTATCCAGGAGTTCGAGGCCAGCCCGGACAACATGGTGAAACCCTATCTCTACAAAAAAGTACAAAAATTAGCTAGGTGTGGTGGTATACATGCCTGTAGTTCCAGCTACTTGGAGGGGGCTGAGGTATGAGGATTGCTTGAGCCTGGGAGATCAAGGATGCTGTGAGCCATGATCATACCATTGCATTCACCCTGGGTGAAAGAGTGAGAATCTGTCTCAAAAATAAATAAATAGGCCAGGCACGGTGGCTCACGCCTGTAATCCCAGCACTTTGGGAGGCCGAGGCGGGCGGATCACGAGGTCAGGAGATTGAGAACATCCTGGCTAACACGGTGAAACCCCGTCTCTACTAAAAATACAAAAAAAAAAAATTAGCCAGGTGTGGTGGTGGGCACCTATAGTCCCAGCTACTTGGGAGGCTAAGGCAGGAGAGTTGCTTGAACCTGGGAGGCGGAGGTTGCAGTGAACCGAGATTGCGCCACTGTACTCCAGCCTGGGCGACAGAGCAAGACTCCATCTCAAAAAAATAAAAATAAAAATAAAAAATAAAAAATAAAAATAAATAAATGAAAATAACAGTCTGGCGCCCTTATGTGCTCCAAAGGTGATTAATTGGACACCTCGTGTCACCAGCTCACCTGTTCTCGGCTCACCGTTCCCTCCAGGTGCTACTACAGCTGCCAACTTTGCTCAGGTGAGACTTGGCTGCTCCTGCATCCGCTGTACCTCTTACTTTTTCTTTCCTGTCCCAGGACTCCTAGGACACTGTGATATGTGACAATTGCAGAAATCTGAAAGACACTTGCAACTGGGCTGCTTGGAAGAGTGGGGAAGATAATGCCCCCTAGGGCAGTCCTTGACCAATAGAAAACAAAAGCCAGGGGGAGGTAAACGTGTTCCCCTTTGTCCTTAAGTGAGCAATTTTGAGGCATATTTTAGATGGTTCCACCAAAGGTCCTGCAAGAATATGGCCCACAGTCATAACCACCTCAGCACAGCACCCTTGCACTGGCTTCCCTCCTTTCCTGTTCCTCCCTCCTGCCCCTGGGGTCACTTTGAAATTGAACTACCTAACGTTGTTCTGCCCGGCCACGGTGCTCCCAGCCACTGGTGAGGGATTTGCTCTGCTATCCTCTCTGGTAGCAGCTTCACGGTTCAGGGACAGCTTCATTCAGATGTTCCCCAACTGATGCTGCAAATTCATCTTCAAGTGGGCAAAGCTTCTCAGAAATGTAGTGATTTTTGCCAGGTGTGGTGACATGTACCTGTAGTCCCATCTACTCAGGAGACTAAGACAGGAGGATCATTTGAGTCCAGGAGTTCAACGTTGCAGTGAGCTATGATGGTGCCACTGCAGTCTAGCCTGGGCAACAGAGCAAGACTCCAGCTCCAAATAATAATAATAATAATAATAATAATAAAGAAGAAGAAGAAAGGCCAAGTGCGGTGGCACATGCCTGTAATCCTAGCACTTTGGGAGGCCGAGAAGGATGGATTGCCTGAGCTCAGGAGTTCAAGCCTAGCCTGGGCAACACAGTGAAATCCCATCTCTACTAAAAATACAAAAAAATTAGCCAGGCATGGTGGCACGCATCTGTAGTCCTAGCTACTCAGGAGGCTGAGGCAGGAGAGTTGCTTGAACCTGGGAGGTGGAGGTTGCAGTGAGCCGAGATTGTGCCACTACACTTCAGCCTGGGCAACAGAGCGAGATAAGAAGAGGAAGAAGAAGAGGAAGGAAGAAGAAGGAAGTAGAAGGAAGAAGAAGAGGAGGAGGAGGAGGAGGAAGAGGAAGAGGAAGAAGAGAAAGAGGAAGACAAAGTCTTACATTCTATTTTGTCTGATATTAATACAGAAACTTCAACTGTCTTATGGTTACTGTTTGCATGGTATAATTTTTTCCATCCTTTTGCTTTCCACCTATTTGTGTCTTTAAATCTATGATGTTTCTATTATAGACAGCATATGGGTGGGGTCTTGCTTTTTCATCCAGTATGACTGTCTCTGTCTTTTGAGGTATCTAGTCTATTCACATTTAATAAAATTCCAGATATGGTTGGATTTATGCTGCCACTTTGCTATTTGTTTTATATTTATCTCCTGTCTCTTCTGGTCTGCTTTACTGCCTTATTTTATGTTAAATGTGTTTTCATGAACTACATGGATTTATCTGTTGATTTTCTTTCTTACTATTTTTTTTGAGTTTTTTCATTAGTGATTGCTCTAGGGATTACAATGCACATCTTAATTCAGCACAGTCTGTCAAATTTGGTTTTTTGTTTTTTTTTTTTTAGATGGAGTCTTGCTCTTTCGCCAGGCTGGAGTGCAGTGGCACAATCTTGGCTCACTGCAACCTCTGCCTCCTGGGTTCAAGTGATTCTCCTGCCTCAGCCTCCCAAGTAGCTGGGACTACAGGCACGTGCCACCACGCCCAGCTAATTTCGTACTTTTAGGAGAGGTGGGTTTTCACCATGTTGGCCAGGATGGTCTCGATCTCTTGACCTCGTGATCCAACCGCCTCGGCCTCCCAAAGTGCTGGGATTACAGGTGTGAGCCACCGCACCTGGCCCAAAGTTACTTAATTTCAGTAAAATATAGAAACCTCGGCCAGGTGCAGTGACTCACGCCTGTAATCTCAGAACTTTGGGAGGCCGAGGTGGGCAGATCACCTGAGGTCAGGAGTTCGAGACTAGCCTGGCCAACATGGTGAAACACTATCTCTACTAAAAATACAAAAATTAGCCGGGCATGGTGGCGGGTGCCTATAATCCCAGCTACTGGGAAGGCTGAGGCAGGAGAATCACTTGAATGATGGTTCAAGCGAGCGGCGGAGGTTGCAGTGAGCCAAGATCATGCCACTTCATTCCAGCTTGGGCGAAAGAGTAAAACTCTGTCTAAAAAAAAAACAAAAAAACAAAAAAAACCGCTCGCTCCAATTTGTATTTGTCTCACTCCAACTGTACAGTGTTATGGTGATGCTTTATTTAATATTACATATTTTTTAAAAGGCAAGAGAAGAACTAGAGTCTCTTTAGTCTCTTTACAGACTTTAATATTTACCATTTCTGATATTCTTCATCTCTTGTGAATTGAAGTTACTATCTAGAGTAACTTTCAGCTTGAAGAATTTCCTTTAGTGTTTCTTGTAAGGCAGGTCATTAGCAACAAATGCTTTCAGTTTTTATCTGGGAATGTATTTATTTTACCTTTATTTTGATATTGCTGGATATAAAATTCTTGGTTTACAGTTTGCTTTATTCAAACATTTGGAATATGTCCTTCCACTACCTTTAGCTTCCATTTTTTTCTGATGAGCAGTCATTAATCACATTTCCCTTGTTGCTTTCAAGAATAAGAAAATACACAGGCCAAAATATCACAGATTTACACTGTTCTTACTTAAAGTTTAGTAATTTTAATTAATAAATGCTTCTCCGTTTGCTGTATGCCTTTGGTCTATTATTTCCAGAGGCCTGCCATGGTTATTTTTGACAGTTTTGTCCAGTATCATTGTGGCATTTAAGGGGCAAGATTTGTTGACCTCACTCCGTTGTCATGTCAGACATGAGAAAATGGTTTGTTGGGTTTTTTTTTTTTTTTTTTTTTCAGATGAAATGAGAGGTCACTGAGATGTATTAAGCGGAGGAGGGAAATAATCTGTTTGTGCTTTAAAAGACTGCTTTAGACACTCATATTAGTTAATTATTGCTGCACAAAAAATTACCCCAAATTGATTTACTTACAACGACACACATTTATTATGTCATAGTTTCTGTAGGAATTTTGCAAGCAGTTTAGCTGGATGGTTCTGACTCAGGGTCTCTCATGAAGTTGCAAGTGGTATGTCAGCTGGGACTTGACTGAACGTGGAGAATCCACCTCCAAGCCCACTTACTTAGCTGCTGTAGGAGCCCTCAGTTCCTCACCATGGGTTTCTCCATGGGCCTGTTCACAGTGTGGCATCTGGCCTCCTCCAAAGTGAGTGATCTGAGAGAGTGTGGCCAAAATGGAAGTCCCAGTGTCTTTTTATGACCTAGTCCATGAAGTCCCCCACTGTCACTGCCTTATTCATTAGAAGTGAATCACTAAGCTCAGCTCACACACAAGAGGAAAGACATTAAGCTCCGCCTCTTGAAGAGAGGAGTATAAAAAAAGTTGTGGATACATTTTGTAAACCATCACACTGCTGTTTGGAGAATGGACTGTAATAGAGAACAGAAAGATGAGTCAGATCAGTCTGTGGCTACTGCAGCCACCCAGGTGAGAGCTGGTAAGAGCCTGAACTAAGACAGTGGCATAACGATGGAGACAAGTGAACAGATTTGAAGTAGATTTTGCATGTGGATCTGATGCAGAATTTGCCTTGGGTTGAATAGGAATCATGGGGGAACAGAAGTTACAAATGATTTCCAGGTGTCTGGTATTTGTAACTAAGGACGTGGTGGCCCCATGTCCTCTCTCTCTCCCTTACTCTCTCTCTCTCTGGCCTGCCCTTTCTCTCTTTCTCCCTTTCTCTCTCTCTCTCTGGTCTGGCCTCTCTCTCTCTCCCCTTACTGTCTCTCTCTCTCCTTTTGATGTCTGCACTCCAGCCATTTTCTTTACTGTCATTTCTTATTTTCTCCGCTGTACCCTATTCTCTTTGTCCTCCAGATTGAAGTCACAAGTCTCAGCTTAAACATAATTTCCCTGGAAAGGACTTCTTGACCTCTTTCTGAGGTCGCTGCATTTTTAAAAAAAAATTGTTAGAGATAGCTTCTCTTTTCTCCTTTTTTGCCGTTAGCACCAGATGAATTGTGTCTCTGATTCAGCTATATCCCAGCACATGACACCTAGGAGGCACTCAGTAAGTATTTCCTCAATGGATTAAGTGAAACCAACTTCTAATTTTCATAAAAATTCTCCACCAGAATTCTTCTTTTTCTTCTTTTTTTTTTGGCGGGGGTCAGGGGACAGAGTCTTGCTCTGTCACCCAGGCTGGAGTACAGTGGTGTGATCTCACTTCACTGCAACCTCTGCCTCCCAAGTTCAAGCGATTCTCCTGCCTCAGCCTCCCAAGTAGCTGGGACTACAGGCACCTGCCACCACACCTCGCTAATTTTTGTATTTTTAGAAGAGACGGGGTTTCACCATGTTGGCCAGGCTGGTCTCAAACTCCTGACCTCAAGTGATCTGCCTGTGTTGGCCTCCCAAAGTGCTGGGATTATAGGTATGAGCCACCGCACCCGGCCCAGAATTCTTCTTAAACAGGAAAATGACTTTAGAACTTAAATGACTTTAGGAGTATTTAAGCAATGCAAGCTAATCTGGACAATCTAGACAACGCTTTGGAAAAAACAACAGATCCACAATATCTCAGGAGGCAAGACCTATAGACCCAACTACTTTTTTTTTTTTTTCTTTTTTTTTGAGACAGTTTCGCTCTGTCACCCAGGCTGGAGTGCAGTGGCATGATCTCGGCTCACTGCAAGCTCCACCTCCCAGGTTCACACTATTCTTCTGCCTCAGCCTCCTGAGTAGCTGGGACTACAGGCGCCTGCCACCATGCCCGGCTAATTTTTTTGTATTTTTAGTAGAGACGGGGTTTCACCGTGTTAGCCAGGATGGTCTCGATCTCCTGACCTCGTGATCCACCCGCCTCGGCCTCCCAAAGTGCTCAGATTACGGGCCTGAGCCACTGCGCCCGGCTGACCCAATTACTTTTAAATCATTGTGACTTATAGGCTGAATGTAATGGTTTCATTACGGGTTGTTAATCCATTTAACAATAAATGGATTAACCAACCTGTTGGTTGAAGGAGAAGCGAGTTGAATAATCCCCAATTCCGTAGGCACAATTAGTTATACATACATTAATTGGTCCGCTTTCAATTCTGGCACTATTTTTTAAAAAATCTAAGAGGAGAGGTAGGAGGAGTTTAACAGCCATCTATTCTTTCCAACATTTTGAGAAAGCAAGTGAAAATGAACCCTGAAACAAGCCAACAGCAGGGGCACTCATTAACTTAATACACTTTAATCTTGTGAATAGAAGCTGGAGCTGGATCCTTTGAATCGGAGCTGCAGACTTCCACCTCCAACCGCCTGCAGGACATCTCCGCATGGGTGTTCTGTTGGCATCTCTAACTCAGCACAACCCAATGAACTCATTATCATCCCATGCAGAAACCTGCCCTCCTCCTGGGTTCCCTGTCTCAGCCGTGGGCCATCCCCAGGCACACAAGCTGGGGGTCACAGCAGCATCTTCCCTGCCCCTGCTCCTGGCCCCCATCTCCCACCCCCAAGGCTGTTGTATCCTCTGGACTTGACCCCAACTTCACAGCAGTTAGCCACAGCTCCTTCTCAGCAACCCCCTCCATTAATGCTCACCGAAGCTTCTTAATTTACATTCTCACCTTCTCACTTCCTTCTATAAGGCCCCCTCAGCTAGGAGAAATGCCTTTGAAAATTCAGATATGTCCTTTCACCCGCTCAGAGCAAGAAAAAAAAAATCCAAACGTTTCATCTTCCTCATAATGATGCATACTCGCTGAGCACCTACCATGTGCAAGCTCTCTGCTCAGTGCTTGGCATACCTCATTACATTCAATCCTTAGAGATGGCCCTCAGTTAATACAGACCTAACTCCCTCCCAAGATCTGGCCCTCCCTGCCTTGCCCACCTCATCTAGATTTCTCCTTGGCCTGCCAGGTGCCGCTCTCAGTGGCCTTTCTGTTCCAAGTACGCATGCCTGGCCTTTGCCCTGGCAGTTCTGCTCTCTGGAAATGCTCTTGCCTGGGTCTTAGCTAGCTTGCCCCTTTCATGACATGACTCAGTTCAAATGTAAGCTGCTCAGCGGCCATCTCTGATCTCCCCAAGAAGATTCTATTATCACAGAATACTAGCACTGATCACCTTCTGTCTTTATCTTATTTGTTCCCCCCACCCCCTCCCCCCATTCAGCTCCTTCAGTAGAATGTAGGCTCTACCAGGACAAGGATCAGGTCCAATTTGTTCACCGAGCTCCAGGGAGCAGCGCAGTGCTGGGCACTTAGGGAACACTTAATAAACATTTGTTGAATAAATAAAGACATATTCCCTGATAAGTTCTCCAAAAGTAGTCACTATTATCAATCTTCTGGAGCTCTTTTCTCTAATACTCTTTCCTTACTGACGTGGGCATTACCTTTCTTTTTTTTCTTTATAGACAGGGTCTCACTTTGTCACACAGGCTGAAATGCAATGGCACGACCATAGCAAACTGTAACCTCAAACTCCTGGGCTGAAGCAATCCTCCTGCCTCAGCCTCCCGAGCAGCTAGGACTACAGGCGTGCATCACCATACCTGGCTGGGGGCGGGGGAAGGGGGGGTGGTGTCTCGCTATGTTGCCCAGGTTGGTCTCAAACTCTTGCCTCAAGCAATCCTTCCACCTTGGCCTCCCAAAGTGCTGGGATTACAGGTGTGAGCCGCGGCGCTCAGCCACGGGCGTTACCTTTCAAAGCATCCAGATTTTATGGCGTTAATCTCCCTGTTTAAAATTTTCTGTGATTTGGACACAAAGATGGGAACAACAGACATGGGGTATTCCAAAAGGCAGAAGGTGTGGAGGGGGGTAAAGGCTGAAAAAGGTTGGCGAAAGGATTAGAAGCATCACGCAATATACCAATGTAACAAACCTGCACATGTACCGAATCTAAAATTAAAACAAAACAAAAACACAACAACCAAACAAAAACCTTTCCGTGATCATCAGGAGGCTGTCATATTCTCACCCCCTACTTCACGCTGGGAATCGTGCTGCGGGCTTTACAACAGCGTCAGCTGCTCCCTTTGGCAACGACCAGAGAGGTCCTTTCTCCAGAGATTTTTGTCAGCTCTGGGCACTTTTGCTTTGTGGGCCTATCTTCCACTTTATAAAAAATTAAAAATGCTACTTTCCACTGCATTCAGTACTTTTTCTTCTCTTTTTCTTTTTTCTTTTCTTTTCTCTCTTTCTTCTTTCTTTCGTTTTCTTTTTCTTTTTTTTTCTTTTTTTTGACACAGTTTCACTCTGTTGCCTAGGCTGGAGTGCAGTGGTGTGATCTTGGCTCACTGCAACCTCCACCTCCTGGGTTCAAGCGGTTCTCGTGACTCAGCCTCTTGAGTAGCTGAGACTACAGGCGCCCGCCACCATGCCCAGCTAATTTTTGTATTATTAGTAGAGAAGGGGTTTTACCATGTTGACCAGGCTAGTCTCGAACTCCTGACCTCAGGTGATCCGCCCGCCTCGGCCTCCCAAAGTGTTGGGATTACAGGCGTGAGCCACCGTGCCCTGCCCTTTTTATGTATGTATTTATTTATTTGAGATAGGGTCTCGCTCTGTCGCTCAGGCTGGAGTGCAATGGTGCGATCTTGGCTCACTGCAACCTCCGCCTCCCGGGTTCAAGCGATTCTCCTGCCTCAGTCACCCGAGTACCTGGGATTACAGGCGCATGCCACCACGCCAGGCTAATTTTTGTATTTTGAGCAGAGACGGGGTTTCACCATGTTGGCCAGACTGGCCTCGAACTCCTGACCTCAAGTGATCCGTCAGCCTCGGTCTCCCAAAGTGCTGGGATTACAGGCGTGAGCCCCTACGCCCGGTCGCATTTAGTGCTTTTTACCAAAACTAAAAGAAATTAAAACACTTTCGTGGGTCCTGGACACTTCCGGAAGGATTTGTTTCCAGCTGCCAGATGAGGAAACTGGGGCTCGCAGAGCCGGCGCAGCAGGGTAGGGGCTGTGCACGAATCCAGTGGGAAACCTCTCTCCGGAGCTAAGCCCCTGGTCCACCCGGGCATCGCTCCGGGATCGACTGGGGGCGTTCCTTCCGCCGGTCCCCTTTGTTCCCAGTGCCGAGCCCGCGGCCCTGCCCTTCCTCCAGGCCCCGCCCCTTCTTCCAGGCCCCGCCTCCCGCCCGGGCCGAGGCGCGCGGCCGCGCGTGCGCCCGCCCGCCTGTCCCCGCCTCGCGCATGCGCTGCGCTCGCTCGCGGGAGGGAATGGCGGTGGCCGTGCCGGGCGCCATCATGGACGAGGACTACTACGGGAGCGCGGCCGAGTGGGGCGACGAGGCTGACGGCGGCCAGGTGAGGCGGGGCACTGGGCGCACCCTAGAGAGAATCGTTCGTCTCCGCCGCCGGCGGGCCGGCCCCGCTCCCGGAGAGGCCGCGCGGCGCGAGGCTGCGGGCGTGCGGGGGGTGGGCGCGCGCACGGCCCGCGCGGTCACCGTGTGGTTCAAGCACAGCCCGCCCCGCCCCCGCCCCCGCCCCCGCCCGCCCGGGGTCCCCGCCTCCTCCCCTGCAGGACCTTGGGGTGGGGGTGAGGCGCCGGAGGCTCTGGCGCGGGGCGGCCCGAGGCCCCCAGTACCCCCTCGCTCCGGCCAGGCCCGGCGCCGGCCCTGCGACCCCCGCGGCGGGCGGGACACCAACGCTAAGGTGGAGGGTTGGGTCCGGAGCTCACAGACTTTTAAACAAAAATAAAGTGGAAAAACTTCACACCAGCATCATGAGGAAAAAGTAGAACTTAGGGCATTCCTACATGTGCTTTACTGTTTTATAAACTGTACTCTTCAGCACTTTGGGCTGATTTCATCTGTTTTTGGGCAAACTGATGGAAAGGATCTTAGGGCCTTGACCTTCCAGGGTTTGGGGTGGAAGCCCAGGAGGGATCACTCTGTTCCACCCTGAGGACAGGGACTGCAGAGCCAGGGCAGGTAGCTCTAGTCTGGACAGTGTGTCCCCACCTTACTCTAAAGACCCACCTGAGGCGCATGATTGAAATGTAGCTTCTCACGTCCCTCCCCTGGAGACGGCCCAACAGTTGGTCTGGACGGGAGCCTGGGAACTTGCATTTTTTTTTTTTTTTTTTTTTTTTTTTGTGGTGGAGTTTCGCTCTTGTTGCCCAGGCTGGAGTGTAATGGCGCCATCGCGGCTCACTGCAACGTCTGCCTCTCGGATTCAAGCGATTCTCCTGCCTCAGTCTCCCGAATAGCTGGGATTACAGGCACCCACCACCATGCCCAGCTAATTTTTAAAATTTTGAGTAGAGAGGGGGTTTCACCATGTTGGCCAGGCTGGTCTCAAACTCTTGACCTCAGGTGATCCACCCACCTCGGCCTCCCAAAGTACTGGGATTACAGGCGTGAGCCACTGCTCGTGGCCCAGGAACTTGCATTTTTAACAACAATCAAGATTGGGGATGTCTGGTGCATTTTGAACTGGTATTATGAGGGAATAAAGGATGAAGTGGGGCTTACGTTGATAAACATGGGTGGTGGTGTGATGGCGGCTTCGGAGCCATGGTCTAAAATGCCAAGGCAGGTGATGTGTTTCTGGAACTGAAAGAAGCCCTGTGATGTTAGCTGCCTGGTGGAAGCAGTGGCAGGAGGTCAGTAGGGAGCAGGTTCTGAAGATCCTTGGAGAGCTGCTGAATGGTATGGCTTGTTCAGGAGTTTGGGGCAGGGAGTGACACGAGTAGATTTGCATGTTGGATCATTTCACAGTGTTGGAGGCTTAGGGTGGAGTGGATAGAGTCAGACTTAGCTAACTGAGAGCTTGGGCCATGTGTGTCATGTGTTATCCCCTTCCACACACAGGATTTTGAGTTGGGTGTTACCCTACTTATCTGGTAAGTGAAGAAAATGAGACGAAAAGACTTAGTGACCTGCCCAAGGTCATGAAACTAATAAAGGAAGGAGAGGGGACCCAAACCCACATCCTTTGCCTCCGTTGCCACTTTGTCAAATTGCTGACTACCAAAGTGGTCCAGATGAGAAGGTGTGAATTAGCTTAGTGGTAGGTTGGTGTTTGGGGCATCTAGTATATCACCTTGAGCCTTTTTTTCTTTTTTTTTTTTGAGACGGAGTCTCGCTTAGCTGCTCAGGCTGGAGTGCAGTGGCTTGATCTGAGCTCGCTGCAACCGCCATCTCCTGGGTTCAAGCAATTCTCCCGTCTCAGCCTCCTGAGTAGCTGGGATTACAGGCATCCGCCATCATGTCTGGCTAATTTTTGTATTTTAGTAGAGACAGGGTTTCACCACGTTGGCCAGGCTAGTCTTGAACTCCTGACCTCAGGTGATCCGCCTGCCCCGGCCTCCCAAAATGCTAGGATTACAGGCGTGAGCCACCGCACCCGGCCTTTTTTTTTTTTTTTTTCTTTGAGACGGACTCTCACTCTGTCACCCAGGCTGGAGTGCAGTGGTGCCATCTTGGCTAACTGCAACTTCCACCTCCTGGGTTCAAGTGATTCTCCAAGTAGCTGGAATTACAGGCCGGTGCCACCACACCCGGCTAATTTTTGTATTTTTAGTAGAGATGCGGTTTCACCATGTTGGCCAGGCTGGTCTTGAACTCCTGGCCTCAAGTAATCTGCCCGCCTCCGCCTCTCAAAGTGCTGAGATTACAGGTGTGAGCCACCGTGCCCGGCCTCACCTTGAGGCTTTGAGTCATAAAGTGTTAGAACTGGGGCATATAAGGGCCATCTAATCAGTACCTTCACTTTATAGACCAAGCGCGTGAGTTATTTGCCCAAGTTTGTGCAGTCAGACCTAGACCCCACTGATGGGAGATTGGGGAGTCTCATGTTTGGGGAATTTTAATCATGATCCTAATTTGGCCCACTGACACCAGTGGGCTCTCATGGATGAGGGGGGTGGACCAGACGTTCATTTCATGTTTATTCTGTGACTCTGCTTGGAAGAGGGACAGAAAGTTAGGAAAGGTGTTACGAGGGTGGCAAGAACTGGATTTTAAAAGATAGTTGGTGACCCAAATTCTGTTTGCCTGATGCCATGTTACATAGTGGGAGGTAGGAAGATGTGTGAGGAGGGCACTGTGATGTTCAGTCTGGATGGTGGAAACTAAGAGCTGCAGACATGCAAATAGATGAGTCCTGCTGCAGATTGCAAATGGGGAGTGGTGAGAGGTCAGAACGGACAGGGGAAGTGGGAAGGGCACGCTCTTGCTAGAGCTGGGGCGTTTTTTCCTGAAGGAGATGGGAATCTTTAAGCAGGAGAGAGACGTCAGTTTTGTGGCTTACAAAGATCACTGTGGCCACGGTGTGAAAGATGATTGAAAGGAAGGAATAAGACTGAGACTTTAGGGGAATGTTGCTACTGCAAGCATACAAAAAATAAGGAAGAGCAGAGGCAGATGTGGAAAGAAGGACCACCTTGGATAGACAGATGGGAGATGGAACTGATGAGTCTTTGTGACAGGATGTGGGGGTAGGGTGAGGGAGAGAAGCTGAGGATGATTTTCAGGTTTGGGGGGTAACAGGTAGATATATGAAGGATACCTTTACGGAAATATGGGTTGTAGGAAGAAGATCTGTTTCCAGGGAAGAGATGTCAGTTTTGGACCTAAAGAGTTTGGATACTTGTGAGACATCTGACTGGAAATGAGAATGGAATGTTGGATACCTGAGTCTGGAGCTTAAGAGAGGAAAGACGGAGAGAGAGATCCAGGCTAATTCTAGATTTGTGAGCAGGTAGATAGCATGACCCAAGAGGTGGTGGAAGAGGCAGGTAGGTGAGTGCCCAGGGTGGAAGCCCAAGAGAACAGACACATGGGAATGAAGCTCGGGGTGAAGTCCGGCCTCTGTCACGCCCTTAGGGGCTCAGCGTTCCCCATGCAAATCTGGTCTGAGAGAAGACTCCACAGCTTTTACTGGGAAGTCATCGGGTTCTGTCTGCTCCCAAAGCACTGCTTTTAGGATCTTAGTCCAGATCAGGAATGATCTGACTTTTTTTTCTGAAAAAGGCTAGATAGCAAATATTTTAGGTTGTGCCTGTCTCTGTCTTAACTACTTACCTCTGCCCTTACAGGGGGAAAGCAATCATAGACAGTCCTTAAAAGAATGGGTGTGCTTGTGTTCCGTAAAAGTTTATTTGCAAAAATAGGAGAGGGCTGGATTCGGCTCTGGGTCATAGTTTGCTGACCCCTGGCCCAGCTCTTGCCCCATTATGTTAGAGTAGGTTGCATGGAGGTCTGTCTCTCCTATTAGTTTGTGAACTTCTTTGATGGAAAAAGCCTTGTCTTGTTTTACATTTTCTTAGGTTCCTTGGTTGATGAGCACAGTGCAGACTGAATGTTCAAAAAGCATCTGCTTGTTAGTTAGGGTGGCAGTGTTAAAGTTGGACAGGGTTTGGGATCACAGTCCATCCTCACATGGTCATTAGCAGGTGAAGAAGCCTGCTTTGTCCTTAGATGGAGTGACAGGCCTGAAGTTGCTTCCACATAGAATTGGGACTGGAGTCCAGCCAGAAGTGTGGATGCAAGGCGAGTTAGTGGTCTTTACTTTCTAATGGTAAGTGATGGCTCACGCTTTCAAGAATCAGGTTGTTACTCTTCAGTGGCATGTATGAAGTAAGAATAGTGAAAACAATAATAATAATAGTTTACTATTGCACTGTTACGAAATGTCAGGGATTATGCTGGGTTCTTCCAAAAATTAGCTCATGGAATCCTCACAACAGCCAAATGGGAATAGGCGTTATTATTATCTTCACTTAACAGAGGAGGAAATGGACACTCAGAGAGGTTGGGTAACTTGTGTGAGCATGGAACGTGGTTTGCCAGGGAGGAGTTGTACACACCCACTCAGTGTGATCCTGGATCCCATTTTCCTAGCCACTCACTATCTGTCCAGCCCATTTCATGAAATTGTCATGAAAGTCAAATGAAATAATGTGTGTAGAATACTTTCAAAATGGGCAGCATTATACGATTTAAGGTGAGATTAGGGTATTTGTATTAATGAAAAAAAATATCCTGGCTCTTCGCATTTACCAACAGCAGGAGGATGATTCTGGAGAAGGAGAGGATGATGCGGAGGTTCAGCAAGAATGCCTGCATAAATTTTCCACCCGGGATTATATCATGGAACCCTCCATCTTCAACACTCTGAAGAGGTATGTGAGAAAGGTGTCTGTATTGGGAGGAGGCTGGGGGTAATTTAGAGAAAGTTTTGTAATACACCCAGAAGGTGCTATGTAAAGCAAGAGTAATGCGAACTGAACTAAAGGCTTCAAGGGGGGGTCCCCTCTGCCACTTTTTTTTTTTTTTTAATTTTTTTAAGACAGAGTCTTGCTCTGTTGCAGTGGCACAATCACCGCTCACTGCAGCTTCAGCCTCCTGGAATCAAGCAGTTCTCCCACCTCAGCCTCGCAAGGTGGCCACCACAGGCGTCTGCCATCATGCCTGGCTATTTTTGTTTTTGTTTTTTGGGAGAGACAGGGCTCCTTACGTTGCCCTGGCTGCTCTTGAACTCCTAGGCTCAAGTGATTCTCCCACCTCTGCCTCCCAAAGTGCTGGGATTACAGGTGTGCACTACTGCACCCAGCCCCCTCCGCTGCTTTAAAAATTTTGAAACCTTATTCTCTTCCTCCTTCCTTACCTTCCTGTTGTCCATCATTCCATTCATTCGGGTGTAATTGCTGCTTTGTTACTTTCCCTAGGTATTTTCAGGCAGGAGGGTCTCCAGAGAATGTTATCCAGCTCTTATCTGAAAACTACACCGCTGTGGCCCAGACTGTGAACCTGCTGGCCGAGTGGCTCATTCAGACAGGTGCTTTGTGGGTGTCCCCTGTCCTGGCTAGTTACCCCCACTTTTTTAAAAATAGACTTTTGGGTCCTTATAACACTGATACAATGCCTTCTTTGATTTCCTGGTTTCTGAGACTTGTGTAGAAAGAGCTGAACTTCTTACTCATTTTTATCTTTATCTTACTCATTTGTATCTGCTTGCCTCTTATCTTTGATTCAGTAATTGAGGTTTACTGGTAGCCTGCAAACGTGATTCTCATTGAGCTATTTTCCCTACCATGTTGTAGAATTATAGGATTATACAGTGTGTGTTCAGTGTGTCATTTTCAAGACGTCTATTACAGCAAGCAGTAAATGATGGATAATTTAGGACTGGCTGTGATTATGGCTTTTAGTTAATATGATCAAAGTAGAGTCTTACTGTAAATCCACGGAGCCGGGTGCAGATGACATCACTGAAGTGCGTGCTGTCCGGAAGCTTGTGGACACACTGCTGTCCCGGTGATTAGATACAAGTGTGTCTCTTTTGGCTGCCATCTGCTCCCTCCTCACTGGGCAGGGATGTTTTTCCATCCCCCTACCTGTTGCTGGGGCCATTTGTCTTTATCCTCAGTGAGGCTCTGCAGATGGTGCTGTCCTTTCCATGAAGTTAGGGGTGGACCAGACTTGTGTGTTCTGTTCTGTGCTGCTTTTTGGTCTTATCATTGATAACTACTTTGAAGAGTTCCAAAACCTTACATGTATAAGTGGTCAGAAGCAATTCTTTGGTATTTGATTCACATAGAGACTTTTGACCATTTGCTTTCTAAAGCCACACAGTGAATGGACAGCTTGCCATTGTCTAGTTGCTTTTATTCTCTTTCAGGTGTTGAGCCAGTGCAGGTTCAGGAAACTGTGGAAAATCACTTGAAGAGTTTGCTGATCAAACATTTTGACCCCCGCAAAGCAGATTCTATTTTTACTGAAGAAGGAGAGGTGAGAAATTATTTTTCTTTGTCTAGTACCAGGCCCTAGGGTCTTTTGCAAATTCCCTGTGTACAGTGGAGCGTGGCATATCATGTAAGTAATGGCAGAGTTGAGGACTAAAATCAGAGTGTGAGACAGAAGTTGCATCTAGTCAGAATTGCCCTTTAAACTCTGTACCCAGGGTCGTGACATGCTTGCACACAAGAGGCACACAGGTGCTGAGATCAAGAGAATGAACAGCAAGTTCCCACCATTTCCCCTTTCAGGCTGACTCCAGGGCACAGCCCTTGGAGTGTTGTGGTGGATTCGTTTGGTTCCTCCAAGAAGCAGCTGCCAAGACAGGGCTAGGCCTGCAGGAGATGATGGGGAAGCGACTATGAGGGAAGATGGGGTAGGGCTGGAGGAGGCTGGGGTAGCTGTGATGCAGTCTGACCCTTGAGGGCAAGAGAGAAGGAATGAGGGTTAGTAGGAAGAATGTTAGGCTGCAGTGCAGTTTCCAGAACGTTCCAGCCATATCAGTGGGGAATCTTTAAGCCACAGGTGCCCATTCTGGGAGCCCACGTCTCCTGGACAGGCCTACTTTTGAGGCCCTGCTGCATTCCATCTGTGGCTGGGAGCAGCCTTGGGGAGCTGGCCTTGGCACAAACAGGATGGCAGGTTCAGAGCACAGCCCTTGAGGACATCCGTCACATAGGAGAGCTGAGAGAAATGTTTTTCTGGCTACTCCATGTGGTGATGGGCCAGACCACCTGTGCCATTTAAATGGCCTCTTTCTCTTTTGCTAAGGGCATACAAGCTGGGGCAGCATGAGCTCCCTGTGTGTGCAAGGCAGCTCTATGCGGTTCTCGGTGTCTCCTAGGAAGCAACTTTCAGTACCCTCCTGTGTTGAGTCCGATTTTCTGAAAGCTGAGCGGGCATCTAGGGACCTTTCTGTCACTCAGCTGACTGTGTGGCTGTGGCCAGCTCTGGGTCTGCCTCCCCCAGAACTAGATGCCCATGGGGAGTCCATCAGCACCAATCTCCTGTGATCGTTTATACAACAGAATCTCCACTCAAGTAAAAGTGGGGCCTCCTCCTATCTTGCTGTTTGTGTGTTTGTTGGCAGACCCCAGCGTGGCTGGAACAGATGATTGCACATACCACGTGGCGGGACCTTTTTTATAAACTGGCTGAAGCCCATCCAGACTGTTTGATGCTGAACTTCACCGTTAAGGTAGGAAGAGTTCTAGAGTTAAGGAGAAAAGTGTTTATGAATGTTTATTTTTGGTTGTTGGTCTGTTTCCTTTGACAGTTCATATTTGCTTTTTTTCCATAAAGGTCTTTATTGTTTTATTTTCATAAGCCTTACACTGAGAAAGAAAAGTGTAAAATTTGTATCTGTTTTTGGGTCAGTGTTGACTGTGTTTTAGGATTTAGCAGGGACACAAGAATTCTCTTGTGCTTGGAGAGGAGCTTTAGGTGTGCCTGCTTGATCTTCCTCTTGCATATGAAGAAACGATGGAGAGGTGGTCAGCGCAGGGCACACACCTAGGTGATAGCAGGGTGAGGGCGGAGTGGAGGCCTGAGACCCACGACCAGCGCACACTTACTCCACCTCACCACGAACACTGACAAGCCAGCTTCCCGTGGAGGTGTGGTCACTGCATGCCGCCCCTCTGACTTCTTGTTTTGTGTCCTAGCTTATTTCTGACGCAGGGTACCAGGGGGAGATCACCAGTGTGTCCACAGCATGCCAGCAGCTAGAAGTGTTCTCGAGAGTGCTCCGGACCTCTCTAGCTACAATTTTAGATGGAGGAGAAGAAAACCTTGAAAAAAATCTCCCTGAGTTTGCCGTAAGTTCTTTCTTTATGAACCTCAGATTAGAAGGAGGCTGCTTTGGGTCTTGGTTTTCAAGCATGAGATGCTCCTTCCCTGGAGAGAATCTCCATTTTTGAGGGCACCTTCCAGGATGCTCACTCCCGGGCCCGAGCACGGTGGAGGCTTGGCTCTCGTCCGCCCGTCTGTGCTAGAGTAGTAAACCCCACCCCCTCTCTCCCTGCAATCTTTCAGAAGATGGTGTGCCACGGGGAGCACACGTACCTGTTTGCCCAGGCCATGATGTCCGTGCTGGCCCAGGAGGAGCAGGGGGGCTCCGCTGTGCGCAGGATCGCCCAGGAAGTGCAGCGCTTTGCCCAGGAGAAGTGAGAGGCCCTGTTTCTGCTCAACCCTTCCTTCCTAGTGCTCCCCACAAAACCCTTCCCATGGCCCGTGTTCCACAGCCAAAGCTGCTAGCTCCTTCTGTTCAACGTAGAGGTAAACTTGCTTTTGGCTGGGCGTGGTGGCTCACGCCTGTAATCCCAGCACTTTGGGAGGCCGAGGCGGATGGATCACCTAAGGTCAGGAGTTTGAGACCAGCTTGACCAACATGGAGAAACCCCATCTCTAGTAAACAAAAACACAAAATTAGCCAGGTGTGGCGGCACATACCTGTAATCCCAGCTACTTGGGAGGCTGAGGCAGGAGAATTGCTTGAACCTGGGAGGTGGAGGTTGTGGTCAGCCAAGATTGCACCATTGCACTCCAGCCTGGGCAACAAGAGCGAAACTCTGTCTCAAAAAAAAAAAAAAAAAAAAAATTAAAAACTTCCTTTTATCCAGCAGAGCTGGAAAAGTGAGAGTTGTTTTTGGTATACTTGGAGAGCTGGCTTTCTAAAGTGCTGCTTTGAGGACTGTTTTGTAAAGCACTTGATTCTTCTTCCCTTTGCTGGAGTTATGGGCCTGGGCTTTTACACTGGGATTCAGAAGTAACAAATCAAGTCGGTCCTGAAATAGTTGCTCAGCAATCTCATTGTTACAGTGTCGCAAAATGAGCTCATATTAGCTTTATTTTCTGCTACCAATAGAGTGTTCCTAAGTATTTAAAGTGTGTGACTCCTTTCTTATAGAGCCAGCAAGCTGTATTGGAATCACTTTTCCAGTGTTGTAAATGTTATTTTTGTGGGTCAGTCAGTATACTCGTGAATGACAGAAAAACAGATCCCAACAATGCAAAGTATTATATGTGTAAAAAAGAACAGAAAAAAGAAGCTGCCTTGTTAGTAATGGGCTCTATGGTTTTTCTCATCAAGAGGTCATGACGCCAGTCAGATCACACTAGCCTTGGGCACAGCTGCCTCCTACCCCAGGGCCTGCCAGGCTCTCGGGGCCATGCTGTCCAAAGGAGCCCTGAACCCTGCTGACATCACCGTCCTGTTCAAGATGTTCACAAGCATGGACCCTCCTCCGGTTGAACTCGTAAGTTGCTTCTCAAGAATCCCCAATGTCAACTGGTAAGGTGACTTTGGAAAGTCTGTGCTTGTCTGATTGTCTGAAGGCTGTGAATGCAAATCCATCATTGTCCTGGTCCTTCCTCAGTCACACTCTCTGCCTGGAGTCTGTTGGGCCCCTGCTGTGTAGGGAACCCTGAGGGGAGGTGGGTGAGCAGTGCCCTCACGCCTGCCATCCCGAACTGGGCATATGCTTCTCCTCAGATCCGCGTTCCAGCCTTCCTGGACCTGTTCATGCAGTCACTCTTTAAGCCAGGGGCTCGGATCAACCAGGACCACAAGCACAAATACATCCACATCTTGGCGTACGCAGCAAGCGTGGTTGAGACCTGGAAGAAGGTACCATCAGTTCTGGGAATTTGTGGATTTTTTAGGAGACAAATATCCTCCTCTGCTTTGATATTATTTTGGAATTTTGGCTGCAAGAAATCTCGACCCTCCCTAGTATCAGGCACGTGTTTTCTTGTGTTTCTGCGTAGAGAAAGCGCTAAATGTCTCCAGAAAATGTGCGTAATGTCTCCAATGCTCTGCAAACCGTAAATTGAAATGTGACTAAAGAAATGAAACTGATTTCCGTAAGACATGGACAAACACTAGTCTCATTGCTTTTCAGTTTCTGTACACTGTGTGACTGTGAAGTTTGACAGCTGAATTGACTCCCAACTTAAGTAGAAATAGGGAAAGTGCTTTGCAAGAAGTGGCCGACACCAGAACACCCCGACAGCAGGGATATCTGCCCTGTCAGGCTCACCAGCTTGTGTGTGTTTTCAGAACAAGCGAGTGAGCATCAATAAAGATGAGCTGAAGTCAACGTCAAAAGCTGTCGAAACCGTTCACAATTTGTGTTGCAACGAGAACAAAGGGGCCTCTGAACTAGTGGCAGAATTGAGCACACTTTATCAGTGTATTAGGTAAGCAAAACGAAACTCAGTTCTTAAATCAGTCCTTTGGGGAGGAGGTGGTTTGAGTTTTCATATTGAAAGCTCAAATAACAAAAGCTTCAGCGATACTTGTTCATTTTATTTATTTTTTCATTTTTAAACAGTATGTAGGGAACTTTAAACAGCTTTAGCAGCATGAGTAATTTTCAGGTGTTTATTTGCCAGAAGTCTGTTGAGTACAAATTAGGCTAAGTAAAAGATAGCCAGAGTTAACAAAAATTGATTTGAAGGGTCTATTTATAGGTAAAGTTATGCCCACAAAGTATTGCTTACATAGAAATGATTTGTGATTATGCCAATCATATAAATAGACGTGTCCTAGAAATAGTGTGTCCTCTTAGGCATGTCTTTCCCCTAATAATTTATACTAGGGATGAAGAAAGAGTTTGCTAAATAAAGGTAAACTTCAACCCAGTCCACCAAACTCACTGAGTATCGCTCATTAATGATCTTTTCCTTTCAATAAGTGGTTTAAAGTGAGCAGAGAACTGAACTCTGCTTCTTGCACCGCATGTTGAGTGGCTGCTGATCCATTCACACTATTTACTAATAAGCAGAGCTTACGCCAGGCACAGTGGCTCTGGCCTGGAATCCCAGCAATCTGGGAGGCCAAGGCAAGAAGATTGTTTGAGCCCAGGAGTTTGAGACCAGCCTGAGCAACATGGTGGACCCTCTCTCTACAAAAAATTAGCTAGACGTGGTGGCACTCACCTGTAGTCCCAGGTACTCGGGAGGCTGCAGTGAGCCATGATTGTGCCATTGTACTCCAGCCTGGAAGACAGAGTGAGACCCTGTCTCAAAAAAAAGGGTTGGGGGGTGTATTGAAGGGTGAATGATGGAGTCATTTGAGTTTGTTTTTAACTTTCCTTTAATGCTTTTCTAGCATATTTTGTGTTTTAAATTGTTTTTTAAAGGAAGCATTCTGCCTTAACTGTAGGTTTCCAGTGGTAGCAATGGGTGTGCTGAAGTGGGTGGATTGGACTGTATCGGAACCAAGGTACTTTCAGCTGCAGACTGACCATACCCCTGTCCACCTGGCGTTGCTGGATGAGGTAAGAGGGCGGAGGGCTGTTCACAGCGTACACAGTGTCTGACTCATGCGGTTTACGTTGGCATTAACATTGCATCTATTCAGTGAGTTTAGAGGATACTCTTCTCAAAAATAGTTATTTCTGTCCTAAGTGAGGATTTTCCTCCTAAGGACCTAGCTTCATTGACTGCAGAAATTTCTTAACCTCAGTCAAGTGTTACTGGAAGCTGATGGCCCTGGCTTAGGTGTCAGGACCTTCTTCCACAGTGATAAGCTCTTTGGTGGCTGTGACAGTGCCCGGTTTCTCTGTGTGCTGAGCGTGACCACACTGCTCAGCGAAGCTCCCTCTGGCCTGTTTGTAGATCAGCACCTGCCACCAGCTCCTGCACCCCCAGGTCCTGCAGCTGCTTGTTAAGCTTTTTGAGACTGAGCACTCCCAGCTGGACGTGATGGAGCAGGTGAGCAGTGCCCGTGGGGCTTGCCAGAGGGCTGAGGAGGACCCTCTCTAACCAGCTCCCTGTCCCCCTTCTTCTGTAGCTTGAGTTGAAGAAGACACTGCTGGACAGGATGGTTCACCTGCTGAGTCGAGGTTATGTACTTCCTGTTGTCAGTTACATCCGAAAGTGTCTGGAGAAGCTGGACACTGACATTTCACTCATTCGCTATTTTGTCACTGAGGTCAGCAATGCACCGTTGGTTTCATGTTTCATACTGTTTACACTAGCACTGCCCTTTTTGGCTTAATTTAGTTCATTTTGTACCTGAGAACTGTGCTTTCTGATGTAGTGATGACAATGACAGATACTCGTTTACCAAAAAGCACCTTCTGCCTGCAGCAGCTGTATGACACACTTTACCTCCATTACCACCCTGGGCATCTGAATGTTGGAGATGGGTGGTGTCACCGGCCGGTGGGGGCGGGGAGGGATTTTTTCCAAACTGATGGCCGTTTCACCCGGATGTCGGTGGATGCCCCGCACTAGTGTGCGGAAGAAGTCACCCTGTGCTCCCCCACACAGGTGCTGGACGTCATTGCTCCTCCTTATACCTCTGACTTCGTGCAACTTTTCCTCCCCATCCTGGAGAATGACAGCATCGCAGGTACCATCAAAACGGAAGGCGAGCATGACCCTGTGACGGAGTTTATAGGTGAGGCCGACTGCCTAGCCCTTTACTACAATAGAAAATGTCAGCTGGGCGCGGTGGCTCATGCCTGTAATCCCAGCACTTTGGGAGGCCAAGGTGGGTGGATCACCTGAGGTTGGGAGTTCAAGACCAGCCTGACCAACATGGAGAAACCCCATCTCTACTAAAAATACAGCATTAGCTGGGCATGGTGGCACGTGCCTGTAATCCTAGCTACTCGGGAGGCTGAGGCAGGAGAATCGCTTAACCTGGGAGGCAGAGGTTGCAGTGAGCCAAGATCGCGCCATTGCACTCTATCCTGGGCAACAAGAGCAAAACTGCATCTCAAAAAAAAAAAAAAAAAAAATCATGTTCTACTTCCTGTTTCTAACACAGTCACTGTTTTCCTCGTTAAAGCTCACTGCAAATCTAACTTCATCATGGTGAACTAATTTAGAGCATCCTCCAGAGCTGAAGCAGAACATTCCAGAACCCGTTGTGGAAAAACCCTTTCAAGAAGCTGTTTTAAGAGGCTCGGGCAGCGTCTTGAAAATGGGCACCGCTGGGAGGAGGTGGATGACTTCTTTACAAAGGAAAATGGTAGCAGCTTCAGTGAGAAACTGCCCTTACGAACAGTCCCTTCTCTGCTGTCAATCCAATACTGCTCCCAAATCCTGTTTTCAGTGTTCATTTCCCTCAAGGCAGGCGCTGGGCTCCCACAACCCCTCAGGACAGATCTGGCCGTCAGCCGCGGGCCGCTGGGAACTCCACTCGGGGAACTCCTTTCCAAGCTGACCTCAGTTTTTCTCACAAGAACCCAGTTAGTTGATGTTTTATTGTAATTGTCTTAATTTGCTAAGAACAAGTAATAAGTAAATTTTTAAAAAGCCTTTCTGCTGGGTTGGATTAGGTCCTGATGTGACATTGTTTCTGTGTGTGAATAAGGCACGGGCAGCCTCAGTCTCGTGCGGAGCCAGATACTTTATTCATCACTTGGGCGATTTGAAACTGCCAACTCCCTCCCTCCCTCCCCCACCCTTGATTCTAAAGTGACATAAGAATGGTGATAAGTCTGAACTCTTTCACCTCTTAAATGCCATATTATTGCCCACAGTTGCCAAATACAAAATATCAAGTCCTCTGCTGAAGAAGACTGAGGTCCCATCGTTTCCTGTGTCGCAGGTCACTTCTTCACCAGGTGGCTGACTGCATCATTGTGAGGCAGAGCCATGCTGTGCAAGTGTCATAAGTCATCCCACTTTCAACTCTCAGGAACACTCGCAGCCAGTACCATGCTGTCCTCGCCATCCAATATTGATAGCCACCCCCGTTCCTGCCAGCCAGCCTGGCACACATAACCATAGGATCCCCTCTGGTCATGGCTCACCATGCCTTTTCTTAAACTGCGCTTCTAGTGACATGGCCTTAAACGATGGGGTCCCCAAATGTACAGTGCTCCTCGATGGCAAGGTTGTATCTGGCGCCCTTCCCATCCTTATAGGTGCTGGTCACGATCCTCAGCCAGCCTCTCTCGCCCTGTGAGAAGTGGGATTGCGCGTCAGCCCATCTGCAGCCGTCTCCCGCTCCCCTTGCTGCGGTCAGCCCCCTGCTTTCTGCCTCCATCTCTCAGGCCAGCCTTGGGGGATCCAGACAGCCCACTCAGCTGCCCCTCAGCTTTCCCATGACCCCTGTTCTGAAATACCTTTTGTGAAACATTTCACTTGGTTAATGTTTAACATGAGGGCCCTCTATGCCAGAAGTGAATTCATCTCACAAAACATGTTGACTCTAGACTGCTGCCTCCTCCAGCTACTACTACCCCCATTAGTCACCTAGTAAAAAATGACGACATTTCATCACCTGCACATGAACCGCTTTCCCCCCATTTCTTAATCATGAATTTCTGTGTCTTAAATTATTAATGGCTAAGACTAGGTCTGGCAGTTAATTTCTCTCTCCTGGATTTTTGGCGCAACTCGAGTATTTTTGAAAAACCGACACAGTATTTTAGGGGAGCCCAAAAACCATGATAGGAAAAAGAATGAGCTGGTTGTAAAGGAAGAGGGTGGCAGAGCCCCTCTCCAGCAGTGCTCACAGGGACTTCCCCAGGGCACCAGGCACCATCTGGAGACAGTTTTGGTCACACTGGGATTGCGGGGAGTCACCTAGTGGGTGGAGGGGCCAGGGATGCTGCTGAACACCCGAAGTGCACAGGATGGCGGCAGCCGCGCATGTCAGAGAAGGGTCTGGCCCCAAAAGCCACTCGCGCGGTGGCTGAGACAGCTGGAGCAAGGAACCCTCTGTCAAGGCCCCAGTTTTTAGCTAAACATCAACAGAACCATTCAAGCGAGAGGAGTACCAGGACGTTTTTTTCTAGGAATGACCTTAAGAAAATGAAAACATCTTACCCATGGTTCACCCCATGAATTCCGGACAATCCAGTACTCAGTCCCATCACTGATGCCCCACCCAGCCACGGAAACGACATGGTTTATATATGTGGTGTCCTGGTATTCGGCATAGATGCCTCCGGTGTAGTTAGCCAGTCTTTCTGTTGCCATTATTCCACAGCTGAGAGCAAGCAGTTAAAGAATTACCACTTTAAATTGAGAGAATTTACCGTCATTAGAAATAATCTGATATGGCTGGGCGCCGTGGCTCACGCCTGTAATTCCAGCACTTTGGGAGGCCGAGGCAGGTGGATCGCTTGAGTCCAGGAATTCAAGACCAGCCTGGGCAAGATGGCGAAACCCCACCTCTACAGAAAATACAAAAATTAGCTGGGTGTGGTGGTGTGCGCCAGTAGTCCCAGCTACTCGGTGGAGGGGGCTGAGGCGGGAGGATAGCTTGAGCCCAGGCGGTCAAGGCTGCAGTGAGCCAAGATCATACCACTGCACTCCAGCCTGGGTGACAGAGTGAGACTGTGTTTCAAAAAAAAAAAAAAAAAAAATCTGATATGACAAAAAAGTGTAAACCCGACTCAGGTAGTGTATATCTGACGGTTCTGGATAAACTTCTGTTGTTATTCACATAGTGTCTTCCCTGCTGAAACTGCCCCCTCGGTACAGCTTGGAGCGTCTCATCCGCATTCCGCACAACCATCCATAGGGGCAGACTTGCTATCAGCTGAGTGTTAACTCTGAGAAAACTGAAGTTCTTAGAGGGGAAATGATGTGGCTGTCTCGAGCCTACTGAGTACAACTGGCCAGAAGGAAAGTGGCGAAGGACGGAGGTGCCTACATGAGCACCGACATGAGCCCACACTGGCGCTGTCACCGCGGATCTCTCCTCACCCGCGGGACCTTTCCTCACCCGCGGGACCTTTCCTCACCCGCAAACCTCTCTTCGCCCGCGGGACCTCTCCTTACCTGATGGGACCATTTGCGTAGATTTCTGCCATCATCTTCTCCCTCCCAGAGAGGGAGCCGTAGTCTCCCACCCTCCAGAGGGTGTAGTTCCGGATGGCATGGCACTCTTTGAATTCATTGCATGTCCCACATTGGTTAAACTTGTCACACTCTGGGGGAGAGCAAGAAAAGTCAGCATGAGGCCGTCTCCTCATCAACCCACTGACAAAGAAGCCCGCCAAGCCCACTCTCCACTCTCATCATGCAGCCTACCACTCAGCAGCTAAGAACGGAAATCATCTTGCTATTAGGTGCTGCTTAATGACGCTCTTCTTTCAGCTGCCAGGGAGTTATGAAAAGCCCTTCCCCAGGCCTTGGCAGAGAAGAAAAGAGACAGACATTAATTAGCACATAGTAGGCACCCAGGAGTTCGCCTTTTTCCTCTAATGGCTGGAGAAGGACCTTTCCACAATACTTTCCAGCTGAAAATGGAGCATAATCAAATGATTAGCACTTAATAAAATGTCTCTATTGCTGGCTGGTGAATAAATAGGCCAATACTTTGGGTAACAACAACCACAAAAAAGCATTTTCTTCTGTGCCCACGCTGAGGGGACCAAAAAAAAAATTCTGGTTATTTCGACTTAAGAGGTTATCAAGAATTAGGCTTAAAAAATAAAATAAAGAGGGCCAGGCGCCTGTAATCCCAGCTCTTTGGGAGGCCGAGGTGGGTGGATCACCTGAGGTCAGGAGTTTGAGACCAGCCTGGCCAACATGGTGAAACCCCTGTCTCTACTAATAAAGTACAAAAATTAGCTGGGTGTGGTGGCGGATGCCTGTAATCCCAGCTACTCAGTGGAGGCTGAGGCAGGAGAATCGCTTGAACCCGGGAGGCAGAGGTTGCAGTGAGCCAAGATCGCACCATTGCACTCCAGCCTGAGCGACAAGAGCGAGACTCCGTCTCAAAAAAAAAAAGAAAGAAAGAAAAGAAAGGACAGGCGTGGTGGCTCACACCTGTAATCCCAGCACTTTGGGAGGCCAAGGCAGGAGGATGGCTTGATGCCAGGAGTCTGAGACCAGCCTGGACAACAGAGTGAGACCTCATCTCTACAGAAAAAAAATTTTATAAATTAATTTAAAAAAAAAGAAAAAGTACAGCTCTCGGTTTTGCAAGGCTCAGAGTCACTGTGTTCCCACTTTTCACTCCATCCACACGGCGGCCCTCGGCCTGCCATTCGCTGCTTTGGCGCGACCTGTCTGTCATAGTTACACATCTGTCGGGATTCCTCCCCCAGGAACATGAGCACCTTGAGGCTCAGACACTGGTTCAATTTGTTCCTTGCACACCAAGTGCCCAGTGCCCAGTACTACGGGAAAATGGTGAATGTGTGGCCACACTTTTGCTAACACTACAAAGCCGACTATTTATCGCAATCAGGTTTTTTTATTCTTTTCTTTTCTTTTTTTTTTGGAGACAGAGTCTCACTCTGTCACCCAGGCTGGAGTTCAGTGGTATGATCCTGGCTCACTGCAACTTCTGCCTCCTGGGTTCAAGTGATTCTCCTGCCTTAGCCTCCTGAGTAGCTGGGATTACAGGCGCATGCCACCACGCTCGGCTATTTTTTGTATTTTTAGTAGGGACAGGGTTTTACCATGTTGGCCAGTCTGGTCTCGAACTCCTGGTCTCAAGTGATCCGCCCGCCTCAGCCTCCCAAAGTGCTGGGATTACAGGTGTGAGCCACCGCGGTCACCAGTCACACAATCAGGTTTCTGATGAGCTCCATCTGCTCCTGTCAGGCTGGGTGGGTTGGAGGGGACTGGCCTCGGCTGGGCGAGAGCAGTTTGGCGTGGAGTGGGCGTGGCCCTGGAGACCACCTGATACCTGCTTCCTGCTTCCAGAGCCATCTGATAGCCCTTCCCTCTGTGCCTTCATCTGTCCCCCTTCTCGAAGGACTCACTCAGCCAGTCCAGGAGAATTCTTTCTGGCTGAACAATAAGGCCTGAGAGGCAAGGCAAGGGAGCCCCGTTGGCAGAGGGTGGTGCCCAGAGGACCTTCTGCCAGTTCAGAGTGCACAGGGTGCTGGGGCCAGCCTATATAGCCTGGGGCAGGGGTGGAGGCAGCAAAGCAAGCAGCTGCTGGGCTTTCCCAGCTCTCTGCTCTGGCTGTGAGGGAGATCTGAGTCAGGTGGCTTAAAACTACCAGTTATGGCCGGGCGCGGTGGCTCACACCTGTAATCCCAGCACTTTGGGAGGCCGAGGCAGGCATATCACGAGGTCAGGAGATCAAGACCATCCTGGTTAACACAGTGAAATCCCGTCTCTACTAAAAATACAAAAAATTAGCCGGGCGCGGTGGCGGGCACCTGTAGTCCCAGCTACTCGGGAGGCTGAGGCAGGAGAGTGGCGTGAACCCAGGAGGCGGAGCTTGCAGTGAGCCGAGATCGCGCCACTGCAGTCCTGCCTGGGCGAAAGAGCGAGACTCCGTCTCAAAAAAAAAAAAACAAACTACCAGTTATGGCCGGGCGCAGCAGCTCATGCCTGTAATCCCACCATTTTGGGAGGCCAAGGCAGGTGGATGACTTGAGGTTGGGAGTTTAAGACCAGCCTGAACAACATGGAGAAACCTCGTCTCTACTAAAAAATACAAAAGTAGCTGGGCGTGGTGGCGCATGCCTGTAATCCCAGCTACTCAGGAGGCTGAGGCAGGAGAATCACTCAAACCCGGGAGGCGGAGGTTGCAGTGAGCAGAGATTGTGCCATTGCACTCCAGCCTGGGCAACAAGAGCAAAACTCCCTCTCAAAAACAAACAAACAAACAAAACCTACCAATTATGGGATTAGGGTCTGGACTTTTCTTTCCTTCTGTTTCCAATGGGAGCAGCCTGAAAGGAATGTGCCAGCTCTAGGGATTCCAGGCTAGCTTGGGTCTGCTCATCCACACAGCACCCCCTTGGCCGTAGCCGCACCTGAATGTGGGGGACCTGGGCCCTGGGTCACCAGAACAGGAACCAAGCCAATGGCTCCTTCCAGTTTGGGGCAGCACCTCCCCACCTGCTCTCCACCAAAGCTCCTGGAAAATGAACCCTCCCTCCACAAGGCCCCCTACACCTCTCCCCTACAAAGGCCCAAAAAGCCACCAAAATGCCAGCATGTCAACTCAAACACCACATTCAGGCCCAGCCAAAGGGGCACAGGAGCAAGACACTCTTCCACGAGGCTGGAGACATGAGGACAGGGCCGGTATTATTATTATTATTTTTTTTTGAGCCGTAGTCTTGCTCTGTCACCCAGGCTAGAGTGCAGTGGCGCGATCTTGGCTCACTGCAACCTCTGCCTCCCGGGTCAAGCAATGCTCCTGCCTCAGCTGCCCAAGTAGCTGGGATTACAGGTGTGCACCACCACACCCAGCTAATTTTTGTGCTTTTGGTAGGGACGGGATTTCACCGTGTTGGCCAGGCTGGTCTTGAACTCCTGACCCCCAGTGATCTGCCTGTCTCGGCCTCCCAAAGTGCTGAGATTACAGGCATGAGCCACTGCGCGTGGCCAAGGATGCTCTTCAGACCGCTCCTGCAGCAGGCTTTTTCGTTGGGCTTCTCAACAGGGACTACGGGGTCCAGTTTTCTGATCCCCAGCCCGAGCGGGTGCAAGATAGCAGAGGGGGCTTCTGCAGGGAGAGGCTGGAGCTGGCACTGGGAACACTACCCCTCATGGTCAAGAGCACCAGCGCCCCTGGGGGCTGCAACCTCTGCCCTCCCGCAGCTCCCCAGCCACTGGCCAATGTGAGGAGCACGGGGTCAGGCTGGGTCCTCAGCCACGAGTGCCCGTGGAAGAGGGAGTGGAGGGCAGGAGGGTGGAGTGGGGGCACGGGCAGCAGCCTACCCTGGTCCTTGGCCTGGTAGTTGTTGCAGGTCTCGTCAGGGATGCCGTGCTGGTGGGCGTAGTCCCACACGGACAGGTCATTACCCCCTTCACAGGAGCCAGCGTTACCGCAGTCGATGACGTTCTGCACGGACAGGAGGGTGGAGGGCCACGCTCCCTTCCTCTTGATGTTGATCCGATCTGCAACAGTCAGCACCCACCGGTCAGCACTCACCCACTCTCCACCCACTTCCCCGAACGGACCTGGACGCCTCGGGCGGGATGCAGGCGCTGCCCAGCCTGGCCTGCCTTCAGCTCTGCCCAGCTGCCTGTGTCTCCTTCTCCCTGCTGACCTCTTCATGGAGGTCTCCGCTCAGACGTCGCTCTGCAGAGAGGCCTCTCCTGGCCTTCTTTGGGCACTGTCCTGTCTGCCACACCTCCCACTACAAATGCCATGAGAGCAGGGTCAGGGCCAGGCGGTCACCAGCATCTGGCCCTGCAGACACCTGAGAAGTGCCTGCTGAATGAAGGGCTGAATGGACAGAGACTCAGCCACCCATGGCAAGTGGGCCACACCCCAAAGCCAGCCAGGAGAGACCGTCCCTGCCCTCGTGGACAGGGGGCCAAGGTGTCAGCTCTGTGAACGAGTATAGCCCAGGGAGCCGCACGAGCCCCAGTGAGGGGCCAGATGCGGTCCTGAGGGCTGGGGAAGGCCAGCAGGGACCCAGCCCGGAAGGCACTGGGGGATGCAGAGGGCTCCCAGCGGCTGGCTGACCATGCCCTCACTGCCCAGGTGGCTGGGCTCTAAATCCCAAGGTGCAGCCAGGGACAGCTGAGGGTGGTCACCGAGGGACCTGCTTCCCTTCCCAGGCACAAATGCAATAAAACAGATCCCAGAAGGAAACCCAGGCCCATGTTCAGGGTCATCTCACTCTGCCCCTCCCAGGACAATGATTTCACAGCCACACGCCCCTGCACCTGCCTCAGGCCTCATCTCCTGACCCCACCTTCAAGTCGGAACTCTTCCTGCAGCCTCACCTGTCCCTCCCCCAGGACACAATGAGCAGGGGGTCCCTCTGCCCATTGGCAGCCCCCTCTGGACCTGCACATCCCCTCCATCTCTTGTCACCTTCCAGACTCTCCCACACTGCCCCACAGTCCGCTCCTCCACCTGGCCTCCTCCCGGTCGCCCAGCCAGGGGCCTTCTGGAACTGTCCCTGCCCTGGTGACTTTGCTTCATGCATCACTGAAAAGTCCCAAAGCAGACCTCCATCCTGCCGCCACCCAGCCTGCCCATGCTCTGCACCCCACACCCTCTTCCTGGAGCAGCCGGTGGCTGGTTTGTCCCCTCCCACCTGACCGGCCCACCCTAGGTTCCATCCTGTTTCCTCCCAAGGACTTGGCTCCCTCCAGCTTTCCTTCTCCTTGCTCCCTTGTCAGCTATGCCCCCTCTAAGCAGATCTGCACACCCCAAACTTGCCTTTCTCACAACAACAGGGGAAGCCCCCGGCCCCTCCCACTCACTATCACGGTTTTCTGCTTTACTCAATGGTTTGAGACAGTGCCCCGACCCCTACTGCCCCGCTCCTCTTCAGCCCTTTCTCTCTTGCTAAAGGTCACTTCTCCACTGTCATCCGAGCTGACCACTCTCCGGCAGCAGTCAGCACAGCGGTCGCTCCATCCTTCTGGAAGCACCTCCTGCCTGGGCTTCTGGAGTTCCACTTGGCAGTGCAGGGCGTCCCATGGCCTGCCCCCGAGCCCTATCCTTCTATGCCCCACCCAACCCGTCGACAGCAGTCCTGGCCCAGAGGCAGAGCTCGGATGGATGAGCAGTTTCGGTTCTGGCCTCTCCGTCTACTCCTGCCTGAAGCATCTGGACCCGGCCTAACCAGCTCACTGAGGTATGCACAAGCTTCTCCCACGGCCAAACTCAATCCTTCATCCCACCAGCCCCATCTGGGAACGGGCTTATTACTCACACCCAACTGTGGGCTAACACAAGTGTCCTGAATACGTTTAACGCAGACAAAGCCAAGCCAGGGTGTGCAGGAGGTTGGGTGTGTCAAACACATTTTCCACTCACGGTGTTTTCAACTTACGAGGGGGTTGTCGGGACATGACCCCACGGTTAAGTCAAGGAGCATCTGTAACTGTGCAAAGTCTACAGCACCATGAAGAAAAATAAATCCGGGAGATAATTCAGGAAGTGGGGTGTCATATGCATAGGGTGGCTGAGGAAGACCCCGCTGAGGTGACATCCATAGGAGGGAGGGAGGGAGCCATGGGACCTCAGGGAGAGAGGAGGTGCCTGGTGGGAGAAGCTACCTCCCTGCTCCACTCTCCGCAGGAGCAGGGGAGGAAGGGGGGACTGGGAGGGAGCCCGATGGTGAAGGCTCTTGAAGGCCAGAGGGTTCTGTCTTTTATCTGAGTGGAATCCTGAGAGGGTTTCAAGCCAAAGAACATGTTCTGATGGGTTGTCACAGGCTCACTGTGGCCGCAGGGGCAGAGGCCAGGAGACCAGTGAGGGCAGTCGGCAGTGGGGCGGTGTGGCTTAGACCTGGAGGAGGTGGTGGGCGGTGCGTGATTTCTGCATCTGCTTCGAAGGTAGAACCGACAAGACTTGTGGGTGGATTATATGAGGGACAGAAAACAGAGGAGTCGGGTACCAGTCCAGGCTTTTGCCTGCATAGCCGGAAGGACAGCCAGGGAGGACTGGGGAAGAAATGGGCTGTCAGGTGACAGTAGTGGAAGGAGCCATCCAGACCTGAAGGTCTGAGGCTGGAGGCGTCAGGTGACCGGGCCAGCGGGGGAGTGGGCAGGTGGATGTCAAGCTGAGTTCAGGTGAAGGGTTGGTCCTGGGGAAGCTGACACTCAGAACTCTGAGGAGCAGACAGCTGGGGAGAGGGGAAGGAGTGGCCAGGGAGGTGGAGGCGGGCAGTATGGTGCAGGAGAAGGAAGCATCCTGGGGAGACGTGATCAGGAGAATGCTTCACGGTGGGCCCCAGGTGGCAGTGGAAAGAACAGTGCCGGTGGAGTGGCAGAGGTGGGACTGAGGCTGGAGTGGGTTCAAGGGTAGAGAAGAGGAAGTGGAGGGACTCCAGATACTTCCCTAGGGAGCCCAGAATTGGGGCGGGGTGGGGCCAGGGGCTTTGTGTTCCTTTTTTCCAGGTGGGAGAGCTTCCCTGAGTGGGAAGGGACGGGCTCAGTGAGGGGACAAGACATGTGATCCTGGGGGAGAGGAGGGAAGACAAATGGAGGACCTGCTGCCTTGGCTGGCAAATGGCCAGGGCCCCGTGGAAGTCCCCTTCTGGTGGCTTCTATTCCTCAGTGAAAGAGGAAGCGAGTGCCTGGGCCTGGGTGCGCTGAGAAGGAGGTTTCAGGAGAAAGTGGGGTGCAGCAGTCATCCGCCCAGAGAGAGTCCCCTGGGGAAATGCGGCAGGGCTGACCCCTGGCCAGGGTCCCGCATCCATCTGAAAGCCATCTCCTTCCTACCCGCAGTCCTTCACAGACGTACATCTTGTCACCTGACTCCCTCTCAAAGAGTTCAAGGCTTCCCACAGGCACCTGGTGACCTTTCTATCCTCCCCTCACCCTCACCCCACCCTCAAAGGCTCTTTCACTTCCTCAGCGGGTGCCAGGCCTGGACACTTCCCCTAGACTCTGCCCAGTCCTCTGCCTCTAGCCCCACCCACACCCTGCAGCCCGCCCAAGGTCTCCCAGACCTTCCAGCTCCATCCACATCAAAGGGACCTTTGAACGGTCAGAAGTGTGTTCCAGCCCCCGGGGGAGACGCCACGGATGCCACAGCTTCAGCTGGCTGGCTCTGGGGTCCAGACCCTACCCCCAGAGCAAGAACCCCTCATTCACAAGACTGAGCCCATCAGACATCCTGGCACAAAGCCCAGGCTTCCGGGCTCAAATCTCAGCTGTCACTCACACTATGCTCAAGCCTCCCCATCTCTCTGCAAAAAGCCTGCTTCCTCATCTGCAAACTGGAAGCAATCATGGCATTGAGGAGGCGTCAGTGAGATGGAGCACACGCAAACGCATGTCCCCCAGCCTTGGCCCACAGCGGCAGCCACACTGTAGTCTATCCTTTTCACATGGGTGTACAGCAGGCCTGACCCATGAGGACCAAGGCCAGGGAAGAGGCAATAGCACCACAGTGCTCATGGGCCAAACTCCCAGGCCACGCAAGTCCCATCTCCAGGGGAAATCCAGGCTCCTGGACCCTGTGCTGTGACTGGAGAGGGGATAGCAGAGTCCCTTCCAAATGCTGTGGGGTGGGCCTGGGGCTGGTTTGCAGCTGTCCCTTCTCCCGCCTTCTCTCCCAAAGCAGGGTGCAGCAGCCTCGTTGATAGGGAGGGCCTCAGTTTCCCCTTCCTCTTTGCTAAGAGCCTCCCTACCCTACTCCTGCCAAAAGCCTAAGATAGAAACCCACCAGGCTGGAGGTAGTGACCAGGTTAGGCCATGGGCTGTAGCCAACTAGCCTCACCCAATATTCCAAGCCCAGGACAGGCTTTCATCTGTGCTGAGAAGCAGTTTACTTCCGTATCCTCAAATACAGCCTGGGGACTCAGTGATTTTGCATTTCTGTTTCTATCCCAATGGCTGAGGTCACAAGCTTTGGGGGAGAGAGGGCACCTGGCAGCCACTTGTCACTGGGATTCAGTCCTAGTCCTGCCTATCACCCAAAAGCCCCAGAATGACCCAGCTTGGGTCACCTCAGCAGAGGGCAAAGGCCCGCGCTCCTCGGCCTTAGCACCCCAGCCCAGGCTGACCTGGCCTTGAATCACAGGCCCCTGGAACCGCGGGCTGAGCTGCCTGGGCCTATAAAGAGGCAGCCGGGATGGGCTTTCCTGGCCCACAGTCAAAGGGCGGCCACTCACCCGCCATAGCGCTGGTGCTGGCGTGGGCCCAGCAGGAGCCGCAGTATTGGGGGATGTGCTGGTTCCGGGTGATGCTGGCATAGTTGACACCATCCACATTGCGCCAGTCCCAGCTCTTGGGCAGATCCGCTGGGGACAGGTACTCATGAGGCCGCGGGTATGTGCTGGGAAGAGATCATCCCCACCCAGATCGGTGCTGGGGCTCCCGGGGGCCGTGGGCCCAGGAAGCCCTCGGTAGGGCCCTCCCGCCTTTCCCAACACCTGAGGGCATGGGAGTGGGGCCACAATCACCAGAGGTGAGCCAGGTGTGGGCCCACCTCACACTAGGAGGCTCCAGCGCTCTCAGAATGTGAAGGAGGCAGGGCACCCCCGAAAGGAGGGAACCGGGTTGCTCCCCCAGCCATGCCGCGCCGTAAGGGCCACCCCCAGAGGCCGAGGAGGTGGGGCTGGCCTGGCTTTCTGGCCAGGTGGGGCTTGTCCAACCCCACAAACATCAGGGCTCACCCTGGATGTGGAAGAGAAGGAGCGACCCCCAAAACGAAGCGGCTGGATCTGACCTTCCAAGGCCTGTTGGCAACGCAGGGCCCCCAGGAGGCAGAGCGCGCGCCTGGCCCGGGCGATGGGCCTCCCGTCCCCCCAGGGCTGCCTCCCCGCCGGTGCCCACCTGCGCCCCAGCGGAGCCAGCCCGTCCCCCCGCAGAGGCCGGTAGCAGGTCTGTCCCCGGCGGAAGTAGAGGCCGCCCTGCGCCGCGCCCGCCAGCAGCACGAGCAGCAGAAGCGGCCGCCACCCTGGCCCGCGCCTCGCCATGGCCCCGCGCCGGCTCCTGGGTCCCGCTCCGGATCCCGCTCCGAGTCCCAGATCCCGCGCCGGGTCCCAGATACCGCGCCGGCTCCCGCTCTGGATCCCGCCCCGGCCTCGGCCTCGGCCCAGCACCCGGCCGACCCCGCACTTTGGGCCCCTGCCCCGCCCGGCCCTTAAGGCTGCGGCGGCCAGGCCGGGACACTCCCCCGGGGCGGGGCTGTCCCATCGCTGCTCCTGCCCCGCCCGGTGACCTCTGCCCTCCCCGCCCGGCTCCGCGCCCCGCTCCCTCCCTGGCTCCGGGGCACCTGAACTCGCGGGCCAGGCGCGAGGTCGCCGGGCAGACCCCAAGCCTGACCCCGCCGCCGGCCGCCGCCCTGAGCGCGGGACTGTCCAGCTGGACTCATTTGCCGGGGTTCCTGGCTTCGGGGTGGGGGGCCGCAGGCTCATGGGCCCCCTTGGCCCTGCATTCCTGGGGCCCTGAGCCCTGGGGAGAGGCCCCCAGCCTCACATCTGGGCCCAGGCCTCCCCTACTAAGGGATGCTGGGATGCGGCCACCGCCCCCAAAGAAGGGTCCCCGCGCCTGGCTTTCTAAACCCCTTTTCCCAAAGGCCCAGGCCCTTTCGGGGGGACGGTTCCCTTTTGCAGAGAAGGAAGGAGGGATCCTTCTAGAAAATGCCCCAAAGGAAAATTCCACTTGGCGCAGGCATCAGGAGTTATTCAATATGACTTCCAAAGACGCCTTGGAAAGGTTTTCTGCTAACGCAACTCTTCTTAGTCAAATGAGGAACCAAAAGCAGAAGTGGCCCCCCAGGACGTGGTTTTGTAACTGGAGGAGGGCTCCTCGCTCCCTGCGGCCCCTCTGTTTGTCATGGCCCTTGGGCCCACACCATGGCCTTCTTCTCTGGTAAGAACAGGGCCCGGCGTTCTGGGCTGCGGCCTGACAGGCCCTTGCTGGGGGCCCTTGGCACAGGGCCCACAGATGAGCTTGCCTGACTCTCTCCATACTCAGTGGCACTCACCACATTCCAAGCGTGCCACGTGGGCAAGGGGAAGTCACAGTGGCTGCCTCCTGACTTCCAGAAGCTTCCATGACCATTCCCGGAAGCGCTGAGGTGGCCATGGAATCCCCGCATGACTGTCCGAGTGGAGAGCAAGGCTGGAGAGCTGCTTCGTCAGCCCAGAAGTTTCAGTCCTTGTTCCCCAAAAAGTGGTCACTGAGGCAAAGTGTGGACCCGGGGCTCTCTCTACTGATGTGTCTCTTATTTGTTTGGCAAGTCGCTCATGGAAACCATTAGTGTCCATCAGTCATCAGAAGGCGGGGTGGGGTGGCCATCCTGGGAGAAGTCCCCAAGCTTGAGCTGGCGGTGGGGGTGGGAGCCAGGCCTCCCAACCTCTGGGCATAAAAGGAGTGGAAAGACAATTGCCAAGAGGGGGCTTTCTTCCTCCCATGTCAACCCACTGGCCTCCCTGACTACAGGAGCTGGGTCCTTGTGAGGAAGAAACCCAGACACAGCTGCCCTTGCCAGGTCATCAGGTGGCATCTACCAAAGCGGCCGGTTTTTGGCTTCTAAAGAAAAAGCTAAGAACTCACAAAATTGTGTGGTAAGAGATATCGTGCCCCTCCCTCCAGGTACCCATAGTTATGATCCAGGTACTATGAAGTCCAACAGCACATTCTACAGCATGAGAAACAAGCCTGGAGAGGGGAGGGCCCCTTGTGCTTGGCCTCTGATGCCTGAGCTGTGATGTCCTGGGCCCTGGTCCCTGAATCTGGGTGAAAAGGCACCCAAGGTGTAAGCTTTTCTTTCCTGTAGCATGGGGAGAGCTGGGGTGCTCTGAAGATGCCCCGAGACTCTCTGAGCAGGTCCAGCGCATGTAGACGGTATGACAGGCACGGCCAGCAAGGCAGGCACACGACCCCTGCAGTCACATGAGGCCCTAAGTCCAGAAGTGTAATGCAGAGCTGAACGAGGGGCTCTCCAGATTCACTGTGCCCTGGGCCCTGCAAATTATGTAGCTGGGTCTGATGACAGCAACCACACCTGCTCCATCACAAGTCCTGTACATCACCCGCTTTCAGCCCAGAGCCTCTGGCAAATCAAACTCACAAACAAGGGTCAGGAGGAGGGGTGAGATGGTCAGGAAGGGGAATAAACATTCACAGTCCTGCTCCCAAATGCTGGCACAAAGCTTAATTTATCTGGGGAGTTCCAAAGAGGAGACTCTCCGGATTTACCCTATTGAAAGTTGGTTAAAGGGAAGGATATTTTTAGGCTGGTAACAAAAAGGACGTCCAAAGTTGACAACTTGTGCCCCCTGGGTTTCCCTAACATAGAAGCAATTCAAGATCAGAATCTGATGGAATAGGGCAGGAAGAGAGGGAGGGAGCCTATCCATTTGAAATCATCATTTACTTTTTTTTTTTTTTTTTTTTTGGAGACAGTCTCGCTCTGTCACCTGGGCTGGAGTGCAATGGAGCAATATCGGCTCACTGCAACCTCCACCTCCTGGGTTCACGCAATTCTCCTGCCTCAGCCTCCTGAGTAGCTGGGATTACAGGCACACACCATCACACCTGGCTAAGTTTTTGTATTTTTGATAGAGATAGGGTTTCACTATGTTGGCCAGACTGGTCTCGAGCTTCTGACCTCGTGATCCTGCCGCCTCGGCCTCCCAAAGTGCTGGGATTACAGGTGTGAGCCACCGCGCCTGGTCTGAAATCATCATTTTCAAGCCAAGAAGGAAGGAAGGGGGCCTGATGAGACTTACCTCTTCAGCCTCTTCTGATGGGTCCAACACAGCAAACCACGCAGAGACAGGGCTCCTCATCTCTGAACCTGGCCCTAGTCAAGTGGATGCATGTCTGGCTGCCAGACTGCTCCGAGAAGCTGGCGGGCTGTGTCATTTTGGGGGTTACTAAAATTGTGCAGCAGAGGATCCTAAATAGGATTTTTGGTTTTCTTGGTTTTGGGGTTTTTGTTGGTTGTTTTTGTTTTTCCCTTAACTCGATGCAAGATCTTAAACATGTTCCTTGTGGGGGCGGGGTTGGGGATGGCCACAAACCCACCCAAACTCAAATTCCAGTGCTGCTATTAGTGAAGGATGTTTAGCTGGAGGAGTTCTCTGAAGGGCACGCAGATAAAACCAGGAGGTGTCTGGGACTGGAAAAAGAGGAGGGAGCACATTGGGAACCTGATAGACAGGCCACCCCAGCCGTTTCTTGCTGGGGACTGCTTGCTGGGGGTTGAGTTTAGCCCCAGAGCTGTGTCTGTCTCTTCAAAGCAGACTCACCTGCAGAGCAGCTTGGGGACTCTTGGAAACCGGAAAGGTGTTTCCTCCTGACTTGGCTGCAGGTGCCTGCAAGGTGGTTTTGTGGATACTGACTCATCTTCTCATCTGGGCCGGGATCTGAAGAGGCTTGGGGCAGGGCACTTGGACCTTCCTACCTCTGAGGCCCTACTTGCCTAAGCATTGCTTCTAGCAGCTCTTTATAAGCAGCTGTGTGCCACCGCCTTCCAGCTTGGGGCAGAATTGAGTAGGTATTTAGAGCAAGGCGTCTCCCCTGAAATCACTTTGCCTGGAAAGCTTGGCACCTATCCTGGGTTTTCCTTCCTGGAGGTAACGGAGTCATTCCTGCTCCCAGTGGTGCTTGAGGGCAGAGGGCTGAGCCAATGACATTCTAGAGGACTGTGCAGCCGCATTTGATCCTTTGCACAATGCTGTGAGGTGGGGGTGGGGGTTGGGAGGCAGATGCTATTACTCCATTCTACTGGCGAAAAGACTGAGCCTCTGGAGATGTCAGGAGACCTGTGCTCAGCACGAGGCTCCTGGGTGGCAGGTTCCAATCCAGTCCCTTTTTTTTTTTTTTTTTTTAACCCGATGAATTCTCCTGGAAAACACATGATCCAAGGCCACAGACACAAAAGCCTATTCATTTCTAAAAATAAGGCTGATTTTTCTCCTCATTCTGATAAAGATCAGCACTCAGGCCACGGCTGGCCCACCTTCCCAACCTGGAGGAGGAGAACACAGATGAGTTTTCATCGACTGTGGAATGGCCTCGAAATCCTTTTTCTTCTTCCTTTGTGCCATATTGTCTGGCTTCCACCCCGGCAAGCTGCAGACATTTCCTATTATTCCACATTCCTGAGTTTAGCCACATCCTGGATACCGGCATTTGTTTGGGTGGATGCCGACAATGCTCGCTAGGCTAGGCTGGTTTTGCAGGGCACGACGGTTCCCTCACCAGCTACAGGAGTTCCTCTTGATCCACTTGGTCAACGGGTCAGAGGCACTCGCTAACACCCAGATATCTCTGCAGTGCAGGCCTTCAGATAGGGCAGGCCAGGTTTGCAATCCACCATGCCACTGTCCCCAAGCACCACCATGCATCACATCCTGGCCTGGTTGTGTTATGGGAAAGGGGATCCCAACCCAGATCCCAAGAGAGGGTTCTTGGACCTCACGCAAGAAGGAATTCGGGGAAAGTCCATAAAGTGAAAGCAAGTTTATTAAGAAAGCAAAGGAATAAAAGAACAGCTCCTCCACAGGCAGAGCGGCAGCACGGGGTGCTCAGCTATTTATACTTACCGTTACTTCTTCATTATACACTGAACGAGGAGTGGATCATTCATGAGTTTTTCGGAAAGGGGTGGGCAATTCCAAGAACTGAGGGTTCCCCCCCTTTTTAGACCATACAGGGTAACTTCCTGATGCTGCTGTGGCATCTGTAAACTGTCATGGTGCTGGTAGGAGTGTCTCTTAGCATGCTAATGCATTATAATTAGCATATAATCAGCACTGAGGACAACCAGAGGTCACTTTCATCGCCATCTTGGGTTTGGTGGGTTTTGGCTGCCTTCTTTATCACATCCTTTTATCAGCAAGGTTTTTTGTTTGTTTTTGTTTTTTGAGACAGAGTTTCGCTCTTGTTACCCAGGCTGGAGGGCAATGGCACAATCTTGGCTCACTGCAACCTCTGCCTCTTGGGGTCAAGTGATTCTCCTGCCTTAGCCTCCCGAGTAGCTGGGATTACAGGTGCCTGCCACCATGCGTGGCTACTTTTTTGGCTTTTTTTAGTAGAGACGGGGTTTCACCATGTTGGCCAGGCTGGTCTTGAACTCCTGACCTCAGGCGATCCACCCGCCTCAGCCTCCCAAAGTGCTAGTATTACAGGCCTGAGCCACCGTGCCTGGCCTATTGGCAAGGTCTTGGTGACCTGTACCTTGTGCCGACCTCCTATCTCATCCTGTGATGTAGAATGTCTAACCTCCAAGGAATGCAGCCCAGGAGGTCTCAGCCTTATTTTACCCAGTCTGTATTCAAGATGGAGTCGCTTTGGTTCAAACGCCTCTGACAGTTGCACAGTGACTGGTGGTGCACACTTGCTTGGGAGTGGATGTGGCTCCTTGGGCTGACATTGATGAAGGCAGCCTCATCAGTATCACCTTTGGGACACACCCTGTGCAGCACAGCATGTAACAGACACAGCCCACCCATGAACTCACCAGGAAGTCTTTCAAAGGGGCACTCAATGACTACCCGATTGAATTTGTTTGCCCTCTAAAGTTAGGCTGTCAGCAAATATTTGTTGAGCACCTAGTATGTGCAGGCTACTGTTTTCTTCCCCGGGGATTCGGCAGTGAACAAAGTCCCTGTCTGCAAGGACTTATGTTTTCTGCATAAGGGAACATGTGGAAAAGTAAAATGCTCAGGAGGTAGGAAGTGCTTGCAAACAGTTAAAACGGGGAACAGGAGAGACGGAGGGTCTCTGGAGAAGTTTGGTCTGGGACCATTCTTTTAGGTATCCAGTGAGTTGGGATTGAATAATGACAGTCATGGAAGGTGCTGGAAGGAGACTCAGCAGAAGGAAGAGTGTCTGCAGAGGCCTGAGAATGTGAGTGCACTGGGTAAGTGTGTGATGCACTGGGGAAAGCCCTTGGGGAGGCTGCGGACAGGTGGGCTCAGCCTCCAAGCTGCAGGGACCATGCGGGCACTCAGGCCAGCTTCACACGGCCGCCCACCTCTCCCCTTCCCTCCCCTTTCTGCCATCTGACAGAGGCTCTGCTGACCTCCTTCATCCCCCACCTAATTTCCCTGCCCAGCGGGTTTCCCATCCCTGTCTCATGGGGCGTGTGCATTTTGGAAGATCTGAAGGCACACATCGACCTTCCTTTTGTAAGAGGTTTGGGTTTTCTCCCGGTTGCCACTGGCTTTCCAGGAGGGCAGTGGCTGAGAGCTGATTTCTGTTTGTAAGATCCCTCTGGTGGCTGTGGGAAGGATGCTGTGAGTGGAGTCAGCTGTGGGACAGGAAGGGCCCTGGAGGGGAGAGCCACAGGTGATGGATGAGGAATGCTGTTTGAGAGAAGGGGAGAGTAGATGCATCAGGACATCCACCTGGGAGCAGGACTTGCAGGATGCAGTTACAGAGTGAGGAGCAGGGGACGTGAGCACCCCGGGCTCCTGGAGCCTGCCTCTTGGCCCCTTGAACTGTACCCCTGGATGTAGGTGTCTGAGGACCTGCAATCCGTTTCTGGTTCTGCCACATTATCCTGAGACTTGAACATGTCAATTCCTCTCTGAGCCTTAGTTTCTTCTTGAAGGTGGTGGTGTCATGCAGGCTAAACGAGGGAGCATGTGGGAGACGGTGGCGGCGGCAGAGAAACTGGTAAAGACCGGCAGAGCGGGAGGCTAGTGCTGCTTTCACCCTCTAAGTCCCTGGAGGGCAGGGCCCATATTTTCTACTTTTCTGAGGTCCCTCAAAACTCATATATCAGAGATTTCTTGGACAAACACTGGGCTTGAAGAAGTACATATTTTTGTTCAATTTCAGCTCCAGGTGCTGACCCATTTTATGCTTATCTGTTCATGCCACAGAACATCGCTTATCACTAGCTGCAACTTCGGGAGACAGGAAAGATGCAAGTGAGAAGGTTCATGTGTCCATCTCTTAGATCTTCGCGCAGTTCAGGGGAAGTGGTGGTGGTGGTAGGTGTGTGTGTGCGCGCGTGTGTGTGTTATCTCCTGTAAATCAGAGATGCCACAGCCTGCATGCTGCTCACCAGTGCACCTGGAGAGACAGCAAGGTGTTTCCACCCTCTGGGCTTGGAGGCTGGACAGGTGTGAGGAGCAGCCAGAGTCTGCCTGGTACAGGAACCATGAGCATCTCAGCTGTGGGGGAAGAAGGTTAACACTCCTGGCTCAGCGAAAACCAGCAATGTCCTCCTAGTCTCTCTCCTCTTGTAGTTAGTTACTCATCCTCCTAGAACTTTCTTTTCCAGTAAGAGAACACACACCGAGCAGGGTACAAGAAAGTGGAGCTCAGCTCCTCTGGCGGGCTGCCTACACCCGCTGAGTCACCCATAATGGCCCCTCAGATGTCATTTTCTTGCTAAGACATTTGGAAAAATTTTCTGGTTCTAAATCACACGCAAACGGTATAATTCAACAATCTTCTCTGAGTTATTCAGGGAACTTCAACGCACTCAGAAGTGGAAGATCGGGGCGGATGAAATCAATGAATTCTCTGAGTGCTCTGTTTTTCTCTGAATTCTATTTCATTTGCCAAATGGAGGGTGGGGGCAGCTCCATCTGAGCCCTGGGGGATAACTCCTGGGGGAAGTCTGGAAGCAGCCGATTCGGGGTTTCTGGGTGACACTGGTTTTTCTTATCTTCTCGGTTCTATTTCTGTAATAGACGCAAGTGTCATGCAGGAAAAGGCTTGCTGCTACGGAGCCTTCTGTGGATGGCTGTGACAGGCCACTGGAGGAGAGGGTTTCAGGCTCAGGGCTGGGCTGGTCCTGGTTGGGAATCTCAGTGTTGTGGGCCATAGCGTCCTCACCACACTTGCTAGGAGGAAGCTCCTGCCCTCTGGGGCAATGCTTGCTGATCTCCTCACCTAAATGCAGGCACTGCTAACCTGCCTTGGTCACAGCCCTTTGTTGGGGGGGCAGAAAACAACTTTGTCACTCATCACGGTGGCCACTGTGAATCGCTTGCTGCAGCTCAGGACGGGGGCCGTCACCTTCAGCCTGGCAAAACAGACCTTGGGGTCGTGCCGGCATCTCCAGGGGCAGTGTTCACCTATGTCCTGCACAGGGCCCGCTTCTACCAGTCCGAGGGCAAGGCAGACTGTATTCCCCACCTCACTGCTGGCACTAAGGTGGCAATCAGAGGAGAGCTGTTTCCTCTGGGGAGCAGGTACCTTCAGAAACAAGGACAAGAGAGCTGAGACGGGACGCACGGCTTTCCAGACCTGCTGCCTTTCCTGCCACTCTGTTCTGCCCAGACATTTTAAATTGAGACAGGCCCCGATGCCCACGGCCATGTCAAGTCTGCCGCACAGTAGGTGCTCCGTCTGTAGGTGTGGAATGCATCTCCCCCTCCCACCCTGCGAAGCCCACTTGAAAAATACCACCGGCAGCCACATGTTAGGGGTCAGCCCTGGCAGGCCCAGTCCTCACACTGACTTGTGACGTGGGGATTTTTATTTCATTTTTCACGTGAAAAAGTTCAGGTCTAGGGCGGAGATGGGCCCCTGGGTGGTGGAGCTGCCACTCCATCCCTCACCCTCTCACAGCCCAGCGTCCAAAGCTCAGCACTCGCCTGGCCTGAATTAACATGGCCGGCGATACAAGAATCAAAGCAAACAGGGCTTCTCTCTTTTTCCTCCTTTTTGCCAACTGCCCCATTAACAGAAAAACCTTTTAAGCGCCCACCTGGAAACCTGGCTTTTCCCCCTCCCTAAGCAAACTAAGATGGCCAAGAGGAATGTGCTGCAGTGCGGAGGGTGGGTGGAGGACCCCAGCAGCCTGGATCCTGCTCACATGGCAAACAGTGAGCACAGGCAGACCAGAAATGCCCCTTGGGCCCAGCCCCGTGGTCCCTGCAGCAAGGCGGTTTGTGGCCAACAGGGGCTCCTTTCAGGAGCTGGGCCACAGAAGGCCACGGCTGCCCACCGGTCACACCTTCCCGTAATAGCTCACTGCGGTTATTCCATCTACAGTCTGTCCCCAACATCCAGGCTTCTTGGAACAGTTTATATCTCCAGCCTAGACCACCTCTTATGGAATGGAGGAAAAAGGTGACCCCACCTGGAGAAGGACACACTCGTGAATAAATACATCACTGGCTTTAAGAACACAGCCCGCTCTGAGCATCACTGCTCAAACCTGCCCAGCTGTCAGTGTGCCCTTAAACATTTACTGAGGCCCTGCCATGGATCAGGCACTTTGGGGACTCAAAGATGAAATGACACAGGCAGCTCCCAGGCTGGCGGGAGATAAGGCATGTGTATAAGTAATTAGCAAACAGGACTGTGTGTGGGCACTGCAGGTTGAAGTGCTCTGGTCCCCAGGAGAGGAAGTGTCTCTGATGAGGGACCTGCCTGTGGGAAGATCATGGAGCTGTCTTTGATCTTCGGAGAAGTCTGGTAGGCAGGGGCCCCTGGGTGGGGAGGGAGGCTGGGGAGAGCTGGTGGGGACAGAGACAAGGGGAAAAGAGGCCAAGGCACGCCGGGAGAAAGGCTGGAAGTGAGGCAAGATGGGCTAATGTCTATGGAAACAGAATGGTCTGTTCTTAATTTTAAAATGGTCTGTTTTAATTTCTGAAAAATATTGCTGAGGACCTATGAATAGGTCTGTTTTAATTTAAACAGATCATTAATAAAATGGTCTGTTTTAATTTCTGAAAAATACTGCTGAGGACCTGTGAATATCCTCCTCTTGAATTTGCACATTCTTCTCTTTACCTTTGGGCAGGGAGGAGGGGTGACTGGACCGGAAGCATCTGTGAGTCATGTGACATTCAGGTTTGAGCACAAAAAAGTTCCAAACTTAGAGAAATATTACAAGGGTATTAATCTTGTGCTAACTTTGAAAAGAACCAGCAATTGTTACCACTCTGCCCCTTTACTGAACTGCCCTCTCTCCGTTTCTCACATTATGTGGTTGTGGAACTGTTTCAGAGTAAGCTGCCAGCATCAAAACGCCCTTGAAGCACAGTGCTTCATAATATGGGATCTCCTGGAAACAAGGACTTCCGCTTAGAACCACCCTGCCATGATCAAAGTCAAGAAATGGAACACTGATACGATACTATTTTCCAATGTACACCATCCTTATTTGAATTTTGACAATGATCCTCATACCATCCTCTATAGCAGCCCTCTTCCCTGGTCCTGGATCCAGCCCAGGATCACGGGGTGCACTGTCAGTACTCAAGGGCAGCGTGGGATCTACACACTAGACAGAGGTGAGAAGCAGTCCCAGTCCAGGCACTCTTAGGGCACAGTGCTTTCTTCTTCCCCACCTCTGGGTTTCTCTTCTGGTTTATAGCTCAGGCCCTTTGGCTGCGTGTTTGAGCTCCTTTGGGAGTAAGCAGAAGCGATTTCCCCCAGACACTCCATCGTTAGGAACTTTCCTGATTGTGTTCCTGACCTCACATCCTGGGCCCCACCAGGCCTGTAGAGGGAACACAAGGTTTAGGAGTCAAGCCTGGGCTTGGGGCACAGGAAGCACAGGCCCCTCATGGACCAGGCTGGGCTCCAATGCTTCAACCAAGGTCACGGGTCTGGCGAGAGGCAGGGGAGGGAAGGACGTCCAGGGCTTCTCGCTCTGAGTTCAGTAGTCTTGCCTGTCCTGAGTCCCTGTCCTGAGAGATGGCGACCTTGAGCTGCTCCAGAGCTAGGAGTGCTCTCTTCCTAAGTAAGCCAGAGTTCCAAGAGTGCAGGATCTGGCCACATCTACCTCCTTCATTCCCTTGTCTGCAGCACCCAAGGTGAGCCCAGCCTATGACAGGTCCCCGTCCATAGCTGTTCAAAGAATGGGGGCAACCTCAGGGTGCCCGGCAGACATTAAAGAGAGGCCTCAAGAGGTGGTTGCTCACCGAATGGTGGTTGTCCACATCCTCGGGGCTTCAGGAGTGAGGCCTTGCCCTGTACCTGCCCACCTGCACCTCGACAGCTCAACAGGCACAAGGCAGCGTCCACTGGCTCTCCCCTTCCGAGCCAGGGCTCTCACGCCTTCTCAGGGAGTCCCTTCCCCATCTTCCTTGGAAGCTTCCACCTTCTGTCCTCCAGGCGGTGGGGAACTGCCACCCTCCTGGGCAAGGATATGGATCTGGTGTTTGGCCTGGATGCCCTTGCCTGGTTGGAGGTAATAAAGCCTAGGGCTGGCTTTCGACGATGATAGAAGCTTGGTGGCAGGGGATGTACTGAGGACCAGGAGACAGAACAGCTGCTTTCAAGCGGCTGAGTACCCAGCCTGCTGCCACTCCTGTACCGCGCATGAGGGAATGCTTTTTTTTTTTTTCTGACAGAGTCTTGTTTTGTCGCCCAGGCTGGAGTGCAGTGGCATGATCTCGGCTCACGACAACCTCTGCCTCTCAGGTTCAAGCGATTCTCCTGCCGCAGTCTCCCGAGTAGCTGGGACTACATGTGTGTGCCACCACACCTGACTAATATTTGTATTTTTAGTAAGAGATGGGGTTTTGCCATGTTGGCCAGGCTAGTCTTGAACTCCTGACTTCTGGTGATCTGCCCACCTTGGCCTCTCAAAGTGCTGGGATTACAGGAGTGAGCCACCACACCCGGCTCTAAGGGAATACAACTGGGAGTCCATTTTGCTCTTGGAGAATTCAGGGTCTGGTAAAGGGACCCTATGGCAAACATTAAGACCCCAGACACCATGAGCTGAGATGGGACGACAGAGCAGGAGCTGGGAAGGGTGCTGAGGCACAGCCCAGCCCTGGCATGGATAGGGCAGGGGTCCAAGAGGCCTGCAGGACACTGCAGAGTAACTTGCATACAGGGCGAGAAAGGGCATGTGGGGGAGGGCTGGGCAGACAGTGCCTGATGCAGGCCATCCCGGGACCTGGGACCTGCGAGGCCCAGTTGTGGAGCCTCCTGCTGTGTTGGGGCACGGGGCTTCTGGGGACCAAAGTCTGGAAAAGGGGCCGGGAAGATGGACAGGGAAAGCCCTTGGAGGTGGTCTGGTTACCTGGGTGAGCTAGGAGCCACAGTCATCATACCACGGTCATTAGGGCCAGCATGGTCACCTAGAAGCCTGCAAACAGTGCCAGCCTCCAAGCCCTGTGCACCGAGGTGGCCTTTAATCTTGCACTCACTCTCTAGGAAATGATGGGGCAGTATTCTGTGTTGAGGGAGGAAAAACACTCCCTTCCAAAAGCATGACAGGCAGAAAGCAGAGAAGGGCCAGGACTGGCTGAGGGCGGGGAGCTGGGCCTCTGGGGTGGACACACCCTTGGTCACATTGTGAGGGTAGCTTGGTTGGCCAGTCCCACCACTGCAGTGACCACAGTTGTGTTGGGCTCACACCAGTGAACTGAAGCTCTGGATTCTGAGAGTCTGAGGATTCCGTGAAGATCTCAGACTTGGGCTCAGAGCAAGGATGCGTGAAATTGTCCATATTCAGATTGGCCAGTGTGGCAACCAGATCGGAGCCAAGGTAAGTAATGTCTGGTTACTAATCCTAGCTTTACCACAGTCCATAGAGGCGGACAACCAAAAAAATACCCTAAGTTAGCAGGGAAGACAATAAGTCTAGCAGATTTAATGTACTTGCTAAATATCAGACAATGCCTTTGGGCTTTAATTCTTAAAAAAAAAATTTCACATGGGAAAAGAAGGAAACAATCTTTAACTAAAGAGCTACAACACACATTAAGGGCTTAGAGTGTTAATTTAATTAATGTTAATTTTATCCATAGATACATATGTACAATACATGCCGACCATTATATTACATAATACATTTATCATCTTTTTCTTTGCCCACTCTGTTGCCCAGGCTGGAGTAGAGCGGCAGAATCATGGCTCACTATAGCCTCAACCTCCTGGGCTCAAGCTATTCTCCTGCCTCAGCCTCCTGAGTAGCTGGGATTATAGGCATGCACCACTATGCCTGGCTAATTTTTAAATTTTTTTTGAGAGACAGGGATCTCACTTTGTTGCTCAGGCTGGTCTTGAACTCATGGGCTCAAGTGATCCTTCTGCCTCAGGCTTCCAAAGTGGTGAGATGACAGGTGTAGGCCACCGTGCCTGGCACTTTTATGATCTTTTATTTTTTTGAGATGGAGTGTCACTCTTGTTGCCCACGCTGGAGTGCAATGGCACAATCTTGGCTCACTGCAACCTCCACCTCCTGGGTTCAAGTGATTCTCCTGCCTCAGCCTCCCCAGTAGCTGGGATTACAGGCATGCGCCACCACGTCTGGCTAATTTTGTATTTTTAGTAGAGATGGGGTTTCACCATGTTGGTCAGGCTGGTCTCGAACTCCTGACCTCAGGTGATGTGCCCGCCTGGGCCTCCCGAAATGCTGGGATTATAGGCGTGAGCCACTGTACCTGGCCCACTTTTATCTTAACAATGAACTTTTCATATCTAAAAACAGTAATTTGTCTCAAAACAGCTTTTTGAAGTTTTTTGAGAAACTTTCTATACCCTGTCACTATGGTGTCTTTCCCCTCCCCTCTCATGTTTATTGTAACACTTAAAAAAATCAATTACTGTTTTATTAGTATGCAATTGAAAATTTATTCTCACTCATAGGTGGGAATTGAACAATGAGATCACATGGACACAGGAAGGGGAATATCATACTCTGGGGACTGTGGTGGGGAGGGGGGAGGGGGGAGGGATAGCATTGGGAGATATACCTAATGCTAGATGACGAGTTAGTGGGTGCAGCGCACCAGCATGGCACATGTATACATATGTAACTAACCTGCACAATGTGCACATGTACCCTAAAACTTAAAGTATAATTAAAAAAAAAAAATTTAATTGAAAATAAAGTTTTTGTGTACAGTAACATAATTAATTAAAATACACTGTCTGGAATATAAATGAGTTTTTCTTTCCCTTGCCCCCCTGCTTAAAAATTTCCCCCAAGTACGTAACTTAATTGGCCAACCCCAAGAACACAGATGCCCAAACCCACAATCTCCAATCTTGATTTTAAGATGACCAATTGCACTGTGCAAAATTTATCGTGTTCTCTTTGCTGCTGTGAAATTACTTTTACTAATATGAGATGCATTAAAAGTAAGGTTTTGAAACACCTACATTCATTATCCATCAATGACACTTGGGTTGTTTCTGCCTTTTGGCTACAGTGAGTAATGCTGCTAGGAAACAACTAAGGCTTTTAAATGCAGGTGTTTTAAACCGGGGGCAAAGAACATTACTGCTTGAAAAGAAGTCACCATTCCTCCATGCCTCAGGGGTAAGACATTCATAACTCACACACAGAGAAGTGGGAGGCAGGAGCCCTGCTGCTCTGAAGCTGGAAGATAATACGGAAAGGGGCCCTCAAGAGAAAGTGTTAGGTTTAGATAGGGTCTTAGCTCTCACTCTGGAATCGTATGGTCTAGCGTTGAGAGTCCTGGCTGACTCATCATTTAGAGCTATAAGAACTTTAAGACACATTTAATTTGGGGTATCTTAGAACTTGAATTTATTTATTCTTCCACTCCCTGAACAGTGCTGGCAGTTTACCATGAACTGCCTTGTTATTAAGACCATGGCCAGAGCGGCGCTGTCATTTAGAAGATATGGCTGGGGTTTTTAACATACCCTTGGGGATTTTAATATATGTGAATACATTTTCATTGCATTTTAATATGTGCCTTTCAGGGTGATCAAAAGGAGTCTTCCCAGTAATTGTTTCCATATTAAGAGCTTGGCACATATCTATATTAATAGGTACTGTGTATGTGACTGGAAGTGCAGTATGTTTCAGATAGTTACCAGAGGACAACTATGTGTAATTGTGAGTTGTATGTATACCTGAGAATCAAAAATGCACATTACTGGCTGGGCGCAGTGGCTCACGCCTGTGATCCTAGCACTCTGGGAGGCCGAGGCAGGTGCATCACCTGAGGTCAGGAGTTTGAGACCAGCCTGGCTAACATGGCAAAACCCTGTCTCTACTAAAAATGCAAAAATTAGCTGGGCATGGTGGTGGACGCCTGTAATCCCAGCTACTTGAGAGGCTGAGGCAGGAGAATTGCTTGAACCCAGGAGGTGGAAGTTGCAGTGAGCCAAGATTGTGCTACTGTACTCCAGCCTAGGTGACAAGAGTGAAACTCTGTCTCAAAATAAATAAACAAACATGAAAAAATAAAAAAAAGAAAGAAAGGCCGGGTGCTGTGGCTCATGCCTGTAATCCCAGTACTTTGGAAGGCCAAGGAGGGTGGATCACAAGGTCAAGAGATAGAGACCATCCTGGCCAACATGGTGAAACCCCGTGTCTACTAAAAATATAAAAATTAGTTGGGCGTGGTGGTGCGTGCCTGTAGTCCCAGCTACTCAGGAGGCTGAGGCAGGAGAATCGCTTGAACCCAGGAGGCGGAGGTTGCAGTGAGCCGAGATCACGCCACTGCACATATAAGACTCCGTCAAAAAAAAAAAAAAAAAGGTGCTAATTACTTAAAATCATGCACAGAGGTCCAAGTTATGGGCTGTCTGGAAAAGTTCATGAAAAGAAATCCCCAAAGTGAAATGAGATATTACTGTGAAATCAGATAAGAATTCAGTTTATTTTCCTTTAATGGAATCTACACTTTACTAGCTTGGAGCATTATAAGAAGAAATTAGAGCTATATTGACATTAAATTCTAAAACAACAGCTTTAATGTATATAATGGCATGAATTTAATAGGAGGAAAATCCGATTTAGTACTTTGTGTTTGACATTTTATTTAAGGAGTTCAGGTGGGGAGAAAATGCAATCTTCATATTACTTCATATTGCTTAGTAGAGGCAAAAAGCGAATGATGCCATGGTTATTTATGAAAAGGCCCTAAAAGAATGTCTTGGGGAGGGTCAGGCAACCAGAGGGAAACAGGCTTGGGAATGCTAACTTTCTCTCTGGTTAACACAGCCTTTTTCGGGGTCCGTTTACTCTGACCTTCCTTCTGCTTTCAGTTCTGGGAGATGATTGGTGAGGAACACGGGATCGACTTAGCTGGGAGCGACCGCGGGGCCTCGGCCTTGCAGCTGGAGAGAATCAGCGTGTACTACAACGAAGCCTACGGTAGGACTGGCGGGGCTCTGGGAGCAGTGGTCCCACAACTGGGAACACAAGCAGAGGAAGGGCAGAGGCCCAGGAGATGGAAATGTCAAAGCAGTGATGTCTATGCTCAGGGAGGCGACAGGCAGGGCAGCAGGATCCTAGAGTGGTGGGTCCCCAAGCCCTGGTCAAGAGGCAGGAATCGGGAAGGAGCTGCTGGATATGGCACACACCTTAACACAAGCAGGTTAAGTACTCACTTTCCTTTGTGGTTTCACAAATGAAACCAGGATCATTTCCAATATGAAGGAAGAGAATCTCTGTCACTGGCAATATCACAGAGCAGACAATGATGGAGATTGTTTCTGGGTATTCTATAGATTTGTGGGATTGTTGTTGGGGTAAAAAATATGATGTTAGATACTCAAATCTCGACCTACCAAGGGCCCCTTTCTAGAATATCCATGATTTTTTTTGGACCAGTATCACAAAGTTCTATTTTGATAAAACATTAACTTTTAGAAAAACAAGTAGGCTGACTTTTTCCTATTTTTCTACACAGGTAGGAAATATGTGCCCCGAGCAGTCTTGGTGGACCTAGAACCTGGGACGATGGACAGCATTCGATCTAGCAAATTAGGAGCTCTCTTTCAACCCGACAGTTTTGTCCATGGTATGTTTTTCCACAAGGTTCCACCAGGAGGAGGGGGGGATGCTTTACTGGTGCCCTTCTCTTTTCACTTTTCTTCCCCTGCTGGTTACTCTTTTTGGCCACAGGTAACTCTGGGGCTGGCAACAACTGGGCCAAAGGCCACTACACGGAGGGAGCCGAGCTGATCGAGAATGTCCTAGAGGTGGTGAGGCATGAGAGTGAGAGCTGTGACTGCCTGCAGGGCTTCCAGATCGTCCACTCCCTGGGCGGGGGCACAGGCTCCGGGATGGGCACTCTGCTCATGAACAAGATTAGAGAGGAGTACCCGGACCGGATCATGAATTCCTTCAGCGTCATGCCTTCTCCCAAGGTGTCGGACACGGTGGTGGAGCCCTACAACGCGGTTCTGTCCATCCACCAGCTGATTGAGAATGCAGATGCCTGTTTCTGCATTGACAATGAGGCCCTCTATGACATCTGCTTCCGTACCCTGAAGCTGACGACACCCACCTATGGGGATCTCAACCACCTAGTGTCCTTGACCATGAGCGGCATAACCACCTCCCTCCGGTTCCCGGGTCAGCTCAACGCAGACCTGCGCAAGCTGGCGGTGAACATGGTCCCCTTCCCCCGCCTGCACTTCTTTATGCCCGGCTTTGCCCCACTCACGGCCCAGGGCAGCCAGCAGTACCGAGCCCTCTCCGTGGCCGAGCTCACCCAGCAGATGTTCGATGCCCGCAATACCATGGCTGCCTGTGACCCCCGCCGTGGCCGCTACCTCACAGTGGCCTGCATTTTCCGGGGCAAGATGTCCACCAAGGAAGTGGACCAGCAACTGCTCTCCGTGCAGACCAGGAACAGCAGCTGCTTTGTGGAGTGGATTCCCAACAACGTCAAGGTGGCTGTCTGCGACATCCCGCCCCGGGGGCTGAGCATGGCCGCCACCTTCATTGGCAACAACACGGCCATCCAAGAGATCTTTAATAGGGTCTCTGAGCATTTCTCAGCCATGTTCAAAAGGAAAGCTTTTGTGCACTGGTACACCAGCGAAGGGATGGACATAAACGAATTTGGGGAAGCTGAAAATAACATCCATGATTTGGTATCCGAGTACCAACAATTTCAAGATGCCAAAGCAGTTCTAGAGGAAGATGAAGAGGTCATGGAGGAGGCAGAAATGGAGCCAGAAGATAAGGGACATTAACTGTGAGAGAAGCTGTGCCGCGGAGTCGCTTACAGAACAGTTTCTCGTTAGATGAGCGTCTCTCCTGCAGCACTCCAAAACCCACTCTGCACTGCAGCACCGTGAATGATATGCACTCACCATTAGCTTCGACACTGGGACTGCGGGAGACAGGTGGGGAGCCGCTGACAGGCATTAGGGTCTTTGCTGACATTTACTAACCTTGAAGAGTTTGATGTTCAATGCATACTTATTAACTTAAAAAAATAGCAAATTTATTGTAAAGTGCTCCCTTTGTTTCAAAGTGTTTGCCAGGCATCCAGACTACACGTGTGGATTTGCAGGGAGCCACTGGAGTTGGTGTTACATTTTTATACTTTAGCAGCACTGACAGGCACCCTGGAATCCTCACTTGGTATCCGAGGGCTACTAAGACTCTTTCCTTAGGTTCTTTCCTCTGAGCAAACACTGCCTGGCATCCTGCCTTCCAGTGCCTGCCAGCCTCCAGAAGAGCCAGGTGCCTGACTAGTACATGGGGAGCTACAGAGCCAAGGTCAATGTGAGTCAACATCCACTAGAAATATCCATGTTGTGTAGACCTGTGCATACAACATGCTAACTGGAAAAGAGGAAAAAAGAAAAGCCACAGTCCTCTCCACAAAAATACCTGGTCCAAACAAGAAAAACAAAAAGACAAGCAAAACTAAAGAACTGCAGTCTTCTGATCTTTATTTCTGAAGAGCTAGCCTTTAACATATATGTTTATATAGTTTAAATTTCTTACTACTGTTAGATCCCAGGAATTCATTAATAATCATCCTTGGCTTTCCTTTTAAAGGCTATTTTGAAATGGTCTTTTCACTTTCATTCAGTCATCACCCCCCAAAATGCTCTGCAGCCTCTCTGCTCTTTGAGAAAGGGCACACCATGTGCTCGGCAACCATTCAAATGCAGGAATTAAGCCGCAATGGCTGCAGTGTCCTTCTCAGTTACGGAGGACATCGTCTCATTAGGGAACTTTTACAGTTCAAATTAATTTGCAGAAGTTGCCATAAATGTTTGCATAATGACATAGCTTTAACCACTACATGATTTTAATCTGCTCACATTATAACAGGACCAAATACACAAGAGCGTAATCAAATCATCTGTAACTTCTTAATTACAGTTTACCTATTTCTGACATGCAGCACTGCCATCTCTTCCAGCACCATCAGGGTTTTAATGGCCCTCTAGAATTACCACTGAGATACACTATTTGATCCATGGATAACCGGTAATGGGAAAATGCTCCGACCCTCAATGCAGTAAATATTTACTTGCAGGCAACTGGGTTCTCATCTCTTGATTTGCTTTTGTAATCAGCAATAATAAAATAGCAGGTAGATGGATGACAGTTGCTCATTCTGAGAAACTTCACTCTTTTCACTTATGCATCACGAGGAAATAACTAAAATACATACCAAGAGAAAAATACCTTGCCATCGGATCATCAACAAGTCTTCTATTTACAAACTTCAAAAAACACAAAACAACAATCATGTTTTAAATGCTTTCTGCTTGTGGTTCAAGAAGCATAAGATTTAGTAAGAAACTCTACCTATATACTTAGTTTGAAGTTAGTAACTTCCTGAGATGCTAAAGACTTACAGCCTGCGATTATACAAGGATTTACACATGCTTCCTCTGGTGCTTTACTTCTCAAACCTAAAAAAGCAATGAAATAGATGTAAGGGAGGAGGGATTTAAACCTTTTAAAAAACTTTTGCTGACTTCTATTACTGTAAAGATTTGTTTGCTCAATAGTAATCATTAAACTACAAAGTAATTCAATTTTAAATGGCAAAATTGCTTTATTTCAGACTAAATAAATTCCTTTTGTTGAAGCCTAACCATCCAGACTGAGTAGTTAAAAATATTTAGAAATGCATCTCACCATCCTACTCTTTCATATGGTAGAAATAGATGTAAAAACACAAAACAAACTAGAAACCTAAGGAATCTGTCCCTTTCGATTTTGGAGAGCTTATCCTTTAGCAGTACGGTTGCTCCAGCGACCTTGGTCTCTCAGAGCAGCAGCATCACCGAATTTCAGAGCTTATCCGATTCCTTCACTTTGCTCACAAGAACGATGTGAACCAAGAGATTCACTGACAGCTTCAAACATCATCCGACTAGTTAGTGGGATACTCATTAAGTTGGTCTGATTGGGGTCACCTCATCACTGGGCACAGTCATCCTGCCAGCTACCCAGCACTGCTGGAGGCAGGAAGTTTATTATACTACTGGTTTAGGATTTTTTTTAATCACGGAGAAAAGAGCCTCTAAGAATCTCTGCTGACAGTAAACTTGTCTTTTACTCAGTGACTTCACTCCTTTCCATATCACAAGCCCTGTCCCTAAGTCTCACCTCTAATTACCCCATCTGCCTCCTTAATAATATAGCATCTCTATACCAATAATCTACCAATATACTACCAATCTACCATACCATCTATATACCAGTAATACGCCATCTGCCTCAACATACCATCTCTATACCAATAATCTACCAATATACTACCAATCTCCTATGCCATCTATATACCAGTAATACCCCATCTGCCTCCTTAATAAATGACTTATCTCTAATTACTTGACTGGAAATCATTTAGCCCCTTTGCCTATTAGTTACTTTATTCGTCCCATGTCAAAAAGGCCCGACAGCCTTTTGATTCATTTATTCCTGTTCCCTGTAATGGAGGATACTTCCTAGTACCTTAATCTTGGGGGCCACAGCACTGAACTGAGGTGCCCTAACTTGCCAACAGCAGGATGACAGCTCCGAGGCGGAGGACTCCAAGGGCTCCTAACCTGCTGTTTTCCAGAGGCACCCTCTTCCACTCAATCGGCTCTGCCTCCCTGCTCGCTCTGTGCTGAGAATTCAGTAAAACCTACAGGTCAAGTGTCGGGACAATAAGTCATTCCCAGAAGCCGAGAACAAAGACGTTCTTTTCGGCTTATCCTCGGCATTGCTGACAGTGGCCCTGATAAATTATTGTGAGCTTAAGTACCATGTGAGAACTGATCCTAGAATGGTGTTTCAAAATTTCCAGTTCAAATTTATTTCTCCAGTCTCCAAAAACAGTTAAAATCAGGCAGTTAACTTTGCAATGGTGTTTTACTTGCCCAAGCCCTTTCAAGTTTCAAAGAAAGATAAAAACATAACTTGCAACAATTTTTCATCCCTAAATAATGAATGAATGAATCGCTATGGAAATACCACGAAACTGCTGTTGTGGTCGCCGTGTCCCAGACTTGCAGTCAAAACTCCTAGGTTTTAATTTCAGTTTGGCCATCAACTCAATGAGCAAGTTATTCAATAGCTTTGCCTCATTTCCTATGAGAAATGCTACCAGAGTATAAAGATTCATTTACAAAACAATGTGAAAAACACTTTGTGCTTAAATTCTGTAACTGTTCTTATCTATAGGCTTTAAGTGCACAATACAAAACGAGTACAATTTAGTATTTCTTCTTCTAATCTACACTTTTAGTATTTAATAATTATTTCCATTTGTTACTGATAACCATGTCATTATTCTGACATGACAACAATTCAAAAACAAGGAACTACGGAGCCTCAATGACAGCAGATAATTTTGATCACCAATTAATGTCATGAAACAACTATTTTGAGACATTTTCAAAATGCTTTCTGTATCCCTTTGGTCACTAAATATTAAATCTGGCTTCCCCTGCTTCTAAGAAACCCTGGTTCACATGGCCATAATCATGCAGCTGTGCAGACAATTCCTTTAAAGAAAATGAAAAAGTCTCACAAACTAAAAATCAAGAGTAACAGTGAACCATATTTCAATTTATTGACATTGTCAATTTATGAACAAGACAGGATTTTTTTTTCCCACGGAATGAGATCCTTTTCAATCTGCCATAACATGTGCCCACACATCTTCACCTTGGAAATGCAGCATTTCAAGCTGTAGTCAGGGTCTAGGAGGAAAAAGAAAATGCAAGTTGCTGGCCAGTTCTCTGTGTTTTCTTAAAAACTCAACATGAATATAAGAAATAACTTCCTTATAGTGAACTGTATAACTGTGGCTATCATTCACATTGCCGTGGCTCAGATGTAAAAAGTGCTGGTTCAAGTACACAGGCTTAGTCAAGCAGGCATTTTCCCGCTGAGTAAAAGTAAACACTCTCCCAGCATAAAGAAACTACTTTGCCTTTAAAAGACACTAACATCTCCTTGTGCTAATGAGGTGGGGTCTGTAACCCTGAAGGGCATAACAGAGAGGGGCTAATGCTTTGTTTAAGGGGATCGGACACTACTTCCTGACCCCCAGGACTTTGCAAAATCTCAGCATTAGATGCAGTCTGGCAGCTCTGAGCCGAGTGAGGCTAAATGATTTTGTTAACTTATTGTTAAAACAAAACAACTCAACATAAAACCAGGTCTCATTACTCAGAATTATGAGATTAGACAGAGAGCCCCTAGAAAAAGGGCTAAATTCAAAACACTGCATCTTCAGACTTGTAATAAAATATTTACTAATTCAAAATGAAAATGAAAAGTGCTTAGGGGAGACAGTTCCAATAAGTAAAATTGCTCATAACCATAAGCTGCCAAAGGATTAATATTTATCACATTTCTGTGCTATTATGGGTCTGAAGCTTCTTAAAAGCAAAACAAGAAAAATTAAGTCTGAAAAACATCTCTCTGATAATTTGCCTTGCCTACTTTTGAAATAACAATGTCAAGAAAGTACTTTAGAGATCAAACCACTTTTATAATGTGGAACACAAAAGTCTACACTTATCAACTGTACAGACCTTTTTATTTCACGAGAATTTAACTTTACATCACCAACATCTTTGGAAAAGTAAAATGAACCAAACCCTCTGAAAGCATAATAAATTAGCAAAACAGTATTGGCTGCGGGGTCTTGCAGATTTTATTGCTTGATACAACAGCAGGACCCTTGCCTGTGCCTGTAGTTATTATGTTCGGGAAGTAGTGATTTGTGAGAACGTTAGTAGTTCTGGGGGAAATAAAAATGTAAAGAACTGTAGTTTTTCATGCTCTTGGACTGTTACGTAACTCCAATTGCAATTATACAAGTGGGGGGGAGTTCATCCTCCAAATTATTTGATTTGTGCATACAAATGAAACAGGTTTAATTAAAATACGATGGCTCTCTACCTAAGCATTGCTAAATGAACTGAAAATCAATGTGCCAATTACTTCTGCTTGTCAGGGCCCAAGAAGACTTTCTTTTTATTAGGCCAGGGGACTTCTATAACCTGCATGCTTTAAATTATATTATCCCAATAACTAACTTCCAAATACACTGACTAAAAAATGAATAGAACCCAAAACTAAAATTATTTTGATCTTTATGGTGCTCCAAAAACTTAAGATGCAACTGTTCTTCTAAATAAATCAGTAACTTACAGATTATTCCTTCTTTACTTTCACAATTTTTACGCTGCTGCCAGAAGTCTTCTCAGCATTTGCTTTGAATTCTGTCTTCAGTGCATCTCTCACTGCTTTTGCACAGATCTGGGAGTATCGGATGTAGCTGGGAGAAAATGAGAGAAGATATATGGTTAATTATCAATATTCCAGCCAGACAGCTGTTACTGTGTTTTCGCTTTTCTTCCTGTACTTTTTATTTTGGTTTGGTTGTACCTTATTGTAGAATTGGATTTAAAAATATGACTAATGCCAAAAAGTAACTATACAAAGAAAAAGAACTAGAAAAAAATGTACCAAAGTATTAACTGGTGTTTGGATGGATGATCTTTGATTTTTCTTCTTTGTACTGTGTTTTCTCTTTAGTGTATATTAATTCAAAATAAAAGATGCATAAATGTTTTTAAAAATCCCACAGCATAGAAAAAGACTGAAATGTTTAGAGACCATAACATGAATCATCAATTCTCTCCTCGATTTCTCTCCTTAAAACTTTAATTATATTATTCTTGGAAAATGAGGTATACATAAGAGAAAACTATTTTGAATTAAAACAATTCGTTCTAAATTATTTAAACTCTTCTCTGAGAATACTGAATTCTGTCTCACAAGTCTGCCACTGAAAATAACCTCCTAATGAAGATTTCTAAATCAAACTGAAAAGTGCTTAGAGAACATCATCAATTCTAGCAGAACTGTAAAACCTGCTTCCTGTTTGGTAGATGGACTCCCATCAACACTGTAGTTTCCAAAAGATGTCAGATCACCTTTCCCACTTTTGAAAAACAGGAAGCGGGGAGGGGTGCTATTTTCTCATGTTTTAGAATTTATTTTGGGGACTCAGAGGTATGAGTTCCAATGCCTGCTTCCATTCTTACTAACTGGGTGACCTTCAGGCTGTTCAACCTTTTCAGCACGTTTACTCACCTGAAAAAAACAACAGAATAAAAGGACAATAATATCTGTCCTGTTGATAGCTGGAAGGAGGAAAAACAAGTGTGAAAAAGTACGGATCACAGGGTAGGTTGCCTAATAAACGGTATCTACTACTGGGACTATCATCCTTCCATCCTTCCAATTCTACAAGACTTCGCTGGCTTGACCTCAGCAAGTCGGGAAGCTCCGCTGTAGTGTAGTCACATGTACCCACAAAATGTAAAGTGCTACACCATCCAGTCAACTAACAAGGTGTGTCACCTAGAGCAAGGTACTTCTGCTCACTCAGGTGCACGGGTAAAAAAAAATCGGATGTGACAGCTAGACCAATGGTTTGCGGTTCCACTATGAGACACCATGTCCTCAAGTGGGTTCCATATTTGAGCTTTCCAGGAGCCACCTCTCATCTTTGTGAGGGGCTCTCGACAGTTACGGCTTTCACCCCTTTTAGACATAAGGAAACCTGAAATCAACAGGACTTAAAAGTTTAAAAAAAAATGTGTAAAGTTGTAAAAGGCTCCACCTCGATGCTGGATTAAAGGTCAAAGCTGCTAACGGCGGTCACGTGGAGAGAAATCTCCTGTTTCCCGAGGTGGATGTGACTGTACTACTTTCACCACCTGGCTCCAGCACCATTCTAGAAGAAAAAGGTTTGCTGAATAAGAGCTGGCCTCTCTCTCTCTCTCGAGAAACCTGCCATTCACAAAGGTGTCCAGGGGCACTCTGTGGGTGCTGGGCCGCACCGTCGGGAAGCGAGGCAGGACACAGACGCGCTCCCACGCGAGGTCGAGGCCGCGCTCGCCTGAGCGCTTTGCCCATAGCGACGCCATCTTGGTTGGGCTTGGCCCAACCCCGGTCACGCGTGGGGCCGCTGCTCCGTGTCCTGCATGACCTCTGGGCACCGGGATGCGCGCGGGCCGGCTCGCGAAGCCCTTCCCTCTGGAGGCCTGGGCCTACCTGAGTCCAGCCTGTCTCCAGTAGGCCACCATGCTGTAGGGAAAGCGGAGCTCGTCGGGCCGAATCGCCAAGACGCCGGCAATGTCGGCTCAGCCGGGCGGTTCAGCCGCAGGAAGATCAGACCACAGAAGCGGAAGGGGCGGGGCGTGCGGACCTGCCAATCACCGCCTCCTACCCGGCCCCGCCCCTGAGCACGGCCCCTGCTGCCCTGCCGCGGAAGCCCCCCGGCGCCGGGAGCCAATGGGCGCGCGCGGTCTGGACTGCGGGTGCCAATCCCGGGGCGGGCCGGCCGGCCGCGCCCACCTATTGGCTCCAAGAGCTCCCGGGGCGTGTGTCCCCCGACCTTCCGTATTACCCCGGCGGGGACGACCGGGGCAAGAAGGCCGGGGTGTCCCCGCTCGCTAAGGACCACTGAGCCGCGTGCTTTCGGGAAGCGAGGACGCGAGGCGGCGCGGGCACGGCCGCTCCGAGGGCCTGGCTTTGCGCCCGCTTCAGGGAAACGGCGCCGGCTTTTTTAAATCTGTGGACAGACAAGCGTGTCCTGAGAGCTGAGATTTAGAAAGGCTGTTAGGGCACCCCCTTTCTCGGAGTGACACTAAACCCTGGAAACCCAGTGGAGGACCCCCTAGCGTTTTCTGTAGTTCTAGGACCTGCTTCCGATGTGCGACAAGACGGAGGGTAAGGCAACAGTTGCCACTGTTGCCCGGAATGGATGGGAAGAAAAATGTGAGGAAAACCCACTGGAGGCACAGGGGAACTGCCACGCGGCCGGGAAAATGCTCATCTCAGAGCCTGTGATTTAGAGAAACTAACCCAACGCAGTGAAGGCTCACAGTCTAGGAATTAAAGTGTTTCTCTCATAAAGAAAAAAAAGCCTTTGCCCTTCACCTTTAATTACTAAAAAGAAATTATAATCAGGAAAAACATCACTTAAAAGAAAGTTTTTATTAACAAAAGTTTTCCTTAATCCACATTTCAACTTTATTAAATAGTCCAAGGGTTTCATTTATGAACACTTATTCCAGTTTAGTTCTCTTAAATTCATTTGCTTGTTGTGCATTTATGTTTAAAAAGGTAACTAACTGCACTGGAAAATGAAAATGTATAGTTTTATCAATAGGTCAGTTTTAAAAAAATCAAAGGATAAGGATTTAAAAATATTAGGGCATTACACCTTTTTCAGAACAAGGATAATTTACAGAAATTATACAAAGCAGATTTTCATCAAATAGCAATTATTTAGCGATGTTTTATTTAGCTGAAATGTTATTTCACTTGTAAAAACTATCTCCGGTTACAAAAAAAAATCAGAAACCTTATTAAATTTAACCTGCTTTTACAAATGTCCTAAGAAGTCTTAAGCTAAACAAAATTTAAGTAGGAAAACGATAATTTAAAAATAGTGTGTTATACTATTTCTGTGGTTTATGTACATATATTAACTGGTCTCTTGGATAGGAAACATGACTAGAAGTTTATCACACTAAGCACTGTAAAATAAAGGCAAGAGCTAATCATCTTCTAGCAAAAATAGTCTCTATGCAACAATTGCAAATGTCAAAGCTATTATTTAATGGTTAATTGCCTGCTACAGTACATAAAGTACATTTACTGGATTGTTTTTCAGTTTGCAGCTGCCCTCTTGACATCCCAAATAAGGAATTCCCGTTAAGTAAAACCTGCAGTGCAATTCACTCAGTGGTTAGTTTCAGGCCAAGCCTCCCCCTACCATTATCCTTGTTCTTCCCCACCGCCCCCAAATCCTGCAGTGGCACCATATTATTAAAAACACTAAGTACCTGGGATTTATGCCTCAGAGCAAGACATCATTTGAGTAATTTCAAATGATACACAGCTCCTTCATGTAAAAAAGATGTTTTGTGGTCACAATTACTTCAAAAAGTAATTATATTCAAATAACCTGACATATCATGCCTTAGCAATTACAAAACCATGATTTTGACACATGGCAATTTTTAAGTTAGGCAAATGTGAAATGCTAAAAGATGTGAACAGCTGTTCTTCTGTTTAAGTTAGAGCACTGCAAAACTCAGGTAATGACTTTTATTTTTTTCAGTTAACATAACCAGCCCACGATACAGCATACTAAATCACAAAGTACAAATCCAAGGAAGTTAATACCTTTACTAAGTTACAAAACTTGGGCAAATCAATACAGTACTCTTTTATAATGAAACCATACTTTTGTTGGAGTCATGTTACTTTAGTGATAATTTTCACTCCAAAAATATTTAAGTACCAAATCAAAACACTGGTTTTTAATGGTGGTTTATAGCATAGTAAGGTATTTTACACAAAATATATTTTAAAACTACACAATTTCTCCTTTTAAGTGAGCTCCCTTGTGCAAGCTGCTGAAGTGTACAGCAGCAGGGCAATGGGCGTCTATAGGAGGTGGCTCTGCTCTGTTCTGGGGTTGGTCCAAAGTCAGGTGGAGTTCCAATGTATGAAAAGCTTGAAAAATCTACCTTAAGGAGACTGAATATCAATACCAGTTTCCAAGGAGTTCTTGTTGAATTTTCACAGAGATACTGGAACCCTCAAAATCAGATAGTAATTTCAAACAACATTAATTTCAGATGATCCCTTTTATTTAGAGGCCCTGCATCTGTTTTGATCAAGTCACATAGCCTTACACCAACTTATCAAAAAAAAAAAAAAAAAACTACCCAAAATATAGTTGTATTTTTAAAATACCAAATAAATATATAGTCAGTTTGGAGAGACCTGGAGTACCCGACGTTGTCTACCAACTGTCACAATCACTTCTCTGCAAACGCTGCTGCTGCCATTGGAGTCCTTATGGTTCCTCTTGCTGAGGCTGTCAGTTCTTCAATCTCAGCATTTAATTTATGTATTACCCATTCCATTGCTTCTCGGCCCTTAAAAAAATCCAATACATTTATTGTTACTGAGGGAGAGCAAAGGCATATATCGAACTAATGACACACCAGGAAGTAACAAGGGGCGTGACAAGTTTAACTCAATCTCAGGATGACAGATCGTTTTTGTCCTGGCTTTTTCTAATGTTATTTAGCAAACATCAAATGCCTTGAGCAACTGGCTTGATCCATAAACTGACTTTTATTTTGTATGCAAAAGATGTTCTCAAATGAATCTACAATTAAATGACAGAATGTCTTATTTGTTTCATTATTATAGTGGTCCCCTTTTTAGGGGCAAGAAGGTCAAATCCCTTTTCTTTACATTTTAAACCAAAATCCTGTGCAAGGTCCTGCAGGATCTGGTCCTCAACTCACTCCTCACCCCTTCTCTCCTAGTGTTCTATGTAGTTCCTTGAAAAACAGCATTCCCTACTTCCTGTCTCAGGGCCTTTGCACACGCAGCTGCTCCACCTAGAACACTCTTCTTGGAATACCCCTCGCAATCCACCTGCCCCCATTTGGCACTCAGCAGAAACATCAGTTACTGAACACTCAATAAGCACTCTCATACCTTTCTGTACCTTTACTTTCCTAATTACATGCTGTATGATTAATGTCACCTGCCTCTTAGTTCCACGGGGGCAGGGACCACATTTGTTTTGCTCCCTGCTGTATACCCTGTCTAGCCTAGCACTCTGCATGGCACAGAGAAGGCATCCATGAGTATCTCCTGATAACCACATTCACCATGTGTTATGTAACAGTGCATGGCATCTTTCTCTAAACTTACTGTTTCAGATCATGCATTCTCAATAAGCAAAAATTGGTTCTTGGGGGGATGGAAAAAATCTCCCTCTTTTAATGTATAAAGCCCACACATATGTATATGATATATAACTTAATGGAGGTGGCAATTAGGGAAAAAATGTCTAAAATGAGTTGGGGGGAGACAACAGTGAAAAAAGGTTGAGAAACAGTGCTTTAAATGACACACAGCTACACATCATCGAGCACTTCCTCAGTGCTGGGCCTCAGGCTACACACTTTCCATATGTTATCTCATTTACTCCACATCAACCCTGTAAAATGGGTAATCTCCACTTTAAAAACGGGAAACTGAGGCATAGAAAGGTTAACTTAATTGCCCAAGGTTAAAAGGCTAAAAGTTAGAGCTTGGATGTGAACCCAGAGCCTTTGTAAGTAACTGCCCAACGTGCTGCAGTTTCCTATGGTAGAATGGGCAAGGGTCAGCTTACAAGGACACACATGCAGTCAGCACCCCATTCCATTCCCAGGAAATGAACCAGGGAATAATAACCAAGAAGCAGCCTCACTTACTTTACTAGCGTTTGAGGATATGGTACTTGCCATCAGTCCTTCAAGGTAACTGCTGAGGCTAACTCCTTTCACGGTGATTATGGCTTCTTGTGTCAAAACAGTTCTGGAACAAAACATATTCACACAGGTTCAGATGACCCAGCTTTCATTTTCAAAAAACTTGATAAAAAAACCTTAAACACCCTTTACGATACATTTGTTAAAATATTTTTTACTCACTTTTCTGGATCCTGAGGATGTGGTTTGTATATAAGTCTCTCATCTACTGAAACCATGTTTGTAAATGAAATCTACAGAATGAAGAAAAAAAAAAAGATCAAATCATTTTGGAACTGAAGATTCAAAATGTTGCTAAAATCAACACACAAGCCAAAATCTTACTAAACATACAAAACAATAAATAAACCGCTGCTATTACTGCATAAACTATTCACTGCCTACTTTTTATTTAAAAAGCAAAGTTGAGGAAATAAAGTATAATAATGATAATACACATAATCCCAAACTCATTTTATTGAGTGCTATCCCCTTAGAGATAGGCAAGATCATGAGAGCAGGAAGGGTAAGGAAGCAACATCCAGGGCCAAGTTAGGCCAGCACATAAGCAGGGATTCTCTGAACCACATCATGAACACGCACTCACTTCCACGGCAACTAGGAGAGGGACAAAGAACTCAGCCAGACAGTTCGAAATGAAACAAAAGGGAGCCAAGACTTACATTAGTAGATTTAAGTTCCATTGTTTTCTCTACAGGATCAACTACAGAATGTTCTTGCACATATGTTTTCGTTCTTGCTGCACCAATAAGCTAAGTAAAACATTCAGAACTAGGAATCAGAGGAGGAAGAATTTCTTACCAAGTGTATCAATATTTTATTTGAAGGAAAAAATGTGTTACAATATTTTGAACCAAAAATCTGTTTCCTAAAAACCAGAGGAAACAAGCAAAGATCAGAAAGGAGGCCTATTCACATATCATGGATGAGAGGAGACTGCCAGACACAAAAACTTTTCCCAGAGGCAATTAGAAACCAGCCCACTGAGAACGTCTGCAACGTGAGGCACCACGCTGAATCTGCCGCAAGGCGACGGTGGAGCGCTGAGGCTGAGATATGGAAATCAGGTTTGGGGCAACATGGCAGCTAGAAAAAGGAGAACTCAAAGGCATCTGTCAGTATCTTCCTAGAACAGCCCAAGGGAGGGGGCACCTCAGCTTCATTCTCCAGACAGAAAAACAGCGTTCTTACGACGGAGGATCACACGTCAGTGTCCACTGTCACTCCCTGTGCTATGACCCCAAGCCCACCCCCTGACCCTGCTTGTTTCTGTGTCTGCACTATGGTTTGCATAAGGAGGCAGTAAGTACATTCCTATTGAAAATGTGTACTTTAGTTTTCTTAGTGAACCTACTCTCCATAAAGAGACCCTCTAAAGAAACCTGGATCCACTTATTACACCAGTTTTCTCGCATTATGGTAAACTGGCATTCTAGTTTCTTCCTGGTAAAATCTGCTCACTAAAGCCTGCTCATTCTTAAGGGAATAGAATTGTTTCTAAATGTACAGGAAGGAGTTCCAGACCTTGGAACAAATGTGGCAATAACAAGTCCGAGAACATAGTCCTTACTTAATGTACACAACCCACCACTGACCACAGAACTGTCACCTAACAATTATGACCAGACCATTACTGCCAAACCTTAGTATTGGTCTCAAGTCGCTGGCAAAAGCAGAAAAAGCAGAATAGAACTCCTTTCAGATCACATGGCATTAGCTGGCTTCCTTAAGAAAATTTTATCGGGTGCCTTCATGAAGACTGTAATAATATTTCCAATTCATTATACACTCATAATTCAAGTTTATTATAATACAACTTGAATGGATGCAAAAAATGACATTCAGAATCCGCTCCCACAACCTATTTGAAAGTATAATGCGGTTTAGAAAACTTCTCTACAGCAGTCACATTTCTCTGGGAATAAAGACACACTTACAGACTTCACAATGGAAGGCAGTCCCCACTCTGTGCTGAGAAGTCTGTGGCTGTGCAACTTTCCAGAGAGATCTATATGTCTGTCCAACACATCAACTCCAACCACACTTGGGTTCATAGGGTTTGGGTATTTCTGCATTGCAGCTGTTGTAACAGTTTCCCACGGGTGGCTGGTGATGTGAACCAAAAAAAAAAAAAAAAATTCAAACATTTAAAATTATGCATATGAGTTAAACAATTTTTATAATCTATCAAATCATTCATTACAATGTAAGTTTAATGAGTTTACATAGGAAAAATTACCTTCTGAAACACTGATGATTATGGGAAACTGATCTACATTTTTAACAGGCTTCAGTATTTTTCCACAATACAGGCTATGTAAAAAAACTCATATCTATAAAGATCAAAGCAGTTTACACCATCTTTCCTACTTATCCTTATCCACTTTCACATGTAAATTGTTTCTAGGAAGAACCAGTGATTCATGAAAATGTATTTAAAAATTATGTTCCACTGAAACAAATAGCCAAAAGTATCATTATGCCATTTATTATTTTTTCTGACCCCAATTCTATCAGTTTATACGGAAGTAACAAAAGTAAAAGAGTTTATGGGCACTATAAATTCTTACAGGGATCACAAAAAGATCCAAAGCATTGATTTAATTATTGAACTTTCCCTTCATTTTAATGTAATAAATAACAGTGGCTCCTCCAGTCAATCTTTATCTACTGTTTTTCTCAAAAGAGTGATTCTGATTTCTGTTTTGAAAAGGTCACTCAATATAATAAAATGTCCTTAAGGTGCACTCCTAATATACTATTTTCTAATATTCTCTTTTAATATAATAAGCACTTGCTTATCACCTAGTATTGAAGTGGTAATAATATCACATCACTTGAGAACTTGCAGTATCTTTATTTTCTTCAAAAAGGCACATGTGCTTGGGTGATTCAAAATGTGATGCAACCTTTGTTCACTTCACAACTTCTGTGAATAAGACACTTGTACAAAAAATATCATTTTCAAAAGGACCCCTTATTAAGTACAATCAGTATTAAAGGTGACTTAGTCCACCTGCAGTCTGATTCTGATGCCTTCTACACTACTTATCTGTGCTCTCATCTTCACTTAAAGGAAAAAGACAAGATCTGGGGATGATGTTTCAAGCTACAATGACTGTTAAGCCACACAGCATTACTTTTTATTTTTCTAAAAGTAAAACAAGTAGACATTATTCCAACCTTTTAGAGAACTCAGATTGACAACTACATCTTGTTGACAAAAGGAAAATCTCAACTCCATTAATTTCCCAGAACCCTGGACAACCAGTGACATCATTTTTAATGTTTTCATTATAATATTCTTTTCTATACAATATTGTACCAATGAACCTCATTCTGTCTTTAGTCTCCAGCCTTATCCAGCAATCAATGCAGGTATATAAGCAGAGTTGCTTCATCAATCTGAAGTGTCCCCACAAATCGAAGCATACAGGCCAAGCACTGATTCTTACCAAGCCAACTCTCTAAAATGAAAATCAGATGAACCCTCCCCAGGTCTCCATCCAGTCATATGCCATGGTTAGCTGGCTTCCATGCCCTTACCTCTTCCCCCAACCCTCTCTAAAAAATTAATAATCGCAGGACTTCAGGGTGGTTATGCATTATTTGTAATTTAGTCCATCTCTCCTTTCTGAACCAACTTGAAACCATTGATGTTGACTTAGCTTGGCTCAAGATTGCTTTATGAACCATAACCAGCTCAAACATTACAAACAATACTTATTATGATTAATCTTCCAGCAATTAATCTGAGCTGTATTAACATAATTACGTGGAAAAGATCTCACAATGGAAGACATTCAAAGACCACGCCAAAGTAGAATCAGGAGGACCTGGCTATGGCTCACTGACTGGTCCAACTTCTTCACCTTTGAAACAAGGTGAGGACATTATTAACTCCACCGGCACAGCATCGAGGTCTTGATTTACTTATGAAAATGTAATCAATCCAAAGAACAGTGGCTGACACATACTGGGCATCTCTATAAGTTGAAGGAATCAATGAATGACTTCACCTGGATGCCAACTATAGGCCTCAGAAGAAAAGTGTTGGAAAATCAAAGACAGATAAGATGTAGAATGATGACTTAGACATTGTTAGAGAGTGACATCCTAAAGATCAGAAACAACGCTCAGATTTGTCAGGGGAGATGATGACTTCAATTTCAGACAGGCTGAGTTTTAAGGGCCTGTGGGACAGGACGGTAGCAATGCCTAACAGGCACCTGAAAATGAAAAGCGAAGCTCAAGAGAGGCTGGAGCTCAAGGTACAGATCTGGGTGCCATAAATGTATACCTATCATTTGGGACTTTGACCAAACAGCTCAGATTATGTGGGGAGAAAGCACGGATCAGGGCTGCTTCTCCCAGGACAAAAAAAAAGTCTGTGACAAAAAGAGAAACAAAAAAGAAATTAAGATCACAGGTAAAATCCAATATAGGAAGGCCAACACAGAATCTCACTGAACATTTACACTGAATGGGAAAAGACAGGGAAGAGCTGAAGACAAAGGCAGAAAGAGTGTAGAGGGAAGGAGGGGATGAGCCAGGAAGAAGAGTTAGGGAAGATATGGGAGAAGACATTTCTAGGGAGACTGAGTGCCAAGCACCTCTGAAGCATGCAAACCCAGAAGAGGACTGAAGCATGCAAACCTGGAAGAGGACTGAAATTAAACATCCTCGGAGCTGAAATGGACTAGTGATGAATGTGACCAGGTTAATGAACATCTAAATGACTACAAATTTCGGGTCTTTTTCCTCCCAAAAAGACTAAACAGTAGGGGGAAAAGAAAGCTTCCTTCTGATTCCAGTATTCTATACTTTGCAGGATACAGCAGGCCCTAGGATGTGTCCCACTAAGTACAAATGCGGACAACGTTTTAAAAGTTGCCTTCAGAGGCCGGGCACAGTGGCCCACACCTGTAATCCCGGCACTTTGGGAGGCCAAGGCGGGCGAATCACCTGAGGTCAGGTGCGACCTGACCAGGGCGAATCACTTTGAGACCAACCTGACCAACATGGTGAAACTCCGTCTCTACTAAAAATACAAAAATTAGCCGGGCGCGGTGGTGGGCGCCTGTAATCCCAGCTACTTGGGAGGCCAAGGCAGGAGAATCGTTTGAACACGGGAGACGGAGGTTGCAGTGAGCCAAGAACACGCCACTACTCTCCAGCCTGGGCAACATAGCGAGACTCTGCCTCAAAAAAGAAATTTAAAAAAAAGTTGCCTTCAGAGACATTTTTAAAAACATAAATGGCTTTGTAGCATATTTATTTACAAGGCTATACTAATTAAAACAGTGTGGCAACGACATTAAGATCAGCGGAACAGAGCAGGTAACTCGGGAAAAAAAAGGATTTCGCTGCTTAAATTTGTGGCTCTTTTGTAAATGGAATCAGGGACCTGGAAGAGAATATAATTCTCCACATCCAACTGGTTCAAGGCCTATTTTCGTTAGTAAACATTTCACATTATCCAAAAAGATGTTCCTGAACGTGGCCTCAAAGAGCTAACACGGGTAGGCCCTGACGACCGTCCTTTTCCATCTCTCAGATGAAAATGGGTAACCCAGGGTCACACGCTTGTTACAGCCAGAGCTAGACCTTGAATTCCAAATCCGAGGCTCTGCTGCGTAGATGAACGAGTTGTGAAAAGGCTTCACATCCTGGCGGTCAGAGTTCACCCGAAATTCACATTCGAAGGTAGAAACTCCACCCAAACGGCGGCCAGGGAAAGTACACTCTGGAGAAAACCAACACCTCCCTCTTGGGATCCTCGGGTCCACGTCCCAAAGGGGTTTCACAGGGCGGGATGTGGCAACCCTGAGTGCTGTCAAGGGCTTCGTGCTCCGCGACGCCCCCAGGACCTCAGGAAGCCGCCGGCCCGAGGCTACCTCATGGTGGGGGACAGCCCGGAAGTGGCCCCGTAGCCCTGCCGGTCGCAAGGCCGCCTGGGTCTGGAGGTCGGGGCCGTCCCCTCGGCTAGGGCGCCTCGGGGTCGTGACCTTGGTCTGCCCTCCGTGTCGCCGGGGCCCGCAGGCTTCAGAGTTCGCTCCCCTCGCTAGGCCCGACGCCTAGAAGCCTCCTGCGGGCCGCCTCTGCCTCGTCTCGACTCCAGGGCCGGCGTGCCTGCCCTCCACGGAGCCGACCCGCGCCCCAAACTTACTCAAAGACGTGCTCCGAAGTCCAGATCTTCATGGTGCCGGCACCCTGAGCGATGTCCGGGTAGCGCCAGGGGACAACGAGGCACAGAGGCTACACCTGCCCCTGCCCCGCCCCCAGCACCCCAGCCGGCGGCGCAGCGCGCAGGCGCTGTCGGGCCCGACGCGAGGGACGTCCAGACGCGCGGCCCCACGCCCTATCCCGGCCCGGGTTTTGCCCCAGCCTTGCGCGCGGCGCAAGGAAACCCCGCCTCTTAGCGCCGGGCGCATCGCGCCGGCGCAGTGCCGCAGACGGCAGCTGGAGGGGCCGGCGCGGGCGCTGTGCTGCGCAGGCGCGGCGGGCTTGTAGCGAGCCTTGACCTCTGGGCAGAGTTGGGTCAGGTCCAGGAGGTTCCTGCGAGCCCGCTTGGCCCTCCTTGTCCTTCTGGCCCAGCACATCCTCGCCTGGCATTTCGAGGCGTGTGGACGCATGCGGTCAGCCTGCTGACATAGATGTTCCTTGTGGTGGTCACTTGTGCAAAATTTCCTGATGCCCTATAGAGAGTTCCAGCCACCTCCTGGGTCAGCCCGGGCTGTTGTCCCAAATCCACCAGCCACCCAGCCGATCAGCTGTGCCCGTCCCACCTGCCCGCCAGGAGCTTGCAGCCCTTGGAGGGGATAAATAAGGCGTGACGCGGAGAAGCTAACATCAGACCTGCCCATGAATAATACCCCTACGAGGGATGCGGTCCGGAAGCACGGTGCCAGGGGTCGGGTAGAAAAGCTTCCTGGCCGGGCACACCTTGCCCTAGGTGCATAGGATGGATCTGAGCTGAGATGTCTCTCCCAGAGAGACTTCCATCGTCATCATTTCTCACCTTGTTGCTCTGCTCCATCACAATATCCTGTTGCATTTTTTATAGCACGTACTCCTCTGACATCATTTTGTTAATTTATTTGTGAAAATTGACAATCGAACTGAGTTCTTGAAGGCAAGAATCTTGCCGGTCTTGCTCAAAAATCATTCTCAGTGTCTCCCATGTAGTCAAGGCTCAATGATTACTTATTGAAAAATGAAAAAAATCAATAGCTATTTGTGGGATGAATGAATTAATGGAGTCATCTAGTTTATTTGTTGTAACTTCCGCTAGACTGTAAGCCCCTGAGGGCGAGGCTCTTGCCAGACTTGTTCAGTGATTTCCCCCTTCCTAAATGACAATTATTTGTTGCATCAATGGATGAAAGAATGACTAAGAATTGCTGGGGCAGGAGGAGGTGGCATGTGGTTTCATTCAGAGATGAGCCTTGTCCAGGGAACAGACTGCCTGGCTTAGCTTTTGGAATACGGCTTCCCACCCTGCTCTCCTGCACTCTCCACAGCCGTCTACCTCCTAACAGAACAATTTGCCATTTTAAATGAAGGTTATGGAGGAAAATCTTTACATCTAGTTACTTAGAAGCTTGTTAGAAGGACCACCTCATTCTTGTTCTTAGCTTGTTTGATTGTTAAAGACAAAAAGCCAGGTTAATTTAGGAGGGAGGATAATTTTTCAAAATAACATAAGTCCTTTATACAGGAAAACAAAAATTACATTAGACAGGAAGGAAATAATATGGTTGGGTAGTTGCTAAGTGCAATTTGTGGTACCTGAGATTTTCTTTTTTTAAACCTACAGTACTTAAGAGTGATTTCTTGGGGAGGTAATGCTTTAAGGGCTGCTGAGAGTACCTCAGCCTTGACTAAGATGCAGTTAACGTCGCTGGGTGTTAAAAACACTGGTTCAAGAACCATCAGCACAGAACAGCCTGTCCCTGCTATTCCTGGAGTTCCATGAGGCTGTTCACCATTCAGCATTCCTGTTCTGTTTATTTTAGAGAACATTATTCTGCCCTCAAGTTCAAAATTTCTGTGTTTTATTCATGAAAATTAAATGACACCTATCTCCCGTGCCCCCAGCACATACACTATATCAGTCTAATTTTACTTACTAGATCTAGAGTGGTGGGATGGGGCATGGAAAGATGGAGATCCAGGACCCAATTGTCTTCTCTGCGTGTCTCCTCATGGTGGAAATACTACCACCTCTTGCTTAGATTTGGAGGGTAAGACTTACATAATGATTATCTCCCGGAGACTCTGTTAGGAGACACAGAGGAAGCAAATTAATGGTTTTTAGATACCTAAGCACTGCATTACTTGACAGTGCCTCTCACAGAAACAGAGAAGTCATTAACAACATATCATTACTTTGATTTGAAATTAACTAGGTGACTGGTAGTTATGGCCCTTGCCCCAGGGATGACACACATCTCCACACCCTTCCTGCTGGGATCTCCTGTTGGGATCTTGCTGAGCTCCGTGTCTGGGATGAGAATGCAGACATTAACTCTTACCTACAAGGAACTTTACAACTGGCCAGGAACCAAAACCAAAACACAAGTCAAGAATCAGCTAGAGGATATTTATTTATTTTTTAGACAGAGTCCCACTCCGTCACCCAGGCCCAGGCTGGAGTGCAATGGCACGATCTTGGCTCACTGCAACCTCTGCCTCCCAGGTTCAAGTGATTTTCCTGCCTCAGCCTCTGGAGTAGCTGGGATTACAGGTGCGTGCCACCACACCCAGGTAATTTTTGTATTTTTAGTAGAGATGGGGTTTCACCATGTTGACCAGGCTGGTCTTGAACTCCTAACCTCAAGTGATCTGCCTGCCTTGGCCTCCCAAAGTGCTGGGATTATAGGCATGAGCCACCATGCCCAGCAAGAATCAACTAGAGGATATTTAAAGGAAGGGTTGGGTGTTCACAGCCAAGAGACCCAGAACTTTGAAGTGCAGCCTCTGGGTCCTTATGGAAGGTAGTGGGCAGAGGAGGATTGGCTAAGAGGCTGGGATCAGGGGTTGGTATAGCAAGAGGCAGATGGCAGCACTGACATGAGTGGCCCCATGTTAGCCAGTTCCAGAGACAGGCCAGGCAGGAGAAGCACTCCATCGTCAGCTGGGCCTCAGCTACTGTTATTTCCAAATTCCCCTCACTTGCACACCATCTTTACAGTTGTTGCCCTATCTTCATTCCACATGTCCCATTGTTCTCGGACCAAATCAACGGTCAGGCTGCTTATTCTCAAGGCCCAGTAACGAGATGCAGATGAACTGGGAGAGAAGGGAGTTAACCGGTTACAGGAAGGAGGCCTGGAGATTATCACCAGACCAACTCAAAGTTACAAAGTTTTCCAGAGCTTATATACCTTTTAAGCTATATGTCTATGTGTAAGTGTGCATTCATCTAAAGACATAAGTGATTAACCTCTTCTAATCTATAACTAAGATCTGAGTCCTGAAGACCTTCCTCTGGAGCTTCAGTAAATTTATTTAATCTAAATGGGTCCAGGTGCTGGGATGATTACTCCTGCTACGTCATGGAGGTTTGGGGAATTCCTTCAGACCCCTAATAAACGTGTCTGTGGAGGCCTGGGGAGTTTCTTCAGACCCCTAGTAAAACTTGTTTAATCCTAAGCAGGTTCTGTTAAGAATTCCTTTGCCATCTTGTCATACTTCAAGGCCCAGGAAAGGCCTAGACAAAACTCTTGGTGGGCTTTCGTGACATTCCAGCCTTTGTGTAAGGACACTGGCTCTTTTGGCTTTTCATATTTAACCACTCAGTCAGCATGGAAACAGTTGTTATGGAGGCCTGCATCAGTGAGACCTGGCCTGCCACACCATTACTACTTGATTTTTTATATCACTGTGGTCTAAGAAGAAACGTACTTGGTCTTTGTCCCACATTCTTGTCACAGAGCTCCTAAAACCCTTGGGATTTCCTGAATGATAGGGATGCCTTTGATTATTTATAACAAGCTCCTTTTGATACCATCTCCAGGTAGATGGTGTTGGAATTGTAATGGCTGCTAGAGAATTGTGTGGTTGGTGGAGAGTACCCCCACACATCTATGTCGGAACGTATGTGTGTTGAGAGTCTAGTAGTAGGAAAAACCGTGTGTTTTTGTCAGAATCAGTTTCCTTACAAATACACTTGAAAGGAAACTTTATATAACTACTTTCAATAGAAAACCAGTATTTTTACCCTGATAAATGCTAAATACATGACTCTTAAAATAAGGCAGTGAGCCCCGTGGGCCTTCCTAACACCTTCTCGTCTCCTCACAAAGTGGGCATGTCTCACTTTGGTGCTGACTTCCAAACTTCCCAGGTGCTTTTTGGACTGTCATCCATTCTCCTCAAACTCCAAGCCACCTTTTCTTCTGAATCTCTCAGCAGTGACCTTTATCTCTAAATTCACTGTGAACTCCTTCAACTATCTTCTTCTCTTTGTATTCTCATGAATCCTTTCCGTGTATCTTCTTAACTGAGAATCTTTCTCTCTTTCCCTCCCTCCTTCCCTCCTTCCCTCCCTCCCTCCCTCCTTCCCTCCTTCCTTCCTCTCTCTTTCTCTCTCTCTTTCTTTCTTCCTTTCTTTCAACAGAGTCTTGCTCTGTCTCCCAGGCTGGAGTGCAGTGGCGTGGTCTTGGCTCACTGCAACCTCCTCCTCCTAGGTTCAAACAATTCCCCTGCCTCAGCCTCTTGAGTAGCTGGGATTACAGGCATGCACCACCGCTGGCTAATTTTTGTATTTCTAGTAGAGATGGGATTTTGCCATCTTGGCCAGGCTGGTCTCAAACTCCTGACCTCAAGTGATCCACCTGCCTTGGCTTCCCAAAGTGCTGGGATTACAGGCGTGAGCCACCATGCCCGGCCTCGTTTTTACATTTTTATTTTAGAGACAGAGCTTTGCTCTGTTGCCCAGGCTGGAGCGCAGCAGCATGATTATGGCTTACTGCAGCTTTGACCTCCTGGGCTAAATTGATCCTCCTGCCTCAGCCTCCCGAGTAGCTGGAACTACAGATGCGTGCCACCATGCCCAGCCATGATAATGTGTCCCTTCTCCTTTCCAGTCTTTTTGTCTGTGCTCCCTTCATTTAGTCATTGCACAAATAACAACTGATCATCTATTCTGGGTCATCCCTATCACACTACAGCAGCAGGTGACAATTTCCCTAGGGACAATATTCCCCAGGGGACATTGGCACTGTCTGGAGACATGCTCGGTTGTCCCAACTGGTGGTGAGGGTGCCACTGGCATCTGTGGGTAGAGGCCAGGGATGCTGCTAAACACCCTACAATGCACAAGATGGCAACTGATTCCCTGCCCCAACAAAGAGGGATCTGGCCCCAAATGTTGACAATGTCAGTGTTGAAAAGCTGGGGTTCATCTAACAGGCTCTTATCTCTGTCCCAGTCTACCTGTCTGTTTGATGTTTTCTCCTCCCATTCTCCAACTCAGCTGAACCCACAGCCACATAAATCTCTCGCTATCCTTACAGGCCATGCATTTCCACACCCTTGAACTTTGCACATGGTGTTCTCTCCACCCAGAATGCACTTTCCTCTGATTTGCCCTGGAAAGTCTTACTCATATCTTGAGATTCTGTGCAAATACTCTACTCTCCAAGTGTCTCACTGATACGCCTCTCCCCACTAGCTGAGCACAGTGCCTTGTTTCGGCTTCTGTGCTCCTGTTTGCATTTGACACAGCCCTCATTATGACACATCACTGTGGAAGTGTTGTGTGTGTGTCCACACTGCAATTTAAAGTCCAAAGCGATGACTTCTGTGTTAGAAGGATGGGGGTGGGAGCATGGCTCCTTATCAACCTCTTCATCATTTGAGTCCTTACTATAAATGTGGCCACACAGTGAAGCAAGAATCATCATAACAAGAAAATATTTGCCACTGGACCAAATCTGTACATATAAACTTGGTGCCTTATGAAAGCAGCAGCATAGATCCTCATCTCTTGAACCTATGTGATTGCTGGTTAGTCTCCCACTGATTGTCCAAGGCTAAAAATAACACAAGTGGTTGGAAAGTGAAACCAAAACTCTTGGAGAAGATGCAGAATTTCATCAAGTTGATGAGAATGATATTCAAGAACTCCTTCATTATACACTAACCCATCAATAGATGACTTTGTGTAGAATTAAAGCAGTTAACATTTGAGCAGACAAAATTTGCAAGGGATGGTTCACAAAGAAAATGATATGAATGGCTAAAAGTTGGGAAAGACCCTTGGGAAAAATATTCGAGTCCTTGAATATTTCTGCAAAGATGTCCATCTCTGCGACTGAGTTGTGAAATTCAAACATATTTTGCAGTGCTATTTTCCAGTTTGGTGAGGAAAATCATTGCAGAAACCAGCACTTGGTTCATTCTATGTGATAACAATTTGATAGAGTTACAATTTTAATCTAACACATGTATATATATATATATATCTCATATAAATATCTATCATTATATATATCACTAAATATACACATATGGATATATGTGTATATATATAAACTTACTATCATTACTTTATTTTATGTTATTTATTTATTTTTGAGATGGAGTCTCACTCTGTCGCCCAGGCTGGAGGGCAGTGGCACAATCTAGGTTCACTGCAACCTCTGCCTCCTGGGTTCAAGCAAATCTCCTGTCTCAGCCTCTCAAGTAGCTGGGATTACAGGCACCCGCCACCACACCTGGCTACTTTTTGTATTTTTAGTAGAGATGGGTTTTCACCATGTTGGTCAGGCTGGTCTTGAACTCCTGACCTCAAGTGATCCGCCACCTCAGCCTCCCAAAGTGCTGGGATTACAGGTGTGAACCACCGCGCCCAGTCAGTATCATCATTTTATGTTTCATTTTTCAGGGTAAAGTGTCAGCTGCACTTTTTGTTTTTCATCATTTACTGTAAAATATTGGTGTTGCTTTTAAGTGGATTTGCTTTCAGTGAGCTTATTGGGTACCAATTGCATACCAGAAATGACAGCTTTCTTCAAACTCCAACAGCTAGGACTACACAGGGAGGTCGGTGAGGAGAGAGATGCAATCAGTACTTCGGTTACAAACAATAAGGGCAGCGGTGATAGGAGAGGAGCAGGAAATTGGAGCCATGTTTAGGGAGCTGTACTGGCACAGCCTGGGACACTCTCACCTTTTCACTTGTGGCCCAGGTGGCCCTGATGGAATAGAGAGCCAGAGTCTGCGTGGCCATAGAATAAGCCAGAGAGAAGTGACCAGCACAGCTCAAGCCTGAGATTTCAACATCCCTATCAGCTCTCCAACCTAGGGAGTGTAACTGGCTGAGAAGGAGAGACCAGAACACAGGAGGGGCTCAGGGGCTCCCAAGCCCACAGACATGGCGTCCACCCCTTGTCTCTGCAAAGGCAAACTCCCCATTTTAGGAATCACATTACTCGTAATTTAATACAAATCTTTCTTTCTTTCTCTCTTTCTCTCTCTTTCTTTCTTTCTTTCATCTTTCTTTTTTTTTCTTTGAGACAGGGTCTCTTATGTTGCCCAGGCTGGTCAAACCCTGGCCATAAGTGATCCTCCTGCCTCAGCTTCCCAAAGTGCTGGGATTACAGGCATGAGCCACCCCACGCAGCCTAGAATCTAGAGTCAAATTCAATTTTGTTTCCATTAGTGACTGAAGATTTCAGGTAGCCATACAGAACTTCCTGTCTTTATAATTTTTCCCATTTTTTGTTTACCTAAATATAGAAATAACTTATTCTTGAATCCCTGTCTTAAGAAATGAATCTCTTCTGGAAAGCTCTGACTATCACAGGAATTCCCCATCCTGAGAAATTAAAGGTAATTTCTTAATGCTAAATCAATCTGTCTAATTAGCAGTTTTTCCATAACCAGGTCCATGTCAAAACTAGCTTTTCTCTTTTTCTATGCTAAAAGGTTTTATCCTGAAAAGACTCTCATATACTCACATACATGATGGTATAAAACCTGGCCCAGAAATTCTCACTGGGATAATGAAAATGTCATCATTGCATGTGTGTCCTGAGATGAACAGTTCTTGCAGTCCTTTCTTTTACATTCGTTTGAGTGATATTGGTTGTTTCCTATTACAACATCAGGAGATGGAAGTCACTGACCAGCTGCCAACACCTGAGCACCACAGGCTCATAGTTTCTCTTTTTTCTTTTCTCTTATGTGGGACCTTTTTTTTTTTTTTTTTTTTTTTTTAGCTGGAGTCTCACTCTGTCACCTAGGCTGGAGTGCAATGATGCGATCTCAGCTCACTGCAACCTCCTCCTCCTGGGTTCAAGCGATTCTCCTGCCTCAGCCTCCCAAGTAGCTGGGATTACAGGCATGCATCATCATGCCCAGTTAATTTTTGCATTTTTAGTAGTGATGGGGTTTCACTATGTTGGCCAGGCTGGTTTTGAACTCCTGACCTCAGGTGATCCACCCGCCTCGGCCTCCCAAAGTGCTGGGATGACAGGCGTGAGCCACCGCTCCCGGCCATTATGCAGGGCATTTTTTATTTGCAGTCACCAGACAGAGACCTGCTGCTTGGTGACCGTGGCCAACGCCACGAGTCCTCTGCATGTCTTTCACATCATGAAGGGGGAAGGGGGGAAATCCTCTCTCATGGGCCAAGATTAAACCTCTTCGTGAACCACGTAATTAGGTTTACAGAAGGGGACAGAGCCTGGCTCTTGTCATGGAGGTTGGTGGTTTTCATCACCCTGCTGAAGGAAATTAGTTCTCTGTCTTTGCTAGAGGCAAATGGATCAATCCTGAAATAGACTTAGGCCTTGAAGGGGCCCCCATTCCAAGTACCCTCATCCACAGGGGGTCTTGGAGACAGGCAAAGAGATATGTAGCTGCATATTGGCCTGGGTTGGATCCAGACAGCTGCTTTTTGTGTGGCCTATTCTTGCTTGACTTTATGTTGGTGACCTTTTGGGGATAACATTTCAGTGGCCAGCAGTGTAAACACCAAGGGAGGGAGCAATGACAGCCATGTTCTCCTTCCTGAAAGCAGTTTAGCTGCCTACAGTTTCAAAGGATCAAACCATCACATCCTTCAAGCCCCCAGGGCCCAAACTATTTAATAATAAGTGCCTGGGCAATATTTTGGAATACTTTTCTTTCTCGCAGCCCAGAGCATGCCACACCTATTCTGTCACTTGCCAGTGTGACATCTTGTAAAGAAAGGGAAGCAGGGTTTGGGAGGCCCAGGTGGGAGGATTGCTTGAGGCCAGGAGTTCGAGACCAGCCTGGGCAACATAGTGAGACCCCCTTGTCTCTACAAAAAACAGAAAAAACTAGCCAGGCATGGTGGTGTGCGCCTGTATTCCCAGCCACCTGGGAGGCTGAGGCAGGAGGATTTAAGACCAGGAGTTTGAGGCTGCAGCGAGCCGTGATTGCACCATTGTAGCCTTGGCGACAGAGTGAGACCCAGTTTCAAAAAAAAGAAAAGGAAGGGCGAGCAGGACGATTATTCCAGTTTTATAGATGGAAAATGGAGGCGAAGAGATGCTGGTGCCTCTCCCATCCAATTCCTAGCCTTATTCTCTCATCACTAGATCATGGTGTGGGGTGTTAAAGGTGATACCACGTCAATACACAGCTTAGGCAATGGGCTTCCCTTGGTTCCCGGGTTCAGACCACAACAGAGCACAGCTGTTCATCCAAGTGGGACCTGCCGGGTTACCCCTGTTCATTCTGTAAGAAGGTGAGTGTATTACAATGTTCTGAACATAAGTGGATGTGTAACAGATACTTGCTGGATTCTATTCCTGGAATTTGGGATAGAGTCAGCGTTTGGCTTTTTCATGGTCTTTCTGAGAAGTCCATTCTGCAGAAGTGTGACATTTTATGTACATTTAAAAAATTGCATTAAAATCAAGCAGAATAGGGTGGAAGAGTAGAAGGAAAGTCAGTTGTTTGTCATGAATCATCTTGTAGGGACAGAGCTGGCCCTTTTAAAAAATATTTATTGTTTCAACATCAGGACTCTGAACCCCCAGTGCAGAAGGATAGCATGATACCCTGGAGTAGAGTGAGGAGCCTAACATTGTAGGTGGAAGGTTTTGAGTATGGCCCCAAGAGTAATATATTCAGTGAGTCTCTTCTGAAGCTCCAGGGGTCAAAAAGTACCAGACAACAGGTACCCGTGGGCCTGGAAATAATCCCCCTCCTATTCACCTGGGAGGTCATTGCTTGTCCTGTTGTCATGCACTCAAACTAGTTGACTCAGTCATTTCAATGAACAAAAGACTAAGCCAAATTATTGGCATTCAAGACGGAAACCTGGATATGGGATGGCTGGCCTCTCTAGCCATGTGCAGGCACAGCATTTGCACACCTGAGTCATGTCAGATAACTTTTTTTTTTTTTGAGACAGAGTCTCGCTCTTGTCAGCCAGGCTGGAGGGCAGTGGCGCGATCTGGGCTCACTGCAACCTCTGCCTCCTGGGTTCAAGCAATTCTCCTGCCTCAGCCTCCCAAGTAGCTGGGATTACAAGCACCCACCACCACGCCAGGCTAATTTTTGTAGCTTTTTAGTAGAGACACGGTTTCATCATGTTGGCCAGGCTGGTCTCGAATTCCTGACCTCAGGTGATCCACCTGCCTCAGCCTCCTAAAGTGCTAGGATTACAGACATGACCCACAGCACCTGGCCCATGTCGGATAACTTTTAGGAAGAGAAGATAGAGATTTCAGCTTCTGTTCTCATTGTATTCTCATTCCATTCTCATTCTTGTATTCTCCTCCCAAACAAAATAAAACAAAGAAATGTGTCCTTTCTAGCTGTATGCATGCATGTCCTCCGAGGAAAGGCAGTCCTCTTCATGTTTAGATGCTCCAAAATGATGTCAAAAATTTTCCGAAAGGTTTTTTCCCACCAAGTGTAAAGCAAACTGAAGCATTCTAGACTATGAGGCAAACCCAGCAGGATCGAAGGGCCTGCAAGCATCTAGGGTTGTGATGTTTTCAGTTCTGGTAAGAAAGAGCACATGGACAGAAAGAGGCAGAGAGATGGTCTGTCTCATTCACAGGTATATCCACAATACCAGGCACATAGTAACGGCTCAGTAAGCATCTGTTGGGTGAATAAAGGCATCAACAGAAAGCAAGCCAAGTCCTGGTGTTAGGTAACCCATGCCTTATTTATCATCAAGGGGTCAACAATATATAGTGTGTACAGTTTATGAGCCCTGACATTTACCAGAATTTGGAACTTGCAAGGCATAACATGAAGGTCCCAATCCAGTAAGAACACAAGGATACGGAGAGAGAATCAGCAGGTGCCCAAATCTGGGCAGTGCCGCTGCCAGCTCTCTGGGTCCCAAAGCCATGTCTAGGGAGACCAGGGCACCTAGAAGCAGCAGTTGTTCCCCAGCTGGCTGTGCAGAGCAGGTCTGGAGGGAGACAGGTGCCCACAGCCCAAACTGCCTTCATTTGAGAGAACAGCTGTTTGCTTGGGCCTTAGGCTGAGGAAAAAAATGCTGAGCCATATGTCCTTAGTAAATCAGTGCATGGCCCTATCAGAAAAAGTGCCCAAATGATTGATTAGAAAGCAACCAGCCAGCCCTTGCGTATAGCTTTACTTGTGTGCTGCAAGTTTGTTTAATGTCAAAATGTACCAAAATCCACCCTGCGCCTTCCACTTCCATTTTTCATCACAGAAATATTTGCCAAATGCATGCACTGAAACCACTGGGGAAGAGAAGAAAGTAAGACATTTTCGTAAGAGGAGGGACTGCAAAGTGAGGCAGAAACTCGAACAGGAAACACCCTCTTTTATGGATTATGTGTGATGTTAAACAATGATGAGAATGTTTCTGAGTACTTGCAGGCTGATAGATCATAAAGGAATCTTAAATTCACCTAGACCTTTTTTTCAAACACTCAGACACCTACCAGATGGGGAAACAGAGGCACTAGAACCCATATGTTGACAATCTTTGGAATCCAGTGAGTTAAGACCATAATCTACATCTCTAGTCTTTTTCCTTTGCTGACTTGTCTATTCACTCAGAGTAATAATGAAGAAAAAGCCTACCTTAAGAAGGAGTTTCAATGGTTTCTCATTTCTTCAAATGGTATTGAATATAATTCCATATAAGCTTTAGTCCTCAAACAGCTTTAGTCACTTACATCAGCCGACTGGTACCTTCAGCAAAAATACATTCAGGTATTTACATTTTTAACAAGATAAATCAGCACATAGCATTGGTTGTATATTTATTAAAATTCTACCTTGGGTAATTGTGATTTATTGGAAAAATTAATATCAAAATCTAAAATGTTAATCAAACTTAACTGAAAAACGCAAAAATCAGCACCTTTCTTTCAAACCAGCAGTGATCATGTATAAACAATAATAGAAAAACCCTATCAAAAATAACTCAAGGCCAAGTGCAGTGGCTCACGCCTGTAATCCCAGCACTTTGGGAGGCTGAGGTGGGCGGATCACTTGAGGTCAGGCATTCGAGACCTGCCTGGCTAACATGCTGAAACCCCATCTCTACTAAAAATACAAAAATTAGCCGGGCATGATGGTGCGTGCCTGTAATCCCAGCTACTTGGGAGGCTGAGGCAGGAGAATCGCCTGAACCCAGCAGGCAGAGGTTGCAGTGAGCCGAGATTGTATCACTGCAGTCCAGCCTAGGCAACAGAGCGAGACTTTCTCAAAAAAGAAAAAAAAAAGGACCTAAAAATATGAAATATCTAGCAAGAAACCTTAACAAGAGATGTATAGGATCTAAATGAAGAGAATCATAAATTTTCTCCGAGGAACATAACAGGAAACCTGAATAAAAGATGATATACCATGCTTCTGGGCAGGGAGATTCAGTGTTTTGATACTGTCAATTCTCCCTAAATTAGTTGAATGAAATTCCAGTTGAAATCTCAGTAGGACACTTTTGGAACCTGACAGAGTGATTCTAATGTTTCTTTGGAAGAACAAAGAGGTGAGGGTGGCCAGGAAAGTTTTGAAAAGGTAAAGAGGGGAATTCAATCTACCAGATATTACAACATATTAGGTAGCTATAGTAGCTAAAGTAGTGTGAAACTGAGCAAAAATGGGTAGAAAGAAATGGATACCCTTAAAATCAACCTTAACATATATGACATTTTAGCATGTACTTTAAATGGGCATTTCAAATCCAAGGGGAAAGGATAGATTAGTAAATAAATGGTGCTGGAACAGCCAGTTAAGTATTTGGAAAAGACAGAAAGTAGGATTATCTCAGGCTATATATCTAAATCAATCAGAGATTACCTAAAGAGAGAAATACTAAAAATCTAGTTATTCATACAGCTTCAATTGCCTAAGTGGGACAGAGTCACAGATACAGAAAACATCAAAAACATTAAAAGGAAAATATAGTATGAAAATATTTACCACAAATGTAATGGGTTAAGAGTTAATTTTCTTAAAATATAGGCTGGGCGCCGGGGCTCACGCCTGTAATCCCAGCACTTTGGGAGGCCAAGGCGGGTGGATCACTTGAAGTCAGGAGTTCGAGATGAGCCTGACCAACATGGTGAAACCCCGTCTCTACTAAAATAAAAAAATCAGCCAGCGTAGTAGCATGAGCCTGTAATCCCACCTACTTGGGAGACTGAGGCAAGGGAATTGCTCAAACCTGGGAGGCAGAGCTTGCAGTGAACCAAGATCATGCCACTGCACTCCAGCCTGGGCGATAGATTGAGACTCCATCTAAATTTAAAAAAAAAAAAAAAATATATATATATATATATATATATCTCCTCATATAACCATTAGAAACCCACTAAAACCCTTTAGAAAATGAAAATACCATGAACAGACAATTGGTAGAAAAAATGCAAGTGATTAATGTGAAAAAATGTTCCACTGCTTTGGTGATCAAATAAATGCCCATTAAAACCATATACCATTTTTGGCCTATCAACTTAGCAAATCGAAATATAGCTCTTATTCAAAGTTGGTGAATATGAAGTGAGGTAGGTACTTTCATACACTTCTATTGAAAGTATCAGTTGGTACAATCTTTCTGGAGAACAATTTAGCAATATCTATGAAGAGTCTTAAACATTCCTGTTTGTGCTTGTGATTCTCAATGCAGGAATTTAAGGAAATTCAGAAATTTGGACCAAGATCTAAGTCACAGAATTGTTTGTAATAATATAAAGCTGGAAAAACCTTAAGTGTTCAGAAAAAGATTCACTAGTTGGATCATGAAGAAATAGAATTTGTGTTTTAAGGGGAGGGAGAAGAAGTGGGAGAATTCTAGGGAGAAAGAACAGCGAGGGTGATAGGAAGGGTGCATGAAAGTGCATTGCAAGTTTGATTTGGAAACTGTAGTGTGCTCTGGAAGGCCAGGTGAGGGGCAGATAGAAGGGGTAAGAAGAGGTGAGGCTCAGAGGCTTGTGTAGCGGTCTATCTCCTGCATGAGAATTTAAGATGTAAGGACTCTGGGTTGGTTATCTTTATATCCTTCCAAGTTCCTAATAGGTGCTTAACAAATGTCTGCTCAATAATCAAGAGATTTCTTTCAGTGTTGAGCGGCTTTGAGTTCTGTGTTATTAGGTTATGGTTTTCCTCTATAGCTAGTAAAGATTCAGCAAAGTTTTTTTTTTTTTTTTGAGACAGAGTCTCGCTCTGTCGCCCAGGCTGGAGTGCAGTGGCACCATCTCGGCTCACTGCAATCTCTGCCTCCTGGGTTCACGCCATTTTCCTGCCTCAGCCTCCCAAGTAGCTGGGACTACAGGCGCCCGCCACCATGCCCAGCTAATTTTTTGTGTTTTTAGTAGAGACGGGGTTTCACCGTGTTAGCCAGGATGGTCTCAGTCTCCTGACCTCGTGATCCGCCCGCCTCGGCCTCCCGAAGTGCTGGGATTACAGGTGTGAGCCACCGCACCCAGCTAGATCCAGAAAAGTTACTTAGGAAGAAAATTAATAACGACTCTCCCTAAGTAACTTTGTTGATTTATGACAGGCATTAAATGATACTTTAAAACAGCCTTATGTGGACTTCAGTCAGTAGGGGGTGCACCAATGCTGAAAATTCTGATACTAATAAAGGATAGCACTTATTTGTTAATCTTACCGTCCTTCGTCCTGCTTACTATTTGTCCCTTCTTTGCCCCTCTCACCACTCTCTATCCCCCACATTAAGAAATTTCTCATTGCTGCACATACCACCAGTTATAAAACTGGATTTTAATAAGAGTTAATTTAACGTTGCTGTTTATTAAATTGTTACAAGTAAGTGTGACATTTTTGAGAAATTGCTGTATGGAGAAGAGTTTAAATTGTGCTTATTTATTCATGACACATTTTTTATCACAATAGTTGAGAAAGTATTAATACTAGTAAAAAATGGAGGTGATATTTAATAGTCCATGGGGACACAAATTGTATAATTAAAAGAAGAGTAATAGTGACCTTTAGATAAAGCATATTTCATAAAGTGCTCATTAAAAAGGAGTTCACTTTTGGAACTTTATTTTCTCAAAGTTCTCTTTATAAAATAGAATTAATAAAATACCACAGTTTATTGAAATTTTAAAGAGTACAGACAGCTGTGGTGTTGTGTAGAGAAATTGAGGGGGAAATAAAATTAGGTTTGTATATGGTATTTTTGAAACAAAGAGGAACCTGATTGGTATACTTAACATTTGAAGAATATAGCTAAAAATATTGCGCCAGAATAATAAGCCCTCGTATCAAAACATATGAAATGAGAATTAGCATTTCCTGAGAGAAAATTAAAACTATAGAATTAAAGAAAGCACCATCTGAATAGGAAAAGAGAGCCATTTGTGGTAGGGTGAGTTTGGAAACTGAGAGGTGCCTACATTTCATTAGATGATGCTATGCTCTTTTGAAATGATGATACGGGGTGTACCAATGATCTTCTCCCTTTCCGTTCCTTAAAAATGCTTATAAAGTGGCTTAAAACAAAGGAAAATATTAGCAATGAAAATGATTACTAAAGTGAATCATATGCAATCAAAAGTTTAAAAACTTTTGTAGAAGAAAAAATTATGAAACTAAAATTTAAAAAAAAGCACCATGTGGAAGACCTATTAAAAGGCACAGATGCTCAAAAGAACCCCTAAAAGATATTTCAACGTTGCACTTTCTCTGAATAACATACTTATAAAAAGTCACACAGATAACCTAAAATTAAAAGTTTATACAAAGATAGAGCAATGATAATAAATATGAGAAAGCAAAAGCTTTCCTATATTATCAAATAATATCATATTTTATCAAATAATTAAAGATAAAACATATTATGTGAAATAAATGGGTGGTTATACAAAGATAAATACAGTACATAACACATAATAATTGTGAATTTATATGCACCAAATAACATGGCAACAAAACACAAAAAGTGAGGGATAGAAGAACTTCAAGTAGAAGCTAACAAAAATTTAGTTACAGAGCAGCATTAAATTTCTTGTAATCAAGACCACAACAGGTAAAGTAAATAAAATCCTGCAGTCTGTAAGTTTGATATACTCTCCTTATAAGTATTCAGAGAACACTTATTACTCTTATCACTTGCTAGTTTACATAAGATCAAATGAATAAATATCACCAGAAGTTTTACAGGCTGCACTGTGACCAAAATACAGCCAAAATTTGAAAGTAAATGCCTTAAGAATAAACAAACAAAATTGAAAGTTACTGCAATATTTTAAAGTAGTCCCTCAAAGAACAACTGGGATAATGGGAAAACAAAGAATTCAATAAAGACAATTTAGGAAATAATAACAATATACTACATTTCAAAATCTATAAAAGTCAATGCTTAGAGAACAAGTTAATGACAGCTTTAAATATTTTTATTGTTAATATGAAAAAGAAAAAGTAAATTTATTATTCAATATTACATCTTAGGGAAAAAAGAACACAATAAAAGAATAAAAGATAAAGTTATAAATTGGAAGGCAAGAAAATAAACAGTAAACTAAGGCAAGAGCTGATTCCTTGAAACTTTGATAATGGACAAACCTGTGATAAATCTAATTTAGAAAAACAAAACAAAAAAAGCCAAACATAAAAAGTAGAAATTAGAAATGAAACAGAAACCCTATAGACATAAAAATTATAAGAAATCAATGTTGATAATTCTGCAACTGTATTTGTAGCTCTCAAGGAAATGGGTAATTTCACACAAAAATAGAAGTTTCTAAAGTTTATACAAGATGAAGAACATCTTTACACATTAATAAGAGAGGAATACATTCAGAAAATCATCAAAGAACTATTAAGATTTCAAGAAAGAGGGCTCTGAATCTGACAGATAATTACCAAAATATTTTAAAGAAATAAATAATACTATTTTACAATGAGTATTCCTGACAGAGAAACACTTATTATACTACCGATAAGGATAAGCACCCCAAACAACTAGCCAAGGTCATAAAAACAGATGGGGAAATCTTAAACGAAACCCATTAAAAAGACATTGGATTATGAAGTAAAATGTATCCCTGAAATGCAGGGATGGTTCAATGACAAAATGTAATACGGTATGAGAGAATTAAATGAAAATCCATACATAGCCATTTCCATAGATGTTGACAAGTAGTTTGACAAAATTCAGCACACATTCTAACTACACATTTTTTTAAAAAAGGCTAGAGGTATATTTTCTTAATATATTAATAATTTTTGTTTGTTTGTTTGTTTTTTGAGACAGGGTCTCCCTCTGTTACCCAGGCTGGAGTGCAGTGGCATGATCTCAGCTCACTGCAACCTCCACCTCCCAGGTTCAAGTGATTCTCCTGACTCAGCCCTCTGAGTAGCTGGGATTACAGATGCCTGCCACCAAACCCTGCTAATTGTTGTATTTTTAGTAGAGACTAGGTTTTACCATGCTGGCCAGGCTGGTCTCGAACTCCTGACCTCCAGTGATCCACCCACCTCGGCCTCCCAAAGTGCTGGGATTACAGGCACAAACCTCTGCGCCTGGCCATTTTTTTTTTTTTTTTTTAAATCAAGGCCGGGCATGATGGCTCATGCCTGTAATCTCAGCACTTTGGTAGGAAAAGGCGGGAGGATTGCTTGAGCCCAAGAGTTTGAGACCAGCCTGGGCAACATGGCAAAAACCTGTCTCTACAAAACACACAAAAATTAGCTGAGTGTGGTGGTGTGCGCCTGTAGTCCCAGTCTGGGACTCAGGAGGCTGAGGCAGGAGAATCACTTGAGCCCAGGAGGTCAAGGCTGCAGTGAGCTGTGATTACACCACTGCACTCCAGCCTGGGTGACACAAAGAGACCCTGTCTCAAAATAAATAAATAAATAAATAAATAAATAAATAAATAAATAAAAACAAACCAAGTAACATTATAGCCAATGGACAACCTTAGAGACATTTCTTTAAAAGCAAAATGAAATTTTTAAGGTGCTGCCTTAATTTAAAATTGTTTTGAGATGTATATTCAATAAAATAAAATCAAAAATTAAGAAATAAGAATATGTAATGGACCCATCAAGACAAAACATTCATTTTCAGGTGATAAAACATGTAACTAAACCTGCTAAAAGCTGCTGGATACAGAACAAATCTTTAAAATCAATAGTATCCCTGTGTATCCGCATTAACATTTCATTAATGATAATAAGAAAGAGTAGAAAATCCTTAGAAATAAGCTTAATAAGGAATAGATGCGTGAAATACAGTGAACAGTTTACTGAAAAGTACAAAGGAAGACATGATGGAAGGTAGAAACATGCTGTGTCCTGCAAGGGAACACATTTTCTAAGGATGGTAATTTTCCCCAAGTTCAATTAAAATCCCCAGAAGATGTTAAACAGAACAAAAATAGCTAACGTAAATAATTGTAAAAATCATTAGAAAGAATGGTCATGTGAAGCTATAAAGAATTTAAGTGGCGACCAGCCCGGCTGACCGAGGTGGATATACCATGAAGCTACTGAAGTTTTCACTCCTAAGTGCTCAGGGCACAGATCCTCCCAGTAATGCCTGGGAGGAGCTCTATTTTTCTCATGGTGATGTGCTTTTGTAAATTTTACATCAGTAAATATTTTCTTCGTGGGATACCACCCCTCACCCAATTGTATAAGTTTTGGGTGCCACAATACTTGAAGCCACCATGCCAGATAGAAAATGATGTTCTAAATCTATAATAATTAAAAGACTGCCGGCTGGGTGTGGTTGCTCACACCTGTAATTCCAGCACTTTGGGAGGCCGAGGTGGGCGGATCACCTGAGGTCACGAGTTCGAGACCAGCCTGGCCAACATCCTGAAACCCCATCTCTACAAAAATATAAAAATTAGCTGGGCGTGTTGGTGTCCACCTGTAGTCCCAGCTACTCAGGAGGCTGAGGCAGGAGAATTGCTTGAACCTGGGAGGCGGAGGTTGCAGTTGAGCTGAGACTGCACCACTGCACTCCAGCATGGGCAGCAAGAGTGAAACTCTGTATCAAAAAAAAAAAAAAAAAAAAAAAAAAAAAAAGAAAGAAAAAATAGGTCAATAGAACAGAAAAGCCAGAAGTAAATAAAATGATATCTAAAATGTAAATATGTCACATATACACCATGGAATACTATGCACCCATAAAAAAGAATGAGTTCATGTCCTTTGGAGGGACATGGATGAAGCTGGAAGCCATCATTCTCAGCAAACTAACACAAGAACAGAAAACCAAACACCGCATGTTCTCACTCATAAGTGGGAGTTGAACAATGAGAACACATGGACACAGGGAGGGGAACATCACACACTGAGACCTGTTTGGGGGGCAGGGGGCAAGGGGAGGGAGAGCATTAGGACAAATACCTAATGCATGTGGGGCTTAACATGTAGGTGATGGGTTGATAGGTGCAGCAAACCACCACAGTGCATGTATACCTATGTGACAAACGTGCATGTTCTGCACTTATATTCTGAACTTAAAGTACAATAAAAGAAAGGAGAGAAAAAAATAAATATGGGAGATAGTGTCATAAAAAATATGAAAGAACACAAGAACACATTATTTAATATACGGTATTGGGTACAGCTAGGTGATGTTCAAAATAGTAACAACTGGTGTGGCATGGGCACAATGCACTGACAGGTAACAACAGTTACTGGCCATTCCCAACATATGCTGCTGAACCAGTATGTATGGACTTCATGTCATCCCTGCTGTAACTTAGGAAATTGGGAAATGCACTTTATTTATTTATGTATTTATTTGTTTTGAGACCAAATCTCACTCTGTCGCCCAGGCTGGGGTGCTGTGGTGTGAGCTCGGCTCACTGAAACCTCCGCCTCCAGGGTTCAAGCGATTCTCATGCCTCAGCTTCCCGGGTAGCTGGGATTACAGGCACATGCCACCAAGACTGGCTAATGTTTGTATTTTTAGTAGAAATGGGGTTTCACCATGTTGGCCAGGCTGGTCTTGAACTCCTGACCTCAAGGGATCCAGTCACTTCAGCCTCCCAAAGTACTGAGATTACAGGCATGAGCCACCACGCCGGGCCAGGGAATTGCACTTTAGATCTATACCCTATGCTATGTTGAGCTCCAGGTGGATTGGCACATTAAATTTAAGATACTCCTCATGCCTGTAGTCCCAACACTTTGGGAGGCTGAGGCAGGGAGACAGGAGTTTGAGACCAGCCTGGCCAACATAGTGAAACCCCATCTCTGCTAAAAATACAAAAATTAGCTGGGTGTGGTGGTGGGCGCCTGTAATCCAGCTACTTGGGAGGCTGAGGCAAGATAATCTTTTGAACCTAGGAGGCAGAGGTTGCAGTGAGCCGAGATTGTGACACTGCCCTCCAGCCTGGGCAACAGAGTGGGACTCCATCTCAAGCAAATAAAAAAATTTAAAATACTCGATTCTAGACTAGACTTTCTAAGAATAGAAGCAATAAAAGAAGCCAAACATTTCAATAATTAGAATGTAGAGCATTTTTATAAAATGAAAATTAACAAAAATCAAAAAGGAAACTATTTGGGAAAAAATGTGAGCATCAAATATGGCAAGGGGTTAATATTTAAAGAAACCACTTTAATATATACCAATAACGTGGAGGGTCCGATGAACAAAGAAACAAAGGTCATAAGTGGACGATTAACACAAGAGCGAGGAGTAAACGAACATATGGAGAGATGTGGGGCTTCTGGACTGGGTAAAGACATGCCACGTGAGGTAACAATGGGGTGCCATTTAAACTGTTCACACGAGTGATATGTTTAAAAAGACGCATATTGCTGCTAATGCTGCAGTTGTACTAGTAACTGGCATGGTATAGTTCAAATTATTTTTCTTGCTTATTACTCTGTTCAAATAATTTTCTCTTGAACAGACATAAGAGAAATATACATTGGCAATATAAAAGTAGAATAATAAAAATGTTTTTGCCTTTTTGCCCCATAATCCCGTATTGGAGAAGAAGCATGGCATGGGGAAGAGAGCATGGAATTTTGAGTTGGAAATTCTAGGTTTGAAGCCAGGTTTTAATACTTGCAAGCTGGGCAATCCCAGGAAAGTTGCTTAATTTTCTCTCTGGTCCTTAGTTTTCTCTTTTGCAAAGTCAGGATTATTATATGTGCCTCAGAGGGTTTGGCTGAAGGTTAAATGCAATAGCCTGGGTGTAAATGGAAGAACTTAACATTTCTATGGCACTTTGTTCCTTTGTTCATGAATCTCAGTTTCCTTGTCTGTAACATGGGATAATAATACCTGTCTCACAGTCAGAAGAGATAATGTATTCATTCACACACGCATTCATTCATTCAACCTTGAGGGTTTAGGAGTGACTTGGTGCTGACCTAGGTGCTGGCCATACGGAGGCAGATGAAGCAAACCCAGTCAGCCATTCCCTTTCCAGCTGGAGCTGAGTCCAGAGATGGGCTTGTCATGTGGCCATCATGCCACAGGTCTCAACAAACACAAACGCACTGTAATTAGCTAGGATGACTCTGCCATCCGGGGCACATTCAGTGCTCCTCAAAAGAGAGTCCACAGTTATATTTCTTTTGTGTGTCCTCTGTATAGAACAGAGGCTCAAATGAATATTCCATTCATTGGGTGCATGCATGCATAAATGTCTACAGGAGGGTCATTTGTTTTAATGAACAATCTGAAGTCACCTAAATGTCCAATATAAGAGGAGTGGCTAGGCCAGTGGGATTGTAATCAAGCAGCAGAAGACTTTGCAGTCATTAAAATGGAAAATTCTGAGCATCACAAAAGACACAGAAAAATATCTGATATAATATTACACAGGAACAAAAGTAGAATACAAAATGACACGAACTTCACAATTATAAATATATGTCCAGAATCAGAGGGAATATTGAAAAGCAAACATTTTATTACAGCAGTGAGATTCTGGGTGAATTTAAAAAATTCCTTTTATGATGTGAAAATATTGTGTTAGCAATAAAATAACAACTACCAGAAAGAAAATGGCTGCTGTGCAGAGAGAAAAATAGATGAATTTATTAAATTTTTTTGGTTGAAGTATAACTTACAAATGGTAAAGTGCACCTAAATGTACACTCAATGAATTTTCCCATATACACACCTGCCTAAATGTACACTCAGCTAATTTTTCCATATGTGTACACCTGCCTAAATGTACATTCAATGAAGTTTTCCATATGTATACACCTGCCTAAATGTACACTCGATGAATTTTTACATATATATACACCTGCTTAACCTCCACCCAATTCAAGTTATAGAACATTAAAAATGGGTGATTTTAAGTGGGAGAAAATAGCTTTGGTGTATGTTGTGAGGGTGGACATAAAATCAATAGACAGTATTATTTTGCAAAAAATATCAGTCTTCCTAATATGAAGATAAAATGTTAGAATACATTAAAACAGCAGAGAATGTAAGGCCCATTTTTAGAGGGAGTTCAGAAGTTGATAGATTATCCGAGGCAAACAAAGTGAACAGATTTTTTTTCCCCTTTTTATACTAAATGGCCCAAATGGAGGGAAATCACTTTCAAATGATTACATATAACATGCATAACGACAAATCTGACACTGCCAAAATCATATGCACAACCTCAGTTTTCCTTCCGGCAAGATAAACAAATCGACACCGATAAATCTGAGTGGAAATCGGGCTGTCAAATGCTATCTTCCAGACTTGGGATTAGAAACAAGGGGAATGTCCCAGAAGTCATTTGGCACCAGGAGGGCTGTGCATGCCCTTGTCTCTCTGCCTCATCCTTTGCTGCACTTTCCTCCAATACGTGAGTACATATGTATATATTTCTCTCACAGCCCTCCTAATTCCCAAACCACAAACACCGAAGCCTCATATAATTTCACTGTGATTTCTTTTCTGTTGTTGATTTATCTGAAGTGTTGCTTGACTGCTTTATCTTTCTCTACACAGCCTCTTAAATTGCTTCAGCAGATCTAACCTCTACAGAGACCGGAGACAGGCACAAAGCTTTATGCCGGACACTGCCAGGCCCACGTCCGTGTGGGCGTTGAATGGATGCTACGTGATGGCAGAATGAGTCACTGAGATTTAGGCGGAGAGTTTGGAGGAAGGTGCTAATGAAAAGGGCTCTGGTGCTGCAGGAGACATACGCAGGTCAGGAATAATGACGTCAGCCCGGAGCCAGTGTTTAAAAATAGTGAAGCTCTTCTATGAATCAAAATGATTCTATGGGGAAAAAACTAAACTGGTGATGGAAGGTTATATTGCTTTGTAAAAGAAAAAGTAATTTATGCTCGACCTCAAGAAAAGCAAAAGTTACAAATCAAAATAAACTCAGAAGTGCTTGAAGTAGGCAGAAACTCATCAAAACAGTTGGAGTGAACTTACCATGTTCTGTACACTAACTAAAGAAAATTGCTAGGGGATAGTGAATAGCAAAGATGCCTGGCTTCCTTCCCTATCGCAGTCACCTCTGCAAGTAGGATTACCAGCTTCTGCTTTGTGACAGCTTTTGCTGTTTCTGATGGGTCCTTATGCACGAGAGGGTACAGTCGACAGACCATTCACTGCTGAAGCTGTCAGAATTAACCCCAAAGAAAAATGGAGCTGAATAGGCTTTATGATTACATAACATGCCTAGACTTGACCAGCCCAGGCTGTTTGTTTATATATGTCTGGCATGCCAGATTCGACCTGACTTAAGTGGTACCTGCTTTAATTAATTTAATTGGTTTGCTTTTCTTGATGGAAAATAGAAAGGTATTTAACTACTCCAAAATCTCTTCCCTACCCCATGAAAGCCTTTGTAAATTCTATTTGATGAGGTGGTTAAGTTATTCAGTGAATGATTCTATGCAAGCATATACTCACAAAAATAATATTTAAACAATACTATAGCTGACATGGAATAAATACCAAATAACTAGTCAGACCACATCTGTACTTTTACAGTTGATCTTAGCCAAAGGCTAAGAAGCAATGCACCTCTGTACTTCTAAATACAAAATCAATTCTGCAACATAAAAACATTCACCTATGGGAATTGGGATTTTGGCTTTCTTTTAGTAATTCATAAGCTTGTGGTAATAAGTGTAAAAACAGGAATTACCAACTGAGTAAAAATTTTTCTATCTATAAAAACTAAGCAAAGCCAATAATTAAATACTGTAGTTTTTGAAGGTTTAGTTTTAAAATTTTAGTCTTTTTATAAAATTAGCCGTGATATATATTTTTAAATGACTAAATAGTACAGCAGGCTAGAGATCTTATTTATTTATTTATTTTTTTGGAGACAGAGTCTCGCTCTGTCGCCCAGGCTGGAGTGCAGTGGCACGATCTCGGCTCACTGTAACCTCTGCCTCCCAGGTTCAAGCGATTCTCTTGCCTCAGCCTCCCTAGCAGCTGGGATTACAGGCGCCGCCACCATGCCCGGCTAATATTTTTGTATTTTTAGTAGAGACGGGGTTTCACCATGTTGGCCAGGTTGGTTTCCAACTCCTGACCTCAAGCGATCTGCCCACCTTGGCCTCCCAAAATGCTGGGATTACAGGCATCAGCCACCAGGCCCGCCCGAGATCTTATTTTTTTTCTTAAATAACCTGGAGCAACTTAATAATAAAAACAAACAAGTTAACTTTAGTTCCTGTTGTTCGCTTTATACATTATCAAGGTGTTGCCATAAAATATGAGATGAAGGTAGAAATGGTTTTAATGAGGCATGCTTGATTTTTCTTAGTTTGTTTCATGCACATTTTATCCGTATGACAAAATATCAATGTGGAATTAAATATTATACAGAAAGAGGATATAGAAAGCAAGCATATTTTATTTTTGCTTTTATTCTTTCCCATTGCACTCAGTACTATAAATGAGTTGCAAATGAGGTACAGCTACAAGTAATGAAATTGTGCTGTTTGGTACAGTTCTAATAATTTATATCAATGAAACATGGTAACCGTTGCATGGAAAGTGTGACTCCATCTACACAGACGGCAGCACAAATAGATAAAGGAAACCTGAGTTGGGATTACATAACGATAAGAGTATGCAACATAAAATACTGTGGGTTGCATTGAATTTTTTTTTTAAATTATGTGGATATCAAGAAAGGCAAAGAATTTGACTGCATAACTGGAAATTATGCCTCTAATTCTCTAATTATCGCCAAGCTAATTTATAATGGAAGAGCAGGATGAGAAAGATAATCATGTCTTCAAATGAAGTATCATGATTTCTCAGGGCTGAGCTACATTCTGTGTCACACCGGAAAAGAGACAGTCATTGCCCTTTTCTTCTAAAAGGATTTAGACACATAGAACACATTTGTCCTCTAATAATTGCATACCTCAAATTGTTTCAATCCTAAATAAATAGGCAGCTATTTATTTAGGATTGAAGCAATTTGGGGTATGTGATGATTTAGAATGGTCTAAAAATCAAACAGTCTTAAGAACAACTTTGCATCCTTTCCAAGCTATTCTGAACAATTGATTCTATGTATTAGATGCAATTGTTCAACCTTTTATGTTGCTAAAGATGTTCGTTTGCCTCAGAATAAATAACAAGCATCCTGCCTGTAAGACAGAGTAATATTTTTACCTTCATGATTATGAAAGATTAAACAGAAATATTTTAAAAGACATATTTTAGAAGGTAATATAATCCAGAAACTGCAATTTATTATCCATGTCTGACATAAAATAAAAATTTATCTGACATAAGAAGAAAAAAGAAAAGTGACTGGGAATTCAGATCAAAGAGTCAACAGAAGCGGACTAAGAGGTCATCCAGGTATTGCAGTTAGCAAACAAGTACTTCCAAATACCTACGATTAAGATGCTAAAGAAAATAGAGACAACTGTGGACAAAACAGATAAAAGATGAGGTATTTAAAAATGAATTGGATGTATCAAAGAGCTTGTAGTACTGGTTATGGTCTCCAATACAACGCTGACTAGAAGTGGCAATGGTGGTTCTTCCTATCTTGCTCCTGAGCTCAGGAATGGTGTTAGCTAAAAGGTTTCTGTAGCTGTACCTTTAAGGTTTGGGCACTGTGCTATCTGTAAGTTATACTTCCATAAAAATCGAAACAAATCTTAGGAGATATTTTTCATTTATAAGTTAAACTGTTCCAAAGGGGGATAACCTCTGTCTCTTTTACTTAAAAAATGCAAATATGCTCAATCTAATCTCATTTCAATTTCTGAGAATTGCAGTTTCAAGAATTATTACTGACATCAGCTACAAATAAAACAAGAAAACAATTGTTTAGAAACCTCAAAATTGATATAAAACTATTCTGGTCAAGACATTTTTATTAAAATATTGTTTTGAAATTTGGCAGTTGATTTCTGGTCTCATCATGATGCCAAAAATAGATTAAATAGATTCAGTGAGCTATCTAGATGGGCCAAATAACAGATTTGATAAAGTCCCTACTACGTGTTTAGGCAGTGACATTTGTCAGTAGCCAGCACAGTAATAGTTATAAGTGACAATTCGGGGAAGAGTCTGGGCTGAGAGTGTCAGTTCCCATCATGTGGCTCAGTCTCCATTCCCTCTCAGCCTAGACTGAAACATAAAAGAAGCAAAGTGCTTTCAAGCCTGCATAGGAAGGTGTCTTCTTCTCTTACCCCTGGAATCAAAGAAGCGATGAAAATCTTTGTTTATTGCTTTCGTTAGAGACTCAAACACAGGCTATCAAATGTGCAAAAACGTTTTCTTTCACATAAAAGATTTCTGATAGCCATGTCACTTGTTTCAATTTCCTGTTCATTCCAGATACCACTGTATGGGAATGGGATTCAAATGGAAGATATCTTGCATTTATCCCAAAACATTCAGCTACCTGACATGACATATGATGGGACATTCTTTTAACTTGTTTATTTCTTTGGATTTTTTTTTCACATCATCTCCAGTGTTTCAATTTTCTTAGCAGCCAGAGGCTTCTCCTGAGTGTCTCTTCTGGGTAAAGGTGGTCAGGGCTGCTGCAGGCCCAGGCCACATGCTGTCTGTAAATGGTTTTGCAGGCACATGATAGACATAGATTCAATTCTTGCTTCCTGACTTCCTGCACGTCATTTTGGAGCTAACATACCTGCATGTACAGAGGCCCTGGGGAAGAATGCATACTGATGCTCTTGAGCAGGGTGCACACATTGGGGCCCAAGGGCCAAATCTGGCCAGCTCTCTGTTTTTGTATGGCTCCCAAGCTAAGAATCATCGTATTTTTGAATGGTAGGAAAAAAATCAAAAGGAGAATAATGCTTTCTGACACATGAAAATGATACAAAATTCAAATTTCATTGTCTATAAATAACTGGAACGGAGCCACGTACGCTCATTCATATTGTCCACGGTGGCTTTTGCACCACTATGGCAAAGTTGACTAACTTTATCAGAGGCCTTTGGTCTGCAAAGCCTAAAATATTTACTATGTAGCCATTTACAGAAGAAGTTTGCCCATTGTTATGGATTAAACGATGTCCCCAAAAAAGATGTTGATGTTCTAACCACCAGTACTTGTGAATGTGGCCTTATTTGGAAAAAGGGTCTTTGCAGATGATCAAGTTAAGTTGAGGTCCTTAGGGTGAACCCTAAACCAATATGTATCCTTATAAAATCAGAAAATCTGGAAATACACACACACACATGCAGAGAATGCCATGTGAAGATGGAGGCAGAGATAGAGCTGATGCTTCTATTATACAAGCCAAAGAATGCTAAATGTTGCCAGCAAAACACCAGAAGCTTCCAAAGAGGCCTGGAACAGATTCTCTCTTGCCGCTGTCAGAAGGAGCCAACCCTGCTGACACTTTGGTCTTGGACTTCCAGCTGGCAGAACTGTGAGACAAGAAACTTCTGTTATTTAAGTCCCTCAATCTGTGGTGCTTTGTTATGCAAGCTGGAACAGCATGTACCAGCTCCTGATGTAAACACACACATTATCCACTGAAAGGTGCTAATGCCCTTTTCACTTCATTGGGTTCTTAAGTGTCTGCTGTGAACAAATGCCACACATGTCACCTCCGTTTCTTCCTGTTGCCACCTGTGGAAAGGCCATGGGGAGTGGCTTGGACGCTGTCTCAGTGGTGAGGCTCTCTCAGGGATGCTGACTCCCTCTATGCACTCCGAAACTCCCCACAAGTGACAAGCACTTTATTTTTCTCAATAGCGAATCAAGAACTGTCAGTTAAACTCCCACTTGAACCAACTTCTCATAGCCTCCTATTCAAAAATTATATTAAAAAAAATCTTTCTTTTAAAAGATAAAACAAGGATGGCTGCATGTGATTTTCTCTCTACCAATATTTTCAAGAACATACACCAGTGGAAGTGCCCAGTAGGATCCCAGAATTTAGGGGAAGTTTCAGTGTTTCATTTTAATATTCCAAACAATAAAATGAGGAAATGAAATGTTTTGGTTCCTTTTAGAACCTGTTAAGGAGCCAAACATGCTTTTAAATGAGGGCTCAATTAAAATATCGGATGGAAGCAAAAGATCATTTAGAATCAACAATAAATTCTCCTGATCCGCCTTTTACAATTAGTTACTTACAGTTTAAAAAATGCCAAAATCATTTCTAAAAGTCATTCCAATATAGGCATAAGTTGTTAATGTAATGCAATACGAATACCTAAATATGCATAAAAAGACAAACAAGGAGTTGCTTATTCACCTTAATAACAGGGCTTTGGGATTCTTTTGTAAATGATTCATTTTATAAATGTTTGGTGGTTGTATATTGTTCTAGAATACATCTGTTGCAAAAAAAAACAAAAAACAAAAAACTAAAAACCCTCCAATTCCCAATCAAACAAAAGATTTACTGAGAAACTTTGAGATGCCCAGTTCTAATTCTGGTGCAATGGGAACAAACTTATACTGAGACATAAACTTTGACCTCAGTGAATTTATGGGATTCATTTTTAGCCTGCTTGCAAAGATTAGAAAATTATATAGTCAAAGACTAAATGGATGGAAAGACTTGTATGTACAGTTGGTATTCCAAACAGACAAAAATCCTTGCAACTGTCATGAAACCACAGGGAGGAGATGGACAAGATTCAGCTGCAGCGTGAAGGAGGGGTATGACCTGGAGAGACGCAAAGAGGGGAGACGAAGGATTTTGTGTGGTGCACACCAGACCCAGAACCCACTGTACTTGGAATGGTGACTGTAATGTTCCTCACCAAACAGTGAGCTTCCTGAGGGCAGGAGCTGTGTTTTGTTACTTTTTTGGTCACTAGCTCCTGGCACCGGACTGCACACAGAAATGGGGCTCAATGGCTGACGGATTGAATTAATGATAGTGAGAATCCCAGCAATATAGAAATAAATGAAGGAGCTGGAATGTTGGGAGTCCCCAAACATAAAGAGTCTTTATCTCCAAAAGTTACTTACCAGGGTTTTGGACTCAGAATTCATTTATTACCAAAAAAATCCTGTAAACACTGATCACCTTCCTGCAATAAATTTTGGCCTGTGCACAAAATTTAAAGGGGCACCAAAAACCTCAGTAATCAAAGTAAATAATATTTTAATGCAACATATGTTTTAAAATAAAAATCAATGCCAAAAAACTCATGATAAACAAAATATCACCATTTTAAATAAAAACACGATTGGTATTATTGACTTTTCTTGTTTCCAGAGGGTAAAATATGCCCTGTTTTTTTTTTTTTTTTTTTGAAACAGAGTCTCACTCTGTCGCCCAGGCTGGAGTGCAGTGGCATGATCTCGGCTCACTGCAACTCCTGCCTCCAGGGTTCAGGCGATTCTCCTGCCTCAGCCTCCCGAGTAGCTGGGACTGCAGGTACATGGCACCATGCCTGGCTAATTTTTGTGTTTTTAGTAGAGACGAGGTTTCACCATGTTGGCCAGGCTGGTCTTGAACTCCTGACCTCGTGATCCACCGGCCTCGACCTCCCAAAGTGCTAGGATTACAGCCACGAGCCACCACGCCCGGCCGACGTATGCTCTGTACTGTTACCATGCAGCTGAGGCTGGTAAGATGAAGGCCAGAATTGCCAGTGACCACTTTTGTCAGGATGTGGAGAGCTCAGACTGAGAATGAAATCACAGAGATTCCATTAAATAAACTCTATGGAATAATAGAAATAATGCAAAAGAGTTATGTATTGATAATTACAAAGGAAGCAGTAGAAATAATGCCATTGCAATTCAACTACATTTAATGACGCCAGGATTCTCAAAGAATTGTTTGCCATTCTGTGCATGGAGAAACACGTTCCATTCTTTTAGGAAGAGAGAATAAAGAAGAAAACTGATAAAGCTGAGAAGAGCTTGGGGAAAGCAAGGCAGTTAAAAGGAATAGCTCGCTTGTTGGCACAGCAAGGGCAAGTCAGAGTGGGACTGGTTTGCTACTCAGATCTCCATTTGATTAGAAAGGACCAAAATCCAATTCAAACTGGCTTAAACAAAAAAGGGGAGTGAGGTTCCCAACACAAAAAGCCCAGCAGAACTTCCTTCAGGCATGAGTAGATCCAGGGACTCAAACGTGACATCAGAACTTAGTTCCTTTTTGCCTCTTGCTTCTGCTTTCATCTCTGTGGTTTCATTCTCAATCTGAGCTTTCCATATCACAGCAAACAGGGCCTCTGGCAATACTGGCCTTTATCCTACCAGCCTCAGCTGCATGGGAACAGCAGAGAGCATATTTCACCCACTAGCAACAAGAAAAGTCAATAATACCAATCCTGTCTTTATGTAAAATGATGATATTTTGTTTATCATGAGTTTTTTGGCATTGATTTTTATTTTAAAACATACATTTCATTGGCTGGGCATGGTGGCTCACACCTGTAATTCCAGCACTTTGGGAAGCCAAGGGCGGGTGGATCACCTGAGGTCAGGAGTTCGAGACTAGCCTGGCCAACATGGTGAAACCACGTCTCTACTAAAAATACAAAAATTAGCTGGGTGTGGTGGCATCCGCCTGTAATCTCAGCTACTTGGGAGGCTGAGGCAGGAGAATTGCTTGAACCTGGGAGGTGGAGGTTGCAGTGAGCTGAGATCATGCCACTGCACTCCAGCCTGGAAAACAGAGCAAGACTCCATCTCAAAAACAAACAAAAAAACCCATACATTTCATTAAGATATTATTTACCTTGATTACTGAGGTTTTTGGCACCCCTTTAAATTTTGTGCACAGGCCAATGCCCTCCTCTCTTTCCAGCCTGTCCTGGCTACACCTGCAACATTACTCTGACCCTCCACACCCTCCAGATCCTAAACCATATATTTTGCCCCAAGGTATCTGCTATGGCTGAATTGTGCATCCCAAAAGATATGTTGAAGTTCTAACAGCCTGTGCCTAGGAATGTGATCTTCTTTGGAAATAGGGCATTTGCAAGTATAATCAAACTAAGATAAAGTCAATAGGGTGGGTCCTCGTGCAATATGACTGGAATCCTTATCAGAAGAGGGAAACACCGTGTGAAGACAGAGACACAGGGAGAAGATGGCCATGACAATGGAGGCAGAGGCTGGAGGGATGCGTCTGCAAGCCGAAGAAGGCTGAGGATTCCTGGCAGCACTGGGAGCCAGAAGAGGTAAGGGCAGATTCTCCCCCGAAGGTTTCAGAGGGAGCATGGCCTTGCCAACACCTTGACTTCTAGCCTCCAGAACTAGGGGAGAATCCATCTCTGTTATTTGGGGACCCCTGCTCCCTTTCTTTTAGTGCTTTATCACTGCATTCCTAGGGAACGAATACAGTCCCCAATCTAGGGCCTTCTCTTTGGCTTTATCCTTGGGATCCAGAGACTCTAGAACCATATGTGAGCTTCTCTATATCGTCTTCACAATTTTCTCTCCCTCTGTCCACTGCTTAAATGTTGATGTGCCCTTGGATTCCCCTGTAAAGTCTTCGATGGGACTCTTCTAGACAATCTCCCCCTCTACTATCTAAGAAGGAAAAAAAAAAACTTGCTCCCATGAACTGGCAGCAAGAGGGGCCACTCACTAATCAGCCAAGAATTGCCGGGTGGGGAGTTTCAGAGTAAACTGAAGGCACCCAGCAAGCTATGGCGTGGATTATTGCAGCATCCTACAGGACAGAGCTGAGAAAATGGCAGTGGGTCAGCCTGGGCTGGGGAATGCAGAGCACTCATTATTGAGACGTGCAACTTCAAAGTTACCTTTTACTCTACCCTAGCTAGTTACCCAGGTATAAATCCTATTGTTCTTCCTTCAAAATATATTCTGCCGCTAGTTACCCAGACTGGAAACCTCAGTTCCCATGAGAGTTCCTCCCCATTTTCACCCACCTTTTTCTAATCAGTTGTCAAGCTCTAACTTTCAGTTATTGTCACTACTGTGGCCACTGTTCAAGTTCAGAGACCTTAAACAAAAATGTTGCCAAAGTCACATGCTAATAACTTGAAGATCCGTTGGCCCCAAGCCCCATCCTTCTCCCCTAATGACACAAGATCTCAAGTTTTGTCCTCGGACAGTCAAGCCTCGCGTCAGTCCTGGCACAGAGCGATGCTTCATAAATGTTTCCTGACTGAATGAAGAATCATGCATTTTCCTCTCATTTCACTTAGTAGCATCTTCCAAACAGGATGTTTTTTAGACTTTTAGGACTTCCTTATTATTTGGTCACATAGGGCCTGATCTTCTACATTGTTTCATGTTGCTACCTTTAAGAAAAAACAGGGCATACATTGAATTTGAATTTATACCCTGTTTAAGAAAAACAGGGCATACATTGAATTTCACAGCAAGCTGCTGAGTACATGGAATTGCCATTAGGGGTTCATAAACCTCTTTTTTGGGAAGATGGGTGGGTGGGAGAGGTAACAGCAGGGAAAGATGAGCTTAGGAAACATAATTCTTAGGTTGGGGAGGAAGCATGGGTTGCAAAGCGGCACAGGGGAGGGCCCCATAAGTAATCTCTAAAGCTATGGCCACTAAGAGGAATGGGAAGGATCTTGCCAGTTAGAAATGACAGTGATGAAAGGAACAAACACCAGATAAAAACAAGTCACCAGTAATACAGATTAAATGAAAGCAATGCATGGTTCTTTCTATCTCCCAGAAACAAATAAAGAACAGCTAAGACCAGTTCAGAAACACTACTGAAAAAGTGGAATTTTTTTCCTTATGCACTTTGCCAAGGAGTTATTTGCATCTATTGTTATTTACTTTGGCTTCACTATTTGATCCTATGAATTCTTAAAAAGTGAGAATCAAAATCAAGCCAGTTTCAGTGAAGGACTAGCATACTGTGTTAGAAGCCTGAAATGTATTCCGATGAAAGATACACAAAACGCTCATCACCAACACAGACACACCGTATGCATCTTATCTAATGTCAGCACTCTACATATGAACTCTTACGCCTAAAATTCAGTATGCATTTATTGTATATGCTTTATTCTGATCAACTCAGTAGTGCTTCTGAGATAGAAAAACTTGCCAGGTATCCTTCCAGCTTTTCGGCACCAAGTTGGGGAAAAACAGCTTTCAGAATTACCGTGCTGAACTTTGACGCTACTCTGAGAAAGTTACTGCCTAATTCTACATCTCTTATGCAAACTGGGTGGCGCACGATTTCATTTCAACTTATTAAGTCAATTACCTGAAAAATAGACACCAAATTACAATGTATACTGTTTTTTCCCACTTTATAGAGAATCAAAATGTCAGAGGTAGGTGGGATTTAAAAAGTTTTCTGCTTATGAATGATACATAATTTCAAATGACTCATAGCACTTGTTGAAATAAAGTATCCAACCTGGCTGACTCATAACACTGACGCTGGAGTTTCAAATAGAGTTTCCATTATCACACAAATTGTCCCAATCTATGCATTGCACAGAGTTATTCTGACCACAACAAATTACTAGTGACCAGGCTATCAATCATTTAAACAAGCAATGCTATCACAAGATAATACACTCAATTACCTAACCCCATCTGCGAGTTCTATAGGAACTACTTTCATAACTTTAACAGAATGCTTTGGGATACATTTTAAAATCTTTTATAATTCAGACTCCATTGTCAAGCTCTGATGAAAAAGTGGGGCTCTTTATTCGCCTGTAATTTTGCAAATGGCTTCATTTCTTCTACAAGTACATGCAAGACATTTTGGATAGTTTAAGAACACCGGTTTTCTTAAAAACGCTGTGTGAGAAATGTGGATGTCTGGAAATGAAAAAAAGCCAGATGGCTTTATTTGTTTCATCTCCTTTTGCACCTACAGAGCCTGAAGAAGATCATACAATGCGTTCTTCACTTTGGTGTCTTTTCAACGAAGATTGAAGAGAAAAATAGAACCCTAAATAATTAAGACGGACTCATACTTGTCCGCTCACAGCAATGTTCTACCCACTAACTTATAACACCTTTATGAAAAGTCAGATCCTCTACATTTCAATTTCCTATTACAATACAGAAGATGGACATTTTAGCAGCAAGACTTCAAAGGGGAAAACTTCAGACACAGACTGAGTGCACTTTGCATTCTGTCATTTATAAAAGAGAGACACTAATGGATTTAAGCAAGGAAGGTGAGTGGGCTAGCTTTTATTCAAGTCCTGTATCTGTATTATTCGGTGTTGCCGTCATCAACAACACCTTTTCTATGGGAAGAGGGTGCCCATTAATTTTTTTTCCCCAAAAGAAAACTTCTCTGCAGGGATTTCAAAGTTCTGAGGAAGCAGTAAGAATCTTCCATGAGCTGATTCTTTAGTTTTCTAGGGTTCTCATACAAAACTGATCTATTCTTTTGATCAGTATTTCCTGAATTTTGCTATGTGCAAAGTGAAATGGCACTTGGCCTCATGAAGTTTACCCTCTGGTAGGAGAGAAAGATTCTTAACAAGCAAACCCTCTATTAATCATAAAGCATGATAGGTCACGAGACATACAAGCATGGCAGAGAGACAGGAGGCCAGGTGGGAATAGGGATGGAGGGAGGGTGCTTCCCTACTTAGGACAGGTTATTCAGCTACCCAAGGAGGGGACACCTAACCTGGAGTCTGAAGGATGGAAAGAATCTAGCCTCCTGGTGAGCAAGAAGAACAGTTTTCAGGAAAGGAAATGGGGATGCTGGACTCCCTGAGGTCTGAATGGGTGGGGGTGGGGGTGGCAGGTGTTGGTAGAGGAAGGAGCAGCAGCATTCACACTTCTTAGCCTCATTCCCCAGCCCTTGTCTCCCCCTTCCCCAAAGAAGGGAGGCAAGTCAGGTTCAGAGTCTGGTGAGGATGTGGGGACTTGAGCCCAGCAGGGGTGACAGCAGCCCACTGTGGGGTTCAGTATGTGCACGTGTGTGTTCTTTAGTATGTGCCTCAGTCTTCCAAGTAGCTGGGACTACAGGCACAATCCCCACCGTGCCCAACAATTGAATATTTTTAAGTGAAACCACTGACATTTTCATAACTTCACTTTATCTTCTAGTGAAAAGAAGGTTTCATTCTTCACATAGTGACACTGGGTGCCTCGCACAAGCCTTCACACCTCTGCTCTCAGGAAGGGCACAGAACTGGGAGCTGGGGTGCTTCTGGGAAAAAAAGCAGTGATGCCACACAGTGGCTCCCACCACATGGCAGGTATTATCCTGTTTCTAGGAACTTCCAAGTGAGATTGGTAGTGTTAGCTCGAGTTCCCTGATTTATTATGGTTTTGTTTTGTTTTGTTTTGTTGTTGTTGTTTTTTTTTTTTTTTTGAGACAGGGTCTGGCTCTTTCACCCAGACTGGAGTGTGGTGGTGTGATCATGGCTCACTGTAGCCTCCAACTCCTTGGGCTCAAGTGATGCTCCTGCCTCAGCCTCCCGAGTAGCTAAGCCTAAACGCATGCACCGCCATGCCCAGCTAATTTTTAAATGTTTTGTAGAGATGAGGGTGGGGGAGACATACTGTGTTGCCCAGGCTGGTCTTGAACTACTGGCCTCAATCCTCCCACCTCGGCCTCCCAAAGTGCTGGGATTACAGGCATGAGCCACCGTGCCAGGCCTGATTTATCATTTTCAGAAAGTATTTCTTTTTTGCACTCTCCATGAGCTCTCAGCACATCACCGTCCTAGACAAGAAAATGAGGTTCTATTTTCTGATAAGCCTAGAGTGATGTGGCCGACTCAAGCCTCGTCTTGCGCACAGAGCCTTTCTGGGTCAGCCAAGTGTGAACAGCTTTTTTCCTTTGTTACAGGTTCGATAGTTCTTGGCCTCATTTGTAGGACTTTGTGTAATCTGCTTTGTAGTGTGATTAAATGTATATATGCTGTCACTAGATTTTGAAAACATAGAAGAAAAAATTTGCATCTTTATCCTTGCTCTATTCCTCAGAAAAATGCCTTAAACAACAATTCCTCAATACATAGTTATTGAATGTGAATGTCAAATGTATTCTCTATTAATAGATATAATTGGTGCCAAACCTAAGATTTGTGTTTCAAGTTTAAGCCAGGATATACACTATATCAATCAGGGGTTCTGATCACCAGCAACAGAAATGGATTCTGATTAACTTAAGAGGTTAGGAATTTATTGGAAGGCTACCAACAGTTGACAGAACCAATGGAAAGGCCTGGAAAATTGCCTTGGAAAGTAAGCAAGCACTGCGAGAACAGAAGCCAAGAGCATCAAGGGTCCAGGGGTCTCCCCCACTGGCAGTAACCTGTTTGTGCACCTGCCATTGCTGCCCCTGGGCTCCTAACCTTTCTGCCACCATGTTGAATAGCCTTCAGGGGCTTCCATTTCTTGGAGGCACATCCCAACATTTCAGAACCATGAACAGGGGAGCATGCAATCAGCTGAGCGTATATATGCGCACATATCCTGGCTGCCAGGAAATGGGGAGGTGATTTATCTGCACCCTGTCTCAGGGTAGAACTGCATACTAGACAGTTTCCCCGAGCTATGATGGTATTATCATGTTGGAGAGGGAGAGGAGGAGGAAGGAGAAAGGAGAAGGAGGAAGAAAAAGAAGGAGAAGGAGGAGGAGAAAAGGAAAAAGAGAAGGGGGAAGAAGGAGAAGGAGAAAAAGGAGGGCAAGGAGAAAGAGAAAGGGAAGAAGGAGGAGGAGGATGGGGAGTAGGAGGGGGAGGAGGAAGAGGAAGGGAAGGAGAAGAGGAAGGGGAAAGGGAAGGAGGAGGAGGAGGATGGGGAGTAGGAGGGGGAGGAGGAAGAGGAAGGGAAGGAGAAGAGGAAGGGGAAAGGGAAGGAGGAGGAGGATGGGGAGTAGGAGGGGGAGGAGGAAGAGGAAGGGAAGGAGAAGAGGAAGGGGAAAGGGAAGGAGGAGGAGGATGGGGAGTAGGAGGGGGAGGAGGAAGAGGAAGGGAAGGAGAAGAGGAAGGGGAAAGGGAAGGAGGAGGAGGAGGATGGGGAGTAGGAGGGGGAGGAGGAAGAGGAAGGGAAGGAGAAGAGGAAGGGGAAAGGGAAGGAGGAGGAGGATGGGGAGTAGGAGGGGGAGGAGGAAGAGGAAGGGAAGGAGAAGAGGAAGGGGAAAGGGAAGGAGGAGGAGGATGGGGAGTAGGAGGGGGAGGAGGAAGAGGAAGGGAAGGAGAAGAGGAAGGGGAAAGGGAAGGAGGAGGAGGATGGGGAGTAGGAGGGGGAGGAGGAAGAGGGAGGGAAGGAGAAGAGGAAGGGGAAAGGGAAGGAGGAGAAAAGGGGGTGGGAGCAAGAGGAGAAAGAATGGCAGTGTCTACTAGGCTAGGGAAAAATTTTGATTTTTGTTAACTATGAGTTTTTAAAGCAGTTTGCACGAAAAATTCGCTTTTCACAAAAACAAATCAACCCTTCTGAACAAATTTCCCTAAACATTGAAATGGTTTTCATGAGTAGAAACAGGTTCAGTAACTAACTATATAATCTAAGTGACAAAGTCTGTGTTAATAACACAAACATTTAATAAAATCAAATGTAAAGTATAAACACTTTTCATGTCAAAACTAAGAAAGAGGAAATTCTCAGAATAGAAACCAGAAAATGAGAGAGTGAGTAATCAGGTCCCAGAGGTTGAAAGGGAAGAACAATGTAATACATATTCTCTCATTTTGCTCTACGGGGTGTCTCCACCTGTCTCCCATTCGGAGATAAGGGACCGGTTATGACACTAACAAGTAGGTATGCGCCAAAAGCATGTTACTAGCCTAAGAATATGAATGACAAATCATGTTGTTTTCCCACATGGAATAAAAGTACTCTTCCTAGGGCAGAAATGATTTATTCATCATGACCATAATGATCATCTGTACCATGCGTCTAGGCTAGAAATTCACCCCCCACAAACCTTCCATTTACTCCTAATTTCCATGAATTAGTTATTTCAATCCTCCCCAAATAGTCTAGTTGACTATAAACCTTTTCATACTCCTTAAACTACAATAACCCTTGATTTTAAAAATAGAGCCTTACATTACTAATGCTATACCAATTTTTAAACACCATGCTCTGAAAAAATAAAAGCCTATTACTGTAAGTTTTATATTAAGTTTTTCTGGAAGTGGGTACATACAAATAACTGCTGTGCAATTTCGATGTACAGGAATAACAAAAAATACTTAAAAATGTTACTCATCTTGTCCATAGAATATTTATTCTTCAATTACTAATTACACGTAGGACTTTCAAGGTGCAGAAAATGGGCACTTCTTTGGTAAGCAGTGACACATGTCATCAACTCCACAATTTTACTTTAGGATCCACAAAGTGGACCGCCACCAAAGAGGGGGGTCTTTCTTGCCTTGGTAATGACAACTACATACACCATCATCATCATCTTTTTTTTTTTTTTTGAGATGGAGTCTTGCTGTGTCATCTAGGCTGGAGTGCAGTGGCGCGATCTCGGCTCACTGCAACCTCTGCCTCCCGGGTTCATGCGATTCTCCTGCCTCAGCCTCCCGAGTAACTGGGAATCCAGGTGCCTGCCACCACACCCGGCTAATTTTTGTATTTTTAGTAGAGACAGGGTTTCACCATATTGACCCGGCTGGTCTCGATCTCCTGACCTTGTGATCCACCCGCCTCGGCCTCCCAAAGTGCTGGGATTACAGGCGTGAACCACTGCGCCCGGCCCTAAACTATCATCTTCTTAACAAAAGGTTAAAGAAGCCCAACACTATGATGGTCACACAGCAGAGGGAAGAACAGACATTGTCTCTAACGAACAGTAATGATCCATTTTAAAGGGTGGCATCTAATTGTCCAAGGGAACTACCTAGTTTTAGGATTTAATCAAACCAATGAGTTATTCCTTAAACCCAAATTATCTTTTGAAATATTTATCTACTTATTTATTTTTTGAGACAAGGTCTCACTCTGTCACCCAGGCTGGAGTGCAGTGGAGCGATCTTGGCTCACTGAAACCTCTTCTTCCTGGGTTCAAATGATTCTCCAGACCCAGCTTCCTGTGTAGCTGGGACTATATATGTAAGCCACCAATGCCCAGCTAAGTTTTGTATTTTTTAGTAGAGATGGGGTTTCGCCATGTTGGCTAGGCTAGTCTCGAACTCCTGGCCTCAAATGATCCACCTGCCTCGGCCTCCCAAAGTGCTGGGATTATAGGTGTGAGCCACCACGTCCGGCCCTTGAACCCAAATTATCGAACCTGAACAACCCAATGGTTATATGTGATTGCTTATAAATTAAGCTGTCTCCATTAAAGGGCTTTTCATGTAAATTTAAAAAAGTGTCATATCTCATGGATAATTTTAATGCACAGTATTGGTCATATGCTAAAATATAGGGGAAAATTCTCATGTGCAAATAAATACAGGTTTGCACAGGTTTGGTACCAGCAGGTTTTAAGGCAGGGAGTGGTTTTTTTTTTTTTTTTTCTTTTTCCCAGAGATCCAGAGATATTTTGGAAAGAATGAGTAACTTACAAACAAGTAGTCAGGAATGACAGGAATATGACAGGAAATGTAAATTGGATCAATATTTCTTTTTTTTTTCTTTTTCTTCTTTTCTTTCTTTTTTCCTTTTTCTTTTTTTTGAGACAGAGTCTCATTCTGTCACCCAGGCTAGAGTGCAGTGGCATGATCTTGGCCCACTGCAACCTCTGCCTCCTGGATTCAAGGGATTCTCCTGCCTCAGCCTCCCAAGTAGCTGGGATTACAGGCGCCTGCCACCACGCCTGGCTAATTTTTGAATTTTTAGTAGAGACAGGGTTTCGCCATGTTGGCCAGGCTGATCTTGAACTCCTGACCTCAGGTGATCCACCTGCCTCGACCTCCCAAAGTGCTGGGATTACAGATGTGAGTCACCGTGCCCCGCCTGGATCAATATTTCTTGAAGGCAATTTGTCAATACATGTCCGAAGCCTTAGCTTTATTTTTTTCTCCAAGAAATCTACTTTTAGGGACATATATGGAAGATACAATAAATTTATGTAAAGATTGTGCCACGAGCATGTCCACCACAGCATTGCTTATCAAAACAGAAAATTACTAATTTCAATGTCCACCCTCAGGGCACTAGGTAAAACAAATCGTATGTCCACACCGTGGCATTAAAAATGAGGCAGGAAGGGAAATGTAAATCCAAAACATGATGAGATACCATTTCATACACACTGCGTTGGCCATCATCAAAAACTGGAAAAGAAGCTTTGGTGAGGATTGGAGAAAGTAGAATCCTCATGCATTGCCAGTAAGAATATAAAATGGTTCAGCAATTGTGGAAAACAGTTTGACAGTTCTTCAAAAATTAAACATAGAATTATCCTACAACCCAACAATTCCACTCCTACCTGAATACCCAAAGAATTGAAAACAGCAACTGAAACAAATACAGGTACACGCATGTTTATAGTAGCTCTATTCACAATAGCCAAAAGGTGGAAATGACCCAAGTGTCAATCAGCAGAGGAATGGATAAACAAACGGTGCTGTAGGCATGCAGCAGAATGTTATTCTGCTATAAAGGAAGGAAGTTCTGATATTTGCTACAATGTGCATATAAGCCTTGAAAAAATTATGCTAAGTGAAAGACACCAGACACACAAGGTAACATATTGCGTGATTCCATTTATATGAAACATCCAGAATAAGGCAAATCCATAGAGATGGAAAGACTAACGGTTGCCAGGGGGCTGGGAGGAGGAGTGAGCCGGGGAGGGACTGCCTAATGGATATAGGTTTTCCTTCCGGGGTGATGAAAATGTTCTGGACCCGGGTAGAGGGGGTGGTTGTACAACACTGTGAATGTACTAGTGACACTGAATTGTTAATTTAAAAATGGTTAATGGTTAATGTTACTTTACTTTTTCCCTCAAGATAATAAAATGATGGAGAAGAATATTTCTTGAAAAGGGAAGATGTTCACCACATATTTGGGGGGAAAAGTGTAAAAGTAGGGAAATACTATCGCAAGGACAAAAAACCAAGCACCGCATGTTCTCACTCATAGGTGGGAATTGAACAACGAGAACACATGGACACAGGAAGGGGAACATCACACACCGGGGACTGTTGTGGGGTGGGGGGAGGGGGGAGGGATAGCATTAGGAGATACACAGGAAGGGGAACATCACACACCGGGGACTGTTGTGGGGTGGGGGAGGGGGGAGGGATCGCATTAGGAGATACACCTAATGTAAATGACGAGTTAATGGGTGCAGCACACCAACATGGCACATGTATACATATGTAACAAACCTGCACGTTGTGCACATGTACCCTAAAACTTAAAGTATAATAATAATAAAATTTAAAAAAAAGTAGGGAAATAAAAGTGGATATAGGAATTAATTATTATACTTGCTAAAATAATTTTATAAATCAACACTATATATAAAAATATAAACACATATGAATATGTATTTTATAACATATAAAGAATACATAAACGGACAGAAAGGCTTTACAGAAAAAAGCCCCTAGTGGTGATTCTCGGGTAGAGGGATTATGTGGTAGGATTATGGTTGACTTAATTGTTTTCTTATCTGTCCTTCCAAATATCTCATCATGAGCATGTCACACTTTGTATTAAGAAAAAAATTGTATAGGTGATATAATAAAAATAGGAATGTAAAATCAGGATTATGTATGTCTGTTGACTCATAACATGCCTCCATAGAATCCAGTAATAACATGGATAGCTTTTCCATGAGCTCATCTGTATGATCAGGCAAATGGTGTCCTGTGAAACCCAATCACGCAGTGGAAAGCAGGATATACCATGCTGAGCAAACAAGTCAGGCACCCTCAAGTGGCTCCACTGTGCTATTCAAAGACTTCAGCCTCTTAGTTGAGATAATATTGAGGTAATTACAGTAACATAATTAAGTTATGTGACTTTGGAATGCACTAAAAAGAAATATACTTAAAAGAAATAGCATGTCAAGAAAAGAAGCCAACCTACTGCATTTAAATAATCCTTTAACAAAATGTAATTTGCTTAAAATCCTTAATAAGAGCTCATTCTTTTATTCATAAAGTATATCAAAATGTGATCAATTTTCCTATAATGAAATAAAATCTGATATTTGTTTACTATTTTTTACTACTATTTCAAGTTGCTCTTAAAAGAAAGCTACCCAAATGAAAATATCTGTATTTTCATCCTTTAAGAAAACTTGGTAAAAACGAAAAATTTCAAAACAGGGAATCATGTGACTATGAATTGCATGACATTAAAAAAAATGGAATTATTCTATGAAAGAATGAGCTTTCACTGCATTTCAAAAAATTTCAGTTTTCCTGCTTCTATAGTTACTTTAATTCTTTCAGGTTCTCTCTGTAAACACAATTGCTTGTCTAGATGTTACTAATTGTTATCATGAAGGTTCCCTTCTGATCTCACCTAATTTTCTTTCCTATTAGCAGAGGCTGATATTCATTCATCCAAAAAGTATTTGAGGAGTGTCTACCACATTCCAGACCACATGCTCAGAGCCTGGTGGACTGAGCATCACTGGCCCTACCCTCAGGCCATAAATGGGCTGTCCAGTGCCGAGAATAGCAGTGCCTCACAGGCATTTGGTACATATGCATTGAATACTGGCCTTAGGAGGAGGGATCAGGGTGAACCTGTGTGTACACATTACAGCCTCTCCCAGGGTTGTGGGTTGTCCATGTGAACTTGGGCATTATTACATCATGGCAGGTGGATAAGGGCTAACATCTATTGAGCATCCACTGAATTCTGGGCAGAACGCTGAACGCTTTACTTGCACTAGGTGATTCACATCGCATTGATCTAGGGACTACCATCACGACACTCGACAGATGTGAAAACTGAGGCCCAAGGCAGTTAAATATATTACTTGCCTGGGGTCACACGTAGTGAAATCTGGCGATTGCATCTTCCTGCCAAGGGCATGGAGAAAGAGGAAAGTGATAAAGACCAGAGGTGTGTTCTTGGGAATGCCCTCCAACTAGGGGAAGAGGGGACAGGACAGCAGAGCGGCAGGAGAAAGGGCATGGAGGGACTTCCTAAATTCCTAAATGTTCAATGAATTACGAGGATGCTTCAAGAAAAGCTGGCTCACAGGAAGTTTGGGCTGGACGGGAAGGAGGGCCCAGAAGCACTCGGTATCTAGGAACTGGGGGCCTTCCAAGGAGCACCTTCAGCTACATGGGTAGGATATGGCTGAGTTCCTGGGCCTAAGAAGGCGGCTGAGCTATGGAGGCAAGGTGTTTTTCCCAAAAGGCTTGGAGTGGCGGGCGTGAATCCGCTTAGAGGGATGTCTTGAGTGGGGAGAGAATCCAGGCAAGAATTGCTTCAGGCCAGGATGAGTTAGCAGAGAGGCTGAAGACATTTGAGAGCTGAAGGCTGGAGAAAGCTCCGAGAGGAGCTGAGGGACAGGGCACAGTGACCCCCAGCTCAGCAGAGGGCAGGGGAAGGAGACTTTTGGCTCCAATGGGGAACTGAAGAAGACATCTGAGTAAAATATTAGGCGGTGTGATCTGGCGTGAGGCGGGAGATGAGGTGGGCAGGCAAGACTCAGCATGGCTGAATGGGCAGCTTGATGGCCCAGGCACATGCTGGCTCCTTTGTCATTCCAGAGGGTGACTTTCTGTTCCAGGCTAGTGATGCCATTTTTTCCCCATTCACGGTAGTTTCATAAAGTTCTCTTTTAAAATAAACCTATTTAGATAAAATAAATAAGTCCATTAAGGGAAGAAGAAAGCAAATAATGGTACAGATGGTGTAGGGATGTGGCAAAAATTGTGAAGGGGTGTGGGTGAGTGAAGATTGGACAACATTGCATACAGGAGCACATTTCCTAGTTAAAAATCATTTAAAATTTAATTTAAAAAAATTTACAGTTAATTGCTTCACCTGCAATGCTGGAAACTGTCTAGGTGGGACCGAATCTGAGCCAAAACCAACACCCGCCCAGGGAGAAGAGGGTTGAGTCCTTGGCAGGGGTTCCCGGCTGTTCTTGGCAGAGAATGTGGCCTGGAGAAGCTGTCCAGCTGGCTCGAACATGTGGATTTGCAGCTGTACACTCAAACCGGGTTCCATACTATTTTTTTTTTAATGAACTAGTTACCCTTGTTTCAGTGCCCCAATAAAATGTTTTTGGGCTGGGTATGGTGGCTCATGCTTTTAATCCCAGCATTTGGGGAGGGTGAGACAGGAGAATCGCTTGAGCCCAGGAGGTCGAGGCTGCAGTCACGCTTGGTCACATTGCTGCACTCCAGCCTGGGCAACAGAGTGAGACCCTGTCTCAAAAAAACAACAAAAAAAATCAGGTTTATGAAATGCTTTTCATTATGAGGATTAGAAATACTTGGATTTTCTCTGTAATGAGAATTACGAAACCAGTTGGGCCACTCAGCCTCTCTAGCCTGGGCAACAGAGTGAGACCCTGTCTCAAAAAAATATATTGTTTTGCCTCACGCCTGTAATCCCAGCACTTTGGGAGGCCAAGGCGGGTGGATCATGAGGTCAAGAGATAGAGACCATCCTGGTCAATATGGTGAAACCCCGTCTCTACTAAAAATACAAAAATTAGCTGGGTATGGTGCCACGTGCCTGTAGTCCCAAGCTACTCAGGAGGCTGAGGCAGGAGAATCACTTGAACCCAGGAGGTGGAGGTTGCAGTGAGCCGAGATCGTGCCATTGCAATCCAGCCTGGTGACAGAGTGAGACTCTGTCTCAAAAAAAGAAAAAAAAAATTTAATGCTCCTGTTCAGGCAATATTTTGTTTTGTCTTACTCTATAACTTCAAGGCATTTCAAAAGAAAATTAAAAATCTTTGCTCTAATGGGCTAAGAAGCAAAGGAAATGGACTGACAGGGTTTGATCTGATGGTGTCCTCTATGGCCAACATCATTGCGTCTCTGCTGAGAACCCATAGCCTTTTTTGATTCTGGGCACTGAGACATAAACAAGACCTAAGGACAAATGCCAGCTTCTTATTAGATTTTAACCTTTCTTTCAGATTTTCTTTGGAATACTGAATGGACTAATCAATTTTCCTATTTTCATTCTAGAAACTCAAATAGTACTTGCCGGGTAGAGATGAAAAGACAGTAGGTTCCAGAACCCTTTCTTTCTTCTAGGACATACACGGGGCACACAAGCAGTTTTATAAGTTACAAACATATGCAGAGAATAAAATTTTAACATAAAAGAAAAGTGTGAAATGCCTCATAACATTAACTTTTATTCATGTATGGAGAAAAATCACTATTTCCCCCTATTTACTTCATTTAAAAATTTCCTCCAGTGAAATACAATTAGTTGCTGAAAAAAGGTAACCCTAGGAACAAAATGCTGTGCACCTGTGTCTTCTAGACTTTCAGTGGTGTTGCTGTGCTACCCTCAGCTGTCAGGTCAAAGATTAGTTAGGATGAAACTTTTCTGGGGCAGAATGAATGCATAATTGCATTTAAAAATGAATCTGCTTGATACTCAAGATTACTTGCCTGCTCCATCCGTGAGATTCATAAAGAAATTAGGTCACTCAGTAGGACATAAGTTCAAAATTAAGACATTCCAATTTATTGTGAGGACAAAGTACAGTTTCAAACAAAATCTTCTACATAAAGGAAGATTCAGCTAAACATCCATCAACCTAAAAATTAACAAAGGAAAACTTTGAAGACACAAATCGTGATTTTAGGGGGTCTTATTTTCTAGACAAGTTTTGAAAACATCAAAACATGGTTATGTAAACTGCTTTCAAAGATAAGACCCTTGATTACTGGTGCTGCAAAAATAGGAAACAAATATCAAATGATATAAAAACACCGAATTTGATTTTACAGCACTTCCTTCAAAACTCCAATTAAATTAAATGCAAATAATGTAAGCATGTATCAGCCAGAAAGGTTATAATCCTTCTAATAAAATCCATATGGTTTTAAAGGAGGTTTTACATAGAAAAAGAGACTTTAGAAAGAAAATACAAAAAATATGTACTGGTCTAAAACTTTGAAGTAACAACCAGACTGTATGCCTGGGACAGCGTGAATTACTGTGAGTAGAGAATGCTGTTTGTATTCATTTTAGTGTCTGTTAGGAAGTTAGGCAGATAGTAATTTTAACAAATGGGCTGGTAGAGTTTTGCTATTGATTTGTAAAGGTGACTTGTGTACCATGTGACAAGGTATGTAACTGATATGACTTATTCAGATGCAATCACAATTTAAAGATTTCATACATTTCTTTATAAATATTCCTTAATAATCCAGAAAATATCACATAAATACTCATATAGTAAGAACGGAATTGTGAACTCCGTATTACTACTAGCCATTCTTAGCATGTGTATTCCAGAAGTGTTTTCCAAAATGGAAGGCACTGATGGAGATTTACTGTTCAGTATTGTAGGGGTTACCAAACTATGGCCCACAAGCCAAATCTGGCACGCTGGTTTGTTTTGTAAATAAAGTTTTATTGAAACACAGCCATGCCCACTTATTTACATATTGGCTCTGGCTGCTTTTGTGTTGTACCAGCAGAGTCTAGTCACTGCGGCAGGATCTTCTGGCCCCAGAATCTCAAATATTTTCTTTCTGGCCCTTTACAGAAAAGCTTGCCAACCTCTGGCTTGTAGAATCATTCAGAATTGTGATGATTTATATGTACTTTAATATCCACCGTGATAGCAAATTGGCAGATTAATTAATTTTGTTTCTCTTTGCTTTGTTACAGTCAAAATAAATTAGGTGTTTATTTTAGAACTTGTGGCTGATTAATGCTCAAAAACAAATAAGCAAAATCACTCATCAGAACTAAATACTCTGCAAGTTATTTTCACAAAAATAAACGAGGCGGAGAATAAACAGGACAAAAAATGGGTAATATAAATAATGAGACACTTATTCAAAGCTGAAGACTACCCTCAGGCTGCTAAGACAACTTAGGCTCTCACAAAAAAAGATTAACCTTGCTCGGAATGCATTCGCCCTCTTTTCTGTGAAGTAAACATTTCTTGTCAAAGGCATCCTGACAGTGGTAATTAAGTTCAGAAAGTTCTATACTGAGTGGGAGATGTGCCTGTATTGCTTGACTTTTTTTTTTTTTTTTAAATGAGAAGACAACATCTCATGGTAGAGAGCTGAACTTTCAATTTTACAGGCGAATTCTACCAGTTTATAAATTTGGGATGCAACTGTAAATAAATACATAATAAATGTTCTCTAAAATACAAGATATAGGTAATAAGAGTTAAGAGGAAAATAATTGCAGTGATCAAAACAGAATTTAAAAATAGAGGTAAAACGAATGGCTTGGAGCATCTCATAGGCTGGGAGAATGCTCTGAACCCATGCATCGCCCCGGTCAGAAGGACCACCAGGGGGCGCCTTGTTTCTAAGCTTTCCCTAGGGGTTGTTTTTGGTTAAGATTCCTGGATTGGTAAAGATTCTTTGGCGTGTTTGGAGAGATCTTGAAACTGATTAATCAACTCTGAGGCTTTCAGTTCCTTGCCAATGATCCAACAGATCCATCCCAGTGGGATGGTTATGTCCCTTAGATTTAGGAACCTGTATTTTAATTAATATAGCTTTCAAGCTACAAAGTTTTGTAAAACCTATAGTCAAGTGCAGCCCTGGATATTTTTCATATGAATTTGTGCTTAGGTTAAGATTTATTCCCCAAAGAACTGTTTATGGAAAACCAGAGGATGTATATTAGAGTTCTGGGAATCTAGTGTCTCTTTTCTTCATCCTCAGAGTATGTGACCTTGAGCCAATGGCTTGACCTCCTCAGGCTCCAACTTCCCTAACTGCCACTTTTGCAAGCTGAGTTTATAAACATGAGTTGAGATAATGCCTGTGGAATGTCTGGCACATAGTGGGTGCTTCATACCCTTTATCAAGTTTCTGTTATCCTTTAATTGTATTAAAACAAATAACAGAGATCCAGGGTTTTATGTTCATGCCTGTTAAATTTCTTCCTAATTTCAGTTCATCTTTCATTTTCTTTTTCTTTTTTTCTTTTTTTTTTGAGACGGGGTCACACTCTGTCACCCAGGCTGGAGTGCAGTGGCACGATCTTGGTTCACTGCAGCCTCTGCCTCCCAGGTTCAAGCAATTCTCCCACCTCAGCCTCTCGAGTAGTTGGGATTACAGGGGTGCACCACCACACTTGCCTGATTTTTGCATTTTTAGTAGAGACGGGGTTTCACCATGTTGGCCAGGCTGGCCTCAAACTCCTGACCTCAGGAGATCCACCCACCTCAGCCTCCCAAAGTGCTGGGATTACAGGTATGAACCACTGTGCCCGGCCTCAGTTCATCTTTCAATGGTAAAAATCCTTCTGAATCTTCATTTATTCTGACAAAGGACGAGTGTTCCCTTCCAGTCCTGGGATACCTCTAACTTGGATTTTCATTTTTCCAAGCCTTCATCCTAGTTCAACATTCACAGTCAAGTGGAGCTCCAAGGTGCAAAACCAGGCATTCTCCTTCCAGGTTGATAGCAACTGACACTTTTTGGGGAAAGCCTGTCATGAGTGATACCTTGGGGAAGCCAAGGTCAAGGGCAAAGAGGGCAATGACCATCACTGGGGATGCTCACCGGGTCCTGGGCCTGAAGTCCACTCTCCCAGGTCCTCCTGCTTTCCTGTTGGATGCCAGTCACACACCCCGATCTTTTGGTGGCCCCTGGTGTCTTCCCACTTTGCTAAGCCTTTGATGGCTTGGTTCTGAGATGCATGTGTCCTCACTGCCTCAAATAGCGAAGAGGGACCCGTGTTGTCCATCTTTCGTCTGTGTCTGTTCTCCTCATTTCTCTGGGTGTACCATGTCCAGCGCTGAGGATTGGTTTTCTTCCTAACAGTCAAAACATTTGTCTCAGTCTGCCTTGGACAATCTGACTTTGTAGTGCTCACAGAGCTTTATCATTTGCCTCACAGTAGATGGAGTTTTTAAAGTCTTTTTTTTTTTTTTTTTTTTTACTTCTTTTTATCAAGTTACTGGCAACAAATTCCCAGGGCCTGGCTCAGAGGGCATTTAAAGGGTGCCACCTAGGACCACAACAGTTGCAATTTAAATCACAACCTAGAGGCATGGTCAGTGCAGAGGAACATACAGCCTTCCAAGCTCCGGGGAAGTGGCTTGTCTTATGAGTTTCACAGACAGGGTAAGGAGTTGGGGAATCTGGTCCCAAAGGTCTGTGAGTCTTCAAAGTTCCTCTTACTATTTCTCCCAAGAGGCCTTATGAGTCCTCAGGCAAACATAGCTATTGATGACCTGATCTGGCAGCTCATACCCTTCTGGAGCTGGGCTCCAAAAGAGATTCCCAATGCGTCAATGCATGGTCTTTAATGTATCACTGACCTTACACTACAAGAAAGAATGCTGGGGGCAGTACAATACATTTTAGAAATACCTCTATCAGTGAATTAACTTTTCCCTTAAACAGTTATTATTAAAGTGAAATTCACACAACATAAAATAACCATTTTAAAGTGAACAATTCAGTGACATTTAGTGCATGCTCAATGTCATGCAAACACCGCTCTTTCTGCTTTCACATATTCATCAACCCCAAAAGAAACCCTGTACCAATAAACAATTACCCCTCATTCCTCCTCCTTCCAGGCTGGAAACTACCAATCTGCATCCTGTCTCTATGGATTTATGTATTCCGAATATTTCATATAAATAAAATTGTACAACACGTGACATCTTGTGTCTGGCTTGTTCCACTTAGTTATAGCCTGTGTCAGTGGTTCATTCCTTTTCACGGCTGATTACTATTCCATTGTATGCACATATCACAATTTGTTTATGATCATCAGTTGATGGACATTTGGGCTGTTTGCACCTTTTGCCTATTGTGAATAGTGTTGATATGAACATTCACGCACAAGTTTTTGTTTGAATACCTGTTTTCAACCATTTTGGCTATGTATCTAAGAGTGTAATGGCTGGGTCATATGATAATTCTGTGTTTAACTTATTGAAGAAGGATTAATTTTTGTGCATTTTAAAATCGTTTGTATTTTTGTTGTTGAGTTGTAAGAGTACTTTATATATTCTGGATACTAGATCCTTATCAAATATATGACTTGCAAATTTTTTTTTTCGTGGATTGTCTTTTCACTTTTTTGATAATGTCATAATTACTTTTTGCCTTTTGTAAAAGTCAGGTTTATTAAGGTTTAATTTACATATAATAACATTTACCCTTTCAAAGGATTCAGTGGCATGACTTTTGGCAAATGTATATAGATATGCAGCCGCCAGAGTCAAGATGTAACATTTGCACCACCACAAAAAGGTTCTCTTGGGCCCTTTTGAAGTTAATTCCCTCCCAGTGCTAATTACTTGTTAAGTTTTGTTATTAAACTAATTTTTAATTTTCTAAAATAATTAACTACTGTGGAACACCTAACTAACAAATACTAGATCAATGATGCACCATTGTAGTATTTGTATTGACCCTGTGCAGCTTGAAGAGTATTGACATTTTATAGTTTGAATTTACTCTTTCCTGGGACCCAGCTGCAAGGGTAACACTTGTTTCAGCTGTACAGACTTGGAGTGCCAGCAGGAAGCACTGAAGCTGGCTCTTCTCTCCTGATGATTCTCCAAGAAGATTCACTCTGGTACGAATGCAGAGGCAGATTCCACTGTAAAATACATTCCATCAAATTGTTCCACATGCAATCTTCATACATCTAGGGCATAGGCAGAACTATTTCTTTCACAGTGTTTTTTTCTAAAGACAAAACAGGACTAATGATTTTTCTGGTGTTTCAACAGACAAAGGAGGCTGGGCGTGTTGGCTCACACCTGTAATTCCAGCTCTTTGGGAGGCTGAGGCTAGAGGATCACTTGAGCTCAGGAGTTCAAGACCAGCCTGGGCAACATAGAGAGACCCCATCTCTACAAAAAATAAAAAAATTAGCTGGATGTGGTGGCGTGTGCCTATGGTCCCAGATACTCGGGAGGCTGAGGTGAGAGGATGGCTTGAACTCGGGAGGCACATGCTGCAGTGAGCCCCGATAGTGCCACTGCACTCCAGCCTGGGTGACAGAGTCAGACTCTGTCTGAGAAAAAAAGACAAAGGAAACTGAAATTTGACTTCGCTCTGACCACCCGCCCCTGCTTATGAACATCTACCCTCCACCCCAAAGTTCCATGTTCTGCCATGGAGTTGCTCAGTTTCTTGTCGAAACCAGATGTTCTTGTGCTGCCCCCATCCTGCAGAGGGGGTTCAGGCATTATTTGAACCCTTTATTTGAGCTAGGTTGAATTGGTCTAGATTTCTAAAACTCAGAAGAGCCTGATCCATAGAACTGATACATGGAGGGAGGTTTCACAGAATAGGCCTCAAGAAGAAATGTGGGATTCTTATAAGATCATCAGGACACAGTCAGTAGGTGACAGGGAGAATAGCCTCCAAATCTTACACTGAGAAGTTCGTGATCTGTGTTGGCAAAACAGTAAATAGAAACACCTTGATGCTCAAGTCACGTGCTTTTAAGTCTTTCTGAGCGTACGGGATAAAAAAATTGGCAGCGTGCGATGCTTCCTCACGCAGCTGGGTCTTGGTGTTCATGTCATTTACCACATCACATTGAAATGATCTGTTTACATGTCTGTCGTCCACACTAGATTGCCATCTCTTCAGGGGCTGGGCCAGTTTTATTTGACCTTGTTTTCACAAGGTCTCTGTAATGTCTTGACAGTGGGGGACACTCAGCCCCTGTTCCAAGGACCCAGGCTGTATCACCTTCTGCACTCAAAATGGTTCGCAAACACTATATCATCAGTTATACCTTCTGTGGGCTGTTTCTGTCTTCTCGCCTCTCCTTAGTATCTCTGCTATCTCTGAAACTACCTTCATTTAAATTACATTCCTAGTATCTTTGAAGTAGGCAAGTAGATATTTAATGCTGAAGTCCAAAATATTCAGGTTAATAATGGAAAAGATAGCTATTGCTGAACAACTAAATGTAAGGCATGATATTAGATAACGAGCCAGAAAAATAATTGCTCTAAAGGACACTATTGAGTCCACTGGTGAAGCTGGAATACAGAGCAACACTACATGCATTATTCATCTGCCTTCCTATTCATTCTATTATGTTTTCCTCCTGGTTCTAACTGTAGATAAGAGTTTTATGTCAAGGTAAAATTTCCTGAATTTGATAACAGTATTGTTATATTAGAAACTGTCCTTTTCCTTGGGAAATGCACACTGAGCTACTTAAGGATAAAGAGACATGATGTATGCAATTTAATCTCAGATGGCTCAGACAGAGAGAGAATTTATGATAAAGGGAATGTGGCAAAATGCTAGCCATCGGTGAATTTGGGTAAAGAGTATTGGGAACCTTTTGTACTATTCTTGCAACTTTTATGTAAGCTAAGCATTATTTCTAAATAAAGTTAATAAAAAGTTATTTCCAAGATTAAACCTTTTCTTTGATATTGATACTCTGTGAATAAAGAGCACAAGCAACAGTTAGCCAGGATGGACAGGTGGAAGCGATACGTCCTTATTTATCCATTCCTCTAGTCCTGTTCATTTTTGCCCTGATTCTAACTTCCTCCTCTTATTGTCTAAGTGTGGACATGCCCCAAGGCCCCTTTGCTTGCAGTCTTTCCCTCCACACTTCCTTGGTGCTCTTGATTCCGCTCGTGGCTTCTGTCACCCAAGTATATTGCACACTGTTGTGTTCAGGGTGCTAGGGCAGGTTGCAGAGGTTTGATTTATGGTTGTGTAGATAAAGCAGTGCACAGAGGTGCTTATGACCTGGATGTTCACGAAATCATGGACTTTAAATGAAATTGGAAATTGTCAAGCCCTCACTGTCTACTCATCATCCCTGCTCCTGTTTCAAGAGACTAAGGAGGCTGGGCATGGTGGCTCACACCTGTAATCCCAGCACTTTGAGAGGCTGAGGCAAGAGGAGAGCAGTTCAAGACAAGCCTAGGCAACATGGAGAGATCAGAGCAGACTGGTTTTGACTTTCATCACCATTCAAAGTAAACTATGCTAGGGAATATCACCAAAAACTTCCAACTGGAAATCTAATGGACAGTGTCCAACCTTTGTTACAGTCACCTCTTAAGAAGCTGTGTAATCTAGGGTAAGAGTAACAGCAAAAACATATACAATTTACTAATGCAGGCTCTGTTCTAGGCGCTTAACATATAATTACCAATTTAATTATCTCAACAATTCTAGCAGCAAATTTTATTATCATTCTCACTTTACAGCGAGAAGCTGGGGCATAGAGAGGTTGAATAACTGGACTAATTTAGTGAGTGGTGGAGCTAGAACTGTAGCTTAGGAATCTATGGCTTTATCATAACATTACATGGCATGCAGAATGCTCATCATGGTTCCTGGTATACAGTCAGAGTTCAATCCATGTTAGCTATTATTGTTATTATTAGCTATCGGCTCTGGGGTGAAGGTCTGTGTCTGATGGCCTAGCAAGAGCTGTGCTGCCCAACACGGGTTCCCAGAGCCACACGTGGTTGAGCCCTGGATATGCAGTTCCTTCAAATTGAGATGTGCTTTAAGTGTAAAGTATACACTGGTTTGAAGATTTAATACACAGAAAAAAAAATCCTGATAACTTGAAAATATTTTGGATATAGTGGGTTCATTAAGATGCATCATTAAAATTAATTTTGCATTTTTTTACCTTTAAAAATATATTCGCTAACAAATTTAAAGTTACAAACAATTTTACGTTTTTTACGTACGTTTTTTACTTAATTTTACGTACTTACATTGAATTTCTATTGTTCCGTGTTGGCCTAGGCACTAGAGAGATAGCTTGAAGCCTGGAGCTTCCACTGGGAAAAAGCATTAGGCTCGGGGCACTGCTCAGCTGCGGATGGGAGAAAACAGAGACAGTCTTGGAACAGGATCCCAAGGACCTGCACAATTGCCAGCATATTCACACACTGCCCCTCTAAGCCAGGGAATTGAGGGCCGCAGACGTGAAAGGCTGCGGTGAACTTTTCCATTTTCAGCATAATTGCTTCAAACTGTGGCTGAGCAGGCAGGCCCCAAGCACCACCTGCCATCAAACACTCAGAGGGGTGAAGAGTCCCAGCATTTCCCACCTCCAGGCTGGCAAAAGGCTTCAGCTGGCCTCACCAGAAGTCCTGCCCCTCACACGGAGGCCCCGCCTCCTTACTCTCATTGAGCCTGCTCTGCTGCTGGTCCAAGTAGATTTTTTCTGGTCACCTTGCTGTTTCCGGGTTACTCGTAAAGCTTCCGGGAACATGGTTGTCTTAAGCTCTTTAAAACCTACCTGATAACCTAATGGTTTATTCTCTTCTCCCTGGGCTGAGGGGTAGAGGAAAAGCGCAGAAACTCACACACTTGCTGCAGACTCTTCCTGAAGCATCTCCACCTGGCTGTGCCCTGTAAACTCGTAAGTCCGATCTCTCCAAAACTGTTCTCATGCCCAGTCCCCATAATCTTTTTCTCTTGTGTGCTGGTCTCAGTAAATTCTCCACCACTCTGGGCCATACCCCAGGCATCATCTCAGCCTCTCCTTCTCCTTCAGTCTCCTGGCCAATCAATCACCAAGTTGTGTGTGTTCTGCCTTCTAAGTATAGCTGGAACCTTTCCTGTGGTCTGTCTCCCATCATGGTCTAGGCCGTCACTGACTGTCACCTGAATCACAGCAAGGACTCCTTTTCTGGCCTTCCTGTTTGCAATTTGACCCACACACCCCCAGCCAAACACTGCGCACTAGCGCGTGTCTTCCTAAAGCTGCATCTGGTGGTATCCTGTGAATGCTGCTGTGAAGTCCAAGCTCCTACAGATGATTTCCCGCCAGGCCTTTTATCAGGTCTTGATTCTTCAGCCTCTTTACTCACCCTTCTCCCTCTCTCACTTTACAGTCTAGTCATCAAAGTCTTCTTCCTTTTTTTTTTTTTTGCCTGAAATCCATCAACCCAGCCCTCTCCTAATACTACCTCTGTGCCGCCTACTCCCATCCTCACCCCAAAATTTTGCCTGCCAAGCTGACTCTTCCTTAAGGTCTCAGTTAGCCACCTCTTACTCTGGGAGAGCATCCTCTTCCCTTCTACCTTCCCCCATAAGAGCACTTTGCATTCTGCTTTATAGACTGATTTTGAGCCTGGACTACTCCTGATTCCCATCTGTGGCTCACCACTAGCAAAGTGCCAGGGCTGTAGTAGTTGTCCAATAAACACTTGTTACATAAATGAAAGGATTCCCACAACTGACTGTTGCTAGAGGGCAGCCTATCTCTGGGTCAAAAAGACTCTAAAGCCTAGACAGATACTGACAGTCGAGCCAGTATGATTTCCGACTTCTTATAAAAAATGAAACGTCCACGATCAAAGGCGATAGCTCTCTACAACCCAAACTTCTTTCTTCTTGGCCAGCTGATGAAATGTTCATCTTTCCAGGTCCCACAGTCACTGCCTGCTCTCCTTTTTACTTATTATTATTATTATTATTTTTTAAGGGTGACCAGTATAAGAGTGGGCCAGTGAAGGTGAGACTGGGGCAAAGTTGGGTAGAAATGATTTCTGTTTAGCTTTGGGGAGTGAAGTAACTTTTCACAATTGCTAACTACTTGGTACTTTTCTTTCTTTTTCTTGTCTTTTTTTTTCTTTTTTTTGAGACGAAGTCTCGTTCTGTTGCCCAGGATGGAGTGCAATGGCACGATCTCTGCTCACTGCAACCTCCTCCTCCCAGGCTCAAGCTATTCTTCTGCCTCAGCCTCCCAAGTAGCTGGGATTACAGGCACACGCCACCAGCCCAGCCAATTTTTGTATTTTTATTAGAGACCGGGTTTCACCATGTTGGCCAGGCTGGTCTCGAACTCCTGACCTCAGGTGATCTGCCCGCCTCAGCCTCCCAAAGTGCTGGGATTACAAGCATGAACCACCACGCCCGGCCTACTACTTGGTACTTTTCATCAGCTTACTCTTTTTGAGCATTATTCCCAGATTAAATTTGAGTCATTTTGGAAGCCCAAAATATCCGCTGAATTATTGGATGTGGCTGTAAAATGTGTTCTCAAGGAGCCCCTTGTAAATTTCCATGAGCGGCTGTTATCCTAAGTCATATGAAGGCAGTAATCCATCAGAGTTACCCTATGTGCACAAGGAAGGACTGTCTAGAATCTAATTTTATCTCTAACTCTATAAACAGCCAAGTGGCACCATTTATTATTTTACATAAATCAGCCCTGAGACCAAATTCTCCTTTAAATGTGTCCTTTATTCTTTTCCAATACAGTACTGCCTAAAAATCCCCAGTAGCTCGAAACAGTTCTATGGCCTTTGCATTTGGGGAGGGAGAGAGGTTCTGGAGGAATGAGAGGAGAGGAGAGAGACCTGAGAGGGAAAAGGAAACTCCTGTTCAGCACATCAGTCCAACCAGGCTTTGGGCTTGCAAGCCAGAACATCTAGATGAAAAGCAAAGAAGCAAGTCAATGAAGGGCCTATTCTCAACTTGGCTAGATGCCTTTTTCTATTCTCATTTAACATGTCTTTTGGAAAATAAGAAATTGTAGGTCTGCATTAGTCACTGTTAGGAAAACTTGTACAGGAATTTACTTTCTAGTGACTTGACTTGGAGAGTGGCTGGTATCCACGGGTCCTTAATAAAAGCTAGTGAGAGAACAGGACGCTGATGAAGACTGATGCTAAATGGGCCGTGTGCTTCCTGTGGCTCTAATGGAAATCATGGCGTGTTTAGCTTAATGGCAATATGGAAAATCCACTTCCTTCTCTCAGCCATTTTTTTAACTAATATAATATTATAATACGATTCTCTCTTGTTTATCCCCTTATTTTTTATAGTTAAAAGTTTAATTTGGAGTTTAAATGTAATTTGAATGCTGCCTAGAGCTCTCCAGAGACAAGGTGTGATATCAATTCCGCAGAATGGAATAATTCTAATTTTCACATGGTGTTGGATGGCAACTAGGGACTACCATGCCTCATGACTGGATATCTATAAGCTTCTACCACCAACCTCAGAAACACTATCATGAGCAAGAGAGAAACTGATAAAAATAAATGTTTCTCTCCTTCCAGAGTCAGTTACCAGAGTGGAAATTCAACTTGTTATCTCTCCTTGCCATACCTTATAGGATGAAAATCTGGTCTTTAAAAAATATTTAGGAGTAAATAGCCCAGTTTCTTCTTTCTATTTAGCTATGGGCTGAATTTCTGGGCAGGTAAGTCAACTGTAAAACGTAATCCTTTCCTGTGTGATTTTGGCTGCAGTGCTTGGGGACAGATTATATTCTTGTTGTTGTTTTTGCTTGTTTGCCATTCTCAGTCCAGTGAATTCTCCTCTCTAACTTCCATCCACAGTTAATTTACATTCCCAGTATTTGACGTCCTTGGATGAGATCAGAAATGGCAAACAACTTTGAAAACTTTGTGCTCATATGGCTATTAATGCTTGCCTGTTGGATGTTTTTGGTTTTGGTTCATTTATAAGCTGATATTGGCTGTTTGTTTCTTTTTTTTTTTTAAAAAAAAAAAGAAGTAGACTTTATTTTTTACAGCAGTTTCAGGTTTATAGCAAAATTGAGCAGAAAGTACAGAGATTTCCCATATACCTCTAGCTCCACACAGGCACAGCTTCCGCCACTGTCAACATTCTCCAGCAGAGTGATACATTAGCTACAATTGATGAAGCTACCTTGACACATCATTATCACCCAAGGTCCATGGTTTAAATTCGGTTTTATTCTGGGTGTACATCCTGTGGATTTGGACAAACTCATAGTGACATGTATCCACCGTTACGGTGTCATACAGAGTAGTTTCACTGTCCTAAAAGTCCCGTGCTCCGGCTTTTCTTCCCTCTCCCCCTGCTAATTCTTGGCAACCACTGATCTTTTTACTGTCTCCATAGTTTGCCTTTTCCAGAATGTCATGTAGTTGGAATCATACAGTATGTAGCCTTTCAGATTGGCTTCTTTCACTTAGCAATATACATTTAAGTTTCTTCCATGTCTTTTCATGGCTTGGTAGCTCATTTCTTTCTAGCACTGAATAATATTTCATTGTCTGAGTTTGCCTTTTCCAGAATGTCATGTAGTTGGAATCATACAGTATGTAGCCTTTCAGATTGGCTTCTTTCACTTAGCAATATACATTTAAGTTTCTTCCATGTCTTTTCATGGCTTGGTAGCTCGTTTCTTTCTAGCACTGAATAATATTTCATTGTCTGAATGTATCACAGTTTATCCATTCACCTACTGAAGGACATCTCGGTTACTTCCAAGTTTTTGCAGTTAAGCTGCTGCTGTAAACATCCGTGAGCAGGTTTTGTGTGGACATAAGTTTTCAACTCTTGGGTAAATACCAAGGAGCACAATTGCCATATTGTATGGTAAGAGTATGTTTAGTTTTGTAAGAGACTGCCAAACTGTCTTCCAAAATGGCTGTGCCATTTTGCTTCCCACCAGGAGTGAATGAGAGTTTCTGTCTATATCCTCACCAGCATTTGGCATTGTCAGTGTTCTGGATTTTGGCCATTCTCAGAAGCATGTAGTGGTATCTTATTACTGTTTTAATTTGTATTTCCCTAATGACATTTGGCGTGGATCATCCTTTCATGTGCTTATTTGTCATCTATAGAACTTCATTGAGGTATCTGATAAGGTCTTTAGTCTATTGTTTAATCAGGATGTTTGTTGTCTTACTGTTGAGTTTTTTTTTTTTTTTGAGATGGAGTCTCACTTCGTCGCCCAGGCTGGAGTGTAGTGGCGGGATCTTGGCTCACTGCAACCTCCACCTCCCGGGTTCAAGCAAGTCTCCTGTTTCAGCCTCCTGAGTAGCTGGAACTACAGGCGCCTGCCACCACGCCCGGCTAATTTTTGTATTTTTAGTAGAGACAGGGTTTCACCTTGTTGGTAAGGCTGGTGTGGAACTCCTGACCTCAGGTGATCCACCCGCCTCGGCCTCCCAAAGTGTGGGATGACAGGCATGAGCCACTGCGCCCAGCCTCTGTTGAGTTCTAAGAGTTCTTTGTTTATCTATATTTTTTCATTTTAAGCTTTATTGACAAATGAAAAATTGTACAGATTTATGGCATACAATGTAATGTTTGATGTATGTATGCATCGTGCAATGATTAAATCAAGATAATTAACACATTCATCACCTCACATGTTTATCACTCTTTATGGTGAGAACATTTAAGACCTACTCTCTCAGCAATTTTCAAATATACGTTGCATTACTATCAACTATAGTCATCATGCTGTACAATAGATCTCCAGAACTGATACCTCCTGTCTAATAAAAAATTTGTACCCCTTGAGCAACATCTCCCTGTTTAACTTTTATTTTAATTTCAGGGGTACATGTGCAAGTTTGTTGTATAGGTAAACTTGTGTCCTGGGGGTCTGTTGTACAGATTATTTCATCACCCAGGTATTAAGCCTAGTACTCACTAGTTATTTTTCCTGATCCTCTCCCTCCTTCCTCCACCTTCTGATAGACCCCAACGTGGATTTTTTTCCTTTGTGTGTCCATGTGTTCTCATCATTTAACTCCCACTTACAAGTGAGAACACGTGGTATTTGGTTTTCTGTTCCTGCATTAGTTTGCTAAGGATAATGGCCTCCAGCTGCATCCATGTCTCTACAGAGGACGTGATCTCATTCTTTTCCATGGCTGCATAGTATTATATGGTGCATCTGTACAACATTTTCTTAATCCAGTCTATCATTGATGGGAATTTAGGTTGATTCCATGTCTTTGCTGTTGTGAATAGTGCTGCAATGAACATACACATGCGTGTGTCTTTGTGATAGAATGATTTTATATTCCTTTAGGGACATACCCAGTAATGGGATTGCTGGGTTGAATGGGTAGTTCTGGTTCTATGTCTTTGAGAAATCACCACACTGTTTTCCACAATGGTTGAACTAATTTACACTCCCACAAACAGTGTGTAAGCATTTCTTTTTCCCCACAACCTTGCCAGCATCTGTTTTTTTGTTTTATTTTATTTTTCGAGACGGAGTCTTGCTGTTGCCCAGGCTGGAGTGCAGTGGCGTGATCTCGGCTCACTGCGACCTCTGCCTCCCGGGTTCAAGTGATTTTCCTGCCTCAGCCTCCTGAGTAGCTGGGACTACAGGTGCACACCACTACGCCTGGCTAATTTTTGTATTTTTAGTAGACACGAAGTTTCACCATGTTGGCCAGGCTGGTCTCAAACTCCTGACCTCAGGTGATCCACTCACCTCAGCTTCCCAAAGTGCTGGAATTACAGGCGTGAGCCAGAGCACCTGGCCCATCTTTTATTTTTTGACTTTTTGATAATCGGACGTTATTTTTAATGCGATTTTTTTTATTTCTTTTTCAGATAGTTCGTTGTTGGCATATAGATATGCTACTACTTTTTACATGTTAATTTTGTATCCTGTAACTCTACTGAACTTCTTTATTATTTCTAACAGATTTTTTATGGCATCTTTAGGATTTTCTATATATAAGATCATGTCATGTACAAAGAAAGACAGTTTAACTTCTTCCTTTCCAATTTGGATGCTTTTGTGTATCTGTTATAGGTTTTTGCTTTATGGTTATCATGAGGCCATCTTGCTGATATCACTGTTTTTGTATATTTTGGATAAGAGACATTTATCAGGTACGTTTTTCTGCAAGTATTTTCTCCTAGTCTGTGACTCCATATCTTTTCATTTTCTTGACCGTGTCTTTTGCAGAACAGAAAATTTAATTTTAATGAAGCCCAGCTAATCAGATTTTTTTGCCTGGCTTTGTGGGGAAAGACCTCACCTTTGTTTCTTTCATGAAAAGTGACTTTGGTATTGTATAAAAGTCATCTAGATTTTCTCCTATGTTATCTTCTAGGAGTTTTATAGTTTTGTATTTTACACTTATGTCTGTGATCCATTTTGAGTTAATTTTTGTGAAGGGTATAAGATCTGTGTCTGACATTAATTTAGGAAAATTCTCAGTCATTATTGCTTCCAATATTTCTTCTGCTCCTTTCTGTCTTTATTCGTTTTCTGGTGTTCCCATTATGTATAATTATACCTTTTGTAGTTGTCCCACAGTTTTAAGATATTTTGTTCTGTTTGTTTTCAGTCCTTTTTTTCTCTTTGCTTTTTCAGTTTTTGCAGTTTCTATTGTAATATTCTCAAGCTCAGAGATTCTTTCCTCAGCTGTGTCCAGTTTACTAATAAGCCTACCTAAGGTATTCTTTCTTTCTATTACAGTGTTTTTGATCTTTAGCATTTCTTTTGATTATTTCATAGAATTTCCATCTCTCTGCTTCCATTACCCACTTGTTCTTGCATGCTGTCTACTTTGTCCATTAAAGTTCTTAGCATGTTAATCATAGTTGTTTTCCATTCCCAGTATAACTCTAAGATCACTGACATATCTGAGTTTGGTTTTGATGCTTGCTCTGCCTCTTTACATTGTGTTTTTTTTGTTTTTTGTTTTTTTTTTTTTGCCGTTTAGTATGCCTTGTAATTTTTCTTGGTAGCTGGACATGATGTACTGGGTAAAAGGCAGTGCTATAAATAGGCCTTTAGTACTGTGGTGGTAAGCTACGGGGAGGGGAAGCCTTCTATACTTTTCTGATTAGGCCATAGTCTTCTAGTGAGCCTGTGCCCTGGGACTGTGAGCTTCTCAAGTGTTTCTTGTTTTTTTTTTTTTTTTTTTTGGTCTCCCTTATATGGGACAGGATGGCTAGAACGTGCCGGAGTTGGGTATTTCCCTTTCTCCCTGTGGGGACTAGAGCCAGTTGGAGTTGGGTGTTTCCCTTCTCCCACGTGGAAGGCTAGAGTTGGCTGGAGTTGGTTATATCCCTTCCCGCAGGTCAGTTAGGCTCTGATAAGACCCTAGCTTGTTAGGCTCTGGTTAAATAGTTTCTCTTGAGGGCAGACCTTGTTAAGAAGAACATAATGCTCTAGAGTATTTTAAATGTTTACTTTTTTCCTTCCCCTGCTGGAAACATAAGGGGATTTTTCTCCACTCTTGACTGTGAGAAACTGGTCCAGCTCTTGGAGGTAAAACTCATAAAAGTTTGGGTCCTTCTGGAGTTCTTTACCCTCAGACTTGTCTACACTGAGTCTCTAGCAATTTGTCACGTACAGTTCAGGATTTCTAGTATTGGTTCCCATGGTAGAGGTTTCTGCTTATAGGTATCTGCTCCAATAGGTTGACATTTCTGTATCTGCCTGTCTGACTCCCCAGTTTTGAGGGCAGCACTTTGCTCTTTCACCTCACTTCTCTTATGGATCTAAGAGTTTGATTTTTCAGTTTGTCCAGCTTTGTATTTGTTGTTAGCTTGAAAGTTGTCACTCCAACCTCCTTACATCTTCTGCAATAAGGCTACAGAATGAAGTAACACAAGGCTCCTTCCTGCTGGGAGTTTCCTGTTGTGTAAAGAACCCAAAGAAGTAAACCATGATTACCCTGCAGTACAATATTGACCATGGCCAGTGTGTGGAAAACCAGTTGCCTCTGTCGGTACCAGAGCCTGATTCTGTAGGTTCAAATCCTTGTTGTACCACTTAATGTCTTTGTGGTCTTGGTCATGTGATTTAACCTGTCTAAGCCGTGGTTTCCTCCCCTGTAAAATGGGGATATTCATAGTTCCAGTTTCCTTGTGGGGATTACATGAGTTATCAAATGTAATGTGCTTAGCTCAATGCTTCATGAATCATCACTACTTGAAAAACCGTGATGGTGTTGTTGTTGTTATCAGTATACTCACGGTGTTAGGGAGAAAGAGAAGGGTACACCTAACTCTGAAGTTTTATAGAGGAGGTGATGTCTGAGAAGTGTTTTGAAGAATGAGTAGGAGTTTACCAGGAAGGTAAGGAAGAGAGTGTTCTGGGCAGAGGAAATGTTGCTGTGATTGTCATACTCATGGAAAGCAGACTGACATGTTTGGGAGCTATAGTCTAATAGGATTCAACATTCAATGAATATCTCTTCTGTGCCAGGCATGCTTCTAGATACTCAGATACAGTGGGGGAAACAGGCCTGGTGTCTGCTGACACTGCACTTAGATTTTAGTGAAGAGACAGTCAATGAACCAAGAAGCACAAGATACTTAAAATTTTAGGTAGTGATACATACTGTTTGCATATATTTCCCTGGAAGCCCATTTTAATAAAATAGGGAGGTGGAGAGCTTATCAAGTAAAAGAACTCCCTAAACATTCTCTTGTCCAAAGGGAAGGATGGTGTGGTAGAGGATAGCAGTTGCAGTGAAAGAACAGTGACGGGTGATGAAATCAGGGAGGAAGGAAGGTATCTTCTATAGGCATGAAGAAGCTTTCATAGGCAAAGATGTTGTCACTCTTAACTGTAGGTCAGTGATCCCCAAGCTTCTGTCTTTCATACATTTTTACCATATTTGCAGAAATTAAAATCTTCCCATTCAATTATTTATTTAAAATTTCTATTTAAATTCACCTTTTAGCATTTAGAAAATAAATGCATGTATTTTCAGAAGGAAGCGTTGTAGTATAGCTGTAAATGGAAGACCAGGCTTACCTGCCATGAAAGTAGCAATTGGAAAAATTAAAATTAAAAATGTTTATCTGTGCACTACCCAAAACCATCTTGAGTAGCACCTTTGGTGCACTCCTTGCATGCTTGGTCAATGATGAGGTGCTGGGGAGTCACAGAAAATGTTCAATAGAAAAGCAACGTGACTTTCGTTAGCCAATGGAGTCAGGGTGGAGAGGAGTTAGCAAGACATCAGGGATGCTGTCGCAGGTCGTGCCCCCAACTAAGGAAGTGTCAGGAGACAAAGCAAGACAGACAGATACAAAACATGCCTTGAGGTAGAATGGGATGGGGTGGAGGGGATGATGGAGAGGAACGAACCAAAGAAAATGTCCAGATTTTTGGCTTTGGTATGAAGAAGCAAGTGTTTTCATTTCTGTGTCATTTGAACTGTCTAAGGCAACATTACTGGCACCTGGGCTGATGAACAAACTTTGGAAGTTAAAGGGTGTTAGACCTGGAGCCGTGGGCTTCCATTCCAGGAGTGAGCCAAATATATTCATCCTGGGATAGGGCCCTCCCACTTCCTCTTCCTAAATGAATTATTTATATTCCAAAGGGCCTTAAGACATTGGGGAGCAAAGGGTTCTCTGTCTCTTTCTCTCTCAGGATGGGAGAGGTCCATAAGCTGTCATGTATAATCTCCTAGATTCATAATTTTGGGGTTCTTCTCCTGCCATACAGATCCTGTCCATGAAGGGTGACGGCTGGTTCTCAGTGGGTCCCTGTGGGACACGGGGCACGGGAAATCAGCACAGTTACTGCTGTGAGTAGTCAGTTTGAGCTCTGCTCTAGGAACCCAAGTTTGCACTCAGGATAAAAATGAGTAACTATAGATATTAAAAACTTTTCAGGTAGCAAGTGACAGACCTCCCAACCTCTATAGATACAGAACTTCAGAGGTTTAAAAGCAATTTCCCATGATGACCTCATTTGACCTTCTCGAAAGTTCAGAGCCAGCTGGGCAGACATGGGGCTCTTTTCAGATGGGGAACTTGAGGCTGAGAGGGGAAGGGATTTGCTAAAGGTTAGGCTGCTTGTACATAACAGAGCTGGCTTCTTCTAAGTCAGTGGTCCTCCATGGGGCTGATTCTGCCCTCCAGGGCACATCTGGCAATGTCTAGGGACATTTTTGGTTGTCACAGCTTTGGAGAGGATGTCACAGGCATTCAGGGAATGAAGGTCAGGGATGCTGCCGAACACCCTGCAGTGCATGGGATGGCCCCACAACAAATGTCCACTTTGCCAAGGTCGAGAGACAGTTCCAGAGACTTCCTGCCCCAGTCTTGTGCCTTTCTGTTACAGGGCAGCAGCCTCTCCTTTCTGCAACATCCACTTGGTCTTGATGAAAAACGAAACCAACCTGCCAATCATGTCTTACCGAAGTTACCTGCGGTGATGAATATAATAATTTTGAACTTTTCTTTAGCATATAAATAATCCCTGCCTTTATTATAATATTCTGCAGGGTAATGTCTAACTCAGTCCTAACCAAGAGCATTATATTTGTATGTGTTTTCTTCAGGAGGCTATTATAATGAAATAAAAAGGCAGCAAAGCTCACTGGGAAAACAGCAGGCTGGGGCTGCCCTTGCGTTGGAAAGTGCTTAGGGGAGGGAAGGTTCATTCTTTTCTCACCAGCCTCCCACTGCCCTTCCCAGGGGACTCTCTGATGTGGAAAGCCCTAGAGTTCTCCAGCATTCTTCCCCGGGGCATCATGGCTCTGGCCATTCCTGTGACCCTGTCCTTCCATGCACAGCTCTTGGCAGGCCTCTTGACTTAGCCACGTGATCCCAACTGGGTGAAGGTGGATGTCCTTTGGCCCACACTTGTGGCTGCCAGGATATAGGTTTGGTGCAGAGATTTAATTTTTGGAGAGCTGAGAACTCGAAACTGGTGGATGGACATGGCTTCTTGGATGGCTGGCTTATCAAGAGCAGCTGGCCATTTATGATTTGTTAAGGGCTTTTGCTCTCTCCTGGCCTCAGCTTCTCTCTGGATCTTATCACAAACCTGTTATAGTTTCATTTGATTTGTTTCTTCGTTTATTTTTTTCCCTCCCTTTTTGGTTATTGTTATTTTCCTGGGGTTTTGAGGATCAGACTGAGCAGGGTGAGGGAGCCAAGTTACTGCTTGGAAACCTCAGAGACAGCGAGATCAGATTTCAGGTCTAAGGTGAATTTGCTGTGGCCCAGAATATTCACTCTCTTTGTCTAGCAGCTCAATTCCCTAATTGCCCTAATTGCAGTGAGCTTCTTTTTATCTGCAGGTCAACAGGGATACCTCAGTGATGCATTTGACTTCTTAGGAGGTAAGATCAGCCCCCCACCCATCCCTTATTCTGAAGAGGAGGATGTTTTCCTTGAGTTCAAACCCTAGAGCCACATTCTACATCATAATTCAACTCAATTCACAAAACAGGGATCCAGCTTCTGCTTTGAAAGTTCCCATGCTTACCATTAAGGACAAAACCATAATGGGCAAATGTGGAATCTTGGTTCTGGATTCTCCCTGCCCTGGGATGAAGAAAGGCATGGCGGTTGGCTGGAGAGCGCTGAGCCTCCCAGTTGAAGAGTTAGGGCCCTGCCAGTGACTATCCCACCCTCCCCTGTCTGATCCTTGCTGTCCTCTCTGGCTCTCATCCCTCTTCAACATGTCTTTTCCATCCTGTGCCACCATCTGAACACCTTGGTCGAATGCATCAGGCTACTGTCTGAATCTGGGACTCTGCACACACAGCATCTTCTGCCCAAGACATGTTCTCTTCTCTGGTCATTGACGTGACTCTTACTCATCTGTCGGGTGGGTGTCTGTTAGGGACTCAGCTGATTGCGTGTCACAGAAGATCCAAATAGGAGAAACTTCAGCAAGATAGGGGTTGACTTTTTTCTCTCGCAAAAAGAAGTCTGAGGGTAGACAGTTGAGGATGGTGTGCAGACACCTGGTCCGAGGGCTTTGCAACACTCCTGACCTTTCCCCCGCCTTTCTGTGTTGCAAGATGTCCGCTGCGGCTCCAACCATCAAGTTTTGGACTCAGGCAGGAAGAAGAGGAAAGGTAGGGGGCAAACCCGCAAGGACCACAAGCGTCTTTTAAGGAGGTTACCTTGAGGTCCATCCACCTGGCCGCTGCTGCTTACCTCTCATCGGCCAGAACTGTGGCACAGCTCTGCAGGGAGAGCTGGGAAATGTAGTTTTTCCTTTTTCAGCTGAGCACATAGTCCTTTCTTCCTCCCATGACTCTAAATATGGTTCTGCAAAGTATATTCAGAGAAGTGGAGCTTCTCATGTCCCATTCATGGCATTTTGTAAAATAGATTTTTATGACTTTACTACCTTTTAAAAAATAAATGGAGCGTATCGTACATCCTTTTCTCCATCTTGCTTGTCTTTGCCTCACAATATATCCAGAAGAGTTCTCCCAACATGGTTGTGTTATTTTACATCCCCACCAGCAATATCTGGGAGGTGTACTTGGCCCACATCTTAGCCAGTATTTACTGCTGTCATTTTTTTTTTGAGACAGACTCTCGCTCTGTCGCCCAGGCAGGCGTGCAGTGGCACAATCCTGGCTCACTACAACCTCTGCCTCCCGGGTTCCAGTGATTCTCCCGCTTCAGCCTCCTGAGTAGTTCGGATGATAGGCGTGCGCCCCCACGCCTGGCTAATTTTTGTATTTTTTAGTGGAGATGGGGTTTCATCATGTTGGTTAGGCTGGTGTCGAACTCATGGCCTCAAGTGATCCGCCTGCCTTGGCCTCCCAAAGTGCTGGGATTACAGGCATGAGCCTCCATGCCCAGCCAGTGCTGTCAATTTTTAAAATTGTATTCACTCTAGTGTCTATAAAATTGTATAACACTGTGGTTTTAATTTTTATTTTCCTGTAACCTAATGATGTTGAGCACATTTTGATGTACTTTTTGACCATTCATGTACTTCCTTTTGTGAAGGTTCTGTTCAAGACATTTACCTATTTTTATTGGGCTGTCTTTTTATTACAAATGCATAATAATCCCTTAATTGTTCCTGAATCAGACAGGTATAGTATAGACATTTTCTATGAGTCTATGACTTGCCTATTCATTTTCTTACTGATGTCTTTTGAAGGATTGATATTTTAAATTATGATTAAATGTATCAGTTTTTCTTTAAAAAAAATGTGGTCTGTTAAAGAAGGAGCTGTATTCATTTCCCAGGGCATCCCTAACAAATGGCCACAAACTGGGAGGCTTAGAACAATGGAAATGGATTCCCTTGCAGTTCTGGAGGCTGGAAGTCTGAAATCAAGGTGTAGGCAGGGCTGTGCTCCCTCTGAAGGCTGTGGGGAAGGGTCTGCTCCAGACCTGTCTCCCAGCTGCTGGAGGCTGCCAGCAACACCTGCTGCTCCTGGGCTTACGGCTGTGCCACTCCAATCTCTGCCTCCATTGGCACCTGACCCTCTCCCCTGTGTGTCTTGTATCTTCTCTTCTGATAAGGATGCAAATCATATTAGATTAGCGCCTCCCCTACTTCTATGTAACCTTAACTAGTTACATCTGCAATAACCCTCTTTCCAAATAAGGTCACATTCTGAGGTTCCAGGAAGAACATGAATTTTGGAGGGGCACTATCCAACCAAACATAGATATCAAGGCGAATGGCTAGGAAATTAACTGTCTCTTTATAAGGTTTCAGCTTAGCTTGTGAGCACTGAAAGCATCGCCTCCTTCCCAGCATAGTAGCTAAATGGGAGTTGCCCGCTTCCTTGTCTGAATTCCTCGTGTGTCAGAGGGCAGGGAACTCTTACTTTGTTCCTCTCCCTGACCCCTGACTTTAAGTAACAGAAATCCTTAAATTGGCTAAAATTGTAAGGGAATTTATCTTCTTGGCCAACAGGAAGTCCATAGGTGGGTCAGCTCCAGGCTTCGGAGTTAGGGCCTTAGCTTTGCTCATGCCCTCCAGGATGTGTTAGCTTCAACTTCGGTCAAGAAGCAAGATGGCAGCTTCCATTTCAGATAAGCATTTGTAGAGGGGATATTTCCCAGACTTCCCCAGCCATGTCAGGCTAGGTCACATGTCCTTTTGTCAACCAGTTGCTGGTAAGGCCTGGCTTGGACTAATTACTTAGGGGTCACCTGACGTTGGGGATTCAATCAACAAGACCCTTTCCCTGTATGAATGACTATATTCTTGTTGCACTGTTGAGCCTGGGACACTGCTGTGCCCATGGTGGCTTCTTGATTGTGTGGTGACCTTGAAGGCTCCAAAGGCCCTGCTCAAAGCCCTAGAGGCATTTTGCAGGATCATGCGAACCAATGGAAACACGTTTTCCTTTGGCTTGGGCCAGCATCTCCTCATGACCACGGCTCCATGCCAGTACTCCTGGAGGTCAGTTGAGGGGACAACTTGATGTTCTTTCTTGGCAGGAACCAACTTTCTTTCTTGGAAAGTTACATGTTCCTGAACTGGAGCTTCACAGCTGCTCTGAGGTCAGGGTTGTGGGTGAACAGGCTCCACTGGGCTCTGAGTGAGTGTGGCTTGGCCTGGAATTAAGTCAGGGACAGACAGCTGCCCCCATTAACCCAGGATTTTGGCTTTGACTGGTTAGCCGAGGAAGGGGTGTGGAGGACTGGAGATGACCAGTGATTTTTGCAAGCCAAGAAACTGCAGGACAAGGTCAGTCTTTATTTAGACCTATTTCTGCAGGAATAAAGAAGGTGGTGATGGTGTTTCTACTTCTAAAATAAGAGCAGAGTGAGTAAATTCTCTTTGGGGAACACTTAGCCATTGACCTATTACTTCCCTACCTGAACCTTTTCAGCCAGCTGAGGGGGGTGAGATGTTGATCCCAATTGCATGTCAGGGGCGTCTGCCTTTCCCTTGCTTAGAACAGCCCCCTTATTCATCTGGGCCCTCCTCGTTTTGTGATGAAAGATTCAAAAATTAGGAAAAAAAATGATGCTGGAAATTATACCTAAATGTACAAAGCACTTACTATGTGGTCAAGGCTATATGTGGGATATCTCATTTACTCTTGACAGAAAATACTAGCACGAAGTAGATAGTCCTATAATTCCCCATTTTACAGTTGCTGTACTCGAGGATGAGAAAGGTAAGGTCACCTGCTCAGAACCCTAAAGCTGGGACATGGTGGGGTCAGGATTTGAACTCAGGTCTTACTGATTCTAAAGTCTGAGCTGTTGCCTCCCAAACCCAGCTGCCATTCTTTTGTCACCTCTCTAATTTCTCCAAATAGTGAATTTTCATGGGAAAATGGGAATAGTTCTTCCCACTGGCATCCTTTAGTTCAACCATAGCTAAGTAATAAAAATGTGCATTTTTCTCATAAGACACAACAACTCTTAATGTATTATGTGTAAGAGAGAAAGGTAGGAAATGACCAAATGTCCATCAATAGTGGACAAGCTGAGTAAACTATGGTAAATCCAAACAGTAGGGTACTATACAGTTGTAAAAAAAAGTGATGAATATCTTCATATATTTATACGGAGTAGCTTCCAGTGTATATTGTTAATTGGGAAAAAACCTGGTGTAGGATAGCATTAATAGTAGTCTCCTTTTGTGTAACGAGGGGAGAACATATATATATTCTATTCTCTATGTAAGAATATGTTTTATTCTTTTAAATATATATTAGAATACATTTAAAATATATACTTAATATATAAATATATAATTTATTTATAAATATTTAATATATTTAAATAAATAATATTTAAAACATTAAATTTAAATATATTTTAAATACATTAATATATTACAATATATTTTAAAATATGAATGTATATAAAGAATTTTTATAAAAGAATGAAAAGATAAACCAAAAAATTACTTAACATGGATACCTAGATGGGGGGAGGAAACTGGGTGAAGGAGGCAGACATGAAAGAGACATGTGAGAAGGTACCTCATTTTATAGAATTGGCTTTGGAGCCCTGTACATATTTCACATAGTTAAACATGAAAATTAAAAAATAGCAACACTTAAAAATTGAAAACAAATTGTAATAAGTGAATCTAGGTGAATGTTAAAATGGTGCTCAATTGCACACACAAAAAATTATTTCAAATGACTTTTAAACACAGTATTTGAACTGTTTATCCCTGGGAGAATAATCCTTAAGACCAAGGGAACTGTAAAAAAAAATCTTAACTAGTATTCAAAAGCCTTATTTTAAGTAATAATATTGGCATTGCTGTTTTGAAACTATTATATGATAATGTAGGTTAAAGTAAATGGAAATTATATTAATAACTTTAGGAACCAAATTTTCAGTATAAAAGTAAATATATGTACATATAAAATCCAAAGATGTTCAATAAAGCCCTAAAATCTTAAAATTTAAATAAAATATATCAGTATAAATTCATGAGTTACCTTTCCCTTTCTAAAACAACAACAACAAAAGCCCCTTACATATTTCTTTTTTTTTTTTTTTAACTTGTCACTGATGAAGCTCAGACAATCCTTTACGTATTTTTTAACTCTGTCCATGGAAAAGTCCTGGAAATGACTAATCCAGTAGTGTTTAGCAATCACATGTCCAGATTATGGTCTCTAAATATCATTTTCCACAAAATGAACCAGAGTTCCTTAGAGAAATAGCCAGTTCCAGGTCTGGAGCAGGACCTATGCAAGTTGGACATATGAATTTTTGTTCTGCCAGAAAGCAAGAAAGCTATAAAAGATTAATGGAATCATGTCAAAAGGAAGTAGGAGCTAACACCATGGGCTTCCACTGGCAAAGAGGGGTCAACTTGAACAATAAAAAAGAATAATGATTGCAATTGTTTGAAGCAAATCAATTATTGCCAAAGCGATAATGAGAAAACAACTCTTTGGTTGCTCCTGAACATTGATAAGGCACTAACTTATTCTGAAAATTTATAAGCAAAGAAATAAGCATTTACACTGCCTTATTGTGCCAACTGTATTTTGTGGTAAAAAGGTGATGAGGGAAAGTTCTTTGTAAAATAAATGAAGGAGGCCGGGTGTGGTGGCTCACAGCTGTAATCCCAGCACTTTGGGAGGCTGAGGTGAGCTGATCACTTGAGTCCAGGAGTTCTAGACCAGTCTGGGCAATATGGCAAAACCCTGTCTCTACAAAAAATACAAAAAGGAGCTGGGTGTGGTGGCATGCACCTGTAGTCCCAGCTACTCAGGAGGCTGACGTGGGAGGATCACCTGAGGCCAGGAGGTTGAGGCTGCAGTGGGCTGTGATTGCACCACTGCACTTCAGCCTGGTTTGGAGTGAGACCAGCCTGGCTGGAGTGAAACAGAGTGAGACCCTGTTTCAAAAAACAAGAGGAAGAAGAAGGAATAGTAGAATTATCACTGTTTGCTATCCCTAATGAAATAACACATCTAGGCAACAATCCTGGATGCTGCTGAAACCATTAGCTACAAAGCCAGTGGAGAGAATGGGGAAATGTAAGGGGGATGAACCAGGCTAACAGCACTTAAACCCACTGATCAATCTTAGCATCATTAGAAGTGAGGTATTCCAACATTACGCACCTCCTGATGGGATACAATAGTAAGTACGCAGCACCACGTATATTCTTAAAGAAACTTGAACTTGAATCTAGCTTGAATCTCTCTAGTGCTTACTACCAGTCTTCAGAAATGTGGGGAATAGGAGAACAAGTGAAATGGCACTACAAGGAAGCAACCAGCTAAATTCAGAATGTGAAACTTTCTACAGGAGAAATGACCTAAGGTGGGGAAGGAGAGTCTCTAGATTAAAAAAAAAAATGTAAGAGACATATTCAATCAACTGCAATATGTGTACCGTGTCTGTATCTTGATTTGAGGAAATTAACTGTAAAAAGAAACTTTTGAGACACTTAGAAAAATGTTTCTTTTCCTGGATGTTAGAAGATATTCTTGCTAATTTTGTTAGGTGTGATAGAAGCATTGTGGTTATGTAAAAAGTATCTTCAATTGATAGAGATGTAATCTAACAGTAATGATGGTTAAAATAATACACTATCTGGTTGAGGCTTTCGGGCTTGGATGGCTGGGCGGTGCAGCCTAGTGTCCACCTGCAGCTGCCTTCTGTGTCAGTCCTCTGCCCTGCCAAGGCTGTAGAGCTTGTCCATGCGGGTAGCAGGATGCTCCAAGGAGCTGCGCACTGGCCACACCATGGTCCACCTCACTACTCCCCTCTGCAAGGCCTGTTACAGGGGCCACTTAACGATCTGCCTTGCCCTGGGTGGCTGCACCAACCAGCCCTTCTACCGCATTGTGGCTGCTCACAGGTGTCCCAGGGATGGCCATTTTGTAGAGCAGCTGGGCTCCTATGATCCATTGCCCAACAGTCATAGAGAAAAACTTGCTGTCCTCAAACTGGACTGGATCCATCATTGGATTGGCTGTGGGGCCCACCTCTCTAAGCCTATGGAAAAGCTAGTGGGTCTTGCTGGGTTTTTCCCTGTGCATCCTATGATGATCACAAGTGCCGAGAGACTATGAAGGAAATGGGCACCTGAAGTCCTCTTAGCTTCTCAGAAAACAGATGCAGAGGCTACAGATACAGAGGCTACAGGAACACAAGTGAGCTGACTTCAGTGAGCATAGCAGTGAGAACAGGGTCAAGGTCCTCTTAAAATACTGTGCAGAGATCTTAATTTTGTTAGATTCGGAGGTCAATAAATGGAGTGTCCTGAGTCACCCTTGCTCTTCTGGCCTGGCCCGCACAGGGCCCAGGGAGAGATTTGTTCTTGTGTGACACAAGGCAGGGGCTAGGTATTAATTAGCTTTTTTGGACTTTGTCTTGGGAAAGACAGTGGCTACAGGAGGATTGGACTTTTGAGTTGGGCTCTGGGTCTCTTGGACACTTTACAATCTGCTGGGGTTTCCAATATTTACTGCTTCAAAGCCCCCAGCCAGACTGTTCATGTTCATATCTTCCATATCTTCATGTTCATCCCACAAGCGCAAGAACAATTACCTTTCTTATTGATTTTGTAATTGGAGATTTATATTGTCTTGCTTAACACATATGGTCAAATATACAAAAGGTAGATTTGTTATGAAAATTGCTTTTTGGCTGTAATAACCTACCTTTTAAGAATGAGAAAGTGCTGGGCTTAAGGGAATTCAGAATGAATCAAGACTGAACCATTCAAATGTGGCTGCATTTTCTGCATGTATCATAGATGGGATCCTTCTGAGAATACTGGAATAGGGAATTATGACACCAAGCTAATTCAGCTGTGAACCTTATTCTTGTACTTTTCTTTCTTGCTGGTAATTTTATGGAGCAGGTAGAGAAAGCTGCTGTATGTTAGGATAAACTGTATACCAATAATTTTGATGACCTATGGTGAGTGATACATTTTACTTCTTGTATCTTTTCCTTCCTCCCTTGATGCCAGTAATTTATAAGGGGTCTGTATAGTTTGAATGTATTTGAATAACTTCAGTATACTTTAGCTCTACTTTTTGATTTGACTCAAAGAACCATCCATCAGTCTCAAGTATTCCATGTGTTTTAAAAGCCTGAAGTCAGTGAGATAAAATTCAACATCAAGAATTTGAAGTAAAGTAACTTGAAAGAATGTAAAGAAAACATACGGACAGTGGCTTATGCCTGTAATCTCAGCACTTTGGAAGGCTGAGGAAGAAGGATTGCTGGAAGCCAGAGTTCAAGACCAGCCTGGGCAACCAGCAAGACCCCACTTCTACAAAATATTTAAAAAAATTAGCTGAGCATGGTGGTGCTTGCCTGTAGTTCCAGGTACTCAGGGGGCTGAGCCAGTAAGAACACTTGAGCCCAGGAGGCCTGGGTGACAGAGTAAGATCCTGTCTCAAAAAAAAAAAAAAAAAAAAAAAAAAAGAAAAAAGAAAAAAAAAGAGAAAACATTAGGTAGTATTAGGTATTTGGCTAGAGCATAATAAATTTGATTTCCTGGTTTTCAAAAATTTGAATTGCAATAAAAGGATATTTCAATGTGCTAAAAAGTAATAATAATACACTGTCTTGGATTTGCTATAAAACAATCCAGAAAAGAGTGGGTAGATAAATGAGGTGGCAAAATATTAAAACAATCACTGAAGCTAGGTGGTAGGTATGTGGGGATTTGTTCTATTGTTTTCTCAACTTTGGTATATGTGTGATCATTTGCATAATAGGTCTTATTATTAAATTTTATTTTATTATTAAGATAAACTAAAATAGTGTTTTATAATTAGACAATTTGTGGCTCATTTTAATAATTCCTTGATTGCAGGTTTTGATGCACAAAAATGTTTGGTTTACTTTGCTCTAAGACTTGGCCCAGATCTCACCACCTCCCTGAAATGAAGGGCCTTCCCTGACTGCCCTCCTCAGAAAGAATCTCCTTGCTCTGAAGTTCCAGGAAGATCCTGGTCCTTGTGTCATTCTAGTATGTATCCAGTATAGCCTGGTACCATCAGCTGGCTTTTTGTGCCCTAAGGTCAGGACTTTGAAATCCAGCAGTCCTGGGTTTGACGCCCAAGTCGGCTGCTTATTGCTTGTGTGACGTTAGAGACATTCTTTCGCCTTGGTTGTTTCTCTGCAGATGGACATGGGATAGTGGTTGTTGTCAAGGACAATGAGTAGTAGGTGTCATCTCTTCCTCTAAAATGTCAGGGTTGGTGTTGCAGGTTGCATTGTGCCTCATAACTTCATATGTTCAAGCCCTAACCCCCAGTACCTTAGAATGTGCCCTTATTTGGAAATGAGACCACTGCACATGTGCTAAGTTAAGATTATCCTGGAGTAGGGTGGGCTGTGATCCATATGACTGGTGTCCATCCATGTACGGGGGGAAATTTGGACCCAGTTAGGTATACAGGGAAAATCTCATGTGAACAGGAAGGCGGCTGTCCATAAGCCATGGAGTGAGGCTTGGCATGAATCCTCCCCTCACAGTCCTCAGAAGGAACTGACCCTGCCAATGCCCTGATTTTGGAGGCCTTGGTCTGGAGGCCTATGAGATGATGCGTTTCTACTGTTTCAGCTGCCCAGTTTGTGGAACTTTGTTATGGCAGACCTAGAAAACTCACAGAGATGGGGTCCCTGTCTTTGTGTTCCCTTCAGCACCTGCTCAGTGCCTTCTTCTCATCCCAAAGGGAGGCCACAGCTGTTGTTCAGGATGTTGATGTCACTGATGACAAGGAAGAGCTTCAGAACTGGGCTGTGAGCCCCCATTGCTGCGCTCCTGTCTGGGGTTCTCAGCTTGGCCACTCCTTTTTTGTCTGTCAGTATTACTCATGCATTAGGGTCAGCTCCCTCTCGCCCCTCACTCCATGTGTTCACGTACACACAGACACCATGCATGTACTCATACACAGGTACACATACCACACATGTACTCTCACACATGTACACACACACCATGCATGTACTCTCATATATGTACACATATACACACCATGCATGTACTCACATACACACACATACACACAGTCTCACCATGCATGTACTCACACATGTACAGTCTTTATGCATGTACTCTCACATACACATATACACCATACATGTACTCTCACACACGTACACAGTCTCACCACATATGTACTTTCATACACATGTAAACATACACAACATATATGTACTCTCACACACATGCACACAGACTCACCAAACATGTACTCTCACACACATGTACACATACACACCATACATGTACTCATAGCCTCACCACACATGTACTGTCACACACATGTAAACACACACCATGCATGTACTCATGTACATCTGCAGACCATACATGTACTCTCACACATACATGTCATACATGCATGTGCACACACAGGTACAATGCATGCCATGCATGTACTCACATACATGTACACACATACATATGTACACACATACACATGATTTTGTTTCTACTGCTCTAGAGCAACAATCTTGAACTATTTGCTAGAATGCTCCTGACCTAGTAAAATCTCAGGAAAGGCCGACAAGTCCTTACAAGTTATAGAGAAATGATGTATTAACCTATTGGCCTAAACAAAATTCTGTGAGCCCAGTTGTACGAATGTCTGGAAGGTTAGGTCTGTGTGAGTTAATTCTGAGAAAAAAATGAATTCCTGGATTGTAGAAATTGATGTTACAGAGCTTGGGGCTGGTTGGGAGTGGAAGTCCCAGGAATGTCATCTCCGGGGGCTCCAGATGGTTCCATTTCTCCAAGGGCCCTGACCCTGTGTCATTGCTGTGTCCAGCCCCTAAGGGGTGACTTTGGCTTGGCAGAGTTCTTTGTGGTGGCTTTGGCAGCAGTGGTTCTAACAAATTCAGCCTGATGGTTTGAGGGAGCTCCAGTTCCTGGGTCCATTCTAACTTCCTAACTTTGCAAATTCCTGGAGTGGCCTAACTAACTAAAGGAACCACTCCTAACTACAAATGAGACCTCAAGAACAGGAAGGGGTGCAGAAACCCAGCTCCAGGGTAATGGTGAGCAGGTCGGCACAGGGGTCTTCAATGCCTGTGTATGTGGTTTTTGGCCAGTGGCCACAATCTCATCCCTGAAAGTTTTGGGAGACCAGTTTATGTTACCTTGAAGAACTAGGGATTTCTTGTAACTATGGAAACATAAATCTCGGGATTAAAGAGTCAGAGAGAAAACTGCTATTGTTGCCTTGACAACCCATAAAACCCCAAGTCTTTGTGGTTAGGAGTAGAGATAATGTACCTTCAATCTTTTAAGCTAATTTACTTGTGGGAAGAAGTGGAAGTGGGCTTGGGCACCCTGTGGAAGCAGATGCTGCCCTGACTGGGTGTGTGTGGGGGGGTCTTCCCAGGCCCACCCTGCCGAGTGGCAGGTTTCAAATTCTGCCTAATAGATGGCCAAGATGTCCTGGAGAGTCTGTACCAAAGGACTGGCTCTCATGTTCCAAGGAGGCCCTTGTTTCTTGACTCTGTGGGTCTGTAAATGGAATGACTTCCATTCCTGTATTGCAGAAGTTATGTTTTGAGCTGTTTTTGGAGGGGATGTGGCTACCTGAAGGGAGCCGAAATCTTTTGTTACTGGGACAGATACTCAAAAGCTCTTTCCCTCTCCAAGTTCCTGCCCCTCACTTTTTGTAAGAAAGGCTGGGAATTTAAGGTGTGCAGCTTCAGATGAAACTAAGGGTTCTGAATGCATGGCACAGCTTCTGCACCTGAGGCACTGTCACCCTTGAACCTGCTGATAAATGCCCATAAGCACTCAGAGCTCGGGGCCACATTTAGGTTTCATTTCTATGTTCCATCAAGAGATTATTTTTTCTTCCTTAATATCCTCAGCGGATATTGTGCTTCAACGTGGCACAAAAATTTCTGAGTTGATGTCCAGATGAAATTTGCATGGAGAGTGTCCTCATGGCAACTCTGGGGAACCGGTGGAACCGGCGAGAGGCTTCCTGTTCCAACTAGAGAACAATGACATCGCGTCTTCTTGAGGCTGAATTGCCAACTCTCTTTGTTGGGGAAGATAGCAGTGATAGATGAAAGGAAAATTGGAGGAAAGGCTTTTTCAAAATCATTACATTGCCAAGTGTGGGATTTTGGATCCCTATTCAGTGGAGAGAACATTGAGTAAAATGAGAAAACAGCACACACAGAAATGCCTGTGATGTGGCTGATGAGAGGAGCAGGTGGAGCAGTTCCTACCCACCCTACCACTATCCTGGCCCTGTCTCCACAAGAGGTACCTTTCAATAGTTATCCAAATGTATTACATTCGGATGACGTGTTCAGACACCTGAAGAAGTTAACCAAATGGCCACTCCTCTTTGATGTGCTGAGGGTTGGTCTTCTAGCCCGACCCTAGCTTTCTCCCCATGATCTGAGAAAATGGCTTCCCCCTCTCAGGGATACTTCAGGAAAGCTCAGTGTGGAGAATTCGGGATTACACAAATTTATCAATCCAAGGACTCATCATTAAAACACTGAAGGAGCCTTTTAGGGGAGATTTCACCGATTCAGCAGTTATTGGCTGCAACCTGCTCTGTTGGAAACACAGTGTTGGGGATGTGGCCAGGGACAACGCAGGTCCCCATCCTGGGGGAGCTTCAGCTTGGAAAGTAAATATCTTGACTGTGCTACAACCGTGATTTAATTCCCAAATGTGGACATTTCACGAATGTGTTATAAGATGTGAAGTGTACCTTTATCACAGAACAAACAAGAAGAAGCCAACGAAGCCCGTGGGGCTACAGAGCTTTAAACTAGATTAAAAGCAATTATTTACTGAAATAGCCAATAACACACTCCCTGACCTACAAGGTGTCCGAGCCTCCTTTTCTTTTATCGGTTCAATTTCTTCATATTAAATGTGGACAAACACGGAGCATTGTCATGGAAAATCAGCACACTGGTGAATTAGAAAATGATCTGAAAGCACTAAAAGTGCAGGCGACGAATCCATTTTGACATGTTGCTTTCCTGTTGACTTTGCAGCCATTGAATTTGCTGCTGATCTGAAGTATATTTCATAAAAAGCTGCTTCACTAATAATGATCAGACAAGGATTTCTCTTATTAAGTCTTGGATAACAAGGGAAGCTGTGTACGGGTTATTCTGGGTGATTTCTAACTGCTGTTTGTCACACATGAGTGAGATTACATACATAAATTAATCATCACTGCCCCTGGATGCATTTTGCAAGTTACCTTAAAAACTCATTTTAAAAAAGCATGCAGAAAGTCTCATCCATCATCTCCATCTGTTGCTTTTTCCCTCCATGGCCTGGCATGGCTTCACACTGTGATATTCTTTTTTTGCTTCTGTTTAAAACAACCACCTTTAAAAAATAAGTTTTCAAACTAGGGATTAGGGAATTGATTACGTGGTGACATGGTGCTCCTTACATTTCAAGAAGTGGGAGGAAAGCGGGAATTTTAAAGCGGATGAATCACCGGGGGATTAGAGGGAGCCACAGCACCTAGAGATGGAAGCGTTCGTAGTGGATTGCATGGCTTGTTCTGAAACACTTGTGCTTCTGCTCTTTGAAGGCCAAATGGTGGAGAATAACTTACTTAGCTGATGCACGGAGAGCAAAAAGAGGGATGATGGGTGACAGGGTGCAGATCGGTAAAGGAGCAGACGGATCCTCCTCTGACAAGTGGGTCAACCTTCTCCTTGCTTCCGAGGGAAATGCTAGGGAGGAGATACCTCAGGCTCTGGCTCAGTCCTTCCTGGGTCTTTTCCTGCTGGAGCCAAGTGCATATAGAATGGTTTTCAAGTTCCCAAGTGGAAATGTCATGTTGTCCAAGAAGCTGTTATGCACAAGACATTTCTTTTTCACAGTCATCCATTCCCTAGTTTGTTTTCCAAGAGCCCACTAGATACTGGATAAAATTGTAGATGCTGGGGTCTCTGTGAGGGACCAAGACATCCTACGAATGAAGTGGTATTTGGAACAATATTGCTGCTGATCAGAGGGTCCAAGGGAGATGTAGGTGCCGACGTCACTGAAATCCTGATCTGGCCACGTTTGAACGAACTATTTAAGCCCGACCTCACTTCCTCAAGTTCCTAAATTCCTCTTGACAACAAACAAGCCAGTCTGGGTTGAGTTTCTGTCACTACCAAAAAGATCTTGGCTAACAGGAAGTGAACCTTGGTTAAGTGAGAGCAGCTCCTGGCATGTGGTTAGGACACATTTGAGGGTCATTGTGGTTTTTACTGTCACTGTGGTAATTCCCCAGGGGCCGTGACCCTCCACCTTTCACCATTCCGGAGCACAGCCTCCTTCACCAGCCTCAGGAAAGAAGCAGGCTCCTGCAGCAAAGTGGAAAGCTGCTCCTGCTTTCCTGGTCTAGGATCAGGACAGCTGAAAGTTCCAGGTATTGTTTTTAGAAGTAGTTTTGATCAAATCCTGAAATTTTCCAGGGGTTCACAGTTGGAAGAGGTTTTACCTGATAAGAAATCACTCTATTCCTCATGCTAAAGAAGTGACTGCTGATGCACTGTGGATTTTTGCTTCTCGGCGAGTGGTGGCTGGGGGAGGACTACAGAGTCATCTGTTGTTTTTGGATGTCTAGCACTCAGTGTCCCTTTTTCTGGTGACAGCATCTCTCTTTTCCCCTGGGGACCCGTGGTATTCTCAATCTGTGAGGTTCAGGTGGACTGACCAACATGCCTAGACGGAAGCTGTGCTACAGCTCACATCTGCGTCATCCCGAGGAGGAAGAGCGCTTTCCAGAAGGAGCAGGGAGAGGTTTGAGAATTCTGAGGGTTCCATGTCATCTCTGCTAAGATTGCTTATTGGCTGTTGAGGCTCCATTCACATGTATATAGTGCCTGAATATTTCCACAACAAATGTGGAAGGATGATGTGATAGATTGTTTGTAAAAATGGCCACGATTCTCCATCCCTCCTCTCTCATTCTCTTTGCAATGTGACCTTTCTGCCATCCTCCCCACCCCCATCAAGAAGTGAGGTCCACTTCTTTACCCCTTGAATCTAGCCTGGCTTGGGGCTTGCTTTGGCCAATGGAATATGGTGGAAGAGATGCTGAGCTTGTCCCAAGCCCAGGCCTCAAGCGCCCTTGTGGCTTCTGTCTGCTCACACTCTCCCTCCCTTGTCCCTGCCTCAGCAGCCTACTGCCTCTGTGTGGAAAAGCCTGGTATAGCTTAGTGAAGAATGGGGACCATGTGGAGGAGAGCCCGATTGTCCTGGATGAGTCCCTCCTGATCCAGCCTACAGCCAGATGCCCCCCAAACACGTGATGGAGCTCAGTCAGGTGAGCATGAGCAAGCCCAGCTGAGACCAGAAGAACCACCCAGCTGACCTCTACAGCAGTGATAAATACTTTTCAGATTAAGCCACTAACTTCTGGGGTTATTTGTTACACAGCAAAAGCTAACTGTTACAGACGTCATCAGTTAGGCTTATTAGGTACTAAATTGGTGGCTGTGGTAAAAAATTGTCTAAACATAATTTAACTCCACACATCCCAGGAAGCTTTGGAAGGTCACTGACTTTGAAAGCGCAAGGTATTCTTGTTGCCATGGATACCCCCATTGAGACATTAGAGTGCAAAGAGAGAAACCTAGTGTTGCCTTGACAACAGGTTTGCAAATCCGAGTCTGGTAAAGCAAAAGACTACAAAGAACAGGAAGAATCAGGAGGAGGGGGAAATTAGCCTAAAGAAGCTTCCCTTCTCCCAGCAAAACAACAACTTGCCTCCATGCAGTTTGAGGGTCTGTTAGAAGAAGCACTGCCTGAATGGGGAGCTATAAAGTGAACAACAGGAAGCCCTTCTCTTTTCATGGCCCATCTCCACAGCAGGAGAAAAGTCTCACAGCCAGGGAGCAGCATGCGGCACTGTCACTAAGTGCTTCCTTCAAGAGTTCACAATTTGCTCTCAGCCAAGCTTCATTCCAAGAATGAGAGTTTGCTCAAGCTGGAAGGGGTCTGAACAGCATCGAGTCCCTTACTCATCCTCTCCATCAGCTGGGAGGGAAGCTGAGGTCCTGAGAGGGAAGAGGGCTGCTCGCAGTCAGTCTAATGTGCCATTAGGATTTTAGTCTAGTCTAGTGGGTAAGCATTCAGGGCCCGGAGTCAGACAGACCTGAGTACAAGTCCTAGTGACACCATTTACTAGCTGTGTGACATTCTGCAAACCAGCTGACCTTGTAAACTCTTTCTGTAAGATGAGGATCTCACTAATGTCAGCCTCAGAGGGTGGTGAGAACTCAGTGAACTAATGCATGAGAAGCACTTACACAGTGTCTAACCTGCAATGAGCTTGCAATAAATTGCGTGTTATTCTTTCTACTATGATCATGTCACTCTGCCTCTACTCTTCAGACTCATTGAAGTAATACCAAGGAGGCCCAACTGGATCCAGAATCTCCCTCGGGAGGCTTGGTGGTCCATTTTCAGATGCCCTGTGTCATTTTCTGTATCATACAATTGGATGTCACAGTTTCTAATTTTCAAAGCCATTGCATTTTCTATTTCCTCTTCCCTACAGCTTGGCTGGGCAGGCAGGAGGGGCAACACTAGCTTCATTTTTTTTTTTTTTCTCACTTTGTCAGGGAGGAAATTGAACCCCGGGGAGGTTTGACGATCTGCCCAAAGTCCCTGGGAAGTTTCCGGCCGTTCTAGGGCTAAAGCTCAGCTCTCTCGACTGCATCTCCTTCCCACCCCCATGTGGCTACCCCCATAGAATGGCGCATCCACGTAGATGGCCCAGATGTTGGGTTTAAGGGAGAGAGAGAAAGGAAGTTTGGGGCATCTGTTTATGAGAGAAAATCGTCAGCCGTGCGTGGAAATCTTATGCATAGCAAATAAATGATGGGCAAATACCCACTTGCATATTCAGAGGCACATTTCAGATGTGAACATCCTGTCTCACCAAAACAACCCCAGCTAAGAAGTTCCGTCGGGGGTGGAGGACTTTTTCCAAGCCTTTGTTTCTGTGGAGTCTCTGTGCATGGCCTGCTGTGATGAGGTAGGGGTTGACCCAGAAGTCTAAGGAGGCCACCACCCCGTAGGAAAGAGGAGCCAGCAGACAGCAGCGCCGGGGGTTATTGGGGACCCCCAAATGGGGAAAGGTAGGGGTGTAGATAAAATCAGCAGCCCTGTCTGTATTTGACAAGCAGGGCAAGGAGGAAGAAAGCTCAAGGAGAGCGATGTGGAGGTGACTCGATGACAGGGTCAGTGCAGGTGAGGGGAGTGGGCTACCCGTTAATTCCCAGGAGCATGGTGGTCTTCCCAGCCCAGCCACACAGCTGCTAAGGGATCTTGCTTTCTGAGGAGTGTCTCTAATCGGGGCATTTGCTTTACAGCAGCATTTCTGGGCTCCAATCAGGCATCTCATCCACAGAACATAAACCAGATTAAGAAGCTCTCTGAAGCATATTTGAAGTCAGTGACAGTTGAAAGGATATTAAAGTTTTGACTTCAAACTAGCTTAGCCAGGGCACACGGAGCAGGCAATACAGGTCTTCCTCCTGCCAGGAGAACCTTTACCATTCCCCGTGAAGGTCAGGGTTGTTGGTTCAGGTGCGGGGACAAGGTGGGGTGGACTCCTAGGCAAAGTAATCTGTGTTGGTGGCAATGTCAGGTGATCCTCCAGCAGCTCAGGAAAAATAAACTCTTCCTGTGGCCGTTTCTTTTCCCTCGGTTCTGAACGGGAGGAGGACACTGGGCTGCCTGTTTGTGTTCTATAACTCTAGCCTCTAGGGTCATTCCTCAGGCCTCATTGCCAAAGAAAAATCATGGCTGTGTTGGTGGTCTCATATTACCATAGGCTGGCTGGAAGCACAGCTGGGTACAGAGTCTGATTTTGAATAAAACTGTCACCTCTTTTGTCCCTTGGCAGCATCCCTCAGTGCCACATAGGGTTTGTTTTTGTGTACCTGATTCACCATCTGTCTCAGGGTTAGCAATCCAAGTTCTGAAATCATTTGGGCTTCACAAGCATGATTAGCTGTTGATCTGGCTTCTGTTGACTCTAAACCCCGGGTTGGGGGATTACAGATGCACCTAAGCAGCCTGTGCAGTGGGGCCAGACGCCTCCGTGGGTACAGCATGTCCAGGATCGTTGCTGTCTGTTGCTGGGCTCACCACCCCAACAAGGAGGAGGTCACGCAAGGGAACAGTGAGCTTGTGGTCAGAAAACAGCGGTGCTTGTCAGGTCACCTCTCTGAACCTCAGATCTCTCTCGTGTAAGGGGCTGGCCCCTTCGAGAGGCTCAGTGTGGAATACAATGGCTCTTATCGCAGTGGGCTTGGCAGCCCGCCACTCCTCATCTTTGCTGGTGGAACCTCTAGTTGGTTTCGGTGTCCACCCTCCTCCACGCTGGGAGTGTGTTCAGGATGAGGATCCCATCCCCGTGCACGGGGTCAAGTCTGATTGGAGGCGATCATTTCTGGCTGTCACATTCCTTAGACCAGGGCTCAGTCTAGAGCGAGCAAGTATTTTAGGCCTGGCCAGTGAGGCAAAGATAATGCCTGCTGGGGCCTTCTGAAAAAAATTCCCTTAAAAAGAGGCTCAAAGAAGAGAGATGTCTCTTTTCTTTGGCTGGACGTTATTAGGACTAGATGTGATGCCTGTGACTACGTGAACCATCTTGTGAATGTGACAGCCTGGGGACAGAGCTTGCACACTGGGGATGCAAGATCAGGGAGATAGTAATAGAAAGGACGTGGGTCACTGCTAGGAGCTGTGGCTCTTGCGCACTCGCCATCCCTGGCCTCACCCTGCTGTAGAACTTCTTGATACGTGAAATAATACAAAGTCCTTATTGTTTCAACCATTCAGAAGTGCTGGCTTCTGTGACTTGCAGATCAGTTCACCCTAAATGCCCTGCTCCTCCAAGTGGCCCCAGCATCATCAGCATGGGGAGCTTGTGGGAAATGCAGACTCTGAGGCTCTCCCCACCCCCCCGCAGCATCACCCTCTGTTCCTTAGTGAGATCCCCAGGCACTTCGTGTGCATACTGACGTCTGAGAAGCTCCGCCGATGGGTTTACTTTTTGTCCAACGTGTTCTGTGGAGGAGGACTTGGGTTTTGACAATACTGGGTTCAATTTTTTCTCGAGACAGAGTAGGAGGTGTTAGCTATGCAGATTTTGAAATCTCAGCTGTGTCAAGGAATTGGGGAAAAGCCCAGGGAGGAAGGTGGAGGGCCTAGCTGGTCTCTTAAATAAAATTATGAGAGAGTTGTTTATTAGTTTCTGCTTTACCCAACCATTTTTCATTGACTCGTGTTTGGGTACCACATCGATTTTAATCTAAAGCCGTGACTACAGTAAAATCTCATTAATTCAGGCCTCACCAATTTTGAAGTGATAATTTAAATGGAGGCTGGGCTGGCTGGCGTGAGAGCAGGATTGAGAGCAAACTGTTCTGAAGGACTTGGGCCCACCAGGTGGGTGCAACGAGATGCTTCCAATTATAAACGACCCTTGGTGTGTTTGAGTTCAGCAGGAGCCACACTTGGAAATCAATCCATCAACAAAGAGTTATTGAGTGTCCCTTATGCAAACGTCCCCGGCTGGCAGAACACACTTGGTTAGAAGTTACTTTTAATCATTACCCATGCTGGAAGTATCAGATTTCTTTAGGAAATGCCATTTCTTAAGCAGCCTGTGTTCCTATCCTAGGCCACCTTCCCCACGTGTGCCAGAGCACTTTGCTCTTGAACAGCCCCCTCTCTCTCCCCCGTGTCAATTCCTCTTTACCCTCCAAGGTGTTTATAACTTGCTGTAGGAACTCTTGGATTGTAAAATAACATGAAGTCCCTATTGTTTCAGCCATTCAGAAGTGCTGGCTTCTGTGACTTGCAGATTAGTGCACTCTAAATGCCCTGCTCCTCCAAGTGGTCCCAGCAGTGTCACTGTGGGGAGCTTGTGGGAAATGCAGACTCTGAGGCTCTGTTCCTTAACAAGATACCCAGGTACTGGGTGTGCACACTGAAGTTTGTTTCTATCCTTTTAGAAAGAGCTCTCTGATCTTGATTCTATACTCTCCTCCAGCCACACCCTATTTTCCTGCTTCCCTTTGTCTCCTCTAAGAGTTGCCTGCTCCCATCTCCAGCTGTCCTCCATTTTCATTCAAACGCACTGAAATTCAGCTTCCATGGCCCCCCCTTTCCATATGCATGCATGGCCTGAGGCCGCGCACTCATAGTCTCTCCTCTCCGCTTGCTGTCCGCATCAGCCACCTTGCACATGCTTGGTCACTCTCCTTTTCTGGAAAGACTTTCTTGCTTGTCCTCTAGGACAAACTCTTGATTCTCTGTGAAGCTCATGGGCCACTCTGGCTCCGTCGTCTTTGTGGCTTCTCCTCTTCTGAGCTCTGGGTGTTGGGCTGCAGGACCCGTTCCTCCCTCTTTCCTGGGTAAGTGGTGGAGAGTGTGGCTTTGAGCGCCTGTTGGAATGCCAATGGGCTCCATGTTTATATTTCTGCCTGGGTTGCTGCCCCACCCAACTGGTCCCCTCACTGCCCCACTGCCCCTACCTACCTCATGACTTCTCGTCTGAAGGGGTTCATCCCAGGAGGTTTGCTTCTTGGGTAAATTTCAACTCCATTCTTCCTTGGGCCCCGGGCAAAACTCTCGGAGGATCCTTGATCCTTTCTCTGTCTCACACCTTACATCTAATCCACCAGCAAGTCCCCTTGGGCCTGCCTTTGAAGCATAGTCTGAATCTGGCCATTTCTCCCACCTCCATCACTGTCTCTTGAGTCCACGTCACCATTCCATTTCCCCTGATCATAGACCATCCACTTCTCATGGCTCCCCGGCCCTGTCATCTCACCCTAGAGGCTTTTCTTTGCCAGGCAATCCGTGGGATCCTGTGAAAACCTCAGTCAGGTCATGCTGCTCTCTGGTCAGATCTTCCTATGGCCTCCCTCTCACTTGGGGTAAAGTCCTACGTCCTTCCCGTGGCCTCGAGGGCCTACACCTTCCTGTTCCCAGCCAGCCCCACGGGGCTCCCTGCTCTTCCTCCATTGCCACAAATGCGTGTTTCAGCCCAGATGGTTGACACGTGCTTTCCTCGATTTCCATGACTGGTTTCCCTCCGACGGGCTCACTCCTACTTTATTTGATCTCTACTCAAAGGTCTCCTACTTTATTTTCCAGCGTGATGGTTTTGCCACCTTGCCTGTGAGATATTTATGTGTTTCCTGCCTGTGACTCCTTCTGGAATGGAGGAGCTTCAAGGGCAGGGCCTGGGTTGTTTTGGTTCCTGTAGCACCCTCCACCCCCAGGAAGCATTTCTCAAATGAGCAAGTATGCCTGCCTGTGGAACTTTTCTGAATTTGGGCTGAACTTTTCTGGCCTAGACAAAAGAGGAGGACTTTGGAGAGGATGCAGAGTGGAGTCTTCCACTCTTCCCTGGTGAGCTCTCAGGGCAGTGCCCACATGGTGTGCCAAGCCTGGGAGACACTCCTTCGCTGTAGCCAGCCTGGCACTGGCTGGATGCTGGGCTGCCTATCCTGGGGGCCGTGGCCCAGTGTGAGGCGTTTGCAACCGTGCGTGTGCAGCACATGTGCGTGCCCACACATGTGAGGTGTGGTCTGCATCCAGAAACAGACATTTATGTAAATTTTCATTTATGTAAGCACATAAATGAAAAGATGATCACAGATTGTGACAAATGCCACAAAGAAAATAAATAGGGTAATGGAATAGTCACAGTGAGGAGGGATACTAATTAGGTGTTTTTTAAAAAATCAGGTATAATTACATATGGTAAAATGTACAGACCAAGTGTTTACTTTGATGAGCAGTGGCCAGCGTGCATACTCCTGTCCCTGCAAGGGTATGGAACACTTCCTCTTCCATCTGTCTTCCCTGCTGTCCCTCCCCAGTCATTCCTAGAAGGGACCCCTAGATGACTGGCCAGGGAAGGCCTCTCTGAAGAGGTAGCATCGGAATTGAGCCCTGAAGGAATAGGAGGAGGTGGCCACAGGAGACCTGGGGGACAGTGCCCAGATGGAGGATGGTCCAGGAGGCAGCGTGGCGGAGAGGAGTGGCTGAGACAGAGCCGCAGTGTGAGCTGGCTGGTGGGCAGACCACGTTGGCCCTTGCCAGCTAGGGGGATGCACCTGGCCTTTATTCTCCATGAGATGGTAGCCACTTGTTGGGGGCCTGGGGATGGCAGAGGCAGTGTGACCAGGTCAGAGGTGGTGGTGGCTCAGGCCGGGGAAGTGGTAAGAAATGGATGTACTTTAAAACACTTTTTATTTTGAAATTATTTATTTATTTATTTGAGATGGAGTCTCGCTCTGTCCCCCAGGCTGGAGTGCAGTGGTGCAATCTTGGCTCACTGCAACCTCCACCTCCCGGGTTCAAGCTATTCTCCTGCCTCAGCCTCCTGAGTAGCTGGTATTATAGGCACCCACCACCACACCCGGCTAATTTTTGTATTTTTGGTAGAGACGGGGTTTCACCCGTTGTTGGCCAGGCTAGTCTCGAACTCCTGACCTCAGGTGATCCGCCAGCCTTGGCCTCCCAAAGTGCTGGGATTATAGGCATGAGCCACCGTGCCTGGCCTATTTTGAAATAATTTTAGACTCACAAGAAGTTACAAACGTGGTGCAGAGTTTTCCCGTGGATCCTTCACCTCTCTTCTACTGATAGCACCTTATGGAAGCACAGTGCCTTATTCAGCTGTCATCAGTTTTTGCATGCATTTGTGTGTGTGTATGTTGTGTATGTATGTGTGTGCATGTGCATGTGTGTATGTGTGTGTTGTGTGTGTGTATCTAGTTCTGTGCCGTTTTATCACCTGTGTAGATGCATGGAACCCCCAACGCTAACAAGACACAGAACTGGGCCTGGTGTGGTGGCTCACGCCTATAATCCCAGCACTTTGGGAGGCTGAGGCGGGTGGATCACCTGAGGTTAGGAGTTTGAGACCAGCCTGGCCAACATGATGAAACCCTCTACTAAAAATATAAAAATTAGCAGAATGTGGTGGCGGGCGCCTGTAATCCCAGCTACTCAGGAGGCTGAGGCAGGAGAATTGCTTGAATCCGGGAGGCAGAAGTTGCAGTGAGCCAAGATCACGCCACTGCACTCCAGCCTGGGTGACAGAGTGAGTCTCTGGCTCAAACAGACAAACAAACAAACAACACAGAACTGTGTAGCCCCGTGAAGTTGCTGCCTGTGTGGTCCCTTCATGGTCGTAGCCCACCTCCCTAACCTCTGGCCAGCACTCATTGGTTCTCCACCTCTGTAATTTCGTCATTTGGAGAATGCTATACATTGACTCACACGATGTGCAGGATTGGCCTTTTTCATTTCACTCAGCACAAAGTCCCTGAGATTCCTGTATGTTATTGGTGCATCCCATGCTCGTTCCTCCTTCTGGCTGACTAGAACTCCATGGGGGGCTTACCTATCCACCTGTTGAAGGACATTTATACCATTTATCCTATTAACTAGACTCAGACCATATGCAGACTTCAGGATTCCTGATGGACGTTGGACCAGAGCCAGCAGCCCTTGGGTTGGGTGTGGTTAGAGCAGAAATGAACCACCTGGCCTTGGTTTCCTCATTTGTAAGATGGGCATAAGAACAGTACTTCCCACACAGCCTTGACGTTGGGATTCAGGGAGCTAGGAAGGGCCTGGCACCTGGTAAGAAGCTGACCAACATTTGCTGTTATTAAAGAGACAGGGCCGTTAATATGCTTGGAGGAGAGAAGGTTCTCTTGGGTGGGTGTCGTGAGAGGCATGGCATTTAAGCCGGGCCTGGAAGCACATTACTGGCTTCAGCATCGTGTTCCTTTTCTCCCTGTTTTTCCAGCAAGATGTGAACTGTCGTAGCCATTGGAAGGTGTGAAGGTTTGCAAAGTGTGAAAGGGCCCCTAAGTTTCCAGGGTGCACTGAACTGCTGGCATCCGGCCTGGCACTCTGAGCAAACAGACACCTGATGGTTCTCCCTTCACCCTACACATTGCTGGGGCGAGGCCCAGAAAAAGAAGTTTGAGGCGTTTGGCTTCCCTCCCCTCCTAATGAGCAAGACAGGCTGTGTGAACATGTCCTGTGGATGCACCTTGGGGCGTCTAAACGCCAAAGGCACTTTGGAAAGACAAGGTGCTCTGTGTGGTGGCGCTTGATGGTGATGCTGGAAGCTGCTGGTAATGTGATTAATCCAAATTTGAGTCCCAGAGATGAAAAATGCCCCAAACTCACCCTGGGTATGGACACATCTGTGCCTTTGGTGTTTAATGGATATTCTGAATGGTTCTTGGGTGGGAGGTCTGGGAGTTGGGGACAGTTTTCTAGCCTCTGCTTTCAGGACTCAGGAACCTAGTGTCTGGGTGGGGCACTTGGCCCTGACACTTTCTGCCAGTGGGACTTTGACAATGGCTGAGCTCTGTGAGCCCCCGTTTCCTCATCTGAAAGGAGGGCTAGTGATTCTCTTATCACAGCTGGTTGTGAGGCCTGAGTAAATGGGCGTGGAAGCGTGTGGTGCATGGTAGGCGCTCAGTAAACATGAGATGTGTCTGAATCCATCTCCCTTTGAAACACTCTTTTGTGGGCAAGGTTGAAGGAAATGCTAGACTCCCAGCATTAACCTTCCAGCATCCATCTTGGGTCTTGGGACCGCTTCTTGGTCTGGAGTTGGAAAAGGCGTCCTCTCTGCCCCTTCCTTTCATATGTTTGAAAACAGCTTTGTGGTCATCAGTACCCAAGTCACCATTTCTGTACTTCACGTTCACCTCCAGCTCACATTCTGATGTCCTCGGAGGACAGGAACCACACTCCTAATAAAGGATTCCTACTAATAGTCGGCTCCCGCACTAAAGCCAGGGTCCTGGTCCAGGTGTGATAGCCTTCATGTGCGTCAGCTCAGGGGGTCCTTGGGAGAGCTTCTCATGGTGGGTGTCATCACCTCTGACTTGACAGAGGGGAGGTGGAATTCCTTACTTACTGATACATGCCAGTGTGTCTGGCTCCAGAAGTCTTGGCCTCGAGGGGTTTCTTGCTGCCTACTCTGCCCTGCACCCCATGGTGGTCCTTTCCCATTTGTCTTCCACTCTACAGACCCCAGCCCCGTGCAGGTGTCCCTCTGAGCACCGGGATCCTTAAGGAGGGGCCTGGGCTAGAGCAAGGAGGCCTGCTCCTTGGCACATTTTTAAGGGAGTAAGGGATTGAGTGGGTGATGGGTACAGCCCCAGGGAGGTGTGAAGCAGCACCTGCAGGCATGGCAGGGACGGCCTTGTGAGCCCTTGTCTCCAGGGCGTGAGACAGATTTATCTCTATCCATCCAGGCATGGCCAGGTCTTTAGAGTGCTGGCATTCTTTGTGCCTCATTAAATTGCTGTTTTCTTCTTAAAATGAAAACTGTTTTCATTGTACTTTTTTTGATTATAAAAATGGTACATGATCACTGTAAAGAATTCAAAGCACACAGGAAAGCATAAAGATAAAAATTAAAATCCCTCCAGTTCTCTCCACATAGGGGTAACATTCTGGATGCCTCTTCTTTGGTGTCTAACTGTGCACAGCACACATACACCCCATTGTATGAGAAATTTCACACAAGTGGGAACATTATCCTGTGCTGTTCTGTAACTTGCTGTTTTTTTTCTGCACAATAATACGATAGAGTCATCTTTGTGAGTTAAAAAATAAAAACTGTAGCATTCTATCAGCATTTTAAATGACTGCCTTGCATTTCAGCGATGTCCCATAATTTAGTTGCTCAAGTTTCTTCTTGTTGGAGGTTTAACTCTTTTTTTTTTTTTTTTTTTTTTTTGGCCATTGTCTGACTTCAGTAAACTGTCTTGTATATGCCTATAGTGAATGTGTTTGATTATGTTGTCAGGAAAAATTTTCTAGACGATTAATCGCTGTGCCCATATTGCCAAGCTGGTCTCCAGAAAGTTTACTATTTTACATGCCCATCAACAGGGCTGGAGGAGGCCTCTTCCCTGCAGCCTTGCCAAGCCCAGCTTTGGCAATATCTCACCTTCTTCTCAGTCTGGTGGATAAAAAATGACATCTCATTTTCACCTGCTTTTCTTTTGATGATCAGAGAGGTGAAGTATCTCTTCATAGGCTCCTTGGACATTGGCATGGCTTCTGGAAATGTCTTTGCCTATTTTTTTTTCAATTGGGCACCTTGTCTTTTTCATACTTTTTTGTAATCACCAGATTGCTACACTGGTGAATTAACTTGAATCCTCAGCAAACTTTCAACTTCATCTCAAGCACCCCTCAGCTGGAAGAAGGTGAGCTGGTCAGGGCTGAAGGCCGCTTCTCCAGCCTTGCTGGCCTGGGTGAGCTGTGCCAAGAGCCAGCTGGGCTGAGGCTCCACTCTGCTGAGGCTCCCAAGGCCTGACAGTGGCCCATTACACTGCTGACCACAGCTGGAAGCTTCTCAACTGACCTGTTAGGGCCTGTTCAACCTCTGGTCCTGCATGACTTCCGTAGGATCACTTTGGGCAGTTGCTATGCTTGTTTTTCCAGTAGGAAAACACACCTCCCCTGTCAAGTTCTTATCCAAACTCAATTTTTGTGATAATTTAAAGCAATATATATGAATGCAGGTCTGTCCATAGGCATCTCCATGCAGAACCAGATGGCCCTGCCCATGGGCAGAACAAGTGGCCCCGTGTGTGCCTCAATTTGACAGTTGCCAAGGAGGAAAAGGGAATAGAAAGCATGGATTTTGGGTTATGGGTGTAGGGCTGGGGACACAACAAGCAGCAGATAAAGGCTGGTTGACCAAGTGAGGAAGAAGCACATGCTGGAGTCCAGGGGTCAGAGACTCAAGAGCTCATCTCCCTGCATTCGGTCATTTTCCAGCTTGGAAACAGACACTCAGAGAGGGGAGGCAGCTCAGCGGCAAGGACGAGCCCTGGAGCAAGAGTGCATGCCTCCCCCTGGCTCTCTGCTCCTTTAGGCCCTGCTTGACTTCCATGCTGCTCACTCTCAGGTCCCAGAGAAGAGCGCATCATTGCCATCAAGTGCAGGTCACTGGTCAGCAGTGCCGTGGGATAAGACGATGATAAGCACATGCCTTCTGGGCTTGGCCCATGGTAGGGCTGCTGCTCTTTGGGGCCCTGATATGGGAACACCTCACAGCTCAGATGCTCCTCCTTGATTCCCAGCAGATGTCTTGGGCATGTTTCTGGGTCAGCTCCCTGCTGGCTTCTCAGTGGCATTGAGGACCGCCCCAGAACCCTCTAATGTGGACTATCATGCCCAGAATCTTGCTGAATGGTGGACAGAAAGCAGTGGCTGTAGCAGCCAGCAGATCCCCTGCTCCCCTCCTGCTCTCCCTCTCTACCAAAGAGGACTCGAAGTAGCAGAACCCAGGCCCAAAGCAGTCCCTCTATCCACGGTGATCTTGTGTCCTTGTTCGGTTATTTTCTTGTCTCCTGTCTGTATTTCCTTATGGGGACTGTGCCATCCTGCTCACCACTGTCACCCAGCACCAAGGACAGTGCCTGACATGTAGAACGTCATTGATTGCTGAAAAAATGAGGAACAAGGAGACTGAAGGGAAAACAGCTGCATGAGTCTTTCTTTATCCGCTTTTCTCTCTTGACCTTTAAGCAGATGGAAACTGTGGGCTTTCTCTTTAGTCTACTCTGAGAAGCTACAGGTGAGACACTGGACCTCTCAGAGACCTGAGAAGGACAAGAGAAACCCAGCGGTCCCACCATGGGCCAAGCCAGAAGGCATGTGTTTATTGTCGTCTTGGCTCAAGAGACTGTTCTCACATGCTTGGCTCCCCATAGACTGGCTGTGTGGTCCTTCTGTTCCCAACCTCTCTGTGCTCATCTGGGATGGGAGCGTCTGTAGTCTTCCTCACAGAGCCCTGGAGCCACATGGGTTGGGGTGGAATCTCAACTTTGCTTCTTACTAACCGTACAATCTTGGGGAAGTCATTCGATCTCTTCGTGCCTCAGGTTCCTCTTATAAATGAGGCTAATGAAAGCACCTGGCTTAGAGGGTTGTGGTGAGGATTGAGGAATACCATGCATGACAGGTATCCACCTCCACTGGCCCCTTCCCCTCCAAGATGGAAAAAAAACCATCTGCATGGCAGCAGGAACATTGATTACTGGTTCCTCTACACCAGCTACCCCAGCAGTCCTCTTTCAGCCTCTCGGTAGCTCTAAGGAATAACGACTATTATTCTTCTTGTTGACCCATAAGGAAAATAAGCCACAGAGAAGGGACTCACACAAGATCACTGGGCTCATGTTCTACTGTTGCTGTAGAAAATTACTACAAATTTAGCAGCTTGAAGCTACACCCATTTATTATCTCACAATCTGTTTGTCAGACGTCCAGGAATAGCATGTCTCAGCTGGTTCCCTGCTCTGAGTCTTACAAAGGTAAAATCAAGAAGTTGGCAGAGCTGGGTGTGGCAACTCATGCCTGGAATCCCAGCACTTTGGAGGCGAGATTGGGAGGATCACTTGAGCCCAGCAGTTTGAGATCAGCCTTGGCAACATAGTAAGCCTCCATCTCTACACAAAATAATAAAAAAAAATCCAGGCAGCTGGGTGCAGTGGCTCACGCCTGTAATCCCAGCACTTTGGGAGGCCGAGGCGGGCAGATCATGAGGTCAAGAGATCGAGACCATCCTGGCTAACACGATGAAACCCTGTCTCTACTAAAAATACAAAAAATTAGCCAGGCGTGGTGGCGGGTGCCTGTAGTCCCAGCTACTCAGGAGGCTGAGGCAGGAGAATGGCATGAACCCGGGGGGCAGAGCTGGCAGTGAGCCGAGACTGTGCCACTGCACTGCAGCCTGGGTGACAGAGCGAGACTCCATCTCAGAAAAAAAAATAATAATAATCCAGGCATGATGGTGCATGCCTGTGATCCCAGTTATTAGGTTGGTGCAAAAGTAATTGCGGTTTTTGCCATGACTTTCAGTGGCCACAGTTACTTTTGCACCAACCCAATACTTGGGAGGCTGAGGTGGGAGGATTGCTTGAACCCAGGAATTTGAGGCTGCAGTGATCCATGATGGCACCACTGCACTTCAGCTTGGGCAACGGAGCAAGACCCTGTCTCAAAAAAAGTTAGTAGGCTGTGTTCCTTATTGGAAGCCCTGGGGAAGAATCCACTTCCAAGCTTATTCAGGTTGTCATCAGAATTGAATTCCACATGGTTGGGGGACTGAGGTCCCTGTTTTCTTACTAACTGTGGGCTGAATACATTGTCAAGGTCTAGAGGCTGCCTCATTCCTTGGCTCATGGCCCCCTTCAAGGCCAGCATAGGCTGTCAAGTCCTTCTCATGCTTCGAGTCTCTCTTCCTTCCCCTCCTGCCTCATCTCCTACCCTCTGCTGCTGCTTCATTGCCCTGCCTTTCTCTTCTGCTTTTAAGGGTTCATGTGATTACTTCAGCCCCAACTTTATAATTGAGAGTATTTTCCCTATCTTAAAGTGAGCTAATTTGTAACCTTAATTCCATCTGCAAAGTCCTTTTGCAGCGGTATCTAGATTAAAGTTTGATTGAATAACCAGGGGATGTGGTTAGAATTCTGCCTTCCACATTACCCAGAAAGTAAATGGTGGGACAGGACACCAGCTCTGTCCTGAGATCCTGGAGCTCAAGATACCCTCTGACACCCAACTGTTGCTGCACTTGCGTGTTCATGTTTAAACCTGCCATGATCCTTTGCGGTAGATACTGTAGCTCCCTCTTGATTGCAGTCCAAAACCTCCCCCCTCCTCTGAGCTTTCATCCTGATATTTGGCTCATTCTAGGATAAAATGTTGGAATTTGGCCATATTCTTTTCTTCCTCACCAGACTCCAGATTTCTGTAAGGCAACATAGCAGAGGCTACAAGTTGTCCCCCAAAATCTTTTTTCCTTTCTATCTCATAGCAACTGATCCCCCAGGTTTTAGCTGGGCACGTGGTTACCCGGAATAGAAATAAAACTTTCTACCTTCTCTTGCAGCTAGGGATGGCCTGATGACTAAATTCTGGTGAAAGAGCTGTGATCAGGAAAGAGTTATGCAGTTTTCATGTCCCACCATTAAAGGGAAGGGGTGCATCCACCTTCCACCCCTTTGTTCCTCCTGGAATAAGCTGGTGAAGCACCTTGGACTATGTGGGCAAGGGCATTTGTTAGGGAGAAAGAGCAACCGGTTAGAAGGAGCCTGGGTCTTTGACTTTGTGGATCCATCACCCACCTCTGGACTGTCTGTGTTGTGATTATTATACAGAAGAAAAATAAACATTCATCTTGCTTAAGCCACTGTTATTTGGGGTCTCTATTACAAAACCCAAACTTTCATCCCAAGACAGGCAAAATCCAGATTTTTTAGATGTTATATGCACTAATATGCCTTTAATATGCTCCCAATACATCTTTTTTTTTTTGGGCATCAATGAAGCGCTGTATACAAGATGAAAAATACCTTGCCTTTCTCACTACATTTTGTGTAATCAGTCTCTATTTCTGTTCACCATTGATGTCAGGTTGGAGAACAGGGAGTGCCAAGATGTTACTTGACATCTCTAGGTCCTCAGAGGTGGTCAGCTTCAAACTCAGACCTTTTTAGGTTCTTTTGGTGGCTCAAACTTTATGGGGTTATCAAAGCTGGAGTCTGCATCAGCTCTCTGCCCCTGGAAGAGTTTCCTTTAATTCCGTAGAAGTTGAGCTGACACAGGGTTAGGGATTCTTGTGTGGAATGGAAGTTGCAAAGCCAGAGTCAACCTGCAGTTTTTAACCTTTGGTTTATGGCAGTATCATGAACATGGCCACATCCTGGCAGAAGCTCCAGGCAGGTGGGAGTGGTGCCAGCAGAGCATTTATAGCAACCAGCACTGGGTGGAGGGACCTGGCAGTGCCCATGTGTTCCCTGGGGCACAGCTGTGTTATTCTAAGATAGGCCTACTCTGACCCTGTGTCACATCCTAAGCCCTTCATTTCAATTCCTGTGTCATTTCTGCACCCACCCCCCAATTCCAAGACTGTGGCCCCTTCCTCTCTTGCTATCCCAGAGAAAATTGCTAAGTTCCTTTGGACTTCATGCATTGGTTACCTGCTTTCAGAAATGCATTATTTCCCAAATCCCAAACACCAGGTGTTAAATGTGTATGAATTACTTGACATATTTAATTGCAGGATTAATGCTGAGACACAGTAATGTATTTAGGGACACATTAGATGTATTATTTTAAAACTGTGATTAACACCGATTTTGGAGCATTTTGGAAGACTAATTAAATGATTGAAAACCACATTCTGGCATTGCAATGTTTGTTCAACAAAAACATTTGTGGAAATTAGGTGTAATTCAACCACCTCATTATACAATTAGTTGTTTAATTCTGTCTGCAGGCATTTGAGGTCATAATCAGGATGAAGCTGTGGCTTCTGGGGCATGACTGGGCTTTAGGATGGGTCTCCCCACTTTCCATGGTGCTGACAGGCTCCTCACTTTCAGGGTGCTGACTGGCTCCCCATGTTTTATGGTGCTGTCTTCCCCTGCCACTAGTCTCTTCTGCCATCCTTCAGTCTCGCTGGCCCCCGTCCCCTGATCACTGTGCTTGTTTGCACCTCACTGCACTCTTGCTTGCTCTCTGCTCTGCCTGTGAGGTCATTGTTACTGTTGTTCAACAAATATTTTTGGTTTTTCTCACAAGCACATAATAGATTATGCTCCATTCCCACACCCCCTCAAAGTTAGGTCTCCCTAGTAACTAAGGCAATGTGGGCAGAGGGACACGTGCCATTTCTGGGCAAAAGCTTTTAGAACCCTGTGGAATTTACACCTTTTCTTTTCCTTTGCCATGGCAACTGGAGATTGTCCAGACAGCAGCTTCTCCATCACTCTGGGGTCTTGAAGTTACCTGCTTATGGACCTGAAGTATAAAGCAGAAACAAACGTTTATTGTTTTAGGCCACTGGGACTTGGAGTGGCTTGGTTCTGCAGCATGATCTAACTGGCCCTGATGGACACAGCCAGCGGATGTTCCCTTGGATTTTTCCTTGATCTTTACTCTCTTATTTTTGAGACTGTTCGCAAATCCCCTCCTCAGAAAGGTCCTCTCTGTCCATTTCCCCAGAGCCACTTTCAATTCTGTTTCCTTCTTTTTTTTTTGACAGCGGTTACTGCCTTCTGACATTATTTTATTTACATTTATAAATAACGTGACAATTTATAAATAAAGTGTTTCTCCATCTCTGTAATTTTGTCATTTGGAGAATGTTATACGTTGAATCATACAGTGTGCGGGACTGTTATTTTCCGCTTAGGCCTTGAGGTTCATCCAACTTGCTGGGTATAACAGTGGTTCCTTCCTTTTTATTGTTGAATAGTATTTCTATGGTGTGGATGTACTATGGTTTATTTAATCATTTACCTGTTGAAGGGCATTTATTTATATCTATAAATACAGTCCACTTACTGTATTTCATTATCTCTGAGATGGAAACTTGAAATAAAAATAATTTTTATTTTCCATTCTTGTTTCTGTTTTTCTGTTTTTACTCCACCCAGCCCCCCTAAAGTTTTTAACATGATTGCTTTTCTGAAATCAGGATGGCTCTTAGAGTCCACAGTGTGCTATTCAGGCCATGACACAGGTGAATTACCTGTGCAGGTGTGAACAACCAAATGACCAGTGAACACATGTAACTAATACGCAACTGACCAGCATCAGTGCACTGGAAAAGAATCCGAGATTGGACAATGGAGCCCTCTTTTAACCCCTATGAATGTCATGGATGTGGGGACAGACTGGAGGACTAGAGCAAGTCAAATATGTTTAGTGACATTGCTGAAGTCAGACCCGAAGCAGAAAAACTGTATATAATTTTAAAGAGTCCTCAAAGCCCAGCACTCTTGACTTTCAATCTTTTTATGGATTCTTTGAAGAAATGCCGTATAATCAGTGCTCGTGGATGAATGCACAGAGGATGATAGAGCATGGAAAAACCCCAAACATTGATGAGTCTGAATTGAACAGTGATTCAGAAGAATTGGACTCAGTGTAAAGTAGTTTGAGGAATAACAACCAAGTTATTTCACTTGTATTTTCATTTTTATGTATGCACAATAGTAATATGTGATAAAAATCTGTCTAATTAAGTCTCAAAGAACTCTTACAATAAGTAAAATTAAAAATTCTAAGTGATAAGAATGCGTTGTGTCGTGGTTTAATTGGCAGCGTATTTTTCTTTCACAGGGGAACAAAAAATAATGGTGCTTCTTGCAACTGTGTTTCTTAGAGGTGATGAAATGTGGTATTTCTTTCAGAGACTGCCCTTATCACAAAGACATCTGCTGTGTCATTCAGTTCAATTTTAGTTGAGTTTAACAAGGCCTCTGGCCATTTAGAAAGCTGGCTCATTTGGACTCAGAGGCTACCGTGATTTTAAATTTGACCAGATACCTGGACTGGAGAAGAGCTAGAGTTTTGTTTCTAGCAAATCCATTGGGTGCCTAAGGTAGGCTGGCCAGAGAGTCTGCTCCTGGTTGAGACTGGGCCCTCCACCCCATGGGAACAGTAAACCACAGAACTTAGGCACCATCACAATTTTTTTCTGCATTCATAAATCACCTGACTACTATTTAATTAATATTCTTCATTTCTGAAGTCTTTTATTTTTCGATAATTATAGATCCACAGGAAGTTGCAAAAATAGTACAGAGAGGTCCCAGGGACCTTTCACCCAGTTTCCTCCAATGCTAACGTCTTATTTAACTATAGAAATTGCCAAACTTTTCAGAGTGACTGTCCCATTTTACATTCACATCAGCAACTGGGTCTGGGTGACCCAGTTTCTCCACATCTTTGCCAGCATTTGGTGTTGTCATTTTTAATTTTAGCCATTTTGATAAGTGTGCAGTGATATCTTATCATGGTTTTACTTTTTCATTTACCGTTGAGTTTGGAAAGTTCTTTATAATATTCTGTCTGGATATTGGCCCTTTGTCAGATATGTGGTTTGTGCAGGGTCTTTTGCAGAGCAATAGTTTTAAATTTTATTTATTTATTTATTGTGGCATCTCACTCTGTCATCCAGGCTGGAGTGCAGTGGCACGATCTCAGCTCACTGCAACCTCTTCCTCCCAGGTTCAAGCAATTCTTCTGCCTCAGCCTCCCGAGTAGCTAGGATTATAGGTGCGCACCACCACACCTGGCTAATTTTTGTATTTTTAGTAGAGACGAGGTTTCACCATGTTGGCCAGGCTGGTCTTGAACTCCTGACCTCAAATAATCTGCCCACCTTGGCCTCCCAAAGTGTTGGGATTACAGGCATGAGCCATGGCACCCAGCCAGTTTTTAATTTTAATAAAGTCTAATTTATTGATTTTTTTTCTTTTATTGATTGTATTTTTTTGTGTGACATCTAAGAAGTCTACTTTGATCTTGGGTCTCAAAGTTTTTCTCCAATTTTTTTCTCTAAAAGTTTTATAGTTTTACATGTAAATCTATGATCCATTTTGAATTACTTTTTGTATAAGGTGTGAGGTGTAGAATAGATTTTTCTTTTCTTTCTTTCATTTTTGCCTACAGAGTCCATTTGCTCCAGCACCGTTTGTTGAAAAGATTATCCTTACTCCGTTAAAATTGCTTTTGCACCTTTGTCAAAATCAGTCAAGCATATTTGTGTGTGTCTATTTCTGGGATCTTTATTCTGTTCTATTGATTTAGGTGTTTTTCTCCATTACCATGGCCCTCTCTGGATTACTGTTGCCATAGAGTGAGTCTTAAAATCAGATAATGTGATTCCTCCAACTTTATTCTCCTTTTCAAAATACTTGAGCTATTCTAGTTCCTTTGACTTTCCATGTAAATTTTAGAACAAAATTAATAATTTTCTTTAAATTGATGGTTACAACTTTATTTAAAAGGAAAACACATAAGTTTGCTATGTCAGCTAGAGCTGTACTGTCAAAGTCAGTTAAAATAAAAATATAACAATTATAGTTTAAAAAAGTATCTGTGAACCCTGTGAAATTATCCCATGAACCCCCAGATTGGCCTGGACCCTCATCTCCCAGCACCCCTGTGTTGGGAAGAGCACTCTGTGGTGAACTGCTGGCTCTACGTGTCTGGGGAAACTCACATGGCTTGGCCGCCTCATTCCGAGCTGGCTCAGTGGTGTCTGTGTGGCCCCACAGCAATCCTCTATGGATGGCTTGCGGCTAATGTATTGACCCAGAGGGCAAGCTCTGCCCAACTGTGAGGCTCCATATGGACTAAGTGAACCAATCAGATCCTCCGTCAACACAGTTGAGTGATGGGTAGTAGAGAGTCAGTAGTTGGCAGGGGGAATAGGGTGGAAGCTATGAAGGAGCAGAGCCATGAAGGAGTGAGGCATGAAGGAATCAGTAGACTCCCATGGAAAGAGTAACTGATTCCTCATGGTGGGAAGCACTTGAGCTGGGAGCCGTACTTCCTTTGGTCTGCCAGCAGCCTGGGAAGGATGGGAAACTAGCCAATGGGCACTGGAGCTGTCCTAGGTCCTGAACAGCCTTCTTTCCTCTGTGAAAGACCTGAATCTGGTTTGTGTTCTCTTCTTCCCCAATACCCCCTACCCCCACCTTTAAGGTAGTGTTTCCAAAGCTTGGGATTCGTAGCCATGGAAGAGCACAAGATGACGTTAGGGTGCACAGAACCTGGGATTAAATAACAACACATCACAGAATCAGCAAGCTACCCCCTTTCCAGTGATCTCAGTGGAATAGGTTGTTAACACCTCGTCCCTCCTAATCCCTTTTAACAAAGAGAGGTGGCCTTGGCTTTACAGCATTTGATGAGGAATGCCTCTAGCAAAAATTTCATAGTGCTTTTCTGTTTTCATTATGGTTTTTGACAGTAATTTGCCTACTCATATTTTCAGTGCCTAGCACATTGTAGAGGTTCAAACTCTCAGCCATTGAATTAATTTGATTATTTTTCATTATTCTTTGATTTTTGTCTTTTTAACCTCAACTGACTATGAACTCCTTGAAGTCAGGGACTGTGCTTTTTATTTTTATTTTTTTTAGACCAGGGTCTCACTCTGTTGCCCAGGCTGGAGTGCAGTGGCACGATCATAACTCACTGCAACCTCGACCACCACCTAGGCTAAAGGGGTCCTCCTGCCACAGCCTCCAGAGTAGCCGGCACCACAGGTGTGCACTACCACACCTGGCTAACTTTTTAATTTTTGTAGAGATGGGGTCTCGCTCTGTTGCTCAAGCTGGACTTCAACTTCTGGCCTCAAATGATTCTCCCACCTTGGCCTCCCAAAGTGCTTAGATTACAGGTGTGAGCCACTGCACCTGGCCCTGCTTTTGTTTTTTATTTGCCATTTTGCTCCTAGGGCCTAGAAAAGTGCTCAAATACACAACCATTGCTTGTTCTGGTGAGTAAGTAGGCAGGTGGAGAAGACACAGGAAAGTTGAGTCTAACAGGCTGGGCTTGGTCTCCATGCTGATACCCAGAGGTAGCTGATGGAACTGGCTAGTGTGAGTCCCGTTCAGAGTCTATGTCAGAAACTTAGCTGGTCGTCCCTTCCTTGAAAGCATTATTGGAAGAACAGTGAGCTGTGTACTTGTTCCTCACACAAGCCTCTCTCCCTTCCCTCCTGGGCTGGGCCTTGCCTTCGCTCCAGCCATGGCAGGCCTGGCCCTACCTGGCTCTTCAGAGCTCTCACCCACCTGGGACTTCTCTGCCGTGGAAGAAAAAACCATGTCCTGGGCCTGTGGAATTGGAATTGCACCTTCGGGGTCCTTCTGGGGAGGAGGATGGGTTTCCCGATCAGAACATGGCCAGATTTTCTTCTTAAAGGCTGGATGGTTGGCCCGAGGATCAGTCTGAACTTTAACTTCACTTTCTCCTTTTCTTGGCCTCTAATAATTCAGTGTGTGCTGAGGATTATATTGCAAGTCTGGCCCAGGATTTCTTTAAAAGAAAATCCCCAACCAGGCTGGACACATTACTGTTGTCAGCATGACCGGTAGCCTCCTTCAGAGTGAAGGTCAACAAATAATTTTCAGCTTTGTTTAAAGCCACTTTAATGGATTCTATAAAATGCTCTAATTACCAGTGATTATCCGCTGAGTGCTCGCAAGCTTTTTAAAGCTTTTCTGTGCCCATTTCACTCTGTTCACACAGAGTTCAAGTTGTCTGATGTACTTAAGCAAGAGGAGGCATTTTGTTTCTTTCTACTTCTTTTTTTTAAAATCATGTAATTTGGAGTGTTTTTAAGGCAGGCCAGCTTTCTCTTTTTTTCATCTGAAGCAGAGTTTTTACTCTGCTTTCCATCTGTTTCCATCTTGTCACCCAACAAGAAATTAAATGCCATTTAAATGATATGACAGTCGCTTCCTTACCACACACAGTAGAACATAACTGCCTTCAATGTGCACAGGATTCTCACAGGTGTCGTCTCAGTTGAGCCCCACAGAAGGAGGCTGGAGGGGTTGCTGAGGCTGGGATTCCTCACCTTCTGCACTCCTGACATGGAAGCCTTGATCAGTTCTCTGTGGTGGAGGCGTCCTGGGCATTGTAGGGTGCTTAGCAGCATCATTGGCTTCTACCCGCTAGAGGCCTAGCACCCTGCCCTAGTTATGACAATTAAAAATGTCCTCAGACATTACCCAATGTCCCCAGAGGGGAAAAAATATCACTGTTGGTTGAGAACAGTTGACTTAACCCATTTTCATATGAGGAGATGGTGACGGGAAGGGCTTGCCCGAGGCCCTACAGATGGCGTGCTGTGGAGGGTCTGTCAGCCTCTTCTGTTGCTGCACTGATGACTCATAGAAACCCTCAAACCCAGCAGAGGCACCATTCTTTCCTCTCCTACCCCCTGTGTCAACCTCCCTGCCTCTCGTCCTGGTAGAGTCACTGCCAACATAAGTGCGTCTTTTCAGCAAATGTGTCTTCTGGAGTTGATGTGTTTCAGGCTTCTGTTCTTCTGCCTCCTAAGTTTCATGTCCTAGAGGACATCTCATTTAATTTTTATAGTGTCCAGAAGACTGTCTGGAGGGCTCTTGGGCAGGGAGGGCCTGTGAATTTGTCCCACAGTGCTTGTTCCTGTTACCTGGCCACAGGCTGCCCCCATGCATGGGCAGGAGCAGTGAGGAGCAGACCTGCTGGGGTGGGAGGGAAGATGTACTGACAGTGACCCACAGTTCTGAGAAATCATCTGTGGATGGTCCGGTTCACGCTCTGTTCATGAACCACAGCCACAGTCTCATGTTCATTGATAACCATTTGTGGCACCTTGGTTAATTCCAAGCTGATAGTGTCCTTAGATGGTGAACTTTGACTGGACCCTTTCCCCACATGTATCCTTTCTGGCCCAATCTTGCTCTCTGGCTAAAATAATTGACTTGAGTCGCGTTACCATTGGACTGAGGGACGGAAGATTGTGTGTGTGTTTGTGTGTGTCATTGTCTTTGTTAAGGGAGAGGAGGGGTCGGTCCTTTAAGGTCTTACCCTTTTTGAAAATGTTGGATTAAACAAGGTAAAACAAGATTCTTTATTGCAGGACTTCTCAGAGCCTTTACCTGGTAATGTGCTCTATGATTATTCCAGAGCAATACAGGCCGCAACATTTCCCAAAGTCATTTGACCACAAGACCTCTTGTCTTTTCATGGAGTATCACATTCCACTGTGTGCATGATGTTCTGCGGGAAAAGTGTCACCTAGATGTGAAAGGACACCTCACCCCACTTTGTGTTTGGCCATTTCTAAGGTGGCTTTGAAACTAGGAAGGATGAAAGAATGTCAGATATGGAAGCCCACACCCTCTTTTGGTTTGGTGGCTCTCAGTGGCTGGATTCTGAGCAAGACCCTGGAGGAGAGAAAATCCTTCTCACATGACTGGACATTCCCAAAGCTGGGGGAGTTGGTCTGGAAGACCTGATTTCCCTGTCCATGTGAGTGGCCGTGGGAGTGGTATGGTCGGAAAAGAGGGGACCAAGGGAGCCCAGACAGAGAAATGCCCACCCTCACCCTCCTCCTCCTCAACTGAAGAGGAGAGGTGCAAGGGGAAAGAGTGCAGGAAGAGAAAGGAGAACAGAAGTTTCCATTTGTACCGGATGGTTTTGTTTTTTTATCTGTTTGCAAATGTTCAGTGTAATGGTTTGAAACCCAGCCGTGTAGCTGCCGCCGCCCACACACAGAGCTGCCGTGGCACTGAGCTTCAGCAGGCAAACCATATCACCAGCGTCGGCCATTAAACCCGAGCCCACACCAGGGCAGGCTGCACACCTACCCCCGGTGTCCCTCTGCCACCCCCACCGCCCCAGCAACCCCGACACCCACCACCCTCCACACACACAATTTTTCTTTTTTTAAATTTCCAGCAGTCGGTTTTTCTCTAGAGAAGGCATAAAGAGAAGCAGAGGCAGAGATGGGACGAGCAGGGAGAATGCTCCTGCCTCATCGGAGCCACCGGTTTTCGGGAGAGAGCGGCAGCCCCCACCTGCCTGTGGACTGAGCACTTAAAGGTGAGAGAGGACTTTGTGATTTCTTTGTGCACCTGGAGGTCTGGGATGCAAGGCCAGATGAAGGGATCTTAATCATTGAGCCTGGTCTGTTGCCTCCCGAGTGATTCTATCAGGCAAGCATGATGGATGATTCCTTCCAAGCACACGCAGTTATCTCTGACACGAGCCCCGCTCAGGTCCCCGTGAGATCTCTTGAACCAAGGGGCTTCTAGCCCCTCCTCCTCACCTTTCAGCACAGCCTTGTAAACCTCAGATGTGGATGAAGGTGCCGTCCTGCCTTTGACTTGACCTGTTGATTTCCAACCGGGGCTGCTGGCCCTTCCTCTCTAGAGTGAGTAGTGACTCACACTTTTGGGGCCCTATGAAATGGTCCTCCATCCAAGGGGCTTTGGGAAGCCTGTTTCCCTAGTGGCCCCAAGCCCAGTAATCAAAAGCAATCAGACCCAGCTGTCCAGCTAATTTTTTTAAAATAGGCTTCCTTCCTAGTAGAAATCAACAAAGTCTAAAATAGAAGGGACTCTAATAGGAAATGAAGCTGCAGAGTTCTGTGTGGAATGCAACAGGCAGGGACCTCGGCATGGAAAATACTAAGTGCAGATTACATGGCTGACAACCATGGGAGCAGGAGAAGGAGTAATCTCCTTGCTTATCGAGCATGTCTCTGGGTCGGAGGGGAGCTGAGTGGGGACATCGCTTCTGGAAGGTTTAGACCTTTCACCAAGAAGGAGAGGAAAAAGGAAGAACAACAAAGATGGAGAAAAGGGGGAAAAAGGGCCGTAATGTAATGTACATGTAGAAGAGAAGCAGACAAAAAGCTCCAAATTCTGTGCAGTCAGGGGATGAATCAGTTAGTAAAGATCTATTTTTAGTTTCCAAGATCTGCTGTTACATTTTGCCTGGCATTAATTAATGTCACAGGCATGTTCCATGCACAGGCTCTGAAGGGCCCTCGCGTGTCACTCTAGCTGGAGGTACCAGCCCTTCTTAATGGGAGCTCTCCAGTCCTTTGGGGTCTGGTCTCTGACACAAACATGTGTCCAGAATGTTCTGCTCTCTGACCTTGTCCCCTCTGGGTGTATCCGTTAATCTCCTCACTCTGGCCCTTGGATGTCTGGCCAGTGGCCAAGGGAGAATTGCAATTGTTATACTTTGTTTTTTAAAAGGAAAGGCTGTACAAGCTGAAATTGGGAAAAGGCAAAGATGTTGGATCCTGGCTTAGAATTTAAAGAAAAGGCTTTGAGGGCAGCTCTCCTACCACAAGGAAGAATGAGGCCCCCCTCATCTCCAAACAAGGCTGATTTTGACAAATCAGATATCATAACTGGAGAACATCTTCCAATATAGTTTAGGCAAAGTGTAATATGTTAGCAAGAACTAATGATATGACTGGGGTTGATCAGATGTTGGCTGAAGTTGTGTGTGAGACTAATTATCTCCAAAAAACCTGTTCATATTTCAGAGGCGAGGCTGTAAATCTGAAGAGCAGCTGAAATGCAGGCATGATTGTACGCATGAAGCCTTGCTTTCTGTGGTGGTAAAAGGGGGGATTACAGGCCAGAATGAAAAACCCAAGGCCACGTGGCAGCACACTGTTGGGACAGCTGTTTTTGTACATTTGCACCAATTATTAGATCAATAAGAAAGTATGACTACATCATGGACCCTAATTAGAAGAGACGTCCCTTATACTCTCTGAAATGTTTGAGAATATTCGCCTACTAACCTAGAGCCTGATGGGGCCATTGACGCTAATTGTTAAGTGCCGTTGGTCAAGGCCAATGCATAGTCTTCGTTTAGTCCTAAGTCATTTGTGGTCGGCCCATCCAAGACAGGGACACGGACAATCTCATCAGAGTAGGCTGGGAGGGTTTCCATGATGGAATGGGGCTGGCCTCTCTGTTGAGGGGGGATATCCAAGGGGTGCACATGAGCTCTGAGGACCAGTGGCAAAGTCCCTGTTCAGTCCTTGGGAAGCATCACCACTGCTACATTTCTGATGTTCTGAAGATGGGTTAGAACAGAGCGTGAGAGCAAGCAGGGTGCTGACTCTGGGTCTCATGTCTTGAGGCTCAATTCCATCCTGTCACCCAGCCAGGAGATTCAGAGGTCCTGCAGCCTCCTACCTCAGAACCACATACCTGGTGAGAGTTCTGCCCTCCTGACCACAACACCCCTGCACCTTGGACACAGCTTACCACATCCTTCCCCAGAGCATCTTGTGCCTTGGAGAGCAGGTGCAGTTGCAGCGTTCTGGGCTGCGGGCACTCGAGTTCAGCCCTGGCCAGAGGCCGTGAGGGGCAGAGCCAGGGGATGGTGTCTCCATTGGTAACGAGGGTCTCCATCCCTTCCAGGCTGGCCGTGTCTGTGGCCACAGATGAATAGGATGGGTGCCCATCTTGATGGGTCAGACAAGGTAAGGGCTCTCAGACCCCATCCTCTGTTTGAGATCAGACCAGAGGTGCCATCAGAAAATCAACTGAAGATTAACCAGCTTCCTCTGGTGCTCAAAACCTAGACTCCCTTTGCTGCTTTGCAATTTCTTTCTGTGTGTGGAGGTCTGATAAGCCAGACGAGATGAAGGGATGTTAATCCTTGGGCCCAGTCTCAATGGCAAACTTCCAATTAAAGAAGATGTGACTGTGGCCTGGGGCTGTGCCAAAGAAGGGCTTTGCTTATGTGTCTTTGTCTAATCTCTGTAATGGCCCCATGTGGTTGGCGCCTTCCCCAATACCATTTTATGGAGGAAGAAACGGAGTCTTATACATTTTATTTTACTTTTTGCATTGTATCTTAAAGATATAAAACTTTAACCTTATACTCCATAATATATCTATTGATCTTACTATAAAATAAGATCTCCCTCCTCCAAAAAAAATCGTGAAGGAAAAGGGTTCCCTCCTGAGTGAGCGCCAAAAGCCTGGGCTTGGCCTGTCGGAGAGAGAGGCTGCAGAGCCCCTGTATGGAGAGCAGACACCATCCACAGGGCCCCCAACACACGTTTCATGCCTGAGCCTTGTCCCTGTGATGTTGACACTGTGCGGATGGCGGGGCTGGAACTTGCCCTGAGGGCCCCAGGGAATCCGGCAAGGCCCAGTCTCCACTGCCTTTTTCTGTGGAATGTTCCAGCTGGCCGGTGTGCACAGGGAAATCTGAGCCGAGGCCCTGAGGGGGGCTGTCGTCCCACACAGGGCTAAGGCTCTCCAGGGAGCCTCAATGGCTGGACCCCCATCCAACGCCAGCGCCAGCCCCCTTTGCCCCGCCATGGCCCGCCTTTTCCTCTGTGACCTGCTACGGGCCTCACATCCTGAGAGGAGCCCTAGAAACGGGCTCTGTTGATAAAAACACACATACCCTTTGCCACAGGAAACGTGGCCTCACGTTCACAATGGTAACCACCAGGCTCCTCACAGAAACCAAAGAGGAACAGATTTTAGATTTTTACCTCAATTAGGAAACACATGTTCTCTCTCTCTCCTTCCCTCCCTCTCTCCTCTCAGCAAGTCTCAATTTTCCTCACATGCAACCTCTGCCCTCCCTATCCTAGATTGGGAAGCTGCACATTTAGGAAACAGAGACCGTGTTCCTTTGAGTTTAGGTAAAAACTGTGAGAAAACAGGATATAAGTCGTAATGGAAACCAGTGGACCTCGGGTCACAGGTAGGGTTGTCAGATAAAATACAGGATGCCCCGTTAAAATGGGAATTTCAGGTGAACAATGAATACTTTGTTAGTATAAGCGTGTCCCAAAGACTGCACAGGATATACTTAAACTAAAATATTTATTATTTCTTCGAAATTCAAATTTAACTAGGCAATCCTGTGTTTTTATAGATCATCTATGAACAGTAACCACAGCATAGGGGACCCACCGTATGAGACTCAGAACCATCATCTGGGAAGAACGTTGAGGCAAACTTCTCCATCCAGATTAATTCCTGACCTTCTGAGAATAACAAACAGCCCACTATGCTGTGGCCAGTACTCCGCGCCAGCACACGCTGTCATTTTGTGGGCAAGGAGCTCTCCTTGAGTCTGCCCAACGGAGGTGTGTAGTGATTTGTTGTCCAGGAGAGAAACAGAGGCTCAGGGAGGTTGGTGTGGCGCACCCAAACACTCAGTCAGCTCCTGGCCTGTCTCTCTGCATAGTACTCGCTGGCTGTGGGCGGGCGGGCAGTGCCAGCTTCAGAGGAGCAGTAATAACAGGTTAGCTTGGAAGTTCTCCTTGCAGAGATGGGAACGGCTGTGTCAACCATGCAAATTATATGCAAATACACTTGGCCCGCCTGCCCAGATGGGAGACCCATGAGCACAGCCTCCAGCCGTCCATGGGTTTCCGATAGGGCAGGGGTACCGGGCTGATAGCGGCTGGGTCTCTGGAGAGGCCCATGTTCCCGGTACATGTGGGCTGGGACACATGCACACACTTACTTTCCTGGTGTGGATGAAGATGCCAGGAGGCTAGCATGGAGGTGGATGCCTAAGGCTGGAGGGGGTGTGTTGATGCGTGCATGACCTGCCACCCTGATCTGTGTATTCCCAGCAAGCCACATGGCTTCTCTCTCCTGGGATAACCCTTCCTGAGGCTCCAGCACCCATCTCTGGACAGAAGGAAATGGCCCTTTCCCTGGGCACCCTCCTGCTGAGATGCCACAGGACTGCAGACCTTTGAGGAGAATAATCCTAACCACAGTGATGCTACTGTGAGCGTTGACCAGGTGTTTATGATACACCTGACCCTGTGCTAGCATCTTGTGCTTAATTCTCCCACGTGCCTGGGGCTCTTGTTGCCCTGACTTGACAGATGAAAACCTCGAGGCTTAGAAAGGTAAAATAACTTGGCCACAAAGGTAAAAGATACCGAGCCAAGATTCCACCTGAGTTCTGCAGGCCGGTCAGGTGAATCGCTGCCAGGTGAATGAGGGATGGCTTTCAACACCAGCTCCTGGGCGTGGACTTTCTGAAGAGAGCACTGTTTTGAAAAGTCCTTTATGGAGATTTGTAGTAGTTTTAGCTAAGATTGTTTTGTATTTGTGCTCTTAGAGTTAGTAGGGTTGGCCTCAAATACTGGTGCCGGCTGAGCCCCATGTATTGGAGATGTTCTCCACGAGGGAACGCTGAACCTTCGGGAGACCCATAGGAGGTGGCTGCCCAGCCCCTCTGTCTAGCGATGCTGCAAGGGGAAGGTGTACACCAAAGGCGGGGCTTGATTGAATGGTTGAACATGCTGGTGTGGGGGCCATATAGCCTCAGCCACAGGTTGTCTTTGCCAGTCTCTGGCTGAGTGGTTTGGGGCGAGCTGCCTCACCACTATCAACCTCCTTTCCTCATCTGTTAAGCAATATTTGTGATGACAGCACCTCCCTCACACCCCAGCTTGGAGATTTCACTAGTCTGTTGCCTGATCAATCATAATAGTTATTAGTCATTGCTGTTTGCCAGGTACCAGCTTAGGTGCTAGAAAGAGCTAGTAATGAGAAAAAAAGTACAGCGCTCACTTTTGAAGATCTTAGGAGTCCAGAGAGCTAAGCTAAATCCAGTACAATGTAAGACAGGCATAAATTCACCTAAAAGTGTCACAGGGACCCTGCTGCTGAGGTTCGGGAGGGGGAGATCACCACTCACAGGGGGTTGGGGGTTTCCAGAGGCCTTTGTTGAGGGTTTCCAGAGGCCTTGGTTGAGGAGGCAGCGAGTAGGTGGACAGGTGGATTTGGGTTTGTGGATCAAGAGAAGGAAGGGAATTCCTGGCTGAGGAACAGCATAAGCAAAGTGTGGAGGAGAGCCTGGGGGCCTTTGGTTTGATTGGAGGGTGCACGCATCCATCCGTGCATGCCGGGGCAGTGGGCTTGGAGCTGGCGAATAGGGTACAAAGTCCCTGCTCTTATGGGGATTGCGACGTTAAGCAAGTAATGATACATTTAATTTTTTAATTGCAGCTGTGATGAGCTCTGGGGAATCTGAGCTGCTCAGGGAGCAGGTGCCCGAGGCTTCCCTGAGGGCATAAGTGAAGCTTGAGTAGGAGGCAGTAGGGAATGGAAAGAGCACTTCAGGCCTTGAGTACAGCTCCCTTGGGGCCCCTGACATGGGCCAGCATCCAAGGAGCCAAAAGGCCAGTATGTGGCTGTGCTGCAGGCAACCAGAAGTGGGGCTTGGGAAGTGGCTGAGGAGGTGGGCAGAGGCTGGCCTACATGGGCCCTGCTAGGTGGAGGACATTACTTTGTTCCAAGAGTGACGAGGCTACTACAAGGTTTTAGCTAGAGTGGGGATGTGTGGGTGGACTTCTGTGTTTAAAAAAGATCCCTCTGCTGGTGGTGGAGAAGGCTTTGCATGTAGCAGGGGTGAAGGTGAAGGGAGGAAACTGGACTTTGGCCAGCTGTGGACTGTACAACTTGACCAAAATCCCACTTTGCCATCGCCACCATCCTCAGTCCAACAGACTCAACAACTCACTCTTTCCCACCTGAGCAGTGTCTCATACAGTCCCTGTTCCTGAGCTCAGCACCCACCTGATTTTCCCACCACCCTTGCTGCCGAGCACACGTGCATTGGCCCCCAGCCCGCATGCTCTGTGTTCTTCCCAACAGAGCCAAATCCTGTGGAACTGGACCCGGAGAGAACAGGAAGGAGTCAACAAGATCTTAAGCCTGCTCCAGACCCCTTGCCTGACTTTTGAGAAGGTCAGGGCCCGATTTCTGTTTGTCCCTCCTCCCTGGGCTGGGCGCATCTTCCTGGGACAGCCTCCCCCTGGGAGCGGAAGGCTTGGCAGGAGCAGTGGATTGCCTCATTGAGGGAGTGAGTGCCAAGGCACACAGGGCCAAGCGCTTATTCGTGCTGGAAGCTGCCCTGGCAGCCTGGGTGCCCCGCTGCCAAGAGCTGATTGGAAGGCTGGACGGACATGTTCAATGGTTCCGGGGGCTCACCAGCACACCCTATGAAGGGCAAATGTGGTTGGGGGCTGGTGACCCCATCAAGCTGAACTCCAGGAGGTCAAGGACAGGGCAGGAGGAGGCTTTGGCCAGCATAGTCTTGGAGAGGGAATTACTGTCCTGCTACTTTGTACTGTAGCAAACTCTTTGAAAAAGCCACAAGCAATTTTTGCTCTCCCAAAATAGCTGAGAGATTCCATTGGACAATTGCTTACCAAGTACCTACTTGGAGCTGGGCTAAGAAAGAGAAATTTTCATCTACTCCTTCAAGGAGCACATGGTCTGATGAGAAAGCCTGACGTATAAACCAGTCATTACAGGGCACTGTCCTGTTCAGGTGGTGAGGAGTGACTATGGTGGCACAGGACCCTAGAGGTGGTGGAGACTCCTGCAGCCTGGTGGGTTGGTCATGCTTCACAGAGGATGCTAGAAAGAGCTAGTCATAAAAAAAGTGAAGCTCTCACTTTTGAAGATCTTAGAGTCCAGAGAGCTAAGCTAAATCCACTACAATGTGAGACGAGCCAAGATTCACCTAAAAGTGTCACAGGGACCCTGCTGCCGAGGTTTGGCAGTGGGGAGATCACTTCTCGCAGTGGGTTGGGAGAGCCAGATTTGGTTTTCCCATGTAGGATTGGGGAAAGACATACATGCAGAGACTAAGTGCTTCTCCAAGAATGCACACATGCTCATTCACACGTGTTAGTAACCCACGTAGAAGGTACACATAACCGTGTTGGGATAGGACCCAGGTGGTGCAGTCCCAGAGCAGTAAGCAGAAAGCACCATAACTCAAGCTCTCTGCTCGAACCCTGTGAAGCCGAAGCGGTCTCTACCCCAATCCCCTGTGATTGGTACCTCCTTTTCCTTCCACTTTCCTCCCATCCTGCAGCAACTCCAGTGTCCCTCTTCTTCAGACTCCATGAGAAGTTCCTCCTTTTGCATTGCCCTTGCTGCTTCTCTTAATGACTTTCTCTCGGAGACAAGTCCTATGCCACTTGGAACAAAACTTCTCCTGTGGCCTAAGCTCTGTGTCATCTGTCCCCGGCATGCTGCCTGGCTTCTCTCCTCGCTCTGCCCACTTTGTGGGGACCCTGACAACTCATGAGCCTTCTGCTGGTTTCTGCATCGCAGGGAAGAGTGCCCATTTAGCGCCTTGGCACTCACCGCACCGTCTTTTGCCCTTTGCCCTCAGATGTGCCTGGGGCTGAATCTTTCTTATCTCCCAGGTCTGTCTTCATAGACGGCCTCCTACCCCTCCCCTGTGACTCATCATCATACCACTCTATTCCTTTTCCTTCATTGCGATTTTCTCTAAAATCACTTCACTCATGTATGTATTTTCCTATTTATACCCGTCTCTCACACTGAAATGTCAGTCCCATGACGGCAAGGGGGCCGCTTTCTTATTCTCCCCTGATCTTACAGCCGTGAATGAAACTTGGGATGTGCTGGGGAGTCAGTCAGTATTTGCTGGACAAGTAACTTGAATACAGTTTCCCTGACACCTGGGAGGGATAATGTCTTCCTCTTTCATAGCTTTTTTTCATTACAATCTGCCTGTTTGGCTTTTGTCATTGTTTCCCAATTATCTTGATTATACCTCATACAAAAGATTATAGAACAGTCTAGTAAAGGCAAAACCTCTCAGAAGTAGGAGGAAGGGAAGGAAGAGATTGGACAAAGCCAGAACACTTGTTAGCAGGCAGGAAAGCAGGCAAGGCTGGGCACATGAATGCACTAATATTTTTGTCTGCGTGCAGCTGCGTCTCTGTCTGCACATACATGCCTAGAGCACCCTGATGTGAATGGGAGCAGCTGGGATTTGGTGTTTTGGGTGACTGGCTGGGCTCTGGTGAGAGGTGGGTTTGTTCCCATCTTGCTCATTAGCTGGTCAACTTTTCTTGCTCTGTGATCTTTAGAATGAGGGCGTAGCAAATTGGTTTTAGCTCAGGTGCTAAATCTTACTGGGAATGATTGCCTTGGAAGTCCAGGTAAAGCTGGCTTCCGCTGCCCAGCGCAGCAGGGAGGAGTGCTGGGGCCAGGACGCACTGTCCACCCTGAGTGTAGGAAGGAGAGAAGGGGCACCGTATTGTGATGTGGCTGCATTAGATAATCCCTGAAGCACTGTTGGCTCTAAAATTCCAAAAGTCTCCCCTCCTTTGGGAATGGTAAGAGATGGGTTGGAGACCCTGAGTGAAAGGAACAATTCTCCTCCGCTGGGAAGACTTCATCTTCAGAGTCTGGCCTTGAGACATGTGCCAGAAAGCCCCTCCTAGAGAGGAAGGAGTAGGGTCCACCCAAAGGTACATGATGAGTTGTGTGCTTCCCCTCATGCTCAACTGAAGACTAGAGAGGAAGGAGTAGGGTCCACCTAAAGGGTCATGATGAGTTGTGTGCTTCCCCTCATGCTCAACCGAAGACTAGAGAGGAAGGAGTAGGGTCCACCTAAAGGGTACATGATGAGTTGTGTGCTTCCCCTCATGCTCAACCGAAGACTAGAGAGGAAGGAGTAGGGTCCACCTAAAGGGTACATGATGAGTTGTGTGCTTCCCCTCATGCTCAGCCGAAGACTAGAGAGGAAGTAGTAGGGTCCACCTAAAGGGTACATGATGAGTTGTGTGCTTCCCCTCATGCTCAACCGAAGACTAGAGAGGAAGGAGTAGGGTCCACCTAAAGGGTACATGATGAGTTGTGTGCTTCCCCTCATGCTCAACCGAAGACTAGAGAGGAAGGAGTAGGGTCCACCTAAAGGGTACATGATGAGTTGTGTGCTTCCCCTCATGCTCAACCGAAGACTAGAGAGGAAGGAGTAGGGTCCACCTAAAGGGTACATGATGAGTTGTGTGCTTCCCCTCATGCTCAACCGAAGACTAGAGAGGAAGGAGTAGGGTCCACCTAAAGGGTACATGATGAGTTGTGTGCTTCCCCTCATGCTCAACCGAAGACTAGAGAGGAAGGAGTAGGGTCCACCTAAAGGGTACATGATGAGTTGTGTGCTTCCCCTCATGCTCAACCGAAGACTAGAGAGGAAGGAGTAGGGTCCACCTAAAGGGTACATGATGAGTTGTGTGCTTCCCCTCATGCTCAACCGAAGACTAGAGAGGAAGGAGTAGGGTCCACCTAAAGGGTACATGATGAGTTGTGTGCTTCCCCTCATGCTCAGCCGAAGACTGAAATTCCCAGCGCTTAGAAGCAAGTCCCGTAAAAAGCTGTATGTATTTAACATACACTGTATGACTTTAGGGATAAGTATGCACCTGTGAGACCATCAGCACCATTAAGGCCGTAGACATATTCACCTCCCAAAGTTTCCTCTCGCCTCCTTTATTATTATCTGTGGCCAGAAAACATAACATATGATCTACTGTCTTAGAAAATTTTAAGTACGTGGGCTGACTGCAATGGCTCCCGCCTGTAATCCCAGGGAGGCTGAGGCGAGCGGATCACCTGAGGTCGGGAGTCTGAGACCAGCCTGGCCAACATGGTGAAACCTTGTCTTTACTAAAATAGAAAAAAATTAGCCAGGCTTGGTGGTGGGAGCCTGTAAACCCAGCTACTCGGGAGGCTGAGGCAGGAGAATGGCTTGAACCCAGGAGGCGGAGATTGCAGTAAGCCGAGATTGCACCACTGCACTCCAGCCTGGGCGACAGGGTGAGACTCTGTCTCAAAAATAAATAAATAAATAAATAAATAGAAAAGAAAGAAAATGTTAAATAGGCAAAACAGACACTCTGCTGTGTACTAGGCCTCCAGAACTTAGCCATCTCGCATAACTGAAACTTTGTACCCTTTGACCCTCACCTTCCCCATTTCTCCTCCCTTACTCCCTGGTGATCACCACTGGACTCTCCGCTTCTATAAGTTTGACTGTTTTAGATTCCACATAGAAGTGACATCAGATAGTATTTTTCTTTCTCTGCCTGGCTTATTTCACTGAGAATAACGTCCTCTGGGTCCCTCTATGTTATTGCAAAGGCAGAATTCTTAAAAGGTGGAATAAACATCTCAACTGAATATTTTTTTAAAAAGAAGAAAGAACTTTAAAACAATTCTTTAAAATTTTATTTTATTTTTTTACTTTTTATGGGCACATGGTAGGTGTATATATTTATGGGATACGTGGGATATTTGGATACAGGTATGCAGTGTTTAATAACCACATCAGGGTAAATGGTGCATCCATCACCTCAAGCATTTATCATCTCTTTGTGTTATAAACATTCTGATTATACTCTTTTAATTTTTAAATGTGCTATAAATTATTGTTGACTGTAGTCATCCTGTTGTGCTATCAAATTCTAGCTTATTCATTCTAACTATAGTTTTGTACCCATTAACCATCCCCACTTTCCCCCCACTCCCCTACCCTCTTATCTCTGTGAGTTCAATTGTTTTAATTTTTACCTCCCACAAATGAGTGAGAAAGAAGAAAACAAAATTAAAAACTAAAATGAAAACAAGTCCTACTGAAAGTGTGGGGGCGGATCCGTGTGCTAAGGGAAGAGGGAAATGAGGCTAGGCTCACTCTTTCCTCCGGCTGTGGATGGGATTCTGAACTCTGGCTTGGGAGGCAAATTGGGTGGCTTATCATTTGAGCCCTGCCACCTTCCAAAAAGGATTTGAGGGGACTTACAGTGAGAACATACTCAGAGGATAGACAGTGAGAAATAAAACCAGAGTGAAAGATCATAGGCCACCAAAAGGAAGAGAAAACCAAACCCTGGGAAGGGCCAGGGTCTCTCAGGCCAGGACTTGGATTCAAGGAACAGTCATCATTTAGTTTCATAAGGACAAAGGATTCTTGGCTTGGAGAAGAGTTGGCAGAGGCTAATATACAAATCTGTGTTTAAATCTGTTTATTGAAATGTTTAAACATATTGTTTTTGTAAATACATCCAACAGACACTGATTAGCCAGCCCCCCAAGTGATGGGTGTGGCAGGGTCCCAGCCCTGCCATTTTGTTCCCCATCTGGGCCAGTAAACTCTTCCCTTTAAAAAAACAAATAAGAAAGCAAACTCCTTACATAAGAAACTTCTGGGGCTGCAAGGAGGGGGAACCAGCTTTTCTTGTTGTAGCTGAAATATAAACATTTTTTCTTTCTGGTCCTGAAAAATTAATCTACAAAAACAGTGGGTGACACCAAAGAAATCACTTCAGGTGCTGGAAATGATTTCATTTTCTCACTCTATGATTAAAAGTCGGTAGCCAAGTGCTCAGGAGCCACATCACATCTTCCTAAGCAGGAATATACCACACCCTGCTCTCCTCTGGCTTTGCTTCTGTTCCTCAGGCGCTTTCATTATCTGGGATGCAGTGAGACTGGCCCGTGGCGACAGGGAGCTGCAGAAGGCGATTACTCTGGGGGAGCATTGGGCACTGAGAGGCTGTGTGCCTTTCCCCCAGGACCCCACAGTCACAGCCTGGCGTGCGCAGGAAGCCAGCTTGATGGAGCCATCTCCGTCAATGTGACGGGAGCATTTCCAGAAAGGGTCCAGGGGGCATTTATTTCCAAACAGTCTGTGCTGCACAGGGAGAGGGGATGAGGCAACAGGTCAGCAGAGGTGAGGGGAGGACAGGATGCAGGGAACTTGTTTGTGGGTCAGGAGGACATTGTCTTGGCAAAGTTCTGCCCACTCTGTGCCCACTGAACCACAGGTGATGGTGACGTGGATTGTCTGTTTTCTCTTTCTCACTTAGCCTTCCCTGGAGGAGTTTGGGCTGGAGAGATCAACCCAAACCCAGGCCATCCCTTTTGTTCAAAGTATCAGACCATTCAGACCTGCAGTCAGCCCATTTCCCAAAGGCTGGTATGCACCCCCTGGGGGCACTTTTGTTTGGTTTTTAACTTTTTACCTCATTTATTTGACATTAGGAGGGACTTTTTCTTTTTAATAAACTTTTTATTTTGGAATCGTTTGAGATGTACAGAAAAGCTGCACAGTTAGCACAGAAATTCCCACATCCCTTCAGCCAGTGAACCCCCACCCCGCAGCATCTTACATGTGCATGGGGCATTTGTCATGACTAAGAAACGCATGTGGGTACATTCCTATGAACTAAACTCCAGACCTTATGTGCACGTCACCAGTCTGTCAACTGATGTCTCTTTCTGTTCCAGGATCCAAGCCAGGGTGGGTGGTGATTTTTCATATAACTTTTTTCAAGTGCCATAATTATGGAGTTATTTTAATGAATATTACAAAAAGTATCACATCAATTATTATAGCTTGGGACAAATTAAATGATAAAAGCAAGTCAATTTGAAGAGGTGTGTTATGAAAATAAATACAGATGACATGTGGTACAGCCCTTTACTTCACAGACCCACCAAGAAGCTCAGGCTTGCTTAACACCAAGCAAATCCCTAACAAAGTCCTGGTGGGGCTGAGATAAGGACTAGCAACCCAGTACCCCTTCCATGGCCCAACAGCGCCCCTCTCCCTGTTTGGATGCTGCAGAAGGGAGGAAGGAGGTGGAGAGGAGAGGAACTCTCAGTGGGAATAAAGTTTCCTTTTCAATTATTCAGCTGATCCTTGACCCCCATTACCATGGATAATCAAAAACGGGGTGGATGCATCATGCCTTAAATAAAAACATCGCTGAGGTGGCCCTGAGGATGTGCAAGCAGATAATTGCATGGGGTGTTCATCCAATGACACTCCAGGGGGAGGTACTTTCCTATATGCACGGAGATGAGAGCGGTGGCCCTCAGCACAATGTCGCACATCTGAGGAGTGTTACTTCCTGAGGGGGGCTCCTCAGGTACAGCTTCCTGTTCCCTCGCACAGGGCTGGTGATGATCAACCTCTTCTGACAATGGAGAGAGCATGCGGTGGATGTTAGGGGAACCAAACCCCAAGAGGGAACCAGCTTCAGTGGAAAGCGGAGTGCGTGCCTCCCCGAGGCAGGGCATTGCTGAGCCCCAGAGAGGAGCCCTGGGTTCCGCTGCCTCCCCCGCAGGACAAGGCATGACAGCACCTGCATTGGAATATAGACTGTGCTTTGGAGCCTTTGGCATCAGCTTCCACCTGGTGCGTAAGTTTGTGGTCTCTCCAGCAAGTTCAGGGAAGTGAGGGAGTCGCAGTTCTCTGTCATTCAGCAGGTGTGGACTGAGGGCTGGCTCTGTGCTAGGCCCTGTGCTGGATGCTGGGTTCCATTGTGAGGCCAGGCACAGCCAAGGCAGAGACGAACATTCCTACAGTCGCTCACGACACCAAGCTCCACAGACCAGAGAATGGACAGATCCACAGGAACGAAAGACAGGCTGTCAGGTGCCCAGCCCTGGGGAGCCTCCGGAAGAGGAGAGAGGACCACCCATCATGGCTGACCTTGGGAGGACTTGGGTCTTCACAAATTGTGTTCCTTGGTATATATAAGAGGGTTAAAATAGACACAAGAAATATCCATCTATTCCCATTCATTTATTTGACACATACTCTTGGGGCCATGAGTTCAATTCCCAGAAGAGGATCATGATGGTGGGGGGAGGAAGGATGTGGCGAGGGGCCGTGCAGGAGCCCAGGGGGCTTGTCTTATGGCCGCTCTTGATCGAACTCCTCTGAGGCCCCAGAGGTGCTCCTTCATCCCCAGCTTGCTTGTGAGGCTGCGTTGGCTCCCCAAGGCCCAGTTTCCTGCTGAGACCCAGCCACACACTTAGCCCTGAGTGTACCAGGTGGCTCCACTCAGAGTGCTGCTCCAGGCCCTCTCCCTGGGGCTTCCTGCCACGTGACTGCACATTTGGGGTCTGGAGAAGGGCCCAGGGACTGAACTGCAAAGGCGAAGGGTGTCCCTGCTCCTCCTGACCACAGCTTCTGGACTGGCATGTGTGTCTGATGGTGCAAGACCAGAGGGGCATGGCCAATGAGAGAGTTATTCTTTCTACCCGTGAGTCTCCCTCGGACACACAGGATTTCTCATGTCTCCTCCTGGTTTTGCTGCTTTTTTTTTTTTTTTTTCTAGCTGCATGAGGTAGTTTTGTTTGAAAGAATAGTCAATGCAGACTGCAGTTTTCCGAATGAGGCTTGCTTTTGGCAAGTGAGTGAGATATCTTTGTGTTTGTTTGTTTCCTTCAGAAAAAAGGGCCTGAGAAAGCAAGTTAACAATTCTTTGGAAATGATTTTTCTTTTTCTTTGGTGACTGTTGCCACATGCTTAGTTCATTGGTTATTGGTTACATGCTCTGGAGAGTCTATCTGTACCATGGTGCTTAGAAAAATTAGAATGGGAGTGATGGATTTATTTGTTATATTGAATTGATATAACTCACATACCATGCAATTCACCCTTTTAAAGTGTCGGATTCAGTGGCTTCTAGTATATTCACAAGGTTGTGCAACCATCACTGTGATCTAATTCCAGAACATTTTCAACACCCCCAAAGAAACCCCATACATTACAGTCACTCTCACTGTCTTTGTTTTTTTTTTTGTTTTTTTTGAGATGGAGTCCCGCTCTGTAGCCCGGGCTGGAGTGCAGTGGCATGATCTCAGCTTGCTGCAACCTCTGGCTCCTGGGTTCAAGCTATTATCCTGCCTCAGCCTCCTGAGTACCTAGGACTACAGGTGTGCACCACCACACCCGGCTAATTTTTTGTATTTTTAGTAGAAATGGGGTTTCACCATGTTGGCCAGGCTAGTCTCAAACTCCTGGCCTCAAGTGATCCGCCTGCCTTGGCCTCCCAAAGTGCTGGGATTACAGGCATGGGATTACATGTTGCTGCATGGATACATGATTTTATTATTTTTATGGCTTTGTATATTCCGTGGTGTATATATGCCACTTTTTCTTCATCCAGTCTACCGTTGACAGGCACCCAGGTTGATTCCATGCCTTTGCTATTTGTGAATAGTGCTGTGATAAACATACGAGTGCAGGTGTCTTTTTGGTAGAATGATTTATCTTCCTTTGGGTAGATACCCAGTAATGAGATTGCTGGGTCGAATGGTAGTTCTACTTTTAGTCCTTTAAGAAATATACAAACTGTTTTCCACAGGAGTTGAACTAATTTACATTCCCACCAACAATGTGTGAGTGTTCCCTTTTTTTTCTGCAACCTCACCAACATCTGTTATTTTTTGACTTTTTAGTCATAGCCATTCTGACTGCTGTGAGATGGTATCTCATTGTGGTTTTGATTTGCATTTCTCTGATAATCAGAGATGATGAGCATTTTTAAAATATGCTTGTTGGCTGCTTGCATGTCTTCTGTTGAGAAGTGTCTCTTCATGACCTTTGCCCACTTTTTAATGGTTTTGTTGTTGTTTGTTTAAGTTCCTTATAGATTCTGAATATTAGACCTCTGTTGGCTGCATAGTTTGCAAATCGTTTCTCCCATTCCATAGGTTGTCTGTTTGCATTGTTGATTATTTCTTTTGCTACATAGAAACACTTTGGTTTAATTAGGTACCAGTTGTCAATATTTATTTTTGTTGCATTTGCTTTTGAGGACTTAGTCTTAAATTCTTTGTCTAGGCTGACATTCAGAAGAGTATTTCCTTGGTTTTCTTGTAGGATTTTTATAGTTTGAAGTCTTACATTTAAGTATTTAATTCATTTTGGGTTAATTTTTGTATATATTGAGAGGTAAGAGTCCAGTTTCGTTCTGGAATTAGAGTGGCACTAATCACTCTATTCAACATTCTTCTGCATATGGTTAGCTAGTTTCCCCAGCACCATTTATTGAATAGGGGGTCCTTTCTTTCACTGTTTATTTTTGTTGACTTTGTTGAAAATCAGTTGGTTTTAGGTGTGCAGCTTTATTTCTGGGTTCTCTATTCTGTTCCATTGGTCTGTGTGTCTATTTTTATACCAATACCATGCTGTGTTGGTTATTGTAGCCTTGTAGTATAGTTTGAAGTCAGATAATGTGATGCCTCTGGCTTTGTTATTTTTGCTTAGGATTGCTTTGGCTATTCAGGCTCCTTTTTGGTTCCATATGAATTCTGGAATAGTTTTTTTCTAATTCTGTGAAAAATGACATTGGTAATTTGATAGGAATAGTGTTGAATTGCTTTGAGCAGTATGGACATTTTAATGATATTGAGTCTTACAATCCATGAGCATGGAGTGTTTTATCATTTGTTTGTTTTCTTTCAGTAGTATTTTGTAGTTCTCCTTGTAGAGATCTTTCACCTCCTTGGTTAGATGTATTCCTAGGTTTGTGTGTGTGTGTGTGTTGCTATTGTAAATGGGATTGTGTTCTTGATTTGGCTCTCGGCTTGAACATTACTGGTGTATAGAAATGCTACTGATTTTTGTACATTGATTTTTGTATCCTTAAACTACTGAAGTCATTCATTGGGTCTAGGAGTCTTTTGGTGGCATCTTTAGGGTTTTCTAGATATAGAATCATATCATCAGTGAAGAGAGATAACTTGACTTCCTCTTTTCCTATTTGGATGCCTTTTATTTCTTTCTCTTGCCTGATTGCTCTGGCTAGGATTTCCAGTACTATGTTGAATAGAGTGATCAGTGCCATATCTTAAAAATAAAACCTAATTCAAACAAATCCATGTTGAACAAAATATCACCATTTTACATAAAGACAGCATCGCAGAAATCTTTCACTGGGACCTCCCACCATAGTCAATTGCAGTGGAAATGCTCATTCTGGGCCCTCAGGAACCTCTGGGGTTACATGTGGAGGTTCTGCAAACACTTGTTCCATCCACATCTCCAGGAAAACGACCACCTAGGCTCTAATTCTTAAACTTGCCTGCACAGAACAACCTCATCTCTAATGCAATGTTTTTTTGCACACCTACATTTCTGGGCAGCAGGCTCTGTTTATAGGTTGTTAGGTCAATAGTAACAATTACTAAAGAGCTGAGCGGTGGCTCTTTTTTTTTTTTCTGTCTGCTTCTATCTCTTCCTGTTTTCTAAGGGTTGCTACCGTGACGTTAGGTAATGTATAGGAAATAATTTACTTCCTATTTCTGGGCCATACCAAGTTTTATCTCTGCTTGAGTCTCTTCCAGGTTGCTTGAAATGGTGCTTTTCTCAGTTAAACGTGGACTTGACATAAAGGCCAAGCCGCAGGAGGCTGCCCTCTTTTATTTTATTTTATTTTCTAAGGCTCAGGGAGCATCTCTCTGTTCTCTGAGATGCTGCCTGCAGAGTAGGAACTGGGAGAGAACACTAAAATCCCCTCTCAGCAAAGAGTAGCGAGCTCCCTACAGAGTGTGAGAGCACGGGCTCTTGAGCTCATCTCTTCTCTGTGGGGCCAGCCCAATGGTCCTTTCTGGACCTGTGGGTGTCTTCTCTGGGCAACCAGATCATTGTGTTTGAATCAGAGCATCATTGGCTGAAAACACTCCACTGTTTATAAAGGTATGTAACATGCTCCATGACATAAGCATATATAAAATGTCAGTTAAAAAAAAACTCTTTTACTCTATGTTCTTAATGATATATTTATCTTCAAGCACGCAGTTAAAGGGAAAATGCTGCGTAAAACTGTGTGTGACCCAGTTCAAGTAATTCTCTCATGTGCTTAATACTGCTGTTGCTTTTGTCAAAATATTTACTACAATTCATAATGGCTGTCAGAAACCAGGTCCACAATCCATGTTCTACTAAACAGAAAAACATTTATAAGAAAATTTATTGCTTTATAAACTGTTTTTTTCCCCAATGATGAACCTAATTAAACTGAAAGTGTGAATTGGTTAGAACATATTAGCCCAAGTATGTGTGGTATATATATACATATATATATGTATGTTTCATTAGGCCAAGTTTTTTATTTATATATAATATAATTGAAATATCAAGGTATTTGATAGAGCTACTATTTATAGCAATTCTACTGATCAGCCACCCAAGGGTAGCATTTTTCAATGAGATTTACAAGGGCCAATAGTCCATGTATTTATACACATATCTGACTTCCCAGTGTCCAAAATAGCAAAGAGCTGGAGGCTATCTCAGATCAGCCATGGAAGCCATGCTCTGAGAGGTAACGTGTTTCTCCTTTCCCGTAGCAAATCTTTCTGTAAGAATGAAACCAGAGATGTTATCTACCAAAATGCAACGAGGGACAGGATGCAACTTAGAAAAATGGTAACATTAGCTGACTGGGAAAAACAGAATCAACGTCAGGGCCGGTTTAAAATAATATGCCTTTTAACCACCCTCGCTTTATTGCCCCAGCTAAGAGCAAGTATTTAGGACCATAGGCTAATATTAATCAGAGGGAACACTTAGGTTCTGTGGCAATGTTGGGGTCTGTGAGATTTACTTCCTTAGCTGTGCTTCCGCTGGGAAGCTGGGGAGGGATGGTCCTGAAGGAGGAGTGCCATGTGAGCAGGATTACCCAAAAGCACCTGCCTAGGGGAAATGGGCTCACTATCAGGCGCCGTGGAGTTACCAGCTAGAGAGACTTTTCTCCTGGTAGAGACCATGAACATCATGTAGGCAGAGAACCAAGACTGTAAAAGGGAGGTAGGGTAGGCTGTTTGGTTAGGGGAGTGGGGCAGGAACAGACACAGGGAGAGTCTACCACGTCTGGACAAATCACATCTATGGTTTTATCCAATCCTTTGAACAAATGAACATGAGCCCCACTTTTCAGATAAGGAAAACACAGCATGGAGAGTTTAAGTGACTTATTCCAGGTTACAGGGTTTATAGGTAGCAGAGCAAAGGTTCAAAGACAGGTCTTATCTCCAGGGTCTGGGAACTTTACCCACCATGCTGCCTGTCTGGGTGTGGCATGGCAGGGACGGCTGAGTTATGCTGGAAGGTGACACTCAGGGATTTCTGCAGAGCGACTTTGGGGCATAGGTAGGAAGCTTGTTCTCAGTACTGGCTTGTTACCAAGTGAGAGATCTTTGTATGTTTTCATTGCTTTCCTTGTAGTTCCTTTTTTTCCCTTCTTTTTTTCTTTTTTGGAGCTGTAATCTCGCTCTGTCACCCAGGTTGGAGTGCAGTGGCATGATCAGCTCACTACAACCTCTACCTTCTGGGTTAAAGCGATTCTTCTGCCTCAGCCTCCTGAGTAGCTGGGATTATAGGTGCTCACCACCACAACTGGCTAATTTTTTTGTATTTTTAGTAGAGAAGGGGTTTCGCCATTTTGGCTAGGCTGGTCTCTAACGCTTGACCTCAGGTGATCTATCTGCCTCGGCCTCCCAAAGTGCTGAGATTACAGGCGTGAGCTACCGCACCCAGCCCCTTGTAGTTTCTTTATGATCACTTTGTATTCATAGCAATGTTGGAGCTTTTCCAGATATGGTAAATGGTAGTGATGTCAATTTTCCTTTGAATATATAAGGATACATAAGAAAAAGTGGGTTGATATAAAGAAAATGAAAGGAAAATGGTCTGTGCAGAGTCGGTGTTTCTCCAAGGGTAGGCTGTGGTACTCGTGGCTAGGGTCGGTTCTAGATACACTATGGATGCTGCAGTAAATAACATTGACTCACACACTGGGAAGGTTGTTCCTGTTTTGATTCTATTTATGTATTTATTACTTTCATAAATTAGCCTCTTTGTTTTGAGAACATTGCAGATTCACCTGCAGTTGTAAGAAAAAAATACAGAGAGATCCCATGTGTTTTTTACCCAGTTTCCTCCAATAGCAACATCTTGCAAATCACAATCAAAATATTGACAGTGATATAGTCAAGATACAGAACATTTCTGTCACCGCAAGGATTCGTCGTGGACACCCCAAATCCCTCCTGCTCTCCCCCTCTCTCTCTCCCCCCGACCCCTTAACCCGAAACAATCACTAGTCTGTCCTCCAGTTTTATAATTTGTCATTTCAAGAATGTTATATGAATGGAATCATTCAGTGTGGTGTGTAGCCTTTGGGGACTGACTTTTTTCATTCAGCATAATTCTCTAGAGATTCATCCAAATGTTTCATGTGTCAACGGTGTGCTTCTTTTTATTGCTCAGTAGTGTTCTGTGATATGGATGTACCACAGTTGGTTTAAATATTCATCATTGAAGGGCATCTGGGCTGATGCCAATTTTTGACTATTACAAATAAAGCTTTAGAAACATTCATGTACAAGCTTTTGTGTGAACATAAGTTTTCATTTTGAAATAAATGCCCAGGAGTGCAGTTGCTGGGTTGAATAATAGTCCCATGTTTGATTTGTTAAGAAATGGCCACCCTTTTTTCCAGAATGGCTGTGCCACTTCACATCCACACCGAAATGGATCCTGGCAATGTGGGCAGTGTTTCCAGATCCTCCCCAGCATTTGCTGTTTCACTATTTTTTATTCTGGCCATTCTGACAGGTGTGAAGTGATATTTTATTGTGGCTTTAATTTATATTTCCCAGGTGGCTAAAGATGTTGAACACCTTTTCGTGTGCTTATCTGCTGGCTGTATACCTTTTTTGGTGATAACTTGCTTCATGTGTTTGCACACTTTCTAATTGGATTGTTGTTGGTTTTTTTTAAACTGTTAAATTTTCATAGTTCTGTATAGATTTTAAATATAAGTCCCTTGTCAGATATGTTGTTTGTGAATACTTTCTCCAGATCTGTAGCTAGTTTTTTATTCTCTTATTATAAGCAGGGGTTTGCACAGAGCAAAAAAAAAAAATTAACTTTGATGAGGTCCATTTTATTATATTTTCCTTTTATGGCTCATACTTTTTGTTTCAAGTCTGGGAACTCCTTCCCACTTTAGAAGTCCTAAAGATTTTCTCTTGTGTTTTTTTCCCCCTAAGCTTTTACAGTTTTATATTTCACATTTAAGACTGTTTTAAATATTTTGAGTTAATTTCTATATAAGTAAGATGTGAGGTTTAGGTCAAGGTTTTTTTTTTCTTTTTTCTTTTGCCTGCGAAAGTCAATTGTTTCAGCATCATTTGTTGAAACATCTACACTCTCTCTACAGAACTGCTTTCAACCTTTGTCAAAAAATCAGTTGGCTGAGGCAGGAGAATTGCTTGAACCCAGGAGGCAGAGGTTGCACTGAGCTGAGATCGTGCCACTGCACTCCAGCCTGGGTGACAGAGCAAGACTCCATCTCAAAAGAAAAAAAAATCAGTTGGGTATATTTGTGCAGATTGATTTATGTTTTTTTTTAAATTATTTTGTTCTACTCATGTCTGTGTCTATTCTGACAATACAGTCTTGATTACTTTGGCTATATAATAAGTTATCAAGTTAGGTAGACTGATTCTTTACACTTTATTATCTTTCTTCAAACTTGTTTGAGTTATTCCAGTTCTTTTGCCTTTCTATATAAATTTTAGAATAATCTTGTCTATGCCCACAAAAATATCTTACTAGGGTTTTGATAGGAATTGCATTAAACCTGTATATCAATTTAGGGAGAATTGACATTTTTACTATGTTGAATCTTCCAATGCGTGAACACAATATGCCTCTTTATTATTTAGACTTTATTTGAGTTAGTTCATCAGTGTTTTGTAGTTTTCAGTGCGTAAGTCTTGTACATGTTTTATTAGATTTACAACTACATATTTCGTTTTTCATTTAATTTTGGTTTTCAACCATTCATAGCTAGTATATAGAAATGTAATTGACTTTTGTGTGTTGATCTTGTATCCTGTGTCCTTGCTGCACTCACTTATTAGTGCGAGGAGGTTTTTTTTTTTTTTTTTTTTTTGTAGATTCTTTGAGAATTTGTATGTAGACAATAATCTCATCTGCAAGTAGGGATAGTTTTATTTTTTCATTTCCTGCTTGCAAGTCTTTCCTTTCCCTGTATTTTGTATTTCTTTCTTGCTTTATTGTACTGGCTAAAACTTTCAGTCATCTTCTGAATGAGAGTGATGAGAGTGGACATCTTTCTTTTTCCTGATCTTAGGGAGAAAACATTCAGTTTTTCACCGTTAAGTATAATGTAAACTTTGGTGTTTTGTAGATGCTTTAAATCACATTAAGAGATATTTCCGTCTATTTCTATTTTCCAACGAGATTTTATTATGAATGGGTGTTGGATTTTGTCAAAAGCGTTTTCTACATCAATTGATATAATTATGTGATTTTTCTTTTTACCCTGTTAATATGGTGGATTATACTGAATGCGTTCCTGGAATCCTTGTTCAAGGTGTATAATTTTTTTCTTATCACAGAATTCTATTTGCTGATATTTTGGGAGAGGTTTTGAGTCTGTGTTCATGAGGGATATTCGTCTGTAGTTGTCTTTTCATGCTGTCTTTGTCTAGTTTGGTCGCAGGGTAATACCTAGGTGCTTAAAATTAACTGGGAAGTGTTATTTCCTTTTCTGTTTTCTGGATAAAGTTGTGTCGAATTTGTGTTAATTCTTCTTTTAAAGTTAGAATTCTCCACATCAGGGCCTGGAGACTTCTTAGTAGGGAGCTTCAAAATTGCAAATTCAATCTGATAAATAGTTATAGTGTGATTCTCATGTGACTCAAATGATCTGTTTCCCATTAGGTGGATCATGGTAGTTTGTGCTTTTTGAGGAATTGGTCCACTTCATCTAAGTCATCAAATTTACGTGAGCTGAGTTATTTACAGTATTCCCTTAAGGTCATTTTAATGTCTGCAGGGTCTGTAGTGATAGCCCATTTTCCTTCCTGACATTGATAGTTTGTGTCTTCTCTCATTTGACCTTTGTCAGTTTTTGTAGAGATTCTAAAGACCAATTTTAGGCTGCGCACAGTGGCTCATGCCTATAATCCCAGCACTTTGGGAGGCTGAGATGGGTGGATCACTTGAGGCCAGGAGTTCGAAACCAGCCTGGCCAACGTGGTGAAATCCTGTCTCTACTAAAAATACAAAAATTAGCCCGGTGTGGTGGTGCGCACCTGTAATCCCAGCATGTTGCAAGCTGAGGCAGGAGGATCAGTTGAGGTCAGGAGTTTGAGACCAGCCTGGCCAACATGATGAAACCCTATCTCTACTAAAAATACAAAAATTAGCCGGGCATGATGGCAGACACCTGTAATCCCAGCTACTCGGGAGGTTGAGGCAGGAGAATCTCTTGAACCCAGGAGGCAGAGGTTGCAGTGAGCCAAGATCATGCCACTTCACTCTAGCCTGGGCAATAGAGCAAGACTCTGTCTCAAAAAAAAAAGGTGAATTTTATTAATCTTGTCTAAGAAAAAGCTCTTTCTTTCATTGATTTTCTCTATTATTTTTCTGTTTTGATTTGACCTATTTCTTCTCCTACCTTTATTATCTCCTTTCTTCCGCTTGCTCTGGATTTATTATGCTTTCCTTTTACAACAGTCAAGTGGGAGTCTGGAGTCTTGATTTGAAGCCCTCCCTCTTTTTCTTTTTCTTTTTAAACAATTAATAGCAGTTTATTTTAAAACATTTTTGTGGGTACATAGTAGGTGTATATATTTGTGGGGTACATGAAATGTTTTGATACAGGCATGCAGTGTGAAATCATCACACTGTGGGAAATGCCCCTCTTTTCTAATGTAAACATTTAGTGCTATAAATTTCCCTCCCAGCACTGCTTTAGCTATGTGCCACAAATTTTGAGATGTGTTTTTGTTTTCACACGTCAGTGTATTTTTTGATTACCCTGGGGGCTTCCTCTTTGACCCATGGATTATTTAGAACTGTGTGCCATTTCGTTTTCAAGTATATGAAGCTGTCCTGTTATCTTTCTGTTGTTGATTCATAGTTTGATTCCGTTGTGGTCAGAGAACATGCTTTGTATGATTTTAATTCTTTAAATTTGTTGAGGTTGATTTTATGGCCTGGAATGTGGTCTATCTTGATGTAGCAGTCTGGGTCCAATCAGGAAGTAGGAGCCATACAATAGGCTAAATGAGAGAAGCTGATGATAAGAATTACTAACTATAATGAAGAGGGACTATAAGACATAAGGGAACTCCATGTGGCACCCTAGGATTGAGATTCAGCTTCTCAACTGAAAGAGACAGCTTCCATTTCTCCCAGCAAGGACACACGTGGAAGGAGTCAGACCTCCTTGGAAGAGATGTGATTTGCCCACTGGATAGCAGAGGAGTTGGCTGGCTTAGCAAGACTGAAGCTTATCTGGAGTTGCTGGGCAAACAATGGGCAACTTTCTGGAGTACAGGTGGGAGGTGGCAGGCAATCTACAACCAGAGACGTGGGTGTGTTATGGGAGTCTGGCACTAGTGGGACAGAAGTCTCCAGAGCTCCCAGAAAGACAGTGTGCTGGCTGTGTGGTTGCAGAAGGAGCAGATCCATGTGAACCCCCCAGCCACAGGCAGGCTGTGCAACAGCTTTGGTTTTTATGTTGTGGGGGCTGCAGACAGATTACTGCTGGGCTGAGGCTGCAAGGTTGCAGAGGGAGTGAGTCCTGGGGCCTGTGGCTGGGAGGGGGAACTCCATGGCATGTCCTCATACCCACACCACTGGCCCTCTCGTGGGCCCCTCCTGGAAACTGCAGGAAGCCTCTTCCTCCTGCAATGACCCTCCAACATCCTCTGTTGGAAAAACTTAGCACTGTGTCCACTTTAAAGGAGAAAATCTTTAAAAGTTTGCATCCCTTATCATACAGCATGTATTGAATGGCATTTTTTGGAGCTGAGAGGCAATAAATTTCTATCTGGCACAGTCTATCCCTTTGCCTGTGCAGCCCCATGTGTACCCTTTACATGCATGTGAACTTTCTTACAACAGAATGGCTCTGTATTTCCACCTAACAAGATACATCCATGCTTCTAGCAAGTGAAGAGGTTCTCACTTGTTCGAAATGAGCAGATGCAGTCATTGTACTCAGCACAGGCTGTATCAATTGCTCTTCAAATTCAGTCAAGATCTCACTGAATATTCTGTTCCCTAAAGCCTAAATTGTAAAGTTAACTTCCAATAACTCATATATAAAAATTTAAAACGTGAAGTAGGAGAAAGAAGTAGAGAATGATTAGTAAAGATAAAATAAAACTCATTCGTATAACACACATAGAGACCATACACAAACCCCCTCCGGTCCTCGTTTATATAATTGATCATGAAGTTGTAGTTCATATCTGTGACTTTCTTCTTCCACCACCCATTCCACATCTTCCTTGACCTCAGCTGCCCTGGGTTCTTTACCTCTTGGAATATCTACTAACTCCTGAAAAGTATGAGTATGTACTTTTCTCCCAAATTGCAGTTGTTCCAGTATGTGGCAACAGGTCCCTTTGAGAAGGCATAAAGAAAGATTTACAATGTATCCTTTTGGCAATAGTACAGTGTCCTTTTCAAGGGGACCTGGCTTTCCCTTCAATCAAGGGCCTGTAGGTCTGCAAACTGCCTTAGTTCTGAAAACTGGGTAAAGGGCCGTGAGTCTCCATTTGATGACTGAGTCATGTTACTTGCTACCACACTTAGGACTTTTCCTATGATTTCCTATGATATCATAGTAGACTGACTGGTCTTTCCCTCCGAGGGACAACGTGATCCGTTAGTTACTGCTAAGATCTCTGCGAGCCAAAGAATTCGGATTCCTGCCATTCCCTGTTGCTCCCGTGGCACGCTCACCTTCTCTTTGGCAATGAAGTGATGCCACTTGGTCCTCTGCTATTCTGGGACCCCCCAACAACCACAGTGAAATGAGGGAGCCTGTCTCAATAGTGGTGTCCCCTACAGCTCTTCCTGGCCTGGAAAAAGAGCAACCACAGATCTTTTCGGGGATGCGGATGCTCCCCTCATTAATGCATTTCTCAGTGCCCTCCTGAAGAGGGGCCTTCTGGGTCTTCTTGAGGCATGCCGCTGGGAGAGTTGAAGGTTGCCTGTGATACACCCGGCCCAGCAGGCATATTTCCCATAGTCTTTAGAGCCCCTCCTCTGTGTCATGCCAGGGAAGCTCCAGCATTCCGGCCTCACTAAATGCAGGTCACCATCATTTCCAGATTTCAGTCAACCAACCTAGGAAGCTGTTAAAGCCACATCCAGCTGCACAACTAATACACTAAATTGAGACTCTCTGGTAAGTGCACTCCTGTCAATGAATTTGGTCCAATGGCTGGTGGTGTTTTCTGCCCTCCTTGGTATAAACCCACAGAATCCATTTGCACACACATGTTCCCTAGGATTCTGCTGACATATTAGCCAGGGCGTTCAGCTCTTCTGGTGTGTCAGCCATTTCCTTCTGGGTCATAGTGAGCACCTGTCTCCTTGGGCCATGCTGAGATTTGACTCAGTTAAATCTAGTTAAGTCTAGAGGGAGCAGGGGCTTGTTGTGGTGGGTTCTGAGAAGGATCAGTATTCCCTTTCAAGGCATCTACCCTAAGTGAAGGCATCATAAGGTTTTCCAGCTCAGGAAGTCTGGCCTCTGTGGACAGTGGAGGGGAAGCTGCTGCCACTTGTACGGGAGGCTCAGAATGACCTGGAGGTCAATGTTGTCAGTTTCTCTAGGTCCGACAAGATGTCCTCACCTCGAGTTTTAGGATCCCCTTTTTTCCTGATTAGTGCCCAAATTTTCACATGAGAAGCTTGGCATGACTGTGAATTCAACTGCCATTTTAATTCAGTAACTTGCACCATTAAATTTTTTGTTTGATTTTCAGCAACATCAGCCCTGTGGCTACAAAAATGAGACATTCTTTGAGGGCTGTCATGGAGGCTGTGTGATCCTCAGATCATGACTCGAGGTGGGAATTAATGGACCTGAGCTTGTCATTTTCTCTCTGTAAGTGCTCAAGGACGCCAAAAGAAATCCATTTCATACCACATCCCTTATGGTCATCATTCCTGCCATACAGCAGGAACAGAAGCCACTTGAGCTTCCAAGGCACATGTTCTAAATTGGCACTTTGCCGCAATTGACCACAGGTGATGGCTTTATTAATTGTGATGCTTTTGTACCTCACAGGTTACAAGAGTCACATTTCTCATTGTCAAGGAGCTCAACACTGTGCCCACATCCAAAAGCACAACCACACTAGTCCCTAAATCCCATCATTAGGGATCTCTTGGGACCATTCCCAGAGACAATTCTGTAGACTTCTGTGCCCAGTCAGAAGACAGAAACCACCCAGTGGGTTATGCAGGGGAAACTTAGCGTTGGAATGATTAGTTACAATGAAAGAGTGACTATTAGGTACAAGGAAACTCTATAGGGTACCCTAAGATTGAGGGAGAGTACTCAAGGAACAACACACTTGGAAGGCATTCAGGTCTCATCGGAGAAGCTGTGATTTTAGCCACCAGAAAGCAGAGAAGTTGGCTGATTCAGCTAGACTTGAGATGGTGTGGAGTTGCTAGGCAAACAGCTGACAACCCTCTGGGGTGCTGCTGGATAGCAGACCATGCACAAGCAGAGATGTGGGCGTGCATCTGGGAGCCTGGGCACAGCAGGACAGAAGGCTTTGGAGCTTGTGGCATGCATAGAGGAAGTGGGGCTTGCAGAGGAAACGGCCACTGTGTGTGGACTCCTGGCCACGGGAGGCTAGCTGGCTTTATGCGGCTTTAGTTTCCCTGTCTGGAAGGCTGCAGATGGATTATCCCTGATCCAAGGCTGTAGGCTGCACAGGGAGCACTTTTGCAGCCTGCGGTTCAGGCTGGTTCTCTCAGATACCACCGCATAATGGTTGCTCTAGGTATTACATTTTATATATATGGAACTTATCGTAGTCTGCTGGTGTCATTATTTTACCAGTTGGAGTGAAGAGTAGAAATCTCACCTCCATTTATGCCCTCACATTTAGAATTATCTTAAATATTTCCTTTACATACATTTAGAACCATATCAGACAGTGTTATAATTTTTGTTTCAGCCACCAAACATGATTAAGAAAACTTGCTCGGGAGTGTTGGCTCATGCCTGTAATCCCAGGACTTTGGGATGCCAAGGCAGGAGGATTGCTTGAGCCCAGGAGGTTGAGGCTGCAGTGATCCGTGTACGCACCACTGATCAATGTATGTGCACTCCAGCCTGGGTGACAAAGCAAGACCCTGTCTCAAAAACAAAAAAAACAAAAAACAAAACAAACAAAAAAACACCCCAAAACAAAAAAGAAAAACTCAAAAGGGAATGTTTTTACCCACTTTTTTACTGTTTCCATTGTTCTTTTTTCCTTCCTGATGTTCCAAGTTTCTCTTTTTGTTACTTCCTTTCTGTTTAGAGAACTTCCATTCTTTGAGGGTGGGCCTGCTGGTGACAGATTCTATTTGTTTTCATTTATTTGCGAATATCTTGATTTCCCCTTCATTCCAGGAGGATATTTTCATATTTTCACCGGATATAAAATTTTGGGCTGACACTTCCTTTCCATCAGCTCTTGAAAAATGTGATACCCTTTTCTACTTGCCTCCAAGTTTCTGATGAGAACCTGCTTTCATTAGAATTGTTTTTTCTGTAGCTAAGGCATTGTTTCTCACTTGCTTCTTTCAATATTTTTTATCTTTAGAGTTCAGGAGTTTGACTATGACGTGCTTTGGTGTGGATTTCTTTGGGTTTATCCTGGTGGTGGGGGTGGGGGTGAGTGGTTCTCTCAGCTTCCTGAACTTGTAGCTTTATGTCTTCTGCCAAATTGAAGCTCCTGAACATTATTTGAGCACTTTTTAAGCTCATCTTCTTTCTCTTCTCCTTCCCAGACTCTGATGATAGGAATATTAGACCTTTTGTTAGTGCCATGGGTCCCTGAGGCTGTTCATTTTTTTTTCATTTTTTTAAATTTTCATCCTGTTTTCTCTCTGTTGCTCAGATTGGGTAATTTCTATTGTCCTATCTTCAAGTTCACTGATTCTTTTTTTCTGTCCTGTCCATTTTGCTGTTGAGGGCATCCACTGAGTTTTTACATTTTTGATTATAGTATTTTTCATTTCTATTATTTCCATGTAGTTCTTCTTTTATCTTCTATGTCTTTGCTGGGGCTTTCTGTGTTTCCTTTGTTTCAAGCATATTTGTAAGTGTTCATGGGAACATTTTCATGATGGCTGCTTCACAGCTGTCAGGGAATCCCAGCACCTCTTGCATATTGGTGTTGGCATCTGTGCATTGTCTTTTTCCTTTCAGTTTGAGGTCTTCTTGGTTCAGGGTATGACAAATGATCTTTAATTGAGACTTGGACATTTTGGGCATTATGGTATGAGAGTCTGGGTTTAGTGACCCTTCTGTGTTAGCTGGCTTCCTTTGCGACTGCTCTGACTGGGGAAGAGATGAGTGGAAGTTGAGGTTCCCCACTCAGCCTCTGTTGGTACTCATTGGGAAGGCCCTGTTACCTCCTGGGAAGGATAGTAGCACTGGCTTTCTGCCAGGCCTTTACTGACATTTCCCTGTCTGGAAGAGCTAGGAATGCCTTGTTATTGCCTCCCACAGAAAGAGGGAGTGGATTAACACACTGTGGCACACCCACACCGTAAAACAGGACTTGGCAAGGAAAAGGAATGAATGATTGGAGCACACAACAGCTTGGATGGCTCTCAAAGGTATTGTCCTGAATGAAAGAAGCTGGACCAAAAAAGCCGCATAATATGTGGTTGCATTTATAGGACATTCTGGAAAAGACAAACTTATAGGGACAGAAAACAGATCTGTGGTTGCCAGAGGCTGGAGGTGGAGGAAGGGATTGACCAGAGAGGGAGGCATGATTTGGGGATGTGATGGCCTTCTTCATTTTGATTATGTTGGTTGTTACACGACTGTATTTACTTGTCAAAATTCACAGAACTGTACACTAAAGAGGGTGCATTTTACTGTATGTAAATTGTACCTTAATTAAAAAAAATACATCCCATTGAGAGATGGAGAAATTTGAGGAACATGATCTCTTGCCACCTGTCAGTCTGCAGCCATAGAATCATGTTGGGTCCTAACTGACATACCTTTTCTGAGTAACCCCCCTAGACCCGCTGTAACATGCATGTGTATTTCGCTTTAGTGCGTACATTATGTCCATTTATAAAGAGTGCCTATCCATACCTTGTAGTTCTGACATGGGCAGTTTAAGAGGTAGGGTTAACTCATATAATATTCTGAATCACGTCAGTATTTGGGACGCTTCTTCCTACCCTTTATTTGAATTCAGCACTGCATCTGTTTGCTATTTTCCTGGATAATTATTGTAATTATATAAAAGAATAACCATCATCAATACAGTATTCTGAATTCATTATTTCACATCATAAACAAATCTGTTGATAGCCTGCTAGGCAATCACGAATCGTGGTGCTATGTAACATTTTATTTTGTGTTCTAAGCCATGAGGAATCAAGATAAACCTCCAACACAGCCAGGCCCATACTGGAAAGATCTGCCCTTGGCACACACAACAGCCAGCAGAGGTCACCTTCCAAGTGGCCCTCAGTGGTGGAAGGAGAGCAGTTCTGGATGGCAGTTCTCATCCTTGTGCTGGCCTTGTCTTCTGTCCAGCAATAAAGCTTTAGGCTTTGCTTTCTCCATTTGCCGTGGAGGAGAGTAACAGTCACAGCAGTAATCAAGACAGGCCTCTTGTCATTTAATTAAGCATGGCATCCCTAGTATCCGTAATTTCAGGTCATTAGGTACCCAGATATTGTTCTCTCCATTTTGCAGTTGAGGAAACAAAAGCCCAGGGAAATAGTATACTTGCCCAGAAAGAATTTAAAAAATATTGTTGAGCAGGCTAGCGTCTGTGGGTGCAGTTCCTCTGATTCAGTGTGTCATGCCGCAAACATTCCAGGCACATTCCCACCTCAGGGCCTTTGCACTGGCTGTTTGCATCCATTGGCCTTTGCATTGCAGGAAACACTCTTACCCCAGGTACCAGCATGGCTCATTCCACCACTAGGTTCCCATGTTAAAACCAGGCAAGTCTAGGACAAACTAGGACGAGTTGGTATACAGTAGACCAGTAAATGAAAGAGCTTGTGTTATGGAGCTGACATTCTTGTTAGGGATGCTCACCTGGCCCATCTCATTTAAAATTGCACTCTTCCCTCACTGGCTGGACGAGGACGGTCTCTCCTGGGATTGCTTGGCTCAGCTCCACATGGTCGCTCATCCTCCTGGGAGCTTATCTGGGCTTGTTCTCATGGCAGAAGCAGAGCAGAAGCGTGCAAGCTTCTTGGGACCTAGGCACACCATCCCTAATGTGACACGATGTTGCCTGGAGTTGAGGAGTGGAGAAAAAGTCTCCAGATCTTGATGGGAGGAGTAGCAAAGTGCCCTTGCAGAAGCCACAGAAACAGAAAGGTGTGAAGAAGCGAGGCTGTTTTTCCGATCTGCTCACAGTACTTCTCAGTACCTCCAACTCAGCCAGTTCTTCTTTTGGTTTTGAATTTTGTCTTATTTCCTTGTTTAATCAACAGATGCGGCGAGAAGCTTGTATTTTTGGCACATGTTGTACCAAAAATACTGGAAACACTGGAATCGTGTTTAGCAGTAGCTGTGAGGGCCATGTGGGGCTGAGCCTGCTTGAGGGAACCAGGGCTTCAAGCCCCCTCCTTTCACTTGGGCATTATGAGTTGACAGCTAGGAGCATTACCAAGTGGTGGAAATTGTTATTTTCTTATGCAGCCTGTGAGGTTGAATTCAAGTGAATTAAATTTGCACGTTAAGGGACTCTGCTGTATAAACCTTTGGGAATTTCTGAGAAGTAGACCAGAACAGCATGGTTTGGCTCAAATAAGTGAGGAACCTCTTCAGAGGAGTTTCACATAAAAATGCCTTCCCTTTTTCTCAAATGTGATAATTTAAGTCAGGCCATTTCTTTATAGTCTTATCTATGGCTATAATTCATTCACTCAACCAATATTTATTGAACACCTGCTATGTGCCAGGTAGTATACAGGGCCCTGGGCCATCCTGGGTCAATGATGGATACTATGCAGTCATTCAGTATAATGGTTCAGAAAAAGTCTCATGCCTTGAAAAAAATGTATTAATAACTCACTCTACAACTTGGATATACTAAAAGAAAATATTCCTTTACTTTTCCATAGCTGATCGGATCTTCTCTAAGATCAGTGGGAGTGGAAGAAAAAACATGTATTTATTGATTCCATTAGGCTTTTACTTTGGCCAGGCATGTTTACAGTTCATTTGAGTATCACATGATGCCATGGGGGAGGTGTCAATATTTTTCCATTTTAAAAACAAGAAAACCGAGTCCTAGGGAGGCTGTGCAGCTCATCTGAGTCACAGGACTTGGAAATGCATGGTGGGATTTGGGTCGTCCTCCAGAGCCCGCTCTCTTTTAAACACTCTATGAAATAAACACCCAGTCTCCTTATGTCCCCATATGTCGTGTCCTTTTACCCATCCTCCACCCCCAGCATGAAGGACTTGAAGGGCGGGGGGTCCACCCTGGAGCCCTCATTACAGAGCACCTCTTCCCACTAGTTGTGCCTGCCCTGGCACACTGTGAGCTCCACGACAGACTCTGTTCATATCATGGGAGGACCACAGTGGCTCAGGACAGTGCAGCCCTGCGGCCCCCACTGCCCGACCGTGCCTCACACCAGGTCACATATGGACAGCCTGTGAAGACGACTCTTTATAGAGTCCATCAATGGGAAGTTGGGGGATAGCCCCGGTGTTACCCCCGCTTGTACCTGCTCCTCTCTGGTTGAAGCCTGACCCTCCCACTTGCCTTCCTCCTCCGCACCCATCCGCTTCTCACCACAGTCCAGCGAAGGGCAGAGCTTCCTTTCACATCCTGGATTTGTTTCCTGAGCCTGCAGTAACAAATGACCACACACTGGGGGGCTCACAGCAACAGAATGGATTTTCTCACAGTGCAGGAGAGCAGCGGCCTGAAATCAAGGCATCCACAGGGCCACCCTCCCTCTAAAGCTCTGGGTGGGAGAGGGCAAGGGAGGGTCCTTCCTGGCCTCTTTCAGTTCCTGGTGGCTCCAGGCATTCCCTGGCTTGTGGCTGGATTGTGCCCCATCTCTGCCTCTGTCCTCACGTGGGTCTTCGCATGGCCTACCCCCTGGGTCCCTGCATCCTCTCCTCTTCTTATAAGGACACCATCAGTCACTGGATTCAGGGACCCCACTAAATCCAGTGTGATACCATTTTGAGATCCTTAACTTAATGATATCTGCAAAGACCCTATTTCCAAATAAGGTCCCAATCGCAGGTAGTAGGGGCAGGACTTGGATGCTGTTTTGGAGAATACGATTGAACCCACCATGCTTCCCTTACATAAAGCTGCCCTGACCTATCAGGCAGCTAGGCCCATATCTTTGCTGTGCCACTGTTAGAGGGGCATCTTCTCTACAGGAGAGTTCTGGGCACAGGTCCTCCCTCCTTGGAGCGTGAAATATTAAAGAGTGAAGGTAATTTTGAAAAACTCTTCACTCTCATAAACAATATCTGGCTTTCTAGGTGATCATTTTATTTTATTTTATTTTGAGACAGAGTGTCACTCTCACCCAGGCTGGAGTGCAGTGGTGTGATCCTAGCTCACCGTAGCCTCAACCTCCTCAGTTCAAGTGGTTTTCCCACCTCAACCTCCTGAGTAGCTGGGACCACAGGCGTGTACTACCATGCCCGCCTAATTATTTATTTTTTGTAGAGATGGGGGTCTCACTATGTTGCCCAGGCTGGTCTCAAGCTCCCAGGCTCAAGCACTGATGATCATCTTATGAGAAATCTTTTTTATTTTTTATTTTACTTTAAAAGTTCTGGGATACATGTGCAGAACGTGCAGGCTTGTTATATAGGTATACATGTGCCATGGTGGTTTGCTACACATATCAACTTGTCATCTAGGTTTTAAGCCCTGCATGCGTTAGATACTTGTCCTAATGGTCTCCCTCCCCTTCCCCCCCGGCAACCCCACGACAGGCTCTGGTGTGTGATGTTCCCCTCCCTGTGTACATGTGTTCTCATTGTTCAACTCCCACTTATGAGTGAGAACATGCGGTGTTTGGTTTTCTGTTCCTGTGTTAGTTTGCTGAGAATGATGGCTTCCAGCTTCATCCATGTTCCTGCAAAGGACATGAACTCATTCTTTTTTATGGCTGCATACTATTCCATGGTGTATATGTGCCACATTTTCTTTATCCAGTCTATCACTGATGGGCATTTGGGTTGGTTCCAAGTCTTTGCTATTGTAAATAGTGCTGCAATAAACATATGTGTGAATGTATCTTTATAGTAGAATGATTTATAATCCTTTGGGTATATACCCAGTCATGGGATTGCTGGGTCAAATGGTATTTCTGGTTCCAGATCCTTGAGGAATCGCCACATTGTCTTCCACAATGGTTGAACTAATTTACACTCCCACCAACAGTGTAAAAGCATTCCTATTTCTCCACAGCCTTGTCAGCATGTGTTGTTTCCTGACTTTTTAATAATTGCCATTCTAACTGGCACGAGATGGTATCTCATTGTGGTTTTGATTTGCATTTCTCTAATGACCAGTGATGATGATCTTTTTTTCATATGTTTGTTGGCCGCATAAATTGTTTTCTTTTGAGAAGTATCTGTTCATATCCTTCGCCCACTTTTTGATGGGGTTGTTTTCCTCTTGTAAATTTGTCTAAGTTCCTTGTAGATTCTGGATATTAGACCTTTGTCAGATGAGTAGCTTGCAAAAATTTTCTCCCATTCTGTAGGTTGCCTGTTCACCCTGATGATAGCTTCTGTTGTTGTGCAGAAGCTCTTTAGTTTGATTAGATCCCATTTGTCAATTTTGGCTTTTGTTGCAATTGCTTTTGGTGTTTTAGTCATAAAGTCTTTGCCCATGCCTGTGTCCTGAATGGTATTGCCTAGGTTTTCTTCTAGGGTTTTTATGGTTTTGGGTTTTACATTTAAGTCTTTAATCCATCTTAATTTTTGTATAATGTGTAAGGAAGGGGTCCAGTTTCTGCTTTTTGCATATGGCTAGCCAGTTTTCCCAGCACCATTTAATAAATAGGGAATCCTTTCCCCATTGCTTATTTTTGTCAGGTTTGTCGAAGATCAGATGGTTGTAGATGTGTGGTGTTATTTCTGAGGTCTCTGTTCTGTTCCCTTGGTCTATATATCTGTTTTGGTACCAGTACCATGCTGTTTTGGTTACTGTAGCCTTGTAGTATAGTTTGAAGTCAGGTAGCGTGATGCCTCCAGCTTTGTTCCTTTTGCTTAGGATTGTCTTGGCTATACAGGCTTTTTTTTTTTTTGGTTCCACATGAAATTTAAAGTAGTTTTTTCTCATTCTGTGAAGAAAGTCACTGGTAGCTTGATGGGAATAACATTGAATCTATAAATTACTTTGGGCAGTATGGCCATCTTCATGATATTAATTTTTCCTTTCCATGAGCATGGAATGTTTTTCCATTTGTTTGTGTCCTCTCCTATTTCCTTGAGCAGTGGTTTGTAGTTCTCCTTGAAGAGGTCCTTTATGCCAATCTTATTCTGCATGCCAGCCCAGGCTTCCCTGTTCTGTCTTTCTTCACTGGAAGGAATATACTTCTCAACTCCTTGATCTTGGGTGAATCCCTCCATCTCTCAGCGCCTTATTCCTCTTGTTAGATTAATAACAGCACCTCCCTGCTGTGTGGATTAGATGGCTTAGGGCATGTGTAGACCTTGGGCCTGTGGCCTGGACATGGTGTCACATAAAGGTCAGCTCCCTGTGCTGTGAACCTGCAAAGCTTAGGCAGAAGATGTCTCAGGCAGATCAAGGTAATACTGATGGGCTTGGGAAAAAGAAAAAGAGAAAATTAGCTGAATAATTTTCAGCAGATTTTTCCCATTTTGCATTATGCTGTGATCAGTGCTTATAGGTAGCATATGTTTAATCCTCGTTATCCACATTTTACAAATGAAAATCCTGAGGTTAGGGAACTTGCTGAGCTTCACAGGGAGGGGGTAAGTGGCAAAACCAGAACTCAAACCCATGCTTTTTTCTTCTTCCACCAAGAAGACAGGGGACGGGGATGGCTGAGCGCAGCTGGCAGGCCCTCCCTCTTGCCAAAGCCAACCTGACATCAAGCTTCTCCTTCCACACATCTGCAACCAATTGACCATCTACAGGGAAACCACGTAATTTGTGTATGAAAATTAGGCAATTGCAGGAGACACTCCTCTCCTCCAACTTGCCTAAGCTTTCTGCACACTGTGTGTTTGTTTGTAAACTCTCTTCTGGCCTGCTCCTTTATCATAATTGTTTAGGCAAAACATATTTTGTCACTAAAGAGAATGAATTTGGTGAAGTCGTAGTGGGAACTAACATGTGTTTGGCCCTGACAGGAAGCGGGCAGCCTCCCCTGCTTTTAGGGAGGCGTTGTTTCTAACCAGCTATTCTCACCCTCAGAGACCCTTCCAGACCCTTCTAGAATCTGACAAAAGTTAGGGCTGCTCTTGCTCTCTGGGAACATTCACCTGCGCATATAAGGTAAGTTGTAATTTCCCTTTGGGTCCTGGCTGGCCTAGATGCACATTCAAGTGGGTGGGCGACTGAGAGGGGTTTCAATGTGGGGCCATTTACAAAGTGTGGGCCTGGTTCTGGGAAGTTGGGGCACCTGAGGGCTGGCAGCAGTGGGGGAGTGTTACCCACTCCAGGCATGAGAGGCCAACGTGGGAACCGTGGTTGGACCTAGAGAGGGCCACCTAATGAAAGTCTGTCCCTGAGTAGAGGGACAAAGGCCACCTTGGAGCCAGGCCTGACCTTACCCTCCTGCCTGGACTTGCCAGCACCTCCCTTTGGGCAAGCCTAGCTGGGTGCTAGTGGACTAGGAAGCATGTTGCTGCAGCCTTGCAGGTACAGGGTCTGCACCAAGGGTGTATCAGGTGAAGACTGTAAGTTAGGGAGGTGCTTTTCAAAGTAGAGGACCATACCACTCAGGTGTGCGAGAGCATACATGGTGGCCTACAGATACATATTTTAAAAAATTTAATAGGTATTTATGTTAATGGTTCATAGGGAAAATTGATCTTCTCTTTTTGGTGATGATTGATTTAGTATCCCCACCGCCCGCTTTTATGCCCAATTATTACAAGTATTTATTTCTTTTGGCCCCCTCGTTCCTGCAATAGGCAAAACATGACATCATGGTTTATACCTTGCATTTCTTGGCTGGTGAGGATAACTATCTTTTCACATCTCTTTTAAAAAACTGTTTTGATTTAAAACAATTTTCGAAGTTAATAGACAATTTTCAAGAGTAGTTTTAGGTTTGTAGAAAAATGAGGAGAAAGTACAGAGACCTCCCATCCGCCTCTTTCAGCCTGTGTCCCCACTGTTTTTTTCCCTGTTGTGAGCATCTTGCAAATGAGGGTGGTGCATTGGTTGCAACTGGTGAACCCACTGAGAGACACCAAAGTCCATAGTCTACACTAGGGTTCTCTCTTGGTATTGCATGTTCCATGAGTTTTGACAAATGTATAGTGGCAAGTATTTGGTATTACAGGATCAGAACAATCCCTTTCACTCCACCCACCTCTTCATCCCCTCCTCCCCCAACCCCTGGCAACCCCTGACCTTTTCACTGTCTCCATAGTTTTGCCTTTTCCAGAAGGTCATCCAGTTGGAACCACACAAGACAAAGTCTTTTCAGATTGGCTTCTTTCACTTAGGAACATGCATTTAAGTTTCCTCTGTGTCTTTCTGTGGCTTGCCAGCTTATTTGCTAGCTTATTTCTTTTTATCGATGAATAATATTCCATTGTCTGGATGTGTGTTTACTGATGTTTACTGAAGGACATCTTGCTCACGTCCAGGTTTTTGCAATTACAATGCTGATGTTTACATCAGTGTGCAGGTTTTTGTGTGAATGTCAGTTTTCAACTCACTGGGCAATGATATAGTTCCTCTTCCTCCCCCCTTTTTTTTTCACTTTCTGAAAATTGCGATACAACATACATAAAATATAACACTTTCACCATTGTGAAGCATACAGTTCAGTGGCATGAAGTGCATTCACATTGCATGCATCCCTTTTAAAGCAATGATGTTCTAGGCATGAGGCTCTACACAGGTAGGGTGGGGACTGAGTAACAGCGTAAGTGGTCCCCATACGTGGTGGAGTGGGTGATGGTGGTCCAGGATTAACGGAAGTTTGGGAAACTTGTAACTACACCAGCCATCTTAGTACCCAAGTTCTATCTGCTTAACGTATCCAATATGCTTCTCCATGGCCTTCTCTTTCGGGGCCCTAAATGTAAATTCTAAAAACCTACTTATGGCATTTTCATGTTCTCTCTTTGCCCAGGCTCATCTGTGGTTTGCTTTTGCAAAGGAGGGCTTGGGAAATTGTCACTTCTTTCTTCAAGTTTCTCCCACCTCTTTGTTCCCCTCTCCTCCATAAAGCTGCACATTTGCGCCAAAAGATATGACTGTTTGGGGGGGGGGGGGAATTGGAAGGAGGTGGGGAGCTGCACACGCGGCAGATGAGGGATGCGCCAGGTTCCCTGCGTGCGGGAGCCTGGGGATGGCAACAGGGTGAGGACTTGGCATTCAGTCCAGGTGACCAAGGGGCTGTCCCGGACCCTTTCCTCGCTCATACAAAGAGGTAAGCCTTCTAGCGAGCTGCCTTCCCAGCCCTGGCCCCCAGCTTCCCCATCAGTCCAATGGGGACAATAGGACTTGCCATCTCCTTGATTCAGAGTGAGCAAAATTATCTGCAGCCTTTTGAGGTTTTCCTGAGAAAAGCGTCATCTCCCTCGAGGAAGGTGTTAGTCAGCTGTCATCTTGCCAGCAGGGATCAGCTGTTACTCAAAGGCGTCAATTTCGCAGTGATCACAGAACAGGCTGCAGAGAGCACAAAATGATCATCGTGGCAGGTGTGTCGGAAACATAGCGCTCTTTTCCTGGCATTTCTATTTTGAAGCCCCAAGCCTCCCACCCTATGAGAGTCAGTTCTGGGCTCCTTTTCCTCCTCCCCCTACCCCCAGGTTGGGCTAAAGTTTTTGGGGGGCACGTGATACTCAGCCCTCAGCTCCCCAGGCAGGCCCCCACTGAGACACCCCTCGGGTGACAACCCCCTCAATTTGGCCCCATTTTCCCAGTCACTTCAGGGCCTTTCTGGGTGCTCTGAAATTCGTCCTGCAGCGAGAGCTCTGTGTGTGCCTCGTCCTCCTGCCTGGACGCGCACTCTGGGCTGTTGATGCTCTGTGTCCTGGCACCCCTCTTTCCAGACTGCCCTGGGGAATGGAGCAGGAATTGCCACTGAGGCAGGAGCTGGACGGACTTATTTCTTCCTTCCTCCCTTCCGTGACCTCCCCACCCATGACCATTATAACCAGGGGATCAGGACAGAAGGCTTGTACTCATCCAGTTTCCTTAGGGTTTAGGGCTTTTGGAATTAAAACGCCTTTACTGAGTTTCTGCCACAGGAAGACAGAAGCCCTGCCCACCTATTCTCCGACTCAGCATTTAAGAGCCAACTGCAGGCAGTGCTTCTGTGTCTGATGGCTCCCTGTGGCCACAGAGCCTACCCCGTGCATTCATGCATGCAGCTGGAAATGCCAGGACATGGCTGCTCCCAGAGGCAGTCCCGATGCAGGCAGCTCACTTGCCCCTGGGGTGCATGTTCTACATGATCTTCTGGTGTCCCCCAGTGGGATTAAGCTCCAGTCACCCACAGTGGGGACTTGCTGGACATTTTGTAGCCTCCTTCACCCCCAGCCTTCCCATTTCCTTACAAGTGTTTCCTGGGATCACCTCCCAAATAAAATACTTGGAATGGAATCCTTTTCTCAGGAACCCACCCCGAGACAGCATCCCTTGCTAGAGGCGATGCATGGAGACTGCTGAGCTGACGGATGGGGGAAGAGACAAGGGTAGGAGGAAGACAGGGTGGGGGAGGAACCGGTAGTTAATAGTTCAAAATATTATGGCGTATAATTGAAAACTGAAATAAATGGAGCGCTTATTCTGTGCTGGGCACAGCACTTGGTGTTTTCACATAACTTATTTCATCTGAACCTCCTGGTGGCTCTGCCCCAATGCCACTGTTCTTAGAGATGAGGAAACAGTCTCAGGGCCACCCTCTAGCAAGATGGTTAAGCAGAGACAGAAATTCAGGCCTACTGGTCTCCTGGGGAGGTTCCTGAAATTCTCAGCTAGTAGAAAGGTTGCAGCGTCTTGAGGTAAGCCTTTATCTTCCATTCCTATTAGCTCTTATCCGTTCTAGTAGCCACCTGTTAATCTCTAAAGATTCCTGCCTTTACATCTTTCCTTAAACAATTAGAACGTCTCAGATTGTTTTGAAGCCAGGGGCTCTTGCAGATGGCGTAGTGTGGTGAGATTCATAATGAGACCAGAGGTTTAGGAGAGGGACAGAGAGTGGGTGCAATGGTCTTCTGGGTCCTCCCTTCTGCTCAGTGGTGTGCTGGTAAATGTTGAAACTGGCTTTCAGGATGAAAAAAAAAAAAAAAAGGACTGACTTGTAGCATTTGCTGATTTTTGTGGTGTCAGTGCTTCCACTGTGGCCAGTTCAAGCTGTGAACATGATGCTACTGATGCTGAGGTTGGGAAGAGCCAGAGGTGTGACGTTCCACACTGCCAGGAAGCGTTCCCACCACACCAGTACATCCCACATAAATGGCCCCAAGATCCCTGAGAATGGAAGATGACATAGAATCCTTAGCAGTGGTGAGCTCTGAGTATGTAGGAGCTGGTGTGAACTGGATGTTTCTTCCCCTCAGCTCCAAATCTACATGTAAAATCCTGACTCCCCATGTGATGGTATTAGGAGGTGGGTCCTTTGGGAGGTGGTCAGGTCATGACGTGGAGCCCTCATGAGTGGAATGAGTGCCTTATAAAGGGGACCCCAGAGAGCTCTACTGGTCTTTCCGTGATGTGAGGGGTCAGCAAGAAGATGGCCGTCTAGGAACCAGGATGCAGGCCCTCACCAGGCACTGAACCTGTCTTGGACTTGAACTTGATCTTGGACTTCCCGTCTCCAGAGCTGTGTGAAATAAATATTTGTCATTTAAGCCACCCAATCTAGGGTATTTTTGTTGTAGCAGCCCAAAGTACTTTTAAAAAATTGAGTACCTTTGCTCAATGAAGACAATACTTTAAAAAAAAATTGAGACAGTACCTGTTTACAATTGAGGTAAAATTCACATAACATTAAATTCACCATTTTAACTATTTGAAAGTGAACAATTCTATGGCACTTAGTACATTCATAGTTTTACCAACTACCACCTCTGTCTGGTTCCAGAACATTTTCATCACCCCAGAAGGAAACGTTGTACCCAGTTAAAGCCTCATTCCCCATTCTCCCCCTCCTCTGGCAACCGCTATAATTTGTTTTCTGTTTCCGTGAGTTTGTCTATTCCAGTTTCTTCATACAAATGCAATTATAAAACACGTGATATTTTGTGTCTGGCTTCTTTCATGTAGCATGACGTTTTCAAGGTGCATCCATGTTGTAGCATGTGCAAGCACTTCGTTGCTTTTTATGGCTGATTACAATTCTACGGTACTGTATATTGCCGTTTGTCTATCCACTCATCAGCTGATGGACATTTCTGTCATTTCTCTCTTTTGACTATTTTGAATAAAGCTACTGTGAACATGCATGTACAAGTTTTTGTTTGAATACCTGTTTTCAATTCTTTGGGGTATATACCTAGACGTAGAGTTGCTGGATCCTATGGTAATACATGTTTAACTTTTTGAGGAACTACCCAATTGTTTTTAAAGTGGCTGCATCATTTTATATCCCCACCAGTCGTGTTTATGGGTTCTAAATTCTCCACATCCTCACCAACACTTGTTATTTTATTGCTTATTAGTTTATTATTATTATTTACTATAGCCATGGTTGGTGTGAAGTCCTATCTCATTGTGGTTTTGATTTACATTTTCCTAACAGCTGATGGGATGAAGCATCTTTTTATGTGCTTTTTGGGCATTTGGAGAAAAAAAATCTATTCAAGTCCTCTGCTCATTTTTAAATTGGGTTGTTACAAAAATTATCTGGGTGTGGTGATGCACGCCTGTAGTCCCAGCTACTCAGGCGGCTGAGGCATGAGAATCGCTTGAACACGGGAGGCGGAGGTTGCAGTGAGCTGAGATCATGCCACTGCATTCCAGCCTGGGCGACAGAGTGAGACTCCATCTCAAAAAATAAATAAATAAATAAATAAATTGGGTTGTCTTTTGTTATTGCATTGTAAGAGTTCTTTGTATATTCTGGATATATCATGCATATAATTTGCAAATATTTTCTCCCATTCCGTGGACTGTTTTTTCACTTTCTTGAAAGTATCCTTTGATGAACCAAAGTTTTAGATTTTGAAGTCAAATTTATTTTTCTTTTGCTGCATGTACTTTTGGTGTCATATTTTAAAATCCATTGCGGCCGGGTGTGGTGGCTCATGCCTATAATCCCAGCACTTTGGGAGGCTGAGGCCAGTGGATCACCCGAAGTCAGGAGTTCGAGACCAGCCTGGTCAACATGGTGAAACCTGGTCTCTACTAAAAATACAAAAATTAGCTGGGCATGGTGGCGCACACCTGTAAGCCCAGCTACTCAGGAGGCCGAGGCAAGAGAATAGCTTGAATCCAGGAGGCAGAGGTTGCAGTGAGCTGAGATCGCACCACTGCACTCCAGCCTGGGCAACACAGCAGGACTACATCTCAAAAATAAAAATAAAAAAATAAAAAAATAAAAAAATCCATTGCTAAATCCAAAAAAGTCATGAAGTTTTAATCCTTTGTCTTCTAAGAGTTTTATAACTTTAGTGCTTACATTTGAGACTGTAATCAATTTTAAGTTATCCAGTTGTCATTTATTTGTTTTTAACATTATTTGATTGTAAGTTTATGTAACGTATCTTTTAATTAGGGCTGTGTTTCACAACTGGCTTGCGCAATTTTTGAAAATTTAACAATCAGCTCTCTTGAGCCAGTATGAGTGGTATGAGCCAGCTCAATGTGCTGCTACTTCTATGTTTTTTATTATTTTTAAATTTTTATTTATATATTTTTTGAGACAGAGTTTCACTTTCTCACCCAGGCTGGAGTGCAGTGGTGCGATATTGGCTCACTGCAACCTCCACCTCCAGGATTCTAGCAATTCTCCTGCCGTATCCTCCTGAGTAGCTGGGATTACAGGCTCCTGCCACCATGCCCGGCTAATTTTGTATTTTTAGTAGAGACGGGGTTTCACCGTGTTGGACAGGCTGGTCTTGAACTCCTGACCTCAGGTGATCCGCCCGCCTCGGCCTCCCAAAGTGCTGGGATTACAGGCTCCTGCCACCATGCCTGGCTAATTTTTGTATTTTTAGTAGAGACGGGGTTTCACCATGTTGGCCAGGCTGGTCTTGAACTCCTGACCTCAGGTGATCTGCCCGCCTCGGCCTCCCAAAGTGCTGGGATTACAGGCATGAGCCACCATGTCCAGCTGTGCTACTACTTCTACCACACCCTGCTTAGAACCCCTTGCTGCTAACGGCTGGAATGTGGTTGTTTTCTTGGGGAACGGAGCTGGGGATGGGTGAAATGTGCTTATGGAGCTCCTTGGTGATGGGTATCTGTGGAAAAAGGATCTGGGGACCCCTGATTCTCTAGTCACGGGCCTGTCCAGAATTTCCTTCTTGCATCTGGCTTTTCCTTTGTGATGTGAAGAGCATAGCTGGACCTCTCTTGCTCCCTCCCCTAGGATTTGCCAAGCTACTCCTCCTGGCTTAGAGGGAACCAGTTTTGTCCTAACTCAGTCTGGAGGGGCTTTGGAAGCCCCACCTTTGAGCAGAGACCTAAGTCTTGTCTTGAGGCTGAGGAAGTGCTCCTTTTCCTAGTGGTGTCACCAGATCAAATACAGGATACCCAGCCACATTGGAATTTCAGATAAGCAGCGCTCAGTGTTTCCGTATAAGCATGGCACGTGTGAGATTTGGGACATACTTATACCAAAAGTAATTCTCATGCAATATTTGGGACATACTCCCACTAAAGAACTATACATTGTTTATCAAATTTAACTGGGAGTCTTGGATTTTGTTTGATAAATCTGGCAAGCCTTTCCTTGCGTCAGTTTTTTTTCTTGCTGTCTTCATCCTGCAGCAGAGACTCAGAACCTCAGAGTGGGAAGGCCCTGATTCCTTGCCCATTTTGCAGATCTGGAAACAGTCCCAGAGAAGAAAAGGGATTTGTGCAAGTGCACGGAATCACTGTGAACTTCGAGGACCTTGACAAGCTGCATGACTTTTTCATGAAGTCAGCACATTTTCTGAGTGTCTCTGCATGTGGCACTGTGCTGGTGCCAGGGGATGATGGTGGCAAACCTGCCATGGACCTGTGCAGATGGCATGTTAAATAAGAGGCAGGATTCAGACAGATCTGGGTCCAAATCCCGCTTTGCCACATGTCAGCTTGCATGACAAGTTACTTCGCTGTCTGAGCCTCAGCTTTCCCTTTTGGATGAGAGTACCTTCCTCTCGCTTGGGATGAGAGTACATTCCTTAGGGGATTGTCAGGCTTCCGTTGGGTGATGAAGTGCTTGGTGCAGGGTAGGGAAGATTTACTGCATGAGGAGAGAGGAGAGGTGCCCATGGTAAAGTTTGGTTGTTGTCTGCAGGTTTTCCAGCATTGTGGGCCATCCAGATGATGCGGAATGGAGGTTCCAGAACCCACCTGCCCTGCCCCTCCTGCGAGGGACCAGCCAGCTCCCACTCCTGGCCCTCCAGGGGCCCCAGGTGGCCAGGCCTCACCTCACCTGACCCTGGGCCCTGTCCTTCTGCCGCCAGAGCAGGGCCTGGCCCCCACTGTGTTCCTGAAGGCCCTGCCCATCCCACTGTACCACACGGTGCCTCCCGGGGGCCTCCAGCCCCGCGCCCCGCTAGTGACGGGCAGCCTAGATGGGGGCAACGTGCCCTTCATACTCAGCCCTGTGCTGCAGCCTGAAGGGCCTGGCCCCACCCAGGTGGGGAAGCCGGCGGCCCCTACGCTGACGGTGAACATCGTGGGCACTCTGCCTGTCCTGTCGCCGGGCCTGGGCCCCACGCTGGGCAGCCCAGGCAAGGTGCGGAATGCGGGCAAGTACCTGTGTCCGCACTGTGGTCGCGACTGCCTGAAGCCCAGTGTTCTAGAGAAGCACATCCGGTCCCACACGGGTGAGAGGCCCTTCCCGTGTGCCACCTGCGGCATCGCCTTTAAGACCCAGAGCAATCTCTACAAGCACAGGCGGACGCAGACGCACCTTAACAACTCCCGGCTGTCCTCAGAGTCCGAGGGCACCGGGGGCGGCCTCCTGGAGGAAGGGGACAAGGCCGGAGAGCCCCCCAGACCAGACGGCAGGGGCGAGAGCAGGAGCCAGGGGATGCACGAAGGCGCCTCGGAGAGACCCCTTTCTCCGGGTGCCCACGTGCCCCTACTTGCCAAGAACCTGGATGTGAGGACCGAAGCTGCTCCCCGTCCAGGGTCCGCATTTGCCGACAGAGAGGCTCCTTGGGACTCTGCCCCCATGGCGTCACCTGGGCTCCCCGCGGCCAGCACACAGCCCTGGCGCAAGTTGCCAGAGCAGAAGTCGCCGACCGCCGGGAAGCCGTGCGCCCTGCAGCGGCAGCAGGCGACGGCAGCCGAGAAGCCCTGGGATGCCAAGGCCCCCGAGGGCCGGCTGCGGAAGTGTGAGAGCACCGACTCGGGGTACCTGTCGCGCTCCGACAGCGCGGAGCAGCCGCATGCGCCCTGCAGCCCCCTGCACAGCCTTTCGGAGCACAGCGCCGAGTCCGAGGGGGAGGGCGGCCCGGGCCCGGGGCCAGGGGTCGCAGGGGCCGAGCCCGGGGCGCGAGAAGCCGGCCTGGAGCTGGAGAAGAAGCGGCTGGAGGAGCGCATCGCCCAGCTCATCTCCCACAACCAGGCGGTGGTGGACGATGCCCAGCTGGACAACGTACGGCCCCGGAAGACCGGGCTGTCCAAACAGGGCAGCATCGACCTGCCCACGCCCTACACCTACAAGGACTCCTTCCACTTTGACATCCGCGCGCTGGAGCCAGGCCGTAGGAGGGCCCCGGGCCCCGTGCGCTCCACCTGGACGCCCCCAGACAAGTCTCGGCCCCTCTTCTTCCACTCCGTCCCCACTCAGCTCTCCACCACCGTGGAATGTGTCCCCGTCACCAGGAGCAACTCGCTGCCCTTCGTCGAGGGCTCCAGGACGTGGCTGGAGCCCAGGGAGCCCCGGGACCCCTGGTCCAGGACGCAGAAGCCTCTGAGCCCCAGGCCCGGCCCAGCCCGCCTGGGCTGCCGCTCGGGACTAAGCTCGACTGACGTTCCCAGTGGGCATCCCCGGGCCCTGGTCAGACAGGCCGCGGTGGAGGACCTGCCAGGCACCCCCATTGGCGATGCCCTGGTGCCCGCAGAGGACACAGACGCAAAGAGAACTGCTGCGCCGGAGGCCATGGCCGGCAAGGGCAGAGCGGGCGGCAGGAAGTGCGGCCAGAGAAGGCTGAAGATGTTCTCCCAGGAGAAGTGGCAGGTGTACGGGGATGAGACGTTCAAAAGGATCTACCAGAAAATGAAAGCCAGTCCCCATGGAGGCAAGAAAGCCAGGGAGGTGGGAGTGGGCAGTGGGGCAGAACTGGGCTTTCCTCTGCAGAAAGAGGCAGCAGGGAGCTCAGGCACAGTCCCCACCCAAGACAGGAGGACCCCTGTCCATGAGGACATATCCGCAGGGGAAGCGCCAGAGCCTTGGGGAAATCCACCAGCCCTGGAGGCCTCCTTGGTGACTGAACCCACTAAGCATGGGGAGACGGTGGCCAGGACAGGAGACAGTGACCGACCCAGGGTGGAAGAGGCTGTGTCATCCCCTGCACTGGGTGGCAGAGACAGTCCCTGTTCAGGCAGTAGGAGCCCCCTGGTCTCTCCAAATGGGAGGCTGGAACTGGCGTGGCAGATGCCCCCAGCACCTGGCCCCCTCAAAGGGGGTGACGTAGAGGCCCCCAGGCCAGTTTTGCCGGACCCCAAGCTGGAAGGAGGTGCCCGAGGTGCGGGGGATGTTCAGGAGACCTGCCTGTGGGCCCAGACTGTCCTGAGATGGCCCAGCAGGGGCTCTGGGGAGGACAAGCTCCCCTCGGAGAGGAAGAAGCTGAAAGTGGAGGACCTGCACAGCTGGAAGCAACCAGAGCCTGTGAGCGCAGAGACCCCAGGTGGGCCCACGCAGCCTGCCTCTTTGTCATCCCAGAAGCAGGATGCCGATCCCGGGGAGGTGCCAGGGGGCTCAAAGGAGAGTGCCAGGCAGGTGGGCGAGCCTCTGGAGTCCTCTGGAGCCTCCTTGGCTGCTGCTTCTGTTGCCCTGAAGAGGGTGGGGCCAAGGGACAAGGCTACCCCACTGCATCCTGCAGCCCCAGCCCCCGCAGAGCACCCCCCGCTGGCCACCCCACCTCAGGCTCCTAGAGTGCTCTCTGCCCTGGCAGACAATGCCTTTTCCCCCAAGTACCTCCTCAGGTTACCTCAGGCAGAGACCCCCTTACCACTGCCCATTCCCTGGGGACCAAAGCACAGCCAGGACTCTCTCTGCAGCAGTGGGTGGCCTGAAGAACGGGCATCATTTGTTGGGTCAGGACTGGGGACCCCTCTTTCTCCCAGCCCAGCCTCAGGCCCCTCCCCAGGTGAGGCGGACAGCATCCTGGAGGACCCCAGCTGTTCCAGGCCACAGGATGGGAGAAAAGGGGCACAGTTGGGGGGGGACAAGGGGGACAGGATGGCCACTAGCAGGCCAGCAGCCAGGGAGTTGCCCATCTCAGCACCAGGGGCTCCCAGGGAGGCTACCTCCTCCCCGCCCACTCCAACGTGTGAGGCACACTTAGTTCAGGACATGGAGGGTGACAGCCACCGTATCCATCGCCTCTGCATGGGCAGCACTTTGGCAAGGGCCAGGCTCTCTGGGAATGTCCTGAATCCCTGGGTACCCAACTGGGAGCTGGGGGAGCCTCCTGGGAATGCCCCAGAAGATCCTTCTTCAGGGCCCCTGGTGGGCCCCGACCCGTGTTCCCCACTCCAGCCTGGCTCCTTCCTCACTGCCCTCACTCGGCCTCAGGGTGTGCCCCCAGGCTGGCCAGAGCTGGCCTTGTCTTCCCACTCAGGGACGTCCCGGAGCCACAGCACCCGCAGTCCCCACAGCACCCAAAACCCCTTTCCCTCACTGAAGGCTGAGCCACGGCTCACGTGGTGTTGCCTGAGCCGCAGTGTCCCTCTGCCCGCGGAGCAGAAGGCAAAGGCGGCATCTGTGTACTTGGCGGTGCACTTTCCTGGTAGCAGCCTCCGAGATGAGGGTCCCAATGGCCCTCCTGGGAGCAATGGAGGATGGACCTGGACAAGCCCTGGAGAAGGAGGGCCGGCGCAGATGTCCAAGGTAAAGCTGGGCTTTGCCCCAGGGCCCGGGGTTGAGAGAGCATGTTGTTATCCCGTAAGACCTCTCATGAGGGAAGGAAGTCTGAAGCCGTCCCATGTAGCATCTGCTGTTCACTGCTTGCTTGTTCCTGAGGGAGGCCGGGGATACCACATAGACAGCAGGAAGGAATAAAGGCCCAAATGCAAACCAAAACAGAGTTGCGGAAAACATAAATTCCAAAGGAAAGAATTACTATACTCAAGACATGAAGTGAGATAGTCTTCATAACCAAATGTAAAATTTAACTGAGCTTCCTGGTAACAGAAGCAAAAAGTAAAATGAAACACTCCATCAGAGAGGTGAGCTCTCTGGATCATTCTAAGATTATAAACCAGAGACTCCCAATAATTGAGAGAGTCTTTATACTGGGGATTCTGGAGAAGGAATTACTGTTGATTGGACTCAGCCCTCTCTCTGAAGTTCCTGGGGGCAGAGAGAAAAGGGGGAAATGTGGTGGATGCTCACAGGTGTTCTCACTTGGTGAAGAAATGATAATGCAGAGCTCCGCCTTGAGAGGGGGTTCACGCACCTGGTTGTGATGACTGAGGGCTTAGTCCTGCTCTGGAGTGGCTTGGGCCGCGGCCACTGAGGACGGTCCTGGAGGCTCAGCAGTCATTTAACCCTTGTGGACAGTGACAAAGGCCAGGAGACCAGAGTCTTGCTGGCTGTTCGGCTTTCCCTAGGTGGAACCCAAAGTTGTGGGGAGTGCTGTTTTCATCTTGAGAGTAGCGGGTTAGTCAGTAGGGCCCCAGGGGTGCGGGGGCTCCCGGGGAGGTGGATTTAGGGGATAGTAAAGGGGCTGGTCACCGTGTTTCTTTGGCCTCCAGTTAACACCGATGGCATAGGCTTTCCTCTGCGGATCAAGCCCAGGCGGGGTTTCAGGAGGTTCTGTCCAGGAACGCTCTGCCGTTGCCTGGTTGAACTTCTCAGGGGCTCAGCCCATTTAGCAATGCAGTATTTCCGTTTTGATTTCTGAAGACAGGCATCTTGTCTGCAGAGCAAGAACCCTTTGGAGTTTTCTTCATCATGAGGACTTTGAGTAATGTGATGCCAACATGCTTGGTGTTTTCAGTTCTCCTACCCAACAGTCCCAGGGGTGATGCCCCAGCACCAGGTGTCTGAGCCAGAATGGAAGAAAGGCCTGCCTCGGAGAGCAAAGATGTCTCGTGGGAACAGCAAGCAGAGAAAACTGAGGATCAACCCTAAAAGGTAGGATGAGTGGCCACCTCTGTCATTTCCACAAAACCCCAAGAGGAATTTACTATGGGATTTGAAAGGTATCCGTGTGCTCCAGAGAAAGAGTTCCTGTTTCCTAGGGTTTAGAGCTTCATGATTAAAGGACTGAATTTGTTTCCCACCCCTTACAACTCACCGCCTGTGTATTTTTTGATGGCACCTTTCTAAGGCCAGGAATCCAGCAAATCTTTGAAATAACTGGGTTGAAAACACATCCATTCAACTTAAGTCCGGAAGAGAGAGCCTGTTAATTATTTACAGCTTTTATTGTGTTTTTAATTATGCAAGCAATGAATGTCCTTTGCAGAAAAATTAGACAATACAGATGAGCAAAGAGAAGACAATAAAACATCCTAGTAATCTCGCCACGCAGAGATAATCACCGTGAACATTCAGGAGTGTGCCCTTCTAGACTTTTCTTTGCGGTATGCGTTTGCACATATCCACCCCCAACAAACGGGAGGCCCTGGGGATTTTCCTGCCACTCTTTCATTGTGCCTTTCTTGGATTGTCTTTCTCCTTTGCTTAAAACCCTTCAGGCTGCCCGTTGCATACAAGTTGAAAAGCAAATTCTCTAATCCCTGCCCTCTTTCTACCCTCATTTTCCCTGTGATCTCCTCCTCTCCTGCTCGCCCTCCACCTTCATCCCATTCTCTAATCCACATTCTAATCCCAGATCCCTGATGCATTTATACTCCACACCTCAGTTGTCAACCTGTCAACATTCTCCCCCTAGCCTGTCAGTCCTTTTTTTTGTTTTTTGAGACTGAGTCTCACTCTGTTGCCCAGGCTGGAGTGCAGTGGCGTGATCTCGGCTCACTGTAACCTCTGCCTCGGGGGTTCAAGCGATTTGCCTGCTCAGCCTCCTGAGTAGCTGGGATTACAGGCATGGGCCACCACGCCCAGCTATTTTTTTTTTTTTTTTTTTTGTATTTTTAGTAGAGACGAGGTTTTGCCATGTTGCCCAGGCTGGTCTCAAACTCCTGGCCTCAAGCGATCCTCTCGTCTTGGCCTCCCAAAGTGCTGGGATTATAGGCGGTGAGCCACTGCACTGTCAGTAATTTATCCAAAGCCTGGATATTCTTCAAGGGGCAATCCAAATTCCTAACTCTCCCCTGTAGCTGCTCAGACCCTCAGTGGCTAGAGATGACCTCTTCTCTTTTGGTTCCCCCTCCTGCCCTGCCTCTATCAATGGTCTGCCGGGACCATGTGTCCAGAGCTAACATTATGGGGCACTTGCTGTGTGCCAGACTTTCCCTAATCGCTTTTTGGCATGCATTGTTTCAGGAGATCCCACAAGGTACTGCCCGTGATGTGGATGGTATTATTAGCCCCATTTTTCTCATGAGGAAATGGAGACACAGAGAGCTTAGATAACCTACCCAAGGACCCAGATTTGAACCAGCCAGTCTCCTTCCATAGCCTGTGTGCCAGCTAGTTGCTTGTCTTGGTGCACCCCAGCCTGTCCTGGGCACGCTAGCGGCCTGGCATTTTCTAGATTTTTCTTGCAATGCTTGAGATTTTGCATTTCTGACACAGCCAGGTGATGGTGCTGGCGTGGCCCCCAGAGCAGGCTTAGGGGAGTGGGGCTTTCCTTTCCAGCGTCCCTCCTTTCTCATGGATCACTCAGGGTCCTGAGACAGAAGCCTGACTCAAGGTAGTCTGAACAAAATAAGGCCTCCCTGCCTGTGTAATGGGGCCTCCAAGCCTCATCATCAGCCCTGGCCCAAACTTGGTGGTGTGGGAAGGACAGTCTTCCAAAGGAAAATTCGAGTGCTGCTCTTGGAGGAAAGGGGAATGCATGCCATCCAGACGGAGGAGCTGCATGCGGGGCTCTGGGAAACAAGGGACATCGGCTAGTGGTTGTGGTCCTCCTCAGTATCTCACCAATAAGGAGGAAGTGCTCAGTTACATCTGACTGACAGTTGATGAGCCTGAAGCCTCCAGGCATCATTGGAAAGATGTGAGGAGAGGGAAGAGGATGAGTTGCCTCATTAACAGCTCCCACTTTCCCAAGACTTCAGCTTGACTAATTCGAAAATATTTACCATGTACCTGCTGTGTGCCTGGTGCCCACACCTGGAGGTGGCCGAGGAAACTTTCTTAATCCAGGGTGAGGGTCCCAGACTGGAGCCCAGGAGGCTTGGAGATATCACTCCAGGACACCTTGCAAACCCACTAGCAGCTCTTGGGCCAAACACAGTGCATGTAAGACCCTTATTAGGCCAGTGCTCTAAAACTTTTGGCACTTAGCAGCCACATAATTAGATGTAAAGATTTCTCATAAAAATCTGGATTTCTAACTTTTCTTGAAATATGGGAGGCTCTGAAGACACTGGGCCTGCCTCCTTACATGGCAACAGCCAGATGGAGATGAGCAGTGGCCACCCCTTGTGGGTAAGAGCTGTGTTCCCTGCTGCGCTCTCTAGCTCACCTCTCCCTAATGTCTTACCCTCGGCCAGCCTCTCTCAGTTATGCTCTCTGCCTGGCCCCCATAGCATTTGAGTTTGCAAATTTTGGCCTTACTAGCTGGCCTTGTGGAACTAGACAGCCTCTCCACTCAACAAATCACAACAAGAGCCCATGGATGGGCACAGGAGGGGGCAGGGGCATTGCAGAACAGGGAGGAGTCTGAACAAGGACTTAGAGCTCTAACCAAGAGCTCCTGGCTGGGTCAAATGAGGAGGAAGCTGTTGAGCTTTTTATATGCACAAACATTTATTGGTTGATTATGATTTGTTTATCATTGGTCCTTTTGTTGGCTTATGACTGTCTTTTGAGTTAATTCCAGCTTCAAGGCCTTTGCACCTGCTAGTCCCTCTACCTCCACCTGCACACTCCTCCTCTTGCTCCTCACATGGCTGGCTCCCCTGTCTCAGAAAAAGCATCAGCACCATGAGGGCATGGATATCTAGGCATGGACATCTTTGAGGGGAGGTATTACTCTGCCTACCACACTGTTTATCCAACCACCCACACACATATGTTTGTAGATATTTATCTGTCCATCTGCCCACCCACCCACCCACCCACCCATCCACTTACATATCTATCTATCTATCTATCTATCTATCTATCTATCTATCTATCTATCACGTAACCCTTGTGTTCTCTCCTCAAGAAGGAAGCCTACTTCTTGATTCATTTTCCCACTTTAATTTCAGTTGTCTTAATGTTCTACAGAAAATGAAATACTGTAGCAGAGATTGCTCTATGGTCCTTAGCTCACAGAGAATGATACAGTTCTCTTCTAAGTAAAATATTACCTTAAATGTTATATAACAATATATAGAAAAGAAAAATTTAAAAGATTATTATATTGTTTTATGTATTTGGCACAAATCATATCAATCTGTGTTTTCATACTTTGCAAATCACCAATAATATATAATATTGTTTGGTGTCTTTAAAGTACACATAAAAGTATCATAGTTATTTATCATTTATCATTCTTCAGCTTGATTTTTAAGGTCAACATTGTGTTTTTGAAGATCTCATCGTGTCAGGACATACTGATCAAATTCACTCATTCTGATTGCTGTAGAGTGTCTCATCCATGAGTAAGAGTTTGCCCTTCATTCATATGCTTCCTAATATTTGTCGTTATCAGATTTTTTAAGTGATGAATATAATTTATAGGATTCTATATATATCCTAGATTTGTATGTATTATTTGCCTGTTATATATACTGCAAATATGTTTCCAAGTCTATTACTTGTCTTTTTAAGCCCCTTTATTTATATGTACCCACATAATTGCCCATCTCTTGTCTTTTCATTTGTTTCTGCATGTCAGATCTTCCTTCTGGGATTATTTTCTTCTACCTAAATCATATTCTTTAGAATTTCCTTTATTAGAGAAGAAAATTCTCTTAGTTTTTATTACTCTGTAAATATATTTATTTCATCATTGTTGTTGAAAAATAGTTTGCTGGGTACACAATTCTAGGTTGACTGTTATTTTCTCAGCACATCAAAGCTACCATTGCACTATCTGTCAGCTTCCATTTTGTGGTAAAGAAAGCCAGCTGTTAGACTACTCATCTGTCTTTTGAAAGTCTTTTATCTCTGGCTACCTTTAAGATCTTCTTTTATCCTTTGGTGTTCCATAGTTTTACTTTGATGTATATAGATGTATGTTGCTTTTTATTTGTTCCATTAGGAATCCACAGGGCTATTTTGATTTGTGGATTGGTGTTTCTCTGTAAAAAATTCTTAGCGATCATTCTCCAAATATTGCCTCTGTCCTGTTCTCTCTCCTTCCTTTCTGAAATACTGAAATAATATATATTAGTCCTTTTCTATCTTTCATGTCTCTTAATACTTTTAATAACCTTGTTTCTCTGTGCTATAATCTGGATACTTTGTTCAAATCTGTCTTTAAAATTTTACCAGTTTTTTAATCTACTATTTTTTGTAAAGCTTTATTAAAGTATAATTAAATTTTAATAAATTGCACATATTTAAAACATACAATTAAATAAATTTTGACATATATATATACCTGTGAAACAATATAACCAGGATCATGAACATATCTGTCAAGCCCAAAAGTTTCCTCCTATCCTTTTGTAATTCCTCCCTTCTGCCCGTCCTGAAGTCCTTCCATCCCCAGGTAACCGCTGATGTGCTTTCTGTCACATAGGATAGTTTGCCTTTTCTAGAATTTTATAGAAACAGAATCATACAATATATGCTCTCTTTTTTTTGCCTGGCTTTATTCACTCAGTATTACTATTTTGAGGTTCATCCATGTTGTGTTTATCAAGAACACATTCCTTTTTATTGCTAACTAGTATGCCGTTGAGTGAGTATGTCACAATTTGTATACATGTTCACTTGTTGATAGACATTTGGTTTGTTTCAGTTTGGGGCTATTACAAATAAAATGACTATAAATATTCATATGCAAACCTTTGTATGGACATATGCTTTAAATTATCTTGGGAAAATACCTAGAGGTGAAAAGCCTGGATCATATGGTAGATGTATAATTAACTTTTAAAGAAGCTGCCAAATTGTTTTCCAAAGTGGTTGTATTATTTTACATCTCCACTATCAGAGTATGAGAGTTCCATTTCTCTACATTATTGCCAACACTTGGTATGGTAATTTTTTTTAGTTTTAGTCATTTGAATAGTTATGTAGTGGTATCTCTTTATAGTTTGAATTTGCATTTCCCTAACAAGTGATGATATTCAGCATCTTTTTGTGTGTGCTTATTTAGCATTTGTATATCTTCTCTGGCGAAGTGTCTCTTCAAATCTTTTGCGCATCAAAAATGGGTTGTTTTCTTATTGAGTTTTGAGAATTTTTTTAATATACTCTGATTATAAGTTCCTTATCGGAGATGTGATTTGTAACTATTTTCTTTCAATCTATGGCTTATCTTTCTATTCTTTTAGTAGCATCTTTTAAAAAGCAACTGTCTTTCACTTTGATGATATTTAATTTACCTTTTTTTGTTATGTTTTTAGTGTCATAGTTTTAAAAAGTGTGTCTAAACAGAGCTTCAAAGCTTTTCTTCTAAATTTTTCTCTAAAGTTTTATACTTTTAAGTTTTATATTTAGGTTTATAATTCATTTTCACTTAGTGTTTACATATGGTGTGATGTATCGATCGAAGTTCTTATTTTTGTATGTGGATATCTTATCTAGTTGTTCCAGCATCATTTGTTGATCTATTTGTCTGTTTCAATGCAAATACCACACTGACTTGATTACGCCGCTTGACTCTGAGACTTATTATAAAGCTAAAGTATTCCAAAGAGTGTGGTATTTGCATCAAAATGGATACAAAGATCAATGGAGCAAAATAGAGAATACAGAAATAGACCATGCTGTGGTCAATTGATTTTTCATACAGGCTCAAAGGAAATTCAGCGGAAAAAGTATAGTCTTTTCAACAAATGGTTCCAGACCTGGAAAATTTCTCCATCAATAAGTTGAGGTGTCATCAGGCTTACCTCATCTGTTTCTCTTCTTTCATGGATCACTGCCTTTATTGCTCAATGTCCAATGCCCTGAACACTATTGTTTTGTATCTTTTTTCAGTTTTTTACTTGGGATGGTAAATCTGGTTACTTTTGCAAAGTCTTGGTCAGAAGTCCCTGGCCTATTGCAGTGCCTCCTAGTTGATCTCCCCTACTTTTATTGGTCTGCTAAAGTTTAAGTTCAATTGTTGATGTGAATTATATTTTATTTCCAAAAAGTTTTATTTAATTATTTTTTTAATTTGCTTGATCATTTTATAGTCTCTTGCACTTGACTCTTATTTTCAATCTTTTTTTTTTTTTTTAAAAAAAACACATCTAATGTTTTGCATCTGACAATGACAACATATGAAGTCTTGGCACATCTGACTCTGTTTTATATATTTGCTCTCACATATGTTAACTTATTTCCTTGTTTGTGTTAAAATTTTTGACTGTGAGTTGATATTTTTGGAACTTTGAGATGTGGGTTGAAGGTGGATTCCTCCAATAAATATTTGTTTTGCTTCCACTGGGTGCCTGGGGGTGCTCGTTTGTTTGTTGTTATGTTCCCCGGGCAGGTGGTGGGGGTAGGGAGTATTTATTTCTAATTCACCCACATACTGAGAGTATGCCTTTCAGAGGTCTCAGCTTTATGCAGGAAAGGAGGTTGGGTCTTCCACGTGCCTCTCACTGAAGAACATTCTGGGCTTTGAGTCCTGTACCTGCAGCTGCACCAGAGCATGAAAATGGGAAGGTCATCCTCATCTGGTTTGGCAGATTCCTCAAAGTGAAAGCAATCTCACTTTTCCAGGGCGCAGCTCTCACTTGGTTTTTGCCTTTGAACTATTTCTTATCTTTTAATCAGAACATACATAAATTTAAATATAAGTTTAAAAAATTTTTACATTTTACGCCGCATTTTTAATTGTTTTCAGTATAAGGATAAATTTGGTGGTAATCAGTCAGAGTATTGAGTCCACTGTGCTGTTGGAAATGGAGTTCTTATTTTTTAACCTTGATAATGATGGTTTTTTCATTAAGAATTCGTAAATTTTGATGTAGTCAAATGGGGCTGTCTTTTCCGTTATGGTTATGACTTTTTGGTATATCTAAGAAATCTTTCTTTACTCTCAATTTCCTACTTTCAAAAATATGCAGATATGTTATCTTATGTTTTCTTCTTATATGAATTCATATATATAGAAGGATTTATTTTTATTTTTGTTTATAAAGACAACTATGGACCACGGGTTAAATATGGTTTTTAACTTATTTTAACCATGAGCAACGCATTATTTATATACATATATATTTGATTGACAGGGTCTCACTATGTTGCCCAGGCTGCAGGGCAGTGGCTATTCACAGGTGTGATCATAGCACACCACAGCCTCACACTCCTGGCCTCAGTGGTCTTCCTGCCTCAGCTTCTGGAGTAGCTGGGAGTACAGGCATGCACCACCATGCCTGGCTTGGTTTTTATATTTTTAAAAGCTTATCCATATAAAAACAGAAGAAGAATACGTGGCACAGATTGTCTGTGGCATACAAAGTCTAAAATATTTATTAGCTGGACCTTTGCATAAAAATCAAGCAGACCCCTGCATTAATCCACTTTTGCCCACTTACATGTTAAATTTTAGCTTCCCGTTTATACTTGAAGTTTTTTTCAGGGCCTTTCATTCTGCTTTCATTCATCTCTATGTTTTTTGCCAACTGCAAATACCACACTGTAATGAAAATGGTTGTTTTCATTAACAAAACTACATGAGTTAAAGAAGAGAGATTAGAAAATGCAGGATCCACTTCCAGAGTGGAAATGGAAAAACGCAGAAAATTCATACTCAGAAGCCTAATTGCCCTGACATTAACTAGAGGCATAGAGATCCGGAGCACTCACAAAATACCTCCCCGCCTTGCCCAAAGCAAGCGCGGGATCATGGAATTAGATTTTATTGATTAATTTATAACTGTGTACCGTGCTGTATGAAGCATGAAACATTCAGAGACTTGTTCCTAGGAAGCTTCCAACAAATGGAACAATGAATTGTGAAGCCCCAAGTGAATGGAAATGAGCGAGGAGAAGATTGCAGGTTGTATGGGAGAAGGGCACTCTATAAAACCCTAAAATATACATTAGTCATTGAAGGGGAGAGTGGAGAAGAAAAAAAATCCTGGGCTTTGAGAATGCAATTCTATTAGCAGATAGTGTTTTTCCTTATGGAGCGGATGTTTATCTGTCTAAGCCATGTGTCTATTCACTTTAGTCATCACACAATTTACTTATTCAATGAGATAGCACTCTCAGAAATGAGAGCACAATCTCTGCAGTGAGGTAAAGACAAAGACCTACAGATGTGGCCCTGAGTCCACGTGGCCTCTGCTGCATGTGGCCCCCACCACACGTGGCTGAGACTCTTTGTCACGTTGGCCACAGCCCCAGAGCTTGGACAGCAGTCCCAGGTCCTGCTTAGCAGGACACAGAGGCTCTGCCATCCACACCTCCACTGCTCTTCTCTTTGCTTTGTTCTTCTCTGTGGGGTCAAGAGAGGAAAGTGAGGGAAATAGCACGTCAGATCTCATAGTTTCGCCCCAGAAAGGAATGTGTGTGGAGTGGGCTGTGTACACCTGCAACACCCACTCCTTGGGTCTACTGTCCTTCCCTGAGAGAGCCTGACAAAGGTGGCAAGGGGGTGACGAGTGTATCACCCTCACAGCCGGGTGCGGAGGTGCAGCCTGACGAAAGTGTCCTTGGATGGGGCCCCAACAGCACTGGCCACACCTTGAGGGGACTTGCATGGCTGGTGATGGAGATGAGCTTGCAAAACCTTCCTAAGCCAGGATGCTGCTTCTCCAGGAGGGGCTGCACACAGAACGTTTTGGGAGAACCAGGAGAGAGAGAAACGTACCCTGCCCATGACTAAACTAAACAGTCCTTTGAAGACATTGCCAAGGTCCACTTGGGCTGTTCTCGAAGGCAAAAAGTTTGAAATTCCACCTTGATGAAGTGCGAATTCAGAGGCGGGGCCTTTCCTAGCCCTCTCCTTGTTATTTTGCTTGAGGAGAAAGACCCCCGCTTGCTAATTTTCTGAAAGTAAAACCTCCCTGCAGTTCAAACTGTGCCGTTCTTAACACCTGCAAGTGTGTGGCAGCCACCCACTGACTTGCGCAAAGGTGACCCAGCAGCAGGTGGAAGAAGAATTCTCTCCATGTGCCACCCCTTCCTTCCTCCCTTTGTCTCTGCACTTTGAAATCTCTCTCCACCCAGGCCCTGCAGGATTTGGTTCAGGGGTTTGTCGCTCCCCACCCTGGCTCAGACAGCTCTTTCAGGAACCTGTGTTCTTGACAACTGCTTCAAAGAACAAACCAGCCACCACTGCCTCCCCCACCAAACTAACCTCCCCTCCCCCAAGCCGGGGAATGACAGCTCCTGCCCCAGACAGGGGAGGCAATCATGCCCAGTTGAGGGGAGCTTCTCCCAAACACAGAGGCCGGAAAAGATGAACAAAATGTCACTTTCTCATTGTTGCTGCCAGGAAAAACCAGTGCCCAAGAGGATACTGCATTCTGTAGATCTTATTTAAAATTCTGTGAGCGGCCCTGGTGATTAGGGGACTGCGGCTGGATCTTGGCGGTGGCTCAGATAAATGAGAAAGGAAAATAGCCGGTTCTGAGGAGCACTGTGGAGTAGAAATATTGTAAACTGAGGCTTGTAAAGGGAAGGGATTACTTGTGGCTTGACCAGGCAGTTAGAAGCAGTGCAAAGATCTTCTAAATGAGCTTAAGGCATATTGCAGGCCTGGCTCTTCATCTCATTCTTTTGCCTATATAATGGGGGTGCTATACTAGGTTGATGGCCTGTTTGTGGTTGTACATTCCTATTAGTAAAATAATTTGTAGCCTGCACCTATTAAATGTGTATTTGTTCATTTACAAATTATACATATATTCTGCTCTATGACACGAAACAATAGAAACAAGAAAGGACATGAAACAATAGAAATAAGAAAGACTAGATGAAAATAAATGTAAATAGAAGCTCTAGTGTTTTTCTTTCTCTACTGTCATCATGCCTTCCCTCTGAGATGTAAATACTTCGTGTTGAAGACAAATAAATCAGATGATCTGGTAGGGCTCCTCCAGATGGAAGGTCTATGAAGAATGTTGTCCAATATGGTGGTCACAAATAAGAAAGACTAGATGAAAATAAATATAAATAGAAGCTCTAGTGTTTTTCTTTCTCTACCCTCATCACATCCCTCTGAGATGTGAATACTTTGTTTTGAAGACAAATACATTTTATTTGAAGAAAATTTATTTGAAGACAAATAAATCAGATGATCCAGTAGGGCTCCTCCAGATGGAAGGTCTATGAAGAATGCTGTCCAGTACGGTGGTCACTAGCCACACGTGGCTATTTAAATTCATTAAAGTGAAATACAATTTAAGACTCAGTTTCTCAGACACACTAACTACATTTCAAATGCACAATAGCTACATGGGCCTAATGGCTACTGTATTTGTCAATGCAGATTACAGAACATTTCCATCATTGAAGAATAAACTGTTGGACAGTCTGTGAAGAAAGTAGTCAAGACCACATAGCTTAAAACCTAATTGCAGCAACTATCCTTGACTAAGCCCTTGCTATGACTAAGCATCCTGGGAAGCATTTTGTGACCACCTCATTTAGTTCCTACAACAACCTCTGAAGCTAGGCGCATTATCCTGGGGAGGTGGGGGATGAGGTATGGAGGGATCAGGAGTTGCTCAGAGCTGACCAGCTAGTTAGAGGTTGAGCCCCGTGTTCTCCTGGGCACCCCACAGTGACTTTCCAGATTTTTCCAGGCATGTGCTCTCCAGGCTGGTTACTGCAAGCATGCTTCTCTCTTCTACAGGTACAAAGGGAATTTCTTGCAGAGCTGTGTTCAGCTGAGAGCCAGTAGACTTCGCACACCAACCTGGGTGCGAAGAAGAAGCCGCCACCCTCCCGCACTTGAGGGACTGAAGCCATGCAGGACCCCTGGGCAGACCTCTTCAGAAATAGCAGGTAATGCTCTCTTTGGAGGTGCATCCAGACTGGGCACTCGAAGGCACCCGCCCAAGGCATAGACACTGGGGATTTGGGACGGGCAGGAGTCAGCCCCAAGTGCCACAGGGGTCAGGCCCAAAAGGGAGAGTAACAGAGACATGACGTCTATGAGACAATCAAAGCGACCCTAAACTAGTGGGGAGGGCATGCGGTAGAAGACGGAGAATTCAATATTGAGAAGTCACCAATATCCTTGAGTACTGGCCACCTGTGCCAAGCTCTGAACCAGGTGCAGGTTCCCTCCAGGACCCAGGAGAACATGAATCACAGCTCTTGGTGCCTCTACTTTCACTATTTCTAAAAAGAAAGCTCACTCAGTTCTCTCTGCAGGGTCATTGTAAAGCTAAAGTGGGTCTGTGGATGGGCTTGAGAGCCCATGTGAAATAGAAAGATGAGTAGTTATGTGAGGCTGCAGGGTACATTGCTTACATGTGAAGCGGTAAGAGGCACACTCTTCACCATGCTTGGAAATAAATAAAAGGCGAACTAAGTGGGGCTGCTTCCTGGAAAAATGGCTATTTTAAGCTGCAATCACTGGGCAACCGGGGCAAATGGCTCAACTTCTCTGGACCTCAATTTCCTCTTCCTTTCTCCCCTCTCCCCAGCATTAAGGAGCTCAGCCTTAGCCTTGCTTGATTGTTGATTGGGAAAAATGAATACCCTGTGGGAAATGCTGCAGGGTCCCATCTGGCCAGCAGTGCCTGAATTACCATCCTTCTATGGTTCATTGTTGTCTGTTTGGCTCAAGAGCTAACCCTTGGCTCTGTCTCATGCCTGAGGTCTTTGGCCCTGGGGGATCCTTTGCTGGGGCAACTCTGCCTCCACCTTTGTGTAGCTCCAGTGCCCCCTACAGGCAGATGGCACTTGAGTGCTCTCCCCACACCTCTGCTCCCCAACCCCCAAAGTCTTCCAGGGTAGGCAAGGACATGGAGTAGTCTTGTTTCCCAGAGAGAATTTAAATCCAGGCAAGAATTCATCTTACAGTTGGGGCCAGTTGTTGAAGAAGAAAGGTTGTTTTTGTTAAGGAAGGTCAAGGGTCAAGCCTCCCCCATGTGGGAGAGGCTGGGATGCAGGGGGTTGGGTAGGTGGAAATTCCATCAAGAAACTGGCTCTGAGCTCTCTTCCTCATCTGTGGCTATCAACCTCACCTCCATCTCCCTCCTCTGTATCCAGCGAAATTGCCCATTGGGCTGTGCTTGATATGCCACGCCCCATGGAGGGCATCTCAGGGCTAAATGCTGATCTGTACCACCAGGACAAGAGGATGTCTCCCCCATGCAAAGGCCAGGGGACCATGTAACTCTCTGCTTTCTCATTGGGCCTTCCTGTGACAGGCACAGGTGCCATCGATGTCACCTCTGTGCTCTCCAGGTGCCCTGTGGATGCCCCTCGTCTCTCCTTAAGAGTTTTCCAATGTATAACCCACAGCTGGGAATCCAGGTCCAGCCCAGCACCCTCTGAAGTGCCAACTCAGGGTACCTGGGAATTGTGCACAGAATTGTGTGTGTGTGGGTGACTTCCAGACGCACGGGAACTCCAAGTACGAAGTGAGCCTCGGGGGTCATGGTACTTGCTGGCTGACTCCTCGTTCCCTGTTCCCATGGACTCTTCCCTCACTTTTGCCCCCATCAGCTCCAGTTCTTGAATTTTCCTTTATGGGGTAGAGCTTGGATGGAACCCCTGCTGAGACGCTGGCAGAGAGCTGGTAGCCCCCGCTACCTGGGAGGTTCTGATGGTCATTGGTGGAATCCAACAGAATCAGCCAGAGCTCTGCCAGTTGCCCCCATGGAGGAGCTTACCACCAGCTCTCTTCCCAGCACCTTCAGGACAGCCAAATGGAGCTGCTCCTGGAACTCCCTGTCAGCCTCCCTGCTTAGCTCCCCAGGCACTGGACTCGGCACTGTGACAGGGAGGGGAACTAAGGTGACCCCTGGTCTCGATAAATGTGGTGCAGGACAAAGACAGACAGACTGACCCGCTGTCCACCCCTTAGCTCAGATGCCACCGGGAACGACATTGGCAGATCTGTTTGCTTCCCCGGGACATCTCGTGTCTGTCTGTCTAGGATGGCGATGGTCTGTCAGTGTGAGATTCAAGGTGCAGCAATGCCTTGCAGACTCCAGCACGGATGACCAAGTATCATCATATGCTCAGCATTATAAACACATGTGCATGACAGTTAGCACATGCTGAGTGCCCGTGAGTGTGCATGTGGGTAATGAGTGTTTTCTTGTTGTTCAGCAGAGGACGAGGTCATCTCATTAGTGTTGGGGGAGGAACACAAAAAGGAGGCTCTTTCTGGAAAGATGGGGGTTCTTTTGGAAATCTGGATGTAGGGAGAACAGACAGAGACTTTCTGGACTGGGGATTGAGTGGATAAAGTCTCAGGGTCAAGAAGAGGGAACATGGGGAGTTCAGATAGAGTGCAGGTGGGCTGGGCACATGCTGGGCCCCCAGAAGATGTGGGACAGCCATTGATGACAGTGTCTCCACTTGGGTGTCACCTGTATCAGTTTCCTAGGGTTGTTGTAAGAAATTGCCACAAAGGTGGTGGCTTTGAACAGTAAAACTGGATTCTCTCCCAGTTTTGGAGGCCAAGAGAGGCTGATGCTCCCTCTGGACTTTCTAGGGGTGATCCTTCCTGGCCTCTTTTGGCTTCTGGGGCCTCCAGCTATTTCCTTGGTTTGTTGCCTCATCTACGTCTTGGGGCCTCTGCCTACATCTTCATGTGGACTTCTCCCTGTGTCACTGTGGGTCATATCTTCTTCTGTCTTTCTCTTATAAAGACACTTGTCATTGGATTTAGGAGCCTCACTAAACGTGGGCTTATCTCATTTCAAGATCCTTAATTTGATTACTGCTTCTGAGACCCTTTTTCTAACTCAGATCATACCCATCCACAGGTTCCATGGACTAGGACCTCAGGGCCACTATTCAACCATCCTTCCAGGTTTTATCCTATCTGTGAACCAACAGAAGTGGCCTTAAAATGTGTTTGTAAACAAAAAAGGCAGGGACACACACGGACACTCAGTGCACAATAATGCACATCATCTGGGCTCTCATTGTTTGTAAATCATTTTTGCAGGAAAGTTCTATTATAAACCTAATACAATTAAAACAGAATTGCCCCGGCCACTGCCAGCAGGACATGCTCCACACTTGGGGGAATAGTTGTCCAAGTGACCACGGGTAGCCTCGATGCTGATAGCTATGGGGCCCACTGGCTTCCCTTCAGGAAGAAAGCCCAGTGGCCGGCGGGATGGGGCTCCGTGGAGCCGCCATGTGTGAGGATTGTGTTTGTTGGAGCTGAAATCCGTCTGTGGCCTGACTTGTCCGGCTCACACGCTGGCCCTGAGCATGAGGCTGTGTCAGCTGCAGCAGGGACACCTGCTCCTCTCTCCCCCTCCACAGGGGACACAGTTCCCAACATGTTCCATGGAAGTTGGCACCCCTGCCTCATCTGCAGCTTATCCTGCATGCTCATGGTGACCCTGGGGGCCTCAGTGTGAGCAGAGAGCCCAGAATGAAAAGCCCTTTCACCCCTTCTTCCCTTCAGCCTCAGGGAAGGGTCCTGCACACTCACCCCATGGACTAATGGAGGAGTCCCAGAGATCCTGAGCTCCCTCCATGTGGGGGAAATCCCACTTCCATAAACATCCTGTTTCAACATCAGCATTTCATTGCTTTCTTCACACCTAAATCCCAAGAGCAAACTGGGGGCACCAATGAATGGTGAATAAAACCAAATCCAAGGAGAAAAAAAAAATTCAGAAACAAAACCTGAATATAGATCTAAGAAACAAGTGGCTTTCCATAGCTCAGATTCCTGCTGGGAACACAGCTCCACCACCCCATCCCCTTACATAGGTAATAAGGCCCCAGCAACAGCCTGGAATGGTGACAAATATCTATGCTTTCATGTTTGTTATTTGAGCATCCAGTTGAACTAGGGGCCTAGGTCCCTGGCTCCCATTTTCAAAGGCCCTCCTCTCCAGCAATTAGGAAGGACATGGAGAATGTCCACTGCAGGGCAGCTGTGAGCTGCAGGATGTGGTAGAAGCCCTAGCCCAGAGAATATCAATCACTGCCTGCTCCTTATTGAAGTGTCAGAGAGGGAACCGGGAAGGCTAGTAGGGCAAACCAGCAAGCTGGGGTTGACAGATCATGATGGACACCATGGAGTTGGAGGGTGGAAGAATGCTTTAAAATAAATACCACTGGAAATCAAAGGGGCACAGGGGTTTTATTACCAGCACTTGCCAATACCGATATTTCACAGTAGAGTGACAGGCACTCTGAGGGCACTGGGTGTTTGAAGACAAAGCACTGTCACTTCAAAGGAACCCAGAGCTGAGCCTGGCGGTCCACCACTTACAAACAACTTTCTCGAGTCTCCTTTGACCTGGCGCGTCCTGGATGGAGAGATCAGAGCTGCGTCCTCGGTGAGGGAGCTGACCTTGTGTGTGTGTGTGTGTGTGTGTGTGTGTGTGTGTGTGCTCGTGAGTGTGCCTGTGTTTTTTTCTTTCTGAGGAGAGATGACCTGTTTTCCATGGCAGGACAATGATGGGGTAATCTGTTTTGGGTGACCCAGAGGGCTGTAACTTGGGGAAACTTGGTAGAATCCAACAAAGAAATTGAGAATGACCTTTGTGTAGGTGGAGGTGGGTGGGATTTCTCAATTTAAAGGCAGAGAAAAACTTTAGATACTAATCCTTATAGGCCAGCTAGAATCAGTAAAACATTCAGAAATAAGAAGTCATGAATACTTGTGTCCAGGGACTGAAATAAGATGTGATAACTGATAATTTTGTCTTCTTTATTTTTTGGAGACACTTCCTGTCAATAACTTGGGAGGATGATGGAGAGAGATTTTTTTAAAAAAATATTTTTAAAAAAGATGTTTAATTTCCCTCTCTCCTAAACTATTCCAAAAGCATGGTTCTAATCATTTGAATTAACAGATGGCTTGGCAGTGAAGTCATCTGTAAGCAGAAGGCCAGAGGAGTTATGAAGGAAAAAGACCTACTGTGTAAGATTGTACATCGATTGGAGTCTGTGAGACTGCCCGGACAACTGAGTCTTTTTTCCCTAATCCTAAATCCGGTAGTCCATTCCATCCAAGTTTCCAGCTAGTGGGTGCAGGAAACTTGAAATTTCTTTTTAAATATCAACTAAGGTGTATTTCCCAGGCACCCCAGGCTGAGTGTGACTAAGAATGGACAGAAGTTTTGCCGTTTTAAAGAACATCCTTCCTCATCGCATTTGCTTTAGGATCAGGGCTGAGGGGTGCACTTAATCTCATAGACTGGGGCTGTCTCATTGAAGGGATTGGTAAGAAAGTTCTTAGATATCAAGTCATTGATGTACCAGGGAAAACGGGCATCTACCTTATAATCCAGATGTTCTTTATGGAGCACTCCAGTCATAAGGTTGGCTGGTTAGGTGGGAACATGAGAACTTTCCCTAATAGACTGACTGCTGGTAAATTTAGACCCCATTCAATTCTCTCTCTCCTTGCCTACCATCACATCCATCCATGCCCTTCAGATTAATTTTCGCAATATCATGGAAATTGATTGCTAAGTGAAATTGCAAATTGTGCTCAAGATGTTGCATTTCGTGAAATTGATAGAAAAGACCATTGGCAGCCTGCTGATTCACACCCATTGGCAGAATCAGACTAGGTGACAAATGAACAAGAGAAAAGTGACAAAGATGATAACTCTAGGAGAGTGACTTGAATATCAGAGGCTTAAGAGAAGTCTTTGGAAAGATTGATAAAGCTCTATAATATTTTTTTGGGGGGTGGGAGTCCTTCTTGATGACCTAGCAATTAAAGTAAATGCGGGGTAAATAGTCCATTGGTCTACCCTACAATTTTATGTAAAAATGTATGTCCTCATCAATACTTGACTAAGTTTTGTTGATTTTTAACAATTAGCTCATAGTTTGCCATTATAACCTCCAAAATGGAGGTTTATTTTTATTTTATCGTTGTGGGCATATTAGCTTATTTTCACAACTTTTGGTTTTGTCTTTTTTCCAGATAAATTCTCAAAGTCCTTAATACTATTCACTGTGAAATTGTGGTACTGCGAATGAATTGTGAATGAATTCATTTTAGGTGGCCTTTCCCCTGTAGCAATGATCTCAACTAAAGAAGACCTTGTTTACCAAGCTGCTAGGTCATCTCCTCCATGTTTGCATCCAGGGGCCTAGCAATGTAGCAGGTCCTCAATAAAGTTTGTTGAATGAACAATTTAACAAACATAAGTTTCTTTACCTTGAGGTTCCTGAAGCTTAGTTTCAGGTGAAAGCACCAGCAAAGACCAGCCCCCAAATCTTCTTTGAGCATGAACAACAGCGAGCATGCCACTTGGAGTCTTGGTTTCTGATTGTGCGTTGTGTCAATAATGGAAAAATCCAGTGGGTTACCAGTGGGATGGCAGTGGAGTAACCGCAAAATTCAACTCTATGGAATCACCATTTTCAACCTTAGGGGTCATCTTATGTCACCTCCGTTTTACGGATGGAAGCTCTGGGGAGGTAAAAGTAGTAACCGAACTGCGAATGTCCTTTCCATGCCTTTTAACCTGACGTCCTCTCCCACACTACAGTGGGGCCATGTTGTAAAGGGTGGTGAGGTTTGTTTCCAAAGCTGGCCCCCAAGGCACAATCCCTATTGTCAAAATTATCTTTGAGAATCCTGCAAATCTATCATAAGGGTACGATTTGTTTATACAACTCTGAACAGAAATTCTCGTGCACAATATGCGTGAGGACTGCTGAGATGAAAGAAGGAAAGAAAAAAGGCCGTCCATCCATGCAGGCAGCTTTGAAGATAAACAGCAAATCCTCCCACTGAAGAGAGGTTAGAAAAATTCCCACGTGTCCCTGCTTCACTGCATGGTGTGTGCCATTTGGTTTTAGCATTAAGCCTCTAAAACTGCTGTGACATCTTAATGGATTGAGTTGTTATGGTGAGGATTAAGCAAGATAGTGGAGTTGTGTCTTCTTGGGTCAGGGAAGGGTGAGCTTCAACAGTCAGGGTGTAGGTTAAATGCATGTGTGATGGGACTGTGCTGCAGTTTCATTTCTCACTTGGAATGCCTTTCTTACTCTAGCGTAGGAGCTGGGGGGCAGTTTTCCACTGGACAGCTACTCCATGTCATCTTGAGTCAGCTGGTGCCACTCAGTCAAAGACCATCCCTTCTAGCCCAAGGAGAAATTCACAGCAAATCATGTCTTGAAAATGCTCTTCCCACTATTTTCCCAGTTAGAGTCTCACTTAGGAAGACAAGCTTCGCATGTATGTGTGTGTGTGTGTCTGCACATGTGCTCACATGCTCTTGTGTCAGTTTTCCATTAGAAAAAGCAATTGAAAATTACACATCCATATGAAGGGTGATGCCACCTAAGCAAAAGCTGCCGAAGATTCTCTGTTGTGGTTACACAATTTCTGATGAGGTCACTGATCTGAAATGATTATTATTCAGAATGTAGGGAGGTAGGGGGATGAAGGCAACGTCATTGATTTTGTTTGTATTTCAACTGGGACATCCTGTTCTCTGTGATCCTAATGCCCATCAACATACAGCCTTATTATCATTCTCCTAATATGACAGTTATTGACCCTTGGGCTGCAAAAAATTATCTCATAAATAGATTTTCCCTGTTTTTATATTTATCTGCACATCTCTTTCTAGCCGATGACATATCAGCTTTGTAAAAAATTATTATTATTGAAAACCTCTGTGCTAAAAGTTCCATTAACTGAGACCTGTTCTATTTACTCGAATGCTTGGGTACATTAAAACATTCCGTGGTATAAAGAGTGCTCTTATATATTTCCTTAGAAACACATTTTGCGGAACTGAATGGAGAACATTGATGTGGTTGAGGTTAATTATTTGGGCTTTTGCTGGGCACATTGGAAGTCGTGCCGCTTCTCCTGGTACACAGACTAAAATTGGAACAGTGAAGAGGAGCTGAGCGTGGCCCTGTGCCCAGATGACACATCTGAAGTCTTATTGATTGAGGGAGATGTTTTATTGAACGATAAGAACTACATTGAGTTTATGGTTTTGCAATTTCCTGCAGCTGGCATGGTTTATAACAGTAAACACAGCAAGGTTCAGGGCTATATTTCCAATGGAGATTTTAGAAAACTCTCTCAATAACTAAACTCAGGAGGCACTTTCGATTTAGGAAGCTCATACGCATTTATTCCCTTGGACACACTTGTGATGAGTGACTTTTATCCTCTTTTGGCAGATGGAGAAACTGAGGCTTAGAGAGTTGTCCAGTGACTTGCCCAGAGGCACCCAGATGATTGATCTGGGGATCAGCACTGAGGCCTAAATCGAAATCATCTAGGTGCCACCTTCAGAACTTTTGTTGCATCTACATGTCACCTATGTGATTCTTTACTTATTTTTTCTCCTAGGTGCACTTACAAAAAAACTTAAGTCCAATTATTTCAAGAGAAGCTGTTTATCGATACTGAAAATGAAAAGTTAATATTATGTGCCATTAAGGGAACATGGCAAAAATATAAACCCTACAATGTTTTTGGCAAATAAGTTCTAGCCAGAATCTGTTGTGAGCTGAAGTCCATGAGCCCTAGGAATACCCCTTCTGCTAAAAAGAGATTTGGAAGTGTTAGGGAAGCATTCAAGATGCATTAGCACCTAGTCGAGACTTTCTTCTCTCCTTAATCAGAAGATTAAAAGAGAATAGAAGAGAGAACAGCTTCATCATTGTGCAATTCAGTTTTATTTAACTTTTTGCTTATCAATCACCTAAAATAACCACCAACCCCCACACCCTTCCCTGGGCCCCTCTCTTGGAGAGCCATACCCCCTTTTTTTCTGTCAGTAGGATCCTCATTGGCTTGCATTGTCTCATCTAGAATTTTCTCAATTTTTGTAAGGCCTTGACCTGTATGGATTTAAACCACTGAACCAATTCAGCAGAATTGACTGCAGAGGCCATGGGCAACATTCTGCAAAGACCCTCCTGGAAGAGCCTTCCCTTCTCTGCTTCACTGGGCTAGGGTGAGAGGCACTTGCCAAGAGTTTCGGAGGCAGCCTGAATCCCTGCATTTCTTATTGATTGATTGACTGAGATGGAGTTTCACTCTGTCGCCCAGGCTGGAGTGCAGTGGCGTGATCTCGGCTCACTGCAACCTCTGGCTCCCGGAAACCCTGCATTTCTAAGATTCTGGGACACTGATTGGGAGCCCATGGTGGGCATGCTGCCTGTGCCAGGAGGAGGTGGTACACACATGATAGAGAGATGGCCAGTGTGCCAGGGTGAGTGGGGGACAGGCACAGGTGCAGTGGGGGCTCACAGGATGGAATGCGTGATAGACAGATGGCTAGTGTACCAGGTGCATGGGGGGCGGGCGCAGGCACAGTGGAGGCTCACAGAACAGGGCATCACCTGCGGGACTTCTCAGGCCTCAGTCGGGGCCTGAAATTTTTTTCCTGAGAACAACAGGATTATGCAGATAATCCCATTTAGGTTTTCTAAAGATCACTCTAGACACAGAGTGGAGCAAGAATTGGGGTAAATAGAGTGGGTATGAGGTGACTGATTAGGAGACCACTGACAGGTGGGGCACCTTTGTTCTTAAAAAAAAAAACTTGGCAAAAGTGATGCTCCACCTAGAGGGGCAAAAAAGTTAATTATTAGTTTTTAATTACACATGTAATCATGAATAATACTTATCTTAACACATAAAAATGCAATAGATAAGGCTGATGTTCAGTTTCACCACTACCCCATCCCAATACCATCCTCAGGTAAAATGACAGTTTGGAGTCTGGAGTCCATCTGACAGATCTTCATCTCTGTGTGTGTGTGTGTGTGTGTGTAACACAGCAGCAGCACACTGCACATCTCATTGCACAACTTGCTCTTTTTACTCAAAAATGTTTTGTGGTTCCACACTGTGAAAACATGTAGCTCTGTCTCAACTTCCTGAGCAGGGACAGAGTCCCTCTGGGTGGGAATACTCTTATTTATGAAGCCATTCTCCTATTAACGAAGAGTTTGGTCATCACCAGTGTTTCACACTTGCATCATGCTCCTTGGACACACTGTTTATATCTCCTTAGCCCAGGCAGGGTTTGCTCTAGGGAATAACCAAGAAGAGAAATTGCTGGGTCTTTTGAGTGTTGTGTTGCACATTTTTAATAGCCATTTTCAAATTGCTTCCCAGTTTATACCCCTACCAGTAGCATATTAAATACCTCTCTTTTCCTCCAGTTTATAAAACTTTTTCTTCTTTTCCCCTTGGATGAGTAAAAGATGCTACCTTCTATGCCTGTGGATGGGAGGGCCTTTCCAGCCCTCCTTGATTCTCACTAGGGGTCTGTTATCCATTCTGTCTGTGGAAGGCTGGCATTCTCTAGTAGAAAAAAAGAACATGGAGGGACGATAAGACTCGTTTATTTATTTATTTATTTTTTTAAATCACAGAGAAGTAAGTTTCTCTTGACCAGATGTTATGTCCACTGGGCACAATTTGATATTCTCACCAAATATTAATAGATTTGTTCCTCAGCAGAGGCACGATGGATCAGCCTGCTCTGGGGGGACTCTGTCACTGCAAAGGACATCAAGGCCTTCCTCTGTGCCCAGCCAATTCATTAGACCCAGTTAGCAATTTGCAAAAGAGATGAGTTGATCTGCAGGCTGCCAAGCCCCAGTGTTACTCAGCTACCTCCCAGAAAGCTCAGAGAAGCCCTGGCCTCCCAGGAGCCTGAGAGAGCAAATAGTAATATGTGAGGCTTTAGGCAGAGGCTGAGCAGAGTTGTCATTCCTCATTATAAACAGAAGCCAGAGAGATGAATTTCTCAGCCCTTCCTGGGTTAGGGTGGGATTTGGGGCCATAGTCCAGACTCCCGGGATAAAATGAGAAGGCTCACAAAGCTGGGGCTCCCAATATGAGAGCAGTGTTTCTTTTTTCAAGCTTTTATTATTCCCAAACAGATTCCCTGGTTATCTTATTTTGAAATGTTGCTACTGGAGGCAGAACTTTAAACTCTGCATGCCTGTATTAGGAGGGACTCTTTGGGGTGTGAGGAAAACAGGCTTGATTCAAATTGGCTTAGACAAACAAACAGAACCCAATTCATTATCTCACAGAACAGAGAGAATTGCTTCAAGCTCAGCTGGGTTCAGAGGCTCTGCAGGTGGGTGTGTTCGTCTCTCTCCATCTCTGGGCAGCTCTGGTCCTGCCCAGCTGTTCCATGCTTGTGTTAGCGTGACCGTTTTTTTTTTTATATATATAACTGAGTCCCTAAACTCAATCTAACTGGCCTGGTTTGGTCATGTGGCTGTCCTTGACCCTGTCACTGGGGATGTTGAGCGGCCAGGTATGGGTCCTGCACCTGTCCTTGTACTGAGGGTTGGGTTGGGGCCATCTTTTTGCTACAGCCATTAAGAGGAGGCCAAGGAGGGCAGATCGCCTGCGGTCACGAGTTCAAGACCAGCCTGGGCAACATGGTGAAACCCCCTCTCTACTAAAAATATAAAAATTAGCCAGGTGTGGTGGCATGCACCTGTAGTCCCAACTACTTGGGAGGCTGAGGTAAGAAAATTGCTTGAACCCAGGAGGCGGAGGTTGCAGTGAGCCAAGATCGCGCTACTACACTCCAGCCTGGGTGACAGAGTGAGACTCTGTCTCAAAATAAAAAATACAAAATAAAAAGAGTAACTGAGAGATGGTTCCCCCTAAAGAAGTGGGGGTCAGGCAAGTAATCACAGCAGATGTCCCCTCTTCCTCCATGCAGACATGGGGAAACCATCTTACTCGTGGCTTAATGCAATTAGGTATGCATTTGTGAGCCACTGAGTGTCTTTTGAAGCCCCATGAGAGGAGAGGCACAGAAGATGGCTTGAGCCCTCACCTCAAGGAGCTTAGGAACCGGTTGTTGGGCCAAGACACCTTTGTGAGACAGATGAGAGTCACGTGGCCTGAGGGTCCCAGGCAATTACTGGGGCCTGTTCTGTGCCAGGCAATGTGTGGGAGCAGGAAGAGAGGCAAACAAGAACATGACATGGCCCTTGTCCTTAGGGAGAGCCCAGTGTGGCAAGGGGAGCCGGCACAGACTGGTAAACAAGTCATTACAAATGCAGTGCGGTGAGCTCGCTGATATGATTAAGCTTCCAAATGAGGGATCCTGACAAGGCCTGCTGGAGCGGAGAGGGGAGAGTGTGCTAGCATAAACAGGAGCATAGCAGGGGGTGGGGCACGCTTCCGACGCTCACCCCAAAGGCTTCTCCATTCGGCCCCCCACTGCAGAAAGGAATGTCAGCAGGGCATGTGGGAGAACCGAAGGCCGTCACTCTTTATCATGCCTTCTTTCATCCCTCGATCATAAAGAATTTTTGCCATATACTCTAAACTGCTGAGAATGGAGCACTTAACTACTATGTACTTATTTATCTAAAATGCTAAGTGTTTCCCTTAGCAATCACTAATAGGTTCCTGTAGAAACGGAGTGCCATGATTAGAATTCTGATGTCTGTGCCGACAGAAGGTGGGAAGGCAACAATAGGTAGTGCACTAATGATGGGTTCAGTGGGCAGGTGGGTGGGTAGGACGATATAGTCATTGAAGGAGAAGGTTGAAATATGGGCATTTTAAAGATAAAGATGTGTTTATGTTAAAAGTTGAGAGAGAGAGAAAAGAGGAGAGGGAGGGAGAGAAACTCTCATACCTTCAATCCCACACCTGAAATGGGGACGGTTCTGCTTTTGAAAGACTTTCTGAAAACCGTTCTCATATTTGGGTTGGAAGACCCCCTTCTCAGCAGAGGGCCACAAATGAATCCTGAGTTTTGTTCTGGAATTTTCCTATGCAACGTGCTGGAATCAGTAGCCAAATAGAATCAGTGGATGAGGCAGGAAGAAAAATGAGGATCTCAGGGATGGAACTCAACAGGCTACAAATGGGACACAAAAGGCAAGACTCACCCTCAACAAAATCATGGAGGCACTAGGTGCGCCTTGCGGGGTCTGTTTCCCCGACACCCACCTGCTGCCTGGTCTTCACAAGGGGCCAGGCCCTTTTGGTTTGGAGGCAGATGAGCCTGTAGGATTAATTCTAACTAAGGTGTGAGTGGAACCTAGGGGAGAAGTAACTTTAGGGGCTACAGAGAGACACCTTCAGTGACACTGACTCATAATGGGAAGGCGATTCTCCTCTCAACTCCCTCTCAAGCCTCTTGATCATGCCATGGAGAAAGTCTTGTTTTGATTCCATCTTTAACACTTGCCTAAACCCCTTCCTAACCTCCCTTTTAATCAGAGAGAAAGAGGTTGGGTCTCAACATCTAGCTAGAATTTGAGAACACAATTCTGTTTTTATTGTTATTTTTAAAGAAGAATCTGCTCCTTCTGATGCCAGACACTCCAAAGTCTCCTCAACCACCTTACTCCATTAACCTTGGAAAGCCTAATGTTTCCCTTTCTCTCTCAGCCTCCTTTGAGGCCAAGGCTGGTACAGGATAAATAATTTTGCTTTCTGGATTTAGAGGAATTGGTTTGAGTCTTGACTTTTACTAGTTCTTTGGGCAAAATTTGTTCCTTCTCATTGTCTCAGGTCCTCATCTGTAGAATGGGGCTGGAGTTTCTGAGTCCATAATTCATTTAATCTGGTGCCCAAGAACCCCATGAAGCCTGTCCAGGAATACCTGACTCATTTGCCCTTGAGATTGAGGAGAGGCTCAAGTTACATGAGACAGTGACTGTGAAAGTGCTGTGTGAACTACAAAGGACTTTACAGTGTGTGGTTATCATGGCTGGGAGGTGGCAGGGGTGAGCATACACTGAATTTCCCCCCCAGGTCTGGACAAGACGTCTTCAAGCCAAAGGAGGGAGGCAGTGAATGGTGCAGGTCCATACTTTCCCCAGCAGGGAGCTCGTAGGGATTCGGGAGTACATTCTGGGCCCTTGAGTTTGTGCTACATGCATGCCTATGGTGCTCTTCCTGCCGGGGTGAGACTTGCCCTCCAGGTTGAGAAAATGACGAAACTGGAATAATCCTCCAAGCTCCAACTCGTCCCAGAGGCCTCCCTGGCAATACTGTGCTCCTGTAGGGACCCCATCGTCCTCTAGGTAAATGGTTCACACTGGCCCTCACCCCACTGCTGGCTGCTGGCAGGGAGCATGGGGAATCTGCTCCAAAAACAACCATTGCTTCCTGCAGTAGCATTTTGAGAGTTTCCTCCAAATGTTTTTCCTCATCTAATTTTCAGTATGGCCCCGTGGGGTCAGGAGGTGATGTGTGGCCAGCCCCGTCCTAATTAGGAGTCTTGCCCAAGTTCATACGTTGAGGAAAAGAAATGCAAGCTCAGTTCCAAGGTTTTTCCCTTGCTAAAACTCTTAAAATTTTGGCTTGCTTATTTCCTTAACTTCCAAAGGACATGAACAAGTGATTTTTGTACCACCCTCCACATAGACATTAGCGATCATTTTCAGTCATTTTCAGCTTTCCGGTTTTGCTAGGAGGCACCTGGCGTGCCGGGAACGGACAAAAGCCATTTTTCTAAGTACTAGCGTTTGAAATTATTAAGTGTTCATTAAGCACCCCCGGGTGCAAAGCACTCTCAGAGATGTTTATTTCTCAATTTTCCATAATTTCCTTATTTTTTTCCCCCTAGCTAAAGGCAGATTGAAAAATGAACTCAGTGCATTGGAGTCTGAATCATAGTTAATGTGCGACGCCCCCTCCCTTAACTGCGCTGTTTTCTTTCTGCCTCCTCCTGTCTCCCGGCTTATCAATCTGATAAAGTTCTTTTTAACCCCTACTCAGGGGCTCTAACTTTTGCTTTATTCCCCCGGGCATGGCAGGAAGCGATCAACGCAGAGCCCCGAACCCCACTCGCCCCACGGGCTGGGCTGGGCTGGGCTGGGGGTCGAGCTCAGCGAAGCCTCGGGAAGGCTGCAGGGTGCCCGGGCGGGCGGCGGGCTGGGTGCGGACCCCTGGCTGGGCGCTCCCGAGACCCCCCTACCCCGGTGGGTGGGCGCCCGGGGGCCTGGAGAGCCGCCTAGCCACGTGGATGCTTCTGGAAGAACACAAAGCCCGGGCCCCCTCCGCCCCCGCCGGCGCCAAGCCTCAATCTTGCAGGAGCAGAGAAAAAAGGCTCTGTTTTTCTCTCTCTTTTTTTTTTTTTTTTTGTGTGTGTGACAACAACCTCACATAACCTCAAAAGTTACCCATGAATTTACCAAAACTTTTTATGAAACTATTTTAACCTCTGGTGGGGGTTAAAAAACAAGCCTTGTGAATTTATTACCCGGAAAAAAGCGCAGAGGGCTGGGATTTACAGCAAAGCCGCCTTCCAAGCTCCGCGGGGGCCCCCTAGCGCCCATCGCGGGCACCGCCGAAGCCCGGCTCCCTCCTCGCTCCGCGGCGCAGCACGGCCTGGGGTCGGTCTGGGGGGGAGGCGGGCGGACCCCAGACTCGTGCAATCAGGGGCACCTGCTCTGAATACCAGGGACCTGGCGGTACAAATGTATTTTATGTTCGTAGGGGTTTCCGTGGTAGAACCAAGGGAGCAGGCTGAAGCCGAAGGAAGGGAGAGCAGGGTTTTGATCCTAGTTCCTTGGCTTCTGGAAATCGGCTGGGACCCCCCGCTGAGCAAGCGACTGTCGTCACGGCCCCCGCACCAGACGACCCCAGCCTGTGGATAATGTTTCACTGCCCTCACATAAACGCCACCCAGAAATGCAAGAGTAAGAATGTTCACGAAGAGGGGAGGCAGGAGCCCCAGCTGAGAACAGGAGGAGGCAGGAAGGGGGCCTTGGAGGAGGTCGGAGGGGGGACATTATTTCAGTTTCCCAGGACCAGGGTGAGAGATGGGGGTGAAAGAAGAAAAAGGACAAAACGAGGTGCCGAAGGCTCTGTTGGGTGCTCTCTGTCCGCAGGGATGTAAAGCAGAATCCAGGATTCTGCCGCAAAATGCAGGCTCCCAATCGCTGCACGGTGACCAGGACTCCCGGACCCTTCGCTTGCCAAGTGTGTGCGATGGTTCCTTCCTCTCCAGCTTGCAGACACACTGGTTCTCTTTCAGAACTAGCCATGTTTTTTAAAAGCACATGGAAAAATGTTAATAAGCAAACGTTTTAACAGAGAGATGCAGGAGGAACGAGCCGGCAGCAGCCTCCCAGCAGAGGCAGCGGTGCTCCAGCGGCTATGGGAACAGGCCTCGGAGGAAAGCACTCGGGCTCGCGGCCGAGTTTCACCACCTGTAGTCATGTCATCCTAGGGACGTGTCTCAGCTCTTCTGTGCCTCGGTTTCCCCATGTGTAAAATGGGGGTGATAGTAACACTACACAAAATATATCTAGAATTTGAAAGAGTGCTTTGAATCATATAACCTTGGCTGTTGTGTGGTGAGAACGCCAGCAGGCTGGTATTCATCTAGCTCTACGGGGAAGGCAGAACCCAGATTTCACGTTAAATAAAATCTCTCAATTTTTACAGGGTGCTAATTTAAACACACATACACGCACGGACGTGCACTTGCACACATACCCCATCTGGGCCCAAATACAGTCAGCTAGTTTGAGACCTTTACTTCAAAGGCTGCCAGGAGGCCACGGGGCAGGAGGGAGGAAGGAAGGAGTCATCTCTCCCTGTCATCCACCACCCCCACATCCAGGCCACTTGAGCCAAACACTGAAACCGGTGTGGCCAGCGCTCTTTTGGGGGTGGATGGATTACGGGGAAACATGTCCTTCTTTTCCGTTCCCCCTGGGAGAATATAGGAGGGCACCCACTTTGAGTACCCTCGCACCAGGAGGCCTTCAGAAGCCACCTTGGAAATGTGATGGTGCGTGGCGGGTGGGGGGACTGCCTCTTGTTCCTAGAGACCTGCTTCCCCTCCCAACAAGTGTGTGCTCTGCACGCCCGGCTTCTCACCAGCCCAGGTACCTCGCCACCTGGGTGCTTTGAGGTGCCCATGGGCTTCTCATCCGTGGTTTGGTAGCATCCTCTTCCAAGCTGACTTCTCATGTATTCCAGGAGGCCAACACTCTCCTGCACCCTAGGGCAGAAGAGCACTGGGTGGGGGGGGCGCCTCTTCTGCCTCGTCCCATCCCAGCCTTCTTTTGTTCCCTCCTGATGGCTTACCCTGATGCCCTGATCATCTGATATACTCTAATTGCCCCATTGCCTTGACGAATCCGACTGTTCTTTGCACTTCATCCAGCCCTAATAGCTTCACTCCTTCAAGCAGCCATGCATTCAGTAGCTGTTTGCTGGGCAACTGCTAGGCATTAGACATTGTTTCTTGAGAGGCAAATCAGGCACATTCCTCTGACTTTCGATTGTTTCTTAAAATGTTGAGGGTTTACAGTTGAACAGAGAAGGTTTAATAGTCGTTCAATCTAATCGAGAAAACAACAACAGGAATTACTTGCTACAGTGATTCCAAAAGGGCAGCCCAGAGAGAATACTGAGAACCAAAGACATGTATTCTCATTCATCTTTGTCCAAACAAATTAAATATGTTATTGATTTTTAAAAGTCCCTGCATTAATGGTTGAAAAGTAATTGGTTTTGTATGTTTTAATATGAAAACAATATTTTTAAAAATTGCTTCCTGGATTTGTAGGGTTTTTAAATTTTGTGATTTTTTTTTTCCTTTTTCATTCTGTAGAGTAGAATACTGCATGCTTTTAACTGGTGGGGGAAAAGCTCTTTATTAGTCTTTTCATTAGTCTATATCTGTTGTGTTCCATTGTGTTTAATTTCAATTAATCTGGATTCATTTAAGTAATATTCCATTATAGGTTCAATGCATGTATATTTTTTTTAACTTAAGAAATGGGGAACATTTTTTGGTCAATTTTAAGTAACTCTGCATTAAAGCTAAGAAAACCCACTTAACGTGGTTTACTCTGGAAGTCTCCTTGAAGAAGAAGTTGTTCTTTTTTATTTTGTTAGGTTTTGTGTTTACCTTTCCCAATCTCGCCTTGGATTTTCCACGGCTGGTTTAGCAAGACTTGCTTTGGTCCTGACAGCTCAAGTCTTTCAGTGCTTCTGAGGACGCAGGGCATATTTCTTCTTTGCTTCCAGTTTCACTACTCAATAAATTTGTGGAGTCACCAAGCAGTCATCTGTGTAGTTTGATAAGGCAGAAAATGATGATTTCTCTATTATTTTGCTTAGAAGGATGAGAAACTAGATTAATCAACGTCTGTTGGAAATGCCTCTTTATAGAAAAGACTGGCTTCTTTCATCAGAGTCATGATTTGTGGCTCATATGCAGACACATTAGATGGTTTTCCAGGGGACAGGAGCAGACGATCAAACTCTGAATTTTAAGTCTGTCATTAGATGACGTGAGGTAAACTTTAGTCCACCTTTATTATGGTTAGGAGGGTGGTGGGGGCCAGCGGGCCTCCATGGAGTTCACCCATCTCATTCTCTGGGGCATCAGGGAAATCGTGCAATGTCTGTAAGAGTTAGGAGAATGGTGTGGGTTACCATTCTTGGTAGAAAGAGACTAAAACCCAGCTCAAAAAGGTTTAAGCACAAAAGGGAATTTGTTTGCTCATGTGATGAAAGAGCCCAGGGTAGCTCCAGCTGGATCCAGGGATGTAAACAATGTGACCAGGGCTCTGTTGATCCCTCTTCAAATCAGAGTAGACGTTCCTTTGGGTTGCCTTCATCCCTAGGCATGTGGTGGCCCCATGGCCCTGGCTTATATCCTACCTACTTTCTGTTCAAAATCCCAGCATCAGTGTGGGTCTTATGCCTGGCCCTGAACCTTCTACTTGGCCAGGGGGGTGGAATATGCTCACTCCAAGAGATGAAAAGCAGTGGTCACAAGTCACCCAGCTTATATTGAGGAGGGATGTTCTCTAAAGGAGAACTGAGGTGGGGCATGGCTGCTGAACACACAGCACAGATGTCGATCACAACCTGATCTGCTTCCTAATGGGTAGAGGTGCTCAGTGAGTTGCTCGGCCAGCAAGCTGCCTTCTCCATGTTTTGTGCTACAAGTGATGTTGGTAGTGGATGCTGTTGGTGTCCTGTCTAGAACCCCTCTCCACCAGGCCAGGCCTCCACCCATTCCCATCTTTTTCTTACCCCTCCCTGCTTCCCTTATTCCCTCCACATTTTTCTTGGGAGTACCCCTTTAATAAAGCACTTTCACAAGAGCCCAAGTTATATGTAAATCATGAAATGCAGCTCTTTCTCGTTCATGCCCGATATAAGGCTATCACCTATTTTCTCAACACAAAGACTGAAAATTTTGGGGCCAACCCGACATATATAAAGATGTAGAAGAAAAAGGCAAATTTCTACTGTAGTTTATTAATCTAGTTGCCTCTGTCCCTTTAAATCATGTGTTACATAAAATCTTAGTTTGGGGACATTATGTTTTCTGCTCACATTTTGCAAAGCAATTCTAGCTGAACTTGTAGCATGCATCTTTGATAATGTCTTTGTCATCATCACCAGAGCCACTTGTTTGAGTCATCTAATGGAGTTTTCAGAGCGTAGCATTTCACTTTCATCCCAGCTCTTTGAGATTTAGTCCTTTTAGAATCCAAGTACAATGTCATAATAGAAATCTATCCATAGCCATAAGCACCCATTCACCTGACATTAGGACAGTCACTTTCATTTCTCCCGTAGGTGCCTATTTGCAATTTCCAGCAAATAAACATGTTCTCTTTTACTTTTTAAATCAGTCTTTAAGAGACTTGTTTACAATAGCATCCAGTGCTCGCTTATAATTGTATCCCAAATGCTCAAGAATAATGACTAAATTTGTGTTAAAGGTTCCCCTTCCGTCACCTTTTTCTAAACCAATTTTCTCAGATGATGTCTATAAGTGACCCAGACCAGCACTGAATGGCGTCATTTCAGGCTAATGTATCTTCCCAAACAGTATTTTGTAATTCAAAATGAAGTAATTGAGAGAGTTCTCTGTAAAATGGGAGCCTTTGTATGAATTTGATTTTTAAGGGAACTATTTTCTGAGATAAATTTTGGAGGAAAAATCTCTTACACTGAGACATATCTGCTCCTTAGTGTCATAGGTGCTCTGAGATCTCATTAGAGGGATTGAAATGGGACCAACTCCACTTGCTTGACTCAGATGTAACATTTGGAAAGTAAAATAACATTTGGCTGGATATGGAGAAATGCCTTCTTTATTTTAATACAAACAGAAGTAGAAAAAGACCTAGTATCTAATTGGAGGATCCAGTCATACAGGGATATTTGGGAGCAACTCTATCTTCTCATGCATTATTTTAAACAAGCATTTGTTTTGACTTTCATTGTTTTGAATACCCTCAAACTTCAGTTATATTGATTCCTTATCCATATTATAATTGGTTTCCATTGTCTTATATTATGTAATAAGAATAGTAGTAGGAATAGTCTTAGCTAACACCATCATAAACACCTCAGTGGGGTTTATGTTTCTGATGGATCAGTCACTATTATGGGCCCATTTTTTTTCTCTTTTTGAAAAAAATATAAGCGCCATAATGATAGTCACTTTAAAGATGAAAAAACATGCATAGAGAAGTTAAGTGACTTTACTGGAGGTTACAGGAAAAGCAAGAGCTATGAATCTAGGAAGTCTGACTCCAGACCCTTCTTAGGAAACGCTGGGCTTTCCATTTCAACCACATAGGTTATAGTGATAATTGCAAATAAATATTCAGAAAAAATTTTCATAAAAATATGCATATTAATCATCATAAATATATAACATATGCATGTTATATATCAAAGGTACCATAGGTATATTTGTAACACAGCAGTATCTGCTTTCTATCAAATGTGTGTTTACCTGTGATGTAAGTTAGATATTGTTGTGTAGCAAACCACGCTAAAACTCAGTGTCTCGTGGCAACATGTGTTTATTACTGCTCATGGATCTCTGAGTCAGCTAGGTATTGGCTGGTTTGAGCCAGGCTCAGCTGATCTTGCTGGGTTTGCTCATTCATCTGTGGAGCCAGCTGGGGGAAATGCTGGCAGGTTGATGGGAAATTGGCTGGTCTAGGATGGCCTCACTCACAGACATGGAAGTTAGTTGGCTGCTGACAGCCAACTAACTTCCATGCTGCCAACCAACTTCCATGCTGCCAACCAACTTCCATGCTTGTGAGTGATGCCATTCTAGACCAGCCAGTGGGTGTAGAAGACCAGCCAATGGGAACATCCTAGGCCTAGTGAGGCCATCCTAGACCAGCCAACGGGGGTGAAAGAACTTTATGTCTTCCATCCTCCCATGAAGGCTGGGCATGGTGACAGAGAGAGGAGAGAGAGAGGGCAAGCGAGTGAGCACAGCAGCACAAAGGGCTCTTTAAAAAGTGATATATATTAGTTGCACATTTTTTGCAGTCCATGTGATATTTTGATACCTGCATACAATGTGTAATGACCAAGTCAGGGAAATTGGGATTTCCATCACCTCAAATGTTTATCTTTTCTTTGTGTTGGGAACATTATAAATCTTCTAGCTATTTTGAAATGTACAGTAAATTGTCATGTAATTTGAATTTCATTACTGTACTATCAAATACTAGATTTTATTCTTTCTGACTATATTTTTTGTACGCCTTCACAAGTTTTTCTTTATCTGCCCCTCTCCCTCCCTTCCCAGCCTCTGTTAACCACCATTCTACTCTCTACCTCTGTGAGATCTACTTCTTTAGTCTCACGTGAGTGAGAACATGTGATGTTTTTCTTTCTGTGCCTGACTTATTTCACTTAACATAATGACCTCCAGTTCTATCCATGTGGCTGCAAATGATAGAATTGTATTCCTTTTTAATGGCTGAATAATATTCCATTGTGTATACATACCACATTTTCTTTATCCATTCATCCAGGTATGGGCTCTTAGGTTGATTCCACATCTTGGCTGTTGTGAATAGCGCGGCAGTAAACATGGGAGTGCAACTATCTTTGGTATAATGATTTCCCTTCTTTTGGCTAAACACCTAGCAGTGCAAGGCTCTTGAGACCTAGATTGGGAACTGGCATGGCATCACCTCTGTTGCATTCTGCTGGCCAAGGAGAGTCACAAGACCAGCTGAGATCTGAGGCATGGGAAAATCAGCCCCACCTCCTGATGGTCCTGATGGGAGACCCTGAAAATCACATTGCAAAGGGCATGAATACAGGGAGTGGTGAAGAATGGAAGCTCTTTTTCCCCAAGCAGTCAACCATACCTTCTACTTTAGGCATGTGTAGCAATTTAGAACACATTTGCTAGAAACTTTTAATAAACAAGTGATTTATTTTTCCATATAACAAGGCGTCTGGGTATAGGTGGTCTGGTTACTATAGCTGGTCCAGGATATTACCATTGACCTAGGATCTTTCTCTGTTCCTGCCCCACCCACCCCTACTCTTTTCATTTAATTTTTTGGGTGGCATGATCGCAGCAGCAGGGTGAGGCACCATGCTTGTGTTTCAGGCAGCGGGGAAGAAAAGAACCTGAAGCCCTAAGGGGTATGCCTTTCAAAAGCTCTCTGGAGGGCTTCCAGCAATTCCTCTGTACAGCTCATTGTCTAGAACTGGGTCACAAGACTAGCCTGGCTTTGGGGAATGCTGGAGAAAGAGTATTCTAGAGGGGCACTAAACATCACTGGAGTCTTACTGGTGAGAAAGAAAGGGGAGAATGAGAGTAGGTTGACATCTCACAGTGTCTTCCCCCGGCATGTAATACTAGTTTTCCATCTGAGACAATAATATAAAATTAATTTTTAAAATAATCTTATTTAAGTGAAAAAAGGAATTCATTAAACACTTGAATGTAATTACTAGTCTAAATCATACGTTGGCAAACTTTTGCTGTAAAAGACCAGATAATTAAATTTTTTTTGTCTCTGCTAGCCATGCCGTCCTGTCGCAACTATTCAATACCATTGTGGGGAGAAAACAGCTACAGACAAAAATGTAAACAAATGGAACCCCACCTCTACTAAAAATACAAAAATTAGCTGGGCATGGTGGCGGGTGCCTGTAATCCCAGCCACTTAGTAGGCTGAGGCAGGAGGATCGCTTGAACCCAGGAGATGGAGGTTGCAGTGAGCTGATATCAAGCCAGTACACTCCAGCCTGGATGACAGAACAACAGAGTGAGACTCTGTCTCACAAAAATAAATAAATAAATAAATAAATAAATAAATAAATAGAAATAAACAAATGGACATGGCTGTGTTTCAATAAAACTTTATTTAAAGATAAATGGACATGGCTGCATTTCAATAAAACTTTATTTACATAAACAGAACGCAAAAGAGATTTGGCCTATAGGCTATAGTTTGCTGATGCCTGGTCCAGATAATTTGCAGATATAACAAAACAATGAAGGCTTAATATTTGGTGGTTGACAGACATAGCAAATTTACCAAGGAGATATGGGGATAGCCAAAGTTTAGGAACTAGGCTAAAGTTTAGAGCTCACACTGTAACCTTTCACATTACCATGGTATTAAATACAATACAGTTTTGGCTGAAAATGCCAAAGACTGAAGACTGAAAATGCCAATGAGTTTAAATAGATACATAAAGTTTGTTTCTCTCACAAATAACCACCGGGTGAGAGCAGTCTGGGTCTATTATGGAAGCTCCATTGTGTGCTGGAGGCCAGGTTTCTTCTGTCCTGTTCCTCTGCTCTCTTCACCATAGGTTTTCCCCTTATTTTTTTGTGGTCAAGGATGGCTGCTCCAGCTCCTGCCATTAGATCAGCATTCCAGCTGAAAGAAAGAAGAAAAGAGGAAGGAGAGAGTACCTACTTCCCTGTAAGGACATGCGGTGGATATTGCATGTATCACTGCCTCTCATATCGCTTTAGCCAGAAATGAGTTACCCGGTCATATTTAGCTGTAAGGAAACCTGGGAAATGTAGTTTTCAGCAGAACAACAATGTACTGTAGCTGGAAAGTAGGTTCTTATTACTGAGGAAAAGGATCAGAAATAGGCAACTTGCATGCTCTGCCACATGAGCTAGAGATCTAGATAAGGTGAAAGTCCGCATGTGTTTTTCCTTAGAAAGACTAATTTCAGTTTGTCTTCATGCCAGAATGACATTTTCCAGGCACCACTTTCAGGCTAAGATTTCCCTTATGCTTCAACCATTAGTCTCTCGAGGCAGTAGTAAAATCTTATTCATTATTGTGCTCCCCAGCACGGTGTAAAAAGTCAGGTTAAAAAAAAATGACAGACTTTTAAATTCTAGTTAGAGAAAAACGTGTTTTTGCTTGTTTGTCTGAAGAAAGCAAGTGATACTGTTTCAAGAGTCTTATGCCTAAGCACCCATGTTCCATGTTCATGTTTATGAGCCTGGAGATGCACACTGCTCTCAATTTCTTCCGCTTTCAAACACTTCTGTTTGAAACCTCTCTGCACTTTCTCCCCACTGTCCGCCCCTTGCCGTTTGTAAAAGAAGGAGCAAGGTCTCCCCTTTGTCAAGGCAGCTATGGGTGCTGCACCTGGGGAGGTTAGTTTTCTTCCTTGTCACTTCCAGTCAGTTATTGCTGCTTTTCCACTATTGCCCACTGAAGAATTCTCAAATTATATGGTGAGCTACGGTAATAACAGAAGTAAAAACACCTTGCTGTGATTTACACAGAACAAGGCGTGAGAGATTGTCACCACTGCATGAAGTGTCCCATTATTTGTATATATTTTGCTGTTCCTTCCCAGTGGACCCCACTGATCACTGAGGGAGAGCTTATGGATAGACCCGTACACCCTTCCAGAAAGTTAATAGTGTATGTAACGAGAGAAGAGAAACTCTGGCACAAGGAATACACAAACCTGGGTTGGCTCTCACTTTCCGTTACAGCAACACTCCCTGCTGAAACAGGGCTGAAATGTATGGACACCTTTAATCCATTTCTTCTTGGAAATACCTTCAAAATTCATATTTAGCTTTTAAAGGGAACTACCTTTTTAAAGAAGAAAAAACCGCTTGATAAGTGCAAATTGACATTAAATGGAGTTTAAAAAATGATCAGGGTTTTAAAATATAATTATAATCAGTGAGAATAGTGGAGCAGAGTCAAATCATTATTGATCTCGCTCATGGGGGTGGGAGGAAAGAACTGCTGTGAATTAATCAGAAAAGGAGATTTTCCGTAAAGCCTGTCCATCTGTGAATTCTCCCCAGAGTCCGCCTCAGCCCTGGGACCCCTGAGACACTGGGCACTTAGTTAACCCTTTGATAAACCTTCCAACAGGATCTACAATCATGTTAAAGGAGAAAACATCTCTGTGCAGGGATTGTATTTGAGATTTTGAAGTGGAAAAGTAGTCAATGGTATAAGTTTTGGAGTCAGACTAGTTTTCATTCATTAATTTCAGCAGCTATCTCATGAGCATCTATTCTGTGCCCCACACAGTGTTTTAGGTGTTGGAAAAACTGATGATCATGGCAGATTACTCTTGGAGCTGATATCCCAGCTAGTGGGAGATGAGCCACGGACCACAAATGAGTGAATCAGATAACAACATACAATGATGTCATAAAGACAGCACTAACAGGAATAACAGCCCCACATTTTTGGAGCACTATGTTTCAGATCCTAAACTTGGTGCTTGTAGTATCAACTCATTTAACTTTCTCCACCTTTGTTGCAGGAAGTTCTAGGATTCCTCTCATTTTATAGGTGAGGACCCTGAGGCACACACACACACACACACACACACACACACACACACACATAAAGAGAGAGAGAGAGAGACAGACAGACAGAGACAGAGACAGACAGACAGACTTGCCCCAGGTTACATGGCTTGGTGTTGGCAGAGGCAGGATTTAAACCCAGCAACTGGCTCTGAGGTCCAAATTCTTAGCGGTTGCATTGTTACCTGCCTCTGCATGAAGTTGAGAGTCATCATTGTTTTTACAACCCAGAGGCTCAGGAGCTGTTCTCTTCCCTTCCCATTCAGTACTGGGCACAGGACAGTGGCTGGCGCAGTGAGCTCACCCAAATCATGGCCAAGGTGCACCATTTTGGCCTAGGTTCTTCTCCCAACATTTGCCTTTGAGTCTCTCCTGGTGTCGTGGGGGAAAAAATCTGAGTAGCAAGAACACAGGTGGCCTGAGAATGAAGGGGAACTCAATAGGGTCTGTTTCCCCACTGGACAATAGTAAAGCCAAAACACAAAGCAAATGACAGACCAACAAACACACACAAGAAAAAACCTCAGTCTTATCAGGAAACAGCAAAGAATTGAGATTCTGTGAAAGCCAAAGCCTCCATAAATGATTATTTCAGTGGAAGGAGAGTAAACAAGTGGCCATCCAACCTCTTCTCCATCCAAAATACCTTGCATTCAATAAATATGGAAGTATCATGTCCCCTTTAGGGGACTGTGGCCATTTGAAAGTTTTATTTTTCAGACCTACATCACTCCTCTGCTTTATCCCAAACACATGACAGGAATCAGGACAAGAACCTTAAAGAATTTTCTCAAGCCCTCTCTAATTTTCTTGGGGATCAGAGCTAACAACTCTGATCTGACAATTGCATGCCTGCTGTTGAGGAGTTGATCCTAGGGTGGGTCACGCATGCATGTGCACACATGCATGCAGCCACCCTCATCCCCACCTACTCGAAAGGAATAGAAGAGAAAACAACCCCGATGGGCCATCCTCTCCTGTCTGCTTCTTCTACTTCTGATGATGAGCAGCTTTTTCTACTATGGGCTTTTAGGTTCCTTTCTAAGAAGAGAAGTCAGCCAGGGCTCACGGTGGGCCACCTTGGGGTAGCCACAGAACGTAGAGGGGTGCAGTGCTGTTGGCAGGTGGGGCTTGTCTTTAAGGAACAGCCTCACCTTGCTGCACATGCTTTCATGAGAGTTTCACTCCTTGGTTCTTCCTGTCTTTGCAGAGTTGTTGGATTGGTTGTCATGGTTGGTATTAAGAACTGCTTCATAATAAGCAATAAACATCTTCCAAACTAGAGTTTAGAACAATATCCAGGGCCATCTTGATGGGTGTGTGACCAAGGTCCCATGCTCAGTTTGATGCTCCCCTGTTGTGGGCTTGAAATTCTTAATAATGTTGAGTAACGGCCCTCCATTTTCATTTGCATTGGGCTCTGCCCGTTAGATAGTTTGTCCTGACAGTACAATACCCCAAATACTGTTAAAGAAAGTGGCTTGAAATGAGAGAACTGAAAAACTAATGTGTTGATTTCATGGCCTATCAGGGAAGGAATGATACCCTGACGGTAACATCCTAGAGGAAGAGCTGTATTGTCCAAGTCCCAGAGAATAAGGGAGACAGTGTAGACTTCCAGAAGGGTTTTAGAGACAGTCTAGGTTTTGAGACACTCAAAGCGGCAGAAGTGAAAGATCCCCCCCGCAAACACAAATCCCTTCCCCAAGAGAAAGGAGTTTTCATGATCCTTTGAAGAGCACCTAAGGAATTGGGCAGTTGTTGTTGTTTTTAATAAACTTTTAATTTTATAACAGTTTTAAATGTACAGAAAAGTTGTAAAGATACTACAGGGAAGTCCCATAAACTCTGCACCTAGTTTCCCCTATTATTAACATCTTACATTCGTATGGCACATTTTTTACAATTAATGACCCATTAACTATTGACCCATTATTGTTACCTAAATTCACCGTTTGTTGAGATTCCCCTGGTTTTTCCCTAATGCCCTCTTCTTGCCATTCAGGGTCCCACATGACATTTAGTCATCGTGGCTCCTAAGGCTCCTCTCTGCCCCGGCTCTCAGTCACTGTCCTTATTTTTATGGCACTTTGGAGGACTGGTCAGGTGCCTTGTAGGATGTCCCTCTACTGGGATAGGTCTGATATTTTCCTCATGATGAGTCTGGGGCTGTGGGTGTTGAGGAGGAAGACCACAGGGATGAAGTGCCATTTTCTTCGTGCCACAGCCAGGGTCCCCGCTGCCAACATGATGTTTCCCTGTTGTGATGCTGACCTCGAGCACCCGGCCACAGTCATTTTCTGCTTCTCTTGGGGGACTTTTGACCCACAGGGGTTCTGCTTTTCTCTGCCAAAAGTATCTGGTACCTGCCTCATCTCTCTGCTGCTGCATGCGTTTCCTTTCGTTGTAACCTCTGCCCCCTGCCCCCAGGAGTTTCCCCACTCACCCCACTTATGTTTCCTGTGATGCAGGGTGCAATTAGTGTTTCCAGAGCAGAGTTAACCTAGGCTCTTATCAGAGCTGCTGTGTGAGACTAAGTTCATTATAGTCTTTACCCAAACCAGAACTTTATTGGAGACATAAATTACTTTTATTTTCATTGAAAATATTTGAGATGAACTATATTAGAATCCTCACTGAGAAAATATACCCTGGACCTATAATCAGTGGAGAGGTGCTACCTAAAAAAAAAAAAAAAAAAAAAAGAACCGTCGGGTAGACTTTTGCACTGACACCTATTTTATATTTTATTATTTGCCCTGTACTATTTCGTCAACTTCCATCCCCTCTCCTGGTATTTATTAGCAGATGGGCATAGCTTTCTCCCCTTCAGAGAACCTTCAAAAGAGTGAAGCACATGGTAGATTCTCTCCCAGTGAGCAAAAGGCCAGCTGATGCTCAGTGCTGAAAGACAGACAGCCTTGGCTCCTCACATGTAGGGGAGAAATATTTCCAAGGTAAATAGACGAATAATTTTTAAGATAGAATTTTTGAAGGTTGCTTTTGCATAGTGAGGTTAAAAATGTCTCAGACAGGAAGGATAGAGGATACCAATTTTTCACCCTGGACCTCTGTCAGTCCTTTGCCTTCTGTTGATGTACTGTGGCCTCCCAAGTGTGTTTGACATCCTTGTAAATTCATTCTTCCTTCCTGTTCTGTTCGAGATCCCTCCAAAGTCAGGAGACACTGGTGATGTGGCTGCATCTTTCTCTGCCTCTGTGCAGCCAGGTGAGGAACAAAAAGCACAGGGTGTCTGTCCGTCCCTGCCTAGCCAACGAGTCTCTTGGGCCAAACATGCCCTTTTGTCCTCTTATATTTCATCTCTCTCCTCTCCCAGGTACAGAGGACAAATGAATATAGAAGGGTCTTCCTGGCTTGCTTGATTTCTCCCTTTGAAGAGCTTTCACCTTGAGGGCCGATTCCTCTTCTCTGCATGAGAGGCCATTTTCTTTTATCCTTTTTTTGTTTTTGTTTTTGGTTTTTTTGAGACAGAGTCTCACTGTGTTGCCCACTCTGGAGTGCAGTGGTGCAGTCTATAGGCATGCACCACCACGCTTGGCCAGTGTTTTGCTTTTTATTTTATTTTTCAGAGGTGGGGTTGCACCATGTTGTCCAGTCTGGTCTCTAACTCTTGGGCTCAAGTGATCCCCCTTCCCAAAGTGCTGGGATTGCAGGCATGAACCACCCACCATGCCTGGCTTAGGGCCATTTTCTTATGAGCCCTTTGCCTTCAAGTGGATGACAAAGATGTTTTTGGTGGAAAAAAGTCAACTCCTGCCCTTCTCTGAAGTCCATGCTATTGACAACTTTAATAATAAAAGCCAAAGTTTATGCTCTTTTTCTCCCCCATCCCAGCTTAAGACAAGAAGAAAAAGATTCCCCCCCCCTTTTTTTCTTCCTTTTAAAATTGAGGGAGAAGTTATGAGCATAACAAAACTCTCATCTAGAAAATGTTCCCGAACCTGCAATTACTGGAGTGTGGCCACCTCATCCGGAACTCCAGGACGCATTTCCACATAATGTCCCTTTTAAAGGTTATTATCTACATCATGCCATTTCTGTTCCCCTCATCTTTTCCCAGTCTCATTTCTTAGAGGCTACCTAAGGTTTCTCACCCAGAAAGAACCTTCATAATAATGAACTATACCTAATAAGCCTTTCCTAGTTAGGGGACCATTTGGGGAAGAAAATGGATAGAGTGGGAGAAGTACTTTTGAGATGAGATAGACTAATGATTTTTCAAAGTAGATTTTTAGAAGGTTATTTTTCATGGTGGTCCTAAAAACTTCCTAAGAGGATAGCAGGGCTGTGGGATGCTGGTTTTCTCCACAGACCTATCCCTGTCTTACCTTTTGCTTGTGAGCTTTTTATTTTGAGACAGGGTCTCGCTCTGTCACCCAGGCTGGAGTGCAGTGGCGCGATCTCAGCTCACTACAACCTCTGCCTCCCAGGTTCAAGTGATTCTCCTGCCTCAGCCTCCCAGGTAGCTGGAATTACAGGTGCCCTCCACCACACCCGGCTAATTTTTCTATTTTTAGTAGAGACACGGTTTCACCATGTTGGCCAGGCTGGTCTCGAGCTCTTGACCTCAGGTGATGCATCCCAGGTGTTGGGATTATGGGCGTGAGCCACTGTGAGCTTTGTCTGCTGAGTTTCGGGAGCTCATGGAAGTTATTCTCCTTTGAGGGCTGTCAGGGCCATCTCCATGCTTGGGATATTTGTGAGGTGCTCCCCCCATGAAGATGTCTTTATTGATGATAATTACTCATCCCAAAACACAGCCCGCAGCCATCCTTGGATGTACAGCTTGTAGTGCTGTAGTGCCTGGAGCTGGGAGGAGGTGCTGACTGCCAGGACTGACGTCTTCAGACTGATTCGTCTAAGCTCGGCCAGCCCCTGCCCTGCTTCCTCTTCCACCTCCCTAAAGTTGGATGGCCAGATTTTGCAAATAAAAATACAGAACTCCCAGAATACATAATTTTTTTTAGCATAAGTATGTCCCAAACATTGCATAAGACATATTTATGCTAAAAATGATTTGTTGTTCACCTGAAACTCATATGGAACCAGGCATCCATATTTTATCTGCCAACCCTTCCCTAAGGCAAAGCGGTAGAGACCTCGGACCCTCATCCTTTCTGGCATATTCCTCTCTGGGGGACTTCATCTGCTTGAAAATTTCCCAAATCTGATTTTTTCTTCTTAATCCTGATCAGTTTGGGCATTCCTGTTCATCCCTGCTCAGTCGGCCTGGGGCCTTTCTCACAGCTGGGTTGATTTCTGGGCCTTCTGTTTTTCAAACACTAAACTGGTTACCTCTGAAGAGCTGGGAAGCTGGTTCCCATCCACCAAGTGTCCTGACCCCCCAGTTTCCTCTGGAATCAGTGCATCTCGATTTCTCTCTCTCTTCCTCTCTACTTCTCATGTGGTCTCTGCCCACCCCTCTGCCTGGGGTTGCTTGGCTTAGGTAAGGCCTGGCCTTTTCAAGACCTGGGAAACTTTAGCCAAACACCCTGACCAGAGGAGAGGAGCAGCCAGTCACCTAGATTGTCCAACCTTGACTTTGCCACAAAGGAAAGGCCACATTTGCTTTCTTTGTTTTCAAAGCTAATACATGGAAGAAGAAGGGTTAACTTTCTTTTCTCTTTGAAATTCGTGAGGGAGACAGCATCAAAGCTGCACCCTTCTGGCTTAGAAAATACACCCAGAAGCTATAATGAGCACCGAGACGAGATCTTATATACAGGGTACATTTCTACGCTAAAACTATTTTAAATTTTATTATCCACCTCATGCTATTTCATCTCCTCTCGTCCTCTCCCCCTTGTATCTATTAGAGCCTGGGTATGGATTTCTTTCCCTGAGATAAGTTTCATAATCACGAAGCATACTTGACAGTCACACACAGCAGACGCAGGGCCGGAAGAGGTTCAGCAAGGAAAATGGTAGCTTTGTTTTCCTCTCTATGAGAGAAATATTGGAATATTGGAGGTAAGATGGATGAATACATTCCCCCAAATAGAAGTTTTGAAGGTTGCTTTGGCATAGAGAAGTTGAAGACTCCATGAAGTGATAGAAAGCATGTAGATATGACAATTATTTTTCTTTTGTTCCCCTCACCCAGCATCCTTTGGGTACAGGCCCACTTCCCATTTTTCTTCCCCTTTCTCCACATTGACTTTTTTTTTCTTTAATAAATTTTTATGATGGCCTGAGTGAGAAAACCAAACCAAACCCATTCCCAGCGCTTCCAGCCCTCAGGTTTTGTTGGATGTTCATGCAATTTTCTCATTATTTTTCTGTCAGTGTTCATAGAAACAGTGTAAACTACTTGATTTCAAAACCATTATGTTAGTTTACTGCATGATCATTTAAGCTGTGTATTCTTTTGTGATTTGAATTTAGTCATAACATATTTTAAAAGATAAGCCAAGAAGATTTCTCGAATACATTTTTGATGACAACTGCTTACGGTTCAAGTTTCTCCCCTTCTTTCATCTTTTATTTGACTTTCATTTTACATCCTTGATTTAGTTATTCTTTCTTTCTGTAAACACTTTTTTTTTTTTTTTTTTTGAGATGGAGTCTCGCTCTGTCGCCCAGGCTGGAGTATAGTGACCTTGGCTCACTGCAACCTCTTCCTCCTGGGTTCAAGCGATTCTCCTGCCTCAGCCTCCCGAGTAGCTGGGATTACAGGCGCGCGCCACCACACCTGGCTAGTTTTTGTATTTTTAGTAGAGACAGCGTTTCACCATGTTGGCCAGGCTGGTCTTGAACTCCTGACCTCAGGCGATCCGCCCACCTAGGCCTCCCAGAGTGCTGGGATTACAGGCGTGAGCCACTGCACCCGGCCATCTGTAAGCATTTTAAGCAGACCTTGTGACTTCTATTGAGAGAAGATTCTGGGGCAGCACAGTCTTACTTCTCCAGTTTTGTCTCACTCAAGAAAATACCCAGGTAGACAGCCCTGTGCTATGGTGAACTGGTTCCTCCAGCCCCCACCCCTGCCTAAGACCACCCCCAGGGGAGGATTCAGGGAAGTGGAAGCGTGGAAGACTCTAAAGATTACCTTCTCTCCCCTTGGGGAAGGTTTGTGTATTTTTTATTCTGTTCTTCTCACCCCCACCCCCACCTACCCCCCCAGTCCCCCAGCTGCTGTCTATCCTCTGTGCGGAATTGTGTGCCTGCCACAAGATTCCCCTCCTGCGGCATTCTCCACCCCTTCTGTAGTTGGAATTTTCTGGATGCTTGACATTGTTTATACTCTTCTTCGGACAAGGGTTAAAGGCTACCTCCCATTTTCTGTCAGATCATAGATGTCCTTTCCTCTATTGCTTTAGAATTGCCAAAGAGACTCCTTTTGTGAGTGGTAGAATAGAATCCTTCAGGAAAGATGTAAAGGCTTTTTCTACACCTCAAAAATGGACTTTCTAGGCAGTTCTAATAATACATCAATTGCTGCTCTTTTAAAAACAGCTAGGAATGAGATTTACTGATTGATTTGATTGGTTTGAAAATTATTTCTAGGGGCCGGGCGCGGTGGCTCACGCCTGTAATCCCAGCACTTTGGGAGGCCGAGGCGGGCGGATCACGAGGTCAGGAGATGGAGACCATCCTGGCTAACACGGTGAAACCCCGTCTCTACTAAAAATACAAAAAAATTAGCTGGGCTTGGTGGCGGGCGCCTGTAGTCCCAGCTACTCCGGAGGCTGAGGCAGGAGAATGGCGTGAACCCAGGAGGCAGAGATTGCAGTGAGCCGAGATGGTGCCGCTGCACTCCAGCCTGGGCGACAGAGCGAGACTCCGTCTCAAAAAATAAATAAATAAATAAATAAATAAATAAATAAAAATATTTCTAGGGAAATACTCTTCCTTTTTAATTCCCTCTCTTTCCTAAATGTTGCTTTTGTCGTCCTACCTGTATTTTCAGGTAAGCTTTTGGGTTTGTGTGTAATTGAGCTTGTAAATTTTTAATGCATTTTAACCAGACTGAAGAAATTTACAGGAAGATAAGAGACGCTACCGTGCGTCTAGGAGATAGTTTCTGAGGTAAAAAAGAAAAAAAGTCCTATAATTAAAGTTTTATATTATAAAAGAATTTCTACAGCTGGTGTGAGGACAAAGGAGAGACTTCTTAGAATTCCGTAAGAATTTGGCCCCTCTCTTCCTATTATTCCTCCATTCCTCTTTGTTACCCCACGTCTCAGCTTCCAAGTTATATGCGACCTTGAGGTTCAAGTCTCCATGATCTCTTCATAGCAGAGCAGAGCTAAGTCTTGATATTTTATTCCTTGCTTTGGTCTAAAAGAACTCATAACCGGCCCCTCTATTTTTTTTTAATCAGAACCCACAGAAACCATTGAGAGGCTTTTGCTGAAAAAAAATGCCACTTGAGCTGCGTTGCTAAGGATTGCAGTTCCCGAAGTACTCTTTCTTTTGAGGTGGAAATCTTGAGAAAAGAAGCCAAGTTGAAAGCATTTCAGTGACCCCACAGTCCACCCGGTTTTCTTTTATTACAAACTTTTATACGTTTATAAGAAACATATATAAGAAAACTTTTGTAAGAAACGTTTATAAGAAAATGACACTTGTAAAATAAGCCAGAAAGCGTAGATTCTTGAGTAAATTTCTGTATGTGAAAGTTTTTAAAGAGTATTTTGGGCAATGTTTATTTCTTTCCTCTTTATCTTAGTCCTCTTGTCTTAAACAGTATTTAAGAAATGCTGTTGAATTTGGTACCTGAATAGGATTTTATATTACTGAAATATTCAAATTGACTGTTCCTTTAGTATTGTTTAGAAGAAATATCTGGGTGAAAGGAAGTTTTCTGCTTTCCAAATGCTTCACTTTCCTCTACGCCACAAAAAATAAGAGAACTGAAAGAGAAGAAAGAAAAGTACAATCGCCTAAGTACTCCACGAGATAGAATATCTAAACATGTTATGAAAACAGAACAATATTCCCCCATCGTCTTTTGCTGGTTTTCTTGTCGAATTAAGTTTTACTCGTCTGAAGTCTTGGTTTGAGCGAAGCCCTAAATGCTCCTTCAATATTTGTTGCTTCACAAAGGCTGGACTTAGAATGTTTTCTTTCCTAAGGTGATTAGAAAACCAAAATTGATGGCGCCAACTCTAATATTTTCTTTCTTGTTTCTGTTTCTAGTTTGACAAGAGCCCATTTTTCCCCCTCAGGATTAATGAAGGAGAGAAGGGGAGATCTTTCTTCCCAGCTATTATTATTGAAATGGATCAATTTCTCCTTTTTAAGGATGCAAATCTTGAGGAAAAATGAGCTCTCTCCAATACCTTAATTATATTTCAAGAAATGGGCTGTTGTTTATGAACTCATCCAGTATTGAGAAACATTGAAAATAATCATTCAAACAATAGATACTCTTGATTTCAATTTTGGCATCATATATTTCAGAAGGTATTTTCACTAATTATATTTTTTCTCCTCATATATCCTTTTGCTGTCTAAATTTTAGATACACACTTGTGGTCTAGGCACAAATATTAACGATTGATTTTAAATATGACTTTCCGCTAAATATTGTTTGGAAAAAGAAAGACAAATCTCTAAATGGGAAATCTTAAATTGATTACCTTTTATCAAAGAAATAAGAGAAATGAGTACCACTAAGAAAAGTAATTTCTGAAATAAAATGTATGATTACTTTAGAAGAGACAAACTTTCAAAAAATTGCACTAGGAAAGAGAAATACCCTGGTATGGGTTGCTAGATTTTGATAAATGTATTTTTCTGCTCTTTCGATGAGTCCTTCAGCCACATCTCTCTGAGGAACCGGGGCTGAGGCTTCATCACCAAGTCAACCCTCCTTAGATGGTTTTGTGAGGTGGCATTTTAGCGATTCCTCAGGCTGGTCACCTCAGACTCTCAAAGCAGATGAAGCGCCCTGGTGGTGTGGAGATGGGATGATTCATAACCCATCTCCTCTGTGGCATTTACCACAATACCAATCATTGTGTAATTCTGTCCTATTTTGTTTTATCTTCAGCTACGTGTATACTACAACAAGTACATAGAATAGAGCTTCTTAATTATTAGCAATAAACCTGTATTTAACTCCAGGGCAAGGCAGGGCAGGGGATGAGGGGAGACCTCTATTCTTTCCCCTTGTCTTATTTACTTTCCCTCTTAATGGAATCTTTTCTTTTGAATTCAGCACATACCTAAGGTTTTAAGTGATTGAAATATTTTAACTGGATTTTTTTCCCCCACTAACATAGTTTAGGAAAATTCCTCTGAGGCTGAAGTTATCAACGCAGCTGCCTTTCGTTGAAAAAATAGAAAAGCAAAGAAAACTGCTCAGACAGGTACTTTTCGAGGTAAAAGGTTTACCTAATCACGTTGAAGAGGTCGAATAGCTAAGTATTATGTGAGGATGGTGACGTAATTCTCTGAAATCAAGTAGATGAGAGTTATTTCTTCTTTTTATCCATTGCACTTGTGTTACTCTGCCATAAGTAGACAGAGGGAGGTGGGAGGAGACACCCTTGGTGTTTGTTGTGCCCCATCTCTCTGTCACAAATCGCCTCAAAATGTTTTCCCAAGGAGAAACAAAATGGCAGCCTGAACTCTAGGACTCCCTCATCCACTCACTCCCTCCTTGTTTCTCTGACTAGAACTAATGGCTCTGTACCATTATTTTTCCTGTAAGAATTAATAGGGAGATATTCTTTTCCTAAAGCCATTAGTTAAGTAATATTGCTTACAGAATTGCTGAAACAGGATAACATCTCCTTCCCCAGAGTGTAAATCTTAAGAAATGATGAGGCAATTGCTTAAACACATCAATTATATCCCCAAACCTGAACTTTTCTCTCTACAATTTTCATTTAGAGTTAAGAAAGTTTGAAATGAATGATCCATAAAGTAGATTCTCCTGATTCAATTTTGGCACTGAAGAATGCAAATAATATTAACAATTTTTTCCCTTCATTTAGTTTTCTTTCTTCCTCACAATTTATCCTCTCTTTATTTTAGCGCATTCTCTTCTTGTCTGGGCATGATTAAAGTTTTGGCTTACCAAAAGATTTTAAGCATACTTTCCCCACTAAAAATGTTTTTTTGGAGAAAATGGTAAGTGAAGTGTTCTTCAACTGATTGCCTTTCATCAAAGAAAGAGAAGACGAATGAGAACCATAGAGAAAAGTGGTTTCTGGGGAAAAAAAAAAACCAGATTTAAAACTATTACTGAGAGAGGCAAAGTTTCAAAAAAAATAGGATAGTACAGAAATACTCTAGATTTGGCTAGAGGTGGAAAAAATATATTTTTCTCTTCCTTTCATGAATCTCTCAGTTTTTCTGTGCCTGAAAAACTAAATTTTAGTTACTGGTGTGTGAGGATTTATCTCTGTCTTTCAGCAACCTGTTCTGATCTTCTGGTAAGAGGACTGATTTGACTTTTAGTTTTGCCTGAGCATATCCAGGTATAATACACTTTGGGGGTTTTCCTCATTATTTTGAGTCTGAATTTTAGAACCAATATGATTATGTGTCTCTTATTTTTCTTTCCAACTGATAACGCAATATCATGTTTGTTGCAAAAAAGAAAGTAGCATTGACTTATCCAAGGAAAGCCTGACAACTTCCAGCCACACTGCCCCTGAGGCCATCAGAGTTAGGTTGGCACACATCCTTCTACATCTTTCTCCACTCACAAACAAATACAGACAGACACCTTTTGTTGTTGTTTTTTACACAAAGGCTCATACCAGATGTAGTAATCGCCAATTCTTTTCTTCTTAATATGTTTTGTATATAACTCTAGGCCGATACGTATATAGATTGTTTTAATAGTGGCATACAATCCCCTAGTCTGGATGTACTACTATTTATCTGTTCATCCCTTCCTTTATCGATGGATGTTTATGTTGATGCCTGTTGTTTTTCCTACCACAACTATTGCTGCAGTACACATTCTTGCCTGATTTCCCAAAGAGCAATTGCTGGATCAATGGTTTTATACTTACTTATTTCACCTTATAAGATACCACCAAATTACTTTTCAAAAACGGACTTACTCTCCCATCAATATTTTTAACAGTATTTTTAAAAAGAAACTTTGCTTCAGCAAGAGAGCAAACAAAGCCACGGTGAAGCTTTGCTATCAGAGTGGGCGGCGCATGTGAGTTTCTTAAATAACAAGAGGTCACCACCAAGCGGCCTCTCATTAGCAAATTCAGGCCACAGATGTATTGGGTAGCACAATGCTACTGTCGTTTTGAAAACTAATTAGTTATGAATGTTTGAAAGCATGTGAAATACAGATTTTTATTTTTCTCCTGAAAAACAAACAGATCTGGTGAGCTGGACCCTCCGGCCTTCATTGTCTCAGTTGGCTGGAGCTAGGGGTCAGCCGCCCCTGGGGCCTGGGCTTGCTGTTTGGCCATCCCCAGGCAGGCACCCGAATTAGCAATTTGTCTGGCTCCTGTAGCATTTGAGTTTGTGATCTTTGGTTTAAACTGGGGTTTCTCAACCTGGGCACTGCTGACATTTGGCGACACTCCATTATTTGTTGCAGTGTGGGATGTGTAGCAGGGTTGTTGGTCTCCACCCACAACATGCCAGGAGCATCCCCTCCACTCCGAGTCAGGACCACCCAAAATTTCTCCAGACATCACCCTTGCTTCGGAACCACTGGTTTTTAACAAACCCACAAAATGCATTTTCCTCAGTCAATTTTGAAATAAACTGTTCAAAGACTGTTCCTGGGCAGTTTTCATTATTTCATTTGATGAAGGAACACTGTTGAATTCTGTACACGACCAAGCTTTAAAGTCACTGAAATGTTTCAAATCAGCCCCATTCACTGAATTTGGAGAAAGTATCTGAGAGGAAAAAGTGATCAAAACTCGTTCCTTTCATCTCAGGAACAGAAATGGAGAGACAACGGTGATTACAGATGGTTTCTGAAGTAAAACCTTTACCTAATTACACACACATAAAAGATACCATTTCTAAATACTGTATGAAGAGGGTTGAATACATCTCTGGCACAAAGGTAGACATTGGCTTTGTTCACTTTGGTTTTCTTCAGTGGTTTCTTTTGTTTGTTCATCACGGGCCTGGGCGAGCTCACCTCTCCCTCCGCAGTCTGTCTCCTTGGGCTCACATAATCCTCCTCTGAAGGGATTTCTGAGGTATTTGGAGCCAGCAAGAGGCCGGGGATGGGTCTGGGGGTCTCTCCAGAGCCCTCTTCTCTCTCTGTGCCTTCACTCTCCTTCTCTGACAGGACTTCCGACATCTTTTCTCATTAGAATTAATGGAGAACTATCCCCAAAGCTATTAAGTCATAGTGCTCTGAAATTGCTGAAACAGAATAATTTCTCCTTCATTCTAGGGTGTAAATCTTGAGGAAAGATGAGATGCTGTTTCAGGTATATCGATAATGTCCCAGGGAAGAGACCCACATAGACAATTTTCATTTAGCAACAAGAAACTTTTAAAAGAATGTTACACAAAGTATATCAGCCAGTTTCTTTTTGGCTTTCAATCTTTCAAATGGCATTTTCTTTTTTATTGTCTTTTTTCCTTCTCTAATTTCATAATCCTATTTTCACTCTGTATTTTAAGGGCACACACTTGATGTCTGGACACGACAGAATTTTTAAAGCAAAATTTTAAACACCGCTTTGCACTGAATTCAGGATTTCTGTGAGGGGAGGGTGGTTATCTTGATTGCCTTTCATCAGAGAAATAGAAAAGAGATGAGAATTACTAAGAAAAGTGGTTGTTGAAGTAAAAGATTTGTTTGTGATTACTTAGAGGCAAACTTTCAAAAGATTGCATTAGGATAGTGCAGAAATACCCGAGGCTGTACTTGATAAATCCATCTTTCTGGTCCTCTCCCCCAACCCTCCCTGCCTGTGCAGCTGAAGTTGGGGCTGCTTCTCACTGCTCACCGCCCACTGACTTCTGATTATTTTTTGATTGGCATTGACATCCAGCGTCTCCCATTCTCTCTGCCTGAGAGGAATAAAACCTCTTTCTTCCATCATTTTTAGCCATTTTTTTCGTAAAGAGGCTTCATAAACAAAAAATGTAATAGGATTGCAGAAACAAATGAATTTACTGTCAAAGAAACTTTAGCATAACGTCAGGTATGCAACAGAGACTTAAAGAAAATTGGTTGAATAATTACATGAATAGATGATTCAGACTTAGAAAGCCATCCAGGACAGGGGTGATGTCAGATGATTTACTGTGTGCATAGTTTTGCTCTTTTCCATAGATATAGGTTGGGTTGGGGTCCTATTTCATGGCCACCCAGCACCTTCGTGCTTTTTCTTTCATGCTATTTACTATATTTGCTTGGTGAATTTTTTATATAATTATTTGCTTACTGAATTTCTCCCCCATTGAACTATAATTATCATGTGGGTGTGTCTGCCTCGTTTTCCACAGAACAAATGCCCTGTGTTTAGCATAGTTCTTGGCACGGTTGTTGGTTGTGCTTGGTGCTCAGTAAATATTTAGGCTCAATAACATAGGCTCGAAAACAGGCTTAAAAATATTTGAATAAATAACTGTCCACAAAGTTATTACTTTTAGAGATCTGCCCAGCTTTCTTTAAGTAATTGCTAGCACATTGTGGATCTGTTAATTCCAGGGATGCTTCTAAACAATTTAATCACAGATTAATTAATAGTCTAGGAAATTACTCCTATATTCTTGTTTATATTTGCAGCTTGCTTAGAAGGTTGATTTTATAGACTCATTTTTAACCCTTTTTTTAAATAATAATTCAGTCTTTGGAATCCACATTCATGGAGTTTTGGTGTATTGGGACAAACCAAAAGAAATATATCAAATTACTTACATTTTTAGTTAATGATATTTGAGCAGTGCGTTTATAGCATTTTAATAAGGCCTAGACATTAGGCAGCTGGAAGAAGATTTGGCATTAAAGATGTCTACAGTTATGTTGTAAGTTTCATCATGTTGTTTATTTATTTCATTTTCTTTCTAAGTATTTTACAGTTTCCTGTAGCCTTTTCAAGATGGCCACATTTAAAATTGCTGTAACACTTTAAGTGGCCTCTTCCTCTAAATGCAGTCTGGCAATTATTTCTGAGGGAAGTTATTAAAAACACAGCCTTTAATCAGGGAAAGAACAGCACGGCACAGAGAGCTGTGATGAGAGATGGTCTCTCTAATAAAAGTCCCATAATTGTGTAAGAGCGATCGAATTTCTGAAGATGGCATTAAGACAGTGGAGTTTGTAATTTCTGAGGATGTAGGAAGTGATTCATACAGTGTGATGCTGAAGCCTCAATGGAATCACATTCTGTGATTTAAAATTTGGCCAGGGAACTACTTCCTTTTTGAAAAGGGCCATTCATTTAAAAGCAAGTTAGTGTCCTTCCTCAATAATCCAAATCAGTTTAACACACTTCAGTGACATTATTTGAGCATTTTTCACAATTATTAAAGATAATTCACTTTTCTCTGTAGACTGCAGGGTCAAAAACAAATTAGATCAGTGGATTTTCTTCCTTTACTTTCATAGATGAGTCAGAAGTTATTGGTCAAATGTGCACATGACCTTTCTACTTAAGCTTAAAAACCAAAACAACCTGTTGGGAAGACATTTGGCCAATCTGATTATTTTCTCTACACTAATTGGTTTTACTTCTTCATTGAATTGAATGAATTGCATGGTTGTTTTGTCACTGTGGGGACAGAGCTTAATTCACTTAGAGTGAGCACTTGTGCTTGGTGAACGATGAGGCTAAGGAAATGCGTATCGTCACCATTAATTTTTGATAATTTTTCATGGGTGAGAATGAAAACATATCCTGAATCCACCCCTTTTTTCCCTTTCTATTTCTGGTGCCCTAGTCAAGCCATCTCATCTGGCCCCTGGATTATCCTAGTAAGCTTGTAACTGTTTTTCCCACCTCTCCTCACCTCTCTCCCGAGTTTGGCTTCAAAATTTAAACTTTTTACCACAGTCACTTGTACCCCACAAGATCTGAGTCCCTGTTGACTTCCCCACCATCATCTTGCCCCTGCCCCTGCATTCACGACTGTCCTTCCACATTGGCCCCCCATGGGTCTCTTGCTCCCGCAAGCTGCTTTCCCCTTTAAGGTCTCTGTATTGTTCCTTCTTTTGTCTAGAACATCCTTTGTGGACTTGTTCTTTCTCACTCTGAAGGTCTCATTTCTGATGTTGCCTTTCTGAGAAGTCTTCCTTGACTATATAAAACAGTCGTCCCTGGCTACTCTTTGGATTAAGCCCCCTCATTACTCTCTTTACTACCCCCTGCTTATCATGAGTCTGTAGTATGCTCCCCTCCATTTCTCATTAGTGTCTGGAATAGCCTCCTGTTAATTGTTACTGCCTGTAATACTCTCATTTTCACTCTCGGTAATATCCCCGTCCTCGATTTATTTCCTTTGCGACCCCATCACAATAGGCGTCTGCTTCCTTGTCTTTGCTTCTCTTTCCCCATTACAGTAGAAGCTCTTGAGGGCCAGCGTCACCTTTGTTTTGTTCTTCTCAGACTCTTCAAGGTGGAGCATGGTGCCTGGGTCATTGAAGGGGCCCAGGATGTGGTTGTTGAACAGGTGAATGGAGTACCAAAAGCCTGGTTCTGTGCCATTAGATTACCTGAGTACACGGGAGGGTCAAGAAAGATTGTGTGGAAGAAAAAAGCATTGCTATCTTTCCCAAACTGTGCACTTCTCTACGGATTTTCAAAGTTGATTTGCTCAGGATTAGCACACTTGGTAATCTAGTAACTTACCCCTTGAGATATAAGAAGTGGAACTGTTCTTTTGGTTTAAGATGGAGGATGGAACACATTTATTTACCTCAGCTTTTCTCTAAAAACCCACAAGAGGTTAGTAATTAAAGCTGTTTTTAATGTATAAGCTCACAAGGAGAAACGACTTGGAGAAGAAATGATGCCACCAGTTTGAAAACTGGAGTGCAGAGTCTGAGTGGGAACTGATGTAGCTGACCCCAAGGAATGGAATCCTGATTTAACAGTGAGAAGACTCCGCACAACTCAGACATTCATGGTACCAGGTGTGGCTGAAAACAAGATTGATTGAAAGACTAAGAAGCAATCAGACTTCATTCCCACTCCGTTTCTACTTCTCAGAGCTTGGTAACTTCCCTCACCCTTGGAGAAGACTAGGGGCTTAGTCTCTGGACAGCATACAAAATGCTGGGGGACACTTGGCCTAATTAGTTCAGCAGGGGAGTGAGGGGACTAGATTGAAAATGGGGTTTGAGCTAATGTGAATACTGCATATGAGCCCCCAGAATCTCTTCTCTAATTTTGACTCCAGAATGCCGGCAGCCTGGCTTCTATTTTCCAGTCAGGAGACCCGAGGACTCTTCTTGTAGAAGCTGACCAGTACACGTGGAGACCTGCAGATAACTACTTCAGGGTTCCCACTGAAACAGGGCAACCACATAACCTAACGGTAGGGCCCATGGTTGACAGATTGCACTTGTAAAGAACACCAAGTCAGCTTTTTTGTGCCCATTTCCTAAACATAAGCAGCTAAGATTGCTGTATTTCTCAGGAAAGCCACCAACCTAAAGAGAGAAATAAAAACAAATCAATGGAAACAAAGGAACTTGGAAGAGGGACTATGTACGGGGAGGCAAACTTCAACAACGACAACAACAACACCCATTATTAACATTGCGGGGGTAAAAGAGAGGATGTTAGAGCTATGAAGTAAGAACAGGATGCTATAAAAAAAGGACATGGGAAAGAACTCTTAGAAATTAAAAGCATAATAGCAGAAATAGAAACTCATTGGAATATAAAGTTGAGGAAATTCCCCCAAAAGTGAAGCAAAAAGACCAAGAAATAGAACATCAGAGCGAAAAGATAAGAAAAATAGAAGATTATACCAGGAGATCCAATAACCCAATAAGGGCAGTTCTAGAAAGAGAGAGAAGACAAAACAGAAGGGAAAAAAAATCAGAAATAACAGGTAAGTTCAAGAGTTATATTGTACAACATGGTAACTATAGTTAATGACAATGTTTTGTATTCTTAAAAATTGCTGAGAGTATAAGTGTTCTTGCCAAAAAAAGATAAGCCTATGGGCTAATACATACGTTATTAATAATAAGCTAATTTAGCCAACCTACAATGTGTATATATTTCAAAACAATGCATTGTACATGAGGAAGGAAAAGGAAATAAAGAAAAACAGAACCACATTTTTCTAAAACCTGAGGACATGATTCAGATTAAAAGAATTGATTGAGTGCCCAGGCAATGAATGAAGATCGACCCAGGCTGTGGTGACACCAGAAATAAAGAAGAGCCTCGGGGATTCCAGAGAACGACATACAAAAAGATTTCATCCAAAGGACCATGAATCATAAATCATATTGTCTCCAGACTTTTCAACAACTGGAACACAATAGAGCCATGTCTGCAACCCCAAAGGGAAATGATTTCTGATTTTGAATGTCATACCCAGCCAAGCTGCCAATTACATCTAAAGAGTTATACTTCATGTACCCTTTCTCATGAAACTACTAGAAGTTTTGTGTTAGGAAAGCAGGAGTGTAAACCAAGAAAAAAGAAGTTGTAGAGGTTCAGGAACCAGGAAAGAGGCGAAGAGAATCAGCACAGCGGGGATGAAGGGAGACCCCAGGGGCACAGCCATGCTGCAGAGAAACATGGTCCACTTGGAGCAAATCAGAAAGTTTCAAGGAAACATTTCTCACAGAATGAAATGAAACCTCAGACAATTGGAGAGGTGGTTGGAAAATGATTTTAGAAATGAGTCCATAGAAAACTCAGCAAAATTTTTAAAAAGCAAAATCGTCATTAATTCCAGGGAAAGCCGTTTTTGCAAGAAAGGCAACATAATAGTAGTATACTACAAGATTCAGTGCTGACAGGTATTCTCCTAAACATACTAATATAAACATGGAATATTCGCCTAAATGAAAACAGGCCATAGGGGTTAGAGAACTGTTGAGAAGATAGAGAGGTAGAATGTGTGCTTGTGTGGGGGGTCATGAAGTTTGAAGAGGAGGAGAGCTGGAAGAAGAGGGAAACCCTCCTCTCTCCCCATGAGAAGTCACAGCTACTACTTCCACAAGATGTAGTTCTATAACAATGTTATCAGACATGAAGGAGCTAAAAGTCAAAAGACTCCCGAATGGGAAAAGATGGATGGGTTGGCAGGGGTTGCAGTTTTTCTTAATACACAGTTAGGCTTGACTTTTCAGACTGCACATGTGTACCTTTCATCAAAATAAAAGCAAATTTAAAAGTGGGTCTAGTGCTTCTTCTCTAGTGACACAGTCGTTTTAAGATATTTCTCTGATCTCATATCATGATGGAACCTGCCCTCTCTGAAATTTTGTGATCCTTTTGACTGGTATGCCAGGTCATCAGTGCGGGTGAAGGATGAAGGAAAGACAGGTATGAGAAGTGCTGTTTTGTGGATATTGTCAGGGCCCTTCTTTCCTTCCGCAATCACAACAATAACCACCACAACAAAACAACAGCATCACAAAAGCCAACCTCATCCCTTGCTGCCCAGCACTCTAGTGGGAATTAAGACATGGTTTATATTTCTGGGTTCCCACCATGCATCGAGTGAAACGTCTATTCTGACTACTTGGTAGTATGTCAGAGAATTCAAGCTGATCTAAAATTTACCTAAACAGACATGACCAGGAATACAACTCTGATGAGAAGAAGCAACATGAAATATAGATATATTTTATGATATGTATCATTCAGGGATTTTTCTACTTTGAGAATTGGTTTTGCCATTTCCTTCCTTCATAGAGTGGATATATTTTATTTGACCAAATGTGAATTGGTTGGAGATAAATTGAGTTCTTGCACACACCCTGTGAGATGAGGGTTAATGAGCTCAGAGGCGATCAAGAAGTCATGGACAACCTCCCAGGAAATTACTCTTTGCTAATTTTATAATTCCAGTCGTATGTAAATGTGCCTCTCCCCTTGCAGGTCTGAATCTGCAAGAGGAGCCATCTTGTGCCACCTCAGAATCACCTCCTTGTTGTGGGAAGGAAGAGAAGAAGGAAGGTGACTGCAGACAAACCTTAGGAACCCTCTCTCTTGGTACAAGTTCAAGAATTGTCAGGGAAATGGACAAACGAACTGTGAAGGTGGGCATGATGATTTTGAGCTGCCTCTACCTATTCCTGGTCTAGATGTATAGCCCTGCTTGTTCTTGCTGCTCTTGTTCAGTGTGGCAGAACTTGCTCGGATCACCTTATGAAGATTCGTGGCACAGAAAGCCCATTAAGACAAACAAATAACTCAAAACATTCTGTATCGAATGAGTAGCTTTGGTAGTGCAAACATTGGGATGATTTCTGATGGTTTCTTTAAAAAAAAACCCAAGTATGTTATTACTGCACACCTGAATAGAGAGATGGCTGACAGACGCCACTGCAACATGAAGCCCCCCCAGACAGATTGTGGGGCTGGGTGTTGAAAACCACTAAAATATGTATCCAGACCACACTTGGAAAAACACTCACCTGGAAAAAACAAAAAAAACAAAAAACCCTTCAACACACGGTCCTATAAAATAGTACATCCGCTTCATGAGCGGTAGTGACTTAAAAAAGGAAGCTGAGAACTGGTTAGATAATTGAGTGGTTTTGTTTTTCACAAAGCCAGATAAAAGCACAGGATGTCAGCAACCTATTTTGTATCAATCAGGAGCTTTATTCGAGTTAATGCACCAATTAGTTATTAATGGAAACTTATTGAGGGCGTCATATTGAAGTTCACGCTTGGTAAAGAATCATTAAGACCTCAAGACCTGTTTTCATTGAGGACCACGTTTCTGACCACATTTTTCTTTGTACCAATTAACCTTCCCCCCCCCATTTTTTTCCTTTGCACTTTGTTGCAGGATATTTCTCCATCTGCTGGTGAGCATGGTGACTGTACTACTCACAGCACTGCTGCCACATCAGGATTATCTCTGCAATCTGACACCTGCCTGGCAGTGGTTAATGACGTGCCTCTACCCCCTGGCAAAGGTCTTGACCTTGGGTTGCTGGAGACTCAGCTGCTGGCCTCCCAGGATTCAGTCTCAACAGATCCCAAACCATGCATCTTCTCAGATGCTCAAAGGCCTTCTTCCTTTGGGTCCAAAGGAACTTTTCCCCACCATGACATTGCTACCTCTGTGGCTGCCGTTTGTATTTCTCTGCCAGTGAGAACAGATCACATAGCCCAGGAAATTCACAGTGCTGAACCACGAGACCACAGCCAGACTGCAGGGAGGACTCTGACATCAAGCTCCCCAGACAGCAAAGTCACAGAAGAGGGCAGAGCACAGACCCTCTTGCCAGGGAGACCTTCATCTGGACAAAGAATTTCAGATTCGGTTCCACTGGAGTCAACTGAAAAAACTCATCTTGAAACACCAGCTTCAGGACCAAGTTCAGCTAGTTCACACCACAAGGAAGGGAGACACAAGATGTTTTTTCCTTCCAGAGGCCAGTATGGGTGTGGGGAAATGACTGTCCCCTGCCCCTCTTTAGGAAGTGACGGTAGGAAACGTCAGGTATCTGGATTAATCACTCGGAAAGATTCTGTGGTTCCTTCTAAGCCAGAGCAGCCCATAGAAATTCCTGAAGCCCCTTCTAAATCCCTCAAGAAGAGGAGTCTGGAAGGAATGAGAAAGCAAACTCGAGTAGAGTTCAGTGACACCAGCAGCGACGATGAAGACCGATTAGTTATAGAAATATGAAGCTTCCAGAGAAACATGGTGTCTTTGGTCAAAAAGACTGTTGACGCTTCACAAGTAAATGTTGTCAGGCTGGCGGAAGAACTAAACTCTATCTGTGAAACACCTACAGATTAGGAAAGCCATTTTGAGTTATTTACAAGCCAACTCCAACCAACTTCTGACCCCCAACTCAGCCGCAGCGTTCTCCAGCTCCCCTTGGGAGTGCTCTGCTCATCTTCAAATGGTGCCAGGCAGGGCAGACATGGCAAGGAAGCAAACTCTGCAAATGGTCAACGTGCACAGTGACTGGGCCTTGACTCCCAGCCTCGTCTTCTGCACCTGTCCCCCACTGCCTCTCTGCAATCAAATGGCACTAACCAAGAAAGCCACCATCAACACATTTCTCCACAAGTGGACCCCACACAGTCGAGGCAACTGGCTTTCTCCATTAGTAAACTGAGGGTTTGCTTCCAAGGTGGAGAGCACACTTGGGATAATTGGAGTAGCTTGACAAAGAGACGGGGGGTGTGAACTGGGCACAAAGATACTTCTGTTCATTTTGGAGACAAAATTCAGATACATTAAAAAACTGAAGCTTGTTCAGAGTAATTCACGTCCTTAGTGGAGTTGTAAATACACTTCAAAATGCCTATGATCCGGTGATATGCTGATTACTTTTAAATGTTGCACAAATGGTCAATACTTATTTATGGTCAGATGATGCAAGCACATGCTCTTGTGCCTGGTGCGTTTGCTGTGGAGATCTCTGAGACTGTCGGTTTTTCTAGTTCTTGCAAAGGAACGGTGTTAAAAGTTAATAGAACTGTCTCTCTGTAATGAGTCATTTTTTGAGAGGGAAAAATTCACTTATTTTCCTCTGATTCTTCTTGTCATATTGTGCTCTGAGCAATTTCAATTAGAGGGTTACATTTTAGTAATCTGTACAGCTTCAACTGATGCCTGCTCGTCGTGACGGGAGCCTTTTAGATTTCCTTCAGAAGCTTCAAGGATACAAAACTAATTGGAGTTTTGACGCTGTTTTACATCTCGGTAATTTTATTTTCGGGGCTTAGTGTTACTTTGCTGTCAAATTAAATCAGCCTCTGTATTGTGCACGTCAGAACTGCACAGATAAAATTCCCCAGTATTCCAAGCCGGTGCGCCCCTGTGCAGAAGAAAACAGATCTACGTCAGCCAGCCCAGGGGGCAAAGCCTCAGTTCCACTGCCTTCCTCTCCCCCTCCTTCCACGGGAGAGGAGAAACTTAAAGAGGTTTACATTGCTGCATTTCAATAAAATTTTATACTTGCTTTTGGTATGATTTTGTACAATTTGAAATTTGTAGCTGAGCTCTTTTGGTGTAACTTTGATGTAATGATGTTCATGTGACATCTTGTACTTCAGAGACACAGCAGCAATGCAGAGCATCTCACACATGTGAATACACTTCAGTCAGTCTGTGCCTGTGACTAAGTATGGTCAAATTTCAAGTATCTTCATGTGAATTTTCCAATTTTGGTGTTTTTCATAGAAAACTTCAATGCCAGACCAGCTTCCCTGGTTACTTAGCATATATTTGTGACCATTTCATATGCACTCATAAATATCCAAGGATTTCAGGCCCAGCCAAGAAAAACATAAGAAGGGAGGTGAAAAGGATGTTGGACATTCACTTAGTGTACTTTTTAAACCCAACAAAAGTGATGTGGTGATTATCTCCCTTTTTGAAGGATTCATGCCACTGTAATGAGAGAGGCAGTGTAGGCAAATGGTCTGAGCCTTGGATGGAGATTGAAGTCCTGACTTTAGCTGGGAGATCTTGGTTAAGAGTCTTTCTGTACCTTAGTTTCCCTAAGTGAGAATAAGAGAGTTGAACAAGATGAATGTATCTCCAGGTTCCAATTTTTCTGAGAATGGTTGATAGAGAAGCTGCTCTCTCCTTAAAATGCATGGACTCAATGGCTTGAAGATATTCCCCATGGGGAACCATTGCCACGGAGGCCTTGCATGCAAGAAGTTTGGGTGGGGACAGTGAGGAACTGACACACAAGCACCTTCCACCAATTATTGCTGTGAAGAACCTGAGCCTGAAGAAGCTCCATCTAATTTTTTCCCCAGAGTTCCAGATTTTAGGGTGCAATCATCCAGCCTATACATGTGGCTCATAGTTCAAAAAATTAAAAGCAAAACCAGAAGTCTCCAGTAGGAATGGAGAAAACCTATCTGTAGGCTGAACTGGCACCTTTGTCTTAGGAGGCACTGGTCAGGGTGCCTCCTTTCTGGGTGGCTACTGTGGAATCAATGGGGTCACTGGCTGTAAATCAGTAAGTCATAGCTCCAAACAGCACCAACTTCAGGATGATGGTGGAAGCTCTGTCCCTCTAGGAGCCACCGTTGCCAGCTGTCACATCCCAACCTAGGTCAAATATGGCGGAATATTGATTTCGTCCCTAACTCCCTGTATCTCTTACAAAGGTAAAGCAGGTAGCCAAGCCACCTTGCTTCCCTGGTCTTTGCCTAGTGGCTGGCAATGTTTACAAGTGTACCTTACTTTATATCAACATGAATTTGTGAAAAAGCTGTATGTCAATGGATTTTTTTAAAATTAAAAATGTATTTTGAATGACCCTAAGGGAGCTGGCTCTTAAAAAGCATCCTAAGGTAAAGATTTTTTTTAAATGAAGAATCTTTTTATAAAGCAATGAACAATCTCTGATTTTATAAATCTTAATTTTCCTTTGGGTTTTCTTAAAGTGAAATACAATTATAAGAATACATTTTAAGGGTAACATTAACAACCTAGAACCCAGTTTGGGTTACTAAAAATAAAATGTCAGTATTATCAATTGATAACTACCACAGTTTTATACTCTGCAAGTGTGTACTGCATGATGGTTAAGGAAAAACAAATTTATTTTAGAACAAAGCAAACCAGAGTTTAAAGATCAGGGATTTCCTTCTTTCCCCAATGCTAATTTTCCCAGTGTTAATTTTATTATATCTTTAGGTAAGGGTCTTAACCAACTGATGCCTCAGTTTCTTCCACAGAGAATAGTTAGAGGGATGCTGTCATGAACTAAGGGAAGGGCACTGAATTTTTTTTGCCAATCTCAAAAGTGACATTTCCCCATGATGTTCAAGACTCACCAGGTTTCTCTCTCCACCTGTACCTACACCCAGCTAGATCTTGTCGTTAAAGATGTATGGAGGGAAGAGGTTTCAATCCTTCCCTCCTTGGCAACCTACATTGTTAAGTGACTCAAAGTCATGTGATTTTTGGTGGACAACTGGAATCCTCCTTCTTGTAAAACACATTGAAAAACAGCTCATCTCTCCTGTTAGGCTTAACCCTTGCGATTTGAGACAAAGCTAATAACCCCTTTGGTTCACATCTCACAGTAACCAGGAGAACCTATGGTTCATTTGCCAAGTGATTAAAAAAAAAAGATGGAGGAGGGTGTCTCTGAATTTTAATGGAAACACTGCCAATAGCATGGTGGGTAACCTAGGGCAAGACAGACTTTTTCTTCCTGAAATCACTCTTCTAAAGCTGAGACCGGAAGAGGAACCTTGCAGAAGTGCACTGTGACCACAGTTCTTGGCATGAAAGATAAACAATTTGCAGTCTCATGCCAAAAAGTATTTCCTTGCATTTACATTCATTACTTAGAATGATCACATTATTCATTTTTTTCCCCAGCACAGAAATTTGCATTTTGCACAAAATTTGCCTGGTGCAGCAGATCTTTATAGTTATGGAAACTGTCATCATTATCGGAATGTGCTGCTGCTCAACTCCCCAGACATAATTTAATATGGTGAGGAGAATATGACCTGCCTGGCTCTATGGGTGATCATATTTCTACTACTGCAGCAAGCTGGGCTTGTGTATTTTTCCTCACTTCAGTTGTTCTTCCCATAGTTCATGTAGGGAGGCACTTTGGCTTTTGAAACACTACATTTCTCAATATTTAAGCACAATTTATTGTCCTTATTTTTCAGAACCCATTAAATATAAGGGTCAGAACCCAGAAAATCTTATGTGCTGGATTTCTACCCTGTATGATTCTTTTCGTCCATGCTTTGCACTTATGTAGGAATATACATAATTTGGTCTGAAGAAGTATAGGAACAGTTGAGCACATTACTTCACCACTGGAAGAATAGGAACCAGGGAAAAGCATCAGCCTCTGCCACTTGGAGCACTAGAGGATGACGGAATGTCTTGTATATGCGGTCAGCTGTTCAGGATTTACTACTCAATTGGTTGTTCACAATCAGGGAAATGATTGGCTTCTTGGTTGTTTGTTGAACTTTCTTTCTTTATATGGTTAAATTATTTTGTTTTGATAAAAATAAAACTTAAAATGCAAATGTCTCACGTGATTTGTTAACATTTTAACCAAAACCCCTGCAAATCATATGCTTTATGAATTGGACATCTGATTATTCCTAATCATTGACCCAATGCCTCGTTGGCCGTATTGGTATCCCATTCCACTCAACAAAGGGATTAGGTCATGTCAAATGATCTCACTTTCTTGTGGTGCTTCCTTTTCACACATAGCTGGTTTGTCATTATCTGCCGTATTTTATAGTCTGTAACTTAGGAATCTGGTTTTAGATTCTTAAATGTAGCGAAACTCTGAAGCCACAGGAGGGCACGAACCACAGTGCAATAATCCAGAATCTTTTCCCCTTGGATCTGATGTTTTCTGGACATTTAGCATTATTCATTAACAGAGAAAACATCCTTAAATCAAAATCATAGCTTCTTATGAAGGTGATTTATGTACTCCTTGCAAGAATAAGTAGACTTACTTTTACAGCCCAACACAATGTTATTAGTCTATTTACATACCTCTTGAAGACACTTGAAGTCAGTGGGGCACAATTCATTGGAGGGAAAAGTGGGATTGAGGATATGGAAGGAACAGGTATACTAATTGATGGCTGTTAATAGCTTTTTTTCCCAAACTCACCAAACTGTAATCGCCGTTATTATAATTAATCTATTTGTTCCAAACTTCAGTCATTTGAGAACCATCTTAATGCTTTTTGCCATATGTATCAAGATGCCACATGTGGGTATATTTTTTACTTAATACTTTTATTTAAATTATCTCTGTGTTAAAGAAGCAATTATTGCCCTAAGCAATAACGTCTATGAAAACTTGTTGAATTTTCTAGTTAAGCATATTTTCAAATGTGCATTAAAATGTAGTAAAACTATCAAAAATTGTTCGTGTGCCAGTTAAATATCATCTTCATATTACCAGTGGTCTACCCAGTGCACTTGGGTAAACATTGAGCTAACCTAAACAGTATGTTTGCTGTTAGGTTTTCTAGTTATTCTAGCTTCTATGAAGCAGAGCTCTGTCTCCATTTTTTCTCCAAGGCAATAGAACTGGTGACCACAAACAGAATTGTGGGATTATTGGGCAAGTTTCTTTGGTCAAACTGTAGAGTTAAATAACTGACATTTCAAATCAAAGGATTTTGGTCTCAAAGGAATAATCACATAATGTTTTGTTGCATAAATATGTTTTTTGTTTGTTTGTTTGTTTGTTTTGGTGTTTTGAGTGTTGGCTGATTAGTCGGTGAGTACAGAATGATGTATAGGAATGCATAGTTAGGAATTCATGCCCAACCAGAAGCACCGACATAAGTTCTGCTGAAATAACTGCTTCCATACTTCTAAATGTGAGGGAAATGGATTTGGCTGTACTAAGAACCACAGAGAGCAACTTTCAAGTCTCCTTAGTGTCAGCTTGTTGATCTTTGGTCTGTGTATGCAGAAAGAATTGCTCAGTGGCATCTGCGACCTTTGTTTCCAGTGGTGACAGACACAGTCTGCCTTCAGTTTCCTTCAGTTTCTGCCAGAGGCAAATTCAACAGCCTCTACCATTGAGCATCTTGGGATTAGTCCATGGCTATTTCAGCCCAGAAATAGGTGAATTATTTTTCCGTGTGAGGTATGAGTGAATGGATATCTCATTCCTATTGGGAATGAGAGGTTTGTACCTGCAGCACCTGGGAAAGAGTGGCCCAGTTCTGTCTGTGGCCACAGAGATCTGGTTGCCTTCTGTGTGTATATTGTGTGCAATGGGGTATTAATGCAGCATGATTGAGGCTTCTTGGCTCCATCATACATGAAAGGCCAGATATCTAGCCTTGCTTTTTCTACATGATGTGTAAACCACAAATGCGAATACTCTAGTTGGACATATTTGCCTGAAGGAACCCTCCTTACACACACACACACACACACACACACACTGAACATATTGAAAACTTACTCAAAAGTCCTCCCCTTGTTAAAATAACTGGGCGGACTAGGGCCGATGAGTTAGGAAATGAGATAGCTATGTATATGGCCCAAAAGGGAGCTCCCTGGAGGCAGAGCCCATGGTGTCTTTATCTTGGTTTTCTTAGCTGCTGGAAGAGTGCCTGGCTGATAGCAGGCATTAGTGCACTTTTGCTGAGTAAACAAATGAAAATGGCTCACCGAGAGTAAATAGGGAAGAAAGAAAGAGTCTAAGATAAATAATATAGCCCAACCCCTTCCTTTTTTTTTTTTTTTTTTTGAGATGGAGTCTCACTCTGTTGCCCCAGACTGGAGTGCAGTGGTGTGATCTTGGCTCACTGCAACCTCCACCTCCCTGGTTCAAGCAATTCTTCTGCCTCAACCTCCCGAGTAGCTGAGATTACAGGTGCATGCCACCACACCGGGCTAATTGTTGTATTTTCAGTAGAGATGGGGTTTCCCCATGTCCTTAAACCAAAATCATAACTTCTTATGAAGGTGATTTATGTACTCCTTGCAGGAATAGGTAGACTTACAGCCCAACACAATATTATTAGTCTATTTACATACCTCTTGAAGACACTTGAAGTCAGTGGGGCACAATTCGTTGGAGGGAAAAGTGGGATTGAGGATACGGAAGGAACAGGTATACTAATTGATGGCTGTTAATAGCTTTTTTCCAAACTCATCAAACTGTAATCGCCATTATTATAATTAATCTATTTGTTCCAAACTTCAGTCATTTGAGAACCATCTTAATGCTTTTTGCCCTATGCATCAAGATGCCACATGTGGGTATGTTATTTACTTAATACTTTAAGTTATCTCTGTTAAAGAAGCAATTATTGCTCTAAGCAATAATGTCTATGAAAACTTGCTGAATTTTGAAGTTATTTTTGAATATGCATTAAAATGTAGTAAAACTATAAAAAATTGTTCATGTGCCAGTTAAATATCATCTTCAAATTACCAGTGGTCTACCCAGTGCACTTGGGGAAACATCAAGCTAACCTAAACAGTATATTTGCTGTTAGGTTCCCTAGTTATTCTAGCTCCTGTTAAGCAGAGCTCTGTCTCCATTTTTTCTCCAAGACAATAGAACTAATGACCACAGATGGAATTGTGGGTTTCTTGGATAAGTTTCTTTGGTCAAACTGTACAGTTAAATAATTGACATTTCAAATCAAAGGATTTTGGTCTCAAAGGAATAATCACATAAAGTTTCTGCCAGGTTGGTCTTGAACTCCTGACCTGAAGTGATGCATCCACCTCGGCCTCCCAAGGTGCTGGGATTACAGGCGTGAGCCACCACACCTGGCCGCAACCCCTTTCTTTATGAAGATCCATCTCATTATCAGAGATGAACAATGGCATTATTTATCCATTTCAGAATTGAGCAACTATTTCCCATTACTTACTCCATCTTGTTAGTTCAGCCAATAGTTGTTGAGTGCTTAAGTCTGTAGCAGGCACATGAGGACACAGGAGTGAAAAAGACATACAGGATCCATGGAGCTTTTATCTGGGGGCCGGGGAGGAAGTGTCATTTCAGGAGTCAGGCAGACACATATGTAAACTACATAATATCAGGTGGTGCTAAGGGTGAAGAACGTGAAGGGAATGTTAGAAAGTGTATCTTTACCCTAATTCAAAACAATGCAAATAAAATGTTTAAAAATTGTCCTCAGAGAAGAAGAAATCATTCTGTGCCTTAAGATGCGGCTCCTCCTCTGTTTCATGCCAGCGGCCTCATTTCTCCTTACGTGGAGCACAGAAGCTTGAAAGATGCTTCCCACTAGTCTTGTGCTTATAGTTTTTATTATCCTCCTGGTAGCTTCAATCCATGTCAGTGTCTTCTCTACCTGAGCATCGTAACTTGGGACTACTTTTGCTAAAAGGTAATTTCCAGGCACCTCAGCATAAAGGAAATGAAGCCATCTTTGATCCCACATAGCAAAGAAACCCAAGTCGACACTATTTCAGACCTAACTTCCTTGGGAGGAAACATCAAATATTTGATGCCTGATGTTGTCATTCCCAAATTCTTTTTCTCAAGAAAGATTAAGATATCATGCTTTAAGGCAGTGGTTCTCAGAGGGGGCAATTTTATTTCCCAGGCATCTGTATGCAGAGGGCAGGGATTCTGCTCAACGTCCTGCAGTGCATAACACAAGGCAGTTCCCATAACAAAGATGTATCCAGTCTATAGTGCCAGTGGTGCTGAGGTTGAGAAGCTCTGGTCTCAGGAGTTAGGGTGACAGTGTAGTGCCGGCCCCAGAAACAGCTCAGCCCTCATGCTGACGATGAGACTGGAGTGGAGAGAAAGACGTACCCTGGCAGGACCAGAGGCAGAGTCCAGGGCCCACAGTCCGGTATTTCTTCACAGCTGCATTAGGACATGTTTCTAGAGCCTACACACAGCAGGACATTAACTGATGAAAATTTAAACCCCAAAATCATCCCCCTGCCCTGCTCCATTCCACCTTGAGGAGAAAGAGCCAGGAGAAAGGATGACACGTCTATGGGAATAGATGCTGTTTATTGCTTTACCATCCCCAAGCACACTTGAACACTGAGTAGACACTAAGGAAATATTTACATAGGGAAGGATAGGATTTTGCTGTGAAAGTAGATGCAACCCAAACGCTCTACAAACTTCTATAGCCAACTGGAATGAAAAAGAATGAACATCAATGCTGGGCATCAAGTTGAGAATATCGAGAGTATTGGTTTGCTCCTTCTTCCTTTTAGGGGAAATCAAGGACCAGAGGGTTTTGCCCAAGCTTGAGTCAGAGGCAAAGTGGTGACTGACACCAGGACTTCACCCCTAAACTCCAACATTTTTGCCATGACACCACCGCCTTCTGCTTCCAAAATTTTCGATTATGCTCTACTGTCTTTCCCAGAAGTGGAAAGAAGGACATTTTTGTCAAGATTTTCTGCATCAGGGTTTGAAAATTTTGATGACTTTTTGGTTAACTGAAAATTACCCAAAAAGTCAAATTATCTAGACTGCTCATCCCCCAAATGTTCTAGTTAATCAAGGTTTGATTGTGTTTGTTTTGCAAAAAGAAAACTTCTCTCCTAAGACATTTAGACTCAAATAGATGTGCCCGGTGCTTATGTGGTCTCATAATTTATGCACTTGAGTTGCTGTTCCGTGGGCAATTTGGCAGGGATCACAGGCATAGACAAAGAAGATGTTAACAGCAAAAAAGACATCACCAGAAAGCCTTTGGAAGACAAACACTTCACATCTTCAATTATAAGACAACCTGATGCAGAGAGAGAATAAATTAATTTAAAAACCTCCTGCACAAAGAAAATAATGGAAAAATACATCACAAGTAGTTATCCCTTTTGTGCTAAAAACAAGTGATTCGGAGAAAATAACTGCATGGGGCTGAATGTGTTAGTCTTATAATCTTCTTCTAGTTTTAAATTCTTAGGGGAGAAACAGAGAATAAGAAAAAAGAAGCTTTCATTGTTGCAACAAACATTTATTGGATATTTAGTATGTTGCCAGGCACCAGGCTACACTTTCTGTGACTTTTTCTACTCTTAAAATTTCTTTCAATCATGTGAAAGAAACTTCTAGATGTCTCATTACTGATTCCAACAGTGGCTCTAGAAAGGCCATTTTTTTCTGAGGTTTTTGCAAAAACTGTTTTGGCTCAACTTAGAAGTGCAGCTGGGAATATCACTTGGTGTTTTTCCCCCTGGGAGCCTGAGTTCTCTGCGACTGGTTTATCCTAAGGTTTGGGGGCCACCCATTTGCAAGGAGAGGGCCTTAGATTACTAGAGATTATGAATATTTCAGGTTGAGTTCTCTGGGAAGTAGGCTCTGAAATGGAGCTCGGTGTGCCAGGGGTTTATTAGGGAGTTACCATGGACAACCACATCTGTGTAGAGGAGGAGGAAATGGATACAGGCAACAGCAGCCTTGGCCAACCCATGGGATGCTCTGCAGGTAGAATGGGCCTTTAAAGTTGGCTAGACCAGGACTTTAGACTCCTGCATTCATCAGTCACTGGATGTGGGCTGCCTGGGGCTACCTGAGAAAGTTGTGACCTTGAGGGAGGCAGCTCTTTGCAACTGAAGCAATCTCTGAAGGGACAGATTGCTGAAGGCTGCTTGCTGACAATCTTTCACTAAAGGGGCTCTGGGTGGCATATCATAGCATTCACTACTGTGAGGCTACATTGAGAACTGACCTACCTTCCTTCCTTCCTTCCTTCCTTCCTTCCTTCCTTCCTTCCTTCCTTCCTTCCTTCCTTCCTTCCTTCCTTTCCTCCTTCCTTTCTTCCTCCCTCCCTCCCTTCCCTCCTTCTTTATTCCTTCCTTCCTTCTTTCTTTTGTTCCATCCATGCATCCAACATGTATTTATTTTGTGTCTGCCATCTGCCAGGCACAACCTGATGGAGAAGATGTCATTAAACAAAATATTATACATTATTTATTTACAACTTGATGCATATTAGAAAGAGACCACACCAAGTGAGATGAGAGAAGATAATTGGGGGAACCAGGAACCAACAGAATCAGGGAATGTTTAGGCTGAACTCTGAGGAATGAATTAGGATGAAAAAGAAATGGGTTTTCCAGGTGGAGGGAGCTTTGAGTTGGAAGAATTGGCAGCACAATGGGGGTGGCCCAGGGATAGTGGGGAGGGGAGAGAAGGAAGAGATGAGACAAGATCTGGGGATTGCACAGGCAGAGCTCAGGAGTTTCATCCTAAACACTGGGACCAAAAAATGTATACTGTGTCTGGAGATCTAGGAATGAGGTTCTGCTGGGACCAGAAAGCTAGAAGTTAGTTTAAAATTGAAATGCACGCTCCTACCTACAAGGTTTATATTATTCTTGAAAATGGGAGCTAACTAAAATTAAAATAGCTTCATTCAGTGTGAGCTGCACAATATTCCACACAGACTCATTGGGTTTTTGTCTCAGCATCCCATTTTCCTGAGCTTTGTAATTCTCAAACCTCATCTCCATGGAATAATCCAAACTGTGAAATGAAACACTTACAGGGCCAGTCAACCACAAGATTTGAGAACTGCAGTCCATTAACCCTTGGATGAAGGAGTAGATGACTTGAATCATCTTGTAATTTTTGCCTTCCTGTAGGTGAAAAGATAAAAAAAGTCTCAAGACCACATCCAGATGAGTCCAAATACCTGCTGAAAACTGTTGTGTCTATGGAATTTACAGAGAAAGAAGTTTCTCTTCTGACTTACTTAGAAACAGAATTTTATTTTTTCTTATTTTTTTCAAATAGATAAGATGGTAAATTTTATGTTATATGAATATATGTGAATATATATGAACATATATATAATATATATTTTACCATTTTATCCACTCTTAAGCATATAGTTCAGTGATATTAAGTATAGTCATATCATTGCAAAACCATCCATCTCCAGAACTCTTTTCATCCTGCAAAACTGAAGCTTTGTAATCATTTAAACAACTCCCCAATCCGTCCTTTCAGGAAGATTTGACCTCCCTCTCCTTTCAGGAAGGAGGAGTTGGGGAGTTGTTTAAATTATTTCCCTGGAGACCCCTATTCTACTTTCTGTCACTAAGAATTTGACAACTCTACTCCCTCATGTAAATGGCATCATATAGAATTTGTCTTTTTGTGACTGGATTATTTCACTTAACATAATGTTCTCAAGGTTCATCCATGTTATAGCATATGTCAGAACTTCCTCTCTTTTAAAAATTGAATAATATACCATTGTGTGTATATACTGCATTTTACCATTCATCTGTTGATGGACAATTGGGTTGATCTTCATTTTCATGATTGTGAGTAATGCTGTGAACATGGATGTACAAATATCCTTTCACTTTCAATCTATTTGTGTCTTTGGATCTAAAGTGAGTCTCTTGTAGGCAACATGTAGATAGATCATGTTTTTAATGCACTTTGTCAATCTCTTTGATTGGAATGTTTATCCATTTACATTTAAAGTAATTACCAATAAAATCTACCATTTTGTGATTTGTTTTCTATATGCCTTATAGCTTTTTTTGTCCCTGATTTCCTGCATTACTATCTCTTTTGTGGTGAGGTATATATATATATATATATATATATATATATATATATATATATGTATATATATTTTATAGAGAGGGTCTCCCTCTGTTGCCCGGGCTAGAATGCAGTGGTGCAATCATAACTCATTACAGCCTCAATCTCCTGGGCTCAAGCTATCTTCTCACCTCAGCCTCCTGAGTAGCTGGTACCCCAGGCATGTACCACCACACCCACCTATTTTTTAATTTAATTTTTTTTTGTACTGAAAGTGTCTCCCTGTGTTGCCCAGGCTGGTCTCGAGTTCCTCTTGCCTTGGCCTCAAAGTGCTGGGATTACAGGCTGGAGCCACTGCACCCCACCTGTGTTGGTTTTTTGCAGTGAAATGTTTTAATCCCCTTCTTATTTTCTATTTTTTTTTTTTTAATTTCTGTTTCCAACTTTTACTTCAGATTCAGGCGATACATGTGCAGGTTTGTTACATGAGTAAATTGTGTGTCATGAGGGTTTGGTGTACAGATTATTTTGTCACCCAGGTAATGAGCAGAGTACTTGATAGGTAGTTTTTTGATTCGCACCCTCCTTCCACTCTCCACTCTCAAGTAAACCCTGGTGTCTATTGTTCTTTTTTTTGTGTCCATGTGGACTCAGTGTTTAGCTCCCACTTATAAGTGAGAGCATGTAGTATTTGGTTTTCTGTTTCTGTGTTAATTTGCTTAGGGTAATGGCCTCCAGCTCCATCTGTATTGCCACAAAGGACATGATTTCACTCTTTTCTACAGCTGTGTAGTATTTCATGGTGTGTATGTACCACATATTTTTTATCCAGTCTACTGTTGATGGGCATCTAGGTTGATTCCATGTCTTTGCTACTGTGATTCATGCTGTGATGAACATATGCATGCATGTGTCTTTATGGTGGAATGATTTATATTCCTTTGGGTATACACCCAGTAGTGGGATTGCTGGGTCAAGTGGTAGTTTTGTTTTAAGTTCTTTGAGAAATTTCCAGACTGTTTGAGGAAGAGAATTTAAAGGACTTGGGATCTGATACAATTTTAGAAACTTTGATTCATATTTGGTGTTTCTCCCTGCCACTCTCTACTCCCATCTTGTTGTCTCTCACTCGCTGTTCATTCCGAGAGAACAGTGGAGGAACATTTGAAAAACACACCTCTTCCGTCTTGAGGAAGAACAGGCTGTAACGACTTTGCAACCTTGCTTGGGCTTCACTCGGAACTCCTCACCTGCTTGGGTTGCTTTATTTTGTTCATCAGTTGCGGTCCTTATTTAACATAAAGTTTGAAAAGCTTAACCTTTTCAATTAGTAGCTGAGCTCTCCCCCATAGAGATCATCCAGTTAAAAACCCAATTCCTGGGTTGGTGTCTACGAGTTGTCTTTTATTTGGTTCTTATGAAAAAGGTCCATATCCAAGAAGGAGCACATCAGGGAAAAGCACCTCAAAATGTCCTGTCCTGAAAGTGTCTTCAGAAGATAACACTTCAGGCTTGGAGCCTGGGAACAGAAGGTGCCTATTGGTCTTTAATTAAGGAAACTGTTGCAAATGAAGGGCATTTAACATCTTAAACCACCAGTGGCTCAAAGGCAGCATGAAGCCCGTGGGTAACAAAGATGCATTTGTTGTCCCAGCTGTCCTGGTACCTGCATTGGCCTATACAGCTGACCTACAGCTAAATGCTTCCCAGCAGGGCAGATTATAAGTGATCTTGGACTCCCTGGGCCGTGACAACTCAATTTTCACAAGTGGCAAAGAAAGTCAAGCCACCGTCCCCTCCCGTGCGACACATCTGCCACAATAACAGAGCTGGAGAAGAAGCAGTCCTCTGTCAAGAGAGACCCCTAGACATGGGGACATGCAAGGAATGCTGAAGAATCAGAATGGCATTGTGCAGATTTCATTACTATTTCATCTGGGGGAGAAAGAGCCTATAAGGAGCAGGAAAGAAAACCCCTACAGATTGTGCTCTGATTTTATAACCAGATTGTTGGAAATTACTGACAGATTGAATAAAATAATATGCTTTGGAGCAGGAGGGACCATAAAGGTGGAAATTTAATGGACTTCTATCCTAAACCTAGGAGCTAGGGGGTAGGGGAAGGTATATTATTAATCACCACTGTGGTCACGCCTGGTGGTTTCATGTGCAGTGAGAGGAAATGTAGCTTTCAATTACATACATATGAATTTCAAATAACTACCTGGTGCACCAGAGAGGAGAAAGCGTGCAGACCAGGAGCTGTACCCCATGTGTGTATGCACTTGAGCAGAACCACACCACCCTGTAAAAAATGCAATTAGAGAACGGGGTGGGGGTGAGTGCCATGGGTGGGGGGTAAAGCCGTAATCTGTGAGGGCCCCACCTTATCTGTTCTCTTTGAAGCACATGTTCTTTTTCTTCCTGCAAAGTGCTTGCAATAGCCCTGGCCTGAATGGATTTCAGATCTGCCTTGAATATGAAATACCTCTGGATGCATTCAACCATTTTCTACCCTGAAAGTCAGAGGGACAAATGGTGGATTGTGTGTGGCCTTAAATGATATTTCAGGAGTTCACTAAATGTCAAGATAAGATTAGGGGTAGCCTAGGAAGGGAATTCTCCTAATTAATGGGAATTCTTTAGCATACAGTGTTGCAAGATCCTCCTTTGTTAAGCTTCCAGAGTTTTTTCCTCTAGTGTTCAAACAAAAGACAAGATTTTTGTGTTGGGGTTGTTGTAAGAATTATTGAGGTTTTTCTTTAACAAGAAATACTTTTACTTTCACGGAGAAGAGACCCCCCCCCAAAATTAAAAAAAAAAAAACTTTATCTTGCTTGTTTGCGTTTGAATAGCTACTGTGAGTCCAGCCTGTGCTGGACATCGGAGTCCTAGAGGTCAATAAAGACATGTCCCCAGTCTCAGAAAGTGTATTTCAGTCCCAGTGTAGGCACAAAATAAGGTCTGCTGAATTATATTGCCTAAGCTGGAACTCTAGCACGTTCATTGATTCATTCAACAAACCTTTCAAAGGCCTCATATAGGCAGACTAATAGTCAACTAGCCACCAGATTAAAAAAAAAAAAAGGATTGAATTAGAATCAATTCTATCACCGGATTAAAAAAAAGGATTGAATTAGAATCAATTCTATCTGTGACTAAACACGCAGGCTTTTTACTCAGACAGACCTGGACTTGAGTTTGGCTCTGCTGTGAATCTGTCTGGTTTTGCAATTTCTCCATGCCTCAGTTTTTCCTTCTATACAATGGGGACAGGAAGAACCATCTCCCAGGTTTATTGCATTAAATGAAATACTAATGCCTACTGTTTAGTACTGTTCTGAGTGCTTTGCATCTGCTGTTAAATATGAATGACTTATTTCCTCAGCTGCTTCTGATTGAACCTGGAGTGTTTATTCATGATTTGGGGGCATACGGCTCTTTGATACCTTAAAAGTGATTGAGAACCTCAAAGAGTTCCTGTTACACAGTCTCTATTACAAAATAGCTACCCATATTTATTGTATTATAAATTAAAACGGAAAGCAGTTGAAACCACTTGTTAATTCATTAAAATATAACAATAATAAACCCATTACATGTTTTAAAATAAAAAACATTTTGACAACAAGGATTTAGTAAAAACAGGGCATTGTTTTCCACGTTCTGCATATCTTCTTTCATGTCTGTTGTAAATCACATTTCATGTAGTCTCTCAAAAACTCCGCGGTGAGCTTCTAAGAGAATCTGAGTATAAAGGGCCAATATCTTAGCATTATTGTGATGATCATGAGCCAAACTCCCCGACAGGGTCTGGGGGACCTCAGGTCACACCTTGAGCACCCCTGTATTAAGTCACTTGCTCCTCAACACAACCCTCCAGGGTAAGTGCTATTTTCATTCCCATTTCATAGATGAGGAAATAAAGGCACAAACGTTTAAGGAGCTTGCCCAAGGCTACGCCATTAAGAGTAGCAGAGCTGGCGTTGAGACCCAGCTGCTTGTCCTCAGGGTCTGTGTCCCCACCACCACACCATGGTTCACGCAGAGAACCCAGAACAGTGCTGGCCGCAGGAAGCTCTGGGCCAACGTGAGCAGCTGGACGTCCTTCTGTGATGAAGGTGATATCACCCCATTCTCTGACGGTCAGTTCACTTCCTACCGAAGGCACTGGCATAGCTCTTTGAAATCCATGTACAGGGCTTTGGAAATAGCCACTCATAATCTGAACATTTCTTCGATTGCCTGAGTGTTCGTTCTAAAGCATCTACAGGGCCTGCAGCCACTCACAGAGGAAGACTATGTCTGTCTGATCACCTAGAAACCATTAGAATCCCCCTGGCTATCAGGGCAGCTCTCCTCACCTTGTGGTGAGGCCAAACCCTCATGCACGTTTGCAGACAACAAAGAAAGCGGGTACATTGAAGGGAGAATGTGGAAAATACAACTTCAGCGTAGACCTCTCCTGCTTTATCTCATGTGACCAAAAAGGTTGGGAGTTGATTGAAATGACTTGCATCTGGGACTACACCAGGAGGCCGAGCAGACACAGGAGTGTTTCTCACTCTTAAAAAAAAAGTCCATATACCATTTACTCTTTTCAGCTCAAAATACTCCACAGACTTTGCAACTTACCTCTTCCCATTTGCCCTTTAAAAGGGGTGGGGGGTGGGGGAGAAAAAGGAGAAGTGGGGGAAAGCCACATTAGAATTCATGGGAAGAAATGAGATTGTTTTTAAGACACAGGCACCTGGATTTCTTTGTTTAATTAGCATCAGTGAATTACTAATTCAGTGCAAAAAAGCATAGCTCTTTGTCATATAAAAAATCATCAATACCACAAGAGACCCTCACAAACCAGGATGATGATAACTTACTTATATTTGCACAGTGCTTTGCAATTTACAAGGCCCTGTTCTGTACTTCACGGATTTAACTCTGTTAACTGTGTGGAATGGAGTTTTTGCCCGGGCTGGAGTCAGCAGGACAGAGATTTTACTTCCTCACCATCACGCCCCAAATTATGGAGAAACACTCCAGATTTAATCAGAAGTGCCTGGGACAAGAAGTCATTAATATTCAGCAATTTTTAAAATTGCATTCCCAAACTATGTCAAACTTTTTGAGAATTCACCTTGAAGAATCAAGAGGTGCAGGCCCAGCTCTGGGGAGTGATCCAAGCAGGGTCTTCTGTGAGCTTCGTTCTTTTCCTTAATTGGATGGAGCTATTCACTACGGTGAGGTGACCCATCTGTTCTGATTTGCTTAGGACTTCCCCACTTTTAGCACTGAAAGTCCAGTGTCCTGGGATCCCCCACTTCCAAGTCCCAGGCAAACCAGGATGATTGGTCAACCTACGTGCGACAAATGCCTGAAAGTATCACACACTCCGAGTCTACACCCCTCTTTTCTTCATCTCCGTGGTTTTTCTCCTGGCAGAGTTGCTTGGAGCTTCACATTTGACAAGTGCATTTGGTTTTGCTGGCCAGGGCTGGCCTTACAGCCTAATCCAGGACCTGTGCACCTCCAGTCTTCCTTTCCCAGCTCTGTCAGAGCAGTGGGGCACACTCATCCTCTTTGGGGGATATCCCCTTAGTGTGTCAGTCCCTACCAGAGCCAAGGGGCAGTAGAGGCTCTTGTTCCTCCTCTGCCTCCCTGTGGCAATGGCTCAACCACCTGTCTTTGCTTGGCCAATCTTATACTGTCAGTGAGGACTTGGAATCTTGGGAGTGACAGGTAAAGACTTTGGGACCACTGGAGCCTGCTCATGACATGAAGGTGGAGTTCTGAGTGTACAGCAGAAGAGCCGGCTGCGGGGTCCAGATTCGTGGTCTCTGTGGCGACTCAGCTTCCCTGGAACTGGCTTGCTTTCTGAGTCCGATGCATGAACATTTTTCTCAGTTCTGTGAGCTCATTGATGTCCTGCTGATCCATTCCTTCAATGCTTAAGCAAGCCGGAGTCAGTTCTGATGGCTGCAACTTAGAACCCTGCCAGCTATGCTGGGTCAACAATGGTAACATTATCCGTCTCCACCAACTAGTTTTATCTATCAATTTATCTATCCACCCATCTATCCATCCAACCAGTCATCCATCCTTCTATCCCCATTAATATCCTACTCCAGTCCCTTTTCCCTCTGCCCCACTGACCACCATACAGATGTGTTAATCATTTGTTTTCATTTTTGCAAAATGTGTATTATTGCTTTGTATGCATATACACATAGATATACAAATATTAAGTGTATCTCTTGATGGACCTCACATATGTCTATACTCACAGCCACCAACAAGATCAGGATACAGAAGACATCCAGTACCCAGAAAGGTCTCTCATGCCCCATCAGTACATTACTATCTCCCCCATCCAGAAGTAACCACTTTCTGACATCTATCACCATAAATTTTGGGCATGTATTTTTTATGTACATACATGGTCTTGTTATATATCTTGCCTGTTTCTTCATATTTTTCAAGCCCTATGTTGTTAAAACCCAATGTGTTGCTAGGTTTTCACCTTGGCAACTCCTGACTTCTAACTCATGTGTACTACTCAGCAGGCAGGCTTCACCTGCTTAGCCTCGTCCATCCCCCAAGCTGCCTCCACGGCTGGTCACGGCGTTGTGGTCATCTCCGGAGTCCTCATGCGTGGGAGTCTGCTGGATTTCTCAGTTTGCCGACACTCCAGAAGGTCAAGTTTTAAACCTGGGAGATGTGGGGGAGGGAGATTAATGGGTGAGCCTTTTTTTGTATTATGTCCTTGATGTGTTTGCTGAATCTTCAGTACCTCCCAGACAAGGGTGGTGTGGCCACATTCTGGATATAGAATGCTCCTCCCAGCCTTCTATCTGATGCATGGCGCCTGCCACTTCCTCTTAGGCGTGCTGCAGGATGACACTAGTGAGCCACAAGAAGGTCAAGTGTGTTCACTGGTCCTTCCTGTGAGGGGCTGCTCATCCTTCCTGACACAAAGCAGCTTAGAAATCCTAAGAAAAGTAAAGAAAGCCGCAGAGAGGAAACAAAAGTGAGGGAGAGTAAAGCCAAGTTTGCCTGTAAAATCTTTCATGTTTTCTCATTATGTGTCATCTGGCTGGGAACATGGTTCTCACAGCCCAGGAGGGCACAACTTGCTTTTATTTGGCTTCAGAGGCATCCAGTTTGTGAAAGTTTATGGGAGCATTGCAGAAATGTGTTTTCTCTGTGGAGCCAAAAGTTTGTGGACAAAATAGACCAAAAGACAAAGACCGTGGAAGTGTCTGACCCACCCCAATGGAGCCGACTTGCTTAGGAAACAGAAAATCCTTCTCATCCTGTGCAATTTTAGAAAGATCAGGAAGGCTGTACTGAGGAGGATTTCAGAGCTGAAGCTGATACAAAAAGAAAATAAATGAATGAAAGAAAATAATCACTGTCATCTGAGTACAGCATGAAAAATATCAACATGACCCGGATTTCATAACTCAAACCAGATGAAAAAAAAACTTCACACCCAACCCCATACCAATTCCTCTGATTTCTTTCTTTTTTTTTTGTTTTCTTGAGACAGAGTCTCACTCTGTCTCCCAGGCTGGAGTGCAGTGGCGTGTCTCGGCTCACTGCAACCTCCACTTCCCGAGTTCAAGAATTCTCCTGCTTCAGCCTCCCAAGTAGCTGGGATTACAGGCACCACCCACCATGCCCAGCTAATTTTTGTATGTTTAGTAGAGACAGGGTTTCGCCATGTTGGCCAGGCTGGTCTCTAGCTCCTGACCTCAAGTGATCCACCCATGTCAGCCTCCCGAAGTGCTGGGATTACAGGTGCGAGTCACCGCGCCTGGCCAATTCCTCTGATTTCTAATCAATTTTTGTGGAGGTGGCATTTACAGAGTTCATGGGGGTGGAGGGGACTGTGACAGTGCAACCAGCTCCAAGGCACACAGCTGCCAGGAGGGACAGTGGGGGTGATGGGCCCAGGCTCCAGAGTTAGGCAGGAAGGGAGCCGAGTCTGTATCTTTCCATGTATCATCTACGTGATTTTGGGAAAATTACCTACCTTCCCAGACCTTCAATTCTACATCTGTAAAATGGGGTTATAATTGCAGGTCCTTCACAGAGTTAAACACTCATGAAATTCTGGAAGCAAAGAGGCATCAGAGAGCCTGACACGCTGAGGTGCCCACTGAATGTGAGCTCTGTGTTCACAGGACAAGCTACAAATTCCCAGTGGGGAGTGACCACGGAAACCCTGGGTCAAGGTGAGTGATGCTGGAGCCACTTGAGGTCTGTCCCCAGGGAGGTACTGCACATTTTCCCTTTCAGGTAATATGCCCATCCACTTCTAGACACTTGTCCTACAGAAACAAGCGCACGGAGACTTTTGTAGGAGGATGCAGCACTGTTTGTAACAGTGACTGAGTGGGAATAACCTAAATGTCCATCCAAAAGTCAATGTTAGATAAGCCATTGTGTGTTCATTCAATGGATACTCTGCAGTGTCCAAAAGAACAAGTAAACCCATAAGTATGGCATGGAAGGGTGACTGGGTCCAAAAAGAAAAGTGTATACAAGTATTAATAAGATGTCTGCATTTTTTTTTTTTTTTTGAGACAAAGTCTTGCTCTATTGCCCAGAGGCTGGAGTGCAGTGGCGCCATCACAGCTCACTGCAGCCTCGACCTCCTAGGCTCAAGTGATCCTCCCACCTCAGCCTCCTGAGTGGCTGGGACCACAGGTGCACACCACCATGCCCAGCTAATTAAAAAAAAAATTTTTTTTGTAGGGATGGAGTCTTGCTTTGTTGCCCAGGCTGGTCTCAAACTCCTAGGCTCAAGTGATCCTTCCACCTCATCCTCCCAAATTGTTGGGATTACAGGTGTGAGCCACTGTGCCCAGCCCAGATATTTGCATTTTTGTAGAAATAAGGAAGAAACAATACTGTGTTTAAGTTGAGTATAGAAGAACGTAGTGAGAAGAATGTTTATCAAACAGCTGGTGGTGATTTTCTGGGAAGAAGGTGGTATCCTAAGTAACATGGTCATGTAATTGGTCCACATGGGGTACTTTGGGAAATGAAAGAGGCAGGCACTTTGCTAAAGCTGTGCAATGGGTACTGACCTGCAGCCACGCAGGCAATCTGGGAGACATCATAGAGGACTTACCCTTTGTTCGCAGAGCACTCAGGACTCTTGTTTGTTAGTGGCAAATCCAAGTCAAATATGCTTGGTTCATATTCCCTTTCCCTGAGTCCAGCATTCACTGGGACTGTGAATAAGCTGGGACTGGACAGGGGAGGTGGGACCTTTTTTATGAGAACCTCAGAGATGAGAGCCAGCTCCTGGGGGATGCAGTGTTGACCAAGTTGCTGTGGGAGGCAGGGAGAACAGATGTTGGGAAGGTCAAACACAGAGACGTCTGCCTTGCAGTCCACTGTGTATCTGGATAGCATGCGAATGTATAAGGCTGAATGTTATGGGGAAATCTAGCTGGTAGAGGTGAGCACTGGGACAAAGGGGACCTTTCGTGAAGTCCCTGTGTGTGATGCCGGAGGCATCTGAGGACTTGGGGAACCCTCCCCCCCGCCCACTATGAGAAATGCAACAGCATTATCAAAGAGAGGAGAAGAAAGGGAGGAAGATGGGCCAGGGATCTTGAAAGGATGTGTTTTTTTCCCTGCACTGGGTGTGCGAAGGAACTGTGCTTGAAGGGCCAGCAGTGGGAATGTGTGAGCATGTGGTGCCCTGGCTAGTTTGCTTTCCTTGATTGGAAGCAGCTGTGGGCCTTTGACTTTTGAGAGGGACAGAAAGTTTGGTGTCTTTATGGTGTTAGAGGTTATGCCCGAAGATTTCCTGCCTTCTGGGCCCCACTGAATTGGAACCATTTTTCATCCCACTCAGACATCCAAGACTTACAGGGTTCTAAAGAGGTCCCCGAATGCCCCTCTAAATCAATCTCCAGACGTTTTCTCCCTGGGAGTGTTCAAACGATTCAATTATGGTGTGAAACTTTCATAGCCAGACCTCACAAGCTCCTTCCCTCTCTCCCCTCCCAGCGATTTGGGTCACTCATGATTCTGAGCAGAGAAACTATCCCTTGGAAATCTTTCATGATCTAATTCTCAGGGGCCCTGGTGTAAACAGGAGCCTTAAAGCCAGGTCCCAGAAGATACTAGAATGATCATCAGCTTAGGAGACAATGATTCTGAACTCACCTGGACCGTTTCCTTACCTGTCAATTGGGAAAAACAATAGTAGCTTTCTTAGAAGGTTATTTTTTCTTTTTTTTAACAAATGTTTTTACTTAAATACATTTTTAATTTTAAAGTCACTTTAGAGTTACAGAAAAGTTGCAAAGAAAGTACAGGGAGTTCCTGTAAGCCTCTCACACAGGTTCTTCTCTTGTTGTATGTATGTCATCTTATATTTCTGTAGTGCGTCTGCCACAGCTGCAAAGCTAACATCGGCACATTACTATTAACTGAACTCCACGGCTAATTCAAACTGCACTCACTTTTTCCTAATGTCCCTCTCTGGTCCAGGGTCCCATCCAGGACACCACCTTACATTTAGTTTTCTCCTTAGGCCTTTTTGATCTGTGACAATTTTCTCAGACTTGTCTTGGTCTTGATGACATTGACAGTTGTTTGTTTTTTTTTTTGTTTTTTGTTTTTGTTTTTTTGAGGTGGAGTGTCGCTCTGTTGCCTGGGCTAGAGTGCAGTGGTGTGATCTTGGCTCACTGCAACTTCTGCCTCCCGGGCTCAAGCTATTCTCCTGGCTGAGCCTCCCGAGTAACTGGCATTACGGACACCTGCCACCACGCCTGGCTAATTTTTGTATTTTTAGTAGAGACAGGGTTTCTCCATGGTGGCCAGGCTGGTCTCAAACTCCTGACCTCAAGTGATCTACCTGCCTTGGCCTCACAAAGTGCTGGGATTCAGACGTGAGCCACTGTGCCCGGCCTACATTGACAGTTTTAAAAGGTATAGTCAGGTGTTTTGTGGAATGTCCCTCAATTTGGGTTTCTGCAAGATGTTTTCCTCGTATTAGACTGAGCTTATTGATTTTGGGGAGGAAGCTGTCAGAAGGGTAGTGAGCTTCTCATTAGCCTATCAGAGGTCCAGGCTGTCAGTGGTAATGTTGGCTTTGATCATATAGGATTATATTGAGAATTCAGTGACATCACCCAAGTCAGGTGCTTAGGGCACATAGCAAACCCATGGTTAGACAAATGGGTTAATTGAGTGAGTGGTTGTTGAGGATTTTGACTTTGTCAGGTAATGTGTCGGTTTCAGACAAAGAAGAATCAGACCTGATTCCTGTCCTCAAGGACCCTTTGGCCTGAGGTGTCGATGCATCCTTCATCTCCCATCCAGTGACCTTGATCCACTTTGCTTTGTTCAGCTGCTTTCCAGCGGTCACTTCCTGCTTGGAGTTAGGGCTATAGGTGTTGGCAACTGGGGTGTGTAGAAAACCAGAAAGTGAAGAACTGTGGCAATTTCTGGCTGGGGATGAAAAGCCCAGTAAACAAAGGGACAGAGTCTTTCAGAGAGTGATGGCTCAGCACGCAGCGGGGAAAGTGAACCACAAGAAGGGAGGAGATTCTCAGGGGAGCAATGTGGCCCAAACAGACATCTGCTGTGGATCTTTTAAGACCTTCCTATGTAATGTGGCAGGATCCCACCAAACGCCAATTCTTGGTTTTCTTGTATGGACAATGAGGACAGTGACATTTGACTGGCTTTTCTCAGAAAGTTCTACTCAACCTAAGTTGAAGTCCAAGACCTTTGGGTACACACAGGTGCAAAGCCAAAGCTCCAGCCCTCAAGAAGCTCACAGTCTCAGAATGTTGTAAGGCTCCAAAGGCCCAGCGTATGGCCATGGAAGTCCTGCGGCCACTGAGTGGCTGGCTGTGCAGAACGAGGAAAAACCTCCTTCATTTTTTACAAGAAATAGGTGCTTTTTAAAGGACAAGCCTCCAACCAAGCCAACAACATGGTCAGCGTGTCTCCTCAGAACTCCTATGAATCATGTCCTCATGCTTTTCCATTGAAATCTCTTAGGAAACAGCTCAGCAATTTGCTTCAATTCTGCAAATTTCATGGTTTCAAAGAAGGCATCTAAAGAATTCCTGATGCTTGTTTTGTTGGGTTCTTTTGCTCCAATGAACATCTGGTTGAAGTCCAATGGTTTCTGTGGCTGAGGAAGAAGCAGTGATGTGTATGTGTGCACATTGCCTTTTGCTCTTTTCAATGATTGGAACATATTTAGTCACACCCTTCTAATCAGTAAAGAGCCCACAGCACATTTAGGGCTGTAGGTGAACCACGGAGACTAGGGAAAACCAGTTTTGTTTTTTTTACTTTTGAGGAAAAGTGGAAGATGCTAGCTTAGCACTACGCTTGGCCTGATCTCTTAGGACTTATAAATGCTCCAAATCTTACCAAAGAGCCTCTCAGCACTGTGCTGCCCAGCAGGGCTGTATGCAACATCTCCAAGTGGCACCATATTGCACAGTGCATGTGCTCAAGCTCCAGAAGTTTTAAATTTATGCTGTTTACAAATTGCATTTATGTTAGCCACTGTTTTCCATGGAAAAATCCAAACCCCAGAGTAACATTAAACAGTCTTACAGCAAATCTACAAGATAATAGAAAATCAGAGGGCTCTACACTCTTTTTTCCTCCTCCTCCATTGATGAGAAACACAAGTTCTGCTTGGAGAAGGCAGATGGCCTCAAAAGGATAACACACATGAAAAGGTGCAAACCTGAGCTTTCATTTGTAGACATGTTGGTGCATCTGAACAGAATCCATGTGTGGAACCAGGTATACTTAACTCATTAAAGGTTCCTGCCATGCGTATTAGTTACTAGGGTCAATGGATTCCCTGTTCTGTCTGAGCTTATGAGTTGGGTTTTGTCCTTTGTAAGCCACGGTCTCCTCTGAGTATTATACACAGTGCTTGGCGTACAAAGGGTTGCTCAGGAAGGTTTGTTGTCTGGCCCGCTGAATGCTCTAAAACGCACAGTCCACTGGACAAGGGTTTTCCAACCTTGGCATATTGACATCAGGGCCAGATCTTTCTTTATAGGGGCTGTCCTGTGTGTTGCAGGATAGTGAGCCGGGTCCCTGGGCTCTACCCTTTAGATTGCAGCAGCCAGCAACACTCCCTCCATATTAGTTGTGACCATCAAAAATGTTTGCAGACATTGGTAAGCATTCCCTGGGGGTCAAATCATCCCCAGCTGAGTACCACTGATGTACATAAATCTACAATTCTAATTTTGAATGATTTATTGACCATCTTCTGTAAAAAAGACTGGATTGGATGAGAACACCAAAACATAAAATAAGATGAAATGAAAGTCAAGATTTTGCTGCCCAAACTACTTATGATTTAGAAGAGATTTGCCATCCTCAAATGCTGAAGTGGAGCCAAGCCATGTGCATTCCAGGGGCTTCTGGGAGATAAACTGGTTTCGTTCATCCAAAGTCATCAGTCACCATTCACCCACTTTTCTGTTTGGAGTTATTTAATTTCTTCTTGAATGCTTCCCATCTTGCTCAAATTTGCACCCTGTCTCTGTCCTTCTCTCTCTTCAAAATGAAGGAGGTTGAAGTAGGTAGAAGTTTGCTCATCACCCTAATCGCACTTATTTATTTAGAACAGCAAAATCCTCTCGAGATGACGAATTTGCTTTCTGCCAAAGTTATGCAGCTGACTGTTTATAACAGATCCTGTAATTAATTGGATTTTGTCACTAGAATGCATGCTTTTTTCCCTTTGCTTTGCAGGTGTGAAAATCTCAGAAATGGCCTTGCAAGGTTGTAGCTTCCAGCCACGTTAGCCAGAGGGGACCAGACCTTCATCACCTTCACTTTTTTTTTTTCTTTTTTTTTTTTTTTTTGAGATTTTGAATCAGAAGCATGTTATAATTTAATTTATGATTTATGTTTCAAAGATAACCGCAATGTAACCACCCAACAGGTTCATGTTGCCTGCTGCCTAGACAAGGCCAATTTATCAAGACAGGGGAATTGCAATAGAGAAAGAGTAATTCATGCAGGGCCAGCTGTATGGGAGACTAGAGTTTTATTATTACTCAAAATAGTCTCCCTGAGAATTTGGGGATTAGAGTTTTTTTTTTTTTTTTTTTTTTTTTTAGTCTTTTTTTTTTTTTTTCTTTTTTATTGATCATTCTTGGGTGTTTCTCGCAGAGGGGGATTTGGCAGGGTCACAGGACAATAGTGGAGGGAAGGTCAGCAGATAAACAAGTGAACAAAGTTCTCTGGTTTTCCTAGGCAGAGGACCCTGCGGCCTTCCGCAGTGTTTGTGTCCCTGGGTACTTGAGATTAAGGAGTGGTGATGACTCTTAACGAACATGCTGCCTTCAAGCATCTGTTTAACAAAGCACATCTTGCACCGCCCTTAATCCATTCAACCCTGAGTGGATACAGCACATGTTTCAGAGAGCACAGGGTTGGGGGTAAGGTCACAGATCAACAGGATCCCAAGGCAGAAGAATTTTTCTTAGTACAGAACAAAATGAAAAGTCTCCCATGTCTACCTCTTTCTACACAGACACAGCAACCATCCGATTTCTCAATCTTTTCCCCACCTTTCCCCCCTTTCTATTCCACAAAACCGCCATTGTCTTCATGGCCCGTTCTCAATGAGCTGTTGAGTACACCTCCCAGATGGGGTGGTGGCCGGGCAGAGGAGCTCCTCACTTCCCAGTAGGGGCGGCCGGGCAGAAGCGCCCCTCACCTCCCGGACGGGGCGGCTGGCCGGGCGGGGGGCTGACCCCCCCCACCTCCCTCCCGGATGGGGCGGCTGGCCGGGCGGGGGGCTGACCCCCCACCTCCCTCCCGAACAGGGTGGCTGGCCGGGCAGAGGGGCTCCTCACTTCCCAGTAGGGGCAGCCGGGCAGAGGCGCCCCTCACTTCCCCGACGGGGCGGCTGGCCCGGCGGGGGGCTGACCCCCCCACCTCCCTCCCGGAGGGGGCGGCTGGCCGGGCAGAGGGGCTCCTCACTTCCCGGTAGGGGCGGCCGGGCAGAGGCGCCCCTCACCTCCCGGACAGGGCGGCTGGCCGGGCGGGGGGCTGATCCCCCCACCTCCCTCCCGGACGGGGCGGCTGGCCGGGCGGGGGGCTGACCCCCCACCTCCCTCCCGGACGGGGCGGCTGGCCGGGCGGGGGGCTGACCCCCCCACCTCCCTCCCGGACGGGGCGGCTGGCCGGGCGGGGGGCTGACCCCCCCACCTCCCTCCCGGACGGGGCGGCTGGCCGGGCGGGGGGCTGACCCCCCACCTCCCTCCCGGACGGGGCGGCTGGCCGGGCGGGGGGCTGACCCCCCCACCTCCCTCCCGGACGGGGCGGCTGGCCGGGCGGGGGGCTGACCCCCCCACCTCCCTCCCGGACGGGGCGGCTGGCCGGGCGGGGGGCTGACCCCCCCACCTCCCTCCCGGACGGGGCGGCTGGCCGGGCGGGGGGCTGACCCCCCCACCTCCCTCCCGGACGGGGCGGCTGGCCGGGCGGGGGGCTGACCCCCCCACCTCCCTCCCGGACGGGGCGGCTGGCCGGGCGGGGGGCTGACCCCCCCACCTCCCTCCCGGACGGGGCGGCTGGCCGGGCGGGGGGCTGACCCCCCCACCTCCCTCCCGGACGGGGCGGCTGGCCGGGCGGGGGGCTGACCCCCCCACCTCCCTCCCGGACGGGGCGGCTGGCCGGGCGGGGGGCTGACCCCCCACCTCCCTCCCGGACGGGGCGGCTGGCCGGGCGGGGGGCTGACCCCCCCACCTCCCTCCCGGACGGGGCGGCTGGCCGGGCGGGGGGCTGACCCCCCCACCTCCCTCCCGGACGGGGCGGCTGGCCGGGCGGGGGGCTGACCCCCCCACCTCCCTCCCGGACGGGGTGGCTGGCCGGGCGGGGGGCTGACCCCCCCACCTCCCTCCCAGACAGAGCGGCTGGCCGGGCAGAGGGGCTCCTCACTTCCCAGTAGGGGTGGCCGGGCAGAGGCGCCCCCCCCACCTCCTGGACAGGGTGGCTGGCCGGGCAGGGGGCTGATCCCCCCACCTCCCTCCCGGACGGGGCGGCTGGCCAGGCGGGGGGCTGATCCCCCCACCTCCCTCCCGGACGGGGCGGCTGGCCGGGCGGGGGGCTGACCCCCCCACCTCCCTCCCGGACGGGGCGGCTGGCCGGGCAGAGGGGCTCCTCACTTCCCAGTAGGGGCGGCCGGGCAGAGGCACCCCTCGCCTCCCGGATGGGGTGGCTGGCCAGGCGGGGGGCTGACCCCCCCACCTCCCTCCCGGACGAGGCGGCTGGCCGGGCAGAGGGGCTCCTCACTTCCCGGTAGGGGCGGCCGGGCAGAGGTGCCCCTCACCTCCCGGACGGGGCGGCTGGCCGGGTGGGGGGCTGACCCCCCCACCTCCCTCCCAGACGAGGAGGGAGGACGCTCCTCACTTCTCAGACGGGGTGGCTGCCGGGCGGAGGGGCTCCTCACTTCTCAGACAGGGCGGTTGCCAGGCAGAGGGTCTCCTCACTTCTCAGACAGGGCGGCCGGGCAGAGACACTCCTCACATCCCGGACGGGGCGGCAGGGCAGAGGTGCTCCCCACATCTCAGACGATGGGCGGCCGGGCAGAGACGCTCCTCACTTCCCAGATGTGATGGCGGCCGGGAAGAGGCGCTCCTCACTTCCTAGATGGGATGGCGGCTGGGCAGAGACGCTCCTCACTTTCCAGACTGGGCAGCCAGGCAGAGGGGCTCCTCACATCCCAGACGATGGGCAGTCAGGCGGAGACGCTCCTCACTTCCCAGACGGGGTGGCTGCCAGGCAGAGGCTGCAATCTCGGCACTTAGGGAGGCCAAGGCAGGCGGCTGGGAGGTGGTTGTAGCAAGCCGAGATCACGCCACTGCACTCCAGCCTGGGCGCCATTGAGCACTGAGTTAAAGAGACTCCGTCTGCAATCCCGGCACCTCGGGAGGCCGAGGCTGGCGGATCACTCGCGGTTAGGAGCTGGAGACCAGCCCAGCCGACACATCGAAACCCCGTCTCCACCAAAAAAATACGAAAACCAGTCAGGCGTGGCGGCGCACGCCTGCAATCGCAGGCACTCGGCAGGCTGAGGCAGGAGAATCGGGCAGGGAGGTTGCAGTGAGCTGAGATGGCAGCAGTACCGTCCAGCTTCTGCTTGGCATCAGAGGGAGACCGTGGAAAGAGGGGAGGGGGAGAGGGGGGAGGGGGAGGGGAGAGGGGAGAGGGGAGAGGGGAGAGGGGAGAGGGGAGAGGGGGGAGGGGAGAGGGGGGAGGGGAGAGGGGGGAGGGGGACCACCTTCACTTTTTAATTGGCTTTTGACGTTGGACATAATTTCTTAATGACACAGCCATCTCCTCTGTTGAATCTGCACAGCTTTGAATGTTCATTACGCTACAGAGTTGGTCTCAGCTTATTTTGGAATTATTGTTTCTCCAAGCTTACTTAGACAACCTCTGGCCTCCTTTTTGGGTTATGTAATTATTTTCTCATGCAGCCCATAACTTGCTTCCCCACATGTCTAAGGCTACTGCTAACCATGAGATCTTATTCATAACTCTATTGTGAGACAGAACAAAGGCACCCAGTCTACATAACCTCGCCAGAGGTAAAAAGCAACTCTATCCTTACCCAGCCTTTCCCACAAGGCTTTTCTGTTTGCCAGAAGTGTCGGCATTCTTGACTCCATTGGGGAAATGTACCTATAGCAAAAAACAAATCTAAAAATCACGTAACTGACTGCACTCGTTCTATTTTGTCTTAAATTTTATTAACCCTGCTTTGCCCAGAATTTTTTTAATCTCTTGAGGTAAGTTTCCAATCGTCTCTCCTCCCTCCTTCCTACCCCGAACACACAAACTTTGGGGATAAGGGAAGGAGGGCTGTATCAAGAGAAAATGTCAGACAACAAGAGGAGGTGATCATCTATCCCTCAGTGCCACATACAAAGACTGATTTTAAATTAATTAGCCAATGCAGGAAAACAACAACAACAAAATCCCCAGCAAGATCAATTGCTCAATATGCCCTGTTTTTAAACTGATTTGATCAAATCAGTGGTTGATCTGAGGTCCTGCTTAGACGAACCCATGTAAACATACATTACAAAACAGATTTTTCAAGGAAATCTAAGGGGCTGATACACAATAAATATTTAAGTTAAACCCAAAACTGTGTAAATAGTAAATAATTTTGTTTCCTGTCACTCACAGCTCTCTGGAACAGTTTACTATTTAATGTATCTGAACATCAAAAGAATCCCTTAACTTGAAATATTTTCCAAAAAGTCATTAAATAACATATTTCTTCCAAACAAAACCCAAGCTGGAATGGAAACCCTCACACATATACCTATTGGTTAATTAAGGTTAGGATTCCCTCAAGAGAAAAGAGCTGGTCAAAAGAGGTTGGTTCTGTCCAAAGACAAGTTTAAACATTATAATTCAGGTGACCCCAAAGGAAAGGAGAGGACCTGCTAGAGGACTCTCAATCAGAAGTTGGCACAGATGTTTTTTCTTCTGCTGCAGGTGTGAAATGGAATGGTAGTATCTGCTTACCTTTGTGCAGAGACCATTCCTCCCAGGACATCAGCCTCTATGCATCTATTGAACCAACACGACCCAAGTTTGCAATGTTCCTCCCAGAGAAAGAAAGAGTTTAGTCTGTAACAAAATGGTGTAGTTTGATCCTTGGGGTCATAGCCCCACTGCGGCACCTCGGCTTCGCATTTGCGCAGAGAGGATGCTGGCAATCTGATACAGGACTTAAATGCAAAATGAATGCCACCTTGGGGTTTGTGCCCTTCCATTTCATAATCATGTGACCTTTATTTCCTTTCTTTTCTGTTGACAATTTTTTCTAAGAGATTTGGAGCATCTCTTTCGCTTGAAATTTTTATGACCTTTAAAACTCCTGCCTCCATTCTCCCTAAGACTGCCTTCAGAAAAGCTGCAGCTGATCCCAGCACATGACTCACGCAGCATCTACTGGTCACATTCCAAGTGCCTCGCTGTGTCCTGGGCATCAAGTGGCAAAATGAGCAAAGATCGAATGTCAGGAGGCCCTATCCAGGGTCACATGCTTGGCCGCACTTCCCCTTTCAAGAGCTGGTGGGAGAAAGATTTTGAGCAGGGTCACCGAAGACAGTTATGCTCTGTAGGAGAGCAAAGAGAAGGAAGAAATGCTTTGCCTTAATGACTTTTTCAAAGACTCAGGATTTCCCTGGATGCCTTTCTGGCTTTGAACTAAAGTGCTCTGAAAAATCAACTTGCTTGGCTATATTGCCCTTGGTAACTTTTCTTGGGGAAGACAGGAAGCTTCCCCACTACCCTTTTTTTAAAGAAAAGTATTTTTTAAATTGTGGAAGCCGGGCGGGAAGCCAGCCTCCTGAGTAGCCGGGATTACAGGGACGCACCACCACACTCAGCTATTTTTTTATATTTTTAGTAAAGACGGGGTTTCACTATGTTGGCCAGACTGATCTGAACTCCTGACCTCGTGATCTGCCCGTCTTGGCCTCCCAAAGTGCTGGGATTACAGGCATGAGCCACCCTGCCCGGCTGTCATTATTCTATTTTTAGTCTTCTGAGGAGCTGCCATACTGTTTTTCACAGCAGCTGTACCATTTGCATTTTCACCAGTGGTGCTCAAGTGTACCGATTTCTCCATATCCTCACCAGCACTGGTTACTTTCTGTTATTTTGATAATAGCCATCCTAATGGGTGTGAAGTGGTATCTCATTGTGGTTTTGATCTGTTTTTCCCTAATAAGGAGTGATGTTGAGCATCTGGTCCTGTGCTTATTGGCCATTAGTACATACTCTTTGGAGAAAAGTCTTCAAAACCTTTGCCATATTTTAATTGAGTTTGCTTTTTTGTTGTTGCATTTTGGTTTTTTACATATTCTGGATGTTAATCCCTTAAGAGATAAGCAATTTGCAAATACTTTCTTCCAGTCTGTGGGCTGCCTTATTACTCTGTTGATGGGTCCTTTGATGCACAAGTTTTTAATTTTGATGAAGTCCAATTTGCCTATTTTTTCTTTTGTTGTCTGTGCCTTTGGTGTCAATAAATCATTGCTAAATCCTTTGTCATGGATTTAGCATGGAAAAAGCTTTCTCCATATGTTGTCTTCTAAGAGTTTCAAAATTGTAGCTCCTACATTTAGGTCTTTGGTCAATTTTGAGCTAATTTTTGTATGTGGTGTTAGCTAAGGGTCCACTTTTATTCTTTTGAATGTGGATATCCTGTTTTTCCAGGACCATTTGTTGAAAAGATTGTCTTTTCCTCTACTGAATGGGTTGGCATCCTTGTTGAAAATCAATTTCACATATATTTGATGGTTTATTCTTGGGCATGCCATCAGGAACTTTTACTGTATTCATGCATTCTTTCTTTGAATTTGCCATATTTTTGTGTTATCCATGTTCTCTGTGCCTGTCTCACTGTTCCACCAGATTACAAACTTCTTGAGAATGGTTTCTAGATTGTTTTCACTAGTTTGTGTGTTGCCATTGCCTAGTGGCTTTATTTATTTACTGGGGCTAATCTGATCAATGTAGTCAGGCCGGCTATATTAGCATAAATGACCTGGCAAGTGGGTTTGCATTGATCCCCATTTGAAGCTTGCCCATCCTGAGCACGTTGTAGGATGATTATGAGTATTCTAATGATTTTGCTCTACCAGCCTCCTTCTCTAGCCAGTGAGCATCTTGGCGGTGCCTGGCCCATTGCTCACTTCTTAATAAGTGTTTTGAGCAAACAGATAAGCCCGTGGATAAATAGCTGTTGAGAATGTGGAGTAGCCACTGGAGTCTGCTACACTCATCGGGGGAGCGTGGCCCAGAGGGGTTGAATCACAGGTGGATTCTCCTTTTCAGTCCCCTTTTCTGGATCTTCTTTCTCTTTCTGGATCTAAACTTTGGATCACCTGAGGTCTCAGCCTCAGAGCTCTTCTCCATCCACATTTATTTCCAGGCTAAGCTTATCCTGAAGCTTTAAATGCAATCCATTTGCTGACAACTGCTGAGTCCAAATCTCCAGACCCACCCTCTCTCATAAGACTAGTGAAGCCACTGAGCCCTTCTGAGCCAGTGTCCTCATCTGCAAACAAGGGATACTATGATCTTCCTTGCTGCTGTGTATTATAGATACTGTGTGCCAATGCCGGGCACCTAGAAGTGGTCAGCATTATTTCAGTTTATCTTATTAAGAGTCAGCTGTAGGAAGCCCCTAAAGACTACTTATATTATCAGATATTCCACAATAAAGAACATTTGGAAAAAATTAAAACAAGAGTTAAAATGTGGAAATCTGCATGCATGGCAGGCAGCTGAAAGCCACCCTAGACTCCTCAAAGTGTGGAGGGTGTATACTGTTTGTACTTTTCCATGTTAATCTGTTTTCCCAAAGGGTTTGTTTTGTTTTGTTTTGAGGCAGAGTTTCATTCTTGTTGCCCAGGCTGGAGTGCAATGGCACGATCTTGGCTCACCACAACCTCCACCTCCCGGGTTCAAGTGATTCTCCTGCCTCAGCCTCCTGAGTACCTGGGATTACAGGCATGCACCACCATGCATGGCTAATTTTTGCATTTTTAGTAGATACGGGGTTTCTCCATGTGGGTCAGGCTGGTCTTGAACTCCTGACCTCAGGTGATCCGCCTGCCTCAGCCTCCCAAACTGCCGGGATTACAGGTGTCAGCCACTGTGCCTGGTCCTCCCAAAGGGTTTTTGTTTGTCGATTCCTTTTGTCTTCAACCAGTTGAGAGCAGCCATATCAACAGAGGCCAGAGTGATTTCAAACTGAAAATGACTGTGGTGTTGAGCTATAGGCCTGGTGATGCTGCAGAGCAGGAGAGCCCCAGAATTGGGGCTTAGCCCTGGAGGGTTCTTGGCTTAGCCCAGGAAAGACTTTAAGGGTGAGCCAGTGGTGTTCAACAACAGCTTTGATTGAAGGGGCCGTGCACAGCAGTGGCAGAGGGACTGCACCTTGCAGAGCAGGGCTCCCCCATAGGCAGTGAGCTTAGAGCAACAGCTCAGAGTTCTGTGGTCATAGTTATACTCACTTTTAATTATATGCAAATTAAGGGGTAGATTACGTAGAAATTTCTAGGAAAGAGTGGCAACTTCTAGATCACTGGGTTGCTGTCACGGAAAGGGCTGAAAGATAACTTTCAGGTGCTGCCAAGGCAATGGTAAACTGACATGGCACATTGCTGGGCATGTCTTACGGAAAGCAGCTTCTACCCTGTCCCTGTTTTAGTTAGTTCTCAATTTGGTCTGGTGTCCAAGCCCCACCTCTGCAGTGGAGTCCCATCTCCTACCTCAGTGAAAAATGAGTGGGTTATGTAACTAACGCCCGGAGTCCATTTGCTGGGCTGGTGGTAGTGGGTTGGGGTGGTCCAGCCAAGAAAAGTGTGTCTAAAGAATGAAGGTGGGATGGGGCAGAGGGCCCAGCAGCTGGGGGAAGGCCCTCTCAGCATGCTGGGTTATGGGGAAGGCCTCCAAGAATAACTCTTTTCCTCTTTTTATCCCCAGAACTCTTCTATGGGAAATGCGCTTTGAGTTTGAAGTAGAGATGAAGGTTGGAATAGAAACTAGTTGAGCACTAAAGGAAAGGCTTTTGAGATATGACCTTATCTTGCATGTAGGGGCTGCCTACTGTCTAGCTGCAAGGACTATGGGGTATGAAGAGTTCCCTTCACTCACACAGAACTTCCTACATCTTAAAGAACTTCCACATCTTTCCCTCTTACCAAGTTGCCCACCAAAATCCTAGAAGGCATTTTGATTCCTTTTCATCAGTATTCTCCTGCCTCTAAACTTCAATTTGTGCAAAATCCAGTTGGTTCTGCTCCCAAAATATTTTCTGAATCTCAGCTGACCACAATGCTTTTTTCCCTATCCCTGTAACCCCAGGTTAAGCCATCTCCTATTGGCCTACACAAGCATCCCACCCGGTTTCCTGGCTTTTATCCTAGATCAGTACAACCCATTCTCTATATGCAGCTAGAGGGCCCAGAGGGCAGAGCTGAGAGTCACAGCGGGTGGGGCCTGGGCCTGGAGGATGGAGCTAAGAACCAAAGAGGCAGAACCTAGCCTAGACAAGGGAGTGGAAAACCACAGAGTGCTGTTCCCAAGTCCTTGCAACTTCTTGAAATTTGTCCTGTTGCATCTCTAATTTGGTTGGGGTAAGTGACCCCTTTACTTAGTACAATTTCTCCCTTGTGGATTGGAAATGTCTACCCTATCCTATCATTGTGTTTTGCCTGTCCTACCGCAGTATTGTGGAAGCAAGTAGCTTGCTTTCTAGGTTCACAGAGGCACAGATGAAGAGGAATTTTGTCTGAGGATGGACTGTACAAAATGTCTCACCCATACTGATTTAGATGAAGAGATTTGGCACTTTTGACCTGATGATATTTAGATGAGATTTTGGACATAGAGTTGATGCTGTAATGAGTTGAGCTGGTGGGGATGGGATGTTTTGCACATGGGACAAATATGCATTTTTGGGAGCCAGAGAGCAGACTCTAGTGGACTGAAGTGTGGTCTCCCACAAGATATCCACAGGTTCCACCTGGAATCTGTGAATGTGAGCTTATTTGAAAGAAAGGATCTTTGTGGATGTAATTACACTAAGTAATGAGATCATTCTGGATAGGAGTGGGACCTAAATCCAATGAAAAATGTTCTTAGAAGAAAAGAGAAAGAGAAAGGATGGGGAGGAGCAGGCCACGTGAGGATGGTGGCAGAAATTAGAGTTATGCTGCCCTCAACCTGGAACCACTAGAACCTGAAAGAGGCCAGGAAGGCTTCTCCCCTGGACTCTCTAGAGCAAGTACAGCCCTGCCGACACCCTGATTTCATATTAACTGTGAGAGAATACATTTCTGTTTAAATGCAGCAATTTTGTGACAGTATGTTATAGCAGCCACGCTAACACACTCCCCGTCAGCCTAGAAAGGGTTGTCAAATGTCAAGCTTGATTCCAGCCCTGCCTGGGTCTTCGCACTTGCCGTCTCCTTTGCCTGGAATGCCTTTTCCTCAGGGATGTAAATGCCTGGCTCCCTCCCATCCTTGGGACCTGCTCAAACCTCAACCACCTTTGAGGCCTTCACAGACCACCCATTGTAAACGGCCTCCCCTAGTTACTCGATGTGGCCTCACCCTGTCCAATCCCTTTATGGAAACTTTCAGAGTCTGTAGTTTTGTTCTACCGTGTTATTTACCTGTTTATTGCCTCTATTCCTCAACCAGAACCATAAGCATCACAAGGGCTGGGATCTTGTTCCCTGGTGCCAAAAACAGTACCTGGCTCACAGATGGTCTTTAGTAAATTTGCTGATGGAATGAAAGCAGGGAAGACCTCCTTCTTTGCAGAGCGCATCTTGCCTTACCTTTGTGTAGAGAGGAAGAAATGGGCTGAAAACCATCAGCAAGACTGGGACAAAGCTCACACTCTCCCCTCCACCACCCTGGGGGCCCCTGGGTTCTTGCAGGGCCTCTGCTCCGTCACTGGGCTCTATTCTTTCCTTTTCCGGCTGTGGACTTTTTTCTAGGGACCCAGGGTCCCATCTTGCTTGGTCCCTGGCTCTCCTGTGCCCCTGTCACCCACCACTGCCCTGGACTCTTGACTGTAGGGTCCAATGAGGTCCTGCAGGTGTTATTTGCCCCTCCCCCAATTCTGGCCTCAGTCTTGTTCTTCCTTCTTTCCTCCTCTCCAGGGGCAGGCTCCCTCAGGGTCCAGATCACCTTTGTCAGCTTCACAAAGTCATGGTATCAAGGGCCTGTGTTCTCTCCAGGTCTGTGTAGCTCTGTGTTGGGTGGGCCATTGCCAGGCCCCTGTGTGGAACCCACAGGTAAATGAATGAATGAGTCAACAGGACCAAACCTGCAAATAGCACAGCTATTCACAAAGCATGTGTGATGCTTGGAAGTCATGTAAAGTTATGACCCATTGACCTTCCACCTCCTGGGGAATCCCCAGTCTAGCCAGGAGGTTGGGGAGCCCTCAGGCCTCTACAGAAACCAGAGACATTTCGGCTGGCCCCAGTAGCTCCACGGGCTTGTAGCTGCCTTACAGGTGGTGTGCCTTGCTTCTGAACAAATACCCAGAGGCAATGGAGGGGAGGGGCGGCCGGAGAAAGCCTCATAACATGAGGCAGCATTGCCATAGGGTCCTTTGATCCCACCTGCATGCTCCCAGCCTCTGCTCCCAAGGTGGTGCCCTTGTTAAGTTGGCTTCAGGTGGTGACAGGCACACAGATCCCCAAGGCAGGGGATTCCTGCTTTCTCCTCTAGAGAAGGGGCTGGGTTCATTTCTATTTGAAAGAAACCCCATCTGTTAGAGGACATCTTGACACCAACCACTCCTTGTTCACGTGCTTGCAGATGTTTGCTCAGTTCAGCAAACTCATTCGATGAGCTTCAGTTGGGTGCCAACACCTGCCAGATACTGCAAGAAGCTGAGGACATGAAGGTGTTGATGGCATGTACCTGAAATCGAGGGGCTCCCCTGTCGTCAGGGGGATGTGCCAGGGCAAGGACATGCTACCACAGAGAAGGGAGTGCAAGACAGCGATGAAATGCCTGGCATCGGCATCAGATAGACCTCAATTCTGGCCCTCACACGCCCATTTACGTAGCTTTATGACCCGAGTCCAGGTACTTAATTTGTCCAGACCTCAGTTCCCCAGATGGCGACAAGGGATTGTAAGAGTACCTATCCAATGGTTGACATGAAGATAAAATGAGATCAGATATGGAAGAGCTTAGTGTGGTGCCTGGCACATAGTGCAGACTCAAGAAATTGTGGCTTTTAAACACAATAATGGGTTATGGTTCATCTACAGACTTGCAGAAACCCACCTCCGGTGTTTTCTATCTGGCCATGTGGAAGGTAAACTGCATCCTGCCTGTGCTTGCATCACACTCAGGAATCACTGCGTGGAAAGCTCCTCCTAAGATGTCCTTCAAGAGCCAAAGTAGAATTCTCAGCTGAGAGACGGACTGTTGCTAGAGCTGCCTCCAGACTGTCTCTCGGTCTCCTTGCAGCAGACATGATACAAAGTTTTTCACTTTACAAATAATTCCTCTACTTTGCAAAAGGAGTGATTTTTTGCAAACTAGGGTTGCTTTAGAGTCAACCTCTAGTAGTGCCTGACAGCTTCTGTTGCTCTGTAGTGAACAAGGAGCTCTTGTTGGGGGAAGGAAGCTTCGTTGGGCGATGGGAACAGAGGGGTGGTGGCAGCGCTTCACCACTTCACTGGGGCAGCAGCCAGGCAGCACTCAGGTAGCCCTTTGGAACGTGGGCCACACCCTCAACTGTGATCACCCAGGTCCTGGTGAGACCTGCCTGGCCTTTGCCAGAGTGGAGGGACACTGGCTGGAAATCCTCAGGCCTGAAGCTGAGTCCTGCCTCAGAAACAGCCCCACCAGCCAGCCAGATGCTGGGAGCTGCTCTCCCACTGGCTGCCCAGACCTGCCCTCCTATGTAACAGGATGTTCCCTCTTACCTGTTCTCTTCTTCACCTCTCAGCACTGGAGCACTTCCTCAGGGACCAAGGTTGCATTGCCCTGTTCTAACACCTTGGACTTGTCCTTCCAGCCACTGTCACATTTGTCATTTTACTTTGGCCAGACAAATGTTGCCTCCCTGCTAAAATATAAACTCCTAGAGGGTAGGGGCAAGGCCTGTCAGCATTGTGCCTGATACCAAGGCGGCATTCAAGTGTTTGCTGGATGCATAAACATGGAACAGAACTAGGGCCAGCCACTCAACCAGTCAGGTGGGGCGGGGTTGGGGAGGGTGGGTCTCCAAATATTTTTATCACTGTGGTCATTGTAACAAAAAGAATAACAGCTTATTTTTGTGGAGTTATTAGGATGTGCATATTATCATACACATGTATCTCACTTAAGGTCCTCCCAATCAGGATCTTAGCGAGCTAGCTAGTATCATTATGGTGATTATTTTTCCAAGGAGGAAACTAAGCGATATGCTCACAGCGAATACTTTGAGTGGCATCTGAACCCAAGCTGTGATGCACAGGCCCTTGCCACCAGCTACCCTGCAGGCAAGCTCAAGAGTGGAGCCTGAGATAATGTTATAAGGTGCATGGACATGACACTGACACTAAATCGCATAATGATAAGGCTGCTGCCTCCTTCTGTTCCAATCCCGATTGCCCCAGGACAGCCTCCCTTTGATGAAAGCATATTTTTAACACCTCCCCAACACAGAAAGAGAAGGCCAGCCAGGAACTCCACAGCCCACAGTCATATCTTGTTAGAATGTTAATGATGGAGTTCTGTGCTTTCATTATATGTATTTTTATTTTTGTGAGACAGGTTCTCACTCTATTGCTCAGGCTGGAGCGGCACAGTCACTCATCTTTTGTGGGCTTAACTGCCATCATATGCCTGACTTTAGCGTCTGGCATGAATTAATCCCTTATTCATGGTATTGAGGAAAAGGCAGATATGGGCTTAGAATTTTCCTATTATGAGCCTCACCAGGCATCTCATTCCTTCTGGGCTGATTTGGTCCTGATGGCCACAGCAGGGAGTGGGGACAGCTGGTCTAGCAGGGTAGCTAAGCTACATATGGAGAAGACTGGAGAACTAGGGCAGAAGAGGAAACCAAGGGTAACCTCTCCAGAACACTTGATATATAACCAGCTCTGGTAACATATATGCAGTACATCCATATTTTAACCTACTTTATGTGTTTAATTTCCATAAAAACAACCACCCCAGTGGTGATGACAATAACCAACACTAACATGTTTTATCAATTAGAAAGTATTGTTGTTCCAAGTGAAAGATAGATGGAAATGGGCTTAGAACATAGGGATTGGGGTGCCCGGATGCATGTCTCGTTCAGGTGAGGCGTGATGCAGTGCCTCCGATGATGCCACTGCGGGCCTGATCCCCTCCAGGCTCTGGTCTGTCTTCCACGGCTTCGCCTTCAACCCAAGGCTCTCCAGTGGGGCAGATGGCGTCTCTTTCCTGGAAGCTCCAACCAACATTGCTGATGAGTCACTGACTCTGACTGGGTGACATGCTCATGCCTGTTTAAACACCTGTCCAGAGGGTGAGGCATGCTGTTCGGACTTTGGAGTCAAAAAGACCTGGGTTAAAATCGTGATTTCCACCATTCTCCCCACCTCTTGCCTACCTGCCTGGCTCTGGCAAGCCACCTCCCCTTCTGAGTCTCGGTTTCTGCCTTCGGAAAATGGGGATAACGGCAGCACTCACACAGTGGAGCTGTGAAGATGAAACAAGAGAATGCGGGGAAGGCAGCGAGCACCTCTGTGGAGCATCTACCACGTGTCAGGCCCCAGCCTAGGTACTGGGGCCACAGCGGTGGACAAGGAGATGGTGACCTGCAGCTTCTAGTAATGTCGCAGGGGTGACAGACACTCTCCACATCTGCCCAGAAACAGGATCAGAGAAAGTGGTATCTTCAGAAATGCTGAAGTATGCTCTAAGGAGAAGTCCTGGGTCTTCTCCGGAGCATCAGCAATGGGTGACTCAACCTAGCCTGAGAGGTCAGAGTTTTCCTCAAGAAGCTGTCCTTGACCTGTAATCTGAAAAGAGTTGATGGTGCAGCGGAGTGTCCCTCATAGGGTCGCCGTATTGCTCCTCCCAGAACCCAGGAAGTCCATTCCTACCGTGTACTTCCACCTGTGTGGAACACTCCCCATGGCTGCGTGGGTTCACCTCTTTGAGTCTCTGCTCAAATTTCCTCTTCACTCCAGTCAAAATGGTGCCAGTTTCTTCATGCTACACATCTTTCTCTGCCCTTCCCATTGCTGTCTTTTTCATCAAGCCCAATGTCATATTAGTTAATTCTTTGTTTTTTCTTAGTTCTTGGAGGCATCTCATGGAGGCACCATCTTGTTCCCAGGGGTAATCTTAGTACTTAGAAAAAGTGTCTGACTCCCAGTAGGTGCTTAATAAGTAGTTGAATGAATAAAGGGACAAACACAGAACCCTTTTACACGACTTTCGTAGTGATGTGAGTTGCGACATCTCAGTAACTAAGAGTTTAATTCTAAGGTTTTTTTTTAAAAAGCCAAATGATTCCCATTTCCTCCCCAATCCATCAGCACGTTCCGGCAGGAGATTTTGCTCTCTCGGAGTCCTACGTCTCTGAGAAGGTATCAGGTCAAATCCTGCCCCCCTGCATTTCTGAGCCTGAATTATGACTTCTGGGCTTGATTGTGTTACTCTTTTGTTTAACTGTGTCCTGCTAAAGTGTTTGAGCTCATTAAAAACACAATTGTGAAATTTCTTTCAGAAGAAAATGCGTCTGTGCCCTAGCTTGAGAAGTTCTGTGAAGTCCATTTCTTATTCTAGGTTTTGAAAGTTCCAGAATCCAGCAGCCAGCTTAGATTTCTGTTCTTCCTTCCCCCACCCGCAGTGGCTTCTCCTCCGTCCCATTGGTTTTTGCTGCCCTCTCACCATTCATTTCCTTACTTCTCTTTCAAGTTTGAACTGTTCCCAGGTGTGAGGGAGGAGGAAAAGTAGGTGACATACTAGGAATGCAGAACCTTCAATATCTTTTTTTTCTCTAGCGCTGGGGACAGAAGTTTAAATAGTTTCATGTAAGGAAAAAAAGCTAGCTGTTTTTTTTTGTGGGGGGGTGGACCCACAAGCCTCAACAACAATGAATCACCTGCACTCTATAAATTCCTCTATTTTTAACCACTGCTTTTGATGTTTAACAGTGGCAACTTAGGTTTGGAGCCCAACTTCATGTTCAGCTCAGCCAGCATCTACAAATGGATTTCTCAGGACCACGACAGCACTTTAGGCTGTTGTAGGACTTCATTTCCTGCTTGTGGTAGATTGCAAATAGCCCCAATTCTTCACACCTCTCTTACTACACCCTTTGCCATGGTGTGCCCTCCTGAGTCACAACAGCTTGGCCATGGGACTTGGTTTGGCCATTGGGATGTTCATGGAGCCAACAGAGGCTTGCATGGGGCCCGTGTGTTAAGCTTTCATCTCTGGAGCCCCTTCTCCTGCTATGAGAAGGACATACCTGGCTGGCCTGCTGGAGGAAAAGAGACTTGGGGAGTAGAGGTGAGTAATTCTCATTGTCTCAGTCAAGGTCAACCCGGATCCTCCAGCAGCTATCCCCAGACAAACGATTGAGTCCAGCAGGGGGTCTAGGCAGTCCACAGAGCTGCCTAGCCACTGGATGCTCTGCTGACCATCATTGCAGTTTGAGGAACACTTGTAATGCACATTACGTGGCAATGGATAACTCATACACCATCCTCAAAGGACTTCCAATCTGGTGAGAGGCAAAAGTTTGCACATAACCGTAATTACTACAACTACTATCACTGCTGGGTAACATTTATCCAATGCTTATTTATTTTGCTCCAGGTCCTATATTCAATGCTTCACTGTCATTTAATCTGTGCGACAACGCTTATCCTCAGTTCACAGATGAGGAAACTGAGTCTCAAAGAGGTGCAGTGACTTGCCCAAGGTCACACAGCTAGGCAAGGGGGATGTCAGTATTTTGATCCAGGTCTGTTTGACTTCAAAGCCCATGAGTGAGGCCATTATGCTTTCCTGCAAGTCTAAATGTTTTAGCAGCTACAGGAGGATCTCAACATATTATTTTTTTAAACAGGCAAATCAGGTTGCTAGAAGGGGCAGCATTTGATCTGGGACTTAAAGTGGCTTTGGTCAGGATTTCATGCAATGAGGTGAGAATGAAGGAGTGCTTATGTGAATATTTTTATTCTGCAAACAGATCAAGGTATTTGGCAGCTGCTGGAAAGTTTTCCACATCCAGTGCTTGGCTGCATTTGGTGGACACAGGGACTCATCACTATATGAACTTTAAAGGGATACAGCTTGTGAAAAATTCCTCTGATAAAAGTCAAGGCTACTTCAAGGTAATTAAAACACACAGGTGTGTTTGTGGCATGTTGACTTAACTTATTCAAAAGCATCTCTCCCATGTATCTGCTGAGATGCTTGAAATTCCCAACTTTGGCTGAGGCATTGAAGGCTCCAGTTAAAGTACATACATGTTGTTTGAGATAAGTTGAGACTGTGTGTGTGTGTGTGTGTGTGTGTGCGCGTGCACACGGTCCGGGTCAGGGCTCCTAGGAGGGATGGGAAAGGTATGAGTTAGAGGCATTGCTGAAATAAAACAAATACCAAAATGCAAGAGATTCCAAAAACAAATAGACTTCCTTTACCATTTTCCCCCAAGGGCTGGGTGCTGTTGAGAGATGGAATCTGTGCCCTTCCATCAGGAAGTGGTCTGTCTATGGGTATGAGGCTCCAGGTTAGCATTGCATTGGATGGTTGTATAATGTGCTGTTTCGGGGTCCAAATAGCCACTCTTTCTCTCTTCCCTGCATAGTTTCTACTCCCACCAGAGATGGTTTTGAACGAGCACTTATGTCTTGCCTGCTAGACCTGTGAAATTTCAGACTTTCTAGAAAAAACTAAGCATTTATTTCAGTAGCTCTTCTCATTCCCTGACCAATGAACCAACATAGCCATTCTGCTGCTGGTTCTGGAGACAATTACCATTAGCAGCATCCATGTTCTTTACAGCCTACTCCACTCTCACAGTAAGTTGAGACAAAACACATCGGGATGCTTTTGACTGCAAGTGGAAGAAACCTAACTTGAACTGGTGTCAGCAAAGATGGAGATGTCTTGGCTGATGTAGGTGAAAGGTCCAAGGAGCCATGTTGGGTCCAGGGCTTATGACTTAGCCTTGATTCCCTACTTCTACTTTCTACTTTCTACTGATTACTCTGTGTTGGCACCATTCCCGGAGAGACTTTTCACCTCATGATGACAAGTACTGCTGGCACCAGCAAGCTTTCATCTGATTTTCTCAGCAGCTCCCCAGAAAAACAGAAGAGCCTCTTTTCAAAGTCCCAGAACTGAATCTCCTGGGTCCTGAGCAGCCAGGCTTGGCTCATGGGCCTATCTCTGGACAAATCACTATATTTAAAGTTGTATTAATTTCTTATTGCTGCTGCAACAAATCGTCATGAACTTAATGGTTTAAAACAATACCAATTGATTATCTTATAGTTCTGGAGGTCAGCAGTCTAAAAATAGGTTGGAAGGGCTATGTGCCTTCTGGAGGCTGAAGGAAAGAATTCATTCCCTTGCCTTTTCCATTTTCTAGACATTGCCTGTGTTCCTCTGCTCATAGCCTTGTACCAGCCCAACTTCTGTTTCCATTGTCACAGCTTCTCTGACTCTGACCCTCCCCCTCCCTCTTATAAGAACATTTTAAAAAATTACATTGCCCACCGCCCCCCACCCCCGATAATCCAGGGTCATCTCCCATCTCAATGTCTTTAATCACACCCTTAAAATCCCTTTTGCCATGTTAGTTGACATATTCACAGGTTCTGAGGATTAGGACATGGACATCTTTGGGGATACCATTATTCTTCCTATCTCAAAGATGATGTATGGTCTGATTAGTTAATCCATAGTTACAAGCCTGGCCCTGGAGCGTCCCCTGAAACCACTTGGACAGAGAAGGGGAGGGGTGGTTCCCCAGGGGAAGATGTGGTCCATTACCAGACCTGGAGGGATGGGATGCTGGCAGGGCAACAACAGCAAATGTCCACAGCAGAAAACACAGGAAAAAACTTCAGGACTCTTTTGAACAAGTTTTGTTGCTTTTGGGATCACCCGATTTCTCTTAGGCTTTGAGCACATTTTATTGATAGCACTAAAGTTCAGAATGCATTGTGATCATTTTATTTCACTGAGAATATTATACACAGTGTACATCATTTGTAAAGCAAGGGATTTGGAGCCTGGCACTTCCTCCAGTGCATCTTAGAATGAACCACGTGCCAGTGAGGGGAGACATAGCTAAGAGTTGGACAACATGGAAAAGCACTTAATTACTTGGTTTTTGAGTAAGTCCAGAGTTCCTGCTGCTGTGGATGGGTGGGGAGAAGAAATTCCAGCATGATGGAAAACTACATAATGTATTATGTTACTCTCCCTTAAATCCCTTAAATTAAAGGCAAAACAATCTTCAAAGAATCATAAAGCACATAAAGAGACAACTTGAGGGGATGCTTATCTGAGATAAATTGCAACATTCTTAATGGCTGGGTTTTGAATCAAAATGTAAGTGGTAAGGTCTCAAAGTATCAGTCGCACATCTGCTGACTTGGAAAAAGTTGAGGAAAAATAAACACAATGACCAAGCCGTGCACTTGGCCGAGCCCCAGCAGTGTCCTGATACATGACTTCTCCTAGGGGCACATTGGATGCTGAGGCAGTGAAGGAGGATCAAGGAATATTGGCAGACGTCTGCGGAGAAGAACGCCTATTCATTCGTGTCCTCTGTAGAGGTCATCATTCCTTTACATGACCTTCCATCAGAGATTATGGAATGGAAACTAGACAGATGGAGAGGCAGTGAGTTGTCAATGATACACAGAAGAAAATGGGAACCATTAAAACCTTGGGTATGAGTTCCAGAGGCAGCGCTGCTTAAGCATTATGAACTCTGTCCCTGGAATCATGTGGAGTCAAATTTGAATCCTGATAGACTGCCACTTAATAGATGCATGGTTGTAGGCTGGTTACTTTGACCTTTTCGAGCCTTAGTTTTTTAATCTGTGAGATGGGGATAATGTTAGTATAAATTTTGTTGAGTTGTCACAAGGGCAAAACAATGATGGAAACCACCAGCTTGCCATTGAGTTACATGAATTGTATGTTTCCTTTGCACATTTCTTAGCCTGGAACCCAGGAGGCTTTGTGATCTTGCCAAGTCTCCAAGCCGGCTTTACAATGAATTACTTCATATTGTAATTGAGGTTACCTTTACTTGACTTAAGTGTATTAATTTAGAAAGGAATTTTATGTCAATCACTACCATGCACAGTAAGCTCGATTCCACAGCCTGACAAAGGCTCCAAGCCTATGGCCTGCTATCCCTTTGTACAAGCCTATGGCCTGCTATATTCCTTTAGTATCCCTTTGTACAAAAATCCCTTTGTACAGCTCTCTCTCTGTTCGAGAGCTGTTAAAGACACATCGAGTCATTGCCCTGGCCATCGTCAGAAGCCAGAAGAACAGTAGGAAAGGGAGCTCTTTCGCTTGAGAGCTGGTGTTGGCGAGTGTCACTGCAGGCTGCTGCCTCAAATCATGGCGCCCGGCTTGCTTTAGGGACCAAGGACAATGCTGCCTCCTCTGATCATCCAGCTGAACACACTGTTTCTTCTCTTAGCTCTGTGCAGCGTTTTATGTTCTCAGCATCCTGGATCCTTGGCGATCTATTTCTGAACTTCCTTATCTCAACTAGAGTAGAAGACCCAGAGGGCAGGGCCAGCTCCATCCTGGTATTTGGCTAGCACCTCCTGGTGCCTGAGAGGCTCATCCAGGGTTTGTTGATTTTTAGTCCCAGTGAAGACAAGTGGTGGTCGGCTTCGAGCTACTGAAGGCCATAGACCCAGAGAGTGGTCTAAGCAGCCATGATACCTCCTGTGTCTGAACATGGTACCCGGAAACCTCCTCCTACTCCTTTTCTCCTTTTAGCTGATTAGTATATTTTCTATTCCTCCAGCCATCCCCCAATCCAAGAACTTTTTATTTTGTTGAAGATGGAAATTTTAATTCCAAAGAGATAGTAATTATTATGGTCTGAATATTTGTCCTCTCCAGATTTATCTGTTGAAATCCTATCCATGAAGGTGATGATGTCAGGAGGTGGGGCCCTTGAGGGGTGATTAAGTCATGAGGGTTGCAGCCCTCATGAATGGGGTTGGTGTCCTTAGAAAAGAGACCCCCAGAGAGCTGCCTTGACCCTTCCACATCTGAGGATGCAGTGAGAAGTCACCATCCATGATCAGAAATCGAGCCCTCATTAAACACGGAATCTACCAGCACCTTGATCTTGGTTTTCCAGACCCCAAAAATGTGAAAAATAAAACTCTGTGGTTTATCAGCCACCCAGCTTATGGCGTTTTGTTATAGTAGCCCCAACAAACAAAGATAATACTAAAATGATCCAAATTCTAGCCCAGCAGGAACAGAAGATATTGTGAGTCTTGGGTTTTTCTTATTTTCAAAGCATCAAGTGCAAAAACAAACAAACAAACAAATAAACACTTGGATTCAAGGGCTAGGCAGGATGGGATGGGAGTGGGGGGATGGAGAACTTCAGCATCAGCTTCAATGCTGGAAGCTTGAGTGCTACTCTAGTTACTGCAGCTCTGTACCAATTTACCCAGAGTTTAGTGCTATAAAACAACCATTTATTATGCTCATGGATTGTGTGGGTGGGAAGTTCGGACAGGGTACAGCAGGACAGCTATTCCTCAGTTGGAAGTCTTGAGGGCTGGGAGCTCAAATCATCGGAAGGCACATTCACTCAGGTCAGTGGCTGACACTGGTGGTCGGCTGGGAGGCCTCGGTTTCTCTCCACGTAGGTTTCTCCAGGTGATCTCTCCAGGTGGGCTTGTTAGGGCTTCCTCCTGGTACAGCAGCTGTGTTCAGAGGACAGGTGTCCTGAGCTATCAAGCCAGGTGGATGTTGTAGCACTTTTTTGGACTGTCCTCAGAAACTGCTCTGGTCACTTCAGCTGCTTTCTAGTTTTCAGAAGCTGGTCGTTAAGGCTAGTAGAGGGCAGGACCCAATTCAACCCCATTTTTTAGAGATGAGGTCTCGCTATGTTGCCCAGGCTGGTCTTGAACTCCCAGGCTCAAGCAATCCATCCACCTTGGCCTCTCAAAGAGCTGGAATTACAGATGTGAAGCACTGCCCCTACCCCAACCCCATCTGTTATGAAAGGAGGGTCCTTTGGCCACAAGTGCCCTGAGAAGTCAGGAGGACTTCCCAGTCTCAGACATTTTTATCTGAGCTGGAGATGGGGACAGCCTCCCACACACAGGACTTGGAAGGCTATGAAGGAAGTAGGGGGCTCTCTTGGGAGGTCATTTCCCACGGTAGGGACGGTTGTGTGAATGAACTTGGCCTTTAGGGAGAGGAGCCCGACTCTCACCTGAAGCCACCCAACCTGTGCAGATGGCTGAGGAAGCCCTGGACACCACAGGACCGCTAACCCAGGATCTTTGTTGACTTTGCTCCCAGGCCACTGCCCCACACGCAGGCTCTGAACTCCTGGGAGAGGTAGGGAGCCAGCCCGAGGCGTGAGTCAAGAGTGTAAAGTACACTGAGTTCCTTGGCAAGCAGGCTCTTCAAGGGGAAGGTGTCACTCGGGGAACAATGAGAAATGTGTCTTTCCTTCAGCCCCTGATAGAAAAGATAACACCCCTTGAGCACAGCCTTTTCTCATCTGTTCTTGCTCTTGGATGGGGGGCTGCTACTCCGGAGCGGCGAACTGGCGGGCGGGGGTGCGCCTGTGAGTGTGAGCGCGCGTGTGCGTGTGTGCGCGCGCTCTCGTGGCCTTCCGGCAGCTGGCAGCTGTCCCGGCCCCCACCCCACCCAACCCCACCCCACCCAGCCGCGCCACGCCACGCCGCCCCCGCCCCTCGCTGTGCTGGGTGCGCCTCGGGCCGCTGCGCTCCTGGCCAGCTCCCCCCAGCGCCTGGGAGGCGACCCCCAGTGCGCCCGGGTTCAAAGGCCCGGCGAGGCAGTTCCAGCCCCTCTGGGGGGCGGGGAGGCGACGGGGGTGGTGCAGAAGCCAGAAAAGCCCGAGCCACAGCCGGCCAGCTCCGCGCAGGGATGGGCAGCGCGCTCTGAAAGTTTATGACCGCCGCAGCCAACTCCTGGCCGGAGCTGGAGACGCAGCGAGCGATCGGCCGGCCTCGAACCCCCACAGCTGGAGGGCGAGGCCAGCTGTACCCGGCCCCAGTGCCCTTTCGCGGCCACAAGCGGCCGTCCTCCTGGTCCGGTGCTCCGGCGCCTGATCTAGGTTCATGGAGCCGGGGCTGTGGCTCCTTTTCGGGCTCACAGTGACCTCCGCCGCAGGTAAGCGCGCGGGGCGGCGCGCCTCTCCTGGCGCGAGCGCACACAAAAGGACCCAGGGCGGGGGACCCGAGGCGCGGAGATGTGCGTCGCGGGGAGCAAACTCTTGCCTGGGCTCTGCACTCGTGAAGACGCCTGGGGGAGGGCTGGGGAGCAGAAGCGGCGCGCAACGACTACCCGCACGGGCTCTGGGGGTTGCAGCCCGCGCACTGGCTGGAGACCTGCTGCCTGGGTCGACTTGGTCAATTTTTCATGAAACTGGGGACTTTTCAGAAAGTTTGCGAACTATTCAGAGGCTGTGCCAAACGCTGGCAAAGTTTTCATAAAGTATGCAAAATGCATGCAAGTTTTCAACGGGTGCAAATAGCTTGCAAGCTTTTCACAGAGTGTGCAGATAGCTTGGAAACTTTTCAGAAACTGCGCAGAACTTTGGAAACTTTGCAGACATTTTGCTTGCTCCACCCCCCTCCTCAGGTGTTTGGGGGTGGCGGGTGTTGAGGGGTCTGCACACTCAGCTTAGGAGCCCCTCAATCTGCCTTCTGCAGGATTCGTGCCTTGCTCCCAGTCTGGGGATGCTGGTAGGAGCGGCGTGTCCCAGGCCCCCACCGCAGCCAGATCTGAGGGGGACTGTGAAGAGACTGTGGCTGGCCCTGGCGAGGAGACTGTGGCTGGCCCTGGCGAGGGGACTGTGGCCCCGACAGCACTGCAGGGTCCAAGCCCTGGAAGCCCTGGGCAGGAGCAGGCGGCCGAGGGGGCCCCTGAGCACCACCGATCCAGGCGCTGCACGTGCTTCACCTACAAGGACAAGGAGTGTGTCTACTATTGCCACCTGGACATCATTTGGATCAACACTCCCGAGTAAGTCAGCCTTTTGTGGTGAGGAACGTGGCTCCCGGACCAGGCCCACATCTGCTCATTCCCAGGAGGACCTCACTCCACCCCAGCCCCGCTCAGTTAGCCCAGAGCCTGCCCTGGCACAGCCTTTAGCTCTTGCTGGGGCCTCTTGCCAGCCCAGATCTCTTCTGCAGGTCAGGGGTGTGACCCACATCCCCCCTGAGGGCCTGGCCCAAGAGAAACTCAATCCTGAGTTTGATCCTGTGGAAGGAGGAGCCCTCCCTCTGAATGAAGTGAACTGACCAGGGGGATTAGATACCTGAGAAGTCTCTCTGAGCCTCTTTTCTGAGATAGAGAAAGCCCCGAAAGTTTATCTCATTCCCCAGGGGCCAAGGGGGCTCATACTCACTGTTGACCCCACCAGGATCCAAGGGGTTTAAAATTCCTGAAAGCATCCTGGTCTCCAGGGAGTCTAAGGGTGGGTTTAGCTGAGCCTGACAGAACCTGCACAGTCCACTTGGGGTAGAATTCCCCTGGTATGGGCTCCCTTCCTCCCTGTGGGCCCCCCTGGATGCCAAGGCAGGGTGAATTCACATCAGCTCGTCCTTGGGCCTTCCACAGGCTGGCTCCAGTCACCCACTGCCATGGTCACAGAGGGCCTTCCCTTCTCTCCTGCAGTCCTTAGGAACTCTCTTACCCTAGGGCCTAGACAGCACCATCCTGAATTTGTCTTGGGGTTCGTCCAGTGGGGAAGTCAGCCTTCTCCTGGGGCCATGTGGAGAGAGTGTGGCTCTGACAGGGGGAGGCTTTGATGACTCCCAGTGTTCAGGGAACCCCTCCTGCAGACACATCATCTTGCAAGCCATACAGAGGGCTTGACCTTGCTTGGGTCACCAACTCTCTGGCATTGGCTTCCCCATCTCTAAGATCTGGGACTTGGATCAGACACCTCTAAGTTCTGTTTCCTGGGTGTTCATGGGATCTCTTGGGACTCCTGCTTGTACCCTATTAGGGCTTCTTAGCTGAGAACTCAGAGATGGTTGTGAATGCAAACCCCTGGAAGCCTGGAAAGGCACCTTTGCCACCATGTCCCGGAGCCGTCTTGATTCAGGTTCCTCACGGTCACCTTTATCCCCAAGCCCCATAACCTCTGAGCCCTTGGTAGCAGCTTTCATGGGGCTCACTTACCTACCTTGTGTCATTGGCACCTCAAAAATGAAGTGCAGAGGAGGGTAGTAAACCTGAGGGGTGGAATGTCTTTCAGACCAGGGGACAAGACCTCTAATCACATCCATGATAGATCTGGAACATCACCCCATCATGCTCGAAGGGCAGGCAGGGGCTTCACATTGAGCCAGCAGGACACTTGCACAAAGTCCTGCACTCAGAAAGACTCTGGCTCGGCTTAAAGTCCTGCTGTCACTGTCTTGAAATCCTTAATACTTTCTGAACCAAGAGCTGCACATTTGCATTTTCTCCTGGGTCCCACAAATTCTGTAGCTGGTCGTGATACCCTGATTTGCTGGCTGGGCTGTGTCCACCTAGAGGATGGGAGGTGCCTCCCTGTTTCTTTCCCTTTGTGGGGAAGATAGAAGCTGTGAGTGTTGGGCCATCATCAATTGCCTCTTATCCTCAGATAGCGATGGGAGTCACCTTTCCTTATAGCCCCTGCACCTTGGCACCGCCGTTTCTGATTCTTATCCCGCGTCATTGTGCTCTGATCAAATTCACTTCATAGAATGGAGGGCACTGGGCAGTCACCAGGAACCGAGTTCTTGTCTTGGCCAGAATCCCCAGCTGTGAATCTAGAAGGAGAAAGAAGAAAGCTAATGGAATGACAGGCAGGGACCTGGGGTGGTGGGCAGGCGGGAGAGGATTTGGAAACCATCTCTTTCATTCGTTGCCTGTTTACCAAGCCCCAGAGCACTGGCTGGGGAGGAAGTGATGACTTGAGACATGTCTGAGAGTCTCAACCAACACCCTGTGATCTGTTTAAAATTCCGTCTCATGCATCCTGCGATCTGTTTGAAGTCCTGTCTCATGATTTCGAGTTTGTCTTGAAATGAAGCTGTGGATCTCTGACTTTTTCCAGGACAGCCAACTTGATAACTTTCCCCCTGAAGTGTGATTTACCTCTTCCCCTCCTTCCCGACACTGGTTCAATTTAAACACGATGAAAGAAGGATTAAATCTGGTGTTTGGGCATCCCCTGAGCTACTTGGGAAACAAAAACGACAATAGCCAGACTTGAGCATTTTGAAATTAGACAGGTAAAATAATTTTTATGAGGCAGAACTGCCCGAATGGCCTCCTTCCCTCCCTTCCTGCCTCCCTCCTTTCTTTCTTACCCTCCAAACTTCCTCCTGCCCTCCCTCCCTCTCCCCCTCCCTTCTTTCCCTCTTTCCTTACCTTTCTTTTCCCTCCCTCCTTCCCTTCCTTCCTGAAACTCTGTAGATGTGTAGATAGGTCTGTTTGTCATCTTTAAAATATCTCAGGCAAGACTGCAATTTGAGAAAATGGGCTGTGGTGACAGGGAACACGAGTGATGGGGAGGAATCTAAAAAATCACTGAATTGAGCAAAAGAGGCACTGGAAGTGAGTGACACAGTCTTTTCTAGTGGTTCTGTCTCCCCATTAGATCACAACCCCACCTGTCACGTGTTCCCCTCTCCTGCTGTCACGCCCTCTTCATTCATGGACTGGTCTCGCTCTCCAAACTTCTCCACCAGGTGTGATTTCTCCCTGTCCCAGCGGCAGCTGTTCTGGGCACGAGAAGGAGCCTTGATTCTTGTGCCTCAGTCAGGGGTCTTGAACTTTGGGTGCTTTTCACCTTTCAGAGTCTTTCCTCCCATGGCCCATCCAGCTGCATGAAGACAGAATCAACACTCCTAGTTCGTCTTTGATGGAAATTGCTCTGAGTACGGTCATTTTTGCTCCCTTCGAGGATCTGAGATGCTGCAGGAGTCATGTTGGGAGTTACTACCGAGACCCGCTTTGCATCTCCTCAAGGGAAGTTAACTGTCTAGTTCAGGCTCAAGAGACTAGTTGGTCTCTTAAGTCTCTTTTGGAAAGAAGGTCTGAGATTCCTCGGCTGTCCCTTTAGCCCTCCTGCTTTTTTCCCCTCCTTAGTCCTTCCAGACCCGAGCTTGGTCGGCCCTTTCTGTTAGCACCCAGCATGGCGTGGATGCTCAGGAAATGCTGGTTGACTTTTGGCTAAGTCCTGCCACCTGGGTACTCTGGCTCATCTTTGCTGTTGCTGAGCCCCTAAATCTCCAGTGCCTTCTCCCACACAGGAGGCCTCTTTCTCCAGGTGCCTGGCTGCTCTTCAGGGGCCTGCACATCCCTGTGGACAGGCGTGGGCAAGAGAATTTTTCTTGGGGATGTTGCCCATAACTTCTGTGATATCTTCCCCAAAATCCATGGCCCCAAAGAGGAACCAAATTTATACTTACCCCGTCAAGGCTGCTGGGATCACAGCTCATCAATGGGATAGTACGATTTCCATTAGCCTTTCCTTGGCTGCCCCCCACAGTCCCCAAGCCATCCCACCACTGCCAACAAAATCAAAGTCCCAAATCAGAGAAAAACATATCCCATCCTATTGTCATGGATAAGTTGCCAAGAATAAGATAGAAAGGGGACAGGGAGTGAACAAGAGGTCCATGTGCTGATGTCCTTGTACACTGCGGCTGTTCTCTATGAGCAGACTGAAGAAACAGATACCAGGTAACTGGGGCCTGTAGGAGTCAGGGTTCTCTAGAGAGACAGAACCAACAGGGTGTGTGCGTGTCTGCAGATTATGCATGTATCAGAAGTGCAGTTGCCAAAGGAAATATTTGGTTGCTCTTGGGGGCCATGGACTTTTATGGAGGATAAACAGAAGTTATGGGCAATGTCCCTCCGGAGATATATACATGGAGAGAGACAATGAGCAATTTTCAGAATTTGGCTTACACGATTGTGGGGGCTGGCAGGCCAGAAATCTGCATGCCACCAGGCTGAAAATTCCCGAGGGAGTTGATGTCAAGGAGGTCTGGAAGCAGAATTCTTTTCTGTTCGGGAACCTGTCTTTTCTGTGAAGGCCCTCAACAGATTGGATGAGGCCCACTACATTTTGGAGGGTCAGCTGCTTTGCTCAAAGTCTACTGATTTAAATGTTAATCACATATCAAAAATACCTTCAGGGCAACATCTAGGCTGCTGTTTGCCTAAACAACTGGGCACAGTAGCCTAGCCAAGTTGACACCTAAAGTGACCCATAACGGGGATGTCAGCTCGAACCACATTTCACGGCGGACCAGCCCCTCAGACCCTGGCTGAAGACTGAAAACCTGTTTATCCAATGGCTGACTGAGCTGTGAAGCACCCAGCAAAGAGCCCCACTGTGCTCCTCCCCGCCCCATGAGCTGAGGGATCCTGCCATCTGTTCATCCCTCTAAGGACATCTGAGGGAGGCATTGTGATGCTGGATGGTGACCGTGTTTTCCAAACCAAAATCTGACACACATGGGCTGGCAGATAGGAATGTAGTTATGAAAAGAACAGGGCAGGATGTTGGGAATCATGACCATGGTGGAAAATTTGGGATTTGCAGTCCCCACTTGTGGAGAAGACTCCAGAACCCAGGAGTGCTGCCCTTGAGTCCTGGCCATGACTATCTGTGTGGCCTCGAGCCAGGAGGTACTGCTGCCTCTCTGTGACCCTCTGGAAGGTGCAGACATCAGCCGCTCCAGGACAGTGAGCTGCCAAGTCTCTCCTAATCCCAACAGTCTGATCAGCTCCTATCAAGATGCCCAGGCCGGCTTCCCAGGCTGCCCTGGATCAAGCCACACTAAACTTAATCCAGCAGGAATGCCATTTGTTTTGAGTTTTTTTTCTCCCCTAAATGCATAAAGAGGAAAAAAAAAAAGAATTAACAAAACATTTAAACTTGTATTTTAATGTATTCTACCACAAAAGGGCAGCATCACAGATTCTGGCTTTGCCTTCTGTGTTCTTCAAGAAAGGCATCTTGGCATGGTCTCAAGAAGAGATATTCCAAATTTTAGAACATCCCAATAGAACGGTTGGATCTGGAACCCCAACTTCCTGCACATGAGGAACCAGCTGAGCACCAGAATGTGATTTTGGGATCCCGATAAAAGTCACCCTGGGCCAGGCGCGGTGGCTCACACCTATAAACCCAACACTTTGGGAGGCTGAGGTGGGCAGATCACTTGAAGTCAGGAGTTTGAGATGAGCCTGGCCAACATGGTGAAACCCCGTCTGTACTAAAAATACAAAAAATAGCCAGGCATGGTGGCATGTGCCTGTAGTCCCAGCTACTGGGGAGGCTGAAGCAGGAGAATCACTTGAACCCAGGAGGTGGAGGTTGCAGTGAGCGGAGATCACGCCAATGCACTCCAGCCTGGGTGACAGAGCAAGACTCCATCTCAAAAAAACAAAAGTCACCCTGACCTGTGAGCCACACCTGGCAGTATCATTGTTGGACATGTGGCCATATAAGGCAGAGGGCCAGTCTTTCTGCCATCATGGTTTTGGAAAGGGGTCATGAATAGTCTGCTACTAATCATGATGCCAAGCATGGATGGTGAGGATGGCTGACCATGACTGTGACCTCATGTCATCTCATGGGATCAGCTTGACAGCCCCATTAGTTGGATGCTATTGTCCCTGTAGTTTACAGGAAGAAGCTGAGCCCAGGAGGCGGAGTCAGTTGGCCAAGGTTGCAGAGCTTGTGAGCAGGGACTGGGCTGCCAGCCCAGAAGTTTGGCCCTGAAGCCTGCCCTGTAAGCCTCCTCCTGTGTGCATGTTCCCAACATGGGCTTCTTAGGTGACTAATATGCCATCTTAGGTGACTCCTGCTTTCGTTCATTTAATATGTTTTCCCTGAGTGCCTCACCTGGGTCAGTACTGAATGGGGCTCTGGGACCCAAGAATGAATAAAAGACATGGTTCCCCATCTGTGACTGATTCAGGGTGGTTTTGTTCTTTTTGAGACAGTGTCTTGTTCTGTCGCCCAGGCTGAAGTGCAGTGATGCGATCATAGCTCACTGCATCCTTGAACTCCTGGGCTCAATCGAATCTCCCACCTCAGCCTCCCGAGTAGCTGGAACCACAGGTGCGTGTCACCATGCCTAGCTAATTTAGTAATTTTTTTTTTTTTTTTTGTAGAGATCAGGTCTTGTTACATTGTTAGGGCTGGGGTTTTGTTCTTTTTGATAGTGATGATTCATATATATAATTCTATGTAATCATATATTTACCCTTTTGCAAGATTATTTTTATTAACATATGTTAACACATGGGCAAAGCCCAAATCCTTGGTCCATCACAAGTCCTAAATTTTATTCTGGAAATGTAGCCTGGGCTTGCATAGAAGCATGTGACTCTCCTTTAGCCTACCAGAGCCCTTGGTGGTTTCTCTGTGGGTAAGAGGGGCTGGTTGAGTGTGCACTCCAAGCAAACCAGAAGGTTTGTCCTGATGTCAGAGATGCTGGGACAGAGGGGGCTGAGTCTAGGGGAGAGGGCGAGGGACCCCCAGGCCATGAGTCCCATTCCTGGTGCAGGATTTTTCTTTTCTTGGCTGCTGCTCTGTGCCTTGTTCTGTCTTCTTGCTTCTTGGTGTGGTTACGGGAGCAGGGCAGACATAGGAGGTGGGGCTGCTCAAATCCATCTCTTCTTGCAGATCCAGCTTCACACTTTGGTTCAGAGACTCCTGGGGTTTAGAGAGGAATGGGGCCTGGGGCCCACTCATCCAAATTGTCACGTGGAGGAGGAACAGATCCATTTGTAGGGGTTAAGAGCTCAAACTGTGGGCTCGAATGCCTGGGCTGGAATCTGGATCTGCCACTTAGGAGATGTCACCTCTGAGACCTTCAGTGTCCCCATCTAGAGAGTGGGGGAATAGATAGCACTCTATGAGGAAAGATGTTTTCAGGATGACACAAGAAAGTACACAGGGCGTGGTTAGCACAGCGCCTACAATCTAGTAAACACTCAATGTCTTGAAGACGGTGGCCGCAATGATAACAACACAACCTCCAGCCCTGCAGAAGCCCTTCCTGGGCCAAAACCAGTCCTCCTGCCATATCCAATCCTGTGATTGGAGGATGCTGGCTGGTGAGTAGAAAGTCCTTTCTCAAGTTCTGCTGGGGTCCACCTCTTTGGACCTTCTGACTCTGATCTTAGCTCTTGGAGTGCCCCGGAGCAAACCTGTCCACCCTGTCCCCTGCAGGACGGTCTGTTAGCCTCAATTAGCAGAAAGCTTACAGACTCTGGGAAAAGGTGTGCCTGGCTGTCTGCTGTTGCTGATAAGCAGCCTGATAAAGACTCTGTGGTCAAAGGTTGCTGGGCTGGGCTGAGATTCAGTCCTGCCCTTCCAGCCCCTCCTTTCTGCTTTCTATTGCTTCCCTCTCCCCTTGGTAAATCATTGGAAGTTTTCAGTAATGGGGCATGGCGCTCTTTGTGGGCACCGGTCTGGGGCTGTGTCTGTGAAATAGGAGGTAAGGGTGGTGATTGGGGTGATTAGGGTGTCAGTTCAGGAGAACAGGAATGATCTGTTTACCTCTTTGTTAAACACCTATGCTGAGAGCTCTGTGAGGCATCTGTGGCTCTCATGTCCTTGGTACGTCCAGCAGAGTAGATATAATGCCTTGTAATTTGCAGCTGAGGACCCCATGGGGCACCAGTAGCCTCACTTCTGACTTCACCCAGCATTGCCCAGGACCTGAAGTGGGTGTCACCAACCGGGAGTCACCAGGAAGCAATCGAGGAAATCCCACAGACATTGATTTAGAAAACATCATTTCATGATGTGCTTTTGAGACGGGCATGTGAAAGAAGAGGGTGTTGGCCAGATTAAAAGGGACCCTGAGCTTGAGGTTCTGACTGATCATGGTTTCAGGAGTTTTTTCCCCCTCACATAACCATTTCTATCTCTTCCTTAGAAATTAGCGCACTTTTGGGTACCAGTTTTGAGTTGGAGTGGCATATTTCTTAGAACACTGGATGGCAAGATACTTCTTTAAAATTGGAGAGACTTAGGGCTAAGTTTCGCAGTTTGTTGGAAAGGTCAGTCCTACGAGGACTTTTCTGTTGGGGATGCACAGGTAGAAAGCCCATTTTCTGCCCCAGAGTCAGCAGGAGGGGTGAGTGGTCCAGGAACAAAAACAGACTTGGTGGAATGCAACTAATCTCCACTTGGGAGACAGAGGGACTTGAGGCTGGAAGGCAGTTTGATTTGTAGCAAGAAAACTTGGTACAAAGAGGTTGTGACCCTGTGTGACCCCGAGGGAGAATTTGGATTTGTGCTAGATGAAAGGGCCATTACAGTGAGGAACTTGGACTTCTATCTGAAGGCACATGAAAGGCTCTGATGTGTCTGGTCATGTTTGTTCCTGCAAGAATTTAAAACAAAGGAAGCTGGGAGGCAAACAATGCTTCTGCTTTATAATTCCAGTTCCAAACCTCAGAGGGGGAGCTGTAAAGGGTGACCCTGTCTACGGCACCACCCCGCGTTCCAGTGTATTGGAAGTGGATGGTCTCTGTTTTGCATGAGAAAGTGACCCGGTCTCCTTCCTTGTCATGTTTCAGTTGAAACAGAGTTCCTCAAAATTGGAAATGCACACACACATACACACAGACTTTTGCCCACTTTGGAATAGAAATTAATTGCACTCGGAAAATAAATTGCAGAGCATGGCTGAGTACAGACGGCCACGTGTGAATGAATTGTTTGTCCGCATAGTTTTGGGGGCTTCGGAATCCTGGCTCACCCACCAAACCTCCCAAGAATAGACAGACAGGATGAGGCATCAGCTCTCTTTCTCATCTGCCCCACCTCAGAGTCTTAGGAGGGCCAAGAGCTTTGGGAGAACTTGGGGACATTCACAGGCTTGGAAGCACTGGCCTCCTCTTCTTTTGTGGCCTCCTCAGGGCAGACTTGGTGGGAGCTCTTAATAAACAGTAACTCAGGAACAGAACAGTCAGGGAGGCCTGGTCCCTGGCTCAGTAATTGAAAAACCAGAAACAGCTTCATTTCATATGCATTGATGACAAAAGTACCGACAGACGCAACCAAAAACATGACTGGCCCGCTGGTGGACAGTTTCGCCCCACAACTTGGGGAGTGCAAAATTGCTTTGCCGAGAGTCAGAAGCAACTACATGAGACAGCAGAGGTCCATGTAACTTTTCTGGATTTTTAGGAATCTGATTTCCATGGGTCTCTTTCAGGGCTGAGAATAGACTGGGGTGAGTGAGGCACTCCCTCATGTACAAACTTTCAGGAGGCACCAGAAAGTAGGAAAAAACAAGTAAAATGTAATGCACTATTTTCAGAAAGCCAAAATGAGTGCAAAAAAAATTCATAATCGACCAAATATTGTTTTTAGTAAAGGCAGGATCCAGCCCTGAGCTTGCTCCACTTACCTCACCTGCCTCACCCTAATCCCAGCCCTGGCATCTTGTTTGAGGATAAAGCCTGTGTCTCTAATAGAGACTCAGTAGTTTGAGGTAAGTGATAAATCTGTTGGAGCTATTACTGGAAAGGGGTCCCGATCCAGACCCCAAGAGAGGGTTCTTGCACCTCGAGCAAGAAAGAATTCAAGGCAAGTCCATAGAGTAAAGCGAAAGCAAATTTATTAGAGAAGTAAAGAAACAAAAGAATGGCTGCTCCATAGAGCAGTGGTATGGGCTGCTTGATTGAGTATACTTACAGTTATTTTTCGATCCTATGCTAAACAAGGGGTGGGTTATTCATGAATTCCTGGAACTGAGGTTCCCCCTTTCTAGACCATATAGGGTGACTTCCTGATGTTGCCATGGCATTTGTAAACTGTCATGGCACTGGTGGGACTGTCTTTTAGTGGCTAATGCATTATAATTAGCATATAATGAGCAGTGAGGACAACAGAAGGTCACTTGGGTTGCCATCTTGGTTTTGGTGGATTTTGGCCATCTTCTTTTTTTTTTTTTCCACATCCTGTTTTATTAGTGGGAGTCTTTGTGAGCAATGTCTTGTGTGGACCTCCTGTCTCATCCAATGAGTAAGAATGCCTCACCTTCTGGCAATGCAGCCTCATTCTACCCAGCCCCTATTCAAGATGAGTTGCTCTGGTTCGAACACCTCTGACAGAGCTACCAAAAGGGCATTACACAAGGACACAGACAATTAGGTTAGGTGGAAGATGAGCGTATCTTTACAGTCATTGTGATGGTAAGCATAAGTCTTGCTCATGAGGATCTTTTCCATCCTTAACCTGGTATCTCCTGAAAATTAGCAAGAGTGTCTTCTCTTGCTTTCTTTAGATTATTCAAAGCATGTATGATGGTGTCGGCATTTTTTTTAATCCCTTTGCACGTAACCCCATCCTTATGAAAATACTTGCTCCCTGTTTTCCCTCTTCTCTTTCCACTGCTGGGAACTATTTTGAGCCCTGTCTGTCTGCAGCTTTGCATAAAGTTATAATGAGGCTGGGCCAGGCAGCCATGGATTTCTCATGCCTACATTCGGCCTGGAATTCAGCAGGGTCACTGGGGGCTGGGGAGAGAATCTCTAGCCTAACTCGTTTGATGCATTTTGGTTGTACCAGATGGAGGGAAACCTGCTAATCTGTAGGATTCCATAGACGGCTTAATTCCCCAAGTTTCGGAGGAGTTTGTTTCTCTAATTTTTTTTTTTAGCCATAAGTCTTGAAAATCCTGCACCACATAACAAAAACCAGAGGTATTTTTCTGTTGTTCTCCTTTCCTTTGACCCCCTGGTGCTTCCTCCAAATATCCTTAAGTGTGCAGGTGCCTGTGTTAGGGGAGGAATAGGTCTATGGTCCAATGAGCTGATGAGATGATAAATTCTGCGACTTTGAGATTCTTTTTAATCTCAGCCTTATGGTAATAGGCCATGGAAGAGTGTAAACAGTTTGGGCTAAGGCTTTCTAAATACAGTTGATGAGATCCTGGGAACCACTTATCTTGGGTGGGGTGGAGCACCTCACTTTGAGTTTGGTGTTAGTGCTGGCGCAAAGGTCTAAGGCCTTCTCCAGTGATTGTGCTATTTAAGGATGTTCAAGGGATGGTGAGGGCCTTTGGAAACATCTGAGTGGAGTTTGGAGCCAGAGGGACCCTGGAGAGACCCAGCCAGCCCTTTTGTTTCTCAGGGCCAGAAGGAAGGTGCCCACCTTTCCTGTGAATGAGTCATCCTTGGGACTAGAAGCCTGGGTCTGCCAGCTTAGTAAAGCCTCTGTTTTGCTCTGGTACCTTACCCATCTACGCAGCCTAGTTTGTCCACCAAGGTGCTGATGTGGCCTGCAGGAGTTATTGCCAAGACATAATTCTTCCACTTCAAGTAATCTAGAGGTCACAAGTAATCTAGAAGGTTTTCTAGGAAAAACCCCTCAAAGACCAGCTGATTAAGGACAAAATAAGTAGAGATCCATTGAGTCAGCCAAGAATGTCATATGTTTGGGACACTGGGTAGGGCTGTGCAGTGATGGCTCATTTGGACCCTATTCATTCATTCATTTAACAGGTATTTATTATTGAGATATTGGGACTTGATTTTGAGCCAGACATGGTGTCAGCTGCCCTGGATGGAGAGGTGAATGGGGCAGACACAACCAGTGGCTCCGGCTGGACAAGGTCCTGCTGTTGCTGAGCCAGGGGGTTGTGCCTGGGCCAGACACCATCTCTTAAATGAAACGAAGGAACTGGCCCTCATTCTTAGATCTGATTGGTAGGGGATAATGCTCAGTATTCTTTTTGAAAATGTATGTGATCCTGTTAAAATTCTCAAACAGCCAAGTCCTGGGTAATTCCAAAGGTTTTTTGAGGGGGAAAGGAGGGGGATAGAGTAATTTTTTTAAAAAGGCAACAATTAACCCACAGCACATTGCTCACTGCTTTTGGTATTTCCAAATATTCTAGAATCATGGGCTCTTTCTGAGGGCTGCGGGAGATGGACTTCCCACCTTGTGGGGTGGTGGGATGAACGGTCTGCCTTGGGTCCTCCCAACTTTAAGCCATGAGAATTTTCTGCAGCAGAAGGAAAGCTATGAATTGCCGGTTCACTGTTCTGATGTTTAGGAAGCATAAGCTTTGTATAATATTCGTTAGAACCAGAAAGCGCCTGTGTGTGTTCTCTGCTTATATAATGAGGTCACTGAGGAGCTATGTTTCCTGGCCTATTTTCTTTCCTGGAAGTTGGAAGGGCACCCCATGGGCTGTCTGGCATAAGGCCTGGCCCACAGCAGACTTTCATAAGCATTTGATGAGTGGGCAAGGAATAAGTTCAGTAGAGGACGAAACTTCTGAGGTGGTCAAATGAGCGTCTGGGGGTGGGCTCTGAGCCTCCTGGGAAGGAAGGGATGGCATGCCTGCCTCCACCTGCTGAAGGACAGACAGTGGGCAGTGGGCACACCTGGGGGAAAGGAGGGGCATAGCCTGCTTCCACCTGCGGAGGACAGACATTTCACAGTGCACACACTTGGGGGAAAGGACTCCAGCCAGCTTACTGTGCTGGGTTTGTCCTGATTCTGAACATGCTTTTCTGTGTGTTGTTGCAGTGAAGAAAATTTTTCCTTGTCTTCAACAGCTGGGGAGACTACAAGCCTTCCTCTTATACCCAAGAGTCTGTGGTTGCCATCTCATGAAAGTGAGGTCCAGGATCAGCCAGAGTTCACTGGTCACAAGCAACAGAAACCTAGTCTAGCTGGCAAAGCACAGGAGGAGTTTATTGGAAGGACACGGGAAAGCTCACAGACTGGAGGCAAGAAGAAGCCCTAGGCTCTGAAAGGAGAGGTGTTAGGACAGGATTGGGGGTCTAGGGGTGCACCAAATGGACAAGGAGGGGCGGGGCTGCTTGGCAAATCGTAGCTCCAGAGTGTTTTCTGATCTCGAGTTGCCCCTCTCAGGAGTCTTGGGAGAGAGTGGGTCCTATTGGCCCAGTTTAGGTCTCCTGACCAGTCCTCAGGCAGTGGTAGGTGAGGCCCATCAATTGACTGCCCCCCAGAGACCTCACACAATGGGAGGCGGATAATTCTCCAAAGAGAAGATGGCAGACTGGATCCTAGGAGACAAAAATAACCAATGCTGGCCTCGGGCTCCAGAGAATTCCCTGCTTCTCAGTCCTTGGAGTGCAGGTGCTCCTGTTCCTGGTCCTATCCCTCCCCTTTGTCTCCATGTGTTGTGCATAGCAGTGTCTGCTGGATGTTTGCTGAAGCAAAGGGTCACTTTCATGGGCCTTTGAATAGTCAGCCACTTCCACACCAGAGATTGCATATGTAGGTGTGCTGGAGGGCATTTTGTTTTTTCTAAGGGTATTTGGATTAATCTTTCTATTTCACCCTGTCTTAGTCATTAGAGCCACGTTCTGACTGGTTCAGATTACAGATGGTAAATAAATTTTCCTCCCTGCCCAGGCAGACATTTCTAAGCTTGGGAGAGTTGATGAGTGGTGCCTTCTAGGGAATGTAATAAAGTCTGAAATTGAGCTGTAGTTAGAAAGCATGCGAGGGTCTAGAAGTTGTTTCTCCAGGGAATGGCAGGAGGTAGTATCCAATGACTGCTGGTGCCTGGCAGCTGGGGGCTGCCTCCTGACTGTCTGCCAGTGGGAAACAGTTGTTTCTCCTCCTCTTGGCCACAGGACAAGTCACAGAGCCATGCTTTCTGTACAATATGTCCCCTGGGCCAAAAGGCAATATTGCCTCTGCTTTCCCAGTTCAGAAGGAAAAATGTGAACCGAGGAAGCAGATCATCAACTTGACATGTATCCTAAGTGTGACATGAACATGTTCTATTTGTTGGGGAGACACTCAAGTCACCAGCTGGACTTTTTAAATGAAAACAACACCTCTATTTAAATGAAACAATGCCTCTATCTGTAAAGAGGAAAATAGTATCAGGTACTCATTTTGTTCATGTGTCATCTGACCTATCTGCCTTCGCTTTATGGAATAAACCACTAGACTAGGAGTTGTAAACTCAGATGCTCCTGAGGGCCAGACACATAAAAAAGATGAGCGAAGGGGGCCAGGTATAAAACTACTGAAAATGGTGGGGGCTGGGGCAGAATGGAGGGTTTACGCCCAGTCTCTGAGATCATTACCCGGCTGCCATGCTGGAATATGAGGTTGGTATTAGCACAACTTCCAATTCTTCAAGAAAAGCTGGAAATCGGGATGTTTATGTTAAATTTCCGGATTTAACAAAAAACACTATGGTTCACGCCTGTAATCCCAGCACTTTGGGAGGGTGAGGGGGTGGATCACGAGGTCAAAAGACTGAGACCATTCTGGCCAACATGGTGAAACCCTGTCTCTACTAAAAATACAAAAAAATTAGCTGGGTGTGGTGGTGTGTGCCTGTAGTCCCAGCTGCTTGGGAGGGTGAGGCACGAGAATCGCTCAAACCCAGGAGGCGGAGGTTGCAGTGAGCCAAGATTGCGCCACTGCACTCCAGCCTGGCGACAGAGTGAGACTCTGTCTCAAAACGAAAACAAAAACAAAACACTGTTGACAGAAAAAAGCTGACAAAAATGCCAATTTGCTGACCTCAGTACTGGATTAAAAGTGTATGTGTGCAGGGCAGGGCCCCGCCCCTTGTCTGTCTTTACATAAGTTTTACCCGGAGTCTAGTCCAGCGCCTGCATGGCGCTGCTTTTCAAATATTTGAAAAGCAGTTGGCAAATATTTGTTGAATGCTATTCAGTTGTCGGGGGTGGAATAAAAACTGGGTTTTCAATAGGGAATGACAGTTTGATAAGCTTTCCTAAGAATTTAGAATCTGGTCAGTGGGAATATCTGTGTCTCTTCTTTAAACTTCAGATATACAGGCCAGTTTCCTGATCAGAAAGATGGAGAGTGTTAATTCATTCATGAAAAGGCAACACGGAACTTAAAAACAGAATCTTTAAAACAAAAGTCAGCTTTCCTTATTTAAAAACTTCTTGTAGAGAGAAATAAAGTGTTTTCAGTGTGGTGTTGCAGATGAAGAATGAATATGAGAGATTTGGGAATTTAATATTTAATAACACATATTATTAATATTATTAAATATTAATATTTAATATTTAATAAACATGATGTTTGGGAAAACGTGACAAATAAGAAACATTTGATAAATAAGACTCTGACGTCACCACACCAATCAAATAATGAATGTTCTGAATACATAAGTTGAGTGATAATTTATTGGATGAACACACACAACACCAGAGATTGCGTATGTAAGTGTGCTGGAGGGCATTTTGTTTTTTCTAAGGATATTTGGATTAATCTTCTCACCTGCTTTTCTTTTGCATGGAGCTTTGTTTTATAACTGAGACATGAACAGATGGAAGAGCTGCCTACTTGTATAAAGGATTGTATTCTGAAAACCCCATTGTATTATAGAGCAGTAGGCCCCAGCCACTGGGCAGGGCATGCTGGTCAAAGGTTCTCGGCCAATTTCACTTCACGTTCATGGTCCACCGTTAGGTCTTTCCTGTTCACTACTCAGTAAACAGCCAGCGATGAAGCAGGCCACAAATGAAATATGAATGCTCATGAGATATGAGTACGTTATCACTACTGAAATAGAAGTGCTCATGAGCTGGTAATCTGGCGTCAGAGCTCGGTAAGAAGGTGGTGTCGAATGAGGTGACCTGTGGCCTTGGGCTCCTTATTACCCTTCTTTATTGCTAAGTCAAACATCTCAAATGCCAAGCTTAGTAGATGGGACTTTTCTGATACAACTCACTTGACCTCCCAGACCAGATAAATAACAATAGTAGCTACTGTTTGCTTACGGCACTTTGCTAAGTATTTTCCATGCAGTATCTCCTTTGCTTTGTCCAGCCACACTTTTGTCGACCAGGAAGTTGTTGAGAGGGTGAAGTGATCATCATGTAACATAAGAGCAGTATTACCAGGTCATGTGTCTCTGTGTGTACCTTGCACATACCTGTACCTACTGGCCTTTTTTCCTTTACCTGTTTTCGTAGTCCAACAGCATATAACTCCTGAAGGCATGGACACATAGGGATGTGCCTTTCTGTGTCCCTGTGACACTTACATTGATACCACGTATATAGTGGATGCTGAAGAATGTTGGAGATTCTTTCAGTGATTTTTGTGGTTATTGAACTCTTTAGGGGGAAAAGAATCCTGTCTCGCCAGACTAGAATGATCTCACCATGAATTACCAGTTGCTCAATCAATAATCTGTTCGCCTGACCCTGTGTGAGGCCCATGGTGGGTAAAAAAGAAGTAAAAGACCTGCCCTCTCTTTTGAGGATCCAGTAATCTGCCTTTAGACTTGGGTAAGAAACACTGCAACTCTGGGCCCTGTGGGTTAGAGGACTGCCTCTGACGCCACTCTGGCCATGCCTCCCACCCCACTGTAAGAGTCTGGGACTCAAAGCCATATGCTCCCTCTTCAAGACCATGTTCCAGGTATTCAGGGGCTGGAATTCCCTACTCATGCATCCCCAAGACCACTTCCAGGGCCTGCACAGGTATCCTCCAGGGCCTGACACTTGGGGATGAGCAGGGCTCCGGGTACATATCTCCAGGCCTGCAGGGTGACAGCTGCTTACAGGATGTAGGGTGGAAGGAGCTTGGAGGAAGCAGCCTGGGGCATGCACGGGGAGTGCTTGAAGCCAGCGCTGGTGTGGGATGGTGCAGGATAGCAGAGAAGGTACTGGGTCTCCACCACATTTCAATACGGAGTGGCCAGGAGCCCAGGATTCTAAATTAAAGGCTGGACCTGCAAGGCAGCATTTGGAAGCCACATTTGTCCAGATACAGGAGATAACACTTTTTCGTTTAAGGGCTTATCAGATCGATTGAAACCTTTAAATGATTCCCTGTGGAAGGTGGGCCTCCATCGCGAACTCTGGTTCCAGACTCTACAATGTCAGCGGCAGGCTCTGCTGGGCCATCGGCTTCCCTCACCTCCGCACAGGTCAGTCAGCAGACTGCACACCTGGAAGGCCCAGGCCTTGGTGGAGGGGTTTCTGTGCCTCAAGGCTGTAGGGGAGGGGAGGGGGCCGTGCCTCTCTAAACATTCTCTGAAACTGCCAGGGCTTGTTTGCATACCAGCACTTTACCGCGCTTGGCGGCCGGGGAAGTGCTAAGCCTGTCTTCATTAACAAATACCATGTTGCCTTGTTTCCTTACTTAAAACACTTTGGAGTGTTTTGGCTCAAGTTGAGGGGCTCTACATGTGCAAATGCATAATCAGCTGACAGCAGTTTCAAAATTGCAGGTCTCACTATTGATGGAGAAATGGGAGCATTGTTATTCCTTGTGTGTAATTTTCTCCAAGAAATGGGGGGATTGATTTAATGTCAACACTCAGAGATTTAATGTGGCCCTGTTACTGGAAAAATACACCTTTGCCAAACTCTGCCTCAAAACAATGTCTACATTGTCTTGCTGCACTCCCTACCCCCATTTCCCATTCCTGAGAAAAAACGGGCTTGAAAGAGGGTTCAGCTCAATACAGGGCTGGATCCTGCCCTCTGTCTCCATTTCCTGAGCACAGATGGCTCATCAGCGGGGCCTGTCTCTGCCTGGAGGGATCCCACCACCTCTGTTTCTGAGGAACTTGGGTGGGAGGGAGTTAGTGGGGAGAACAAGAGTCAACGAACAGGGTGGGGTCAGTTTTAGGCTCTTGTGTCCAACCCAGCAGGGAGGCGGGGGCGGGGGATTCCCTCCAAGCCTTAGGTCACTATGGGGCTTCCTGGCCCAATTTGCCCTCACTGTCGCAAAAAGGCTTTATGGTGTGTGTTTCAAATGAAAAGAAATTCAATTTGATTTTATTTTGAAAATGCAGAGAGGGGCTGGGCATGGTGGCTCATACCTGTAATCCAGCACTTTGGGAGGCCGAGGCAGGCGGATCACAAGGTCAAGAGATGGAGACCATCCTGGCTAACACAGTGAAACCCTGTCTCTACTAAAAATACAAATAATAACAATAATAATAATTAGCCGGGCGTGGTGGCACATGCCTGTAGTCCCAGCTACTTGGGAGGCTAAGGCAGGAGAATTGCTTGAATCAGGGAGGCGGAGGTTGCAGTGAGCCGAGATCGTGCCATTGCACTCCAGCCTGGGCGACAAGAGCGAGACTCTGTCTCAAAAAAAAAAAAAAAAGAAAAGAAAAGAAAAAAGAAAATGCAGAGGGGATGTCAGGACTCCCTTTGAAGTGGATAATTGGTACTACTCAGTGGGGTTCATGGAAACCGAGGTGGTTCATCTCTGGGGACTAGCAAGAAAACCAATGTTTATTGGAAAAGTGGCTTTGGCCACATGTTTCTTCTAGCTATTAGTAATTTGTTCCTCAAATCAAGCTAGTAAGTTAAGGATCTGCTTTCAACTTCTTCCCACTGAACTGCCTGGCAGGCACCCCCTTTTTCTCTGGCAAGTGATGATTTGGATGTGCACACTCACTAGAACCGGCTTCCACGGGTTTTGCTCTGAACCACACCATCACACTCCTCCTGCCAACGCCAACCATAAACGAAATTGGTCAACGGTTTCAAGCCTTCTTCATCACGCGGCTCTTCTGAGGCTGGTTCCACTTTCAGCTGCATGGCCAGGCCCTCACCCGCCTCTCAGAGGTCACGGAGTGTTCCTTCTGATGTTTGTCTCTTTGAGGAAGCAACTTTCAAAGGCCGGGATGCATCTCTAATGACTGTAATTGCATTTCCCATCTTCATTAGCACAAACTGCTGTGCACATGGAAGAAACTCAGTCAGAAGCCTCAGGTCTGGCCTCAGGCTGCGGGGTAGGCAGGTGATCTGATCAGGGCAAAGACCCAGACCAGCACGTAGGTTGCCCCACGTGCCCTTGGCACAGGAAGAAAAGCCTCTGGAACAGGTGCTATGGTTGTCTTTAATTCTTTCTCGACTTTCCATGGAATGAGGAGGAGGCCCAGATGGTACTTCCAGAGCCGAGGAGCAGAACCAGGCCCGGAGGAGCTAGGCCGGCCGTGGTTTGGTCTTGAAGAGAATGAAAGCCCACCCATGTTCACAGATCGCAGAGCCCCAGGGTGTTCAGGCCACACCTGCAGCTGGTTCCTTGGGTGAGGCTAAGGGGCTCACAAGTGCAGGCACACATGCCCAGACGCCTGCTGGGCTCCAAGAGTGCTGGCTGCTGCCCAGCTACCCAGACCCTCCATGTCCTTCCATGCCCTCAGCCCCAACTCTCTTCCTGGGGGTTGTGGAGGGCAGGGGGTGCACAGTTCACTCCAGAACCTTCCTAAGACCCAGAGCTGTAGTGGGGAGGGTTGTGAACACCAGTTTCTGAGACCTTTTCAGCCAGGCGGTGGTTCTCGCTCCACACCCTTGGGGGCCCCTGAGCAGGGAGGCCTGGGTGTGCTCACCTAACATTATCCTGTGCTTTGCAGACAGACGGTGCCCTATGGACTGTCCAACTACAGAGGAAGCTTCCGGGGCAAGAGGTCTGCAGGGCCACTTCCAGGGAATCTGCAGCTCTCACATCGGCCACACTTGCGCTGCGCTTGTGTGGGGAGATATGACAAGGCCTGCCTGCACTTTTGCACCCAAACTCTGGACGTCAGCAGGTATGACACCTCCTCCAGTTTCACTCATTTGCAGATATGCATCAACCCTCGGCAAGGCCAGGCCAGGGGCTTCTCAAAGGAGGGTGTAGGATAGTTCAGTCACATCCTGACCTACTGTCGTCCTGTGGGCCAGAGAAAGGAGGTGCTGAGCCCAGAAAAGACCCAGGTCCTCAGCATCAGGAGGGCAGGAGATGCAGCGTCCCCACCCCCTTGCTGCCTTTTGGAACAGAAGCTTCACAGTGGCCATGGCTACATCTGGTTTCCAGACATATGTTTTTCTGGCCTGCACAGCACTTTGTGAAAATCTGAATAAGTTGCCAACACTTAAAAGATTGAAGAATTAACCCCTGCCAAATGCGTATTTTTAGCCTTCTCGAAAATAGCCCATGATAAGAGTGCAAAAGGCTTATTGGCGGGGGGGGGGGGGGAGGGAACCCAGCACGTAGGACCATCTGGTCTCAGAGCCCCCCTTCTCTTTGGCCACCCTCAGCTGGAACTGAGTGGGGGCATCTCACGTTTGAGTAGGATGTGCAATATCCATTTACCTGTGTTACCAATTTATCTTACTTTGTAGCCCCTGGAGGCCCCCAAGGTTGAGACCCTGTGGTCTGTCCTGGCTGCCTTAGGGAAGCTTGCAAATCACGTTGAATGGAACCAACAGGCAGACTCCATGTTTGACCCAGGGGCTTTGAGCTGGTATTCACTTAACAGGTATTCCTGTTAATGCTCCTTACTCCATCTTTTTCTTAACTTCGGGCCAAGATTCATGAACCCAGTGAGGCAGATCGGCCCTTTCAAAACCCTTCCTGGAGCAGGCGTAGGTGAGCTGCCCTGATGCACACAAAAGACACATAGGCAGGGGTGGGCTCCCAACACCCCAACAAGGCAGACGGTAGCGCTCAGGACCCCAGGATCTGCCGTCTGTGAAACCCAGTGTGAACTGCATGGTTTTTCCCTCCTTCTGGGCTTTTAAACATCCGATGAATAAGTGAGTGGTGAGTATATTCTGTACTTTGGTAGAAATCCACCCACCGAGTGCTCAGCCTTCAGAAACTGTGCCTGAGACGCAGTCCTTGGGGAACGCACTAATGTGCTCATTGGTAGGGAAGAGGAAGTCATAATTTGACACCGAAAAACCAGCCACAGGGAAAGGCAGGTTGATTGATTAAAACCAGCTCTCTCCCCACAGTAATTCAAGGACGGCAGAAAAAACAGACAAAGAAGAGGAAGGGAAGGTGAGAGGTGCCAACAGAGGCCTGTGTCAAAGGAGGTGACGATGTGATGTGTCATTCCTTCGGGGGTGGGTGGAGGGTGTTTTGAGGGGATGGCATCTGGTCTGGTCCAGTGGGAACCCCAGATCTCATGGGATGCTGCACCCACAAGCAATGGTGCCTTTGGTGGACCGTTTCTGGGGGCAGAGCAGGCTGAAGCTGTGGACAGCTGCTGTCACTTGTCGGGCCCTGGCCACCCTGCTCTGTGTCCTGGGAGCCAGCCCTTGCATCCCTTGTAGCTCTGGGCAGTGATGTCCTGCCTGGATTTCACCTGGCCTGGACAAAGCTAGTCAACCACCGCTCTCAGAGGCCCTGTAGGCTGCTCTGCCCAGACCCACACTTCGCCTCTGCTTCCTTAGCAACATGTGGTCTTTCTCCTCAAAAAAATCATTTCTTCTTTTCAGCAGCTGATTCTGGGCAGAGGTGAATTACAGCAGCTTGACAGCAGGGTCCCTTGGTTCTCCAGTTCATTTTATTATTTTTTTTAACCCACTTGTCTTTTTTGTATGAGAGATCCTGAGGGTTTCCTGCAGTCAAACTGGGTTTATTTGTCATTCTATCAATCAGAAGTCATTATTAATGACTCAGCGGCTCATCTGCAATGGGATGGTAATTTATGTTCATAATAATAGCCTGGAGGTGGCTTGGGTTTCTACAGAGACTGATCAAGGGAAGATGAAACCATGCTCAGTATACAGGAGGCTTTCCAAATTGGTGGCAGATCGCTTCTAGTCTAGTCCAGAGAGGGATCTGTCAGCATCCATAATAAAAATGGAGCGGGAGGAGGAGGGCCGAGGCGGAAGAGACAGAGCCCGGGAGAGCATGAGTCAGACCCAGATGGTCCCACTTTGCCTCTTCATTCTTTTTCCTCTTTTTCTCTTCCTCACCCCAAACCAAAGCTCCTCTCAGCGAGGGCGGGATGTAATTAAACCCATCCATCCATTGCATCATTTATTCATTCACTTATGCATTCGTTCAGCAAAGACTTGTTGGGCACCTGCTACGGGCTGGGCACCATTCTCGATGTTGGGGACATAGCAGGAACAAGGCATAGGATCTCTTTTATAGAGCTTAACTAGTGGGGGATGCAGACAGCAAACATGTACAATATAAAGTGAGATTGCAAAGAATAACAGAAAGACACGGCAAGGGTAGGAAGCGTGGGGTGGTTGCAGTTTGAGATGGGGTTGACGTGGCCTCATCTTTCTGACCAGGTGACCTGAAGGAAGGCTGGGAGGAGCCATAGGGATGAGTGAGGGAAAGGGATTTCAGGTAGGGGAACCAGTGAGTGCAAACGCCCTAGAGTGTGCTCAGGGAACGGCCAGAAGGGAGCCCTATACGGGAGAAGCACACCGGTCCTTTTGCTGTTGTGGTGTTTATTACTGTTCTATGTCACATGTTCAAAAGATGCAATTGGTGGTGCAGATGTCCCAGCAGGGCCTGGAAAAGTGGTTCTTCCAGGTCTCTATGAGTCATGTAAAGCTCTAGTAAGAGGCTTTACTTGGTAAGAAAAAGTCTCTTATTAAGCCAATGTTCTTGCTTTCTTGCGAGATTCAAGTTAGTAATTCCCAGATTCACATTCTCAGAGTGGAAGCTGTCACCATCCTTAGCTTGTGGTAATCAAAGATGGGGCCAGGCTGCGGGAGGGCCCCTAGCAGCCTTGTCTGCTGGTGTTATTCTTTTCACACTTTTCCAGTCTGGTGGTAGGCTCGGAAATTGCTGAGAAGCACTGGGAAGAGGGTACATACAGTTCCAATCAGGAAACAGGCTGGAGAGGCAGTGGGAAGACGTTCCCTTTTTCAGCTTCACAGAGCTACAGAGCTACGCTTTCATAACATACCTTTCTTTTTTTTCTTTTGCCCCCTTTCCCCAAGACAGGTTGAAGTCAAGGACCAACAAAGCAAACAGGCTTTAGACCTCCACCATCCAAAGCTCATGCCCGGCAGTGGACTCGCCCTCGCTCCATCTACCTGCCCCCACTGCCTCTTTCAGGAAGGAGCCCCTTAGGAGGACAGGCCTGCAGCATCCTGGTCTCGGGAGGCTTCTGTCATTGCTCACACACAGTTCAGATTTCCACCTCTTTATAGACAAGAAGTGAATTTGCCTGGGGCAGAACACCCACCCAAAGAGTCCCCACTTAACAATACCCCCCCACGGCAAGAATGCCCAAATCCGAATGACCCCAGTTTTCCTAATGAGTAAAATGATCCCAGATGTGCCCCAGAGCATGACGCCCGCAGCTCCGGTTTCATGCAGGAAATTGGTTTTGGAGAGTTTTGGCAAGTTGGAAAGCCACTTACTGGCTTTTGACATGACTTCTCTTGGAGAATAAGTGGACTCCAAGCTAACTCTTTGCAAATGTAAACACATGTCCATCTTGTAATAAATGCAAAATGCCCGTGCAGCAGAAGCATGCGACTTTCATATCCTTGCCTAGAATAGGCTGCATGGTGTATGTCAGTGAGGGCCACGAGGCGTCGGCTTTAGACACAGATCATAGCTCTACAGGAGTTTATGAATTTGAAGCTTATGGGATTTTGGCAGAGAAATTTTCAGCTGTGCTTGATACCCACCAAAAGAATGTATCTCAAAAGAATGAAGGAAGAAGAAAAAAGGATCCTTGATGTTTGTGACAAGAAAATGAGAAAGTTAGTATCTGCAATACAGAGCTTGTTCCTGTTCAGTGACTGACCCTCTGTATTCTGTATAGACACCAGGCCGATACACAGTGGAGTTCCCAGGCCTTGTTTGCAGGAAGCCGACTGTAAAGACAGCCCCAGCTCAAGGCTATTAGGTTGAATATTTGCTTTCATGAGTAAATGTGGATCTTTGGGGAATGGCTTCAAAATAAGTCACGAACACAAATTCTTTGTAAATTATGTAAATTCCTGTTTATATAAATTGGCAACAACTTATACCGTCTGACAGTTCAAAATCTCTTTCAGCTGCGCTCTTCCCGCTGAGCCGAGCTTACTGTGAGTGTGGAGATGTTATCCCGCCATGTAAAGTCGCCTGCGCAGGGGAGGGCTGCCCATCTCTCCACCCAGTCACAGAGAGATAGGAAACGGCATTTGAGTGGGTGTCCAGGGCCCCGTAGGGAGACATTTAAGATGGTGTATGACACAGCATTGGCCTTGACCAAATGTTAAATCCTCTGTGTGTATTTCATAAGTTATTACAGGTATAAAAGTGATGACCTATCATGAGGAAATGAAAGTGGCTGATTTGCTGGTAGGATTTTGTACAGTTTAGAGAAGCGATTATTTATTGTGAAACTGTTCTCCACTCCAACTCCTTTATGTGGATCTGTTGAAAGTAGTCACTGTATATACGTATAGAGAGGTAGATAGGTAGGTAGATTTTAAATTGCATTCTGAATACAAACTCATATTCCTTAGAGCTTGAATTACATTTTTAAAATGCATATGTGCTGTTTGGCACCGTGGCAAGATGGTATCAGAGAGAAACCCATCAATTGCTCAAATACTCAGAAAGTACTGTCAAAAGCCTAATAAAAAAGCTAAAGTTTGCTCTGATTTGTGGGTTTTTTTCCTCACTGTCTTTATGTGCGGGGTTGCGCATCAACTTTTCATGGACCTCTGGAGAGGACGGGAAGAAGTTGTGGTTTGGGAAGTGGAATCCATCTAAAGTCAGTTATGGAGCTAGATGAGGGGCTGCCTGAATATTAAGGAAGAAGTGGGGTTTGGGGACCGTTCCAAGAAGATAAAACATTCACAGCAGTCAGGAAGAGAGAAACCTGGGGAGAGAGCTGGTTCTTCCCCTAGACCACTGTGCCTTCCTAGCAACAGGGAGGCTTCCTTGTGGCCCTGCCAAAGATGGCTGTGCAGCCCAGGATTCCAGGGAGAGGGCACTGCTGGGGGGCTCAGGATTCTAGGGAGAGCACTGCTGGAGGGCTGAGGATTCTAGGGAGAGCACTGCTGGTGGGCTGAGGATTCTAGGGAGATCACTGCTGGGGGGCTCAGGATTCTAGGGAGATCACTGCTGGGGGGCTCAGGATTCTAGGGAGAGCACTGCTGGGGGGCTCAGGATTCTAGGGAGAGCACTGCTGGGGGGCTCAGGATTCTAGGGAGATCACTGCTGGAGGGCTGAGGATTCTAGGGAGAGCACTGCTGGAGGGCTCAGGATTCTAGGGAGAGCACTGCTGGGGGGCTCAGGATTCTAGGGAGAGCACTGCTGGGGGGCTCAGGATTCTAGGGAGAGCACTGCTGGGGGGCTCAGGATTCTAGGGAGAGCACTGCTGGGGGGCTCAGGATTCTAGGGAGAGCACTGCTGGGGGGCTCAGGATTCTAGGGAGAGCACTGCTGGGGGGCTCAGGATTCTAGGGAGAGCACTGCTGGGGGGCTGAGGATTCTAGGGAGAGGGCACTGCTGGGGGCTGAGGATTCTAGGGAGAGCACTGCTGGAGGGCTGAGGATTCTAGGGAGAGCACTGCTGGGGGGCTCAGGATTCTAGGGAGAGCACTGCTGGGGGGCTCAGGATTCTAGGGGGAGAGCACTGCTGGAGGGCTCAGGATTCTAGGGAGAGCACTGCTGGGGGGCTCAGGATTCTAGGGAGAGCACTGCTGGGGGGCTCAGGATTCTAGGGGGAGAGCACTGCTGGGGGGCTCAGGATTCTAGGGAGAGCACTGCTGGGGGGCTCAGGATTCTAGGGGGAGAGCACTGCTGGGGGGCTCAGGATTCTAGGGAGAGCACTGATGGGGGGCTCAGGATTCTAGGGAGAGCACTGCTGGAAGGCTGAGGATTCTAGGGAGAGCACTGCTGGGGGGCTCAGGATTCTAGGGAGAGCACTGCTGGGGGGCTCAGGATTCTAGGGAGAGCACTGCTGGGGGGCTCAGGATTCTAGGGAGAGCACTGCTGGGGGGCTCAGGATTCTAGGGAGATCACTGCTGGGGGGCTCAGGATTCTAGGGAGAGCACTGCTGGGGGGCTCAGGATTCTAGGGAGAGCACTGCTGGGGGGCTCAGGATTCTAGGGAGAGCACTGCTGGGGGGGCTCAGGATTCTAGGGAGAGCACTGCTGGGGGGCTGAGGATTCTAGGGAGAGCACTGCTGGGGGGCTCAGGATTCTAGGGAGATCACTGCTGGGGGGCTCAGGATTCTAGGGAGATCACTGCTGGGGGGCTCAGGATTCTAGGGAGAGCACTGCTGGGGGGCTCAGGATTCTAGGGAGAGCACTGCTGGGGGCTGAGGATTCTAGGGAGAGCACTGCTGGAGGGCTGAGGATTCTAGGGAGAGCACTGCTGGGGGCTGAGGATTCTAGGGAGAACACTGCTGGGGGGCTCAGGATTCTAGGGAGATCACTGCTGGGGGCTGAGGATTCTAGGGAGAGCACTGCTGGGGGCTGAGGATTCTAGGGAGAGCACTGCTGGGGGGCTGAGGATTCTAGGGAGAGGGCACTGCTAGCGGGCTCAGGATTCTAGGGAGAGGGCACTGCTGGGGGGCTGAGGATTCTAGGGAGAGCACTGCTGGGGGCTGAGGATTCTAGGGAGAGCACTGCTGGGGGTTCAGGATTCTAGGGAGAGCACTGCTGGGGGGCTCAGGATTCTAGGGAGAGCACTGCTGGGGGCTCAGGATTCTAGGGAAAGGGTGTGGCTGCTGAGTTCTTGATAACCAGAAGGCAGCAATGATCACACCTGCAAGTCTTTAAAGCTTATAAGACGTCTTGGGGGATTGGGGATGTTCGGGAAGAGTGGGGTTTCCTTCATTTTCTTTCTTACTTCCTTTCCTACCTTCTGCACCTGCCTTTTGAATAAAGAATCAGAGACCGTGGGAGGCAGGGAATTGGACAAAGACAGGCCCAGCCAAAGAGCAAAGAGAAATCCAAGAAGAGGAGTAGGTTTGAGTTTGATGGCTACCTGATCTGAGAAAACCCAGGAGCCTCTTGTTTTAATTAAAGTCATCTTAGAGAGTTTTGACTTTGATGGACTGAGAGCGTTGGGTTTTTTCTGCAGGATGTGGGGCAGCACACAGCAGGAGCTGCAGCGTTCACTCGAGGCACTAACAGGACCTGGAGTCTAGGAGCTGCCCAGGTGCCACAGAGGCCCCAGGCAGAGGAGGACAGCCAAGGACTTCCAGGAGTCACGGGCAGTCCGAGGCCCAGACGTGGCAGGCTTTTCTGGCATCTGGGTGGAGGAATGAAGGGGCAGTCTATGGATTTATGAGCAGGATTGGCTATGGAAACTGTAGGGCCCCTGGCTTAGAAGGAGTAAGAACTTCAGATCGTGCATTAAACCACGAGCGTCAAGCCCTTCTGAGCCCGGGATCCTGTTCACCTGTGAAGGTTGCCTCAGCTGAAACCCAGCAAAAAAGGCTGTGGAGTCTGGAGACCTGGATTTGACACCACGTCCTTTAGGGAAACCAGCTTTAAACTCTCCCAGCCTCAGTTTCTTTCTTTTACCTTTTCTTCTTTTTTCTATGTGTTTGTCTATCTGCAAATATCTTTATTTTGAAATTTATAAATGATAGTTTTTCTGGGGAGAGAATTTTAAGTTGACAGTAGTAGCCCCTTAGATGGAGGATGTTATTTCATTGTCTTTTGAGGTCAGTTATTGCTGGTTAGAAATTTTCTCTGAGACAAATCATAGGTTAATTTCTGGTGGCTTTAATGTTTTTCTTTGTCCTAGACATTCTGCAGTTTCAGTATAAGGTGTCCAGGCAGATATTTCCATTCAATTTATACCAGTTAGAATTGGTTTGACTTTTCAGTTGAAGGGCCTCTCTCCTCCACTTGTTTCTGAAAGACTTAGTGTTCTCCTCCAACGTTGCCACTCCACTGTTCTCTGGCATCTCTGGAGTGCCTGTTTAAACTACTTAAAGTGCCTATTTTCTCCATTTCTCCTTTGCCTGAATATTTTGATATTTTCTTTTTTCCCCTATTTTTGAGTCTGAGTTTAGTATTGAAAACCCGGGACTGTCATTAGAGACAGTTGTGGGTTATCGAGGGGTTGCATTTCTCCGGGAAGCTTGTTCCTGTCAGTCAATCCACGGTGGTTCCTAGGATCTCTCCTTGCACAAGGTGTGTGTGAGGAGCCCAGGACACACAAGAATAAGTCTCCAATTTGTTCAAAGTATATGCAATTGTTTTAAGCCCTCAACGTAATTCCATGATGTCTGTATTATTTGTGTCCTCATTTTATGGATTATGAGGAAAACCAGGGCACAGAGGGGTTACCAGCCTATGGCCACATAGCTAGAAATTGGTCCTCACCTGAACACATCGTGCCCACCTGTACTACTGTATAATTAGTTAATGGCAGCTGAAGGTGAGGAACGAAGGCTCAGAATAATTTTATGGAGAAGGTATTTTTAATTAAAACATTGAGCAAGTAAAACTCTTTGATTGAAAAATTGAAACTATTAAAACATTCTATGTAGGGACTTCTTGCCCCCTCCCTGTCCTGTCCTCCCTGCCTCACCTCCACCCCCAGAAAACCACTGTCACGACTGTCCGGAGTACCTTTTCATCTGCATTGTGTGAGTAGGAGCAAACAGGAACATGTAGTCTTGCTTCTCACTACTTTCCCACACAAGTTAGCATATAACACTTCTCACTACTTTCTCACACAAGTTGGCCTATAACACTGTCTTCCTCTGACACCACCTTTGCCACCGAGGGTGTGGGTTTTTTTCCTGACACCAAATACATGTTGTTTTCCCACAACAGTTATCCAATTCTACAACACCAACCGAGTGTCCAACAACTGAACCCAATTCTGACTTTATCTATGTGGAGTTAGCATCAGAGCCAGCAAGCTAAGGTCTCAATCCTGCAAGACTGCCCCTACTTCAGACACCAGCCACACAAGTGGGGTTCCCAGCAGATCCACATTTCTTCCCAGCCTACTACAAATTTGGGGGTTCCATAATCTAAGCTATACCCCCATGTTTGAGAACTCATCAGAACAATTCCCAGAACTCAGGGAAGTACTGTGCATACAACTTCAGCTTTACTATAAAGGGTGTGACCCAGGAACAGCCCCATGGAAACAGGCAGAGAATGAAGCCCTGGGAGAGGAGGTTTCCACGCTCCAGTACATCCATGGGTTGGCCATCGTCGAAGCTCCCTGAACTTACTTAAGGCTTCTTATGGCGGTTTCATTACCTAGGCCTGATTGATTAAATCATTGGCCATTGGTGACTGAACTCAAGCCCAGAGGTCAGGGGATGGAACAGAAAGTCCAAGGGCAGGGGGAGAGCTTTGTCCCCAATCAATCCTGTGCAAGTGCTGGCTCCATTGTGATTGGGCCAGCGTGGGAACTGTGTCCATCCTGAGCTAATCAAAGGGCTTGAAGGTTACCATGTAAGGAATGGCCTAGGCTCTCATACTCAGCTTTTGGACCCAAAGGAAGTTTGGATGCTTTTTCCAGAGGAAGGAAAAATGGATAATGAGCAGCAAAACCCAAGGGCCGTTGGCAGGTACCTGGTAACCCAAGAGCCTTGACTAGGACAGTGTGCCTGTCTAGAATTAACGCAGATTAAATGCTTCTTCCAAGAGAAGCCATGGATGGTTTCCATCAGTATCCAGCCTCCAAAATGAAATGCATCTCAACAGGCTTATTCAGATACTTCCTTCCAACCATATGTGTTGTCCATGTTTCTCACTAGAGAAGACCTGGTGACATCTTCCTTTATTTCTCTCTGTAACCTGTGGTCCAGCAGACAGCCTAATGTTATAAGTAGGGGAAAGAGATGATTTTTTTTTTTTTTTTGAGACGGAGTCTCGCTCTGTCACCCAGGCTGGAGTGCAGTGGCGCTATCTCAGCTCACTGCAAGCTCCGCCTCCCAGGTTCACGCCGTTCTCCTGCCTCAGCCTCCTGAGTAGCTGGGACTACAGGTGCCCACCACCTCGCCCGGCGAATTTTTTGTATTTTTAGTAGAGACGGGGTTTCACCGTGTTAGCCAGGATGGTCTCAATCTCCCGACCTCGTGATCTGCCCGCCTCAGCCTCCCAAAGTGCTGGGATTACAGGCATGAGTCCCCACACCCGGCCGAAAGAGATGATTTAATGGGAAAATTGCATTCTGTTTTTGAAAGTGTCAGAGGAAACTTGCTCCCAAATCACAATGCAATGACAAGCCAGCGGCCAGTGAGCGAGCGACATCATGACAGGGATGCCCAAGGAATTATTATCACAACCATATCCCAGTCATACCTGAGGCCAGAGTATCTGGAGTTCAAAAATTCAGATATTCCTTAAATATCTTAAGTATGCATTCACTTGGTTGCTAGGATCAAAAACCAGGGGACCCTTCTTCCTGGTAATTAATTGATTAACCTTGGGACCTGGAATCAGGGATCCCTACTTATAGGTATAGGTTTCAGATAAGGAAACATCAGCCTGCATTGGAATTGCTATTGGACATTCTCCAAAGTGATTTAATAACAGAGGCACTTCCTAGTGGCTCAGGCAGCTTCAGATATGACTTGAGTTTAGAACTGTGGTGGATGAGCCTTTTCTCTTGGCAAATACTAAGTCAGCATTAAAAAAAAAAAAAGAAAAAAGCCAGTTTTTAAGAATCTCCTATTTCCCAAGCACTTAAGTCAAAGTGAGGGTAACTCCTTCACAGGGCTATGAGGCCTTCCGTGATCTGGCCCTTGTTCATCTCTGCAGGCTCATGGCACCCGAGTGCTCCTGAAACTCCAGCCACAAGGGGCTCCTTGCAGCTGCCGGAATTCCTGTCCACCTTGTGACCTTCAGTTAGATTGTTTTTCTGCCTAGAATGCTCTTCTTTCTTCTCCTCCTACCTCCACATCACCTGGCTAGCATAGATTCCATCCCCTCCTGGTCTGGGTCCAGCCCCTCCATGGCTCTGTGTTTGATAGCACTTATCACAGGATAGCATGGCAGGCCATCGCCCACTGGCCAGTCCCAAAGCCGAGCCACACAGAAGCACAGTCCAGGCACCAAAAGGTGACTTGCGGGCTCTACTTAATCTCCCACATGCTGCGAAGAGAGAGATGAAGATGATCCATGCTTGGTAAAATTTTCCCGTTTTCTCTCTTGCTTGCTTCCTTCACCCCTGCAGCTGTTCCCCCCTCTCTCTCTCGACACCTCTTTAACCATGTCTTGCAGAATCCTACCGGAGAGCCTCTTGTCCTCAGCTCTTTTCCCCAATTCTACCTCCCAGAGGGTCTGGAGAGCTGGCCCAGTGTGTAGAGATCCTCTGGGGGTGGTGGGGAGGGTGAGGCAGTAGAAAACAAAGCCAAAGGGAGAGGAAGGCCCAAGGCTGGAGACCTCGTGGTTAATTTGTAAATAGTTTATCTTCTGCATACTTATTTTGTCACTTTAAAACATAACTTGTCCCCTCTGTTCGTCTCCCCTGGGAGGGTAGAGTTGGTGTCTGTTGTGTTTGCTGCTGTAATCTTACTACTTAGACAAGTACTTAGCACTTGATTGCACTCCGTAAACATTTGTTGAGTGAAGGAAGACGCAAAGATAAGCACCACATGGTCTGTGCCTTGAGGGACTCACAGTCTAGTGAAAAGGCAAGCAAACAAACAGACCGATGTCGGCCCAGGAGCTCAGGGACTGACAGAGTGCAACGGAGCCCAAGGGGAAGCAGGTCTCTGCTGGATTGGCGCAGTGTAGACACCTGCTACCTGACAAGGCTCTCCTGTCTGGGGACGTAGGCTCTAGGAGCCACCACATGTGTTCATCAAAAGGCATGCTGGTGTTTCTTGATTCAGATCAGTACTAATTGTCTCCTCAGGGGAACTCGCAGTTCTCATTTTCTCAGCAATCGGGTGCAATGAGCCTGCAGAAGAAGCTTTTCCAGAGCTGTTTGAAGACTTTTGCAGGCCCTGGGCGCAGTCATTTTCAGAGGTTTCAGGCCACGGCACGGCGATGCCATGAAAATGCGGATGCATCCCATGCTAGGTAATTATCGGAGGACTGTAAGATTTTCCAAAATGTTTACCATATTTCCTGGGAAAATTATGTGGAATTGGGCTCAGTAAAAGTGACAAAGAAAAAAAATGCATATATATATAGGCTGAATCTTGCTCTGTTGCCAAGGTTGGAATACAGTGGTGTGATTTCAGCTCACTGCAACCTCCACCTCCCAGGTTCAAGTGATTCTCCTGCCTCAGCCCCCACGAGTAGCTGGGATTACAGGTGTGCGCCATCACGCCCGGCCAATTTTTGTAATTTTAGTAGAGACGGAGTTTCACCATGTTGGCCAGGCTGGTCTCAAACTCCTGACCTGAAGTGATCTGCCCACCTCGGCCTCCTAAAGTGCTGGGATTACCGGTGTGAGCCACCACGTCCGGCTGACAAAGATAATAATAATTTGAATTTTCTTATGATTTTTAAATTTTTTGATTTCATTAAAAAGAAGTTATTTATTTTGCTTGTGAGCACAAAATTATACGTAATTCATATGGTTACATATTAATAGAGTCACAGTTGACTAGTTGACATAATGTTTTGTTTTGAAGGCATGTAATGAGGCAGTTATCAGTTTTATTTTGCAAGGTTGTTTTTGTTTTCACCTTGCTTTGCTTTGTTTTGTATTTTGGAGCCAATGGATTCTATTTGTTTCGGCCCTCAGATACAGGCCCTTGGAAGGCTCGTAAGCCATAGCTTTGTTACTGTTAGGAATTGTCTGAGGCTAAAGCAGCTCTGGGCTGCCGTATGGTTCTTTTCTGTGTGGGTCCAAGTGTTGCCTAAATTCAAATGATCAATCAAGAGAGAAAGCAAAATGCTTGATGTTTTGTTAGCTTTGTGTCAGTGAGCTATTGCTTTATAGCAGATCACCCCAAAATTTAGTGGCTTAAAAAATAATCTCCCTCCCACCACCCCCCCATAAATGAGTGTTTCTGCTCATCTGGGCTGAGCTGGGCTGATCTCGACTGGGCTAGCTGGTGCATCTGCCGTCAGCTGGTAGCTTGACCTGGGACTGGCTGGTCTGGCATGGCCTTGGCTGGGGTGACTTGGCTCTGCTCCACATAGTCACTCATCTGCAGGGTAGCCTGGTTTGTCCTCATGGGTAGCCTGGCTTGCCCTCACAGTGGGGGTGAGGGGCCCAGCGGGGGACAAAAGTGTTACGTTCAGAGACTTGGGTCTCCAAGGCCTGGCTCCTTTTTGTTCTATTATTTGAAGCAAGTCAAAAAGCAGCCCAGATTCAAGTGGCATGGGAATAAACTCTACCTCTTGACAGCAGGAGCCATAAAATCACATTACAAAGGGTGTGGATGTAGAACGAGGGGGAGAATTGGAGTTATATCTTCGTCACAGCTGACTAGCAAATCTATGATTTATTTGTGTTTCAATATTACAAGGAAATGTTTAGCCCTCACAGAAAATATTCCTTTGCTATATTCAAATCCTGTCTGTTCTATACAACGTAATCGATGTTACCTTGATCTATGTCAAATGGCAATGATGCAAAATGCACATTTGCTAAAATGCTCTTTTACCACATGGAGCGGCGTGGCATCAATGTGCGCACCCTGGCCCTCGTGTTTTATCAGAAGCCTCGAAGGCTGGCAAGTGAGAGCTCGGGCTCCAGGCTCTGTAACTCTGGTTTTCCCCAGTTGTTTTCTAGGTGTTGTTTGAGTAACTAAGTTAGCCTCTCTGAGCTCTAATACTTTTGTGACCTGGAGAGAGCAAGGTTACCTTCCTCATGGAGTCGTCGTACGCATTGAATGCACATCAAGCGCTTGGCACAGGGCCAGACAGGTTGATAAATGTTTGCTCTTATTGAGCTCAGAATCAAGTCTGTGTTCAGGGAAAATTTGTTGAATGAATCAATTAATGATGCAAGCCCAGCTTTTCCAAGGGCAGAGAATCTGTGAGGAAAAGAAAGCATAGAAATATATGCACCCTTTTGGGGTCTCTTTCAGAAGAAAACTGCTTCCTCATCTCCTGTCTTACATTGAGTGCCTGGGTTGTTATATAGCTAACAGGTGAATAACCAAGACAATTGGAGGATGGGAAGAGGGCTTTTTCTCAGATCTCTAAAATGCTTTTCTTCCCCTGTTAGAATACTAAAGCCATGATGACAGCAAAGGGTGACAGAATATGATTGGAGGAGTCCCAGGCTCTTTTTGATCCAGGCTTGGATGGGGCTGGGGGGAAGCTCCACTTCTGATGGACAGTCATTGCTGGAAGACAGATGGGACATAATTGTGGGGGCCCCTGTGGGAGAGGTTTGAAATGTCTCAGGGAAAGACGGGACTGTGAAGGGATCCCCTGAGGACACTGGTAACATTTGCGGTGGGACACTTTGGCTCACAAGGAAGCTTCTGGGCATGGGAATTTCAGAGCCCAGATGGTGGGAAAATCCTCAAAAAACCTTGGGATTTGGGTCTCTGCAGCTGGGCAGCAGCTGTGGGCCTGGAATTAGCGCCAACCACAGGTGGTACCACCTGTTCCAGTGACCACATATTTCCCACCCTCGTCACGGAGGCCCAGCCATTTCTCCCTCAGAGTTTTGGGAAATGTGGAAGAAGAATGGGAGGAGACCATTTGTTGAAAGGATTAGGGAGATGGGTGTTCAGCCTGGAAGCCTCCCAGAGGCTCAGGGTTAGTTACCAAAAAAGCCCAGAACAGCAGAATTTGTGCTGTTTTCCCTGATGCCTCAATTAAATCATCCTCTGACGTCACATTTTCTGCACCTGCAGGGTTTGCGGTCAACACATGGTAATGTGGGCTCCATAAATTTAGAGTGTATAATTGTTCTGACACGGCATGGATTGGAGCTTCTTTCTGAATTATCTATGAAAAAGCAAATTAAAAGCATAATCCTGACTGCATGGGATGTGCCCAGCCTTCTAACAGGAACAAACTCTTTCCTGGCCTTTTCAAACTATCTGTTACTATGTAATAAATTAATAGGGTAATTACAAATGGTTCTTTTCCAGGTCTACCAGATTTCTGATGGACCAAATTCTCTTAGTTCTTATTGTACTTGAAGTAATACTTAAGGTCACACACGGTAGCACTTTAAAGTAGCTAATTACAACTATTTCCTTTACGATGCACGTGGAAAAACTTCTTCACCTGCGATGAAACTGAATCGCTGTTAAGGCTCGTGTCTAGATTCAGGCAGCTTTGTTTTCTACCCCAGCTGGCCTGGTTGGTTCCTTAATTTCTCTGAGCCTCACTTTTTCTGCCTGTAAAACGGGAATGATCATATACCCAAGGCCTCCTGCCAACAGTCAGCACCAATGTGCCAGGTGGACCACCGGAGGACTGCAGCCTCATGAAAGATCCCAAGCTAGAGCCACCCAGCTAAGCCTCTCTAGATTTCTTGGCCTGCAGAAACTTTTAAGATAATACATGCTTTTGTGTTCTAAGTAAATTAATACTACTTGTAATGGTACTGACATATAGGACTACCGAGGAAGACATTCATCAGTGAAGAGCAAGTGCTGAGTATGGTCTTAGCATAAGTATGCATACATGGTAAAGGTAGGAAGTTTTACGCTAATGTTTGAAAGGAAAATGTAGATAAAATGTACACGCTTACAAATGGGAATTGAGGTAGGGTTGCCAAATTTCACAAATAGAAATCCAGGAAACCCAGTTACATTTACATTTCCGTTGAACAATAAATAAAATGTTAGTAGAAGTATGTTCTGTGTAATAATGGGATATTCACTGAAAAATTGTCACGAATTATCCGAAGTTCAAATTTAACTCTGTTCTGTATTTTATCTAGTAATCTAGATCGAGGCGATTTACTTCCTCATGATCCAATGGGCATCTGTCTCTGATGTGGTTCATCTCTTTATTCCCTAATTGAAAAAATATAAATTTTGTAATACTAAAATGAATTTTGGCATTTTTAAAAAACGTGGCAATACTACAGAGGAATTGACATTCTCATAGCATACCAGTAGAAGTGTAAGTTGGAATGGTTATTATAGAAACAGTTTGTCAAAATGATTGAAGAACTTGAAAATGTTCATACCCCAAGTTTTGATTACAAAGATATTTACCATAATGTTACTTAAAAATCACAAAATACCTGGAAAAAAACCCATTGCTTAAATGATAGTAATAATCTGACATGTTTCTCTACATTTGCCAGCAAAAATCAAGACATCCTCTGAAGACTGTCCATGAAGATTTTGTTGGAGTGAGAAAAAATAAGCAATAAAAATGTAGTCTTCTTGTTTGGCTATAGTCTGGCCTGGAATGGATATTTTGGAAGTGACTCCTCATGTGCAGGAAGGACTCTTAGGCCGTATGTGTGGGCCTCTCCACAGTTCAAAGCTGATTTATAGAGCATCAGCGCTGACTCCTTGACAGAGAGTCTGCGGGTCAGAGGAACTTGAAGTCAGAATGTGAGACTGAAGTCTCAGGAACACACAGAATTCATATCAAGTTCCTTTTACACATAACTTGTTAAGAAGAGCATGTTTGCCTAAAGTGGGGTGCTCCTCACAGATTCTGGGAGCACAGAAGAGCTCAGGAAATGCTGGGGACAGAGTGGAGGCTGCGCTGGGAGGACCCTGGTGTGGTTTCAATATCAGCTTGGTGCCAGGTTCTCTGTAGCACCTTCTTTCTCTGTGAAAGTGGCCAACTGTTGCTGAATCCTGGAATGTTGGATGGGCGAATGGGAGCCTGACCAAGCCCAGGCTGGAATTCACAGCCTGATTCTGGGAGCTGATGGGTTATTGATTCCCTGTGGCATTGACTTACATGAGCTGATACCCCTTGGCCATTGGTTGGGGGCTCAAAGAGTTTAGGGCGAGGGTACCTAAGAGGACAGAGAAGATGGAGGAGTACAGCATGCAGTTCATCCCTTCCCTGTCCACCCCTGTGGTGTGATTTCAGCCACTGAGGTTGATTGAGGTGGATTGTGAGCTCCTCCCTCCAGCTAGGCAGACATCGGGCCTACAGGAGGCAGACAGGTGTCAGGCTTAGGAGAGGGCTCTGTGGTTCCTTCTGCTGCAAACCCTGGCGCAGCTTCAGGGCCAACTTCCCCGCTTGGCACAGTGAGCACAGGGCCTAGGGCCCATGAAACTTTTAGGGTCCTATGAAAATGTTTTAATTTCTTTTCTTTTCCTTCTTTCTTTCTTTCTTTCTTTCTTTGTTTGAGACAGAGTATTGCTCTGTTACCCAGGCTGGAGTGCAGTGGTGCCATCTCGGCTCACTGCAACCTCCGCCTCCTGGATTCAAGTGATCTCCTGCCTCAGCCTCCCGAGTAGCTGGGATTACAGGCACGCACCACCATGCCCAGCTAATTTTTGTATTTTTAGTAGAGACAGGGTTTCTCCATGTTGGCCAGGCTGGTCTTGAATTCCTAACCTCAGGAGATCCACCCACCTCAGCCTCCCAAAGTACTGGGATTACAGGCATGAGCCACTACGCCTGGCCGAAAATGTTTTAATTTCTTTTAAAATCAGATGAAAAAGTGAACATTGTAATAATACTGAATATGGATCTCCTCTATAATGTGATGGGCTATGTGACCTTGGGCAATGTACTTTGCCTCTCTGGGCCCCTGTTTGGCTGTCTGTAGTTAAACGGACCACCTCATCTCTGGGACTTCAAAAGAGGAGAGGATGGTCAGCAGGGGTGGCCTGCTCAGAAGGGCCATACTTTGTCCCCAACATCCCTCAACAACCCCAAGGGCAATGCCACCCCAGACCTCACTGCCAGGCCTTCCAGAGTCCAACAAACTCATGTCCCATAACCACAGCTCGTTCCCTTGATCTATGTGCACCTGGGGATGCTGGTGGCTGGGAGGTGAGTTCATGAGGCCTCAGATCCGCCCTTGAAGTCAGTACTGTCATTCACCCATTCTTCAGACGAGGACATAGAGGCCTGGGAAGAGTCAGCAAGGACAGAAGCTGGCCCTCCCAGGCCAGCTCCAGAGGCCTCAATCTTCACCAGCAATGTGCCTCTGGGCTTGAGAAGATTGGACAGGAAGAACACAGGAAGCTCCAAGAAAAAAGAACTGAAACTGCACCAAGAGTCAATGATCTGCTGCCTCCTCAGACGTGCAGCAATCTGACAACATCCATCAAAATTAAAAGCGCGTGCACCCTTGACTTCACAATGGCCTTCTAGGAATTTACCCTCCCAACGCACTAGTGCACGTGTCTAAGATACAAGGTTCTGCCGCGGCAGAACTGCTTACGGCAATGAGTTTATGGCCGCCCACACCCCCAGCCTCAAGTGAGGAGGCTCCAACTCCACAGCAGGTTGGCAGGGGCTAAGCTGTGCCCCTCCACTCAATGGAAATATTTCCTGGACCAAAACGGAACTGCACCAGGGACCAAGACAGACAGGACCTCCTCCACCCCATGGAAGGTAACATGGAGAGAGGTCCCAGTGGATCCACCAGAGAAAAGGAATGTCCATCTTATCTTTCACCTAGAGTGGGATCCAGTGCAAACCAGCACATACAGGAGGATCCACTGTAGTTGCTGGAATGTAAGATGGACATACCGTGTGTGTATATATGGGAAACTTCTGGAAAATGCAATGTTGGGGTGAAGGAGGTAGGAGGCTTTTTCTTCCTATTCTTATGTCCTTCAGTCATGGTTCATTTGGTTTTGCACTCTCATGAGCATATATTATTTTATACTTAAAAAAAAGGGTTTGAATTTCAAAACTTCCATGACCAGCTCCGAAGTCAGTGGGTCAGAGGGAATTCCCTGCTCACTCCTGGAACAGACCCATCCAGCCCCCTGCCACCTTCCTGGGCTCTGCAGGAACCACATTCACGCCAAGTTTGGAAGCAGCTGGGTTATGTGCTCTTTACACCAGTGCTGCTGGACATAGACTTGGGAATCCTTTTTATGGAGGAGAGGGACCAGGAAGGCAGAAGCGCCTGGGGCCCAAGCATGTTACCTTCTCAGCAACCGCTGTACTCTGCACATTTGTTTTCTTGTGGAAGTTCTGGAAGAAGGTGGAGGAGGCTTGTCCTGAAAAGGCTGGTGGGGCCAGAGGATGGCCAGTGGACCTGCTATCTGCACTCCTCGAGATGGCCACGGGGAGCCCCAGAGATTCTACCCATGTGGGTGGGGGTAGGAGCAGCAAGTTAGGTCTGGTAAATGTTAACCCTCCTTTAGTTGCACATGCAGGCTGGGATCATTCAGAAGAGACTTTAATATTTGGAAGCAGTGTTAATCCACCACTAGCAAGAGCCAGCCCTCACCCCACACATGCATGGGCACCATCTTTGCCGGCACTGCCTGCAGAGGCCTAAGTGCTCTGGGCTGGAAACTTGGCCCCACTCCTCTGAATGACCATGGCAAGTTCTTTGATCACTGCCTCAGTTTCCCCATCTGCACTGTAGGGATAGTGATAACACTTTCTCATGGGATGGTTGTGAGAACTAAATGAGATAATGCATTATATGTTCTTAGAATAATGTGTGCTAGGCACATGTTATCAATAAAAATAATGAGGAGGAGACAAAAAGAAGGGGGTCTGCCTTGCAATCTTTTCATGTGTCTGCTATGAAACAATGCCACATCCACCATGATGGGCAGCCCCATTGTGTGGAGCATAAGTCACTTCAGGGCTTTTCCAAATCTCAACGGGGATGCAAGCTGGCTGGAGAAGGACTCTCTGGGTTACTGAGACATGCCCTGTGTCAGACTGGGTGGCCCAGAGATGTCATCTTTGCAAAGAATGGTGTGTTGCAAGAGAAGAGATGGGACGCTGATGAGCAGGGAGGGTGTCAGGGTTCAGCTATGTGGGGACAAGCTCACTTTGTAGCAAAACAACATCTGCACCCAGCATGGGGAGACTGAGGGTGTTTGCTAGGGAGCAGCTGGGGAGATGGATCCTGATGAAAAGGAAGTCTTCCAGCCAGTCCTTCAGACAGCTCAGAAGGACACCGGAGCCAAGAGGGCCTTGTGGTAACAATTATGCAGAGCCAATGGAGTACGGCCCTGGTGCTCTGGGGTTGGTCCTCGCTTTCTAGAAGCTGATCCTATGGGTAGCGGCCTCCAGGAAGCCTTCTGCAGCGTGGTCAAAGCGCTAAGAGATGAGAAGCTATTGCAAGAGCCCTAGGGGGCTAATCCATTCCAGAGACCACAGCACATGTGGCGATTAAGCCTGCAGGCCCAGAGGAGGGGCGTTGGGTGCAAACCCTGGCTCCTAACCAAAAGCCTTTTTGACTTGAGGCAAGTAATTCAACCTGTCTGTGCCCTGTTTCCTTCTCTGCAGTTCTTGTGAGAGTTCGATGACATGATTAGGATTTTAAAAGCAGGTGCAAGCTCCCTGTGATCATTCTTTTGCCTCAATATCCCGGCAGGCATTGAGAAGGCTGCTTGGAGGAAGGAGCCTTTGAGTAGGGCCTCAAAGGATGAGGAGGTGTACCCCAAGACGGAGGGGCGTCGAGACAGAGGGAAAGCATGTATGCAGTCCCATGGCTAGGATTTGGGGGTGTTTGAGTGTGTAAGTGTGTGCATCTGTGTGAGTTTGTGCATGTGAATGTGAGTATGAGTATGTGTGCCTGTGTGTGCATGTGTGTGAGTGTGCATGCATGTGTGTGCTTGTATGAGTGTGTGAGTATATGTGTATGTGTTTGAGTCTGTGTGCTTGTGTGTGTGTGCATGTGAGTGTATGTGTGTTTGTATGTGGCCTGTGTGTATGTGTGTGTGCTTATGTGAGTGTATATGAGTGTGTGCTGTGTGAGTGTGCATGTGTGTGTGTGAGTGTATGAGTGTGTGTGCTGTGTGAGTGTGCATGTGTATGAGTGTGTGTGCTGTGAGTGTGCATGTGTGTGTGGGTGGGTATGCATGTGTGAGTGTATATGAGTGTGTGCTGTGTGAGTGTGCATGTGTATGAGTGTGCGTGTGACTGTGTGTGGGTGGGTATGCATGTGTGAGTGTATAAGTGTATGTGCTTGTGTGTGCATGTGTGTATGGGGGTGTGACTGTAGGCATGTGTAGTGTGTGAGTGTGTATGTGCTTTGTGTGCTTGTGTGAGTGTATATGAGTGAGTGCATGCTTGTGTGAGTGTGCATGAGGGGGTGTGTAGGAATGTGTGAGTGTATGAGTGTGTATGTGCTTGTGTGAGTGTGCATGAGGGGGTGTGTAGGAATGTGTGAGTGGATGAGTGTGTATGTGCTTGTGTGAGTGTGTGTGCATGTGAGTGTGCATGTGTATGAATGTGTGTGCATGTGTGTGTGTGTCTGTTGCTAAGGGAGAGGACTTAGCATTAGTGAGCAGCAGGAGACGAAAGGGGAAGCAAGTTTGGGGTTCATGCAGTCATGTGACAGGCTCTGGGGCTTCCTCTGCAGGCCTTAGGGAACAAGCCTGTTTGGAAGCACTGAGGCTGAGGTGGTGGTGACAGGCCCTCACTTGGTTTCACCCTGGGGGTGTAGGTGGGCACAGGAACAATAGCTGAGCAAGCAAGAGGGGACAGAGGCTGCATGCAGGGCCCGAGCCACCTAGAAGGAGGCTGCTTTCCCAGCCCGGCCCTCCCGCAGCGCCTGTGTGCTCATAGGAAAATCCTCCTCCTGAGAGATTTATGGCTGGCGGCTGCGACAGCTCTCGTGTCCTTTGCAGGGGGAGCTTGGCTACTCCTGCCTTGGGCTTAGGCAGAGCGCAGTTGTCTCTCAGAAAGTCTAGAGCCTCGCAGCTGAGCAGAGCTTTGGGGCAGCCCCAAGTTGCTGTGAAACAAGGTGCCACCAGGCAGCCAAGGTGACAAGGGGCCCGCCATCTGACAGGGTGGCTTGGATTTGGAGGAGGTCACTGGACGTCTGTGCGGATGGCCCGGGGCCCTGGCGTGTGTCCTCCTCTCATCTGCACCTGGTCCTTGCCCCAGCAGCTGAGTGTGTTGTTGGGGAAGGAAATGAGAACAAGGAGTGCCCTCCTGGGGATGCCGTGAGGGTGGCGCAGCATCTGCTTTGCACTGGGCCCATGTCGCTCCTTTGCCAGGTATGTGAGCTGGCTCAGCCCTGTGGGGAGCAGACACTTGGGCATGTGCTTGGAGACATGGCTTTCGACACTCGCCGTCCTTTACTGAGCTCTGCGCACTGGCCCTGGGCTGTGCACTCAGCTCGCCTTGTCCCACTGAACCTCACCACATCCCCCTGGGGAAGGGACGGTCGCTGACTCCCTTCTGCAGATGTGGGAACTGGGGAAAGTAGTAAAATTCAGGAGGAAGTGGGCGAGGCTGACTTGGACTTTGGACCTTTGTCTTGAGAGTCCACAAGCTTGGCCTTGTCGCCATTTCTTTGGGCGAGGGTTTCTCAGCCTCAGCACTCCTGACATTTTGTGCAGATCGTCCTCTGTGGTGGGGCCATCCTGTGCATTGTGGGGTGTTCAGCAGCATCCCTGGCCTCAACCCACTACATGCCAGTAGGTCCCTCCAGGTGTGACAACCAAAGATGTCACCTTGAGGGCAGGTGTGACAACCAAAGATGTCACCTTGAGGGCACAGTCACTTCTGGCTGAGACCCACTGCTTTAGGGAAAGGCTAAGATGACCTCGAAATGTCACCACTTTCCCCTTTTCCTCCAACCCCAGCCCTAGTGCCAACCCTCTCTGCTTTCCTAACCTGCTAACAGTGAGCTCTCAGATTCTGTCACCTGCATGAGGGTGAGCCTCCATCAGCCTGGAGAGACAGTCCTGGAAGTGGACACTTCTGCCTGCCTTTCTGGTCACTGGTGCTGCCTTGAGCAGAGTGCCTGTGAGTTTTGGGGGATTGGAACGAGCCTTCAGCACCTCCCCGTGCCACTCTAGCAAGCCTTGGGTCACACTCAGGCTAAGTTGTCTGAGGGATTGAGAGGGTGACAAGATCCCAGGGATGTTGAAAGTTGTCTGTAGAGCACTAGTGAGAGCATGGGGACGTTGGCGCCCCAACACTCTGCCGGCAGAAGTCAGAACAAAGCCTCCTGTCATTAGGAGCTGGGGCCTAGACTTGAAGCTCATGTGTTCTTTGATCCAGCTGTTCACCTCTGGGAAGAATCCCACAGAAGTTTAGGCATGTCTGCTGAAGGCTCTTCATTCCAGCCACTGTGTGACAGTGTGAGGAAGAGGAAATGAGTGCTGAACAGCAAAAATACAAAAAAGAAAAGCCAATGGCTGCTGTACAGATGACGATAGACTGGTTACCAGTCTCTATGGTTTTCCTCTCTCCCTGTAGCTGTAAAATTAGCAATGTGACTTCGTGGCATCTCCCATTAAGAAGTGCAGACCTTGAATACAGGCTGGTCTGGGGCTTGCTCTGGTCAAGGGGCAGAATGAATGACAGTCAGCCTAAAATGAATGACAGCCAGCCTAGAATGAATGACAGCCAGCCTGAAATGAATGATAGCCAGCCTAGAGTTCCACACATCGGGAGACTTGCTTGATTCTGAGCTCTCAAAACCCTGTTTAGCCACCATGAGAACAAGCCTGGACTGGGCTGCAGAGGGTGAGAAACCAGGAGGAAGAGAGCCCAGCTGTCCCAGTCAAGGCCACTCTCGTCTGCTGACAGCCAGCCAAACCCCAAACACAAGAGAGAGCCCAGCCAAGTACAGCAGAGTTGTCCATCTGAACTACACCTGACCACAGATGAGTAAGTCCAGAGAGTCTAGAAGAACCACCCTGCTTACCCGCAGACTCACAAACAATCATCAGTGTGTCTTGTTTCATAACATTAAGTTTGGGGCTTGTTTGTTATGCAGCAAAAGCCGACTGATAAACAGTGAATAGATCAAGGCTCAGATAGAAGAGCTGGTTTGCTTGAAGTCACATTACTAGTTGATCTTGGATCCAGAGTGTAGACCCTGGCCCTAGTGGAGTCAGTTCCCATAATAACATAACCAGAGTCAATAAGCGGTTTAATGAAACAACCTTATAAAACTTCTGGTAGAAATAAGCTTCACGTCATGACTGCACGTGGCCCAGAATCTCTGCAGTGGCCCTCAGCTTCTAGGCTGAGCAGCAAGAGAACATCCGGGCATGTTTATAGCTCAGACTCTATTTCTTAGCACTTTGTGGGGGTTCCTGGCTCATGGAAATGAACATCTTGGGCTGCACTGAGGCAAGAGAAATGCAATAGAGGCAAGGATTCCAAAAGCAGCTCTAATACAAGTAACAGCAAAGCTCCCTTCATGGAACACACAGCTGGGAGGACCTCGCCATTCTGGAAAGGCAAGGCTCAGTGGGGGAGATGTGAATGCTCTTCCCTGATTTGGGGGCTTGGTCCTAGGGAGCCAAGGCTGTGCATCGCGAACGGAGGCCTTGGGGGAAGGTGGGCAGCTGAGTAGCAGCTTGGACTCAGTGCCATCCTGCAGAACTTCTTTGATCTCAGCTTTCCCTTGGTAACATAGGGGTAATAATTGTCCTTCCCCATTAGGCAAAGAAGCAAGAGAACAGTGTTCCTGAAAGAAAAAAGGCTGTACAGAAAACTGGAGCATACTGGTCAAGTCTGTGCACTTTAGGTCAGGTATGGTTCTTGCCTCTTAAGAACCGTGTCAACCTGGATAAGTTGCTTAACTTTTGGAACCTTGTTTTTGTCATCGTAAAAGGGAGGGAGCATTTGACCATGAGAATACAAGGACAGTGATCATGGACGGAGGCCATGGTAAGCCTCCTCCCCAGATTCCCCTACCCTAGTGCTTTAGCCCGGGACCTGTCATGTTATAGGCTCTGGATAAATCATGGCTGAATTCACTGAAAAAAATAGTCACCATTCACTGAATACCTACTACACGCCATGTAGTTGATAAAGGAAAGAGGTTTAATTGACTCAGAGTTCAGCATGGCTGGAGAGGCCTCAGGAGACTTAACAATCATGGCAGAAGGGGAAGCAAATATGTCCTTCACATGGCAGCAGGAAGAGAAGTGAGAGCGAAGTGAAGGGGGAAGCCCCTTGTGAAACCATCAGATCTCAATTACTTTTACCGTACGGGGGAGACTACCCCCATGATTTAATGATCTCTACCTGGTCCTGCCCTTGACACATGGGGATTATTACAATTCAAGATGAGATTTAGGTGGAGACACAGCCAAACCATATCACAGACCAAGTAGGATATGCATACACATATAATGAACTGGCTCCCATGACTGTGAGAGCTGGCATGTCTGACCTCTGCAGGGCAGGCCAGTAAGCTGGAAACTGAGGTAGCATTTCTATGTCACAGTCTCAAGGCAGAATTCCTTCTTATTTAGGAAACCTCAGTTTTTGCTCTTAGCTCCTTCAACTGATTGGCTGAGGATCATCCCCATTATTGAGGGTAACCTCCTTAAAGTCAACTGATTGCAAAGGTGAGTCATTTCTACAAGTATCTTCACTGCAACATTTCAATGAGTGTTTGGCCAAACAACTGGCACCATAGCCTGGCTGCCAGATTCTGGTTTGTGCTGCTGGGTGACAGCCAAGACCACCTATACTCCTTCTCTGCATAGGTGTGCATAGGTGTGCAGAGAAGGAGCAGGTTTGGGGGGCCATTATCACACACCTCATATTCTAAAGGCAGGCTGTTTCCACACCATGACACTGTTTCCACAAATGTGCTTTATAAGCAGCTTATTTTGTGGCTGGTGATTCCCTTCTGGGGGAAAATTGCCTCCTCTCCCTCATTCTTTCAAGATTGATCAAGACCAGATGTGTGTGTGTGTGTGTGTGTGTGTGTGGTGGGGGCAGTGAAGGGTGACTGGATAAAGATGTGAATTTAGACCCCAGCTCCATTCCAGAGCCAACCAAATTGTAATTCACTCTCAGCTTTTCCTAATATTAGGTTTGTGCAAAAGCAATTGCGGTTTTTGCCGTTAAAGTAATGCCGGTAAAGTAATGGCAAAAATGGCAATTGCTTTTGCACCAACCTAATAGAATAGAGTCAAATGTCAAAATCCCACGCCAGCAGCAAACGGTCCCTCGCTGCTCTCCCAGTCTCCCTGGGCAGCGGGACCCACAAGCACAGCCCTCTCCTCCTGTATGCCATTCTGTGGGATTCTGGAAAGTCCAAAGGGATGATCTAGGGCAAAGAATCACCCATGGCCCGGCACCACGAGGGCCGGAATAGTACATGCCTGAGGCCTGGGTCCAGGGCTTGCTTCCAGAATTGCACTCAAGGCTCTCTTGCCTTTGGGATAAAAGACCAATTCTCTGATAAGGCTTGTGATATTGATTTTTAAAAAGTCAAAAGAAGAATATTTTTTGATACAAATAATGATATGAAATTCAAATTCTGGTGTCCACAAATGAAGTTTTATTGGAACACATTCATGACTGTTCATCTGCCAATTGTCTGTGGCTGCTTTCTTGACACAATGGCAGAATTGAGTAGTTTTAATAACCATGTGACTCACAAAGTCTAAGATACATACTACATGGCCTTTTACAGAAAGATTTCCCGTTCCCCTACCCCCGTTTAGAATTGTGCAGCCTTCCCTGCTGGTTATTAAATAACCACCACCCTGAGCTCCCAAAAGCCCACTTCTAACCCTCCCCAGGAACCTTCGGGACCTCTCCCAATCTATGGATAAAGCTTGTCTGTCTGGAGAGCTCTGGAACCCTGTGAGAGCCTACGCACGTGTTGTTCTCATTGATGGTGCCCACTTTGTATCTGTGCATTGTAGTTTGAGTCCCATCCCTGATTGTCTCACTGCTCCTTCAAAGATGCTTCCTCCCTGCCTCAGAGTCTTAGCCCATGCTGTTACCTGTACCTGGGATGTGCTTCCCTACATCTCCACCACCATGCACCAAGTCTGCAAATTCCTTCTCATCCTCAGATCTTGTCTGAAGTATCAAGAGGGCCTCTTGTCCTCCAACATTAGGTCTGGTCCTTCATTACACACTTTGGAGGAAGGTCACCGTGCAGCCACACTTAAGAAGTAGCCGGTCATCCTCCATCTCCCCGAGGGCACAGTATCTACATAAACTATTTGGAATTCTTCTGCCTGGGAGATTTATCTCTGTTCTCGAATTTATTTACTTAGTCAATCATTTATTTAATCAGTGTGGTCTCATGGATATTTATTTTTACTTTGGGTTACAATTCAATAACATTTTATGTATTTTATTGCACAAATTGTCCCAGCTTTGGGCACGGGGAGCTCTTTCAGCTGGCTCCTGTGTCCCTTTGACATAGTCTCATCGTTGTTAGTGGGATCTTTATTACTTGCTTTACCATTTCCTTACTTTCTGGCACTATAAGACACCCCAAGGTCATCTTGTATCAGTCCTACAAGAAGCTACTTTCCCAAGGGTCCTTTGTTCCTTTTACTGGACAATGATATTAGAAACCAAGATCTGGGTACAGGTGGGCTCATTGCTATAGGGATGCTGTTGCTTGTAGACCATCTCAGCTGACAGAGTAAGGGGATCCGATTGTGCATATTAACCCATGTATATGCACAGATCTATAAATATTTTTATTTGGAACCACCTGTATCCTTGTAAAGCTCAACGTGAGTTCACACTAATGTCTCCAGCTCTAATCCATCACCACATGGATCATTTGGCCTCCACCCCTTGCTTATCTCACTGCAGTGGTGAAAAGCTGGTGTTCACCATTTTCTGTCCATTTACTTCATTATTCAGTTGCCAGGGACATGGATATTAGTAACAGAATTATTCAGTGGTGCCTCTCTTGACCCTGTGGGAAGCAACCTTATCAGCTCGAGTCAAGTGCTTCTGTACAGTTCCTTTTGTCTTTAGTGTTACTGACTTCACTCATTTCCACAGTTACTAAAGTCAGTACCTTTCCTTTTCTGTGGGGTTGTCTCAAACATTTGCAATGCATTTAGATTGTTTGGTCACATTGTGCCCTTCCTTCTGGGATGAGGGATTCTTTTTATGAGTTAAGCATTGGGGCTCTGGCTTTCTAGAGAAGGGGCATGGAAAGTCTGTGTGGGGTACTTAGCAGAGGAGAGAAGGAGGATGACAGCACCCTTGATGGTAACACTAGCCCCCTGGCCTGGATTTAAAGTTCGGATGGTGAGAGGTTTTAAGGCCACAAACAAAGGACATTGATTTCCACAGGGATTTTGCAAGACTCTGGGCTCAAGCAGCCCCATTTTTGTGCCCAGGTGATAAATTATGACCCCAAGTTGGGGAGAGGAATCCTTCCTAACTCTTGGTTTTCTAGGATTTGTGGAACTGGGGTTACTGGAAGGCAGCTCCTTTGGCAGATGCATCTATCACCCTGGCCAACATCGAGAGTCCCTTGGGCAGCTCCTGGAGAGGGAAGACACTGAGATGCACAAGAGGAGGCAGAGACAGAAGGGCCGATCAGGGAGGGTCCTTTGAGAGGACTGAAGCTGGCAGGCTCCAGGGTCATCCAGACATACCTGGGGCCTCTGTAAGGGGCTAGATTGGGTCCTGGGTAGGTACTGAGGTTCATAACCAGCATCACATCTCAGCACAAATGTTCATCTGCCCCCATGGGTGTCTGCTATAGGTTGATGAGGCACAGGAGAGTGGAGAGGGTTTGGACCAGAGCTGTTCTTATTCCTGCTCTGTTGCCTGCTAGCCCTGTGGCCTTGAGCCAAGCATGTAACTCCTTCAAGCATTAATTTGCTCATCTTTAAAGTATGGAGAAATAATAATCATAGTACCTGCCTTAAAGAGTTGTGGTGAGGATCAATAAATTAATTCATTTCATTAGAACAGTGATTGGCACATAGTAAGGGCCCTGCGGAATGACAAAAATAGTGATATTGATGATGATAATGATAATAGTGATGGATGATGATTATGGTGATAATTGGTGATGATGAAGATGATATTGATGATGATAATGATAATGATGGGTGATGATTATGGTGGTGATTGGTGATGATGATTATGACAATGATAATGGTAATGACTGATGTTGATAATGAAGATGATGATAATGGTGATTGATGATAACAGTGACGATGATGATGATAATGATGGTGAGGATGATGGTGGGGATGATAATGAGGAAATGATGGATGATGACTATAGTGATGATTGATGATGATGGTAACAATGAGGATGATTGATGCTGATAATGAAGATGATGATGGTGATGATAATGATAATTAATGATGATGGTGATGATGACCATCATCACCTCAGGCTATTGGGGCCTACGATATTGGGGTTACATTTGGAAGAAATTCATGATTTTCACCTTGGGAGTATTTATTTGACTCACATGCTATTGCTGAGTGGGCCAGGAAGCATGTGCAGAACTGGAAATTGAGAACTTGAAGTTTGGTTTTGGTCAAGTTCCCCAGAAGCAGCCCCTAAAATGAAGGTTTGTGCATAAGTGATTCATTAAAGGGGCACTCCCCCAAAAAACTGGTCAGGTAGAGATAGAAGGTACAGAGAGAAACTGGAGAGGGAAGGGGAAGAGACCAAGGAAAGGTGAGGCTTCACCTGAGTCCCAGCTTCAGCCTGAGCCTGTGGGGAGCTCTGGATCATAAATCTTATCTTGAGGTTTGTCTTGCTCAAGACAAAGGAGCTGGGCTTCTGCATTTCTGCGTCAATCTGCCCTCGGCTGTGACCTGCCCTGCGGGATGAGGGTTTGAGAAACCAGACTCCCAGGCACTCCTGGCCCTCAGTCCAAGTGAGCCATTCCAGTAGCACAGGCATCATCCTCTAAAGAAGACTGACACTGTGAGCTGTTAGAAGCAAACACACAGAAGCCGGGTGGTGGCGGGTGGGGAGGGGACACACATTAGGGAGATCAGAGGCATGCGGGTGGAGCACTAATGTGTCTGTGCACCACGGAGTTCACATCTACTCTTCCAGTAATGGCATGTGATCTCGAGCAAGACACTTCATATAGTCACTCACTCAAATGTTTTCAGGTACTGACTCCAAGCCAAGCACAGTGGATGGGACTCCTTGGAAGCTGAATGTCCAGCATGTGCATCTGACTGACTGACAGCTGTCACCTGTGTGACACTGGGGAACCGCCTGGAGCCCTGGGTCCTCCCCCTCACAAGAGAACCTATTGGAATTCCAGGAAGTGATTTTGTTTAGACAGGTAGCCCTGAGCCTACTCTAAATTCATTTGAAAAAGTGAATCTTCACACACTTTGGTATTTCTTGAGTGACATTTTCTTGAACCTCACCACACAGTTACACCAAGTTTACCGTAGGACTCTGGTCCAGGAAGCCTTGGCTCCCCCATCTGTAAAGCTCAGGGCTTAGATTAGGAGATCATCAAAGCTGCTTCTAGCACTGACTTTCTAGGACACCAAGTTAAAACAAACATGAGTCAAGCAGTTGATTAACCCCAGGTTCTATTTTTCCATTTGAACACTGAAGGTTTTTCCTAGTGGATCTTAAAAACAAACTCCGGAAGGGCCTTTTACCTTTTCCAGGGATTATGTTGTAATCTAAACAAATATGTAAGAAGCAAAAAACAGAAATGGTGAGATGAGAATTTAATGTAGCGTGCTTGAGGCCCTGGATGATTTATCACTGTCCTCGCAGACTGCACAGCCTCACAATGGGTTCGTGAATGTGTCTCTCCTCTCCTCCCCCAAGGATCTTAGGCCAAGCAGGCCCCTTTAACGGAGAAACCATTTAACATGCCAGAAAAAGTATGGGTCTGTGGGCCACCCAGGAGGCAACCCAGCCCTTGAAGATGTCAGCGAAGACACAGAGACTCAGAGAAGGGCAACTTCAGAGTTGGCCTTTCGTTCTTTTATAGGAATTCCTCCCCGCAGGCTGCCCTTTCAGGGTGTGATGGTGTGGACAAATCCACTGGACCAGGTCACTGTTTTACAGCTATCGGGGTGACCCTGAGCCAATCAAAGCAAAGTACATAAGCATCATGGCAGTGGAGTCCAAGAACCATCTGGATCATCCCCACACCCACACCTGTCCCTGCCCCACCATGTTGATTCTCATCTTAAACTCATCCGTTGCATCTTGCGCTGCTTCATAACCTTACCCAGTGGCAGATCATAAACCAGTGACTCATGTGCTTGTATATTTAGTGCCCATCTCCTTCCCCATGAGACTTCAACTTCTTGGGATAGTGATTCATTCAGTACATAGAGAGATGAGGGCTCTGGGAAGGTTTCCAGGAGACAGTCTTCATGGGACCTGGGGTCGTGTTACTTCACGTCTTCTCATCTGTGAAGTGGGGCTAATAATAGTCCCCAACTCAGAGGTGTTCTTACTATTTTTATTTTAGAGATGAGGAATTTGCACTCTAAAATGTGATAACCACCCATCTGAATTATTGCCAAGTCATCAAGTTATCCATTCATCATCCATCTATCCATCAATTTATCTTTTCTCCCTCCCTCCCTTCCTTCCATCCAGCCGTCAAACCATCCATCCATCCATCCAACAATCACTAAGTATTTTATGAGGGAAGTCTGTGTATGAGGCTCTTGGGAACACAATAGTGATCCCTTCAGGAGATCCTTAGCTAATATAGTGGGAAAAGAAAATCAAATAAATACCTATATTCCAACCCAGTCGGAGTAAGGGTGCTAACCGAGGATTTTGGAGCCCAGGACAGGGAGGGGCCTATTGTCCTGAGCTGGCTAAAGGGAAACAGGCAGGAGAAGCAAATTGGGTGAGTCTCATGTGCCAGATCGTGGAGTTGGACCCAACTTGTTAGCCCAAGGAAACTGTAGTGCAGGACATAGAAAGTGAAACTAAGTTTTAAGAGTGAAAAAGAAACAAAGAAACAGGCCTGTAATTCCAGCACTTTGGGAGGTCAAGGCAGGAGAATTGCTTGAGCCCAGGAGTTCAAGACCAGCGTGGGCATCCTAGCAAGATCTGGTCTCAAAAAAATAAAAAAATCAACCAAGCAAAGGTGGTGCCTGCCTGTAGTCCTAGCTACTTGGAAGGCTGAGGTGGGAGGACTGTTCGAGCTCAGGATATTTGAGGCTGCAGTGAACTCTGATCAAACCACTGCACTCCAGCCTCGGCAACAGAACAAGACCCTGTTTCCCAAAAATTAAAAGATGAAAAAGTGATTTTACCTTCCTCTGAAACTGCAGCAATTCTTCATGATCCTGAGGGCTTGGGAGAGTTTAAACTTGCTTTATCTAATGGGGCATGGCTATAACAACTTGGGCACGACTCTGGAAATCTTTCATCTGAAGCGATGCAGACACTGCCTCCTTCCTTTCAAGGCAGAGCTTTATGCACCTGGGTCTTGACATCGGTGTGGAATCTCAGAGGAACCTGGGGCTGATATCACTGGAATTAATCTGAGTAATTAGTAATTAGTTCCCAGGAGATGGCAGAGCTGACAACATCTTTCTTGGTGGTGGAATTTTTCCCTCTTGCCCTGTCCCAGAGCACAGTTCATCCTGCACCCCTGAATGGCTCTATTTCTTTCCAGTGATGGTTCACAGACTTTCGGGGTCTCCTGCCCTAATCATGACGTGCCCTCCTCTGCTCCCCTTGGGGTTGGCCTCCCCTGATAGTGTGACAGGTTATTTCTTTAGTCATTCAAGCTGGTTTTCCTCATATTTTTGCTTGCCCCATTTCCGGCAGCTCACGGGGCCCCTCTGTGTGCCTGCAGCTTTAGGCAGCTGTGTTACAGGCGTCCAGGTGGAAGCCACCTGCTGGAGCTTCTTCCCTTCCCGAAAAACAAGCCCGTAATGAATTGGCTGTGTGCATTTCACAGTTTTCACATAAAACCCAGGATTCCTGACTTCTCCCAAGGAACTGGGCAGTCTGGTCCTGTGTCTCCACCTGGCAACAATGGGCTGGAGCTGGGGACCAACTGCCGCCTTCAGGAGGCATGTTCCTGCCTGCTTGCCACTCTCCCCACCCAGCTGTGGGCATATACAGAACTAAAGTGGGGTGTCCTGGAGGAGAAGGGGAGGGGGAAGGGGAAGGGAAGGGCAAGGGGCAATTCGGCAGAGATGGGAAAAAGATGGGGACGGTGCAAGGCCATTCATTCCTCACTCGGGGACCATGACGGGCCACATGAGAGAGGTCAGATGCTTGTAGGAGCAGTATCAGCCTGGTCTCAACAATGGGGCAATGGGCACCTCTCTGGTGAGCCGTGTGGACAGGTGGACCCAGCCATAAGGACCTCTCCTATGCTTTGGGGCTGGCTTGGACCTCAGCACAGCCCTGAGGGAGTCCCACAGTGCCATCCAGCTGGCATATGGACACGTGGAGGTGAATTTCATTCATGGGGAGAAGTAGGAGCCTGGCTAGTTCTTGCCCCTCTTGAGATGTGGCCTGAGATTCTCCCTAGCTATGAGGAGCTTGACAGCCTGGGGAACAGGCCCTTTTCCCCTGCTCTGGATCGCCCAGGCTCTGCGCCTGGCAGCCATGGCTTCATTTATTGATCAAGGTGGCAGCAATTTTCTCATCACAGAATCTAACCCAGTGCACGCCCCTGGTGTGTGTGTGTCTTCTGCTTGCTGTCAGTGACAGGTGAGGCCTGGGGTGGTGGATGGGGCCAGAAAGGATGGAAGCCTGGGGAGGAGACGGTTCCCAACCCTCATGCGGCTTTCCTCCACTCTTCCTCTGTGCTGACTGTGCTTCATGGAACTCTCGCGGCTGCCCCACTTGATGGATGAGGACACCAGGTCTGAGAACTTCCCAGGTCACAGGGCAGGGATTCAGACCCTAGGCCAGGCCTGAATTGTGCCCACTTTAGAACAGGGTGGCCTTGTTGCTGGGCATTTTCTGCAGTGCCATCGTGCCTCATTTGCCTTGTGTACACGGGGCCGACCGGTCATGCCTGCGTGCGTGCACCCAGCAGGGCCCCGCAAAGTCCTACCTGCTTTTCTGTCTGCCTGGAGTGCGCACCCTCCACTCTCAGCTCACCACTTATTGCCTCATCCTAAATACTCCCTTTAGGCTTTTTGTTTTGCTCTTTTAGATGAAGAAAACTTTTGAAATTAAAATGCAAAATCGGATCTTTGCCTTTTGTGATAAAAGCCCATTTCCTCCTCAATCAAGCACAATTATACAAAGGTATTCATTGCATCACCTGGTAAAGCTGAGATCAATATGAACAGGCTGGGTTTTGGCTTCTGTAACTCCCAGCACCAAGCCTGGGGGCTGTCAGGAGCCTGAGGGTTCCTGGTTTCAGGTGCAGCCACTCTAGTGCAGGAGGCAGGCCTTCCTCGTGACTCCTCCTAGGAAGATGGGCCCCACCTGCTGTGTTTCCAGTCATGTAGTTGCTGCGGCGGGTGGGTCTCCTCCCAGTAGACAGTCACCCCAGAGAGCACAGACCCCAGCACTCCCAGGCCTGGCACCTCCAAGGGGCCAAGTGAATAAAGTAAATGAGACGGGTGAACACGGCTCCACGGGCGTTAAGGCCATGGGCTCCCATGCTGCACGACTTTAGTCCTGCCTCTCCTTGCTCTACGACCTTGGGCGGCAGCCACGGAACTCACAGAGCCTCAGCTTGCTCATCTCAAAAGTGGACGCGACCATGCAGCCTCTTCCCATGGGGCTGAGGTGAGCACTCAGTGGAATGATCACCGTGCCTCAGGCAGGACAAGAGCCACGGGGACTGTGACTATTTCTAATATCCTCAGTAGTAGTATTATTAATGGTGCACAGGAGTGGGGACAGCGGGAGGTCTCAAGGGACCCTCCTTGTCACGGATGTTATCGCTGGGCCTTGGGGATGGCTTCAAGAGCCACAGGAACATTCACCAAGTAACTGCTGGGATCCAGGAAAGCAAGAGGGAGATGCCGCTGGGCCTTTCCAATGACCTCTGCCTGTCTCCCCCACCACACTCAGCTACTGTGGAAGTTGGGAGTTTGAGCTGGGCCAGGCTTCCTCTTCTCTGCTTACCGTTGTCTTTGTGATGAATGCAACCCTCTCTGTCTCTCTCCCCATCTCCCCTCTCTCCCTCTCTCTCCCTCTCTCTCCCTCTCTCTCCCTCTCTCTCCCTCTCTCTCCCTCCCTCTCCCTCCCCCTCTGTCCCTCTCTCCCTCTTTGCCTCTTCCCCTCTCCCTTCTCTTCCTCTCCCCCTCTCCCTTCTCTTCCTCTCCCCCTCTCCCTTCTCTTCCTCTCCCCCTCTCCCCTTTCCCCCCCCTCTCTCCCTCTGTCCCCCTCCCTCCTCTCCCTCTCCGTCTCCCCCCTCCCTCCTCTCTCCCTCCCTCCTCTGTCCCTCTCCCCACCTCCTCTCTCCCTCTCCCCCCCTCCTCTCTCCCTCTCCCCCCTCCTCTTTCCCTCTCCCCCCTCTCTCCCTCTCCCACTCCCTCCTCTCTCCCTCTCCCACTCCCTCCTCTCTCCCCCTCCCTCTCCCTCCTCTCTCCCCCTCCCTCTCCCTCCTCTCTCCCCCTCCCCCTCCCTCCTCTCTCCCCCTCCCCCTCCCTCCTCTCTCCCCCTCCCCCTCCCTCCTCTCTCCCCCTCCCCCTCCCTCCTCTCTCCCTCCCTCCTCTGTCCCTCTCCTCCTCCCTCCTCTCTCCCTCTCCCCCTCCCTCCTCTCTCCCTCTCGCTCCTCTCTCCCTCTCCCCCTCCCTTCTCTTCTTCCCCCTTCCTCCCCTCTCTTTTCCTCCCCTCTCTCCTCCTCCCCGACTCCCCTCTCTCCTTCTCCCCTCTCTTTTCCTCCCCTCTCATTTCCTCCCCTCTCTTCTCCTCCCCTCTTTTCTTCCCCTCTCTCCTCCTCCCCGACTCCCCTCTCTCCTTCTCCCCTCTCTCCTTCTCCCCTCTCTTTTCCTCCCCTCTCATTTCCTCCCCTCTCTTCTCCTCCCCTCTTTTCCTCCCCTATCTTTTCCTCCCCTCTCTTTTCTTCCCATCTTTCCCTCCCATCTTTCCCTCCCCTCTCTTTTCTTCCCATCTTTCCCTCCCCTCTTTTTCTCTCCTCTCTCCCCCACTCCCATCTCTCCCTCTCCCCCTCTCTTCTTCTTCCACTCTCTTCCCTCCCTCTCCCCTCTCTCCCATCTGTCTCTCCTCTGTCCCCTCTCTATCCTCTCTCCCCTCTCTCCTCTCTCTCCTCTCTCTCCCCTCTCTCTCTTCTCTTTCCCCTCTCTCTCCCCTCTGTCCTGTCTCTCTCTTCTCTCTCCCTGTTTCCTCCTGCTCACAGGAACCAGGGCTCACACTCTAAGGAACTAAAGGCCATGAAGAAATACCAGGGGGTTTCCTCCAGAGGGTGGAGGTTGGCCCCTGTGGCTGCCACATGTTGTCCTGGGGGTGGGCTTGGAGTTGCTCTGTGAAGATCCAGGGGACCTGCATCTGGGGTTACTTATGGCACAGTGCTAGAATTCTAGAGGGGAGCCCTCTGGGCACTCCTCCAAGGCCACATCCCAGACGTGGTGGGAGCTGCAGGGTCAGGTCATCGATGGTGTATTTCACGCTAACCAGATGTGGGCAGGCATGTGCCCTCCAGCAGATCCTTCAGAAGGAAGGAAGGAAGCTGTCACTGGGCCTTCCCAGGGCAAGCCCAGGCTTTCTCACACACCATCTCAGTCAGTCCTCATCCCATCCTGGTGGAGGGATCAGGATATCGTTTCTTCATTGTGTTGTGGGCGCAAAGGCATAGCCCATCATGCAGGTTGCTGGGGTGCCCCACAGGGGCAAGGAAGAGACAGGGCTTAGCAGACAGCCAGGCATGCAGTGACACTCAAAATGGCAGCTGTTTCCATCCCATTATTCAAATAAGGAAGTAGAGGCCCTGAGAAGTTAAGGGCAAACAAGGTCCTGGAGAACTGGAGTCAATGAACGTGTCCCCAAGGGAGTGCCACTAAGCACTGGCAGTGTGGCAGTGCTGGAAACAGGACAGGAAACACCACCTGCAGTGGTGTCAGTGCAGCCCAGGATCCTATACTGCAGCCCCAGGAAGCTGCTCAACATCTGCAGCTCCTTGGCAGCCCTCCCTTCCCTCTGGCCCTGGCTGTTTGCCTGTGCTGGGCACCATTTTGCTTCCAGCACTGCAGTGGAGGTGGGGCGGGAGGCAGGGCAAGGGTGTTCACCAGAAGCTCTGGTTGCACTAGGGAAACCCTTCTCCTTCCCACTGCTCCTTCACTGAGCTGAGCCCTGTGGGGAGAGTCCCATCTGAAGTGTGTGTGTGTGTGGTGTTTTTTTTTTTTTTTTTCGAGACTGGCCCAGGCTGGAGTGCAGTGACGTGATCTCAGCTCACTGCCACCTCTGCCTCCTGGGTTCAAGCGGTTCTCCTGCCTCAGTGTCCCGAGTAGCTGGGATTACAGGCATGCGCCACCACACTCGGCTAATTTTTTTATGTTTAGTGGAGACGGGGTTTCAGCATGTTGGCCAGGCTGGTCCTGAACTCTGGCCTCAAGTGATACTCCTGCCTTGGCCTCCCAAAGTGCTGGGATTACAGGTGTGAGCCACTGCACCCGGCCCCATCTGATGTGTTCATCACCAGATCCCCCAAATCCAGTCCAGTACCTGACACTCAGCAGGAAATTTATTAGAGTTGAGGAATGAATGACTGAATGGGCTGACATGTCAGAGTCACTCTGTCCTTCCCTCCAGGGCATGAGCTTGTAGAAGACAAAGCCATGACACAGCCTCCTGGAGACAGAATTCACTGGCTCAAGCAGAGCAACTTTGTTGAGGAGACAAAGCTTGGTGTGGAATGGGCACCTGGTGGCCCAAGAAGGCTGAGTGAGGGGTGCAGTAGGCAGCCTGGATGCCGTGGCAAGCTTTGGGTGTTTTCTAAGCACAGAGGGACATTCCTACTAGAGCTGCACAAGTCTCAGCCCAAGCAGGAGTGTCCCCTGGCTGTTAGAAAGCCAGAGCTTTGGGAGAGCATGGCCTCTGAGTGTCAAGGCCCATGGGGATGTGACTCTACCAGGCTTCAAGCAGAACCCCGGGAGAGGGTGGAGGCAGAAAGGCTATCTGCCTGGGAAAGTGATGGCCTCTTCATTCCCTCACCAAAGTCCCATTTTTTAAAAAAGTTAAAAATTGATGGACAAAATATTGAACATGCAGCCTTGGCAGCAGAGGGATAAACACAGGTGCACTTTGTCACAGTGACAGAGTCAATGGGCATTCATTTCTAACACGGCAAGCATCATTTGAATGAAGACAGCAGCCATCAGTTAAATAAATAGTTATGCTGTCCTAAGCTTGAGTGCTAGCTAGGCTCAGAGCACGGACTTGGGGCTCACTGACTGGCATCTGTCAGCTTCTGAACTTGGTCCTGGTGTGGTTCCCTCAGAGCCCAGGGAGGTCGGGCAGGGGGTCTGTTCCAGGAGTGAGCAGGGAATTCCCTCTGATCCACTGACTTCGGAGCTGGTCATGGAAGTTTTGAAATTCAAACTCTTTTTCTTTAAGTATAAAATAATCTGTGCTCATGAGAGTGCAAAACCAAATGAATCATGACTGAAGGATATAACAGTAGGAAGAAAAAGCCTCCTACCTCCTTCACCCCAACATTGCATTTTCCAGAAGTTTCCCATATATACACACACGGTATGTCCATCTTACATTCCAGCAACTACAGTGGATCCTCCTGTATGTGCTGGTTTGCACTGGATCCCACTCTAGGTGAAAGATAAGATGGACATTCCTTTTCTCTGGTGGATCCACTGGGACCTCTCTCCATGTTACCTTCCATGGGGTGGAGGAGGTCCTGTCTGTCTTGGTCCCTGGTGCAGTTCCGTTTTGGTCCAGGAAATATTTCCATTGAGTGGAGGGGCACAGCTCAGCCCCTGCCAACCTGCTGTGGAGTTGGAGCCTCCTCACTTGAGGCTGGGGGTGTGGGTGGCCATAAACTCATTGCCGTAAGCAGTTCTGCCCTGGCAGAACCTTGTATCTTAGACACGTGCACTAGTGCGTTGGGAGGGTAAATTCCTAGAAGGCCATTGTGAAGTCAAGGGTGCACGCGCTTTTAATTTTGATGGATGTTGTCAGATTGCTGCACGTCTGAGGAGGCAGCAGATCATTGACTCTTGGTGCAGTTTCAGTTCTTTTTTCTTGGAGCTTCCTGTGTTCTTCCTGTCCAATCTTCTCAAGCCCAGAGGCACATTGCTGGTGAAGATTGAGGCCTCTGGAGCTGGCCTGGGGGGCTGTGAACCCAGCTTCTGTCCTTGCTGACTCTTCCCAGGCCTCTATGTCCTCGTCTGAAGAATGGGTGAATGACAGTACTGACTTCAAGGGCGGATCTGAGGCCTCATGAACTCACCTCCCAGCCACCAGCATCCCCAGGTGCACATAGATCAAGGGAATGAGCTGTGGTCATGGGACATGAGTTTGTTGGACTCTGGAAGGCCTGGCAGTGAGGTCTGGGGTGGCATTGCCCTTGGAGTTGTTGAGGGGTGCTGGGGATGAAGTATGGCCCTTCTGAGCTGGCCACCCCTGCTGACTGTCCTTTCCTCTTTTGAAGTCCCAGAGATGGGGGGGTCTGTTTATTACAGACAGGCAAACAGAGGCCTACAGAGGTGAAGCAACGTGCCCAAAGTCACACACCTGCTTACATTACAGAAGAAATGCCACTCTGCTTTTTACTTTAAGCACAAAATTTGTTTCTCCTTGCATGTAATAACCTTGCTGTGGCTCTGATGCTTCACGGCCTGGGTTTGAATTCTCATCTGCTGATTTCTGACTGTGGGCAAATTCCTTTACCTGTCTGTGCCTGCAGGTCTCTGAGATGAAAGCGGAGATGGGCAAGCTCACTCACAAGCAGGGCCGCGCTGGTGTCAGCACCTTGGGCAGCCTCAGTCCTTCCTCTTGGATCTGGCACTGGCAGGGCACCAGTGCGAAGAGGGCTGCCTGTTCAACTCCCACTGAAGCTACAGGTGAGTCCAGGCCTCAGTACAATGCATGCTCTTGTGATGGCCCCGGAGCCAAGCAATTTTATCATCGTCTTGTAACTCATCCACTACATCTGACCTTTGGATTCACAGAATAATTAATGGGGCACTTTGGGTGGCGCTTGAAGTGTCAAGTTTTTAATTAATGTGCTGGACTGAATATACTTAGCTGGACCATTCTGCCCAGTCCATCCAATTACCCAGACTCATTATGCAACTCGATTGCGTTTTCCATTACTCAGTGACTTTGCTAAATGGGAATCTATGCTGCAGACAGACAGCCCAGCGCCAATATTGATTAGAGAGCACAGTTTATTACCCAGTGGAGGCAATGCTTGGGGTTGTAAATCTCTTGCTGGACACAGCTTTTCTGCAGCCTCCAGGTGGGAGACGGAATTGTATTTGGATGAAGCATTTCAGCCATCGACCCTCCTTCCAAACTTCCTCTGTGTCCTGCCCTTTGTTTAATTGAATTGCCTTTCCCTCGCCAACTCCCCCCTGTAAATACACTCAGGGACTCCTCGTGCTTTAATAGCTAACGTGGATGCATGGTATTTTTCACCTTTCCCCGAGCTCCAGAATGACACAAAGCATTGAGCTTGCCAGGGAGCATTATAGCAGGATCAGCCACAGGGGAGGATGCTGAGCCTTCTTTGTTCTCGCTGGATTTAGGATGGATCTTGTGCCAGACCCGCCTTGTCTTGCTCTGCAGTGGCCTCCAGCCCTTGGTGAGAGAGGGAGGCAGCAGTCAGTTAGCGGTCGAAACTTGTGTTTAAGGTTGTGATTATAATTCCAAGTGGAGAAACACTCCTCTCCCGACTGTATCAAGGGTACTGTTTCATACTCGATAACCTCCTTCCACTCCTATTGCCCCTTCAGCATTGCTTCAGTGTGTTTTCCTAATCTGTGGCACAGGCTGCAGCAGGGAAAAGAAAGAGAAAGAGTACAGGCTGGCGTGATGGTTGGGCCGTGTCCCTCCACTGTGTCAAAGCTGATGAACACCTATTCCATGCCAGGCACCGCACATTTGCCATCTCCAGTCCTCAGAAAGCCTAGAAAAGCACGTGTTTGGGTTTTTTTTTTTTTTTTAATCTTCTAGTTTAGATTATTTCATATTCACAAAAGAGTTGCAAAAATAGTATAGAGAATTCTCATAGACCCCTACGCCCAGCTTTCCCTTGTGTTAACACTAAAGTAAGTGTTTTAATCAGCAATCTGTGGAAAAGAAAGCTGAGGCTCAGAGAGGTTAAGGAACCTCCACCAGGTCACACAGCCATGGTGGGATTGGAGCCCAGATCTGTGTTTAGCTTTGCCTGGGTCATCCTGTAAGCATGAATGACTATCTGCCAAAGGACTTAAAAAAAAGGAGCGGGTGCTTATCACGCAATCACAAAATTCAAGAACAGAGCTGTAGGTGTCCGCAAAAGGGAGATGTCTGATGCCCAAGCCCAGAAATCAAGCCAGAACCTCATTTATGTTCAAGATGGATGTTGCTTTGCAAAGGCACAGAGGAGATTTGAATTCCTAAGGGGTAGGAGGGAAAACAAGAAGAATTTGAGCACAACACTAACCAGCAGACCGCACGCTTCCTCCCTCATTTAGACTTGGGTAGTCTTGTTTCATGGACCCCAAACTGCCCGAAGGGCCGGCTTCCAACCCACCTTGCCGGAGCCAATCAGCAATCAGCACGTCTAATTGGGCTGGTGTTGACACTCCTGTTGGCAATGTAATAGTGCAATTAGCAACAATTAACCTTGAGAATAAATGAACCATCACAAAAGAAAAGTTTTGCTTTTGCCAAGCTCGACAGACACCCTTTCAACAAACACCATTCTGATTCTCTGGACACTCCTAATGAGAAAAGGAGCTGCTAGGGGTTTAAACAAATAGAGTGATAGATCAAAAAGAAATCCTATTTATTAAGCACACATGGATGCCAGGCTTGGCGGTAAGCACTCAACATTGACGTAGCTCCCTAAATTCCCTCTAAAAACTTGTGAAATCAGTGCTGTTTTTATGCCTTTAAAAAACCCCAACATTTTAATTTTGAAATAACGACAGAGACACAGGAAATTACAGAGTAGAGGGGTCCCATGTATCCTTTCCCCAGGTTCCCCCAGTGGTGACACCTTATGTGATTGTAGATTATCAAAAGCAAGATATTAGCATTGGTTCAAGCTACAGCTCTTTTTCCGATTTCACCGTTTTCCATGCACTATTTGTACATGTGTGTGTTGTTCTATGCAGTGTTGTCAGTATTATTATCCCCTTTTCATAAATGAGGGAACCAAATCGTAGAAAGGGGTAAGGGACTTGCCTAGGTGACCACACAGAGCTGCATGAAGGTCAAACTCCAAAGCTGCACCCCTGCCTGCCTCTCTAGGTTTTCCAACACCCCTATCCTTTGGGAATGTGATTAATATGGGAGAGACTTCACTTGTGGACGAAGTTAGCCCTTAAACTACACTTACAGCTGGTGGTAAAAATGTTGTCTTGCTAATTTATCTCTTCTAAAGATGATATACAAAGGGCAGAGTGCTCTTTCATGCTCACATTCGCTCTCCTGCTGCGTGTGTGTGTGTGTGTGTGTGTGTGTGTATCTCACAGAGTGCCTTCCTGTGTGTGGACCCTGATGGAATGGGATGAGTGGGGAGTCACTGTGACTTCCAGTCTGGTAATGTGGGCAGAAAGCACGTGGCTGCCTGACCTGGGACAGCCGGGGCAGGAGAGATCTACTGACAAATGGAAGCCCACCTCCCACCACGTACAGGGTCGGGGGCACCAGAAGGCCCCAACACACCGAAGGGAAAGCTCTGTGACTCTTAACATCCGATGGCTTCAAATTAATAACAAATTGCAAAACTAAAGCACACTGGGGATTTGGCTTTGTTCTTGGAGCTGTTAAGAATGTAAAAGGTCATCGAGCTACAATAAATAATGAAATGTGCCTGTTTTGTGCTTGGGAGACGGGATTTTTTTAGGGAGGAGGGGTTGCTTTAATGGCTCTGGGGAGGGTCCTGAAATCATCCCGCTTCCCTCTGGGTGGCAGTGGTGGTGGAAATTTACTGCGAGTTAAATTTTTAAAAAATCAATAGCATTTCAGATGATTGCGAATTAGGGGCTATTTGCTGAGGCTTACGGGGATTAAGGTTAAAGCCTGAAGATGATCAATGGGTAATTACCACAAAGCAGTGGGGTGAGGGAACGGAGCACGTCTGTGGTCTTGGGGTCAGGGCCTACAGGAATGAAGAAGGCAGCCCCAACAGGACCCCTTTTGACATCCACAGCGTGCAGTATGTCTGCACACGTCAGACCTGAATGAGCCGGGCTCGGATGCATTGGGAAAGCCATTTGCTAGGTCGTTCACCCTTGAGGGTGCCCACCCTTTGCCCTTTCTCCTCACCACCCTCGCGGATACCCCCACCCACCACGGAGGAAATGCTCTCCATTCAGACTTGGAGCAGACAAAGGCCGAGGCGCGGACCTGCTGTTCCTTTCATGCCAATCAGTCCTGGGGTTGTAATGACTACAATTTTCTGATTTGAAGTCAAAACCAAATGGCCCAGAAGAGTGATTCAGACTCCACGTGGCCCTCTTCCTGAGAAGAAGAAGCACAAATGGATTTTTCTTTCTTAAGCCCAATTGTGTGTTGCTCATCGACCCCTCATCATTTCTGAGCTCTATTTTCTTCCCTCCTGCTTGAGGCACAATTAACGGAGGCCCAGAAAGTTTTTTGCTTCCTGTGTCTTGGCTTTGTGGGTATAGCTTGGCCTTGGTGCTGAGAAAATGCTGAGGAGCCCAAAGCCCTGGAGTTGCCTTGGGAGAGTCACTCACCCTTCTGGGCCTCAGGATGGAGGGCCCAGGGGCTACAGAGCTGTCAGCCTGTGCCCTGAGCTGGGACTCTGTGGAAATGTGGGTAGCCCAGTCTGCCCAGGGTGACTGACTCAGACTCTCCAGAGGTCATTGACTCTTTGGGTCAAACATCTGCTCTTCACCATGTGAATTTTAAAGTGTAAACCAGCTGGGCACAGTGGCTCACACCTGTAATCCCAGCACTTCGGAAGGCCAAGGCGAGTGGATCACTTGTCAGGCATTTGAGACCAGCCCGGCCAACGTGGCAAAACCCTGTCTCTACTAAAAATATAAAAATTATTCAGGCATGATAGCGTGTGCCTGTAATCCCAGCTACTCAGGAGGCTGAGGCAGGAGAAACGCTTAAACCCGGGAGGCAGAGGTTGCAGTGAGCCAAGATTGCACCGCTGTACTCCAGCCTGGGCAACAGAGCAAGACTCTGTCTCAATATAAATAGATAAACAAACAAACAAAATAAAGTGTAAACTGGCTCAGAATTCCCCAGCAGCTCCCCCAACTCAGAGTGAAACCCAGAGTTGGGACTTTGGCCGCAGGATCCTCCTCCGTCTTCTTCCGCACGCCAGGCTAGTCTTTCCCAGACTCTGCTAAGTCACCCTGGCCTTCTTTCAGCCTGTGCTACTCTCACGGGAGTGGCTGCCCCAGGGCCTTTGCCTATCCTGTTTGTGCTGCCTGGATGCTCTCATCCGTCCATGCTCAACCCCATGGTCCTCTTCAATTCCCAGGCCTGCCGTCACCTCCCCGGGCCATCGTGTGCGAGACAGCCCCTGGTCTCCCTCCTATAGTATCACTTACTTGAGTTTCTGTGCAGCCCTTATCTCAGCCTGAAATTTTATTCTTTTTGTTTGTTTACCTGCTTACAAACTGCCTACTGCACCAGGATGTGCTCTTCCAGCCCTGCATCTCCACACCGAGCCCCTGGCCTGGCACGGAGTAGGTCACGTGAGTGCATGAATGCATGAGAGGCAGTGCTGTGGAGCCCGCTCAGCAGTGACACTTTATGAGTCTGGGTTCAGCTCTCTGGAGCTGCTCATTTTACACATGAGGGAGCAGAGGTCCTGGCAGGCTGATCCTAAAGTGAGTGATCCTCCCATAGCTATTAGTGGAGTGCTCAAGCTGCCCTTGTCCACGCTGGGGGCACCTCCAGGCAGCTTTGGATTTGAAAAGAAGGTAGCTGGTGCCATGAAGCTTCTGAGTTCAGCCAAAGGGCCCTCTGGGGCGATGGGACAACCTGGCCTTGTCCAGAACTGAGGCCCCGGAAGCGAGGGGTTGAAACTGGTGCCATGAGCTCAGTTCTTTCAGCTAAAGCCGTGCATGTTCCCAAGATAGAAAAGGTCAGAGACAATGCAGTTATTCTGGGGCCATGGAACTCTGCCTGGTGCTTTCCAGGCTCTTAAACGTGTCCATTTAATCCTTCATTAAGACCTGTCCATCAGCTCATCTCTGTGCATTTAAAATATTTCACAATCACTTCCCCCCTCTGGCAGGGGCCTGACTCTGGAAACTGAATTCAACCTACCCCTACCCCGCACTCCCAGTATGGGGTCCTGGCCCAATAGAGCCAGCCAAGGCCTTGCGGTGTAAGTCTCGGCTGCTGCCTCCGTGTTGGGTGCGTCCAGTCCACTGGGATATATGGCTCCTATTGGAGGTGAGCTGTCCGGGTCTCTGTAAATCTGTTCCCTTCTCTTCCCCCACCATCAGGGACATAAGGCAGAGAAAATGCCAGACATGGACATGGGACATGGACACTTTGATCTATGTACTCATTGTCTTGTGCTCCAAACTTTTCCCTTTATTTGACTTCAGAGGTGACCACTGAGCCAGTTGCTTGCAGTTCATTCAGAAGCCCTTTCCATCAGCTTCTAGGCACAAGTGTACCCTTCACCTCCAAGAGCGGGCAGAGCCCTGTTAGAGGGTGGTCGGGGCAAAGCCAAAGGCCCAGGCACACCGCAACCCCCCCACCGCCACAGCCGGAACTGGCACGTGGGAGGCACTGAGGCCCAGGGGCCTGTGCCCTGTGCTGCACCCCGCCTACCTGCCGCAATGCTGGGAGACAGCAAACAGGAACCACTTGAGGGGCCATCAGCCGCTGCTGATGCGAATCAAAGAGCACGCGGTCCCCAGCCCAGGGCGGAAGCACGCTGGCCACCCATTAGTTGTTATGGAAACTCATTACCCCAAGAGGTCATTCAGCTGAAAATATAAACAATTTCCCGAAAGGTTTTAGCAAAATTCGCGGGTGACAGCCGTAATGGCACTATTAAGGGAGAGGAGGATGTTCTGTCCTGCAGCTGTGGGTTGCGGCCTGCCTTGTGTCAGGGGCACCTGCTCTCCCATGTCTTTCCACTGCCACCCACCCAGTGGCATGAGGCCAGACACGCGGCAGGTCCTCCTCAAGCCCCGTGAGTCCTCCTGTCGGGGGCTACTCCACGTCACTCAGACACTGTCCTACACTGGGGAGAGAGAAATCCCAAGGCAATGTGCCTCTTCTGGGCTCCCTGAGCAAATCCCTCTTACAAAGCTGGGTGCAGAAAAATATCACCTACAATGATGGCGAGTTATGACAATTAGAATAGCTATGTACTATCAGCAATGATTATTATTACATGGTATTATTTCATTATCGTGATCAATTATATTACTTGTAATTATTAATAAAAACATCAAGTATCATTATGTTCCAGGCCACTTGTGTTTTAAGTGCTGTAATTCTGGTCACAGGCATATAAGGCAGGTAGTATTACCATCTCATTTTAGAAATGGCAAACTGTTGTTACTGAAAGAGACCCTGTGCCAAGCAGGAATTTTAAGTTTCCTGAAAGTTCTGTTCCTCTCTTCATTCTCTCCCTCTCACCCTCTCTCACTTTCATCCAGCATTCATTCCACAAATTCTTATTGATTCTACCATGTGCTACATACTGTTCTAGACACAGAGTGGCAGTACACATGCCTGTGCTTCCACTACTGTGTTTTTACTTGGCTTCTTCTACTCACCTGTCAGAACCTAGATGTCATTTCTCCCAGCTAGCCTTTTTGGGACTTGCTAGTTGGGGTTAGGGGCTTTTTGATGCTTCTACAGATTCTAAACTTCCTTCATCTCCATACTGGGAGTTCTATGACAGTTGCTTACTTGTATCTGTCTCTTCCTCTAGACTGGGAACCCTTTGCCTCCTGGGACTGTTTTTTGTCTATGTTTTCAGGGCTCGGCACAAAATAGGTACTGAATTTTTGTTGGATTTTATCACTAGGAAAATAGTTCCAAGAAGGCCAGGTCTGTCTTTTCTACCCTTATATCCACTAGAAGTGTCTAGTCTATAGTGCTTGCAAAATATATATTTGTATGATGGATAAATGGACAGATGGATGGATAGATGGATGAATGGTTGATTGGATGGGTGGTTAAGTGGATGAATGGATTAATGTCTGGATAAATAAAATGTTGGTTACTAGAAGGTTGGGTGATTGAATGGTTGGATAGATATTCGGATGTTGGACAGATGGACTGATGGATGGATGGATGGATGGATGGATGGATGGACATATGGGTGGATGGTCAGATATATAATTGGATGGATGGTTGGATGGATAAATGGAAAGTTGTTAGGATAGAGGTTTGGATGACTGGGTAGATAATTGAATATTGAATTGATAAATGAGTAGCAGATGGTTGTTGTCTGAGGTCAGTTTCCCTGGGCAACAGATTCTGAGCTGGTGTTTTACGTGCAGAAAAATTGCTGAGATGTGCCTTCAGGATCAACACCTATGGAAGAGTGAACAAAGAATGATCAGGCAGCAAGAGGAGTCAAACTGAGACAGAGTTGCAACCTCTGCCGATCCCATGGGGAGCTCTGGAGCTGGGATAGCCATTCAAGTTGTCTTGTCTTGAGGCAAGGACTCTGTCTTTATAGCTCTCATTATCAGTCATTGGGTGCACACTGTCCCTGGGGGAAAGGCCTGATTAGGGATGAAGCATCTTTTTCAGCCAAGGGCAATGCCTGGAGAGGGACTCAGTTGAGAGCTCTCACATTTTAACACTTGCAGCAGCTGGGAGACTGAGGGCTTCTGTCCAACAGGCCCAAAAGGCAGGCCCCAGGTCATGCACCAGAGCATCCACTACGCTTCACCCTTCTGATTCACTTACTTGGCTCCTCCAGGATTCAACCATATGCCTAACACCAGGCATTCAACAACCATATGCCTAACACCAGAACTCCTTTTCTGAAGAGTCCTTAGTATAATGTGATATATGCGGGATCCTGTACTGTCAGATCAAATACTGTGTTAGCATTCAGAGTGTAGGGCTAGCTGAGGCATAGTAAAGGCAAACCCATAGCTGAATATGTTAACCCCAATCAAGAGAAATTGCTGCCCTTTTGAAGGTGGAAAGTGTCCTGTGGAATCAACTTGCCACCAAGTAGCTGGTTGGTGGTGTTCTCAAGGGCATATTAGAAGCTAAAGGGCATATTAGAAGCTCTGTGTGTGTCTCCCCAGATGATTGAGCCACTATACTGATATGGGTAGATCTTTGTAGGATGGATATTTGGTGGTAGCAGTAGCTACATCAACCTTGGTAAGTGGGGAGTTCATGCTGTTGGGCTCATGTGTATCTTCTACCTGTGCTACCATAGCTATTCCATTAATGCACCCATGGTGCCATCAACAGTAGCTGATGACAAATGCTAGCTGATGTCAGCTGGCCTACTCATTGTGTCTACTTGGCTGTCTAGTGGCTTCCAAGATAGATGCTCTCTATCATGAACATGTAGTACAACAATCTTAGCACTGTATGACAACTTTCACGGGTCCTTCCAGAAGCCTCTTTTTCAGACCTCCTTGTCCCAAATGTTTAAGTCTTTGTTCTCAAGACCTCTGACTGACAAGTCAAGCTATTTACCTCAGCCCCTGAGTCCATGTATATTCTTACATTGAACTACTGTTTTTTTCAAACAAAAATGGATGGCCAGGTGCACTGCCCAGCTGTGCAGTTTTGCTGTACCTTTGGGAATATTTTCTTTCACTGCTGTCTTTCAGGGTCACTTCTGAGTGGTGATATAGTGCACCTGGTATCTGTTTTTGGTTTTCACTCACATGCGATTAACCCACTCATGAACCAAACTCAGGATTTTTTCTCATTTTTCAGCTCATCATAAAGGAACCACCCCCGTCTTCAGCTGGCAATGCTTTGAGCAAAGGGAGAGGGGCTGGTGCCACCATGGTAGATGACAAGGGAGTCTAGACTTCCTCCTGCTCCTGGGGCTTACATGTGCCCCCTGCTCCTGCTTGTGATTGATCCTCGAAGTACCACTTCCATCTTGAATACATTGTTCCTGGATCTTCCCGACTTTATGACTTGATGGATCTAAGAGAACCCAACTTACTGTGGGTAGTTCTGCCTGAGGGTCACTTGATGATCCATAGTCAGGCTCCACATCTCCACCAGGGCTGAGGAGGTCACCAGGAGCTCTTCTTAAAATGGTCAACAATTCTCTATTGCAGATGGCCTTGCTCCAGCACCCAAGTGGGCCTACACTGTGACTCTCTTACTAGGATTTGCCATGCCATCTTTTCCTGTTGCTGACACCTCTAGTATAATAAGTTCAGCTGGGTCATATGGTCTGAGCAGCAGGGCCACTTATGCTGCAGCCTTGACCTGCTGCACAGCTTTTTTCTGCTTTGATCCCCACTGGAAGTGGGCAGCCTTGTGTATCACTCACTAAATTAGTTGGAGTAGTTTTCCAAAGTATGGAACATGCATCTTCAGGTCCCACAGAGGTCTTCCAGTGTTATCCTTTCATCTTTGTGGTAAAAAGTATGAGATGCAATAATTTGTTTTTTATTTGGAGAGGATGTGCTGTTATGCCCCCAGATGACTGGACCACTGTACTGGACCACTGTACTGACATGGCTGGACCTTTGTAGAGGTCAGGCTCTCCCATCCTTTGGAATACATGTGCCTTCCCAAGAGTTCCAACTTGCCGTTTCTTGCTCATCCAGTCCAATTAGCATGATATGTCAGATATCATGGAACCAATGTGATGTTCAGTGGAATATCCCTATAATCCAGGTTCCTTCAGAAGGACAGAGAACAGGAGAATTAATATAGTGCTCAGGCAAGACTGTAAATGTACCCTGTTGTACATGCCAAGTGAATGACAAACTATTTTTGATCTTCCTTCTTGATGGGGATGAATGCATTCAACAAATTAATGACTACATCTCCCTCTGATCCTCTTGCTTAATATAATATGTACTATTTCAATTTGGCAATGCCCAGCAGTAAAATTTGGAACTGGGTTCCCAGGTGAAATAAGACTTCTTGAGCCTAAGCTATAGTGTCCCTTGAAACTCTTCCAGAGCTCTGCATTGGGAGGTATTAGACGCTTGCCCAGGTAATAATAAAGTTTGCCTCATCCTCATTTTAATGGTATTCTTTGTATGTGTAGGTCCCCTTCAGGAGCCTTGCTGGGAAGGGGTAGTGGGGCCAAGCTGGGATATGGATAGCCCATGGCTATTATGCCATCAAAACCGCATTCAAATTAATGAAAATTTTGCACAAATCTAGTAGTCACCCTACTTCTCATCAACTTGCTACTGAGAGCCTTTCATGTACTTAGAGATACAAGGCAAGGGACTTGCCATTTAGCTGGGGAGTATAAACAGTGCATGACACAGGCTTTCCAAGGAGGCAGGGCAAAGTAGACTGGAGAGTCCTGAAGCTTCCCTGGAGGGAGAGTGACTTAGGCGAGGAGAGAGCCTGGCCACCCCTGACAAGGAGTCAGGAACAGTAATGCCTTATTTGAAGAACCATGCCTAATCTATAATAAGTAATATAATAACTGACAACAATAATAAATGTGACATTTATTGACAAGTACACAAAACCCATTGGTGTCTATTATAAATTTCACCCTCAAAACAACCTTCATTCATTCAGTAATACAACAATTATTTTTCAGACACTGAGGGTACGATGGTAAGCAAAATGATACGATTTCTGCCTTCATATGGCTCCCCATTCAAGGGAGCATGTGGGGACAGAGAATAAAGTCAGCCAATAAATAAACATGATAATTTCAGATAGCAGCTAGTGCTATGAAGAGAATAGAACAAGAGAATAAACCAGATGATGCGGCCGAGGGGTACTTGCCTGGATGGGGGGTGCTTCAGATGGGAGGTTAACGAAGGCTCCCCAAGGGAGTGACAGTTGTGTTGGGACTAGAGCAACATACAGTTCGTGCAGAAGCATGTTGCTGGAGGAGGAACAAATGCAAGGGCCTTGAGGCAAGCATGCTCTGGGATGTTTCAGGAGGCCAGGGGAGGCCCCTGTGGCTACAGCACAGCCTATAAGAAAGGTGGCTGGGAACACTGATGCTCAGATCATGTCTGGGGATAGACAATCCGACTCCCAATTCAGGATGAGTCTTCGACACTCAAGAAGGAGAAAGGAAGGCCGGGCCACACTGAATACATGTCCAAGAGTCAATTAGTCCCTGTGTTTAAAGATCATAACCTCTCTTGCTCCCACATTCGCACCAGGAGGAAGCGGTGACACATGCTGTCCCTTGTCCTGGAGGAGACCCTGCACCACCAGTCCTGTGTCTGCGACTCCCAGAACCGGATGGCCCAGGCGCTGTGTCCACATAGCCCTTCGTGTATTGTATTGGGCCTCTTCAATCACTGCTAGATTTTCCAGTATTGACCAACAGAATCTTCCCATTGGCTCGTTTCTTGGAAGAATGAGAAAGAGATGGGAAGAGGGGGAGAGAGCCTAGCTCCCCACATGCAGGTCTCTTTCCTTCCTCTCTCCCTGACCTCTTCCATGCGTGCTTCCGATATCCCCATGTTGAGAAGACAAACCACAGATAAAGTAGCCTCTCCTGGCCCACAGCCAGGGGCGTGGGTGCCTCCGTCCTGTGTGTGCAGACAGCTGAACAACCAGATTGTGACCTTGGCCTGGACTTCCTCAGCTGGCTGGAGATGAACTCGTTTTCAGAACTGTGAAACTTGACATCCTTTATCCCGATACCTTCAACTCCCAAGTTTGCTTGGCCAAAACAAGCCATATCTGCTTAATCTTTGGGGCTCTTTCTCATGGAAAAGGAGGCTGCTTCTTTGGCCATTTCCAAAGGCCCAGTGTCCACAGAGCCTTTCAGCACCACAGTCACCCCTTTGGACCCCAGGGGGGAGTATCCTGCTGTCATTTCGGTCACATTTTTAGACAATGAAACTAGATGGTGAGGAAGGGCCACTCTGTGCTGGCGCTCAGGCGAATTCAGGAGGGGAGCAGCCTGCGTCACTGCCCCAGGGACTGCTGGTTAGCCCAGGACTGGAGACGCATTACATTCCCAATTAGAGGCTCTGCCACTGAGCAGGTGCCTTCAGCTTCAACCCAGAGAGGAGCCCTGCTCTGCCCTGGAGGGGCCTAAGAAGCTTACATTATTTACAGTCACAGTTCACCTTTTATTGTTGATGTTGGTGCTTCCATTTGGTGTCAGAAATTTGCACGTTAAGGACTTTCTAAAGCGGGGGTTTTCTTTGGGCATGGGGTTGTGGGGAGCTGCTGCCTCGTGCCCCCAGTTTCACTGGGTCCCACTTTCCTTACAGCCTTCTCTCATCCTCTTCTTCCATGCATTTTAATTTAAGTTTGTATTTAGGGTCAGCATTTTGAAAGAAGAGTTAGCATCATTTTTAATTTTTAGCATCACGAATCTAATTTACTTGTTCCATGAGTTAATAGTGTTGGCTGCTTGAAGAGCACATGCCTTCTCTGTGAATTCGGCAGCTCCATCTGGGGTGATGGCGAGGGATGAGACCACTTTGCTGGGCCAGCCAGGGCTGGCCTGGGCTGGGCTGTGGCTCATTCAGGCTTTGGTTTAAGATTGAAGTTGGGGCTAGAGCTGAAGACGCCACCAAGGCCTGAGGTAGAGCCACACTTGGCCTCTATTACATGGCAGGGTTATTCCCATTCACAGGGTGGCACCCTTCTGCTCTGTCGGCTTTCCCAAGCACATGGATTTTTAAAAATATCAAGAAAGGAAAATAATAACAACCTATGGTACTGACAAAGTAGGAAGAGGGTGTTGAATTAGAGGCAAAGAAGGAGACCCAGAACTTCAGAAACCCAAGCACCTGCTAGAAACTTCATGGCGTCAGGACAAACAGAATGATTCCAGAGCCATCTGTCTCTACCCTCCCGCCGTCCTCCTACTTGACACTTTAGGAGCCTTACTTGAGTGATAAGGATATTTTACCACAGCATTTTTACTTGGGCAACATACTTTATTGTTTAGTTCCAGGGAGAAAAATGGCCGATAGACTGATGAAGGCAAAATGACCTTGTTGTTGAGCAAAACCCTCCAGATCTCATCACCTTCAGTAGCACTGCCTTCACCTAAATGCTAGTGACCTTATTGTAATTGATTTACACAGGCTCTCCCCAGTGTGTTTGCATTGCATGTGGCATTTGACATTTCACAACTTGGCCTCTCAAAGCTGGGCTCCAGGATCAGCATGCACACTTCCAAAGCAGACAGTAAACATTCGTTAGAGCTTGCTCTTGAGCTGACATGGTGGGATCATACACAGCATCCTTAGTTGATGGAGTAAAAATCCTAATCAGGGAGAGTGTATGCCCCGGGAGACTCATAAAACAGGTTGCCAATAGGGTACGAATCAATCAGTCAATCAATCCACATTATTAAGCATTCTGTGGCCCCATTCCATCCTTCTCCCCAAATCAGTTCAGCTCTGGGAACTCAAATTCGGGAGCAGATTTCCAAAACGTTGAGAATCTCCCAGGTGTTATGAGATGAGCTCACATCAAATGGTAAACAGTTCAAGGAATTGTACTATGGAAGGAGGCAGACAGAGCTTGGACAGAGACATGAGTAGAGATTTCTGGAGAAAAGCAGATGGAGGATTTGCATAGTTGGAGGGAAGTGGGCCAGCGGGCAATGATGATGGAGGCGACATGCTGAGTGGTTGCCTGGCTCAACCACTCTTCACTGTTTGAGCTTCACGGGTTCTTCTCAGCCACTCTGGAGCCTCACCATTCTCCCTGCATGATGGAGCTAGTGACCCCATCTCTCAGGGCTACAGCGAGGTTCTAACAGGCAAAAGAGGTGAGACTTCTTTGTGAATTTTTCAGGAAAGAGGAGGAGATGCCTCCTCCTCCTTCTTGGGGGTTGGGGGCAGGAGTGGGGCTCACACCTGTAATCCCAGTACTTAGGGAACCAGAGGTGGGAGGATCACTTGAGTCCAGGAGTTCAAGACCAGCTTGGGCAACCCCCAAGCTGGCAAGACCCCATTTTCAGGAAGAAAAAAAAAGTGTTGTGGGGTAGGAGTTGTGGTGGGGTAGGGGGCAGAACAAGCAAACTTTCAGAGATGGGAATGGGCAGCAAGGTCAAGACCAACTCCAACAAACTCCACAGAGGTGTTTGTGTTCTGGCTCTGGAGGGCTCAGCCCCTGCTAGGGCACAGCCAGCACATCCAGCTTCTTGAGCAATTAAGCCATTTCATCAATCACCTGAGAGCTGTTCCTTACACCAGACTACCAGGCAGGCTCCAGGGTACCTTTTGCCCCCATAAACAAAATTCCATCACTGATAACACAGACTCTCCTCTGCCTCGATATATTGCTCCAACAGGAATTCCAAGGCTGAGAAATGGCATGTATAACTTTCTCCTTATTAGGCAATAAAACATCCAGAAGTGTGAATGTATACAGAACAATTCCATGCATGTCAACCACATCTTCAGAATAGCTCTAAACTATACTCAGCTTCCTTTTTCCTGCAAATGGTTTAAAGGATGCACTTTTTAAGTCCATACACTTGAAAGATAGAAGGACCCTGCCAGTGGGGTCTTTGCATGCAGAGGGAATACAATTGAAATTTCAGAGACATTGATAAAGAAGCTGGGTAAAAATCTGGCCTGGGGAAATGTGAAGTTCTTTCCCCACTTTTTTGTTTGTTTGAGGTATATTTACATTCAGTAGAATACTCAAATTATAAGTTTACGGTTTTATAAATTCTATGTATATACTCATGTAATCACCATCCCAATCAAGATGTGTGGTGTTTTATCACTCCAGAAAGTTCCCTTGTCCCCTCCTCCTCCAGGTGATATCACACCACCTCAACCCTGGCTACTCAGAGGCAAACAATATTCTGATTTCTTTACTACAGGTTAATTTTGCCTGTTCTAGAACTTCATATGGGTGGGATGATGCAGATGTACTCGTTCATGCCTGGGTCTGTCACTCAACCTAAGGCTCTAAGAATCATCTGTGTTGTATTAGCAAGTGGTTATGTCTTCCTTTCTCCCACCCACCTGCCCTTTTTCTCTCCCCTTCCCTTCCCTTCTCTTCTTCCATTCTTCCCTTCCCTTCTTTTCCCTTCCATCCTTCTTTCCTTCTTTCCTTCTCTCTCTTTCTTCCCTTCTTTCTTTTGTTCTTTCTTTCTTTCCTTTCTGCAGAATCTCAGTCTGCTGCCCAGGCTGGAGTGCAGTAGCACAATCATGGCTCATTGCAGCCTCAACCTCCTGGATTCAAGTGATCCTCCTGCCTCATCCTCCTGAATAGCTGGGACCACAACAGCTGTGCAGCACCATGCCCAGCTAATTAAAAAAAATTTTTTTTAGAGATGGGGTCTCACTATGTTGCCTAGGCTGGTCTCAAACTCCTGGGCTCAAGCAATCTTCCTACCTCAGCCTCCCAAAGTGATGGGATTACAGGTGTGACCCATTGTGCTTGGCCTGTTATTTTTTTTCTTGCTAGCGTTTTATTGTATGAACATCCCTGAATCTGTTTACCATCCTACTATTGAGGAATATGTGGGTTGTTCGCAGTTTGAGGCTGCTATGAATTAAACCATCAGGAATTTGTGCATATGTTCTGATTTCTCTTGGATAAACTCCTAGGAGTGGAATTGCTGGGCTGCACAATGATTACTGTATAGATTTTATTAAAAACAGAAAGCTCCAACGTGGTTGTGCCATTTCCCATGACTCTCAGCAGCTTCTGAGAGTTCCTGTTGCTCCAGATCCTTGCCAAGGCTTGGTTTCAATGGCCTTTTAATTCTTGTCATTCTTATGTGAATGTAATGGTGTGGCATTGTGGTTTAATTTATGAAACAAAGGATAGTATTGTATTATGATTAAGCTTGGTTGCTTTCACCTGGGATACTCTATGGACAAAGTCAAAAAACAGCTGGTGGCTCCATGAGTTGGGATGAATGGGGAGCTGCTAGCAGGGGTCTCAGTACACACAGCAGAAGTCACCTTAGAAAGAGAAGTGCTGCCAGGGAGGGCAGGGCCATGTGCCACTCAGAACAGCCCTCGTGGGAAGTCCTAGCCCCTCAAAGCCCTCAGTTTCTGGATTAAGCAGTCCGGTTAGGGATCAAGCAAGGACAAGGGGAGGTAGCAGGTCCTCTGTTCTCCAGGTTGACTCCTTTGTCTCCATTGAACCATGTGTCAGGATTGCAAAGGCCTTGCCTCACAGGGCCCAGAGCCAAGCCCCACAGCTGACTCCCAAGGGCCTGGAGTCTCCATTCAGGTGTGTGTTGCAGGGATCTGCTCAGGCAAGTTGGCTGGGCCAGGCCACTTGCTGCTGGTTAAGATGGCCACCACCTGGCAAGAAGAGCCTCAGCCGGGCATGGGGAAAGGTTATAGTGATTGATGCAAGATCGATTTATTTCCCCACTGCCCAGTGCATGGTCAATCCTGATAGACAGCCCTGAGCCACAGGGGGGCCACCCCTTGACCTCAATATCTCACTCCTTAAAAATCCCAAAGCGCAGGGAAAGGTCAGCTTGCTGGTCTTGGCCTCGTTCACAGCAGCTCCCTGGCACGCTGCCAGAGCTCTGCAAATCATGTCGTGGGTTCCTTTTGCCCCCTCCCTGTTTCTTACTCTCTCAGGCTCCCATGAGGGACATTTCAAGCCAACTCACTCATAATACATTTTAGAATGATGAGGAGGGTGACAATAGTGATGGCAATGATGATGACCATTTCTCGATTGCTTGCACAATGCTAGACTGACTCCATCATTTAAGTATCGCAGCCACCAAGTTTGAAATCAGATCTCCAATCTACAGTGGAGAAGTGGAGCTAGTAGCTGAGAAACTTGCCTAAGATCACATTGAACATTGTCTGCAAAGGAGATCAGGGGAGCATTCTGTGAATGTCCTCAGTGATGGACGGCCTGGACGCGAGATGAAACGGGCAGAACAGTGAAGACATAACAAACAATCCTGGAGTGTGGTCGAGAAGTCACCAGGAGAGCTCTGAGTCCAGCAAAGAGGAGCAGGAAGCGTTTGTGGAGCAGCTGAGACCATGTGCTTCCTGGAACAGATGAGGCCTTGCAATCCTCAGATCTGCTTCTGACCTTTAAAAGTAAAACCATGTCAGATACCTCAGCTGTCTGAGTGTACTCACATGTAGGCAAAGAAAATCACCCCCGGCTGCTTCCACAAGGGCAGCTGGCAAAGCGACCACCATTCCCTGTGTGCTGTCCAAGACCCAAGCCTCCTGCACACTGAACTCTCGGCAGCTTCGTGAGACCAGGATTCTCCCTATTTGACAGATGAAGAAACCGAGACTTGGTCACCAGTAGGCATGAAGTGGTAGAGTTGGTCCTCAAGCCAGGCCTGTCTGATTTTGAAGGCCATGATCAACATGGCATGCTATATTATGCCATGTCAATGTGTGAATAAATGTGTTACGTGAGATATGCAAGCATATGCTAACAGCTTCAAAAAATAGCAAAAGAGAGACACCAAAATCCATTTCTATCCTTTCCTGGTTCTCCCGTCCCCCTTCTCAGAGACAATAGATAATAATCTTTTGAACATCATTCTAGGGATATTCCATTCATACACATATTCTATGCATAATTTTGCATAATGACCCTCTTACTCTTTATGCAAATAAGTACATATAATGTGCATTTTTTTCTGTACCTTGCTTTTCTCAATTAACAGGGTGTTTGACAAACAGTTCAGCATGAGTGCAGATGGACTTGACTCATTCTCAGTGATGTCCTGTAGCTTTGTATGGGTGAACCCCAATTTACAGAGCCATTACCCTTTTACTCTGCATCTATAGTGTTCTTCTCATATCTTTGGGCAAGTGTGAGAATGTTTGTGGGATGAATTCCTTGACAAGGAGTTGCCAAGTCAAAGGGCACACCCCTTTTTAGTCTAGAGGGATGCTGCTGACAGCTCTTCATGAGTTGCTCTTTCTACTCCCATCAGCAATGTTCAAGGGCATCGAGTTTCTCATGCAGAGCAATCACAGGGCGTTGTCTGACTCTGTAACGGAGCCAATCTGATAGACACCTCATCTGCATCGCTCTTATTATAAGTGAGGCTGGGAAACTCTTCATAGACTTTCAAAGCCAACTGTAATTTCCTTCCCTGTGATGTGGCTGTTCCCATCCTTCATCAGACACTCTTGGTGTCCTCTATCCTACTCTGTAAAGCTCCTTGCAAGAGGGTGATGGGTAGTGGGCTGGGGGTGGAAGCCATTGAGGGCTGCAGGAGTCTTGGACTCTAAGACCGGCAATGCATTTACCTCTCCATTAATCTTGTTCAAGACATTTGATCACTTCGGAGTGTGGTTTCCTTCTGAAAGGGGTTTAGATCAGAATAATGCTAAAAATCTATGGATCTCTAGTTATTGCACAGACAGTTGTGGCTGGCAGTTTACTATCTACTCAGAAGGAAATGGATCTGAGCTTCAGAAGAAAGAATTTAATTTAGATACTGTGGACAACTTCCTGATGTCTCAGGATATTAAACTCTGGAATGAATGATGATAATCTGGGGTAGAATATCTTTGTAATACAAAGAACTTTGAAAACAAGATGACTCATTTGTCCTAATTGGAAAAGTTTCCTTCTGGCCCTGAAGGAAACCCCTGGCTGGGGGTTTGAAGCCAGTGTGTACACAGGGGTCTTTGAGGGCCTTAGTGTGTGGTGGGCTTCATGTTCTTGTAGTTGGGTGCCAAGTTTATTGGCAGTGTTTGGCCCAATTACCTGTTTGATCCTGGAGTTCATGAGTTATCTGATTTCATGATTCAAGTCATTACACATGTTAGGAGCAGACACATTGTCAGTTTTAACTTAATTCCTAAAATTAGCATTATTGAAAAAATGAACTGCAGGGGGAACTCCTGATTTTAATCAATAGTTCAAGTGAGCATGGTTAAAGAATGTCAAAATTCAGCAAAAGCATCCAGAGCATCCACAACAATGACCTCTGTCAGACATTTGAGGCCACAAAGTGTTTGGGATAAGTGAGTTGTCCAGTGAGGGGAAGCAGAAACTGCTCTGAGCACTGAAACTTCTTTCCTTTTGATGGACATCATTGCCGGATACTTTGCATAGTTTCTTGCCTTAGTGAACAGAACATACTCAGCATCGTTTTGCCTTTTCTTAATAACTCAAGGTCCTATTAATAACATCCAATAGTAATTCAGGCAACTGACCCTGACCTCTCTGGTTTTGCAGAGCTCTCAAATACTAGCATTTGGGGGAAATTAAAATTGTCCAATTTGGCCTCCTTAACGTAGGGGAGCACTTTTTAGTAACCAAAAAAAGAGCCTATAGAACTTACATTGACAGGTCTTTAGTGTCTGGGAGACCCTGGACACTGGAGCCAGCTGTACAGTGGGAGTCTTCGTTAGCTAACCACCACCTCCTCAACAACTGCCCTTTTGCCTTCTAATCTTTACCAAGTGCCCACCAAGCACCTACCATGCCCAGGCACTGTTCTCCCTGCTGAGGAGTCAGTGATATGCCAGGAGGCAGATGTGGTTCCTGCCCTCAGGAAGCTTGAAATCTATTGTGGTGACAGGTATCCAACAGAGCCCACCACAACCACACCTACAAGCATAGGTCATTACATGCATGACCAAGGAACTACGTGGGGTCCCAGCAAAAAGAAGAGCAGGTGATGGTGGCAGGGAATCTGATCTTTGTTCTGGTTTCATAGATGTTTTACCAGGACATAGTTTCCCATGATTAGGGGGTAAATTGCAGTTCTGCTCTTCCTGATCATGTGAACATGGATGATTTAAAAGTCCCACCCAGAGCCTCCCACCGGCGGAACCTCTGTGCTGGGAAAGAGCAGCAGAAGTGGGTCTCTGAGTGCTTTGCATGGAGTAACAGGTTCTTGAGCACACTGGCAGCTCCCAGAACATCACTGCATTGTGGGGAGAACCCAGGACTGTCCAGTGGGAACATAGAGCCTCCAACACTCACTTCATCCTCAGAGCTCTGCAGGGACAGGTGAGGGATCAGGGCCAAGATCCCCCAGGCACAACCTCATCCCCTTTCCAGGACCTTTATTTTGTGCTACAATTATAGGAAGGGAAAGACTGAAGGAAGAATCTGGTCATTAAACAGAGGGGTGATTTCAGGCCCTTGGAGCAAGAACGGTGCAAAGAATCTCTTTAGACTTGGAGGGAAGATTGGTTCCCTGCAATCCAGAGATAGAGGTATGTGGGTCAACTGTCCCAGAGTCCTGTTCTTATGTGTCCCGAGAGAACCTGCAAAAGGAGATGCGGCTCAGGGCTAACATGTGGTACAGGACCCTCAGGGAGCGAGGGAGGAAACAGGCCAGAGTGACTGCAAACAGCTAGCAGGCTATAGGAACCTGAGAAGGGGGCAACGCCAACAAGGTACGATGGAAATATGGAATATGGGGAGAGATTAGAGAAAGTCCCGGAGAAGACAATTCCCAGGTCCAGATCGGCTTCCAAGGCCTTCTTTGTGTCTATCTTACAATTACAGAAGAAGCCCCATTTATGAAGTGCCTACTGCATGTTGGCACTGTGCTAAGGGTTTCCAATACAGCCACAACCTGGGTCAGGTCTACACACCACTGATGGGAGATTTCTGATGGATTGTGGGCAGGTATTTTTTGTTTTCATAGCTATGGGTTTACGGACCTTGGTAGGTATTAGAAAATGTTTTATTGCTCATGCAGTCTGGGATTTCACGGTCATTATTGACTAGGAGTGGGTTAAATTCTATAAAGTAAGTCCACCTAGAGTTGATTTAGAGAAAACAGTCTTGCAAGTGGTAGTCTGGGTAGGATGAAGAAGGGGCTGAAATCATAAAGGAGCATGCCAGTGGCTGTGTTTGGGAGACATTGAGCCTGCATGAGGTTGAATAGCATCCTTCGGAGTGCACGGCTATGAAGAGGCTGTGGGTTCCCATCCCAGGTCTGGCTGGGTCCAGAGCTGGAGCTGAGGGTGCCTGGGCTTTTCTTCCTGCTCAAGGTGTTGGCCCTGGGTACTCAGTGAGGAGACAAAGCCAGCCCGCCCCTGTGCCTCAGCCCCTCTGGACCTCACCTTCACCCTTCTCTGCTCCCTGGACACCACAGTGCAGCTGAGACAAGGCAGCCTCAGGGGCACACACCCTGTGTCACTGGGTGGGTGGACAGAGCCCAAGAAGAGCCTGGAAGCACAGCTCATTCTTTGAGTGGAAAGGGTAGCAGGCAGGTTGAAGGGCAGTTCAGAGCATGAGCTTTGGCGGCAGGACTGGGATTCAGTTTCAGGTCTGGCTGCTCCTAACCCGGTGGTCTCTGGCCAGTCCTGCCACATTCCTGAGCTCCAGGCCCCCCTTTTATAAAATAGGGCAAGTTATGTGCTCCCTGGGCTGCCTTGGAGGTCAAATGGAGTCAAGGGGTTGCCCTGTGCCCCAGCCTCAGAGCAGTGTCTGGAGGGCCCCAGAAAAATAATCCCTTCCCCACCAATCGCTGGCTGATGGCCCCTGCCCGCCTTTTACTTGGATGAGGACCTGGAAACTGGAAAGGGCCAGGTTTTTGTCAGCCCTTTGGTTTTGGGCAGTGCCTGGCACCAGAAAGACATTCTTGGGACAGGCGACAGGCCAAGGCTCTGAGGAGTGACCCTCACTGTGGGGTGAGCCCTAGGGATGGGTGCCCAGGAAGGGGCAGAGCTGAGGAAGGAAGGCAAGGCAGCACGGCCAAGGGAGAAAGCTGCTGGGCCCCAGGCAGGACAGAGGCCAGCCACTGGGAGAGCAGGGCTTCCCACCCCTGCCCAGGCAGGAAAGGGACCTCTGCTCCCTGGCACCTCCTCTGTCCTGTGCAGGAAGCTGGGAGGGCCAGGGCCTGGCAGGCAGTCATCACCGCCTCATTCCTGCTTCACCCTGAGTCTGACAGGTGAGGACCCCATCACTTTCCCCGGGAAGATGAGCCCGCTAATAACCAAGTTCAATAAGAGAATCAATTAACATGCCTAGTAGCAGAGCTGCTTACCCTGCCTCTTCCTGGCAGGTGCCTGCTAGGGTCAGATGCAGCCCATAATTACAGCGTCAGGTTTGCAGCCTTTTTCATGGTAATTTGTTCCTGTGAGACAACAAACAAATATGTATATATATGTCTGTGTATATATAAATATATAAAGTGTGGTTAAAATGGAGGCTGAGCAGAGGTCCGGGGTACTGGCAAAGATGGACGCGTTTAATTTCCTGCATGCTTGCTCTGGCTTGAAAGCCTGCAGCTGTGTGGCTGCTGTTTCGGAGCAAAAAACACACTGTTCTAGGAAACCACCTTCTCCGTGATTTATCAACCAGCGTGTTGGGAGCCAAATTAGTTGTTGATTGTTCTATCGAGTAACTCAACTTCGGCATCGAAGGATCTGGCGCAGGGAGGTTGGAGGTTTGACGACCAGCGGCTTTCTCAGAAGTAGTCCTTTCTGGAAGCAGAGCCCATGCACAGGGGAACCGGCTGATGGGCTAGAAACCCGGGCTGCAGAAACCATTAGTTTATGTTTCTAGAGAGAGCCTTGCGGCTGTCTCTCAAATGTCTGCAGCTCCGGTGGCCCCCCAGGGTGGCTTACTGGGCTGCGGGCCTGGGCTGTGCTTGTGTCTGCCTGTGGGCATCTGTCTACACAGCTCTGCCAGGCATCTGGAACTCTCTCTGGCATCCTCCCTCTGCAACCCAGGCCAATTTGAGAATCTGGCCTCACCCCTGTCAATGTTTCTCCTGCCCCTGTGCCCCTACCACAGGTGGGGCGGATGGGAAGGCACAAGGGGGTTTTCCAAGGCTGGAAACAGGGCCATGATAATTCAGGAGGTGGCTCCACGCCAGATGTCTCTGGCCATCTTGCTGTTTGGTGCGCCTATCCTGCTCTCAGGCCACACTTGCCCTGCCTAGTCTCCAGGCCTCTTCCTTAGGCTGTGCCCACTATTCAAGGTATTCCCCCTCCAGGCCTGAAACCCCCACTGCTCAGGACCCAGCTCCCAGCCCACCTCCTCTGGGAAGCCCTCTGTGAGGGGGTTCTAGGCTGGGACTGTTATGACCTCCCACTTGCATGTTGGCTTGGCTCCTGGTACCTCCTGTGTCCCCATGTGGTGAGAGACAGGTGGCAGCCTCCCCACATGTGTGTGTGCATCTCCTGAGGTGCTGAGCACATGGGAGGAGGGGAAGCAAGCTCACCGACGCTGGGAAACCTGTCCTCCAGGCCGCCTGGTTAGAGTTTGCGGGGCAGGTGCAGCCCCAAGGCCCGTGTCTCTCAAGTGAGGTCTCCCAGCTCCCAAAGTCGTTTTCTCCTGAGGAACCATGCTAAAAATGTTGGTTCCAGGGCCCTGACAGAACCATGCTCTCAGGAGCCAGCACTCAGGGTGCCTGGGCTTTTTCTTAGAAGAGGCCTGGGATCTATTTCTGAAATAAGCTCTCTCAGAGAAATCTGACAGGTGCAGAATTTCAGAGCTACAAGCTGAGACAATGGCAGGGGCCTCCAGTAGCCGCCTGTCTCTGGGGCCCCTGGCCCACATGAGGCCCCTCAGGCCCGCACACGGTCTCCCTCCAGCTCACATGGCTCCACACACAGTCCCTCTGGCTCACACACGGTCCCTCTGACCCACACAAGGTCCCACTGGCCCACACACCTCTCTTGGCTGCTGAGGTTTTGTGCTTCCACCAAGCCAGGGGACTGTTCTGTGGCCCTGGAACCACCGTGAAAGCAAACAACCCTCGGCTGTGTTGGGAGACAGCTCCAGCTCCTCCATCCTCAAATGTGAGAGCTGATGATTGGGGTGGAGGAGGAGATGAGTGGGGAGGGGGTGGGGGAGAAGGAGGTGATGGGGAAGAGATGAGTGGGCAGGAGGTGAGCAGGGAGGAGGTGAGCAGGGAGGAGGTGGAGCAGGGATGAGTGGAGGAAGGAGGTGATAGGGAGGAGGTGAGTGGGCAGGAGGTGAGCAGGGAGAAGATGAGCAGGGAGGTGGTGAGCAGGGAGGAGGTGGAGGGGAAGGAAGTGATGGGGGAGGAGGTGGGGGGAAGGAGGTGATGGGGAGGAGGTGAATGGGCAGGAGGTGAGTAGGGAGGAGGTGAGTGGGGAGGAGGTGAGCAGGGAGGAGGTGAGCAGGGAGGAGGTGAGTGGAGTGGGGATGGGAGTGGAGTGGGGGGAAGGAAGTGATAAGGAGGAGATGAGTGGGCAGGAGGTGAGCAGAGAGGAGATGAGTAGAGCAGGGATGAGTAGGGGAAGGAGGTGATAGGAGGTGAGTGGGCAGGAGGTGAGCAGGGAGGAGGCGAGCAGGGAGGAGGTAGAGGGGAAGGAAGTGATGGGGAGGAGGTGAGGGGGGAAAGAGGTGGGAGGGGGAAGGAGGTGATGGGGAGGAAGGTGGGAGGAAGGAGGTGATGGGGAGGATGTGGGGGAGGTGGGGAGCAAGGAGGTGATGTGGAGGTGGTGAGTGGGGAGGTGGTGAGAGGGGAGGAGGTGAGGGGGCAAGGGAGGTGATGGGGAGGAGGTGAGTGGGGAGGAAGGTGGGGGGAAGGAGGTGATAGGGAGGATGTGGGGGAGGTGGGGGGGAAGGAGGTGATGCAGAGGAAGTGAGTGGGGAGGGAGATGAGTAAGGAAGTGATGGGGAGAGGGTGAGTGGGGAAGTGGTGAGAGGGGAGGAGGTGAGGGGGCAAGGGAGGTGATGCAGAGGAAGGAGGTGATGGGAAGGAGGTGAGTGTGTAGGAGGTAAGCAGGGAGGAAGTGGGGGGAAGGAGGTGATGGGGAGGAGGTGAGAGGGGAGGAGATGAGGGGGGAAGGAGGTAATGAGGACAAGGTGAGGGGAGAGGAGGTAAGGGAGGGGAAGGAGAGGGAAGGAGCTGAGCGGGGCAGAGCATGTCTCCTCTCTTTAAGCATCCTCTGTATTCTGCAGAGGCCAAGCAGTCTGGGTGTGGGCCTTCCTCAGTGGCCCATGAAATAACTTTGCTCCCCAGATTCTGAGCATGGGTTAGAACACCAAGTCCCTGAGCAGCCCCATCTCTGGGCTAGGGCAGGGAGGGCAGGGTCCCCTTTCAGCCTCACACCTGGGATGCACTCGTAGGAACCCGCCAGGTGTTCTGCTCAACTTAAGGTCTCAAACACCAGCCCAGGGCATTGCCACCTTCCCACAGTCATGGTGATGACGAGCTTGGAGTCCTGCAGATGTCAAGGAGGGACAGGGCTGCACCCCTCACCCTAGCATCACTCCTAGGTCTGCAGGCCACAGAGGGTGGTGCTGGATTTGGTGGAGAAATGTGCATTTGCACTGGCTGTGCTCTTTACCGTGCACCTCTGGGCAAGTCCTCCTAGGGCCAATGGGAGGAATCGCAGAGGCTTAGACATGCAGCTGTCTTCACCGCATTCCTTCCTGCTCCCTCTGCTGTGACAGGCTGCTTCCTGCCTGGGAGCTTTGAGTTCAGAAAGCTGTGAGCTGTTTTCAATTCAAGGGGCAGGTTCTCTCTCTCTCTAAGGGTCCCTGTAGACATAGGAGGGAGGGCTGGGGGTGAGTTCAGTAGGGAGGCTTCAGACAAAACCCAAAGAGATGAGCTAGTTTCCTTCCTAGTTAGCCTAGGTGGCCAGCGCCCTGTGGCCACTCGAGCACGTGTCTCTCCTCGTCTGCTCCAGCATGGGGCTGAGACTCCTGTTCCAGGATTGGGGCTGTCGCTGGTCTCGCGTTCCTTCTTCTTGAAACTCAGACGACCCACCCCAACCTGACCTTTGGACGTGCAGGGCATCTGCTCAGAACAGGTTGTCCTCTTAGCCTGTTGTTCAACCTTGCCTGGTTGTCCCAAACCTTGAGCCAATCTCTGTAGCCTCAAAGAATCTTAGACTTGGGAGGGAGGGTGGCCCGAAGGACCTCATGTCCTGCATTTGGGGACACAGACACAATCACGGCCTAATTAGACACAACTTGGCTCCCCTTCCATAAAGCTTGTTCCGTTTCACTTCCACCTGTGCTATTTTCATGTTTGTTTCTAAATAAATTCACCTCTTAAAAACATTAAATAGATTTCTTTACGCAGGGTCAGAAGTGGGAAATCACTACTCCTTGCCATATTTAATAGACGGTAACTGTGAAAAACAGAAACCAAGTGTTACTAGCTGGAGACCCTTGCCTGAAGAGGATTCCGAGCCTGAGTCCAGCTTTGTTCACAAGGAAGGTTGTGAGTGTTCAGGGCCTGTGGATATATTAGACAGAGATTTTTCCTGTCATCGTAATGCCACGCTTTAGCAAATTCTGACCAAGTGCAGCCCTTCAAACTCCAGGGGGGAAACTGAGGCACCAGGTAGCGAAAGGAGAGACACCAGGTCAAAGGGGAGTCTGATAGCTGGGCTCAGACACCAGCTGGAGCTCTTCTCCACACCTTTCCATTTCACTCGCCCCCTCCCTCTGTGCCTCAGTTTCCCTCCTCTCCATTAGTCCAGGCTCAATAGCCATACAGGTGGCAGTGGTGGGGATCAGGTGTCAGAGAGGAGCAGCAAGCTCTGTCTCAGCTCCATGGTGGTCAGTGGGGGCCCTCCAGTCCTCTCCCTTTGGCTGATGATGGCTGTCTCCACGTGTCAGCCACAGCAACCCTGTCCCCAGACACTAGCTGCTGTTGGAAGAGAAACATGCAAATTCCATCCATTCTCCTCAAACACAAAAGGGAATGTTTAAACTGGAGCCAGTCAGGGGTCGGGGGTGGAGGGAGTGGCCTCCATGAGGAATGCATGATAAATCCTCTCGCCTGGCTTCTTGGCTACATGAACAGTTTTATTTTTTCTCCCAACTCCTCCCAATTGTCCTTATGTTGGGCACTGTTTTGTGTGCCAGAAGGACAGGGAGAAGGACAGATGATGGCCCCACCGTCCATCACAGTTCTGGCAACGCAGAAGGCCTGGAGAGGAGGCTCGGGGGGGGTGCTGGGGTGCAGGGCTCCAGGGTTTGTGGGGAAAGCTGTTTGGGAGTCACCACAACATCCATCATCAGCTGTCATGCGCATGCTGTTCCACCTCTCTGTTTACTTTCTGAGCATCTCCAAGAGCCTGGGACACCAGGACAGGGCATGGCGGGAGGAGATGTTTGTATTTCTCCAAAGAGAGCTTACCGTCTTGTGAGGTAGCAAGAGAAAATGCTGAGGAGGTGCTGATCATCAGGTGGGAGCTCCCTGTTTTGGTTCAAGAGGGGCCATAACAAAGGGTACAGTTAACTGCAGCTGTGTAGTGACAGGATAAGGAAGTTTCCTTCTTTCCTTACAAAGACAGACTAGGCAACAACGCGAGACCCCGTCTCTACAAGAAAATGAAATAAAATAAATTAGCCGGGTGTGGTGGTGCATGCCTGTTGTCACATCTGAGGCTGAGGCAGAAGGATGGCTGGAACCCAGGAGTTTGGGGCTGCAGTGAGCTATAATGGCACCACTGCACTCCAGCCTGGGTGACAGAGTGAGACCCTGTCTCTAAAAAACAAAACGAAGAAAGAAATGCCCAAATGTCTCACCCCCTGCACATTTTTAGAGTGCTTCTCAGTTTTTCACTGCCAACTTGGTGTCCCTAATGGGTCTTGGCAGTAGGGATGGAAAGAAGGGATGTGGGAAGTCAGTAAGAGAAGATAAATTGCCCCAAAGTTATTAATTCCATTAGTTCATAGGGCCATACCCCTTTCCTTTCTCTCCTGAGCGGCACTTCAGCTCGGAAGGTACAGGTAATCCCTTAAGTGCTTCATCAAAGAGAATAAAGAACATGGAGCAATCACTCCTTGGCTGAGATATTAAAAGAATAAATTCAGGTTGGGTGCACCACCTTGGTGGTCAAAGAGAGGCCATATATCACACCTAAAGGACATTCACCAGTGTCAAAAAGAACGAGCTGTCTTTCTCCCCAAGGAAAAATTGCCTGTGGTGGAGGGAGATTCATTCAACTGGGTTTTTGCAAGTCAGGTCAAGAAGAGGAGGGTGTGACCAGGTTGATCACATCTGAAATATGATTGGCAGACAGTTAAGTGACCTCGGTGAGAAGGGAAGTAAATTACCTTTTGGTTTCAAGTTTTCTGAAAAGCTGTGAGCCAGGCCCTTTAGCACAAAGTACATGCTAGGGGGTCACCTCCATCATGGGGAGCATCATCTGGGGCTGCTGGGGTGGCCAGGACCCTCACGGGGATGCCTCTACCTGCTCAGAGAGCTGCTGGCTGGCCCAGAATGGGCGTTGGATGCTGCAGATGCAGTTGTCAACACAGATGTCCGTCATCAACGCCTGCCTGCCCTGGAAGCGAGGTTGGCAGGAGCAGCTTAGGGTCTGACCTAGGCCTTCCCTGGGAAACCTACCTTCATCCCAGCTCTGGTCTGCATTTTCCACAACAACCAGAGACCCTTTCCAAACACAGCTGGGAGGCCAGGCATGGTGGCTCATGCCTATAATCCCAGCTCTTTGGGAGGCCAAAGTGGGTGGATCCTTTGAGCCCAAGTGTTCGAGAGCAGCCTGGAAAACATGGCAAAACCCCATCTCTAAAAAAAAATAAATAAATAAAATTAGCTGGGCATGGAGGTGTGTGCCTGTAGTCCCAGCTACTAGGAAGGCTGAAGCAGGAAGATCATTTGAGCCTGGGAGGCGGACGTTGTAGTGAGCCAAGATTGTGCCATTGCACTCCAGCCTGGGTGACAGAGTGAGATCTGTCTCAAAAATAAAAATAAAAACACAACTGGGCCATATCACGCCTTTGCTTGAAATCTCTCCCATGGCCCGTGACTTTTCTTAGGGATAAAATTCAAGTGAATTGTGAATGAGTTATAACCCCAATACTATACCATTGCCCCAAGAGTCTCCCACAAGACAGAAGACAGCTCTAGGAGTTTCCTGGGGGCTGCTGTACCAAGTGACTACAAACTGAGTGGCTTATAACAAGAGAAATGTGTTCTCTCACCATTCCAGAGGCCAGAAATCCGAAATCAAGGCGTCAACAGGGCCAAGCGCCTTCTGAAGCCTCCAGGACAGGCTCCTTCCTGGCCTCTTCCAGCTTCTGGTGGCTCTGGGTGTCCTTGGCTGGTGGCCGCATCCTCCCATCTCTGCCTCCATCCTCTGCCTCCGTCCTCACGTGGCCTTCTCCTCTTCTCTGTGTGTCAGACCTCACTCTGCCTCTCTCCTGCAAGGATGGCTGTCATTGGATTTAGGGTCTGGCAGGATAATCCAGGGTGATCTCATCACAAGATTCTTCACTTAATCACATCCACAAGGACATTTTCCCCAAATAAGGTCACAATAACAGATTCTGGGGATTATGATGTGGACACATCTTTTGGGGGTTACCATTCAACCCATAATAGTAGCTGGTTGTTTAAAGCTGGGGTCCCCAGGAAGCAGACCCTAGACAAGGCTTTGAGGGCAAGCAGCCGCTCTGGGAGGCAATCCCAGGTGACAGCCCTAAGACCCCGAGAAAGCAGTAGAGAGGAAAGAGTGAAGCAGTGCTCTCAGCGCATCACAGCAGCGAGTGACCCAGGCTGGTTCTCACCAGGGGGCTCTGGGAGATGGTGCCGGGCAGGCTGTGGGGCAAGGAAACTGGGGTCTCTTTCAACTCCCACCATCCTTGGCTCAGGGCTGCTTCTGGGCATGAGAACTCCATGGTGCCTCCAGTTATGGGAGATCCCAGAGGAGAGTCGCTGGTGTTCACAGAAGGACATTGTTGGAATGTTCCGGAACTGAGTGCCAAGGGCATATGGGCACGTACAGCAGCATCCCTGACCCCAGTCCTGGCGAACTCCCCTTTCTTTCTTCCTCCGGGCTCCAATGTCACAGGATGCTGCAGAAGCCCGTGTGGGCAGGACCCAGCCCAGATCCTCAGGGCTTCCCTGGGACCCCACACAATTCCTCTCCATTCATAAGCTGCCCCCTCCAGCCTCTGCCTCCTCCAGCCTCCTGGATGGATCTAGGTGGTCTCCGATTGGTGTGCTCTGGACACCATATTAGTGGAGGGAGGGAGGTTTAGATCCTGCTGGGGACAGGGAGAGACAGAGGCTGATGGTGGTCAGAGGGGCCATTTGCTGTTGCCTCCTCCCCCTGAAGGTGCCAGGGCTAGAGGTAGCTGGAACATCACCTGGGCTTCAGGTAATGGTGTGGCCTCAGCCTTCCAACCCCAAACCAGATATGCCTTTTCCCCTGAGCTGACAGTGGGAAAGTTGGCTCGGACCCAGAGGATGGAGTCCCGTTTGTGTGAACACAGCAAGCAGAGATACCTGCGGCCCTGGGGGCAGTTTGGTCCAGGAAGCAGAAGCCTGGGCTACACATGGTATGAACAGTGATCTGCATTTCATTAACTCTGCCCTCAGGCTATTGGCTGCCACCAAGTTTGCTATCCTGGTGAGGAGCAGGCAAGGGGTACAGAGATGGGAAGCAGGGCCCCGTCTGGCATTTTTACCAGGGGTGACGCTGCTTCTTCACTGAGCCAAAGTAGAAACTGGGCAGCAGAAGGAAACGGTTCTCCCTAAATAACCTTGGGCAACTCCTGAGCTGGGTACGTGGCTTTCCGATGCCACATCTGTTCTTCCTGCTTCCAGCAAAGACTCCAGCCCTGCTTTCCATCTGCGACCTTCAGAATGGGCTTGACTCCCCACCTGGAACCACAATGGGTACAGGACCCAGGCTGGGTAAATCAGAGTCAGCCATGGGTCAGAGATGGACACATGGCCCAATCAGGCCACTGAGTGTCAAGCCCTGGACTCTTGGCAGAATCTGTGCAGAAGAATCTCTCTCTTTCCTCTGGCCGCTAACATAGGGGACACAAGCCTGGAGCTCTTGTGGCCCCTGTGGCCTCCTGAGCAGAGCTGGGCTGGGAATGAGGCCTCAGAGAGGGCACTGGAGCCGGGAGGTGGAGAGACAGGGGTCTGATGATATTCAGCAGCCAGATCCAGATGTGAAGCCCAGCCTCTCCTCCGGGACTTTCCAGTTACATGAGCCAACAGATTTGCCTGCTTCGAGTTGAGTTTCTGTCACTTGCAACCTAATGAGTCCTGACTATGACAGTTACTTAACCTCTCTGAGCCTCAGTTTCTGAGTCTATAAAATGGGAATAAAAGTGGTACTTTATATGGTTGTTCTTACATACGATGCTCTGAGGATGTAGTTTGTGAGAAGGCAGTGGGAATGCAGTAAGTTTAATCAAGGTTTGTTGAGTGAGGGAAATTCAGGAAACTTCTGTCAGTCACTTTAGCCAATTTGAAGCTCTCCTTTTTTTGTGCAAAGACAAACTACAGCTTACTCAACTGGTACTAATTTATCTAGGTTCAGCATTTGATTTTATTGGGCCTTGGATTTTCATCTATTTTGTGTCTGTCTCATTGCTCCAAACTAGTACAAGCTCCTGAATTGCCGGGGCCACTTCCTATTCCTCCTGGGATGATCAGGTTGGGCGGGCCAGGGTGCTGCTTTAAAAGTCAGATTTTGCTTCTTTAGTCTTCCCTATTGTTAATGAACAGTTGTTGGATGTCACTTTGTGCCTAGCTTGTTCTAAGTGTTTATGTTAGTTAAGGGTTTTCTGTGTCTATAGAAGGAAAAATTCAAACTGAGTTAAGCCCAAACTAGACTTTGTTGGCTCACATAGCTGAAAGGCCCCGGGGTAGCTGCCTTCAGGCCTGGCTGGACCTAGTAGTTCCAGTGTCATCACAGGACTCTAAGAACTGTCATGGCTCTGCTTGTTTATGTGCTGGTGCCGAGACTATCTGTTCCTGGGGGATCCCAGCAGCCCCAGACTCATGGGAAAAAATGACCATGTCTTTCCCTTGGTCACTCTAACAAAAGTCTCAGAATTAGCCCTGATTGGACAATCTGGGTCACATGCCCATCTGTCAATCAATCGCTGTGGTCAGGATTATGCTGACTGACTGAGGGCTGAGTTGCAAGCCCCACCCCCTGCCCTGCTCAACTACAAGGACCAAGAAGGGGAATGAATTCCTCTGGGAACATCAGCATGCAGCTACTAGAAGAAAGGCTAATGGATGCCGAGCCACCTCTGTGGCCCTTGTCACTCAAATACTAACAAGTTGCAGAAGTAGGTACCATTACATGTTGCATATGAGGACAGATGAGGCACAGGGAGGGTAAGGGACCTGCCCAGTGGCACACAGTTGATCAATTGATAAGAAGACTCCAACCCAACTACAAGGTTCTTTGTAATGACCTCAAAAAGAATTTTTGCTGTTGTTTCTCTGCTTTCCTCTGTTTGTGATTCCCTCACACCAGCACAGTGCAAGACATACAGTAGGCCTGAAAACACTGCTCATTTGAGTCCATGGATGCCTCTTTCTGGTGTTTGTGTGATTGTTTACTCCTCAGGGTTTCCAATGACTACAGAGTACGGCCAACAGCAAAACACACCAATTTTTACTGCAAATTAGTTTTTGAATAAATGATATATAAGTTTATGCATCCTAATTAACCAAAAATTATTTATTACAGCAATTAAAATAAAGTTGTGTAAATGACTGCAATTTTAAGTTCTTGACAAAGCAATAAAGTCCATTACTGTTTCTTGCCCTGCCGAGGCTCTGGAAATCCTGCCAGCTGCTCAGCTGTCCCACCCCCCGTGAAGATTGCAAGGAGCAGAGTCAGAGAATCTATTGAGCTGGGTCCCCTGGGGAACTGACTTCAGGCTGGAGGCCCTCAGGCAACAATCAGCATCTTTTGACTTAGTAATGCCAGGGAGGGTATTAGAAACCACTAGACTCCTCAGCCACCCAGACACAAAGATACAAGGTGGGGTGATGTGCATGTCTCTCTTCAGGCCAGCCCAGAACAGCCAAGTCCGTTCTGCCGCTAACTCTCCTTCCCCTTTTGCTTTGTCCTGTGACTTGCTGGGACCAACCTGAAATGCCCCCTCTTCCCAACCCAACATTTATCCATCCATCCATCTAGTCATCCATCCGTCTAGTCATCCATCCGTCATCCTTCATCCATCCATTCATCCTTTCTTCCATCCATCCATCCATCCATCCTTCCATCCATCCATCGTTCCACCCACCCAATCATTCATCCATTTATCACCCATCCATCCATCTGTCATCCATCTAATCATCTATCCTTCATCTACTCATCTGCCCACCCATCTCTCCAATCATCCATTCACCTAATTGTCCATACATCCTTCCACCCATTCATTCAGTCATCCATTTATCCATCCAATAATTAATCTAATTATCACAATTCATCCATCCATCCATCCATCCATCCATCCATCCATCCATCCATCCATGTTACCATCAATGTACCATACCCCAGGTGCATGTTTCCCATTTAAGTGTCCTTGGGGGCATAGTGACTACTGGAAAACTCCAAAGAGAGCTGTCAGCCATGGGCTCAGCCAGGGATCCTGGGGAGTGCCAGGAAAATTCCCCTGGGAAACACCAATTGTTGTCCCATCCCTAGCCCTACAAGTATTCTGGTGGAGGCTGAAGAATGAGTAGATTCCTTTTCTCTATGTGGAGAGGAAGAATGCAGGCAGGAGAATGGCATAGAAGAAATGAAAGGCATTTTAAAGAATTTTGGGGCCATAATTCAAGGAAGTAAAACTGGTGTGGAGCCTGCTTCTCATCATTTTCCAGTGGAGGGGAGCATGAAGCATGGTTGGATTTCGCAGATATTGGATGGGACATATTTGTATTAAAAAGTATGTTGTTTATTTGAAATTCAAATTTATTTCTTTTCTTTTATTCTTTCTTTAGCATGATCTGACAACCATAAGCTTGCAGACCCACCTGGGTTCTGCCTCTTGTCAACAGGTGGCCTTGGGTGAGTCACTCTGACACTTGGTGAGCCTCTCTGACACTCACCTTTCTCACCTATAAAATGGGGATAACAATAAATACTTCGGGGAGTGTAACCAAAATTGCCCACCACTGGGACCACATAGGTGGTGGATTGTGTAGGACAGAAACATGAAGGGCTCACCAGGAATTCCAGGTCTGTAGACTGCAGGACAGAGGCCTCAGCCAGAAGTGCTCAGAATCCAAGTTCGACAATGCTCTGCCAGTCACAGGAAACATCTGTGGGGCAACTGTGGTCCCTAGGCTGCTATTTTGTAAGCTCCCATTTTTCTAGGGCTGTCCAAAGGATGACATAGGATAACATGGTGATATATGAACCCCAAAGGTTCGGCGCACCGAGCCGGCATTGCACAAATGGCAGTTCCAGGACTCTCGGGGCAGAGATCAACTCTATTGTTTTCAGCCCCTTCTCTTGCTCCCAATGCTCCCCCCTGCTCTCTCTCTTTTCAGGACCTCCCCTCTCCCCTACCTCATCTGTTGCAGCAACTCCTGCATCTACAGATGTCCACTGACTGCTTCCAAACCCTACCGCTCTTCACATATGGGAGAAAAAGACTTGGCAATTTCTTAAAGGATACTTACAAAAGACCATGTTGAGACTTGGGTTTTGGAATGAGACAAACTTGAACATGGACTTGACCACTAACTCTTTCAGCAACTCATTCTGTGCCAGTGGGCAGCTCATTCAGCACCTTCGCATGCAGTGCCTGTGAAATAAGTACTGAAATGAGGTGAAATAAATACTGAAATGAAATAAGTGTGAAATAAGGTCTGGAGCTCCGAGAGCTGTGGCCAGTGCTCCATAAATGCCAACAGTGACCAGCAGGACCAGCAGTACTACATGATTCTCAAAGCCACAAGGGCCCTCAGAGCAGACTTCCTCTAGCACAGTACTCATTGGAGGAGAGCTGGCTTGATTTGCAGCTTTCTCTAGCTCTTAGCTTCTGGGAAACAAGAGGTCAGAACAGGGTGACTGCTTGCTCACCCTGTGTGTAAGAAATTTTACAAGCATGGGAACTCCATTGCAGACTTGTTGCTTGTTTCAAAACATTCATCCATCTACGGTTTTTCAGGATGCTGACTTTAATCCACTATAAATGTGTCAGTCAAAATCCTTTTAGTTGCAGGTGATAAAATTACCAGCTCTAAGTAACTAAAAGATGGGGGTTGATTAATTGTGTACAACAAGCAGCCTGGAGAAGGGGAGTAACCCGGGGCTCCTGTGTTTTGCATGTTTCTGCCTTGCCATCTTCACAGTCACAAGAAGGTTGCCATAGCTCCAGGCATCATGTGCTTACACCATAGTATCCTACACAAGAAAGAAGGAGGTACAAGCCAAAGATCTTTCTCTTTATAAATCTCTCTTTATTCTTGGGGATAAGCTCTTCCAGAAGCTTCCTAGCAGATTTTCTTCTGCAGTTCAGTGTTGGGGAGTAGGTCACATGCCCATCCCTACACCAAAAACAAAGAAAAATAAGATGGCAGTGGCTTAGACTGATTTGCACTTTCTGTGATTGCTGCACAAAATCAGTGTTCTAGTCACAGGAACAATGGAGGAATGACTACTGAGTGGACGGTCAGTATTTCTGCCATTTGTAATAATAATGCAGATAAAAGTAGCTTCCGTTTGCGGAGGACTTACTATGAGCAAGTCATCCGGTTAAAGGCTTGACTGAATGACATTAGTTTCTCATGATAGCCCCATTTTGATCATACAAGAACCCACTGTTCTTGTTCCCATTTTCAAGGGAGGCAAGTGCGTTCTGCGGGGCACCTGCTGCTGGCTGTCCCTGAAGTTATCCCTGATGTATGTCCCATCAGTCAGCCGAGGGTGGAACAAAAACTATGAAGCCACCAACGACCCCACGTTCCCCCTCCACTTCCCAAATTCCATGCATCCTTGCTCAGGTCTGGCAGGAGAAGCCAAGAATAGACCCTGCCTTGCTGGTGCCCAGCAGCAGCTGCAGGAGGAGGCATGGGTCTGCCCTCTAACTCAACTGCATGTTTCGACCATGTTGCAACATTCCAGGCCAAAGGCAGTGATTTCTAATCAACAGGATTGTGTCCTTGGTCCAGGCCTTTCTGGAGCACTTAAAGTGACTGGTGGCAACTGTTTCTGTGGGTCCTCTTTCAGTCTTCATTCATGTGGGACATTTTGACTGGGGAATGGTTTTATGCCTTGGGCCTCAAAAACGTTCCAGGCGTTTTGGTCACAGGAAAGTGACCGCCAGAAAAGAGGTGGGGACAACCGAGACTCATGTGAGTCTGATGGAAACTCGGGGGGAACAACGTGTTAGTACTTGGACCTATTTCTGAGCAATGGACAGGAAGCATGCAAACACACTTGTAAGGCACCTACACCATGCCGGGTCTGTGCAAGGCAGGGAGCTGAGCAGTGGCCACTCACCTGCTTGGGCCTCCCTTCTAAAGCTGCAGCCTGTCCACTTCTCTCTGTTGGCGGAAGGCAGAAAAACCTCTCTCTCTCCATTTCTTTCTGTCTCTCCATCTCTGTCTTTCGGTCTCTGCCTTGCTGTTTCTGCCTTTCTCTGTCTCTGTTCTCTCTGTCTCGTTGTCTCTGTCTCTGTCTTTCTGTTTTTCTCTGTGTCTCTGTCTCTGTGTCTATTTCGGTCTTTGTGTCTGTCTCTTTTTTCCATCTCTTTGTTATCTGTCCTTCTCTCTGTCTCTGTTTCTGTCTTTGACTCTGTTTCTCTGTCTGTGTCCATCTCTGCCTCTCTATCTTTTTATCTCTCTTTATCTTTCTGCCTCTATCTCTTTCTCTGTTTCTCTCTCTCTCTGTTTTTCTTTTATCTCTGTTTTTCTGTCTGTCTCTGTCTTTCTCCCTGTCTCTGTCTCTGTGTTTCTTCTGTGTCTCTCTGTCTCTGCCTCCTTATTTCTGTCTCTGTCTCTTTCCATCTCTCTCAATCTCTGTGTTTCTTTTTTATCTGTCTCTCTTTCAGAGCATGCACACATACACACACACACACACACACACAGGTGGGTCTTTAGGCAGAAATGATTCTTTTTATTTAACCAAGAATGAATTGGGCTGAAACACACACATTTTTGCCATTTTCAGCTTATCAAAAAGTATATGTACATATGTGTGTGTGAGTGTGTATGCGTATGTGAGTGCCTCTCTAGATAAAGTGCTTCTCCCCCTCCCTACCTTCTGCCTCTGGGTAGAACACACTGATTTCTGAATAGCACCAGGAGACCCACACACTCTGACCTGCCTGGTCTGCAGGGCCAGACTTGCAGGTAGCTGTGTCTATACAGACACAGCTGTACGTGTGTGTGAGGCCCAATCCTCTCTCTGTAGCAGAATGAGGAGATCTATCTTTTTTTTCAGGATGGAAAACTACTGCTCTCTGAGCCGTGCTCTCCTGTGTGGGTAGAAAGATGCCTCTCTATCAGGACCAGCTCTAGACCGCACGGCCTCTGTTTTATTTGCTAAGGATCTGCCTTCTGAAATGCAAAATCATCTTTGTTTATTTGGGTTGGTTTGTTCCTCCCTGCAATGAGAAAAAAATACATAGTCTTTATGCACACAGAAAAACATATCTCCTCTCTGTCTCACACTCTCTTTGATACACACACACACCACGCATGCACACACACACACACACACACACACATTTTCCCTTCTTTCACTATGTGCCACTGGGAAAACAAACCCTTCATTCCTCGTTATTCCACACACGTAGAATAATGTGTGTGTCTCCAGGCAGAAAGTCAGAAAGTCTTTTCTCTCAATCCCTTTCCTTTTGGCCCCCCATTCTTACACATGGTGCACACACACACGCACACACACACACACGCACTCACAGGCTCCATCACTGGAAAAACTGTCTCCCTTCTTTCACTAAAGATGCACCACCCAAAAAGCCAGCACTTGATCTAGATGCAGATCTGATTGAGCCAAACTTGTGTGCACACACTCTCTCACGCACATGGATGCACACACACACTCTCACACAATTTCCTGCATGCTGAGAAATGAATCCCTGAAGAAGGGAAGTGTGTGTGTGTGTGTTTGTCAAAAATTATTCTGTCTCAGAGAGTGGGTCTCTGAAGTCTTTATTACTGGATGGAAATACTGGCTCCTTTGAGAAAGTTTGTACTAGGGAGAAAAACATATGCATAAATTCTGTCTGTTGAAGAGGAAAATTGTGTGTGTGAGTGTGTAGAAGGTAAATGTCCTTTCTGTATTGGTTTGTTTCTCTCTGCAATGAGAAAAAATGTTTTTATCCATGAAGAGAAAGTGTCCCCTTTTCCCCCCACACCCCCTCCACATGCACGCACATGTGTACACACACACACACACACACACATTTTCCCTTCTCTCACTGAATATGTGCCACTGGTGAAACAGACTCTTTATTTCTCAGTATGCAGAATAAAGTGTGTGTGTGTCTCCAGGCAGAAAATCAGAAAGTCTTTTCTTTTAATCTCTTCCTTTCTCTTTCTCTCTCTCTCTCTCTCTCTCAGAAAAGTCTCTCTCTGAAGGTTTCTGACACTTGGCAAATAGGCACCTCCCCCACCACCGGACAGAAAAACTCAGTCATGCTGTGACAGCAGGAAGATTTTGTGTGTGTGTGTGTCCACGTGCATGCAGGAAGATGTCTGTGTCTTGTTCTGTCTGTGTCTCTGAAAGCAGACATGCAGCAAGTCTCTCCTCTCATCCTTACACACACACACACACATTTCACAGGCTCTATCCCTAGGGAAAAATCCCTCACATCTCCCTTCTCTCAGTAAAGATGCACCACCCAGAAAGACAGCACTCGATCGGATCTGCGTTTGGACTGGCAGAAAGCTGGCTAGCAGGTGTCTCTGGGGGTCTCTCTCACTAGCTGCTCATCACTGGCAGCAGCGACGCCATCCCCAGCTAAGCAATCCCCTCGGAGAAAGCCCCTGACCACAGCCCCCGCCTTTCCACCTCGGAGACTCGTGTGTATCTGGGTACGGGCAGCAGAGAGTCGCTGTCTGTGAGTTGTTTGCTCTTCCCGAGGGCAGGAAAATCTGTATCAGGCAGAAAAATCTGTTTTGAAAACACACACGCATGCACATTCATGCACACAACGCACATACGTACCACACACATACCACATGCATGCACACACAGGCAAAATGTCTTTCCTTCCTTCAGGAAAGGTGCACCCCTAGAAAGCCCAGGCACTCTTTCTCAGTTTCCAGAAACCTGCCGGCATTGCTTGTCTTCAGAGACAACGTGTCTGTCAATGAAGAAAGTCTCTCTCGGAGGCCCTTATCTCTAGGAGAGAAAAACACACACTGAGAGAAACTCACTCTCCCTCTTCCCACACTCAGAAATCCGTGTGTGTGTATGCACTGCGCAGGAAAAACAAGCAAAACAAACCAAAACCAAACCTCTGTGCTCTGGCCCGTGATCTCTCCGTACACAGGAGAACGTGTGTGCCATTTTCCAGGCAGAAAAAACGATTTTGGACACGTGCAAGCTCACTCGGATACGCACACACTAATGCAGAAAGGCCTCAGTTTGCACCAGAAAAACAAGCTCTATTTCCTGTTGGTACCTGGCCCTCAGAACAGTCTGTGTGCACCTCCAGATAGAAAATGTTTTTTCCCTTTCACTCAGAAAAGGCTCCATCCGAAGCTACCTGTAATGAGGCAGAAACGACCTCCACCATTAGTAAAAGGCGCAACTGAGTAACTCACACGCACGTTACTCTTTCCACACTGAGAGAATCCTGCATGTGTGCCTGCTTGTGCAAAAAAACAAAACGTGTCTGGTTTGAGGCTTTCTGTGAGCTCAAAGAGACCTATCTTTTTCCAGATAGAAAAAAAACCCTGTCTTTCCAACACACACACACACACACACACACACACACACACACGAATACACGGCACTTGGGACAGAAATGTCCCCCTTGCCGGCCCCAGGGTGCACCGCCTCCAGCACACGATGCTCATTCCCTGCAGGTCTTGGCTCATGAGCAATTGCCAATTTGTGTCTGTCTTCAGGCACAAGACATTCTCTCACCCAGAAAGGGCCCCCAAGAAAACACAATTCAGATAACATACACACACACACACACACACACACACACACACACCCCTCTCTCCAATTCTCACTAAGGCTTCACCACCTAGAACATGATTTCTCAGTTCTTGGAATATTTTGTGTCTGTTTACGGGCAGAAAATGATCTGTCTCACTCAAATGTCTGTCCCTGAAGCTGCCCTCTACTCTCTCCCGCACCAGAGAAAAGCCCACTCACACTCGCCCGCCCTTTTCACACTGAGCAAAGTCTGTGTGTGTGTGCACCTGCACACACTCTCATGTACGTGGCCAAAAAAATGTTGTCCGTTGGTTCATCTCTTTCTGCAAACAAATGTGTCTTTTTCTAGGTAGAAAAATTACACACACACACACACACACACACACACACACACACACGTGTTTCCCCTTCTCTCAATAACTTTGCACCACCTGAAAGGTCATTATCCAATTCTTGGCTCTTGAGAAATCCTTTATCTCCAGTTAGAAAATACTGTTGTTCCCTGAGAAATGTCTAAAGTGCTCTGTCACTAGGCTGAACAATCTGCCGTGCCCTCCCCTGCACATGCACACACTCACACCAGTCAGCAGGCGCGCACACACTCACAGCCAGAAGAGCACTGTGTGCACGTCAGTACACATCCTGTCAGCCTTTACATGTCTGCGCGTGCACACACACACACACACACACAAACGCGCGCGCGCGTAGGCAGAAACCTTCCCCCTGCCCATCAAGTGTCACCACTTAAAAATCACTTCTTTTTCTTCTAATTCTCAGCTTATGAAAATCTGTGCATGTGTGTCTCCAGACAGAAAATGATTTTTTTTCCTCCTAAATTGCTTCCTCCAGAGCACTTTCTCACTGGGAGAAATGATTCCCCTCCCCAAGAAAAACACTTTAGAGAAGATGATCACTCCCACTCTGACTTCCTTTTCATATTGGAAAATTGTGTGTGTGTGTGAGAAAAACTGTTCCCTTTTGGTCTGTTTTTTTTTTTTTTTCCGCAAGTCAAAAAACCACGTATCTTTTTTTTCCAGGCAGAAAAACTACTGTCTGTTTTTCTGTCTATCTCTCTCTTATATACACAGATGTACACACATGTGCACACACACACACACACAGAATGTCTTTGTTTTCTCACTAAGGATTTACCATCTGGAATAACCAGCACTTTCCAATCCCCAGCCCTCAGAAAAATATGTTTCCAGGTAGAAAATATTCTCTGTCTCTCAGAAAAGTCTCTCTCTAAAGGTTTGCCACTGGGCAGAAATCTCTCTTTCTCTCTCACATACACACACACAACAAGAAGGAAAATGTGTGTTTGTGGTTGTGGTTGTGTGTTTGTTTTTGTGTGTGTGTGTTTGTGTTTGTGGGTACAAGCCGATGAAAGTCTCTCCATGTTGAGCTGCCTCCCTGCAAGCAAAAAAATACATGTTCTTTTTTTTCCAGAAAGAAAAAATACCCCAACACACACACACACACACACACACACACACACAGAGACATGTGGCTCTTCTCTATGTACTACCTGAAAAACAAGCAAACAAACACTATTTCTGGGCTTGCAGAAAATTATGTGCTTGCTTGTTTCCAGGCAAATAACAATATTCTTAATCTTCACTCAGAAAAGTCACTTTTCAAAACTCACTGGGCAGAAATACATTCTTCCCTAAAAAATAACAACCTACTCTCACCGTCTTTCCACACTTAGAACAGTGTGTGTGTGTTTGTGTGCACGTGTGTAGTGGGAAAAAAAACCCTCACTTTGTTAGTCTATCTCTTCCTGCAGGCAGAAAAATATACGCATCTTTTTCTCTGCGGGAAAACATGTACGTGAGGTGCACTGGCAGACACACACACACACACACACACACACAATCTCAGGCAGAATGTCTGTTTTCTCACTAAGTATGCACCACCTGAAATACCAACACTTTTGAAATTCTCGGCTCACAGAAATACATGTGTCTCCAGGCAGAAAATGTTCTTTTTCCCTCTCAGAAAAGTCTCTCTCTAAAGCTTTTTATCACCGGGCAACATAACTCCCCTCTCCCCAAGAAAGCATACACAAAATATGAAAAACACACGTTGGAAAAGAAGAAAACTCTGTGTGCATTCATAGGTGTGTGGTTATAAGCAAAAATGTCTCTCTGTGTGGATTTGTCTCCCTGTAAGCAGAAAAATACGTATGTGATTTTTCCAAGTGGGAACAAAATTCTTCTCTTTCTCTCACTGTCTTTCCCTCTCACTGTCTGTCTCCTCTCTCTCTCTCTCTCTCTCACACACACAGTACAGACACACACGCGCACACACACACACACACGTCTCTTCACCGGGCTCCCCTGCTAAGCAAATATGTCTCCCATTCTCTAGGGAAGTGTGTGTGCACCACTTGAAAAACACTATTTTGTAGCTTGCAGAAAATTATGTATACGTGTATGTTACAGGCAGAAAATGCCCTCCCTCTTTTTTTCTTTCTCTTCTTGTTTCTCTCTTTCCCTCTTGGAAACGTTTCCCCTGCCACAGCCAAGAAACACACACCACATTAGGAAAACATAAGTACCTGCTCACTCCCCAGGTAGCACATGTTACGGGTGTGTGCACACAGCCCTGCCTGTTGCTCTGTCTCTCCCCGCACACAGGAAAACACGTGCTTGTGTGTGTTTTCTCCAAGAAGAAAAATCAATCTTTCTCTCTCTCTGCCTCTGTCTCTCTCTCCCTCTGGTGGAAAAATCATAGTTTATTGCTTTTTCCCACTGGCAGAAATATCTCCTACCTTAACCCCTTACAGGGGCTGGAGACCTGCACACACTCGCCCTGCAAATCTGAAAACCCGGCGCTCTCCCTCCTGCTCTTTAGAAAAAGGGGCATGGGTCACTGTCACCCATTTTCTTATCACGAGAAGACAGTGCCTGTGTTATTCTCTCTTTAGCTAGGAGAGCTCTCTGTCTTTGTCACACACACCCCCTTTCCATGTCTGAAAAGGGTGTTTGTGTCACTGTCTGGGCCCAATGTCACTGTCCATTTACTCTGCACCCTGGGCAGGCAGTGCCTTTCACTCATAGGAAAGAAGGAAGTTTCTCCCACTGCTCCGTCCCCAGGGTCCTCTCAGGGACCTTCCCCCTGTCCCCGCACCTAGTCCAGGTGGGAACCGGTCTCCCCTTGCAGGGAGGCGCTCTGTCTTCTCCCGGGCCGGGATACACAGGTGTCGCAGCAGGAGTTCAATGTACCCCGTGACGCCCTCGCGGCCAGACGCCCCTGCCCAGAAAGAGGGGACCCTCCACTTCACTGAACCCAGCCAGTGCCAGGCCCCCGAGGACACCGGGCCACAGTCTCCTAGGATGCTCCCAGGCCTGGAGCGGGGCAGGGTATCTCGGTGTCAGGCAAGTTGGTCCCCAACGAGCCACCCCAGCGGGGGTCCCTCCTCCAGTCCCCTGAATCCCTTGTCTCTGGGACCACGTCTCATCTAGGCTCAATCAGGGGCGATGACAACAACCATGACTTTGCCCCAGGAGCCTGAGTGGGGGGCAGGGGGCCCGAGGAAGAAGGGGCCAGCGGGCTGTTCCCCCCGCTGCACCCCCACTCTGGCGCAGCGAAGTCTGCAGATCTCTGGGCCCCGGCGCTGCCGAAGCCTCCCCCACGCGCCGCGCTCACTCGCTGCACAACAGCGCCACCATGAGGCCGCGGGCGGAACTGCCGGCAACACAGCGGTCGCACCCCCTGGGCCCCCCGCCGGCTGTGCGGATCCCGAATCCCTGCTTGGCTCGGAGCTGCCAGGTCTAAGCCGACCCTCAGAGACGCACGCCCCTGACCCACTGGGCAGCTGTGGTGTCTTTGTATACAATGTTCCCTTCCTTTCTCCTCTTCTCGTAGATGTTCAGATTCCAAGGGACTTTTCTAGAAGCTTCCAGAAACCTTTTCTTTTAGGGGCCCAAGAGACCTTGATTTCAGGGACACAGTGAACCCCACTTAGGACCCCAAGAAAAGGGACTTGTCTCCAATCTCCTGTCCTAGAATGTGCAGACTTAGGGGGCTGTCCTGTACTCTTGGGTCCCGCACATCTGTCCAGCCCCGCCTCGTTCACCAGAGGCAGCAGAGACAGGCTGAGCACACAGACGTGGGCTCAACTCTCTGCCCATCCACTCACTGTTTGGGGAACTTGAACAACTCACATTGCCTTTCTGTGCCTCAGTTTCCCCATCTGGAACTGGTCTAAAAGAACACCCCCCGGAGCTTCTGGGAAGATCACATGAAGTATGAAGCTTTGAGAGCTTTTGTACCCGACAGGCTCTCAGGAGGCAGCAGTCCAAACGGTGGAGGGATCATTATTACTAAGCAGGCACAGCTCCCAGCCGAGGGGGAGCTGGATCTCCCTGGCATCGACCACCCCAGGATGGTTATGGGATGGTTATGGGATAAATACCTCTGCAGACGTTCAAGTGGAGAGGCTCAGGAGGATGCCGGGAATGTCTGCTGTTGCTGGGTCGGGAATTCAAATGATTTGTGTTCACTGTATCCCAGCTAAGAAGTTCTGGGCCGGGGCAATCTTTCTGATGCCCTCTTGTCTCCTGTTAACAAGGATTAGCTCAGCAGTATAGACAGGACCATAAAATATACCACCTTAGCCAGATCCTGGGGAGGCCACTAATGGAGCCACACTGGGCCAGGTCCACGGGGGCCTCTCAATCACAGCTGGGAGATGAGGCAAAGCCACCGTCGTCCTCACCTGCCCATCCGCCATCCCGGTGAGATCAGTGCTCAAAACCTGTCTTTATCCCAGTCCGGTCTCACAGGGAGTATTTGTGCTGCTTTAAAACCCTTCCCGGTGTCCTACTTACTTCTCCCTCTCAACCCGCCGGCTGAGATAGGCTAAAGAGAACATCGTTTCTTCAACAGATGTTTATTGAGGACCTGTTATCTTTTGGGAGCCGTGCTGGCCGCTAGGGACACAGCCTGAACAAGATAGGTCCCTCTTCTCTCAAGGAACTGACATTCTGGTGGAGAGAGGACAAAAACCATGTATTAATAAGTAAACAAGACAATTTCAGAAGACAAAGGCTGTGAATGAAGCAAAATAGGGTAGACTAATTGGAGAGGGCTCCTTTACACAAGGGGCGGGGGGCGGGGATAAGGAGAAGGAGCTGGCTGAGTGCAGAACAGCAGGAAGGGTATTCTAGGCAGAGTGAATAGCAGGTTGAGGCCCAGGGGTCAGGGGAGAATGAGCTCTGCCCGTTTGAGGAATGGCAGGAAGGGCCCTGGGGCAGGTGCGCAGTGGTCAGGGAAGCGGCCAGAGCTGGCTTGTGCTGGATGCAAAGAGAAAGTAAGGGATTGGAGTACTTAATAAATATTTGTCAAGTGAGTGAATGCATAATTTGATCTATCCATGTACAGTTGACCAGATGGCCAAGGTTTGCCAAGTCGGCTTCTGTCCATTTTCTCTACTTAGTGGTGTCAGCTCTCAAAGACTTCTTGCTTCAGAGCCCCTCTCCGTGCTCCTGTGAGGGTGGGGATGAACTCTGAAAAGCCGTCTCCTTGTGGGCATTGCTGTTGTGTTCTCAGCATTCTTGCACGTTGACTTAAAGCTATTCAACTTCCTTATGAGCATCTGAGGGAGAGGAGCTGGATCCACACTCTGGACTCTTGACTCCAACTTTGAAATAAAATATTTAAACAGCCCATCTCATGATATTCAAAACAATAGTCTGAAATGTATTCTGTAATAGTCATTGAAACAAAATGCCTAATTCCCAAATTACCAGTCTACAGAGTTCCCAAGGAAGAAGCGTGGATGTGAAACAGCTGCAGACTCCGTTGTTTCCTGGATGGCCCAAAACAGTTGTTCTCACTCAGTTTCACTTGAGAATCACTTTCAAGGAGGAGACTTTTTCAATTTGCCATAAATCTTACCATGTTTATTTTTAGAAGTTTCAGCTCCGTGATAATTTGCAAATGAGAAATGTTTAGAACCCATGTTGAACTGAACTTCCCCAAGAGGAGACTGGATTACATTAGATGAAATGGAAATAGAAGTCAAATTTTGGGGAACACTGACGTCCTCGCCATGAAACCATCCATTGTGGATGTGCCCTCATTGCGGAACCTCACCTGCAATGTTTATGTGCTGGAAATAGAATTATATCAGCCATTCACACTTTAGTCTAAACATGAGGCACTTGTTCCTGCTCTCCATCATGAATCCATGTGAATCCTAAAAAATAAGATATCTTTTGTCCCAATTTCACAGTGGACCAATGAAGGAGCAGTGGATGTGTAGCCACCGAAGTCTCAAGATGGCTTTGGAGGTTCTGGGTGATGATGGGGGCTCCAAGGTTTCTAAGAATCTTTGAGAAGTCCACACTTGGGAGCTGGAAAGCCATCCAGAGCAAGGCAACTGTTGATCCTCACAAACAAGAATTTCCCAAAGTTGCGAAAGAAGCCCTGCTGAGGAAGCAGGAGTACTAAGCTTGAGTCTTGGCTCCCGCTCTCCCTGTGTGACAACAGCCAAGCTCTAGGCCCATAGAGGAAAGAGTCTGAATCCCCAATCCAAACCTTTCACTTCTCAGCTAGGAAACGGGGGCTTATTGAAAGAGGGCACTGCCAGGTTGCCAGTGCAAAAGTTGTCCTTTCTGAGCCTCAGTGTAAACCCACAGGGGGTGTCTTCCTCACAGTCACGTGAGCAGGCCAAGCCTTCCTTCTGACTCCCAAGTCATCTGTGGACAGAGAGAGCTGGAGAAACGGTTTCCTAGAGCACTAGCAAGCCTCTAGCTGGACATACCTCCATTGAGTTTCATCAGAAATGGGTAAACCTGGGTGCAGAGTTGCATAAACTTAGGCAGGTGCATCCAGATCCCAGAGCCTTATTCCTGGATGTAAGGTTTCTTGCGAGGTGTGGCTTCTCTGCTTGCTGCAATCCAAGAAGGAGTGAAAATGTATTTTGTATCTTCTCCTCAAGAAGAGAAGAAAATAACGAAAGAAGGAAAAACAATAAAAGAAGGGTAAAAAGAGGAGAGGCAAATTGAGCTACGTTGGGTTTATCTCAGTCATAAAATGAGGGATGACTTCCATAAAGTTCATATTCTTTCTGCCTCTTGTCCAACTGTTTAAGCAATTATTGAGTGTCTCCTGTGTTCTGGGGGCTATGCTGCAGCCTGAGGTTACAAAGAGTGGCAGGACCTGGCTGTGTCTTCAGTAAACCCCTACTTTCTACACTCAAGTTAGGGAGATAATGTCAAGGAGTTTAGCTTTTGCTTACTTGTTTCTTTTCTTTTTTTCTTTTTCCCTTTTCCATTTCCCTAGGCCTGTTTCTGTACCTTGCTCTTTCCTTCCTAGCTCTGCTCTCTCCATCTCTCTTTGACCACCATGTACAGTAATACTTTTATTCACTGAGTGTATTACATTGAGTTTTATCTCACATGTCCTTTACTTTAGAAATGAATGACTCTGATTCATGGAACCTCTCTCCACACACAGGATTCATTTGCTTTTTTTGGCATGTGGGACTCTGGATGGAAAAAATTTCTTGTCCTTGAATTCAGGAGCACTTCTATCATGCCTCCTATAATAAGATTGAAAGTTCTATTGGCCACATTTTTGGAGGACTGATTTTAGTCATAAACATATAGGTTCATCAAGACACCCAGAAAAGTAGGATGTTTTTTTCAGGGCTCCTAGGCTAGTGCTCGGGTGAGAACACAAGTTGTTTAGATTCGGGGGCATTATGGTGCTCAAAGTTGACTTTAAATGAATGATAGAGTGACAGTAGCTTGCTGAAAGGTTTGGTGATTGGAAAAGGTCTTTCTAGCTTCACCTTTCTCAAGCAGTGTGAAATATGCATGGCAAGTCTTATTTTCTATTTAGGCAAATCCATCCCTTTGTTGTCGATAAGAACGAAACCAAAAAAGGTCACAATTTTTCACTGTCAACAAGAAACAAAGAGCAAATGAATTAGGGCTGCAGCCTGGAAAACAGGAGCCAGGGTGGGAAAAACAAGAAAATGAGAGCTGGCCCTCATGTATTGCTTCCTGGTCCTCATGGGCCTATTGAGGACCCCCTGCCCTGCTCCCAGAGGTGAGGCCTTCTCATTTTTCATATCTTTGTGACCTTCAAGCATTGTTTCTTTGAAAGGAAGAGGGGCAAAGGAAGAAGGGATAAAATAGAAGATGGAGGCCCCCCACCAGAAGAGGAAAACCAGAATTGCACTCACCCAAGGAACCACAATCTGTATTTCTTGAGCAGATTTCCTTGAAACACGTTTATTTTATTTATGTATTCGTTTGTTTATTTTTTGAGGCAGAGTCTTGCTGTGTCACCCAGGCTGGAGTGCAGGGGTGCGATCTCGGCTCACTGCAACCTCCGCCTCCCGGATTCAAGTGAATCTCCTGTCTCAGCCTCCTGGGTAGCTGGGATTACAGACATGCGCCACCACACCTGGCTAATTTTGTATTTTTAGTAGAGATGGGGTTTCACCATGTCGGTCAGGCTGTTCTTGAACTCCTGACCTCAAGTCATCCACCTGCCTCAGCCTCCCAAAGTGCTGGGATTACAGGCGTGAGCCACTGCGCCTGGCCTTGACACACGTTTATAACAAACTGAAGTATTTTCCATGCTCCATGACATGCTTAATAGGCATCTTTAAAAATGGCAATGCAGGAAGTTCACTCACACAACAAACAACCCTATATTTTGCAGCTGAATTCTCCTCTGCGCTTCATCAGGCATAACTCATTGTGAGGGAGCACATTCAGATGGCAAGAAGAGATTTCCCAGACCCTGTTGACTGCTAGGTACCTGCTAGGTACATGCGGTCTAAGTCCTCATTAGCATGGGAAGTTTGGGAGCAACAGGCAGAACTTTCTCTGATCGTGCACACTGTGAGGAGGACCAAGCAGACATAGGAGGAAACAAGAAGTGGATGCATGGTCTCCTCACCTTGGAAGCAACAAGCAACTCAGCCACATGATAAACCAGGAAGGAAAATGTCTGACTGATAATAGGTGACAGAATGAATCAAGGGAGGAAGGTCCCTTTGGGTCGGGGTCCCCAATCCCCGGGCCATTGACCTATACTGGTCCCTGATGTGTTAGGAACCAGGCTGCACAGCAGGAGGTGAGTGGCAGTGGAGTGGGTATTACTGCCTGAGCTCTGCCTCCTGTCGGATCTGCAGTAGTGTTAAATTCTCATAAGAGAACGAACCCTATTGTAAACTGCATAGGCGAGGGATCTAGGCTGCACACTCCTTATGAGAATCTAATGCCTGATGATCTGTCACTGTCTCCCATCATCCCCAGATGGGACCATCTAGTTGCAGGAAAACTAGCTCAGGGCTCCCACTGATTCTACATCATGGTGAGTTGGAGAATTATTTCATTATATATTACAATGTAATAATAATAGAAATAAAGTGCTCAATAAATATAATGCGCTTGAATCATCCAGAAACCATCCCCCTCCACAGTCTGGGGAAAAAGTGTCTTTCATGAAACCAGTCCCTGGTGCCAAAAAGGTTGAGGACTGCTGCTTTGGGTTATAAACCCCAAATGGCACCTGTATGAAATGATAGGGAGGTTTATATTATTAGTAATATTAATTTTTATTTCATAAAGAGTTGTCGTCGAGATATAGCCATTATTAATTTTTTAAAAAAAAACTTGACATCTATTTTCAAGTTCTTTTAATGAGGTTACTGCAGAAAAAATGAGGAATAGACAGAGATGGGGTAAGGGGCAGACAGAGGAGAGAGAGAGAGAGAGACACTTTGGAAAGTAGATTTAAGCTAGGTGATGGGTTGGTAGGTGCAGCAAACCACCATGTCACACGTTTACCTATGTAACAAACCTGCATGTCCTGCACTTATATCCTGGAACCTAAAATAAAATAAAATTTAAAAAAAGAAAGTAGTTTTAAAAGGCAGCTGTTTGAGAGGCAATGAGAGTCTCTGTTGAGAGTGAGAAAAAATTGCCAAGAAATTCATGTTGACTCAGCAAGTAAACTACCCCTGAAGAAGCTGATTAATGTTTAATTTCCACCCACCCCAGTGTTCGGGCTCTGGGGACTGAAGGAGGCCACCCGAGATAAGCATGCAGGGCCCCCTCATGAGAGACCCACCATCTCCAGCTGTCACTCTATTACCCCATTTCATGGATTCACTTTGAAATTACGATGGGAAGTTGATGCCTCGAAGTGTCTGCCTTTTGGACACCAACTTCCTCTTGTGTCTGGAGCCATCAGGTACACATTCACTGTTGCCCGGATCAAGGGCCTCTCCTTGGGCCCTGGCCCCAGGGCCAGAGCTGCACCAGCGCTCTCAGCTCCCCCAAGCCCCCTACGCCCACCTTCCACCGCATGGGAACACAACCAGCATTGCCAGATCTTTTGACTTTTCCAGAGAAGCTGCAGATGACAAATTGTAGCTCCATCTGGGGCTTCATAATTCAACTCCTAAATTGCATTGCCAAAGGGTGGCAAATGCCACGGCCCTCTTCTAGAAGGGCCCACGTCTTTGCCCACAGACAGTATTTACTAAACATGCCGACGTAGCCTCCTAAGCAGATGTGAGGGCCGTCTGGCCCAGCCAGGTGTCTTCTCCCACCCTCTCCTCCCTTGCCGGCCTCCTCCTTCCCGTCCTTGTCGCCAGGCTGTAGCTGGCCTCAGGGGCCCCATCTCCAGTTGCCATTTCAGACCCTTCCCGTTGAGGGATTTCTGGGCCCCGTTGCCTCCAACATTTCTTCTTCCAAGGCCATGTAGAGAATGGCTTGGCGTTTCTAATTAGGGGAGCATTTTGTTCCTGGGTTTTTGTTATTGCAGAAGGAATTTCCATTGCACTTAGAATGGCAGAGACTTTGCACAGTGTCACTGTGTGCCCTCGGGCGGAAGCCGGGCCTTGTTAAGGAGACGCCAGTGTTTCTGCAGTGCCATCACCAGGCCCAGAACAAGGGTGTCCTCAGCTTCCCAGAAGAGGCCAGTAAGTGTCAGGAAAGAACGTCCCTCCCCCTGAATGTGAACTAGCCGGAGAGAGAACAGGGCCGGTGGTGCACAGCCCCTGGCAGATCATCCGAAACCTGACGTCTGCTGAGGGGGAACAACTTTGCCCTGGGCACCTGGGAAAACTGAGAGCATAGCCTGCCACCTGGCACTGTGACCATCAGACACGGTGGACACCGAGCAAAAATAAGGGTCCCGGGAACAGTTGGGGCTGTGCAACTCCACCACCATCTGGAAGTAGCGAGCCATGGGCCCTGCGGAGTGGGAGGAGCAGCAGGGAGCTTTCGAGTCTCGTCCATCTTCTGAGCGAGGCCTCCTTTGCACTTCAATTCTGAGAACATTTTCTAAAAGCACCTCCCGTGCGAGGTACTGTTGTGAGGGTTTTGCATGTATTCACCTGTGGAATCCCCGTGAACACCTTTCCAGGTAGGGCGGGGGTGTCTGACGATGTCTAGAGACATCTTTGGTTGTCACAGCTGGAGGGAGTTGCTGGCCTCTGGGGACAGAGGTTGAGGATCCCTGAGGCAGATATTGGTATCATTAGCCCCATTTTACAGATGGAAAGACTGACAGAGAGAGATTCAGGGCCCCACTTAGGGGCACCCGGGACTGTCTGTGCAGGAACCTCTGCTTCTCCGTGGCCCACTGTGTGCCCCACTGACCTGGGTGCATCCCTGCCAGCCCCCACACTCATCTCTCCACCTGGGCAGAGACCATCCTGTTGAATGCTCGAGAGATCCCGTGTAAGAAGGCTGCATGCACAGCACATGGTATTGGGACCTCTTGGTTCCCCGAATTAAATGATTTGGGAGAACTTTCCAAAGCAGCAGTCAGAGAAAACCCCACCCTACCGATTTGGTGTCAGGGGAGCACGGGCCAAACTCAATAGAGGCTTTTTGTCTAAACCTCACACTCTTGGATCATAAAAAGAACATCTGCATTTTCATATATTTTAACATTTAATAATCCAAGAAGTGTGAATAATAAACACTTGGATAGGGCCGATTTCTTCCCTTCTCCCACCAGACAGGACTCGGTCAGAAGCTTCCAGATGCTGGAGCTCTCATGACCGTGCCAGGGACCTCTTTCAAGAAGCAGGAATGGCACCGAGGAGCCCAGCAGGGCGTCTAGCTGCTTTGCAGAGTAAGGCACAGATGGCAAAATTTCATGCCAGGTTACCAAGGGTGCTGTAGGTTTTATAATTGCAAGAGTCTGTTTTTTTTCCCTTGATCCTGCTATGTTGGGCAGTGACCACCGTCTGTTAAATAACCTTGCAAAAAGCCTTCTCAACAGCTGGGCCGTTCTGTACATTTCATCTCTGCCTGGAAGGAGGAGGGAGAAACAGCCTCATCAGTAAACACCAGCAAGCCACCAGCTGCTACCACTGTGTCCTGCAAGAGTCCGACCCCAAATTCCTCTCCCTGGAGCCCCTCCTTCCTGAAGCCCCTTTCAGAGGGATAGAATGTTTTCTTTACCAATTAGCACTCAGGAGTAAAGTGCCTGGGAACACAAATGAAAGGGTTACTCTCTTTGCAGCATTTTGCTGACTTGCTAAGGTGCATGAAGATAGACCCCACTCATTTTTAAACAAAAGGGAGAAATGGGCTCCTCTCATACAGGCAAGATCTGGGGCCACAATCCTGTTTTCAGCACTTGGCTTACACCCTAAACCGTGATAAACAGTTCTTTTGTCCTCAAAATTCAGATGAGATTGAATCTCTTCCTGCAACGCAGTTCACCTGCAGCCTGGGAAAGCGTTCTAGTGCCATCTTGAGCTGCTTTGTGGAAGGGACCCGAATGATCCAGAAACTGCTGGACCTTGTTTGCAAGGCTGTCACCCAAGGCATCAAGCTGCTGTCTGTCTCCAGGTTTCCAGACCCTTGGCATCTACTCCCCTTTGAATTCTCAGGTGACCTTATTGACCCCACATCAAGTGGGAATGCGCTGAGACCTTTGGAGGTGGCCGTTTGAGTGAAGCCAGCCACACTCACCTCCCTCCTCCCACCCTCCCTGAGGCCCTGGAGGCACGACTCACTCTAGCAAAGGAGGTAGCCCCTGATGGGAGCAGGCAGAATTAACTCAGGGGTCAGCCCTGGCCCTGCCCTCTTTGAGCTCTTCAAACATCATTTAACAGCAATTAGGTAATTGGGGAAGGTAGATTTCCTGAGAATTAGTCCAGGATTGGGGTTAATAGGCATTGTATGTGGAATAGAAGGGAAATGGCCAGGCAGAGACTTCTTGTGAACAAAAGCTGTCCCTTCTACTCTGTTTTCCTTCCAGCTAATCAGCCACCCACACTCCATCTCCCAGTCACCGCCTGGGAGCTTTCAGCATCTTGTATGGGCCTCACATTGTCCAGGCCCAGGTGCCCCACTCAGCAGGGCTCCAGTTTCAGCAGCCCCAGGCAGAGTTCTGTCTAATTTATGCAATTCCATTTAACATGGCAGAATCCAGGGCGAGTGGGGCCTCTGCAGCCTGTCCTTGGCCAGCTCCCATACCTGCAGTGCCTCAGTGCGCCCAGGGTACCCCGAGTCCCTTATAGAGGCTGGCACATCCTCATTGCGTGCCACTCTCTGCCCTTGCCCCACACATGGGAAACCAGGGTGTTTTCCGGATGCTGCTGTAAGATAATGCCAAGAGACTCCTCTCAAAGCTTTCCTCGAAGGAGCAGGGTTGTCTGTGTCTTGGGTAAAAGTAAGCATATTCTGTGGTGCTCTGATTAGGGTAGGATTAAAGTTTTTATTTTGTTTATTTTACACGGCATTTAGTAAACATTTCTTTATAATGAAGAATAATACTCATATGGCACTGGTTCACAACCAAGGGAGGTGGTTTGCCCTCCAGAAAACACGTGTCAACATCGGGAGACATTTTTGGTTGTCACAATTGGGTGGGAAGTTGGGGTGCTATCTAGTGGATATAGGCCCAAGACGCTGCTAAACACCGTCCAATGCATGGGACAGCCCCCCACAACAGAGTCACCTGGCCTGTAGGGCCAGTAGCGCTGAAGTCAAGATCTGACCTGACATGCAGCAAATTGTGAGAATCTTAAGTGTGTATGTCAGTGTGTTTTTACATATAGACACTCTAGGTTAGTTTCCTAATGCTGCTGTTAAAAATTACAAACTTAGTGGCTTGAAGCAACACAAATGTATTTGTTGTTAGTTCTGGCGTCAGAAGTCTTAAAATCAAGGTGTCAGCAGGAGTGCATGCCTGCAGAGGCTTTAGGGATGAATCTGTTTCCCTGCCTTTTCCAGGATCCAGGGGCCACCTGCATTCCTTGGCTCGTGGTCCCATCCTCCATCTTCCAAGCCAGCAGTGTAGCATCCTTAAATGCTCCTCTCTCTCTGATCCTCCTGTGTCCATCTTATAAGGCTCCTTGTGATGACATTGGGCCCACCCAGATAATCCAGGAGGATCTCCCCATATCAAGATCCTTAACCTAATCACATCTGAAAAGTCCCTGTTGCCATGTAAGGTGACATGCCTACAGGTTCAGGGTTTAGATTTAAGACATGGACATCTTTGGGGCTGTTATTCAGCCCTCCACATAGACTCCAATCAAAGTGAACATTACATCTGTGATCCAGAGGCTCCTGTGTGCCTCCTTTCCACCAGAACCTCCCCAGCACCATTCTGACCTGTATCACCATAGAACACTTTGCCTGTTCTTAGGGTGAATGATTTTTAAAAACAAATCTCTCTTTATTAAAGCCTACATTTGAAACATTAATACAATTATGAAGAGATCCCACCATTGGATTGCTAGAAAGCTACAGAGAAATTCTTAAGCTGAACATTCAAACCCAGGTTAGAAACAACCAGAACTTAATTAGAGTGAGACGTGGTTATTTTACGGCGAGACAGATTCACATTAATCATGGGATGGGAGGGCCGGGGAAGGAGGAATGAGAGATGAGATGTACATTCCAGTAATTAAATATGTTCTCAGAGGAGCAAACCGTGGCGGAATTGCAAAGATGCTTAACGTAGCTTTCTAAGCCACTGGCGCCAGTATACAAATTGTCCTCTGGGTGAGGAGCACGGAGACTCGGCTACTCCATGGGTCTAGAATGTTAGGTTTGATGATGGCAAATTGCACTTCATCCAACAAATACTGCAGTGGGACTTATTGCCAATCCCCAAGGTTCAGGGAGTAGGGGATCAGGGCCGGAATGTGAAAGTGACCAGACCTAGGCATTATCGGAGCTCACTATCTATGGAGAGAGGCGGTCACCTAAATGGTGTGTGATACGTCATGCTTGGTGCCAGAGCTTCGGGCTGGGAGGGCAGGGGAGGGGCATCTGTGAGGGCCATAGGAGAGAAGCAGAGCTGGGCACCCCAGGGAGAGGCGCGGGTGGGCACATGCGGCCCCACCATGAAGAGCCCCGTGTGCCTGGCAAGTAGTTGGCAAGGCCTGTGCTTGGTGGGTTCTGAGCAGGCTCCTACTGTTTTAGACCAAAGCAGGAAAGTTGAAGGCCCACTAGGAGGTAAAATACAATGCCTGATAGGAGAGGGTGGTGCCTGAACTGGAGAAGTCACAGGATGGAGAGAGCAGGTGGAGATGGATTCAGAGGGTTGGGGAATGATTGCATTCTGCAGAGCCAGTGAGGCCCATGGCTGGGATGTTGGGGTGATGGTGATCCAGACAAGAGCTACTCACAGGGAAGTGGAAGGGACAGGGATGAATCTTGCTTCGAAGCACATTCCCTAGGATTGGGTTTTTTAGAGCAGTTTTACATTTAGGGAAAAATTGAACAGAAAGCACAGAGAGTTCCCACACATGCCCCATACCCCTCCCCCAATAATCCTATTTTCATTAACATCTTGCCTTAGCGTGCTACACTTGTTACAGTTGATGAACCAATACTGAAGCATTATTATCAGTTAAAGTTCATAAGAGGGTTGACTCTTGGTGGTGTACATTCTATGGGTTTTGACAAATGTATAATGTCACGTGCCCTCAATTACAGGATCATACAGAGTCATTTCACTGCCCTAAACATCTCCTGAGCTCCACCTGTTCGTCCCTCCCTCCCCCTTGAACTCCTAACAACCACTGATCTTTTGACCTCTCTATAATTTTGAATTTTCCAGAATGTCATCTAGTTGGACTCACACAGCATGTGGACTTTTCAAACTGGCTTCTTTTACTTAGCAAGAGGCGTTTTTTTTTTTTTTTTTTGATGGAGTCTCACTCTGTCACCCAGGCTGGAGTGCAGTGGCACGATCTTGGCTCACTGCAACCTCCACCTCCCAGCTTCAAACAATTTCCCTGCCTCAGCTTCCTGAGTAGCTGGGATTACAGATGCACGCCACCATGCCCTGCTAATTTTTGTATTTTTAGTAGAGACAGGGTTTCACCATGTTGGCCAGGTTGGTCTCAAGCTCCCAACTTCAGATGATCCACCCGTCTCAGCCTCCCAAAGTGCTGGGATTACAGGTGTGAGTCACTGCGCCAGGCCAGCAAGATGCTTTTATGGTTCCGTGTATGTCTTTCCATGGCTTGCTGTGTCTTTGAATTTTCAAGGTGCTGTGTTAGTATGATGGTTGTGAAGCCTGAGATGAGAAGAAGCCATGAGACACCAGATAAAGCCATCAGAGGAGCAATGTTTTGCCAACCAATGGCTCAGAGCCCACCCTGTCCCCACCCTGCCACTAGGAACCCTTGCCCAGTTCTAGAGGAGGCAAAATCATGGATGTGTCACTGGCTAATGTCCTTGTCCAAGAGTGACCCAAAGGCAGGTAGAGTTTCCCGGAAGACCATGTTACCTGCCTTCATGGGCAGAATAAATTTCTCCTTTACCTATCTAGAGAGTCTTACCCAGGCAGCTCAGAGACCCCTGTGCTCAGGCTGCTCCTGGTGGGGTGAGGGGTAGATGGCAAACACCCAGCCGAGGGTCCTGTCTCCCCTCCCCGTGAGACCCCAGGGTCCCACCATCTGGGGCGCGCTGGCTGCTTTCCCTGCCCGGCATGTCCAGCGGGCTGCCTTGATGAGCTCACCCTGGAACATACAGAGCCTCTTCACATGTTTTTCTTTTTCTCTTCTTATTAAAACAATAATAGCTTGACTACAAAACTATTAATCTGGCAGTAAATTATGGGAAATTTATTGCTATGGTTGTTTTTCAAAAATTGGCCATATTATCCCAGAGGAGGTACAATTAAACATTGAAGAATAAAAGTCACAAATGATTTGGACGGCGCCTCTTGTCTGAAGGTTTCAGAGACCGCCTATCCTTTTTCCATCAAATGCTCTGCAGATGGCCTCAGATGCTGAGACGTGGCAGAACTCAATCCAAGGATAACCATGAAGTTGTCCATGGAATGATCGCGCCTCATTCCTTGCTGTTCCCTGTTGCTCTTGCAGCCTCCTGTTTGTGTTTCAGAGCATACTTATTGTGTGGTAGGACCTAGGAGCCAACAGGGTTCCTAAAGGTAGCTTGATCTTGACCAGCGGGCTTCCAGCACAGTCAAGATATTGCCAGAACAGCCAGGAATTGGGTAACTGATGAGAGAAGAGAAGAAAATCTTGTAAATAGAAATGTGGAAGATGGTGAGAAAATGAGAGAAAGAATGACAGTGTAGGTTAAAGAGGGTCCCAATGACAGAATCCTCCCAAAAAGATGTTCAAAGAGGGAAAAGTACACTTGGATTCTGGAGAAGAGGGTTCTTTACTGTGCCTGGGGTCGTGGTAGTCATAGCAATCTGGGACAGGGTGTCTACATATTTGGGGCCCTGGGATCGTGCAGAATCATGGAGAGTATAATCCCAAATGAAGGCGCTGGACAACACCACTTGTAGATTTCAGGGAAGGAGAGGGATGGCAGCCACTGGTGTGGTCCAGTGCAAAGAGTGGCTGAAGGTCTTAGGTAGGGGAGACGCTCCCCAGGAGAGCAGGCACTGGGGAGGGGTGTCCTGTGGTTGTAGCCAAGGTGAAGTGGAGACAAGTTTGAGTAGATGCTGGGGGTCTTGAAAGCCACCCAGAGAATGTCATTTGTTCATTCCTTCCACCCACATCCACTGGGCACCCACTATATGCCAAACACTGTGCAGGGCAGAGAGCAAACCCTGCCTTGGGCCATTCAGGCTTTGTTCTGTAGGCAGAGCCATGGAGAGCTGATGAGTGACAGAGGGCCAAGGTGACTCTGGGTTCTAGAGAGACGCTCCAGGCACACTTCTTCCCTTCACCCGGTCATGTTTCCTGACCTCACATCTGGTGTTATCTTTGTGGGGAAGAATTCTTCGTCTCCCTGTCTCATCCCAACTCAGGATGGGTTCCTTGGAGTAGGCGTGGAGACCGTCTATGTAGACCATCCCCTGGATGGACCTTGATTTGTGCAGGAGGGGCTCCATGAACATCCTAGCCCCATGAGCCTGCTTTGGACGTCTGCAGATCCAGGTTAGAGTCCAGGCTTTGCCTCCAGCTCCCCCCATGACAGAGCAAGTCATTTAGTGCCCTGGATTCTAACAGTAGCAGCAGCAGCAGCAGCAGCTCTCACCAGGGCAGTGTTCAGACTCATTCATTCCTTTCTCTTTCATCGCTGGATCAGCCCCCTGCTCACAATCACCTTTGAAGTGAACACTTAATATTCTTGTTTTACAGAGGAGGAAACTGAAGACTCAAGAGGTGAAAGAAGTCACTTGCCCCATGGCCACCCAGCCAATGTCACAGATGGGGCTTAGATCTGGGGTTGCCAAGTCCTGCAGCCTTGCACCACCTCAACTAAAGGGTTGGCATGTGCTGGGTGAAATGCCAGTTCGGAGTCTGTGACCGTCCTCTCCCGTTTGACATGACTCGGGATGACACTGCAGACGGAATGAAAAGCCCCACCTGGCTGGCTTTCACATCATGCTCTTCCCTGGTAGCTTCCCAGCCCTGGAGAGCCGCAAACAGCGAAACTGTGAGAGAAAGAGTTTGGCGTGGCTATTCCACCGCTCTTTCTGTCCTACCTGATTCACTTCTCTCTTGCCCTTCCTAAGCCAGAGCCAGGCCTGTAACTGGAAAGTGGCATCTCCTTAGTTTTTGACACTGGGATAACTATTCTGGCAAGTTTATTTCTCTGTGAGTTTACTTTTCATCCTGATCTATCCAGTTGGTCTATAAGGACGCTGAGAGGAGCAGCTGACAGAGAAACAAGAGGAGGGAGGCAGGGCCTGGGGTTCTGGAAGGAGATGGTCGCAGTGGTGGGACAGGAAGATTTTAGTCTGCCCATCGAGGCTGTGACATGTTCCAGCTCTCTGCTTTTCTAGCATTAGGTTGTGATTACCCTTGTGGTGAGTCCACCTGGGTCTTTCTGGAAGGTTGCTGTCCTTCCTGCTTGGGCTATGTATCCAGGATCCTTGGAAGAAACTGTTCTGCTCAGCTCTGAGGAAAGGGACATATCCTAGGCTTTTTCTGCTCATGGTCACCCCCAGACAGCCCCAGCTTCTTCAAGAAGCCTTCAGAGCAGCGAGAAATCATGCAGGAAAACACCTCCTCCCAGCTGTTGGGAAGCCCGGCATTCTATACGAGGATTTGTTTCATTTTTTGGATCTTGGTAGAAATATATAAAACGATGCTCGTAAAAGGCTGGGAAGACGGCTGGACTGCACAGCTGGCTGGGACCCCAATGAAATTAAAAATAAACAAGGAGAAATGGTGGGAAATTATTGCAAAAATATTTTCTCCGAATTGAGGAAGGCAGTAGGGAGATGAGAAGAAGTAACTTATTGGAGGTTGGGGAAAGGGCAGGACTTGCTTTAATAAACATCTTACAAGAAAGCCAAGGAGCGTCTTTCTTGGATCCATAACAAGTCGTGCACTCAACATGCTCCAGGAATACGGCCTAGTGGAATTAACGAAGGAATCTGCATCCTGTCAACATATGGTAGCAGGCACTAACGAGCTCACACCCTAAAACGAAGCAGATGGGGCTTTGTTGGAAGAAAAAGCCTTACATTAGGTTTCAGAGGTATTATAGGATAATGATAATACACCTATTTTCTGCTTTGTCCAAAGCTTCCCCATCTTTGTCAATCGGACAGCATCATGAGGATCCTCAGCCACGCTTGATGGACAGGAAGCTGGTGGCTCAGCTGTGAGGCTTATAGGCCTGCCCAGGTGGACGGGGTGGGAACAGGTGCCGAACCAAGGCTTCCTTCCCTGAGATCCCTTCCAGAAGAAGGCTTTTCTGTGACTTCTACATGACAATTCCTTGTTCCTATTCTCCTCTGGAGTTTGAAAACCAGGGCCAGATATGTTCCATAGGATGCCAAAGTGATCCCTCCCTCCCTACCTCCCTACCTCCAGCTCCTTCCTTCCTTCTTCTCTTCCTTCCTTCCTTCCCTCCTTCCTTCCTTGCACTGAATTAGTTGCATTTGAAAATGGAGAGAATTCATGTTACAATCCAGATATACAGCTTCTCTGGAAAAGTTAAATCTGTCAACAATGGCTGTGGTGCGCATAGTAAGACATGGCTGGATAGAGCAGGTGCTTTTCCATTGACAGTCAACCCCAGCCCACATCCATCCTCATTTCCTCCTGCCTGCTGCTCTAAGGTGTTGGAGTTTGTAACCTCAGATTCTTGGCCAGAACCCACCTATAACCCACCTATCTGGGGCAAGCACTCTGCCAAATCTTCAAGGCAAATGAAGAAACAGAGATGGAGGGAATGATCTGGATAACTAAAGGGGGAAGTTTTAGTTCTTGCCAGAATCTGGTGGACAATATGCAATGATGTCCACATTCAAGTTCAAGCTCATCACATTCCCACCAAGTCCTCCACAGCTTGAATTTACATGAAACAACTTAAGAGTTTATGGGTGTAGTTCCAATCCAGCTAGACTATGTCAAGTTCAGCTCACCTGTTTGGTTATGTTAAGGGTCTTTTAAAAATATCAGTGGAAACTAAATGCTCATCAATAAAGGACTGGCTAAATGAGATATTGCATAGAGGGAACTCTAATTTGCAGTTAAGATGAATGAACTGCCGCTCTGTTGATATAAATTTAAACACACACACAAAATGATGTTCTATAATGGGAGCTGGCAAAGTACCATCCGGTGCTCGTTTTTGTAAATAAAGTTTTATTGGCACACATCCATACCCATTTGTTTACATATCGTATGTGGCTGCTTTCACACACAGTGGCAGAGCTGAGTAGTTGCAACAGAGACCATATGGTCCGCAAAGCCGAAAATGTTTCTCAGCGGGCCATTTACAGAAAAATATTTGCTCTCCATTACCCTATGTTATTTGGAATACATACGTACATATGTATGTATATATACACATTATGTATACATACGTATGTGTGTGTATACACACACAGAGAGATATTTAAGTTCATGGCAGAGGTTGATTTTGAGTGGTGGTCCAAAGTTAGATCATAAATAGCATCAAATTTTCTTGATCTGAAAATTCTATTTCTCTAGTTTAAAATAATACTTGGAACAATATGAAGAAATGTTAACAGCTGTCAAATTTCAGTTAAGGATTCACAGGTGTTTGTTTTATTATCTTTTAACTTTTCTGTGTTTAAAATGTTTTAAATAAAAAATTATTTCATAGAACAAAAAAGTTTTAGGACTGGAACAATTACATCTAAATTATAAAATTCTTAGAGTGACATTTATAATTACATGTTTAAAATGATCTACCATAGGGATCTTCTTAACTATTCAGTGTATTATCCCTAGTTTTAGTCTACATTATATGGGAAGACAGGATTTCTTTTTCAGATTTTCTTATACTTGTATATTTTACAAATTCTCTTCTATATCTTTATAAATAGTTTCTAGGTACAACCGACAAATTATCTTAATTCAGGCACCAATTTTCCCTCGTGGTCCTGTTTCACTTGCCCTTAACACAGAAGCAACTAATAGGCCCATCCAAGAACAACAGTCAGTTATGCAACCAGTGCCTTCCAGCATGTAAATAACCCCGTCTAGAAATCCAGGAAAAACAACCAGCCCTGAGTCTCGTCTCACTTACTCAAATCACATGGACAATTTACGTCCATGAATTGGAATTTCAATTTGATCTCAGAGTTTACTTGCAGGGGCCAAGGCACATTATAGGGGGCAGGAAGGGGAGCTGCTGAAGCTAAGAAGAACTGGAATTAAAGTCATGCGAAGCAGATGCCGGGACTAGTGGGTGCCAATACAAGGCAGGTGCTGGGTGGGGCCAGGTGACTTGGGAAGAGTGGGCTCCCCAACCTGGGCCAGCCTTTGGGCAGCTTAGGGGACAGTGGCTGAGCAGCGGGATCTGGGGTCGGCAGTTGCTCCATCTCCAGCTCTTTCAAGGAATTGAGCGTGGAGTCTGGCAATTTCAACAGAGTATATCTTCTTCTATACCTGAATGAGGGATTATTCTCAAACTGCTGGGCAGCCAAGTGGGTGTCTTTTGAAAACAGACTTCTGGAATTTCCCAGACTTCTTGCAAATAATCCACAGTACTTTGTTGGGGTGGAAAAACCTGAATTTCTTCCTACTATGTCTGGAATATATACAGTAAAGTCTTTATGACTTGACAGGGTGTGCCTGGCCGGGAAGACCTCTGCTCTTGGCCAGGCTGTGTGGCAATGAACTCGGTGATCTGGGGAGATTGGGCCCCTCCAGGGGTCTCTGCCTGAGGGGTGGGGGGGCTGGGAGGGTCAGGGGCCCCAGCCTTTGTCCTTAGATTTCCTACAAGTCAGATGATCTTGGACGTGGTTTGTGATCACTGCAGATGTTGCCAGGTTGGCTGCCAGCTTCTGAGAGGCCTGGATAGAGAATGAAGGAGACAGGGAGAATGAGCAACTGGCTCTGAGACCCAGAGCGGGGCAGGAGGGGCCCCTTTCCCTGTGTGGGTGTGGCCTCCAACCGGGGGCCCTATGAAGGCCTCTCCCAAGACTCTCTGCAGCCGTATAGTTCCATGACCTCACAGCCATCTAGCCTGGCTGGGAGTGTTCATTCTTCCGGCAGCATGAAGTGTCCTTCTCCGGTTCTAATCTGTCTGCAAAGTCCTCAGAACCCAGCTTTCCACACCATCCCCCAGACCCGTCACAGCTGCCTGCCCAATCCCCCACAGAGAAGTCTTCAGGAGAAGGGACTCGGGTCAGACATAAACCTGGGCTCGAGTCCTGCCTGCCACTTGCTAGCTCAGTGACCTCAGCAAGTACTCAACTTCTCCAAAGCACACATTCATCACCCAGGAAACAGGGATGATCTCAGTTACCGCCTTCTAGGGGTGTGACAAAGACTCAGGGACATGAGGACCAGAGTTCTGGGCCCATGGCTGGCCTGTAGCACTCAACCTAGGATGCCTCCTGAGACCAGCGATGGTTCCGGTCCTTCTCCACTGGGGAGAGGCACTCTTGCTGATGCCCTCTGTTGGCCTCTGCCCTTCCCAACCGGGGAGGCTGCCAGGCACAGGCAAGGTCAGGGTCCCGGCCTTCCCTACCGACCCCAGCTGACAGGGGTGAGTTCCAACACCACAGCCTACCCGGGGGTCCTGGCCGGCGGCACGGCTCCCTCCTCCCTCCCCCAGTCTCGTAGACAATTCCCTTTTCACCCAGGGACCCTCTCTTGCACGCCCCGCATGGCTCCGCTCACTCATATGTGGGGCCTTCCTCTGTGCTGACACCGTCCTATGGGCTGGAAATGGCATTGGCCAAGGAGGCCGGGATGTTAAGGAGGAGGCATTTGGGGGGAGGACCACAGAAGGAATGGAAAGGGCGTGCAGGCAGGAGTTAGGACCTCAGCTGAAATAGCACAGGACAGTGTCGGGGTGACTAGGCCATGCTTCAGGCAGGCTGCTCAGGGAAGGCTGTCTGGGGAGGAGGGGGCGCGCGGGCTTAAACCTGACTGGGCAGAAGGAGGCACCTGGCCAGGAAAGGAGGGCATGGGTTTCGGGCCTGGGGAACAGCCGCTGCGAAGACCCAGTGGAGGGTTGGGGAGGGGGTGTGGGCAAGCCCAGGTCAGGTCCCTGAATTTTGGGGGAGGAGTCAGGATCCACCACTAAGCGGCCAGAGTGCTGGGGGTTGTTGGAAGGTCTGATTTCCACTTTAGAAAGCTCACCCCACCCCCCGACTGGGTGGAGAATGACCTGCAGTGGGAGGGGGAGAGTAAGAGGGGAGAGAGGGTGATGGCTTAGTCCGGGGTGGGAGACCTGGAAGGAAGGAGACGGACCGCATGACTCAAGTCCAGGAATGAGTCTGCGCTCAGTCTCTCCTGCCCTTTACTATGGGGCACGCTTTCTCATTTCAGCTCAGGCTAAATTAAACTAATTTAGCTTCATGGAACCTAAGAATGAATGGATGGCCCAGTGACCCCAAAGTGGCTGAAATAAGAGAATCAAAAAGCCCTCTGCACCGAGGGCATAATGGAAGATGCTTCTGGGCCCCAACCTGCTCAGTCACAGCTGGGTTGTAATAAATGAACACATTTGGGAACTCTGTTGTATTTCGCTTCGTCAAAACGAAACAATGGAATGTGCCACCCTGGTTCCTATTGAAAGGCACCCTGGCCCCCAGAACTGCTCTGAATACCTAGGACTGTATTATCAGGATTTCTCAGAAATCTCTTCCAAACACAGCTGCCACTCTTTAGGGAATGGTTGACTTTAATTATTGAGAATTACTTTAAGATTCGTGTTTTTCCTCATGTTACTGAAAAGTAATCATTGTAATAGTGAAGACCACATGTGTCCTGGGTCTAATTATTAAATCATTATATTGTTATATCATTCCTATTAGTTGCTTTGGCGAAAGGGTCAAATGAAAAAAGTCAGGGCATTCTTTTTTATGTCGACATTTTATTTTCTATCAATACAATTCGCTCCAGCCCGAGACATGGCAGAATGGGATGTGAGCTGGCCTGCGTGGGGGCTCGGCTTTGGCCTTCATGGTGGTTGGGTCCGGAGGGAGGTGAGCAGTGCCCTTGACTGATGCACTGTCCGTCGCTGCTGGACTAGGGCTGGGACTGGGCCCCAGAGCCAGGGTCTCCAGCGCTGGCAAGGGGGAGCTGCTGGGTCCTTCCTTTCGCTGGGCCTTCTCCTTGGATCCATTGGCCCCTGTAGGTACTCCTGTCCGGCCTTCCTGCTTTCCCCAAAGTCCTCAAAAAGTGTTTGGGCTCTAAAAGATAAAAACAAAACAGCAAAAGTAGAATGAGTAAATGTTTGAGTACACATCTAGAAGTTTCGATGACTTCAAGTATAGTAAACTGTAGTCAATTTCCTCGTAATAAAGTGTAAGTCATCAGAATAAAATGAGCAAAACAGATGTATCTTAAAATGCAAACTAAAACATTATAAGAAAATGGTAAGGACAAATTACAGTAATTTGTGACTTTGCATGTGAGTAAAATCCTGAATAATCGAGAAAGAAAGATGATCAAAATCTTTTCAGAGATTCTTGCAGCAAAAAAAAATCTCATGTGACCTGGTAAGAGTTGTTGCAGGGCTCGTTGTGGCCAGACCCAAGAGGCCCTGCAGCACCTGTCATGGGGTACTCGTGCTCTGTGTCACGTAGTAGCTGCTCAATAATTCCTCCTGGAGGGGATTGCTGATGGAGTCCTTGCTTTTCCCTGGAAACAGTGGATTGTCAAGCTCCAGACAGAGGAAACTTAATTTGATTTTGTCCCCTGAGTCAGTACTGATTAAGGCTATCATAAAGTAAATTGGCTGAGTTGGGGCCCATTTCAGGAGGAGCTGGAGTTGCTCTGCAGCCCAGCCTGGTTCTGAGGGCCCCAGGCGGTGGAGTCTGCAGCAATGGAGGAGGGGAGATGGGCACTCTGTATTAACCCAGCTGCAGGCGAGAGGGTTTGGGGGGGATATGTGAGCCTCCAGGGTTGCAACTCTGCCTTGCCCTTTGCTCAGACCAACACGTCTGAGTTGCCATGCATTAGAAGAGTGGGTGCCATGGTTCCCAGCAGACATGTGGCTCAGGACTTGGCCAGATATGCCTGGGTACCCCATGTACCTGGCCTATGCCAGTACCCCATGTGTGAGCTGTGTGACCCTGCATGGGGATCTCCCATCTCTGAGTCTCTTCATCTCTGTAGTTACTGTGAGGAATTCAATGTGTGCTAAATGCCCAGAAGCGTGTCCAGCACACCTTTTATGATAGGGCATGTCGGTGCACGTGGCACTGCACAGCTGGTTTCCCATCTCCTCTGCTGGGGGACGGGGCTGAGTCAGTTACCTTTGCCAACATGTTTCCAGCACTCAGCAAAGAGTGTGGCACAGAGTAACCTCTCAGAGGTGGTTTGCTGAATGAGCACACCAACCCTTCGCTCATGTGACCCCCAAATCCCAGCTCAGGATGGAAAAGGCAAATTGGGAGCGGGGCCAGAGCTAGGAGAGGTACAGGATGGAGAGGAGTTGCTGGGAAGGGAGGCCGAGGTAAGGCCGGGCCGGTGAAAATGGGAACATGTTACTCAACCTCTGCCATGCTGGGGCCTGGGGAAAAGGATGCCTGCAGCTTTATGGAGGATGGGAGGGAGCTGGCTGTAGTTGTGTGAGGGCCCTTGGGACTGTAAAGCTGGAGAAACCTGAGGAGGGTTGTCAAAGGTGTGTTGGCCTGCTGCCATTAGATTACTTTGGTTGCAAGTAATGGAAAACCAAACTCAAGTTGACTTAAACAATTAAGGCAAGTTATTGGTTCCTGTAAAGGCTGAAAAGTCCCAAAGTGGATCTAACTTCAGTTTAGCTAGATCCAAGGACACACAGCAGTGGCACCAAGGACCCACTTTCTTTCCATCTTGTTGTTCAACCTCTTATAAAGTCAGCCAGGGCATTTGCATGTTGTCCCAACATTTGTCACTTGCAAATGGCTCTCTCTACTGCACAGGACATCATAGGAAAATCCCAGAGCAAGAGGGATGGGACTGAGTCGTGGTGCTGAGACTCTGGGGAGGGACAGGCTACTTCTTTGTGATTACTCAAAAGGCGAGGAGGGGTGATGAAATAAGCCATTTCTAAACTGTGCTTCCCAGACCTCAGGGTCATCCCAGAGGAAGGGGCTGAAGGGAAAGGGAAGGAGATGGGCGAGCTTCCAATTCACTCAGAAGGGCTCCTCTTTTATCCACCTTCCATGAAGGAGTTCAGACACAGAAAGGCTCAGGTGTAAGCCTGAAACTCACCAAACCAGCTGGTCCGAAGCACATTTTACTTTGAGTGCTCACTGTGTGCTCTGTTGAGTGTATTAATGGCTTCATAGCAACCCAGGAAGTGGATGCTATTACAACCCTCCCTTTACCTATGAGAAAGTGGAGGCCCAGTTAGCTAGTGGTAAAGCCCGAAAATCTGACTCCAAAGCCTGTGGGACAAACCCATCTCTCCACTGAGCCATCTTCTGTACACAGCCACCCTTTTAAACACAGATGCAGTAATGCACACAGTAGGTGTTCAGCAAGTGTTTCCTGACTGAATGACTGACTGCAGGTCTGCCTGGGTCCATGGCTCATGCTCTTTGTACTCTTCATTTCTCTCAAGTAGGACAATGTTTAGCATTCCTTCAAAGAACCCTGCTGTCATCTTTGGGAGTTAAGAAGTTCAGTTCTTCCCTGTTTTTGTAATTACAGGATGACCCCAGGTCCATTTTCCAGGAATTCTTTGAATTGAGAGGGATCAAACTATGAAGGAATGCTGATGAGCCTTAGAATTGGTTTCTGTCTGCGTCCCACTTCTTGCAAACCCCTAGTTATTAAACACTGTAATTCTTGCATCTATAGGAGCCCTTTCCCCAATTAGTAAATAGATATGCCTGACTGCAGTCACTTGACTTGGCTGACTCATTCATTCCTTTACTCATTTATTCACTCATTCCTTCACTCACTCATTCACTCATTCCCTCACTCATTCATTCCTTCACTCATTCATTCATTCATTTACCCATTCACATATTCACTTGTTCATTCACTCACTCATTCACTCATTTATTCACTCATTCCCTCACTCATTCACTCACTCATTCACTCATTCCTTCACTCATTCACTCATTCATTCCTTCACTCATTCACCCACTCATTCATTTATTCCTTCACTCATTCATTCTCCCATTCACTTATTCACACATTCACTTATTCACACATTCACTAAGTCATTCATTAATTCACCCATTCCCTAATTTATTCACTCATTCACTAATTTGTTCACTCATTCATTCACTCACTCATTCACTCATTCATTCACTCATTCATTCCTTCACTCATTCATTCATTCACCCATTCACTTATTCACTCATTCACTCATTCATTCATTCACTCACTCATTCACTCATTCACTCACTCATTCACTCATTCATTCCTTCACACACTCATTCATTCACCCACTTCTTCATTCATTTGCCCACTCATTCATTCACTCATTCATTCACTCATTGATTCCTTCATTCATTCACCCACTCATTCGTTCATTCGCCCATTTATTCAGTCACTCATTCACTCATTCATTCCTTCACACATTCATTCATTCGCCCACTCATTCATTCATTCGCCCACTCATTCATTCATTCACCCACTCATTTATTCATTCCTTCACTCATTCATTCCCCCATTCACTTATTCATTCATTCACTAAGTCATTCATTCATTCACTAAGTCATTCATTCACTAAGTCATTCATTCATTCACCCATTCACTAATTTATTCCCTCATTCACTAATTTATTCCCTCATTCAGTCACTCACTGACTCATTCATTCAATCACTCATTCACACAGACATTCATTCATTCACTCACTCAATATATTCATTCTCTCACTCAGGCATTCATTCACTCAGTCACTCATTCATTCACCCCCTCATGTATTCAGATATTTTATAGAGCAGCTCCACATGTTCATTACAGTTGTGGGCACTGTAGAACATGATGTTGAACAAGGTAGGTCCCTGTTGTCATAGAACTAACTGCCCACAGGGGGCACTGGACCTGCAGACAAATAAGCAATGCTAACGGTGGCACCAGAAGAGGGTGAGGGGTGCCCTGGCAGTAGTTCCAGCAGGACCTGCCTTTCTGGGCATCACAGGAAGAGATCGCCCTGTGGAGGAAAGGAGTTACCGAGGAAAGGAGTTACCAAGGCAAGGGGAGTGAGGTTGGAGGGAATGGAGAGAAGTGTTCATGTTCCAGGAAGAGGGTACAACAGGGGCAAAGGGCAGCTGGACGTGGGTTCCAGAAATGGAAAGCAGCAGTGAAGTGGGAACACGGGAGGGAGCCAAGGGAGCGCAGGATCCTTGCCATAGTGTCAGTGCTGCGGTATCGCGAGCCATCTCCAATTGCTTCTCTCATGCTTTGACGTGTAAGTCTTGCATTCCTGAGAGCTGCAAGCCCTACAGGAACTGAAGGTAGGTCATCCCCCTCAGGAATGCTGCAAAGAGCAGGAGCATGGCCCTGGGGAAAGGAGGCTCCCACAGGACCCACTTGGGTACCAGTCGGGGGACCCAGGCCCCCATCATGTCCCTGCAGCCCCACAGACCTGTCCCTCTGGAAAAGCAATGGTTTGGCAAAGTGTCAACAGCATAGCCCAGGAAGATTCTGGAGATACCTAAAGTAAAGCAGCCTGAGTGTAGGGGAGCACCTGTTTCTCAAAGCCAGGGGTGCCAAATGTTATGGTGGAAGCATCTGGAAGCTGTGGATTGAGGCACAAGAGCAAAAATGAGATGAACTCAGTGCAGTCCAGACTCTCCTGTCCCCTGCCCACAACCCCCAGGGCGCTCAGTGGAGACGGACCCCGCAGGTCCTTGAAAAGCAAGGAGTGGCTCAATAAGTAGGTTGATTTGCATTTAATAGGGGCACAAATTGCAACAACAACTAACCGTGGTGACAAGCAATTATATTCGGCTGGAATTAAAAATGAAAGTAAAAGAAGGAACACATAAGAAATTCAGCCATTTCCTTCTTGGTCATGGGGATAGAGGGAGGATGACAGACAGAGCTCTGGCTCACAAGAACTCACACTTGGTTGAATTCAAGGCTGTCACCGTCCTGAAATTCTTAGCGATGTTGAACAACGGGGCCAACACATGATGCGGCTGGGCCCAAATACAGAATCTGGCTGCCATATCTGGTTTGTGCCTCCATGAAATTGTCCTTCCCTCTGTCATACAAATGTATTCCATCCTATTTCTCAGATGATTTTGTGGCAGCATTTTCTTTTCTTTCTTATTTACCCAGCCTTTTAAAGTACAGTATAGCATGTGATCAGCAAAGTTTACAAATTGTATGAGATGACTTTTTAACATATGGTCCAACTCTTGTAAAAGTATTAAAACTTCCATCCCCCACAGAAGGTTCCTGGCACATATTTGGAGTCACCTGGCCAGGAATCCACCAACCTGATCACTATCACCATGGGTACATTTTGTGGCACTATTTCACCTCAGAAAGATTTTCTTTACTTTTTTTCTTTTTTTTTCTTTTTCTTTTTTTTTTTTTTTTTTTGGAGACTGAGTCTCACTCTGTCTCCAGGCTGGAGTGCAGTGGCGTGATCTCAGCTCACTGCAACCTCCGCCTCCTGGATTCAAATGATTCTCCTGCCTCAGCTTCCCGAGTAGCTGGGATTACAAGTGCCTGCCACCACGCCCAGCTAATTTTTTGTATTTTTAGTAGAGATGGGGTTTCGCCATGTTGGCCAGGCTGGTCTCGAACTTGTGATCTGCCTGCCTTGGCCTCCCAAAGCACTGAGATTACAGGCATGAGCCACCGTGCCTGGTCAAAGATTTTCTTATCTTTTTTTTTTTTGGCAGATTCACTCTTGTAGCCCAGGCTGGAGTGCAGTGGCATGATCTCAGCTCACTGCAGCCTTTGCCTCCCAGGTTCAAGTGATTCTCCTGCCTTAGCCTCCTGAGTAGCTGGGACTATAGGTGCCCGCCACCACACCTGACTAATTTTTGTAGTTTTAGTAAAGACGGGATTTCACCATGTTGGCCAGGCTGGTCTCAAACTCCCGACCTCAGGTGATCCACCTGTCTCGCCCTCCCAAAGTGCTGGGATTATGGCATGAGCCACTGTGCCCGGCCAAGATTGTTTTATATAATTTCCCAACTACTCTTGTGGGTTATTCAGGCCCCTGGGGAATCCAGGAAATCCTAAGGGGAGAAATAAAACATAGAACTTCAAGTAACTCTCACTATGGCAAAAGCACCTAAAGTTGAAAGATGTTCTAAGTCTTTCAAATAATGTAAGACATAATTCCATTTTGGAGGTGCATTTCTGCAATGAGATTCTTGGGTCTTTTAGGCGGTGCTTTCAGGGATCTGGAATCATATATTTTGAGATGATAGATTATCTTAAATTATCTTAATTGTTTCATTAACATGAACTTGATATAAAGTAGCCTCTTGAAGTGCATTGTAAGGAGGGAACAGAGATTAATAACCTAATCAAGCATTTGGAAACAACTGACATGCCTCATGGAGAGAGTACTCTAAAAATTTCATTTAAAAATGTAATTATATTGATTGGAAAGATGGATTTCTTTGTTTCAGAGAGCAGATCTTATAGTTTGAGAGCATTTAGCTGAATTGATAGAATTATATTTAAAATGCTATCTTCTTAATTGCATCAAAATGTAATTTTCAGGCTTTTACTGCAGAAAGAGTTGGGTTTCTGGAGCCTTCTGCCCTTTTAATGTTGATTTCAGGTGACCGCTGGTGTTCCTGGGAACAAGAAACATAAAAACAAAAGGATTTATATTGATGGTATTTTAGTTCAGAGCCAACCTTGCGGTAGGGAAGGTGGCTGTGGCCTTTGTAGGTGGCGGTGCAGGTGTGAGGGGATAAGGAGGGGGCGCTCTGCCAAAGCTCTTTAAGGAATGCACCCCAACTCTGGGTCCTCGGTTACCTCAGCCTTCCTCCCTGGATGCTGCCTTTTCTTTCTGGAGTAAGACCTTGGCATATTTTTAAAAATCTTCTTGGCAGTGTCGGATTTTCGTTATTTGAGGGAGGTTGCATTTTTCGAAACAAGTCATTTGGAGCTAAGACTAGGTCATGATACGCAGGGAAATATCACTCTGAGATAATATTCCGGACAATGAGTCAAGTCCCCAAAGCCAAGGCTGATCTTCTCACATGGCTTCAAAAGCCCCCGGACTTTCGTCCTGAGGGTCCCCTTCCTCCGGGCCATGCATGCATGAAGATGTTCAAGCACCTTTTTGCAAATAGCTGCATAAACAAACAAGGAAACAAGCTAGAAAACCACCTAAATGCCTCGGATTGGGCCTTGCGGAGGCTCCTGCCACCTGTGCCCCACAAGAGATTTTCACTATAAAGACACTGAGAGATATGAAAACATTTCTGAGAGAATGTCGGGTTGGGGGATCCCAAGAATCAAACTGTAAGTACACACGACAGCTGCAAAAATAAAAAGAGCCGCTGTGTCAGGGTGTTGGGATTGGGGGACTTTTCCTCTTGTTTTCACCTAAAACTGTGTCTTAATGAAAACCAAAATCCAAAGAACAAAGAGAAGCATGTAAAAAGTTCTATAAAAAGCAGGCTCCTGTGCAATGTATTTCTGAAGGAGAAATGACAAAGTTTGGGCCGGTGATGCTGTCTTTAGATGCTGTCTCAGAATATATCATAATCTCTTAAGGTAACCTTGGCTGGAGAAGACACTGTGTGTTTGGAAGCGTATATTTCCTTACATTACTTACTAATAGTAATAAATAGCATTTGTGGAGTTTACAGAAAATATTCCTGCAAAATAACTCACCCCATCCAGTGCAACCCAGAGAGGCTATTGCTCCTATCTCTACATGACAGGGGGGGATAAGGGATGCTGGGAATGCCCTAGATGATGTTACTGAGGGTTCACAGCAACAGGATGGGACCCCAAGTAAGTAGCCTGTCTCCCCATCTGAGGCCTCATTCAGGGGGAAAAGGACTTGAGAAGATACCAGTCTGTTCTTTTTTTTTTTTGAGACGGAGTCTCGCTCTGTCGCCCAGGCTGGAGTACAATGGCACAATCTCGGCTCACTGCAACCTTCGCCTCCCGGGTTCAAGCGATTCTCCTGCCTCAGCCTCCCGAATAGCTGGGACTACAGGCACGCGCCACCATGCCCAGCTAATTTTTGTATTTTTAGTAGAGACGGGGTTTCACCATGTTGGCCAGGATGGTCTTGATCTCATGACCTCGTGATCCGCCCGCCTCGGCCTCCCAAAGTGCTGGAATTACAGGCGTGAGCCACCAGATACCAGTCTGTTCTATCCTCTGACACAGGGAGGCTCTCTCGTCTACACTCCCTCCCCATAGGTTTCCCAATTTTCTTCAAAATTGGTTTCACTCAATCCCCATGGCATCCCTCAAAATGCCTGCTGACTATTTGACCGGACTACCCCTTGCAGGTAGGAGACGAAATCCCAATTTGAAGTCAGGAGATCACAAACTCAAATTCCTACAGGAGTCAGAGCTAGGGATGACAGTCCCTGTTCTCATATTAAATACATAGGAATCCTCTTTACTCTCTCATAGAAAGGTCTATTCCCTAATTTTTTACTCAAAACATGAAACTCTTTTGATTTATCTGTTCCCATTATTTACAAAGCCTGAGATAAAGAGAGATATTCATCTAATTTAAGAAAAGCACCATGCAACCAACTGATAATTGGCAAGAAAAAATAGACTCAGGGAAACAATAGAGAATGGTGGGGATTGTGGCAAAATTGGAGTGTTCACATTTTATCCAAAGGGAGCTCAGTTACAACTGATAGCTGCCATGTGAAAAAGAAGACCCTATGTTGTTATGTTTTCCTATTTTCAAGAAGAAGCTGGAGACCCAAATATGAGAAATTTCCCAATTTTGAAGTATATTGAAAGAGAGAGTCTCATTTTGAAGAATTTCAAGAAATTATATCAGTTAAGTGTCTTGGTTTGGGTTTCCCCAGAAACAGACCATGAGACAAGGACTCAAAGACAAATGGTCTATTTGGGAGACAGTCTCAGGAAATACCCCGGGAGAGTGGGAAGGGAGAGTGGGGGAGGAGAAGAAGAACAGATATGCTCTCGAACAGTAACTTCTGGAAGCAGCAAAGGTTCAGATTGGTCAGAGATGGTATAGAACAGTGCTTTCTAAACGGTCTATGGTGAAAGATTTGTTTCTGTTGCCAAGCCATGGAGGGTTGATATTTTTGTAAAATAAGAAATGGGAACAGGCCGGGCGTGGTGGCTCACACCTGTAATCCCAGCACTTTGGGAGGCCAAGGCGGGAGGATCACAAGGTCAGGAGTTTGAGACCAGCCTGGCCAATATGGTGAAATCCCGTCTCTGCTAAAATACAAAAATTAGCCGAGTGTGGTGGCAGGTGCCTGTGGTGCCAGCTACTTGGGAGGCTGAGGCAGGAGAATTGCTTGAACCCGGGAGGCGGAGGTTGCAGTGAGCCGAGACCATGCCACTCCACTCTAGCCTGGGTGACAGAGCGAGATTCTGTCCCCCGCCCCCCGCCAAAAAAAAAAAAAGGAACAAAGCCATAGAAAATATAAGCCCCATTTAAAAATTATTAATTTGCTTCAACAGTTGTAAATTAATGTTCCAAACTGCTGTAAAAATTTCTAAATGCTTGTGCTCAATTTCAGTACTTAGCCCATCACAGGCTGGTAATAAACAGCTGAGAAAACCAGCCCACACTGATGCGGACCCATGCTTGGAGTACTGGGACGGGTGCAGATAGCTCATGACTATCCCATCTGAGGGTGGAGGAACCTGGGATATTTATCCACCCCGTCCTGCTTGCACACGATTAGGGGCTGTTTCCAGGGGCAATTCCATGTGTGCTAGGTAGGCCGGGGGTTCCTGCAGCCAAACAGCCCCGCAGTTGAGAGTTGCAAGGAATGCTGGAAGCAGCCTTTCGGGGTAGAGGTGTGAGTGCTAAGGGAATGTGGACGGGGCGGCAACAGCAACTGCTAACTGAAAGTCTTGATTCGTCTCAGCTCCATCGCCATGGTTCTCAAAGTGTGGCACCTGGGCTGGTAGTGCCAGCATCACCTGGGAACTTGTTAGAAACGCAAATTCACGGGCCCCACTCCCGACCTACCAAAGCAGAACCTGTGAGGGTGGAAGCCCAACCACGTGGATTTTGACAAGCCTCCCAGAGAATTCTAATATATGCTCAAGTTTGAGAACCACAGCTTGATTGCATTTTAAAGCAATTAGGCCAAGGAGAAATATCCTTGTTCTTACATAAAACCAAGATGACCTTAACTAGCATTGGCTCCTTTCTTTCAACAGGCTCAAAGTGAACTCATTTTCATAAGAATTGCATTGTTTAAATAAATATGAAGTTTAAACTGTATATATCCTGTCCCATGCCAATAAGTCCAATGCATACAAATCACTTTAAAATCCACCCATGGAGATCTGTACTCAGCGATGTTGCTAGAATCACTCCTCTGTTAGATATCAATAGTGGCAGATGATAAACTCTCTTCTGCAATGCGACACCTTCTTTACTAATAGACCATTAAGCTGTCTGAATCAGAGTTTCACTGATTAAACAGGAAATGCCATCTGTAGAGTCTGGTATCCTTCCAGGGTCTGCAAAGGATGGGACCCAGATAAAAAATAAAAAGCCTTTCCTTTGCTCAACTTTTAAAACAATTATTCTTATTTTTCAAGGCGTATTCATATAAACAAAGAGAGCCTGGTCATAACCTATGAAATAGGCCAAATAATAGTAGGGATGTCAGTATTCTGGGGACAAGGAAACAGCAGCAGGATGAGGAGGGACTTGCCGGGTGCATGTGTTTGCTGAGGGTGGGGTCCCACCTCCCCACCTCTCCACCTCCTTCCCCACCCCTTCCCCACCCCTTCCCCACCTGGTGCTGTTTATTTCCTTTAACAAGAACCAGAACTTGGATGGTTCTGCTCAAACATAGCAGCTCTGACACCCCCAGAAAGGCTGGGAAACATGGAGGTTCTGTTTAGCTTTCTGTCCCTGCTATTGTGAAATAGCCCCTCGTGAATGAAATTCTGCGCACAGCGTCACCACCCAGCGGAGCGTCACCTGCTCTAGGCCTCACCTCCCAGGTGGTCAGGGTTTGTTGATACCTTGGTGTCGCCAATGAGTCTGATGAAGACAGAAGATTTTCATTAAGTAGATAATTGCTCCTGAGAATAGAAATGCAAACGGAAGCACAACAAATGTGCTTTGCTATTTGTAGACATTTGTCAAGCTTAAGTGAATGGGCCACATTAATTTGAAGGTTTAATTTCTTGGCATTTGTGGCTGTCTCTGTTAAAGTGGTTCTCATCTGGGGTGATTTTGGCCTCCCCCCGCCCCCCACTGTGGGTACATTGGAAAATGTCTGGGGACGTTTTTGGTTGTCACAAGCAGGGGGTGGAGAGGTTGCTGATATTGAGTGGATGGGGATCAGGGATGCTGCTATACATCCTGCAATGCACAGACCTTCACCACAGAGAATGAGCTGACCCAGGCTAAGAAATGCTGCTCACATGTATACATATGTAACAAACCTGCATATTGTGCACATGTACCCTAAAACTTAAAGTATAATAATTTAAAAAAAGACAGAAATTCTGCTCTATGGCTTTAAGCCAGTACAATTTTTCACAATCAATCATAATAAACCAAACACACTAGAAAAATAGAAGAAGTTAGGGGAGGGATTTTTAGCATTAAAAGTACAGATTTGCTATAAGTGAAGCTGGATGTCTTGGTTTTGTCCCTCTTTGCCTTAGGAAGGGTTATGCCCACTGAGAGTTCATTAGTTAGTATTTTTTGGGTCTATTTTAGGCAACCAACCAACCAATTTATTTTTTTAATGAAAGTTTAAACCCTCACCTTGGGCGAACTGTATCGAAATATGGATTAGGTGTGCACAGGCTTTTCCTGCTTTGGCCAGCCACTGGCCTGAAGAAGATGCTAACCTTTCTCACTTGAAGAGTTCAGCTGCCTTTGATGGATTTTTATTGAGTGTCTACTCTGTTAGCCACCACAGAGTTACTGTTAGGTTGGGGGGAACTGGGAGAGAAGAGGTTCAGGCCAAGTAAAAAGTAGAATGTCAGAAGGAGACCAGCGAGGAGCTAATAGGGGTGAGACTCAGAGGAGCTGAGGAGGGAGAGAAAGGGAGAGGCAGGGTCAGGAAGGTCTTCCATGAGCCCCAGCCCCCAAGAACACCAGGTTTCTACCAAGGCACAACTACTCCAAAGCCCTAGAGAAAATTCTCTGAGGTCACATGTGGTAGAAATTTCACTGGAATTCAGAAGTGGGTCTATTTGGTTTCCTTCTTTCTACTCCTTCATCCTTCTACCTGCTTTCCCAAACACTGGCACCAAGAAGAAAACAAAAGTCTCCGATGCACAAGCTCCCTAGAGCCCAGAAGCAGGTCTTCCAGTTTCTTAATTGGAGACATAAAGGCAATCATGCCTGCCTCCTTCCTCCTGTAGAAATGAATACATTTTGGTAAACTATTTGAAGATGCACAGGAAGACGCAATCATTCCCAGCTGAAATGGACCATTGCAGACTCATCTCATGAAACACATCTCATCTGCCCCCTCTCATAATCGGATTATTAGTGTGAAAATGGAGCCCAAGTGCCCGGTTAGGGATATACAATAATGTTAATAATATTTATGATGTCTAGAGGGCCTTCCTTTGGTCTGGTGGTTGGGAAAGGGGTTGGAATGGTTCTAACATAATCTTCACAACAGAAGCCTGGGTCCCACCAAGAGAAGATGCCCTGAGACAGACGCTGTCCTGAGAGTCCATGAAGGAAAGACGCTCCTTTCCAGTACTAGGCAGACCCAGTAACTCCTACTTCCAAGCATGTGACTGGGACAGCCCCATTTTCCAAGGAGCTGGTGTGATGGTTTTTGACCTGATAGTAGTGACTTGGTTCCAGTTGTTTCCTGAATGTTTTTACAGAAATAACCAATGTATTTCCGGTGCAGTGTTCTATCTTAGCTGACAAAACAAGAGGTGAGGCTCAGCCTGGAGTGATTCCATTAAACCGGATGGGCACAAGATACGGGCCAATCTGGTTATCGTCCTGGAAGAGATTTCATCTAGAGGCGGCTAAACAGGAAATTGGAATTTCTCTCCTCTCAAATGATTCATTATCGCTACAACATCTTAATAAAACAGACAAGGGGTCAGTAATTCGAGCTCGGTAATTAAATGGAAAAAGAACAGCTTAGTACAACGGTTGAGCACCGTAATAGATTCTGACATATAATGACATATAAATGAAGGGAAGGGGAGTGGGGATGACAAGGTAGAAGAGATATTAGACAGCTGGCCCTGAGCTTGTCATTTTCCAGTTGGTGCAGAACGGGGCTTTGTTCAGGTAAAATGGCTTTTGTTGGCCGGGGCCACTGTTGCGGCCTTTGACAGGCGGCCCAGGCAATTTCATTTATCCAGATTATAAGACAATTAAATGAAAATGAAATGTTTGTGTATTTCCATTTCTTTTAATACTGGCAAATGCAAAGTTTCCTAAGAAGCTTGCCTGGAAAAAGAAATTCATCTCGGCTTTCAAAGTGGGTGGAGTGGAGAAGTAAAATTCCTCCTGTGATTTTGGGGGCTATACGAGGAAGAAGGAATTTCACAGGAAAATGGAAAGAAAGAAGAAAAAAAAAAACACCTCCAGCTGTCATCTTCACTGTGCTTATCTCTTGCCTAATTATAAGATTGAGAGGCCATTGCCCCAGGCAGTGCAGGGCTTGGTTTAAGAAAGAGAGCTGTAAGGATGCTTGGTTTACCTAAACAATAGGCTTTGTCAAATACCTATGGAGCGGGTGAGCTGTCATTCCAGGAGCTGGTTTTCCAGCACTCTGAACTGTCTTGTGCCTTCCAGCAGCCCTGCTCTGTAATTAAACAGCCAACCTGGAGATTAGGGGCTCCCGTGAAGGGATTCATTGCAGGTACCCCACATGTCTGTAGCTAGAACCCAGTTTTATGGGCCTTCTGGTTGTCAAGTTTTGCTCTCATTTTCCCTTTCCTCTTCAGAGATAATCACACAAACAATTTCATTTGTCTTTCATGCAGAGAGAGAAATAGCAGGTTTAACAGTCCTGAACACCCATCTATGGTTATCTCAGTGTTCTTTATCTCTGAGTCAGGGCAATTTTCTACCTGTTGACATTCATGTCTTCCTGAATGCCCTGGCGACTCCTGTTCTCAGGGCCACCCAGCGCCACTGCCACGACTTCCAACAGATGGTTGTTTCTTCCTATACCTCTGTCCTGGCCCCAGCTGTCTAGCCAGGTCCTTTTTTCCTTCCAGGGTTGGAAAGTACTTCTGCCTGCAATTTTCCAAGCCTTGAGCATGTTAATCAGTTGCTCCAGATCTGCTGGTTGAATTTTAGGCCACCAGCACAGAGCACAATGGCTGGACTCAGGTGTCAGATGCCCAAAGAGGGGCAGGGGCTGCCAGAACCTGGCGTGGTACAGCACAGTGAAAATATCGAGTGCCAGTCAGGTCTCGCGGCCTAGGCACTTGCTTTACAACAAGCTAATTATTCTATCGGTTTCCTCTGCATGTGGCAAAGGACGGTGGAGCTGCAGGAAGCACTTTGATTCTTCTGTTCTATCAAGGTTCAAGTTGATGCACAGAAACCGGAAACCCACCAGGACTCTCTCCTTCTTAGACAGGGAAGGGATGAGAGTCTCGTAAATGGAGTCCTGGTCAAACTCTGGCTTACCATGGCCCACTGGGCCCCGAGACTCTCCAGGGTCACTGCCTGGTCTGGTCCGGGTGCATATTTTGGGCTGCCATGCCCGGCAGGTGGAGCCATCCCACATCAGCTCTGTGTTCTGTGTAAGAGCACTCTCAGTGGGGAATGTCAAGTGTTCCTTCGGCAGCTTCAGCCTCTCTGGTCCAGATATCCCATCTCAGGAGGCGGGTCGTGATGAGTACCAACCTTAAAAATCTAAAAGATTCAGGGATGAGGGTCCGCTTCATATCTCTGTGTGCTTCACCTATCTAGCCCCTGCAGAAAGGGACTGAGTCCTGCAGGATGACCGTAGACCACCATAAGCTCGCCCAGGTAGTATAGTATCCCTGACTCAGTTTCTGTGCCTGGGGCGTTACTCTTGCGAGAACAAACGAATTTGGCCTTCAGTACGTGGTCTGCAGTCACTGATGGAGCCAATGAGTTCTTTTCAATCCCAATCAGAAAAGAAGACCGGAAATAGTCCGCATTATCCTTAGATGGACAACAGTATGCCTTTACAGTTTTACCCATAAGTTTGCCAGTTAACCATCCTGCCCTCTGTCATAATAAAAATCTGGGCCATTAGGATATCCCTAGGATATCACCTTGATCTGTCATGCTGATGACATGATCTTGATCAGGCCAGAAAAGCAAAAGGTGGTGGCTGACATGCTGCGGCCCTTGGAAAGCCACACACGCACACGCTTCAGAGGGTTGGAGATAAACCTTATGAACATACAGGGGCCTGTTACATCCCTAAAATTTTACGGGTCCGGTGGTCAGAGGCATGCCAAAACATTATCATCAAAGTAAAAGACAGAGAACAGCATCTCTGTCTGCACCTAGTAAGAACCGACTCGGCCAGGCGCAGTAGTTCATGCCTGTAATCCCAGCACTTTGGGAGGCTGAGGTGGGAGGATCACCTGAGGTCAGGAGTTTGAGACCAGCCTGGCCAGCATGGGGAAACCCATCTCTACTAAAAATACAAAACTTATCCGGGCACGGTGGCAGGTGCCTGTAATCCCAGCTACTCAGCTGGCTGAGGCAGGAGAATCGCTTGAACCCGGGAGGCGGAGGTTGCAGTGAGCTGAGATCGTACCATTGCCCTCCAGCCTGGGCGACAGAGTGAAACTCCATCTCAAAAAGAAAAAAAAAAAAAAAAAAAGAACAGATTCCTGGTGTGCCTTGGTAGAGGTGGAATGCCCAACCATGGGACACCGTGTGACTAGGAACACCATGTGACTAGAGGTCAGAGGTCACGCCTGCCCATCCTGGGGTGTGTTCTGTCCTCACTGAGTCATGAGGTTGAGTGGGCCCAGCAATGGTCCATCATAAAACGGAGGTGGCACAGGATAAAGTGCAAGCAGGACCAGAGGCTACCAGCAAGCCTCATGAGCAGGTGGCTCAAAGCCCCTTGCCTCTGCCTCTGCTGTGCCACTCCCATTTTCTAATGAAAGTCCCCTAGATCCCCCTTTGAGGGAGGCCTTCCTGCCTGGCTGCCGGCAGGGCAGTCTGTAGAGAGCCTTGAGCTGACATTTCCTCCAGGGTCGGCCTCAGCTGTGGAGAGCTGCACCCCCTGGTCTCTCCTTTCTGGGAGCCAATGACATGAGGTGACTAGGCGAGGCCTGGCCATGTCAGACTGATGAGGACCACCCTGACCACCATGCGGTGTCTCATGCACTTCGCTGGATGCGCCAGGGTGTTGGGGGCCTGCATAGTTCACCTCTTCCCTTTGCCCAAGGCTGCCACCACCCTCCTCCTTTAACAAGTGCTGATCTTGGATCATCATCTCCCACTTCACATTCCTTTTCAGCATCTGCTTCTGGAAAACAACCTTCCCAGAGACCCAGCAATAGATCAGTGATGTAAATCTCCACAAATGTTCTCCTTGCTCAAATAACAGGTCTGTGTAGCTGAATCGTTTGGTGAGATGGTTTCATTTCCAGGCTGGTGATGGCTCTGCCATCTGCAATACTTGGGTTCCAAGGGTATCCTGCTCATTTCTCTGCCAGTCCATGCGGGTAGGGGTGGAGAATGTGAAAAGGAGACGCATCTGCTTCTTAAATGCTTTGGCCTCAAAGTGACATACTGCACAGGGCCACATTCACTGCACAGGGGGTGGGGCAGCCCTGGTTGGGTGCCACCTGCTGCCCACATGGTCTCCCCTTGGTCTCGTGTGGGTCCTGGCAGAAGCTGACATTGATGCTAGCAAGTGAATGTAAGCTGTATGTTTGGGAGACGATCCTAGGAAACACTAGGAGAGGATGGAGAATGACAGGGAGGGAGGGAGAAGACCCATCATAGGTGTGTTTTCAAGCAAGTTGCCACCTTGTACAAGCAGAGCTCACACCAGCATAACTCGGGGAGGAGGCAGGGTAGACCATGCCTGAAGTCAGCCCACCAGGAAGGAGGTAACCGCATCAGCCACCGACCCTCTGCTCGTGGTCACTTGAGGCTGACCCCAGCAGCATCAACTCTCTGGTCCTTTGGGTGTTCTCTGTGTGGAGAGTGGCAGTGACTCAGCCGGCAGCCCTCAGCCTGTGGGTGCAAGTGCAGGGAGGAAACCGCCGCATCAGCCTCGCACCCTTAGTACGGAAGGGAAGATAAATTTTGGTGGACAGTTAGCCCAATATTACCTACTTAATATTGTTCTTCGAAGGTACTCACTTAAAAATGGATTTACTTTTTGAAGTATTTGGGCTCCTTCCTTCCCTGCCTCCCTGCCTCCTTCTCTTCCTTCCTCCCTCCTTCCCTCCCTCCCTCCTTCCTTCCTTCCTTCCCCACCCCGTTCCTCCTTCCCTTTCTCCCCACTCCTTCCCTTCCCCTCCCCCCTCCCTCCCCTCCCTTCCCTCCCTCCTTCCTTCCTTCTTCCCTCCCTCCCTTCCTTCCTTTTTCCTTCCTTTCAAAGCACGATGTTCCAGGCACTGTGCCAACTACCCAGATTGTAGCAGTGCAGGAGGCTCAGGACCAGCCCTCAGAAATTCCTGTTTGATACAGAATGACAGAAGAGTTAGGTTGAAGCCAATGGTAAATTCCACAGAACTGAGGGGATACCCATGACCTTTCTGTGAATTTTTTAAATACACATTTTATTTGTAAACAAGGCATCTCCAAATACTGTTTTTTGTTGTTGTTGTCATTCAGGAAAAATGCACACATGCAAGTGGAAATGATCTCTGTGTTCATGTGCATCTGTGAATACGTGCCTGTGCCTGTGTGTGCCCGTGCATGTGTGTCTGTGGCGTGGTGACACTGTGGTCCTGGGGAGCCCTGCACATCAAAGGGCCACTGGAGGAGTGGTTCGCTTTGCCTTTGAAGAGCCTTTCTGCCTCTTGAATGCAAACACAGCCTATCCACCTTTCCTCCAACTTTAATAATAGTTTTGTGAAAGCCCCAGGGACTCTTTGCCTTGCCTAACCTTCAAACCAGATTTACAGTCAAGGAATGTTAGACATGAATTAATTACCCCACTAAATACAAGCAAGACACAAGTGCACATAAAGGGGAAGAGAGAGCTCCTTATCTTCTGTACAGAAAAGATGACCAGAAAATGCTGCTGCATGATTCCTCCTGCCGTCTCACCTCCAATGCATTGGGAAGCCACCTGCTCCGAGTCATTTTCTAAGGAGAATCCCTCCCTCCCCCGACTCCCCCTCAGCTCCAGATCCACAACCCTGCATCCAGGCATGGATCCCTCACTTTCAAGGAGGCAGAGGGGCAAAGCCCCTGTCTTTTCTATTCTGGGATGAGGTTTTAATTGCCTCTTGTTGCAGATGTGATTTTTCTGCTATTAGTTCTAGCTTCTGAGAAGGTAAATGCTTTGTGTTGTGTTACAGCTGCTGTGCATTTTGTCTTTTAAATTGACTTTCATTTGCCTCAGCTGTGATTTCACCAACTCCATCAGTGCCATCTCTGGAAACTTCTCAGGGAAATAATAAAAAAGTTCAAAACAGACAATGAAAAACCAAACAGCTCTTTATTGCCAATCTTCCTGTGAACTGGCATGACTTGGGATGCCTTGGGTATATAGGATTAAAAAAAAAAGAGAATGTTAATTGCTCCCTTTTCAATTTGACTTGAAACTTATATGATAGATAAAAGTATTTCACTTGAAACTTACATGATAGATAAAAACACTTTAAATACACACACACACACACACACACACACACAGAGAGAGAGAGAGAGAGAAATTGGTACCAAATCTTCTTCACATCAAACTGCACTTTCAAAGTTCTGCTTGTAAATAAATGCTAGAAAAGTAACTTCACAGCTGAGGGCAATGCTATGACAATTCTGTAGACTTGGCCCCTTTAGAATGAAAGTTTCAAGATGTGACAAAAAAAAAAAATGGTGATGGGTAGGGGAGAAAAAAAAGGCCCCTGGAGCCACAGTTTATTCAATATATTGAATCCAGATTTCATAAACCACAAAAATGTCACCCCAGAGAGCCTATGCAGAAATGTGTTTTCTTCAGAACTTCTAAAGTGGAAACTGAAATATACAATGAAGACAATTAGATGAAATTTGGAAAATGTCAAACCTAGGAGACCTAGGACAGCTTTAGTCTGGGACAGCTCAGAAGGGGATTCATGCCTGTATACATGGGTTGGAGCGGGGTGGTGCTCCTAAATGAAGGACTGCAACTGCCCGGAATGACAGGATCCAGAAGTATTTGAATCAATTAAGTCGGGGAGAGCAGAACTTTTTTGAAATTCTGCAACGTTGCTTTGTAGGTTTTTAAAAAATCAAATCTTGATAATTCCATGTCCAGGTGACCCTGACTGTGCTAGGAGGCTTTGCCTTCCAATTCCCCGTGCCAAGGTCAGTCTTGTGGGATGTTTGCAGCCACAAGGGAGGGAATAGCGGTTTGTAAAGTTTGGCCTGGACACAAATCAGGAGGGAGACCCTCCATGGGCATGCATTTGGAAATTCAGGCTGACCCAACCTAGTTGGGGGTGGGCGAGCCCAGGGCAGAAGAGAATGGGTGGTGTGGGGAAAGGCCCAGGGGTCAGCGGCCTGGCTCCAGACCATGTCTTCCTTCCTCTCTCACTATGGTTCCTTCAACTTCTTGGAGTCTATTTATTTGCTTTCACTATAAATGGGGAAACGATGGCCGCTTTTCCAGCTTGTGGTGAGGTTTACAGAGCAAGCCTGTGCAGTGAGCTTTTTAAGAAATTGGTTTGCTTGGTGATTACTGTGGCCCTTTGAATAACCCCTCATTCTCCAACACCTAGAATCACTTGTCTCTTGTGTATTGACCAGGTCACTTCTAGAAGGCAGCGTTTTCATGAGCCACCCTAAGCATTGCTGAGGTTGACGGGGGGCATGGCTGTTGATTCCCGTGCTGAGCACCACACAGGGAGTAACTTAGGGAATCCTCACTGCAAAACAGGGGGCGTGCTGTCTTTAAGTTTTGAGTGAAGAAACTAAGTCACAAAGAAGTTGGAAGACCACACTTCGAGGAAGGGGTCTGTCTCCATTGTGCACCATGATGCCCGACTCTGTGGTCCCCACAGTAGCTGCCAGCCCTAGGAGCTACTTACACGTAAATGAACTAACATTTAATTTAAAATTCCATTCCTTCATCACAACAGCCACATTTCAAGTGCTCAAAAGCCACACAAAGCCCATGGCTCCCATACTGGTTAGCGCTGATGTGGACCATCTCCATCACTGTGGAAAGTTCCACGGAACTGCACGAGTCCTTCCATTTAAATACCAACCCAGGGACAGAGGGCTTATAAAACAGGGTAAATTTGGTAGTGATTATTCACATGTGAAAAAGGAATTGTAGACTCCCAAAAGGAGTTGCCCAAATGACTTCTGTTAACCAGAGGATTGAAAAGTCTATTTCCAGATCATTAACTGCTTGACAGAAGAGGCTGTTCAGGGAGAGGGGAGAGAATTGGTGATGAGGCTCTGGAGAACATCTTCGAATATTGGGAGATGCTTTTTCATGACAAGGGTCCAAAATGCAGATGGAGCAGAGTCCTCCTCTGAAGGGGACACCCTCAGGCCAGCAGGTTCCAGGTCACCTCCTCAGCATTTTCCTCCGACTGGATTTCAGCTGCAAAAATGGGATGCCCAGCTTCACAGAGCAGGTCAATAGTGAGTCTGGAATGTTCCATCTGTAGACTCCCACCTCTCTCCCCACTTGGCTTCTGGTCCTGGCTTGACCACCAACTTGCTGTGTGACCTTGAGCCTTTGACTTTCTATGCCTCCACCTCCCTATCTGTAGATGAGAAGGCTGGGTAGCCCTGCAGCACCCTACACATCCCCTTCCATGCCTTTTCTCGGTCACTCATTATTTGTGTGAGGTGAGGGCAGAGCTCAGAGAATGAACAAGACAGCATGACCCACTCATCCCACGCTGTTGACAACATGACCCACTCATTCAATGCTGTTGAGATGCCTACCTGTCCTCCAAGTTCTCCAAGCTGGCCAAGTGTGAGGTGCTTGTGGGTGAATGATAACCTGGGTGAGCCACTGAGTTCGCCTTAGGGTTCAGTGTCCCTGGGAGTAGAGTAGGAGCCAGGGATTCTTGTTTAAGAAGAAATGCTCTCAGGAGCCACCTGTAGGGGAATGAAAGAGAGGGCTGGAAAAAGAGCCAATCAAAGAGGTGGGTTCAGGAGGATCCACTCAGCCCCACCCCATAGCAAAGTCTGGAGCCTGGGTTGCTCCTCAAAGTCTCTCCACTCCTGAGTCCCAGAGGCGAGAGACCTAGGCTGGTAGACTCCCCCTTTCAGGCAATCACTGACTCTGCTCATTCATTCATTCCAGATCTCAATATTCCCCACCCCTGTAGAGGAGGAGATACAGCTTCTCAGGCACCCCCAGGCGAGGTGGCTTCCACTGGCCAATAGCAGTCTTCCAAAGATTGGTGCCTGTGTGAGCCATGAGTTGTTGTGGGGAGGGAGCGAGTGTATCAGGCACATAATGGGGCTTTGGGCAGACACCCACAGCTTCCCCTACACAGTTCTAGCATCTTTGTTTTCACAATTCTTCTATTGTTGAAAGGCAAGGAGGGGGCATTTGATTTCTGTTTGAACTTCTCTCAGTCCAGGTTCTTGCTTTTGCTTTGCCTTTTTTCAAGTAGAGGTACATTTTCATTCCTTCCACTGTTTATTGCGGTCCCTCAAATAGCAGTTATATCTCCTCCCCGGGAAGAAATGAAACCATCTGGTTTTGTCCCCAGCTAGCTGTGCCATGATAAATGACAGCTCAAAGGTTTCAGCCAGCACAGAGCACAGTGGAAAGTCGCCTCATTAACAAAGTGTATCATTGCATGTTCTGGAACAATCCATCTCAAAGGGGCCTGCATTAATTAGGAATATTTTCATTCAGCATGAGGCCGTGGTAGAACATTTGGCCGAATGGAAACAGGAAAGACATACCCAATTGCCCAGTTCACCAACATTCTTTGCAAAGCCTTGGTATTTAAATGTCTCTAAATAGACATTGCATTTGGCTTGATGCAACCTCCCCATTTAAGATTCCCATTTAAAACTTTTGCCTTATACATGCGATACTTTTCTCATTAGTCAAAGTGTTTCCTTCTAACAAGGTAAAGTGGTCGGGGAGGTTGAAAAGAATTCTTTTCTTGCCAGACCAGAAAGAAAGGAAATGTTTTGAAAGACTTACTGTTTTTTGTTTTGTTTTGTTTTGTTTTGTTTTTGAGACAGAGTCTTGCTCTGTCACCAGGCTGGAGTTCGGTGGTGCAATCTCGGCTCACTGCAACCTCCACCTCCTGGGTTCAAGTGATTCTCCTGCCTCAGACTCCCGAGTAGCTGGGACTACAGGCACGCATCACCACGCCCAGCTATTGAAAGACTTACTCTTACCTTTTATGATACACTAGGCTTGTGTCTGTGTCTCAACAGCTGAGAGAAGCCTCTGGCTTCAGCTTATGCATCTTCAAAGCCTCAGATGTCTCAATGCCCTGGAAGTAGCCAAATTAAATCTGACAATGATTAGGAGAGTAAGAATGTTACAGTACATGCTCTTCCTTGTAAAAGGCCGGAATTAGGTCTGGGTTGCCCCTGGCTTCCCGTTTGTAGCACAGATAGATTGGAAGTGGTGTTGGAAACAGCTCAGTAGGTAGACCATGAGTTGGGAGTTCGGATGGACCTGAATTCAAAATCCCAGTGCTGCCACTTATTGGCTGTGGATTTTGGATAATTCATTTAAACTCTAAGCCTCAATTTCCTCCTCTGTAAAATGGGAAAAATAATATAAATCTTATAGCATTGCTATGACAATTAAGTGTGCAGAGTAAATGCCTAATACACATTAGCTATCATTATTGTTAATGACAATATACTGGCCTAAGGTTCCCATAGGGCTCAAAGGCAAAGTCCTTGAAGAAGGGTCCTCCTTCCTGGAGGGAGTTTATTTCACATGTATTTTCTGGAGCTTTCTTATCAGAGGGTATTGACATTTCAGTTTCTGGTCTTCACCTCAGAGATGAGAGTGTGGGTGGGAAGACCCCTCTTGGGAGCTGGGCTTGTCTTGACTCCTACTTGGGGGAATTTCATACTAAGTAAGAGAGGTCAGCTTTCTTTATGGAAACTCAGCCTTCTCCCTGGACTGGGCAGCTCAGAACAACACAGGCTGCAAGAGAGCTTTTGTGTCTTTCTCCGGAAGGCAACAAGGCTAAGAATGTAAGAGTGTAGGTCAGTTGGTGACCTCAGAGCTCAGAATTCTAGTGGACTCTGATGGTCCTGCTGATAAGATATAATGACTGTTAAAAAAAAAAATTCTAGAGATAAGGGTTAAAGAAGATTCCCATGCCAATCACTTTCCCTCCCAATTACGGAAGAGAAAGACGTAGAATATAATATCATAAGATTTAGAAGATGATAAAATAACCTTGCCTTTTCTCCTCCTTGGGTGAAATTTCTTCCATTTTTGGACCCATTTCTACTTCGCTTACCAGCTCACATATGTCTGCATGAGTTTAATTAGGATGAAACATCCATGATTCAGCACACTCTTTGGCAAATGAGGGAAATAAGCACAGAAATAAAGACAGGAAACTACACTTGCATGCAAGTCTTGATCACCTGGGATTCATGGCAAATCTTCCCCTGGGGCTCTCAAGGCTGCGTAGGATACAGATTTAAAGAGGGAAGCAGGAGATGGCCTGGAGGGGGTGGCGAGGCTCTGGTGGTGAGGCTCCCTGCCTGGAGAGAGAACACAGAAGTTCCTAGGAGGGAGAAGTTCCTCGTACTGCCCTGCTTACCACTGTCGTTTTTTTGCAAGAAGGAAAAGGCAATTAAAAGTGCTTTGAGACAGTCCTGTAATGGATCAAACAATTAAATTCAACATGTGTCTCTTTAGCTCAGATATTTTGTTGAAACAGAATGAGCGTTCGCCTCTTATTGTAAATGAAATATTCCTCAAGGCTGCCGTAATTTGGAGAAGGGGATTCATGAGGAGCTTTTCAGCTTAGCCAGGCACAGGGTGGCAAGTGACTGTCAGGGAAACTAACTCAGCAGAGGTCTGAGCAGATTGTAGGGACTCAGAGGACGGACTCAGGGCATGGTGTGAAACAGAGGAGGCGCCGTGAGAATTTGTGAATGTAGGAAGACCGCGTGGGAAGGCGGCCTTTTTAATTTGCCTGTTTCCTAACCAGATCCTTTCCTTCCCTTGGAGTTAGAAAGTTTTTAGAGGATTCTGAAATGAATCAAGGCATACTATTAGAATGATACCATCTACAGGACACGGATGCCCTTGCTTCTCTGAGTGTGGAGGGAAGACACTCTTGGTGCTTCTTATCACTCATTTCTGGCTTCTTTGGAGAGAGCCTAAGAGTTGTTCCCATCTCCTGTGAGCAAAGGAGGCTACGTGTCTGGGTGAAGCTGTAGAAGCACCCAGGCTCAGAATTACAGAAGCAGGGGTTCTCTATGGCATCCCACGGGAAAATGACTCATGACAAAGCCATTTCCAGACACAGAGCTATACACGTTTCTCATTCTTACCGTTAGTATTCATGTTTTATTGAAAAGAAAAGTGAAAAACAGATTGTTCTTTTTCCTCCAAGAAGGACCCCGTTTTTGTCTATGAAGGCATGAGACGTTTATAGAACTTCCTGGGAGGTCCCCTGAAATAAATCCTGGGCAACAAAGCCATTAAAAAATGGAGTCAATGATATAATTTTAAAAGCAACATGTGCACCAGGCGTGGTGGCTCACGCCTGTAATCCCAGCACTTTAGGAGGCTGAGGCGGGCGGATCACAAGGTCAGGAGATCGAGACACTCCTGGCCAACATGGTGAAACCCTGTCTCTACTAAAAATACAAAAATTAGCCGGGCCTGGTGGCAAGTGCCTGTAGTCCCAGCTACTCGGGAGGCTGAGGCAGGGGAATCGCTTGAACCCAGGAGTGGGAGGTTTCAGTGAGCCAAGATCGTGCCACTGCACTCCAGTGTGGTGACAGAGCGAGATTCCATCTAAAAAACAACAACAACAAACAAACATGTAATACCCACAAAATGGAAACAAATGAGATTTTGCTCTCAGATAAACAGATGTCCAATGTACATGTTTATCTATGAGGGTTCATGCAATAAACAAATAGCAGAACACTTGTTCACTCACCTAGAAGCTGACATGTGTTGAGCATCTACTGCGTGTCAAGTCCTTGCTGAGTTCCAGGGATGTGGCTGTGAGGGAGACACCTTGACCTTCTCAGAGCTCACAGCACAGCGCCGAGGAGAAGGATGATGAAGTGAGGTGCCCATGTGCCAAGAGAGGAATAAAAAGGAATGGGTGGTGGGTTCTTTTGGGTGCAGGGGAAGGGGTTTGGAGAGACTCAGAACTGGGGAGAAGCTTGAATTGGATGGAGAAGGAGTCTCCCCTTCTGGGCAGAGCAAGCAGCACAGACGCATGGCCACATTGGACGTGGGGAAGGGATGGCAGGTCAACCCTGTGTGGGAGCAGAAGGATGGAAGAGCTGGGACAAACTCACGAGGAGCCTTGGAAACCATGCTGGAACTTTAGGCTTCACTGTGGAGGCAGCAAGCGGTTAACGAAGCCCATAAACTCATGTAGAATGTGAGCTGTTCTTCATTTTTTAGTGTTCACTCCACGCGGGGCAAAAATTGGACCAGAAACGGCAGAGACCAGGCCCTGGGAAGTCAGATAGAGGCTTTAGCAAGAGACAGTTGCCAAGATGAAACTGGCCCAGATGAAACTCCCTGATTTCCTGACTTTGACACATGACAGCACACATCTCTCATCTTCTAATGAGAGGCAACAGAAGAGAGGTGCAGGGAAGGGGCATCTCCCCATCAGCAGCATTTCTGACCCCACCCTATCTGGGAAATCCAGAGAAATAGCATGGGAAGTGGAGAGGGGGTGATGAGGCCTCTCTACATGGAGGAAACCCGGAAGAGAGGGCCTGGAATCCCTTCTCTCCATCCTCTGGGATTGGCTCTCTGGAAATGAAGAGAAGGGTGAAGAAGCCCTGGTGTGATTTCTCAGGGGATGAGCTGCAAGAATAGGTAGGATCCCTGCAAGACCAGTGTTGATAGTGGAGATGGAGGTCTTAGGAAAATCATTTCATCGCCCTGGATAGAGTGGCTGCCCGTAATGAACATGACGCTCTTCAATTCACACTGAATAAATTAATTGATGGAGAGCACATGGCAGGATGCATACATTCCTCATTGATATGCGTCATTGGAAGCCAAGAACTAATATGGAAAAAGATTGTGTGAGCATCTTCAGCAGCCCCCAGGTAATCATGAGGCACGAGCAAATCCAGAGGTAGCCTTAGGAAACGTTCTAATCCCCTTTCCCCTTGCTGCTGCTGCTGCTTCTACTTTAATTTTAAAAAGTTATTGATGGCCTGGCTCAAAAATCCCTGCTTTTCTATTCAAGCAGCTTTCTTGAAGTTTGGAAAATAGAAAATACTCTCCTGGGTATAAAGAACACACATTTCAAGAGTGAGTAACCTGGCGAAGTGAGATTAAAAAGTTGGCCGTAGATACCACAGTTGTCAGACACAGTGTTTTATTATCCAGGTTCTTAAAAGTAAGTGCTAAGTAAAGGTTTCTTCCACCAGTATGCACAGTGGACTATTAGCTTGCTCTCAGATTCAGTTTTCTGGCGCTTCTCAGACATCGCCTCCAACACCTGCTCAGCTGAATACCTGATATTGCTTTTTTCCCTCTCTCCACCTTCTCTCTCCCTGAGCAATCAAAGCCCAAATACTTGTCATTTGCCCTCTGACATAGCTAAGATTTAAAATGTCAACAACATCTGAAATATAAAACAAATCCACTGCTTCTAAAACAACCACCACAAAAAGCACTAATAGTTACAGAGTGTCCCTGTCAGTCCCTATTTATGAGACACTAAAGCATTCCCACCACAGACGTGGACCCTGGGGCAGCTGGGGAATGGGAGAAGCTATGCCATGATATAGGGTGACAGATGATGGAATGACACTTAGAAGTTGAGTGTTTTTTGAATTTCATAGGAAATGATGATTGCTCTTGGCATGGAGACACTTGGATCTCCTTTCTCTCCCGAGGATATAGTTATCCTCAGACTGAGCTGGAGCAAACATTCAGCCAGGGATACATTTATGACTTTAGCTCATACAAGATGTGATACATTTGCACATAGCCAATTAGCGTTGGGCTTCTCAAGCGGATGTCCAGATTCACCCTTGGGTCCTCAAAAAACTTCCAAAAGACAGCTGGATGTGAAGCTGGAATGCCCCAGTTGGAAAAAGCCTCCACTATTTATTGGCTCTATTATTCAGAGGGCAAGCTAAGCCATCTTGAGGCCTCACTTTCCTCATTTACAGAAGGAATTAACACGGTTTACATGTGGTGTCAAGATCACACGAAAGCATGAACATGCAAATTTCCAGCATGGTGTCCAGCCTTCCTGTCTCTCTCCAGCCCTCCCTTTCTTATTTGTTCACTCATCCATCCATCCATCATGGACTCCCGGTCATATACCAGACACCATGCTGTCACTGGGCACAGAGCTGTCAACAAGAGAGATTGTCTCTGGCCGTGTGCAACTCAAAGACTGAAGAGGAGAGAGAACTTTTCCAGACTTTGCTGGGAAGAGAGCAAAGCAGCGATGCTTCAGAGAGCACTGGGCAGGAGAGCCGGGAGTAGTCAAGGCTGGCCGCTGTGGGGTGGGAGAGAGGGGACAGTAGTGTTAACACCCCTGCAAGGGCATCTTTTTGAGCACCCCATCTGTACCAGACACCCTGCCAGCCTCTGAAAACAACATTGATTAAAAAGAACATCCATGGCTGCCACCCTCATGAAGTTCACGATCTAGTGGGGGATATGGCTGTTACCCAAAGAATCACACAAAGAAGTAGAAAATGATGAGATTGGTGTGGGCAAAAGGAGGGGCTCGGTGCCAAGACGGCCTATGTTAGGGGGATTTGGCCCATTAAAGGGTCTGGGAACATGGCCCTGAAGCAACTGTGTTCGAGCTGAGCCCTAAAGGTGGAGTATGGCCAGGGCAGAGGGAACTACTAGGCCAGGAGTGCCTGGGGTGTAGGGCAGTGAAGGCCCTGAAAGGAGGCCAAGGGCAGGGTACGGCTGAAGGAGGTGCAGGTGTAGGGGAGCCTTGTGGGAAAGCCTGGCCAGGCCGGCTGCCCAGGAGTGGGCCAGGCTAACAACGCAGCATGGTTCTGCAGATTGCAGGAGGCGGCCTGGGTGCCGAGCAGTGCATGAGTGACCCGAGCATCGGGGGAGGTGCATCTGCCCTCAGAAGGCAGGCAGAGTCGTTCTCTAGTCTCTTTTGCTCCGTTTCCCATCTTACCCCTCCTTGTCTTCCCTGGGTCGGGAAGGACCGAAGGGGGCCCAGCCCAGTGAGTTGGGAGCCCAAGTTGGAGGTGACTGCCACCTTAGTTTGCTGCCCTAAAGGTACTGCCCCCGGGATTCCCTTCCAGGGGCATCTTATGTATGTGACTGTGTTCTGCTCCTTCCTGGTCACCTCAGTGGTACCGCACTGCAGACACTGGAGTACATTTTACCAATGGCAGGACAACCTAGGTTGAAAATTAGTTTTTGCAGCAATGTTTATAAAGTAAAAGATTGAAAACCCTGTGTCATGTCCATCAGTAGGGAATGGGTTGAACAGCTCACAGCAGGACTCCTTAACTCTGGCATTATTGACATTTGGGGGGTGGGGAATTCCCTGTGGTGTGGCCTGTCCTGTGCATTGCAGGATATTTAGTAGCATCCTGGAGGGCAGAATCACCCCCCAGTTAAGAACCACTGGATTAAGATTCATATACGCTATTGTCTTGTTGCTCAGCTCAAGAAAAGAAGGGAGGGTCCCTTTTCTGATTAGGAATCCCAAGCAGACCCAGCATGAGCAGCCCTCCCTTGAAGCCAGCAGCTCAGTGTGAAGAGCTCCCAGACAGCCCTTGTCAGGCCTGGGGACAGAGGAGGGTGAGGACTTGAAAAATCACCAGCAGAGAGTAGAAATGGAAACGACCTGTGCACAGTTTTCCTCTGTGCGGGCTGGCTCTGCAGCTGCAATAAGAAACATCGAGAAAAGCTGATGAAGTGGGGAAAAGGATCCAGAACAGATGTGTTTCCTGTACACATTTCAAATGTGCCGGGCAGAGGCCGGCGGAGGCCCTATGGGACGCAGAGAGGCCCTGCTGTGTTGAGGTCCCAGCTGCCATTTTGCCTGCCTTCTTGGGCTCCAGGATGTTGGCCTCAGGCTCCCCGCTGACCAACCCTGTCTGGGGTTAAGTGAGCACCGCTGGACAGACGTCAAGTCATTGAGAAAAACTCCATCCTGAGAGTCATCTTAAGCTTCTTGGGATTTCAGTATGCCCAATTGATTCCAGTTGGTGTCAAATCAGCATGTTTTGCCTAATTACATTCATTTTTGCAAGTGGTCGTCATCGGTTTCATTTACAGGAACTCAGAGTAGCCCCAAGAAATGAACTAGATAGCTGGCAGAGCAGTCCACAGTGGGGAAAAAGTCTGTTTTTGTGAACACTGAATTGACATATGCTTTTCCATAAACCCAGGCTTGCAAGTAGTCGTGCTCATGGCCTCCTTGTCTACTTTCCATCTCTCAGTCTCTTTCTAAGGCATAAATGTGAAAAGAAAACAAATCTCTCCTCTCCTATCGTCCCCGGCCCGACTCAGGTATTTGAACGCTGCTCATTGCTGGCCCAGCTGAACCAGGGGGCCCAGACATTAGCCTCCTTTGGAAGACTGCCATGTAAATCAGTGGCCTACACCAAGTTTTCTCAGTAATGTGAGTTCTTCCTTTCCCTAAAAATGGGAAATGGGGCCTCCACAGGTCATCAAAAATGTGGCTTAAGCCTGGTGTGGTGGCTCATGTCTGTAATCCCAGCACTTTGGGAGGCTGAGTGGGTGGATCACCTGAGGTCAGGAGTTCGAGACCAGCCTGGCCAACATGGTAAAACCCTATCTCTACTAAAAATACAAAATTAGTTGGGCATGGTGGCACATGTCTGTAATCCCAGCTACTTGGGAGGCTGAGGCAGGAGAATCGGTTGAACCTGGGAGATGGAGGTTGCAGTGAGCTGAGATGGCACCACTGCACTCCAGCCTGGGTGACAGAGTGAGACTCCGTCTCAAAAAAAAAAAAAAAAAAGAAAGAAAGAAAAAGAAAAAGAAAAAATGTGGCATAAAAACAGAACATCTGGCCAGAGATCATTGTCTAATGGAATCCTCTCCAAGGGTTCTCTCTCTTGCAGACCCCTCCAGGGCATTTCAGAGAGAAGAGCCTCGAAGCCCAGCCCGGAGAGGCAGACCAGAAACAACTGAAAGCAGGCCGGGGAAGATAGGAGAGGAGAGATGTGTTTTCTTTTTGTATTTAGGCCTTAAGATCCAGCCCATGTCAGCCTATCTCCTCCCCAATTGCAGGAGTCAGACACATGTCCCCCGGAACAGAACAAGGTGTGCAGTTGGGGAGGAGACGTGCCACTGTCTAGCTTGGGGCCCACCTGCCATGTAGCCCCCAAATAACATAGTGAAGTGGTTAAAGGGCACTTGTTCTGGAGCCAAGTGGACCCAGGTCCAAATGACAGCTTTCTGACTGACTTTCACTCACTTGCCTGGGACCTTAGGCAAGTGACTGATAGCACTGAGGTCCTGCAACATGTGGGCAACCCTATCTCCCCCGGGGGTGACTATGAGATCAGAGGAAATGTGTGCAAAGCACTAGCACAGGGTGAGGCTTTGGCACACAGTGCACTGGGCTGGCTGTGATACATGGTAGCTGGCACAAGGTCAGGCCTCAGACTGCTGCAAGTATTACAGGGCAGTGAGACATTGTAGCCATTGCAGTTATCATCAGTGTTCCCTAGCTCTGATAATTCTCTCTCCTCACCCCAACCTGTGGGAGTATAGAAAATGGGTACTAGCAGGAAAAAAAGCCCAGGGTTTGGCAGGATTCAGGCCATTTCAGGGCTGTTTATGGACAGAAACTTCTCAGTCTTTGGATCACGGCAAGGAAATTTTTTTCCAAATCCTTGGGTAGCTCATTTGTGAGGCAACAGCACCCTCTCTGGTCAGAAAGCAGCATTTTCTCTAGAATTTTCTCTGGGGGCTTCAGGGCACCTACACCCAAAAAGTAAACAGGTGTGTAAATGAGTGTGGTGTGGTCTTTATCCAAGGAGGTCAGGGCGACCTCAGCATCTCCCCCTTATCCGTGGGCGACTGCATCCATTTCTTCCCCCTCATTCTTCCCAGCTCTCACTGCTTCTGAACTGCTGACAGTGGGGACAGTGGGGAGGGAAGTATCTGTGTCTGAGGAGCCCGCAGTACCCCCTCTCAGGCTTAGCCACGCTGGCTGCCTGCTCCAGTTCCACCCTCGGGGCCAGCACTTACTCGGCATATCCGAGTTTTGGTTTGTCCCGGCCTTTTACAGTCCTGGGAACCGTGACTGGACCTCCACTCACACTGACCTCTCCCCAGCACCCTTCTCCACCACCACTACAGAAACTTGCATGCTATTTGGTTTGGAAAATTCCAGAAGGCCCGACTCTCCTGTGGGTCTGTGTCACCCCTGACCAAGTCCCAGCTCTGAGGTCTCAGGCAGGCCAAGCTGCCTCTCTGAGCTCCTAGAGCCTCAGCCCTGGAGGGGCGGTGGTGGGGCATTCACAAAGTAATCCGTGGTCATACCTGGCTCCAGCAAGCCAACAGGCTATGCCTGCCATGCCGACACGCCCCTTCACACTGCCAGCAAGTGGCTGCGTGGTCCTGTCTCGGGGGCTTCCCCCACCTGTGGTCCGGGTGTTGTCCCATTCAGCCTTGTGACACCTCTGTGAGCTCCCCTTCTCGTTGCCAACCTACCCTGAGAGATGCAGCTCAGAGAGAGGAATGGGCCCAGCCTGCTGGGGGTGTCCCTGCAGTCTAGAGCGAGACTCTCACCCAGGCCCCCCATGGCCCAACAGAACCCTGGGGGCTTCCAGGCCCCACACCCGCTGCTCCTCACGACCCCTTTTCTCCATCTCCATGGAAGCTTGGAGATGCAAGTTGGAGAGAACAAAAGCTCGGCGGCCCTTCCCGGCCACTTCCAGCCCGGCTCCCTGGGCCTCCGCCCGCGGGCTGACAGCACAGAGAAGCTTCAGGAGCGGTTCAGCTTTGCTCTCACCTGCTCTCTTGAGCAATCTGTGACGGCTGTCAGAGAAACGCCTGCTTTAATTAGTTCTTCACTGATTACTATTAAGTGGCACGTTATGTAATTATCCCAGGGCAGGCCCCAAATGGAGTCTATTTCAAGCAGTTACCTGAATTTTGTGAATGAAAATTATGGTGATTCCATCTCGACTACACCACCCGGCACCCAATCAACACATATAGTGGCAAACCCAATAACCCTCCAACGGGCGGTGAACAATGCCATGGCTCCTGCGTCCAGGCTGCCTGGCAGCTCACAGGATGCTCACAATGGCCCTGACAAGTGTTTGTCTCACAGGTTGGAAAACTGAGGTTCAGAAAGAGTGGGTAATTTGCCAAAGTCACACAGCTGGGAAGTCACACAGCTGGGACTGGAGCTCAGGCAGTCCAGCTCCAGAGTCCCAGCTCCTAACCTCTATGCAGTTTAGCTAGTGACTACAACTGCTGTTTATTTAGTGGCTTATGTTGTTAGTTAACCACAGAGATAGATGATTTGTATGCATCATCTTTCCTAATCCTCACTACCAAGTGGAGGTGGTATTATGCCCATTGTACAGATGCAGAAACTGAGGCACAGAAAGATCTAGCTAGCTAGAAGTGGCAGAGATGGTTTTCTAGGGCTTGACAAGCCTCTTAGCACGTACTCTTAGCTAGGAGGCAGCACTGTGGAAAGGTTTGCCTTTGTCCAGAAATAGAAAGTGTAAGACCCCATCAGAGCTAATGCTCATTCAGCACCTGCTCCGTCCAGGCACTTCCCTTGGATCATTCAATGCCCACATCACCTTTGTGGGATTGGTCCAATTATTATCCCCCCTTTCACAGATGAGGAAACTGAGGGTAAGAGGAACTGGGGGAAAGACTTTGCGAAGTTTCCACAGCTGGTGTGTAGCAGAACCAGGACATAAGGTTGCTAACACCACAGCCTAAGCTCTTAGCCGTCACTCTATCAGTTACCAGGATTAATATCACCACACATGGCCTGACCTCTGTTTAGGAATGTGCTTTGGCCAGAAAATGAATTCTAAATTATTGTTCCTTCAGGATGGGCAGTAGGGTGCTAAGAACACACTACTTCTTCACTGGTCTTTGCTCTGAGAAAAGGGATGTGCTGGACATGTAGTTGCCTGGGACTGGGGCTCTGGGAGGTGATTGGCTCATGGAACTGGTGGTAAGAAAACCCAGGATGTACATTTTTTTTTTTTGAAACAGAGTCTCTCTCTGTCGCCTAGTGCAGTGGTGTGATCTTGGCTCACTGCAACCTCCGCCTCCTGGGTTCAAGCAATTCTCCTGCCTCAGCCTCCCGAGTAGCAGGGATTACAGGCACCACCCACCATGCCTGGCTAATGTTTGTCTTTTTAGTAGAGATGGGGTTTCACTGTGTTGGCCAGGCTGGTCTTGAACTCCTGACTTCAAATGATCTACCCTCCTTGGCTTCCCAAAGTGCTAGCATTACAGGTGTGAACCACCGCACCCAGCCCAAAATGCAAATTCTTATTGCTTTCCCCGAGTCTGCTGGGAATCCTGTCCTTCTTTCTAGACTCCCATCCTTCATCTTTCATATCTTAGGTCCTCTGCCTACTCCTCCAGCGACACCTCCCCAGAGACAGAGGCTTTTGCATTTGTGGAGAAACCCCTCTATTTCCTTGTCTGCTCAGCATCTAGGCGCCCTTCACTGGTAGCAGCAACTTATTCCACCTTGGGGAAGAGCCCACACTCACTCTCAGTCCACATGACCGCCATGGGGTTTACCCTTTCTCCTCCCTGACCTAGTGGGTAAGCACGTGACTCGGCCTGGCCAATCAGAGTCACAGTCATTTGGTTAGTGATGGGCATGTGACCAAATTCAGGCCAGTGAGATCAGGTCTGGGAATTTTGCTGAGATTATTGGGAAGGTTCCCCTTTTCTCCTGCTGGGATGGCAGTCTGGAACTGCTTTTCTGCAAGGCCTGAGAAAGAAGCTGTGGTTATAGTCTTCAAGATGTCCCCTCATGAGTCTCACCTCCTAGTATTCATGTCCTTATGTAGTCCCCTCCCACCTTGGATAAGGCTGGCCTGTGTTACCATAGAAGGTTGCAGGAATGACGGAGTGTGACTTTCAGGCTAGTTCATTAAAGACTTGCAGCCTTTACCCTGATGTCTTGGATCTCTCTGTCTGTCTGGGAAAACCCTGTGGCCATGTTGGGAGGTCACTCAAGCAGCTGTGTGGCGATATCCACATGGAAAGGAACTGGGGCCTCCTGCCAATAGCCATGGGAGTGAGCCCTTTTGGAAACAGATTCCTCAGCTCCAGCAAAATCTTTAGATAACTGCAGGCCTGGTTACTATCTTGACTACAGTCTCATAAGAAACCTCAAACCACTACACCACTTCTAAACTCCTGACCCACAAACACTGTGAGATAATACATGTTTATTGTTGTTTTAGGCAGCTCAATTTTGTGGTTATTTGTTGCAAAGCATTAGGTAGCAAATACAGACACAAACACAGAACACAGCACTGAGAGGTGGAGAATGAATGTCAGATTCCTCATATTTCAACTACCTAGATCCAGCCATGCCTAAAGTCAGCAAGCTTTGATTTGCCGGTTACATGAGCCAACCATTCCTCCTTTGGCTCAAGCCAGTGTGGATTTCTTTGCAACTAAAGAGCCCTCGCCAATACAGAGGTTGTCACGAAAATGTGTGCCCCAGGAGACAAGAAAAATCTCAACCACCAGATCCCAGGAAGGGCAGGAACCACAGGAGAGGACTTGGGGGTGGAGGCAGCAGGTGGTGGAGGCCCTTTACTCTAATGTCTGCCTGAGGACGCCGCAGCCCTTGCTGCAGGACCTTCCTCCTCACTCACAGTCTCACCCCCTTTACACTAATGTCTGCCTGAGGATGCCACAGCTCCTGCTGCAGGACCTTCCTCCTCACTCACAGTCTCACCCCCTTTACACTAATGTCTGCCTGAGGATGCCACAGCCCCTGCTGCAGGACCTCCTTCCTCCTCACACACAGCCTCACCCGGATTCCCATCTTCTCCTTGTCCTTCTCCTCCCTGACTCACACTTCCTGCTTTCTTGTTGTTCCAGCTTCTTTGTGGCTTCATCTTCACCTTCGCCACAGGCTCCCCTACACTCAGGCTTCTCTGGGGGTTCAGCCTATAGGGACCCTCAGCAGGAGCTCAGCCAGGGAGAGGAGACTGAGGTTGGTTGTTTATCCCCCTGGTCCCCCCAAATAAGGATCTAAGTGTCAATGGCAGCCCTCTGCTAGCCCTCAGGTCACTGGTGCTGACATCAGATTCCGGTAAGCATTCCTTCCTTTTGCCCCATCTGGCACGAAGGTGGTCATGTCCTCCCACCTGATCTGGGCACACACTATTTTTCTTTCCAATTATATAAATAAAACATTTGTAATTAAAAAAAACTCTACAGTTTGCATGGGGGAGGGCTGGGACTATAGCACCAATCAGGCCGTGGGGACACAGTGTCCTCTGACAGCAGCATCAGGGTTCAGGCAGGCCGGGAGGACATATCAGAGCTGGCGGCCTTGGACGGGGCAGCAGCTCCTCCAGCCTGAGGAGTGCCACCCCCTGTGTGGCCGTGCTGCCCAGCAGGCCGGCTCCCTTCCCTCTAGGGTGCCAGCAGCAGCTCCTACTCCTCACGAGTCCACTTGATCATGGTCTCCAGTGAGCGATAGAGGAAGATGAGCTTGGCAGACAGCTCCGCCTCCAGCTCCAGCTCATGGGTCTCGCACGCCAGGAAGATGTCCTGGCAGAGCTTGAGGATGTGGTCCCTGCGTGGCAGCTCCTCCAGTGTGATGGAGTGTGAGATCTCGCTGAAGAAGCTGCACACGGACTTGCCCGTGACCAGTGTGACCCCCTTGGCCCACACCTTTATAAACTGTCCCTGTTCTCAATTCCCCTCCATTTTCACCATCTCCTGCCCATGCCCTGGCTGATACAGTGATCGACTGTCGTTGTCATATCTGTTTTGCAGGGGAGGAAGCTAAGGCACAGAGAAGTGAAGCAACTATGCATTGTCATACAGCGAGAAAGTGGCAGAGCCAGGATAGCCAGGCAGTGTGAGTCCAGAGCTTTTCAGCTGTGTTCCGAAGGCAATGTAGTGACAGGCTTTGATCCGTGGTTTAGAACAAAGGCTCGGGTTAAGGTGGGGATGCTGGGCTGCAGGGAAAGACCCTGGCATCTGGAACTAACAGGCTGTGGCCATTATCCAGGTCTGAGATGAGGCAGTGGGGTGCGAAGGAAGAGCAGTGGACACCACACTGGCAGAACATGGTGGAGGGGTCCGAGATGGGGCCTGGGCTTGTGATATGGGTGACTCGGGCGATGGTGATACCCTCCCCTGCGACGGGAACAGATATGGAGGTGCTGGTACGGCTCATGGCTCTGAGGGCTGGGTTTTGAGATGCACAGAGCATCTTGGAGTCAGCCTTGGCCTCAGCTCCTGGGAAACAGGATGCAGACCCCCCTCAAGCTCATGGACTTTCTTCATCCACCCCGTGAAAGCTGGCAGCATCTGTGGCTCCCATCGTGGTCGTGGGCTGTCTCTGATCCTGAAGGCTGGGCTTCAGCCTGCCCTCCACCCCCACACGCATCTGACAGCCTATTTTGCGTTAACACCGAGATGCGTCAATGGGAAGCTCAATGCAAGCCCCTGCTGGGAGCCTTAACAGTTTCCAGCTAACTAACCGTGCCTCATGTACGTTTAAAATAGTTTTTGCTATTACTGCAAGGCCCGCAAATCAATTTCTTAGTCACAGAGTCTGCTTCATCTCCCAGCACAGGTGAGTTGAAGCAGGATGCTCATTAAAAGAAACAACGGGGTGTAAATGCAAGCGCAGTGGATGGGAGCCCCAGGGAGGGTGGGTCAGCGCTGCTGGCAAATGTTCAAGATCAACCTGAGACACGTGGTCCCCAGGGAGGTGCAGAGTGCACCGTCCCATACGCAGAGCCGGACACCGCCCCAGGCCCTTCTCCTTTGCCATCTCCCTGCCTTCCCACACTGCCAAGGTGGCAAGGGCGCCTGTGTCCCCATCCTACAGAAGGAAACATGGAGGAATTAGAAGTGGAGCCACTCCAGCCAGGCAGCATTGTGAATATTCCTTGAGCACCTACTGTGTGCTTGGTTCCATGCTAGAAGCTTGGGCCACAACGGGGAAATAAGACCACGGTGTCACTGCTCATGGGGCACTGGCATGCGGATGGGGAGACAATCAATACCAAAACAAAGAAGGAGACACCCCACAGTGTTAATGCTCTGGAAAAAAATAACAAAACAGGTCAATGTGATATTAAAAATCTCTGGGAGGGAGCGGGGGGTGCATGTCAAAGACGGTCTGAGGCCCAAGTCCCCAGAGTGAGTGCCTCACGAGGGTCTGGGAGGAGCCTCTCAGGCAGAGGGCAAAGCACGTGCAAAGGTGCTGAGGAAGGAACAAGCTGAGGCTTGAACAGGAGGGCACGGCGGGCCAGGCTCTGTGCACCGTGCTGAGGGACGTGAGTGAACTGAGTGTGCTGAGATGGCACAGGCCAGAGGAGAACAGGGTGCTGCTTTTCAAAGCCCAGGCATCTTCACCACCGTAGGCCAGGTTCCTAGGTTCCAGGGCTCAAAACGTGGACGTATCTTTTGGGAGGCCACTATCCACCCCCCACAAAATGGATATGAACATGTGTAGAGATGCAGACACTGATATGGATATGGGTGCAGATAGAGATGTGCATACAGATGTAGCTAAATGTAGAGTGACCTCGTGACATTGTAATTGATGATGATTGAAGATTTATCATGAATGATAATGACAAAGGTAGCCAAAGATGCCATCTGGGCCAGTCATGGTGGCTCATGTCTGTAATTCCAGCACTTTGGGAGGCCAAGGCAGGAGGATCACCTGAGGTCAGAAGTTTGAGACCAACCTGGACAACATAGCAAGACCCCATCTCTACAAAAAAGTAAAAAATTAGCTGGGCATGGTGGTGTGTGCCTGGACTCTCAGCTATTCAGGAGGCTAAGGTGAGGGGATTGTCTGAGTCCAGGAGTTTGAGGCTGCAGTGAGCTAGGATTACACCACTGCACTCCAGCCTGGATGACAGAGCACGACTGTCTCAAAAAATAAAAGAACAAGCCATCTTCACAGGTCCCATTTCTTATGGAAACTGATGCCCAAAGCAGCCTCACCACAAGCATCTTTCCCATGGAGCCAAATCGAGTGTGTCTTCTTTGCCCCTAATCCAGAGAAGAGTGGTTGTGTTAGCATCCACTGTTGCCTGTTGCCTCCGAAGGCCAGGCCTGGAGATGGCCTTCTGGTTGAGAAAGGTCCTGGTTTTATTTTTTGCAGATGGGGAAACAAGACTGGGAGAGATCACCATTGATTTCATAAATGTTTATTGAGTATCTATTACATTCCTGGCCCTAAAGATACAAGAGTAAATGAGAAAGATGAAGTCCCTCTCCTTGAAGTAACTTGTTCAAGGTCGCACAGCTACCAAGGGTCTAGGCTGGGATTTGCATTAGGTCAGCCTAATCTCAGAGCCATTGTTCTCTCTCCTAGGGCCACCTGGCCATGATCAGGGACCTCTCAAAAGCCAGGGGATTTTTAGCAAGAAGTCTCCAGGCAGGGACATGGCAGTTCACACCTGTCTGGGATTCAGAGTCCCAGAGTCAGCCCGTGCAAGACTAGTCTCATTGGGAGGGGTGTGTCTTCCACCTTGGGAGCTTGGCCACTCCCAGCTCAGGCCCCATTTGGTGTCCCCCACCCCCAGCACTAGTGGAGGCACCTGGTCCTCCCTCTACCTGAGGAGGTGGCCCTTGGACTGGCTAGTGTTGGTTGTCTGGCCTCTTTATTGCCTCGTGATATGGTTACACTCTGTGTCCCCACCCAGATCTCATCTTGAATTGTAATCCCCATAATCCCCACATGTCAAGGGAGAGAGTAGGTGAAGGTAATTGAGTCATGGGGCAGCTTTCCCCATGCTGTTCTCATGATAGTGAGTGAGTTCTTATGAGATCTGATGGTTTTATAAGGGGCTCTTCCCCCTTCAACCTGCACTTCTCCTTCCTGCTGCCTTGTGAAGAAGGTGCCTTGCTTCCCCTTTGCCTTCTGCCACAATTGCAAGTTTTCTGAGGCTTCCCCAGCCATGCTGAACTGTGAGTCAATTAAACCTCTTTCCCTTATAAATTACCTAGTCTTGGGCAGTTCTTTATAGCAGGGGAAAATGGACTAATACACCCCGAGCTGGCCTCTGCCATGAACCCTTCCTGTGATCTTCCCTCTACAACTATTCTGGTATCACCTTGTCCTGGAGGTCTCTCCTAACCCATCACCGATTGCTCTTGTGCCACCCTCTGCAGATCCATGTCTCAGAGCATCATCTGGGACTGTCCATCTGTCTCCCCTTCCAGACTGGGAGCTCCTCAAGGGCCAGCTTTAATTGTACCCAAGTCCCAGTATCTGGCCCTGGGGCAGATCAACAGCAACACCTTGTGACCCCTAGGCATGGCCTTGAGACCAGCCAAACCAGCCACCTGCAGCTTCTTCGCAGAGGCCATGCTCCCCATGGCCTCTGGAAGTGCACAGGATCTCTCTGTTCTTTCCATTTCTTAGATGCATGGTTCTGAGCATGCATTTACTTTTGTGACTCCTCAGTTAATGTCTGGCTTCCCAAAAGCCATGTAAATATCATGACAGGTGCAATGGTAGCCTAGTTCACATCTATATCCATTGGGCCAAAGGTAGTGCCTGGCATACAATATGCATCTGATATGGCTTCGTTCTGTGTCCCCACCCAAATCTTGTGTTGAATTGTAATTCCCAGTATTGGAGGGAGGACCTGGTGGGGGTGATTGAAACATTGGGAGACTTCTCTCTTGCTGTTCTCATGATAGAGTTCTCAGAAGATCTGGTTGTTTGAAAGTGTGTAGCCTCTCCCCCTGTGCTCTCTTGTGCTCTCCCTTTCTCTCTCTCTCTCTCCTGCCTTGCCCTGGCCATGTGAAGACCATGCCGGCTTCCTCCTCACCTTCTGCCATGACTGTCAGTTTCCTGAGGCCTCCCCAGAAGCAGAAGCCTATACAGCCCGCAGAACTATGAGCCGGTTAAACCTCTTTTCTTTATAAAGTACCCAGTTTCAGGTATTCCTTTATAGCAGTGTGTGGAGGGACTAATACAGCATCCAATAAATATCTGTTGCTTGGTTGAACGAATGAAGGAATGAAAGAAAAGATGACACCCTGGTGTCTTAGTGGACCTCTGAATGAAGGCCAGCTTTCTCCACAGGGGTCTGTGCTCAAACCATGTGGGAATTTCAAAGAACACCTTCTGCTGCTGTTCCAAATCCACCTTCTCCAGACCTGGAAGACCCTGGGACCCCAGAGCCCTGGTGTGACTGTCTCAGCCTAGGTTGTCCTTAGCCCTCTACCCCTGGCTCTTGTATTACCCCGCTGACTTTATCTTCTGGAACTCAACCCCACACTGGGCCCAGCATGATGGCCCCGCTCCCTTCCTCTGTCTCCCTCCTCCTTCTTCCTCCTTCTGCCCCATCTGACACAGCCCAGGGCCTTCAAGGTTCCTATCTGCTTTGCCAGCAAGGCCTGCCCAGCTTCTTCTCTGCCACTAAAGGGGTGCTGGGACCCGGTGTCCCCAAGTCTCCCATCCTCTACAGCCCCCACCCACCTGTGCTTTGGCAGGAGATGAGCCTTGAGTGCTCAAAAGTCACATGTCCCCCAAATCCCCAGGGTTTCAAGGAAGGGACCTTACAGCCTCCCTGTGCCAAGGCCAACATCTCACAAGAATACCCGGTTCCCGAGGCCGAGGCTGGGGTCCCAGGAGATGTGTTGCAGTTTTGTTTTTTTGTTTTTATTTAACCCATAAATATTCCAATACATGGCACTAAAAAATAAGAAATCTGCCAAATAAGGGTGGTCACACATGTTACTATTAACAGCTAAAATATTAAAAATTATTAATATCATGAAATATCCAATCAGTATTTAAGTTTTGAATTGTTATTTTATCTATATGTTTGAAAGAGGATATATAATAGGTCTATACGTTGCCATGGATTCACTGAAATAGATCAAAACTCATCCAATATGTTTACATTTAGGAGTTCATAGTGACACTATCGGTCACTGCTGGAGGATGTCAGGGAACCAACTTATGATTTTGAAAAGTGATCAATGAAGAGAAAGAAGGAGGATTTGACCTGTCTTCCCCATGAAGGCCATCCGAGCCCCTGCGCTCCTGACTAGTCAGTCCTCGGAGGGGGCGGGAGTGGGTTTTGGGGACCTGAGGCTGACACCCTACTCCAAGCAGTCCTGGTCATCTTCGCATGGCTTCATCAGGCTGTGGTGCACCCTGACCTCTGCCCTCCAGGGGAGGAGAAGAAATCTTCCTCCTCAGTCAATAGGGCCGCCCCCGTTCTATCCTCGCTTATGGATTCATCTCTCAGGGCAGCTGCAGAATTTGCACGCCCGGGGCCACATGAAAATGCCTGCCCCCTTCCTCCCAAAGTATGAAGATTTTGAAGACAGGACAGCAGAGCATTAAACTAAGCATGGGCTGTCTGAGCACAGCAGGCTGCACAACCACGGGGGCTGCCCACCCCGCACAACCTGCAGGCCTCATCTCCTGGGGGTAAGGACTGGCAACATCAAGAGAAAGAAGGGGAAGGGGCTGGGATGAAGAGGCTGCCCAGGCCTATTTTACAGGCCACATGGGAAGGAAGAGAAGCCATCTCCAGAGACCTCATGAAGAACCAATCGCCAAAGCCAGAAACCAGACAAGAGCTAAGAGAGCCCGGAAAGAAAATTCAAAAAGCCAACATCAGAGCCGTAACCTTTCCTCTGTCACCAAAGTGTCTGCTCTTGGCCCTGCTCTTGGCCCTGGCTGGTGCCAAAATGTCACCACTCAGAGTTGCAGCTTCAGACCCAAGCGGCTGGGGCTGCAGGGGCAGGAGGGGGCCTGGGTGCCAGCCCAGCCCTCACCAGGTCCCCAAGCCCTTCACACCAGCTGCAACAGTGAGAATGAGGATGTTTGTGACATTGCCAGATGAGATGGTAACTAACGGCCCTGCCAGGCCCCAGGGATGCAGGGCAGGCTCCATGCAGCAGATGTTCTGTGATTACGAGGAAATTGAGGCAGGCGGAGGTTCCTGAGTCCAGGGGCTCTCCACCTCTGGCAGGCCGAGCCCAGCCTCCTTAAGGATGCAGCTCTGCTTGCACCAGGGAAGGGGAATGGGGAGGGAAGAGGGATGATCTTGTTGGGAGCAGGCAGTCTACAAAGAGCCCCACGCATCTGCTTCCAATTCATGACAACCTGGCTCTATTGTTGTTGTTTATTTTCCTTAAATGAAGTTAATAGTTTTAAAATTTGCCATATGTTGGCTTCGGTTAAATTCTTTGCAGTGGTTTATGTAACCCAAGTGTGAGGGCCAAGTCCTGAAAGCCCCTGGAGTTGACTCTGACCACCTGGTCTGTGTCACACCCTGAGGTGCGTGTGTCTGAAGGAAGTGGGTAGGGTCCCCATAAAAAAACTGAGGGGCCATTTCCAAGGAACGAAAACACAGGCCAGTGGGCAATAGTCCCACCCAAGGACAGAGGAGGGCTTGAAACAATGCAGATGGCTGGGCCATCCTGGGGCTCTCTTGGTCCCAGTGTAGCCTGGGAATCTGCATTTTAAAACCTCCCCAGGTGATTCTAATGAGCAGTGAGAGAACTGCTGCCCCACCCTACCTCTGAGAGAGGCTGGAAGGACAAAGGGCTTACAAATTCTGCTATTATGCTGATAACAGTAATAGCAATTATTATTATTTTCAGTGAGAAAACTACGGGCTCAGGGAAGTCACCTGGTACAGCCAATCTGGATGGAGGGCCCTGGCTTCTGCCATGCCAAAGCCTGTGCCTTGGAATCTATTTTAACTTAGCCAAAGTAAGAATATTTGCATGATTTCTGTTCTAGTCCATAATCAGCAGTCACTTGATGTTTTTTGTTTTTCAAGCAGTAGGCAGTTCACAGGGCTGAAAGAATTGGGAGGTGAATTATAAACTTTCTGCTTGAAGTGTTCCCAAATTCCAGACTCTGGAGCAATCAAGGGAGCCCTTCACAGCTGAACAGGAAACCCTGGCAATGGGGGCACAGAGGCAAAGGGCAGGGCCCTCCTTGGCACTGCAGCAGTTATCAGCCTGGGGAGAGGCCAAGAGGCAGGCGCATGACAGGGCATGGATCTCTCGGGGGTCACGGCCGAGTGCTCCTGGACTGGGAAAGGACACGAGGGAAGATACCACGACCTTCAACAGGGGGCCTGAGGCCACCTGTAAGTTCTTTCATAAAGAACAGGCTTGAACTTCTGCAGGGAGGCAGGGAAGGGAAAATCAGGCCTCCTGGATGCAGAAGGAGAGGGCCCCAGGTCTCGGCTGTTGGTACGGCCAGTAGCTCCCTTTCCTTTCTCTGTCTGTCTTCCCTTGACACCTGTCACCTTGTGCCTGTGGCAGAGCATGCGTCTGAATCAGTGCGAGGGCTTGTTCAAACACAGCGTGCTGGCCTCGCCCCTGAGGATCTGATTTAGGAGATCTGGGGAGGGGGAGAACTTGCATTTCCAACATGTTCCCAGGTGAGGTGGATGCTGCTGGTCCAGGGGCCACACCTGAAGCGCTTCTGTCTCAATTGATGTTCTCGGCAGTTCTCTGAGGGCGGAGGAAGAGACCAAAGCTTAGAGCTGAGAGCTAACGTGCCTGAGGCCACACAACTAGCAACCGACAGATGCAGGATTCGAACTCAAGCTCAGAGATCCTGGAACCCACTAACCACAAGGTACCCTCTTCTCACTTTAAACTTTCCCCCTAGACAGTCTGAGTCAGGGCAGCCTCTTTGGAGACAGGGGCTGGAACTTGACTGCACATTGGAGCCCCTGAGAAGCTTCTAAAATTTCCAGTGCTGGGGCTGCCTCCAGACCACTGAAATCTGAGTCCCTGGGGTGGCGCCCACCAGGTTGGCAGGACTTCTTTACGTTTCCAGGTGAATTCACAGCACAGCGGCTATATTTGGGACTCTGGGCTTCGGGAGATCCAGAGTGGCCTTAGCAGCAAGTCTGGGGTGGGGTGGGTGCTGCAGGTGGCAGGCACCTGCATGGTCAGCTGCACCCTGGAGGGGGCCCTGGGTGACCCAGGAAAGGGTGACTGTCCTCCCTGGAGGCAGTCGGGGAGAAGCCTTGACTGGGGTTGTCAGGTAAAATACAGAGTATCCAGGTAAACTTAAATTTCAAATGAACAGAGAATAATTTCTTTAGTATGCCCTAAATATTACTTGGAACATACTTAAAATTAAAACAATTATCTTAAATTCCAACTGAACTGAGCATCCTGGATTGTATCTGCTCAATGTAGGGGCAGAGGTCCCAGCCCCCAGCACCAGCAGCTGAAGGTGTATTCTCATTCATTTGATCAAGCGTTAGGAGCCGTGGTGTGTGGCAGGGCAGGGAGACAGGATCTCTGCTCAGCAGGCCCAGGCTGAGGGGGAGGTGAGATGGAGGCCCAGGGACCCTCTGCAACCTAGAGCCCCAGCTGTTACTCTTGCATGGTGGAGTTCCAGCCCTGCTGGGCAGATGTGTTTCTTTCCATTTTTCTTTGAGGACTGCAGCCCTGGGTTTACTTGGGTAAAGAGGCCTCCGTGCGGGACCAGGGGTGGGGATTCTAAACAATGGGGAGAGTAGAGAGCGCCCTCTCCCCAGCAGGCTGTTCGAAGGCCCCATGCAAGGCGCTTGGACCCTCCCCTCTAAATGCCAGCGCCTTCCAATGCAGCAGCCGCTGGTGGTCGCTGTGGAGGACAGGGCCGGGCCTGCCGGGAGGCCATTGATCAACGGGGCCGCTCCCGTTCCATCCTTGCTTCCGGGTGCAGCTCTCGCCTGTTGCAAGATTACGCTTCTGCTTGGGTTCTTTGTTTGATTTTTATTGACTTTGTCCCTTCTTTTGTGTTGTGGCATCACCTTGTATCTTCCGTTGCTGCGGTAACAAGTCACCATAAACTTAGCCGTTTCAAACAACAGGGCCTTATTATCTCAGTGCTGTAGCCAGGAGTCCAGGTGGGCGCAGGGAGGTCCCAGCCTCGTGCCTCACAAGGTTGAGCGGGCAGTGTCGGCGGGGCGGAGCTGCTTCCTGTAGGCTCTGAAGCAGAACCCTGCCCCGCTCACTTGGTGGTCGGCTGAATTCAGTTCCTTGGGCTTACAGGGCTGAGGTTCCCAATCCTTGATGGCCGTGAGCCCCGGCTGTTCTGTGCTCCTGGGGCCTGCCGCGTTTCTGCCTGAATTCTCCACACGGCCCCTCCAGCGACAGCAGGTCAAGCCCTCCTCACGCTTCGAATCCCTCCGCCTGCAGCTGGAGAATGTTTTCTGCTTTTAAGGGCTCGTGGGATTAGACTGGGCCACCCAGATAATCCAGGATCATCCTTTCTTGTATTGTCAAGAACCCTAATCACATCTGCAAAGTCCCTTGTGCCACTAGTAGGGTAACATAGTCATGGTTCTGGGGATTAGGGGGTGGCATCCCGAGGGGGCCGTTCTGCTCACCACAAACCTCCCTATATAGCACAGGGTGGCCATCCCTAGTGGGCTGCTAGATGGATCTTGCCCTGTGGGCACACTCCTGCCACGCCAGGCTAGGACGAAGGTCCCTCCAGGCCCCAGCAGACTCCCTGTGCGCCTGGCCTTGGAGTGCGTGTCCTGCGTGTGACCTGTGCCGGTTCCCGCCTTGCCTCCTTACCGACGCGCCTCCCTTCTGGCCTCCAATCCCCATGGCGGCACTGTGGCCGCAAACGGGTCCACCAGGTAACCTCGTGGTTTTTCTTTTCAATGCGCAAGTAAAATGTCTCCCCACCGTCTCATCAATCTGAGGGACAGGAGTAATCAACACAGAACTGTGCTGCAGGTAAGGCCGGGGTCTGGGCCCCAGGATGCCCGTTTATCCCTAGCCCACACTCAGGGCTATTGTGGGATAAAAAGAGAAGGGAACTGAATGGGGGAGGTGAAGGGAAGGAGAGGAGTCTGGTTGGAGGGTCAGAGGTTGATCCCTCCTGACATGGTGTTAGGGGTGCACTGGGGTCCAGAAAGTGCCCTTGCAAATGCACTGTGGGACAGGAACACTCTGGGAGGTGGTGTGTGTTGGGATGTGCAAGTGTGCAGGGGTGGGGTGTGTCCATGAGTGCCGGGAAGCAGCAGCTGCAGTGAGGGCCCATTTCCTGCACTGTCGTGTTGGAGGGGGCACGGGACAGCCCGCCTGAGCTGGCTACCCCAGCGAGTTAGTGGAATCCCTTCTTTGATTGTGTTTGTTGGCTTCACCTGTTCATGGGCTCCTGGCTGAGAGAGGACACACCTAGGATATTCACAAGCCCCAGAGCACTTCTGAACACCTGTGAGAGATGCTCAAGGGATGAATGCTTGGGCCTTTAGGTTACCTTGAGCTGGAGATGGGGCTGGGGGCAGATGCCATAATGGTCTTCTGCTCCCTTCTAGGTACAGCCAATTAATGACAACACTTGTTCCTGCAGAACAGATCCAGCTTCATGATCTTTTAGAAGAGAGTTCTAAAATCAAATCCTTTACCTCCCAGCCTGATTACTCTTCAGTCAACAGAAACTTACCAAGCACCTTTTTTTGTGTGTGCCAGGCATTGTTCCAGGCACTGGGATAGTGTGAGATCCCTTTCTCCCACCCCACACCCCACAGGACAGAGGTTCTTGACCCCCACCTACACATCAGAATCCACCAGGAAGCTTTACAAAATTCCCGGAGAGATTCTGATGTCATTGATCTTGGAAGTACAGCTTGTTAAAAGCTGCCCAGTTGATTTGAATGTTCAGCTAAATTTGAAACTGCTACACCGCGGGACATGTGATTAATTACACCCACAGCCTTCAAACCCAGCCCAGTTCCACTTAAAAAGTTTTTCAAAGATGCATAGAGCATGACTGAGGATTCTAGATAGGAAAAGGAGAAATTTTAGGCTATTAAAGTGCCTATTACAATTACAATTTAACATCGATATAGAGAAGCTTTGTCATTAAAACAGTTTTTTAAGGTTATTGTGTGAATGAGAACACTAAAATCGAAAATTTAAAAATACCTGCTGTTCCCTGCCATCCTCCTGGAAAACTTGCAAGCAGCCCCAAGTGTCTGTAAAGACTCCTTTGTGAAATGTCTATTCAAATGAGCCGCAGGGTCCCTATTGTAAAGCCAGACTGTTCCTGTTTTTCCTGCTGTTGTCACTGTCGCTCTGGCCCATGCAACACCACCCCCTGACCGACAGGGAGGGCAGGAGCCACAGCCCGGGCAACTCCTCGAGGGGAGGGATCTTTGTTTTGTTCACTGAGGTAGTCCCAAGACCCACTGCAGGATGAGCGCTTGGCAGGTGTTCCTTGTGAGTGAAGATCTCTAACAGTCAGCTGATACAGTAGGTGTGCTGCACCCTCACACCTCTTGCTCCTGCCAGCATTGCTAATGAATCAATCACGACCATCCTTCCCTTAAGCCTGGATGCAGTCCTGTAGCTCTCAACCCCACAATCCAGGGACCAGCAAAGGCATCACACAAATTCAGATGATGTCCTTCTATTTCCAACCCACGTCCAGTCTGACCTACAGTCAGAATTCTCTCCTCCCTTCCTTTCTTCATTCATTCATCCCTCCCTCACTAAGGGCACACAGCTAGCAGGCCATTAGATCAGCAGTCCCCAACCTTTTTGGCACCAGGGAACAGTCTCCTGAAAGACAATTTTTCCATAGACAGTGGGAAGTGGGGTAAGGGGGATGCAGGGGTGGTTTTGGGATGAAACTGTTCCACCTCAGATCATCAGGCATTAGATTCTCATAAGGAGCACACAACCTAGATCCCTTGTGTCACACGTGTCCTGTGAAGAGACAACCAAACAGGCTTTGTGTGAGCAATAAAGCTTTTTTAATCACCTGGGTGCAGGCAGGCTGAGTCCGAAAAGAGAGTCAGCGAAGGGAGATAGGGGTGGGGCCATTTTATAGGATTTGAGTAGGTAGTGGAAAATTATAGTCAAAGAGGGTTGTTCTCTGGTGGGCAGGGGCGGGGCGGTGGGGGGGGTCACAAGGTGCTCAGTGGGGGGCTTCTGAGCCAGGAGAAGGAATTTCACAAGGTAGTGTCATCAGTTAAGGCAGGAACTGGCCATTTTCACTTCTTTTGTGATTCTTCACTTGCTTCAGGCCATCTGGATGTATACGTGCAGGTCACAGGGGATATGATGGCTTAGCTTGGGCTCAGAGGCCTGATAACTTGCACGTGCAGTTCACAACAGTGTTCACGCTTCCGTGAGAATCTAATGCCACTGCTGATCTAATAGGAGGCCGAGCTCAGGCGGTAATGCTCACTCATCTCCGGCTGTGTGTCCCGTTTCCTAACCCCCACACGGCCTGGGGGTTGGGGACCCCTGGGTTAGATCACATACAGCTTTGTAGACCATCTAAAGACATTTACTTTTACCTGAGTGGTGTGGAGATACACAAAGACCAACCAAAGGAGAACAAGCTAAGGCAATTTATTCAGAGCTTGCTATAGCTAGGGGATCACCACCATCACATTGGTTTGGCAGAGACTCAAAGGCAGGCAGGGGAGTGGAGACAAGGGAAAGCTTCACGTGTGCCCTGATTGGAGGCTGTGCGCACAAGGAAGCTGAGACAGCTAACTAGAAGGCCATGTGTCTCCTGTGATTGACTAGGGATGCCTATTTGGCTTTCTCTGGTTGGTCCTAAGTTGCAACTGGGGACAGAAATTAGAGAAGCTGTTGGCTATTAGTCAAGTCCTAAAATCAGTTGGGGACTGATTGTTACCTGGGTTATTGTTTGACTTCCTAGATTATCTGCTAGAGATAATGATTCGACTTCCTACAAGTCTGACTTGTATGTAGTAGCCTGGCTTCCTGGACCAGTTGCCACCAATTATGGGCCAGAGTTTTGTATTTACATATGGTCAGGCCATGGTCCATTTGTATATTCAGTATCTCAGTGAGATGGAGCAAGAGGGTTGTTTTTCCTTAAAATACGTATTGAAATGTAATTCACATATACAATTCACCCACCTAAAGTGTACAATTCAGGGTTTTCTAGTATATTCACAGTTGTGTTGCCATCATACAATTTAATTTTAGAACATTTTTATCCTTCCCCGAAAGAAATCACATGTGTTAGAGTCACTCCCGCCTCCCTGCTGTGCCAGGCCTAAGCAACCACGAATCTACCTTCTGTCTCCATAGATACTTATTCTGGACTTTTCGTATGAATGGAATCATAAGCAAAAGCTTGATTTTCCATTGAAACAGCAGAGCCCTTAACTGCCCCCTCCCTGCCCATGGACGGTCTCTATCCTTGCCTGGAAGTGCCTTATGACAAACAGCTTCTGTTTACAGCGTCCAGTTCTCTGAGTTGTAATGCATGTACCCACCTATGTAACAAATAATGCACCTATAACCACCACCACAGTCAGAAGAACAAACATTTCCATCTCCTCCAAAATATTTCCTCTTGCCTTTTTGAGGCAGACAATGATACGCTTTTTGTCACTATAGATAAATTTTCTTTTTTCTTGATTTTTCACGCAAGTGGAATTATATGGACTTCTGATGTCTGCCTTCTTTCACCCTGAAAAGTGTTTTTTGAGATCCATTCAGGTTTTGAGTGTATCTGTAACTGGTTAGCTTTTTATTGCTGAGCTGTGTTCTATATGGAGATATGGGTACTTATTCACTCATCTGTTGATTGTCTGGTTTTCAACTATGAATTCAATTTCTTAGTTGATATAAACCTCACCTATTGATCTCTACTTTCCTTTGTTTCCAGTTTGGGCTATTATAAATAAAGTTGTTGTGAACATTCATGTGCTTTTTTTTTTTTTTTTTTGAGACGGAATCTCATCCTGTCGCCCAGGCTGGAGTGCAGTGGCACGATCTCAGCTCGCTGCAACCTCCACCTCCCGGATTCACAACATTCTATTGCTTCAGCCTCCTGAGTAGCTGGGGCCACAGGCACCCACCACCACTCCCGGCTAATTTTTTTGTATTTTTAGTAGAGACGGGGTTTCACCGTGTTAGCCAGGATGGTCTCGATCCCCTGACCTAGTAATCCACCCACCTCGGCCTCCCAAAATGCTGGGATGACAGGCGTGGGCCACCGTGCCTGGCTGCTTATCATTTTTGTTGACTTATGCTTCATTTTTCTTGTGACAACACTTAAATGAAGCCTCATGAAAATTAAAAACTTATTCATTTTTTATTTGTGGTCCGTGTATTTTGGATCAGATCTAAGACCTATGCTAAAGAGGTGATAAAGAAAAGCTTCAGCTGATTTAAATTTAAAATAGTTTAATTGAGCAATGAATGATTTGTGAATCAGGCACCTCCAGAATCACAGCAGATTCACACCACGCAGGCAGGTGGTAGAAGAAGATTTATAGACAGAAAAAGGGAAATGACATCCAGAAATCGGCACTGAGGTACAGAAACAGCTGGGTTGGTTACAGGTTGGCGTTTGCCTTATTTGAACACAGTTTGAACACTCAGCACTCTATGAGTGGTTGAAGTATGGCTGCTGGGATTGGCCAAGACTCAGTTATTGTTACAGGCACATACTGCGAATTTAGGTTGTCAATCTTGTCTATTAAGCTGGGTTACAGTTCACCCACAAGGACTCAAATATAGAAATCCAAAGTCCTTCTCAGGCCATATTTAGTTTGCTTTAACAGAGGTAAAGATGTTCTCCTTGGTTTCTTTTATTTATTTTGAGACAGGGTCTCGCTCTGTCATCACGCAGCTGCAGCGGCACGGTCTCAACTCACTGCAACCTCCACCTCCTGAGTTCAAGTGATTCTCATGTCTCAGCCTCCCAAGTAGCTGGGATCCACAGGTGTGTGCCACCAGGCCTGGCTAATTTTTTTTTTTTTTTTGTATTTTTAGTAGAGACAGCGTTTCACCAGGTTGGCCAGGCTGGTCTTGAACTCCTGGCTGCAAGCAATCCACCCACCTCGGCCTCCCAAAGTGTTGGGATTACAGGCAAGAGCCATCGCGCCTGGCCCTTGGTTTCTTTTAGACACTTGGTAACATCGGCTTTTATATTTAGGTCTATGGTCAAATTTGAGTTTATTTCTCCATAGATTTTATGGTAAGGGGCCAAGTTTGCATTTTTTATATGAATATTCAGTTTTTCCAGCTCTGATTTTCTAAAAGATTATCCTTCCCTATGGAATTCCCTTTGTTCCTTACAAAAAATCAGTTGACCATGTATGTAAGGATCTACTTCTGAGCTCACACTTCTAGTCCTTTGACCTATTTGTCTGTCTTCATTGCAATACCGCATTGTCTTGATTACTGCCTTTCAAAAACTGGTGAAGTCAGGTAGTTTAAGTTCACCCATTTGTTCTTGTGTTTCAGAGTTGTTTTGCCTATTCTAGGTCTTTTGTATTTCCACATAAATTTTAGACTTAGCATATTACATTTACAAAAAGAGTCTGCTGAGGTTTGGATTGGGGTTGCTTTAAATCTACAGATAAATATCAAGTCTTTAATCTATTGTGAAAAGAAAATAAATCTCAGGACCCCAAAATCACTGAGCCCAAGGGAAAAGTCAAGGTGGGAACTGCCTCCCATTCTATTCCCAATTAAAAGTTCCAGTAGACTTTTTTGGTAAAAATTAGCCATGGTGATAGATTTATTTATTAGGTACTAAAACTGATATAGAGCTTTTCTCTAAATATAATAAAGCCTCTGATTCCCTGGAGTTTTCTAACATACACCAATCATGTTACCTTTGTGGTACGGTTTCCAACTATGAAAGATAGAAAAGCTACATACCTCCCTCACAGTTTGCCCACAAGGAAATTCCTTGTGGAGGAAAGACAGACAGAACTCAGTCATCCCTCTGCTCAGGTGAGACAAATCCATATCTGATTGTTTCCTTTGCCCTGTTGTTTCACTAAGCCAGACTAAGGCATAAGTGACTATTCCTAAATAGTCTAAATTGTGCATTCATTCATTTAGTGCGTTCACTGCATACACTAAATTGTGCATTCAGCGAAAGCTTAATCAGAAACTCAAAGGATTGCAACCGGTTGCATACCTATGACCTGGAAGCCCCCTCCTCACTTCAAGTTGTCCTGCCTTTGCGGACCAAACTGATGTACATCTTATATATATTGATTGATGGTTCATGTTTGCCTAAAATGTATAAAACCAAGCTGTGCCCTGACCACCTTGGGCACATGTATGTCATCAGGGCCTCCTGACACTGTGTCTTGGGCACATCCTAACCTTGGCAAAATAAACTTTCTGAATTGATTGAGACCTGTCTCAGATACTTCTAGGTTTACACTATGAGCAAGGTCTCTCTCTCTCTGCACTTATTGAGGCCTTTAAAAATTTCTCTCAACAAGGTTTTGTAGTTTTCAATGTATTGATCTTAAATCCATTCTGTTCCATTTATCACTATTCCATGCTTTTTGATGCTATTGAAAATATTTTAAAATTTCTTTTTTCAATTGTTTGCTAATATATAGAAATACAGGTCAGGCGTGGTGGCCTATGCCTGTAATCCCAGCACTTTGGGAGGCCGAGGCGGGCGGATCACGAGGTCAGGAGTTCAAGACCAGCCTGACCAATATGGTGAAACCCCATCTCTACTAAAAAATGCAAAGATTAGCTGGGTGTGGTGGCGTGGGCCTGTAGTCCCAGCTACTCAGGAGGCTGAGGCAGGAGAATTGCTTGAACCTGGGAGGCGGAGGTTGCAGTGAGCCAAGATCACGCCACTGTACTCCAGCCTGGATGATAGAGTGAGACTCTATTTCAAAAAAAAAAAAAAAAAAAAAACAGCTAAGAAATATAACTGGTTTTGTATATTGATTCAAACCAATCCCAATCAAAGTTCCAGTAGATTTTTTGGTAAAAAATAGCCATGGTGATAGACTTATTTATTAGTTACTAAAACTGATATGGAGTTTTTCTCTAAATATAATAGAGCCTCTGATTCTCTGGAGTTTTCTAACATACACCAATCATGTTACCTTTGTGGTATGGTTTTCAACTATGAATTCAATTTCTTAGATGATATAAACCGATCTCTATTTTCCTTTAATCAGTGTTGGTAACTTTTTGCCTTTCAAGAAATGTCTTCATTTCATCTAATTTTTCAAATTTATTGACATACAATTGTTTCCACATTTCCTGACCGTCTCTTTGATGTCTATGATATCTGCAATGCTGTCTCTTTTTCATTCCTGATACTGGTAATTGGTGTGTTATCTTTTTCATGATCAGTCTACAAATAGCTAAAGATTTACCACCTTTATTGATCTTTTCAAATAACTATTTTTTGGTTAATTGGTTTCTCTCTTTTAGGTTTTCTATTTTTCTTGATTTCCACTGTTATTGTTATTATTTCTTTCCGTTTACTTACTTTGGGTTTAATTTATGTGTTTTAGTAAAATGTACATGACATAAAATTCATCATGTTAACTATTTTTAAGTGTGTAGCTCTGGTAGTAAGCTGCACAGCTGTGGCACTAAGTACATCCATACTAGTGTGCAGTCAGCCCCACCAGCCACCTCCAGAACTTTTTCATCTTCCCCAACTGAAACGCTGTCCCCATTAAACAATAACTTCCCATTTTCCCTCCCCACAACCCCTGGCAACCGCCATTCCCCTGAGTCTGACTACTTTAGGACTTCATATGAATGGAATAATATAGCATTTGTTATTTTGTGACGGGCTTATTTCACTTAGCCTAACATCTTCAAGGTTCATCCACGTAGCATGTGTCAGAGCTTCCTTTCTTATGAAGTCTGAGTAGATACCACATTGTGATTATTCATTCATTCAGTGATGGACACCCGGGTTCTTTCCACATTTTAACTGTCATGAATGATGCTGCTAGGAACATGGGTGTGCAAATATCTACTCAAGTCCCTGCTTTCACCTCTTTTGGGTATATATCCAAAAGTGGAATTGATAGATCATATGGTGACATTCTATGTTTAATATTTTGAGGACTCACCGTTCATTTTCCACAGCAACGACGCCATTTTATATCCTGCCAGCAATGCACAAGCGTCCCAATTTCTCTGCAATGCACAAGTGTTCCAATTGCTCCGCCTCCTCGCTAATGGTTTTCTGTTTTGTTGTTGTTTTTATAATAGCCGCCCCAACGGGCGTGCAGCTGTCTCATTGTGGTGGGTTTGATTTAATTTTAATTTTTGTAGCTTCTGAGAAGTAGAAGATTAAGATGGTATTCTTCACCAGAGTACTTTGCTACTCCATTTTACTGAGGTTCAATTTCACCAAAGATTTGGAAAAGTAATCCTTTGATTAAAACAAATGATTGTATGATTTAATAGTCACAAACCTTAAGTGTGTTTTACGGGAATGCAAGCATTTCAAAAAATTGCTTAAGTCAAACTACTTCAAGGCCACCTCTTCTAGTGTTTTAAAGAGCTGGTTAGCACAGCCACGCACCACATGGGGAAGTTCTGGCTGATGGCGGACCATGCATATGACGATGGTGCCATAAGATTATAATACTGTATTTCCATTGTACCTTTTCTATGTTGAGCTATGTCTAGATACACAGATTCTCACCATTGTCTGACAGTTGCCTACCCTATTCAGTACAGTCCCATGTTGTATAGGTTTGTAGCCTCAGAGCAATGGGCTCTACCATGCAGCCCAGGTGTGTAGTAGGCTGTACCATCTAGGTTTGTGTGAATATGCTCTACAATGCTCACACAATGACAAAATGACCTAACAATGCATTTCGCAGAATGTGTCCTCATCATGAAGCAATGCCTGACTGCAATGTCTTATCAGAGCTGATGGTTACATTTTCAGGAATTTCGTAAGCTACTTGTTAACCACAGCCATTATTAAAAATTAAATAATAAAGTTATAGTTAAATTATATTTAAAATGCAAATAATTACTTAAAAGTCATCACTTCCTAATTAGTTAACTACATTTTACAGTGATCTATTCTAATTATCTGTGCCTACTGTATCAGCTTGGTGGGAATCCTGTGAGACACTGCTCACCTCTCCCCAACGCTGGCTGTTTTCTTTCTTTCTTTTCTTTTCTTTTCTTTTCCTTCCTTTCTTTCTTTCTTTCTTTCTTTCTTTCTTTCTTTCTTTCTTTCTTTCTTTTTCTTTCTTTCTTTCTCTTTCTTTCTTTCTTTTTCTTGCTTTCTTGCTTTTTTTTTTTTTTTTTTTTCCAGAGTCTCACTCTGCCACCCAGGTTGGAGTGCAGTGGTGTGATCTGGGCTCATTGCGACCTCCACCTCCCAGTTCAAGCAATTCTGTCTCAGCCTCCCGAGTAGCTGGGACTACAGGCATACACCACTAGACAAACGCCACCACACCCGGCTAGTTGTATTTTTAGTAGAGACGGGGTTTCATCATGTTGGTCAGGCTGGTCTCAAACTCCTGACCTCAGGTGATCCACCCACCTCGGCATCCCAAAATGCTGGGATTACAGGCGTGAGCCACTGCGCCCGGCCACCAACGCTGTTTTTGATAGTGACGTGAGGATCTTACAGGCAGCTGTGCAGGGGGCTTTACGCTATGGAAATCAGTCCTTGATATATTGTTTTGTTGATCGTCTAGACTTTTTGTGATTTGTTCATCACAATAGTGATGGAAAATGTTAATAATGGAGATTACCTTAAATGCATGTTCTGTGGCTGTTGTATTGCGAATGGTATCAAAAAGTTTGAGGAAATCTTCTTCCAGCATTTGAAAACTTGTCTAATTTAGCAAGACAGTTGCTCCCATCATCAAATGAGTGAAATTGAGACATGTCTTTGTTATTTCACTTTTGTCTTAGTAATTGACGGATATGAAAATATCAACCAAATGTTCAGGTTGGAACTATAATTGTTTGTCAATGATACAAGCCAGATTCTTTGCTGAATTGGATATCATTCAAGCATTTATTCACAGCGTGATAATGTCACTCTATTGTTGGTAATAGAATTTTAAGAGCTGATAATGGACTTTGCAAGAAATAGAAAGTTATGCTGAAGTTATAGGTGTGTGAAACTTACAATAGAGCATTGTAAGTCTTATTGTCTATGGGTTCTGTGCTACACACCCTTCGTATCAGTGGTATGTAGACCAAGCACACATGTGTATGCATATGTGCGCATATTTTTATTTTCTGAAAAGCCAGCTGTTGACATTCACCAGCATGTTACCACCCCAACCCCGCCAGGGCTCACAGGAAGTCCTCAGCTTTGAGTGTCTCTGGGAAGGGATAGGAGAAAATGTGGAAAACCACAGCCCTGAGGTTTGTGGTGGCCATGGGGGAACCTGAGCAGCTACATCTGTGTTTCATAAACCTGCGCCAATTGTACCTGCAGGAAACTGGTTATTTAGGATGGCTAGCACATGAGTCCTTAGAGGACTCGGCTTAAAAAACACCGATTTCAGAATCTAAAGCTGAGACTGCAAAGGGTTTCCATTGTGAATGAACACCAACAACAGAGGTTTTCTGCAACGCTTTTAAAAGATATGACCACGGCAAAAAACCCCACAGATTAAATAGCTCGTGGTCACTCCCTCCAGAAAAGCCTACCCATCCTCAGGGGTCCAAGTGGCCAGTGTGGGCAACACCAAACCACGTGGTTTGCAATGGGCATGAGGTCAACACAGGCTCAGGAAAAGGAGGGAGGGGCAGCGCTTCAGATTCCATACTGTTCCCAGCATTTTCATCATCACTCCTCTGCTGCACCCACCCTTCCCTGCTCCAGCCCACATATGCAGCCTCCCCCTAAACCACCCGGGAAGGACAATGGCCGTCCTTCCCGTAGATCAGCCTCAGCTTACAGAGGGTCCCTGGGGTCTAGGCTGACCACTGGTCCCAGTTTGCCTGGTCCTTCACCGGCTTTAGCCCTGAGTGCCCCAGGTGTCCCTGTGTTTGTTCCTTATTGTTGCTGTAATAAATGTAGTGATTTCAAACAACACAGATTCATCCTCTTGTAGTTCTGGACTTCAGAAGTCCTCAAATCAGGCTTAAATCGTGGTGTCAGAGGGCTGTATTTCATCTGAAAGCTTTAGAGGATAATTTGCTTCCTTGCCTTTTCTAGTTTCTGGAAATCTCCTGGTTTCCTGGGGTCTGGGTCTCTTCCTCCATCTTCAAAGCCAGTGACCTAGCATCTTCCAGTCTCTCTCTGACTCTGGCCCTCCTGCTAGCTCTTGCAGGGATCCTTGTGATTATAAACTGAATCACAGGATAACCTCCCCATCTCAAGACCATTGACTCAATCCCATCTGCAAAGTCCCTTTTGCCACGTAAGTCACACATTCATAGGTTCTGGGGATTAGGATGAGGACAACTAGGGGCGCCAACTACACCCCAGAAGCCCCTCAGTCCTGGGCAAACCAGCATGGCTGGTCACCCTGCTAGGGTCCTGAAGGCTCATTAAAGCGTAGCCTAGAAGCAGGATGCAACCCTCATCCTGCTGTGGCCAGTTGACAAGTACGCCAGAGGCTGGGGGGGATGATTTACATCCAAACCTGGAGAATGCCTGTATCTTTCCACCCCAGATAGGGCCAGGATGATTCATCTCAACCCAGTGGTGTGCCCTTGTGAAAATTAATTAACCTTTTTGGACCACAATGGCCTCTATCAAATGACAGTAATAAAGCTTCACCTTGTGCGTTGGAGTGAGATGGAGTGGGAGGGGGTGTGCAGCCCCTCACGAGGCATATAAAGGAGCCTCGATAACTGGGAGCTTGTGTTTTAATCAAAGCCCATTGTCATGGGTTTATTCACATCCTCTTCTCATTTCAAAGAGGGTTCCTTGGGCTCACAATGGCTCATCAGTTAGAGTGGCAGGACCGGAACTGCAGTTTGGAGGAGGAAAGAAAAGGACAGGCTGGGAAATGAACAGGAAGTGAGAACAGGAGCAGGGCCCAGGCAGGGCTGGTGCACAGGACGTCACCCCCCAGGCTGGGATGCGCCCGGGGCTACAGGACACACGCTGGGCCTGGAGCCTACACCTGGGCCACTGACTCCCAGGGATCTGAGTCTGTGTGCTGGGCCTTATGTAAAACCACAGGGCAAACCAGGGCATCTCTTCATTAAGGATGAAAAACTTATTTATGAAAAACTTATTTATATTAAAAGATGCAACCTTTAGGACATTATACTAAGTGAAATATGCCAATCACAAAAAAAGCAAGACTGTATGAATCCACTTCTACGATGTCCCTAGAGGAGTCAGTTCAGGGACAGAAAGTGGAATGGGGGTTCCAGGGGCTGGGGAGAAATTGGGAAGGGGGACTTATGAACATGTTCAATGGGGACAGACTTTCAGTTTTGCAAGATGAAACAGTTCTGCAGCTGGAGGGCAGTGATTTGTGCATGGACTTAACCCCGCAGAAGTGTACGTGTGACAATTGTTAAGGTGGCAGATGTTAACTGAGGAGAGCTGGTGGCCGTGGTGCCCTCCCAGGCGACTGCCCCTGTAATAGTGCTGCTGTGCTGTAAGTAGGGTGACCAACTCATCCTGGTCTGCCCAGGACTTCCCCAGTTCCAGTTGGAACATCCCTTGTCCCAGGACATCCTCAGTCCTGGGCAAGCTTGGAGGGTGGTCACCCTGCTTGTGAGACACACGCACGTGCCGTCCTCTGATGGGGCAGGGCTGCCCCTGAGGCCCAGGGTTCTCAGCCCTGACTGTGCCAGAGAACTCACCAGGAAGATTCTGGAAACACAGGTGCTAATTTAGCCCCGAACCTAGGGAGCCTGATTTAATAGCTCTGCAGAAGGGCCTGGGCTGCTTTTTCACTTTAAAAAAATATGCTTCTTGGCTGGGCATAGTGGCTCACACCTGTAATCCCAGCACTTTAAGAAGCCGAAGCGGGCGGATCATGAGGTCAAGAGATCAAGACCATTCTGGCCAACATGGTGAAACCCCGTCTCTACTAAAAATACAAAAACAAAAAATTAGATGGGCATTGTGGTGCTCGCCTGTAGACCCAGCTACTTGGGAGGCTGAGGCAGGAGAATCGCTTGAACCCGGGAGGTGGAGGTTGTAGTGAGCCGAGATCATGCCACTGCACTCCAGCCTGGCGACCAAGTGAGACTGTCTCAAAAAAAAAAAAAAAAAAAAAAAGCTTCTCTGCAGCCAGAGAATCAATTTCCTAAGTGGAAGTGTGGGAAGGAGCAGCTGCTGGGCCACTGCCCTCGGCTCTTGTCAGATGTCACCAGTTGACCACCAGTGTCTTGGATGAGGCTCGTGGTCTGCCCCATGTAGGGTAGCCCTGGGTGAGATGGGCCTGTGGGGTGAAGCTGGTGACTACCCTCCAGGCCAGTGTGTTCACCCATCCTGTGGGGCTCACTCACATCCCAGACCCAAGGCAGTGTGAATGCATCGCCCAGTCGCAGGCATGTTCTCTTCCATCTGGGGGATCTGGATGAGGCCTCAGAGTGAGCAGGGAACTGGCATGACCCTGGTCTGGGATTGGTGGGACAAGTGGCAATTCTCTCCTTGTCGAGGCCTCCTGGACAGAGGTCACTCACCCACAGGGCACTCAGCCATGTGTGGAGGGCAGAAGCCAGCACAGCTGGTGTGTCTTCCCATTCAAAAATTTGGAAAAGAAAAACACTGGTTCTCTAACTTTGAAAGAAGCAGCCTCATATCGGGGAATGCAGTTTTAAATCTCTTTTTTTTTTTAAGTGAAGTAGAAAATAAAATACATGTATTTCAATCCCAGGAAAATGCTTAACCAATCTTCACGTCTCCACTAATATGGCATCTTTCTCTAATGAATAAAAAAATATATATCTTTGCCAAAGGAAAACGTTACGATTACTTTTTATATGAACAAACTAGTTGTACTTAATAAAGACAATACTATTTGACGATTTAACTTTTGAAAATTTATTAACCACACACGCACACATATGTATTTTAAACTATCAGCATTTACTATGTGATTTGTTCACAAAAGATAAATTCAGCAAAAGAATGAAAAAGAAACAGACAAACCCCTCTGGCAGGCATTCGCCCTGCACTCAGGACCTGTTGCTGTGCCTGGCTCCAGGCCGCTGTCTCTGCCCATCTTACAAGACTGTGCATGGACCCCCTGAAACCCCTTGTAATCCACTAGCAGCCACTAGAAGGAGACGCCATCATTTCTGAGCTTCACCATGGCTGGGAGAAGAAGCACAGCAGCTGCTCGGATGTTGAATAATTTCTGGTTCTCCTTTTTTTTTGAGACGGAGTCTTGCTCTGTTGCCCAGGCTGCAGTGCAGTGGCGTGATCTGGGCTTATTGCAACCTCTGCCTCCCGGGTTCAAGTGATTCTCCTGCCTCAGCCTCCCAAGTAGCTGGGATTACAGGCGTCCATCACCACACCTGGCTAATTTTTGTATTTTTAGTAGAGACAGGTTGGCCAGGCTGGTCTTGAACTCCTGACCTCAGGTGATCTGCCCACATCGGCCTCCCAAAGTGCTGGAATTACAGGCATGAACCACTGCACCCGACCAATTTCTGGTTATCTTTAAGAAAAAATTAATATTGTTGTTGTAGTTGTCTTCTTGCTCCTCAGTCCCACCAATTTGCTGTCTCCACCATATTTCAGGGGCTCTGAAACGATAGCCCCCATGACTTTCTCCCCTTGAGAAGGGCTACCTCTTCCCTCACCAATGGTCCCACACCTGATTGCTTGTTGGAAGTTCCTGGGATGCTCTGAGGACACGCTGCTGACTGGGAGTCACCGCCAGGGATTTGGATGTCATCGGATGGGGATGAACCTGTGCTCAAGGGTGATTTGAAACCTCAGGCGAGTCTGATGATTGACCGAGTGTGAGATACCTGTGCCTGGACAAACATTTGCACACATCAGGGCTGGTTCATTTGCACCCCCAAACACTCAGCCTAGTTTTGCCTATTATTTTTAAACTTTATATAAATGGGATGTGTCTGTTTAGGATGCAGTCAACACCGTGATGTCATTCATAGTGCGCCTGTTCTATAGCAGGGGTTGGCAGACCTTTTTGGTAGAGGGCCAGATGGCAAATGTTTGAGGCTTTGCGAGCCACCTGTCATCTCTGCTGCACAGTTTGCTTTCTTTCTTTTCTTTTCTTTTTCTTTTTCTTTTTTTTACTTTTATAATCCTTTAACTATCCTTAGTTTGAAAGCTATGCAAAAGCAGGCCCCAGGCTGTAGCATGTGTTGACTTCCTGCTCTAGTTGATTCATTATCATGGTATATTTCCATTTTATGAATATACAAATTTATTCTGCTGTTGAAGGATATTGGGGCTGTTGGCAGATTTGGCTGTTATGAAAAATGCTGTTACGGGCAGCATGGAGCATGTCTCTTGGGATATAGTTGTGTGTGTCTGTTGGGTACATACCTAGGGATAGAACTGCTGGATCGTAGGGTTATGGTATCTCTACCTTTAGGGGATAAGGCCACACAATCTCCTGACATGTTTATAGCAATTCAAACTCCCACCTGTGTGTATCAGAATTCCAGTTGCTCCATACCCAACTCGTGGCCTGCCATATTTCCAATTTCAATATTGCTAATGGATATATAATGTTTATTATCTCATTCTGGTTTTCGTTGGCATTTCTCTGGTTTCATTTGCATTACCATGTGATTTGTTCACAAAAGATAAATTCAGCAAAAGAATGAAAAAGAAACAGACAAACCCCTCTGGCAGGCATTCGCCCTGCACTCAGGACCTGTTGCTCTGCCTGGCTCCGGGCCGCTGTCTCTGCCCATCTTACAAGACTGTGCATGGACCCCCTGAAACCCCTTGTAATCCACTATACTAATAAGGTTAAGTATATTTACATAAGTGTATTGGCTCCTTAGAGATCTTTTATAAATCACCTGGTCAAGTCTCTAGCAAAGCCTCCACCCCTTTTTTTCAGCTTATTTATTTATTTATTTATTTATTTTTAGTAGAGATGGGGTTTCACGGTGTTAGCCAGGATAGCCTCGATCTCCTGACCTTGTGATCGGCCCATCTGGGCCTCCCAAAGTGCTGGGATTACAGGCGTGAACCACCGTGCCCGGCTGCTGTGTTAATTTTTAATCAATGGTTTATAGTAGTCATCGCACATTTTGAGTGTGAGCCTGTCATCATTTACATGTGTTCCAAATATCTTCTCTCACTCTAGACCTCACATTGTACCCTCTCAATGCTTCCTGTGAATGATCAGAAGTTCCTAATTCACGTAGAAAACTTTATCAATCTCTTTCTTCTCTGCTTAGTGCTTTTTGCATCCTGACTTTTAGAAACCCTTTCCTACTTTAAGGTCATGAAGAATGTCTCCTATATTAGCTTTTAGAAACTTTGTTTTAGTTTACAGAGCGTGTCTCTTGGTGCACTTGTCCACACCTTTTTGCTGGAATTGATGTTCGCCTATGGTGTGAAGCAGTGCTGGAGATTTGTTTTTCTTTTTAATGTGAATATCCAATTGGGATGGCACCATTTATGGAGAAGAAGACCATTACTGGCAGCTTTCAGTATCACTCTTATTATAAATCATGTGTCCATACATGTGTGGGTTTGTTTCTGGTTTCTCTCTTTTCTTCCGTGGACCCGTTTATTTCTCACGTCAATAAGACACTGTCTGAATTCCTGCAGCCTTATCATTAGTCTCAGGGTCCAGCACAGCAGCCCTCCTCCATGATTGTTCTTTTTCATAAATGATTTGACCATTCATGGCTCTCTGCACGCCATACACTGGAGTCAGCTTGCCCATGATCATGTTACTGGAGAAAAATGGTCTTTATTTCTACCTTTTGTTATTCCATATTCATTTACCATGTGTTTGTTCCCTGGCTAGCACCTCCAGGACAGTGTTGAACAGAAATGGTGATAATTTGGGCATTCTTGTCTCATTCCCAATGTCAAAAGGAAAGCTTTCAAATATTTCATGCACAAATGCAGTGATTGCTCTAAACTTGTTTCTGTGTGTGTTCGTGTGTGTGTGTGTGTCCACTCTTTATTACATAAAGATTTCTTTCTATTCTTAGTTTTCTAAGGATTTTTATGATGACCAGATTTTTATTTGCATCAAAAGTTTTTCTACTTTATTGAAAGAATCATGTGATTTTTCCCCCCGAAAATGTGGTAAAGTCTGTGAATTTAATTTTCAGATGATATGCCAGCTTTGTATTCCTGGAATAAACCAACAGGTGTGTATGTAACACAACTGCATTTATTTAAATGGAACGTTTGTTTGATTTCATATAAAACAAGTTTCTCAAAGAAATCCTGCCAGCACAGCAGTGTATGTATTGATTAAGAGCCCTGGTTTAGGAGATGCACTTCCGGAGTTCAAGCCCTGGCTCTGTGTTTCATTAGTTCTATTTTTTAAAGCCATAAGGAAGAGTCCTTAACCTCATTGTGCCTCAGCCTACCCACCCTGGTAACATCAGGATAATAGCCGTATCTATATCACAGGACCGTTGTTAGAATGAAAAGCAATCATTCATGTAAAATGCATAGACCCGTGCCTGGACAGTGTGAGCCCCGTGCACAACCATTAGTGATGTCTGTGTCCTTGGAAGAGGCACCACTTCATCCTGCAGCCAAGACCACCCCAAGGTTTGGCAATTTGCTAGGGATTTGCTAGGGATCTACTCAGCATACAGTGATACTCACAGCTATGATTTATTACAGCAAAAGGATGCAGAGCACAATCAGCAAAGGGAAAATGTGCATGAAGTAAAAGTCTGGGTTTTGTTGGGGGCTGGTGCTGTAGGCATGCTCTTAGCACATACCAAATTTCTGAGTCCCAGGAGGAAAGCAGGTATCCAGCATATACCATACTGTTTGCATAAAGAAGTTGGGTGCAGTGAGCCAGTCTTAGCAGTTAATGGTGGGGACTCTTCTGAAATCCAAGTCCCCAGGTACCAGCCAAAGACCTACCTTGCAAGCAGGCCTTTTCAAGCACAGTCGTGTAGGCCTGCTGTGTTGACTTTTCCACACGGTGTGATAGTCTCCTTTCATATATCATTGGATTCAGGTCATTGTGTCTCCTTTCATATGTCATTGGATTCAGGTCATTGTGTCTCCTTTCATATATCATCGGATTCAGATTATTGTATCTGGGGTTTTGGTATCTCTGTTGCTAAGTGAGATTCAGCCATCTTGAAGGTCTGTGTCGGGCTTTAGTGCCCATGTTACACTGACCTCATCAAACACGGCAGGAAACAGTCCTTTTTAATTCTCTCCAAAGGCGTAGGCAATATTGGCATTACTTCCTCTTGCTGAACTTGGTAAACTTCATTAGTGATGCCACCTGGGGCTAGGATTTTCTTTTTAGAAAGAGTGTAGGAGTATTCACATTTTTCATTCTTCTTGAGTCCGTTTTAATAACATATGTGTATTTAAAAAAATTGTTCATTATCAAAGTGTTCAAGCTTCTTAGCAGAAAGTTTTTCATAATATGCTCTCATCTTTTTAATATCTGTATGATAAAAATGTTCTAATTTTTATTCCTGATATTGGATATTTGTGCTTTCTCTCTTTCTCTGATTGATGCCTGATGTCTGCTACTTCTCTAGGTTTTAATTCACAATATTTTGGTTTTTAAAATGTGATTTAATAGATTTTTTTCTGACTTTTTACCTCTGCTACTTATCACTGGTATGACTGTGGGTAGATTACATAAATGCTTTGGGCCTTTCTGATCACTGTTATAAGGGCAGTGACTTCTACATGAGGCTCTTGTGTCAGATCTATGATAGAATGAATGAAATGTACCTAACGTGATGCTGGGTAGACCTTCAACAAAGGCAAGCTGTAATTGTTTTAAAGCTGGCTAAAGGCCGGGCATGGTGGCTGAAGCCTGTAATCCCAGCACTTCGAGAGGCCGAGGTGGGTGGATCACCTGAGGTCAGGAGTTCGAGACCAGCCTGGCCAACATGAAACGCCATCTCTACTAAAAATACAAAAATTAGCCAGGTGTGGCAGCGCATGCCTGTAGTCCCAGCTACTCAGTGGCTGAGGCAGAATCGTTTGAACCCGGGAGGCAGAGGTTGCAGTGAGCCAAGGTCGCACCACTGCACTCCAGCCTGGGCAACAAGAGTGAAACCCCGTCTCAAAAACTAAAAAATAAAGCTGGCTAAAATGGAATCATAGGAAAATATATAATACAGCAACAGAACAAAAATTAGAGGTGGGGATAAAAAATTAAAAATGAAGCAAAGGAAAAAAATAGACAGTACCATAAACAGAAACCATGAATGAGAAATACATACTTGCTAGAAGCGACCACTGATTTGCTTATAAACTCATTCTTGTCAACCTGGAGTTTGTCCTGTAGGGAACCCCGGGCCACGTGCCAAGGGCTGAGAAAGCTGCAGGATGAAGTGGTGCCTCTTCCAAGGACACAGACATCACTAATGGTTGTGCACGGGGCTCACACTGTCCAGGCACGGGTCTATGCATTTTACATGAATGATTGCTTTTCATTCTAACAACGGTCCTGTGATATAGATACGGCTATTATCCTGATGTTACCAGGGTGGGTAGGCTGAGGCACAATGAGGTTAAGGACTCTTCCTTATGGCTTTAAAAAATAGAACTAATGAAACACAGAGCCAGGGCTTGAACTCCGGAAGTGCATCTCCTAAACCAGGGCTCTTAATCAATACACGCACTGCTGTGCTGCCAGGATTTCTTTGGGGAACTTGTTTTATATGAAATCAAACAAATGTTCCATTTAAATAAACGCAGTTGTGTTATTTAGTGGGATACAAGCTCTGAATGCATTTTGAAGAAATAAAAATGTTGGGACTTCGCACCACTCTATGGTGCGTTCCCTCTGCGCATCCCAGACTTCCTGCAGGAGCTCGGCTTTTTCCCTGTGCCTCTGGGACACTGAGGTGGAGAATGTGGATGGAGAAAGCCGTCTGTTTTCTCTCAGTCATTATGGCACAGTTGGATCCATTCCATCAGCGTTTCCCCAACTTGAGCCGATTTTCTTTTAGAGAAAAAGAAGCTGCAAAGAGCTCTAAGTCTGTTTGAGGACCCTGTAGGCTGAAAACTGCGGATTTAAAAATCTCAAGTTTTAGAGGATGAAAATATCTTTCAATTTTATTTCGTTTTTATTTATTTATTTATTTTGAGACAGAATCTCGCTCTGTCACCCAGGCTGGAGTGCAGTGGTGCGATCTCGGCTCACTGCAAGCTCCGCCTCCCGGGTTCACACCATTCTCCTGCCTCAGCCTCCCAAGTAGCTGGGACTACAGGCGTTTGCCACCACGCCCGGCTATTTTTTTTTTTTTTTTTTTTTTGGTATTTTTAGTAGAGATAGGGTTTCACCGTGTTAGCCAAGATGGTCTCTATCTCCTGACCTTGTGTTCCAACTGCCTCGGCCTCCCAAAGTGCTAGGATTACAGCCATGAGCCACTGCACCCAGCCTCAATTTTAAATTAATAATTCAACAGAGCAGATTTATCTTTCAACTTGTTACAAACAAAACAAAACAAAAACTTTTGAAAAATTACCACTGAAAAGAACCCAGAAAAAGAGAAAACATATCATGAAACAAAGCTCTGGCCTAGATCTCCCACGCATCCCCATGGATCTGCAGTCACCAACAACACCGAGATGGCTGATGGGTTGTGTTCTTCAGGATAAAGCAAAACTATTGCTTAGGAGTATAGCCATGCTGTCCCTAGTCAAGGCTGCCTTTGTTCACCTCTTTAGCCGGCAACTCTCCAGTGCCCAATGCACAGCCCTCTCTGGAAGTCCGAATGGATTGGATGGCATTGTCTATCTAGAGCGGGATGTGGGTGCCAGCACAGCCACTCCCTCCCCATCTCCCCAACCCATCTACCCAGCAGACCTGAAGGAAACCCCACCGACTCCATTGTGTTCTCCTTGTAGACAGAGCCTGTTTCCCTCCCCAACTACACAAAGGACTCAGATTTCCACCCTGGTCTCTGTCTGGCCTGCTGGCGAAGGTGTCTGGACCAAGTGCAACTCAGCCAGCCATGGGAGCTCCTGGCTATGAATGGACCTTTCTACTGTCCACTTCCTCTCAGAGGGAGATGGACACCCACAAGTGGGTGTTGTTGGGTGGGCTCAACCCTCACACCATCCCTGCCGATGATGGTCCCTTATACACAGGAGCTCCTGGTTCATCATATTGCTGTTGTGATGTGTTTGTGACATTCTCTCCCTCCATTCAGAGAGGGACTCAGAGGCTTGCCTCGGACATAAACTCAAAAGACGGGGTAAGTGAGAAAGTGAGACAACAGGAATGAACTCAAGGGTGAGGAACCCAGGCAGCTTGGGAGGAGGCGAGAGTACAGATCACCTTCTCTCCTCCCCGGGTCCTGTCATCCCAGGTCCCTGCCAAAGGCGGGTGGACCTCACACTGGGCTCTGAGCCTGTGCTTTCCAGAGCAGGGGCCCAATTACCCTTGGCTCCTGGCTGTGGACTGGGATAATATAAAGCCCCTGGCACATCTTCTACCTTGAAAACTTAGAAAATAAAAAAGACCATTATTTCATACCCCAAAAGACATGCATAAATAGGGAGAAAAACATCAAATTTTAATTAACTTTAAAGCTCAAGGAGAAAAAAAAGTGATCGAAATTGAATGCTTTCATCCTATCACTCCAAACTCAGCAGGGTACATGGGGACCTTCTATTTGTTCAACTCTGGAAGAATTTGATAGAAAAATTGGTGAAGACTTGCTGTAGCTCCTCTTTCAGCTGTTAGAAACCTAATCACATCCATGGCCGGGTGCGTGGCTCACGCCTATAATCCCAGCACTTTGGGAGGCCGAGGCCAGCAGATCACCTGAGGTCAGGAGTTTGAGACCAGCCTGGCCAACATGGTGAAACCCCGTCTCTACCAAAAATACAAAAAAATTAGCCAGGCATGGTGGTGTGCACCTGTAGTCCCAGCTGCTTGGGAGGCTGAGGCACAAGAATTGCTTGAAACTGGGAGGCGGAGGTTGCGGTGAGCCGAGATCACACCACTGCACTCCAGCCTGGGTGACAGAGCAAGCAAGACTCTATTTAAAAAAAAAAAAGAAACATAATCTCATCCACAATTCACAGTGCAAAGCAATTACACGGCAGCACGACTATTCTGGACATTTCTGGATGTTAGTATCTTTGCTGTTGATATTCTCCTTCTTCTTGTTCTCAAACCAGCTCCATGCTGCTCCATGCCAGCGCCTTGCCCGCCTTCTTCCCTCGCTCCCTCCCACATTCTAGCCTCTGAAATTCCATGATTCTGCCGTTCCCTATGCCAGAGGAGGCTGTCTCATTAGACCAGTGGTTCTCCAATCTGGCCGCTCAGGAACCTCATGTGGGGTGTGTTTGAGAATATACTCATGTTGCCAGAGATCCTGACCTAAGTGAATGGAATGGGGCTGAGCATCAGATTATTTAAAGGTCTGCAGGTGGTTCTGATGTACAGCCTGTTAAAAAGCTGCTGTCCAAGACCCATGTGTGTTGAAGGAATGGCTGGTGGACCCGCCACGCCTCCAGGAGGTCTCTGTACCAGAAGGAAGCATCTTAGGGTGAATGCTGTACTGCGGCAGCTGGTACCACCGAGGTCCCGGGCACTGTGGGCCGACTCACCATGCCCCACCCTTGATGAATTATTTGCCAGTTCAGATATGGTCATCCATGAACCAAAATCTGGACTAGGCAAAGTCTAATACAAGGCTACTGTCTCCTACACTCAAATATCTAGAGATTGGTTTCTTAAGCTCTCCTATGTGAAGTTTGGGGAATTGGTCTTCTTCCCTCTGGAAATCTAGATAAGACACAAAGTGAGCATTACTCTGAGGATACCTTGCCCTGGGAAGCTTGGAGATTGATAATGTTTCTAATGGCTGAGAAAGGGGCTTGGAGATTGGGGACCACGGGGACAGACAGGTCTCATCCAGGCAGCTCCTGGGGCATCACTCCAACCAGGCTCTGGCTTTCAGGGTCCGAGAAACCCAGCCCAGGGCAAGCCCTCTCCCTGGGGGAAACAGCTCAGAGCTCTCAGCACCACCATGCAGAAGCAGTTTTTCTTGCTCCTGGGGAAGAAGCCTGGGGGCTTTCCTGTCAAGTGCTGACCCTCCACCTGGCTACCTCCAACCAAACAGCAATTCCCTCATTCAGAAAGTTTAGAACTTTCTCCCAGCTTCTTTGAATGGCGCTTTCTTTGCATCCGTCCTCTTCAGGCCCTCCGCTTTCACATATGGGCTACCCCTTTGTCCGAGTCCTGTGTTGGGGTACAGATATACCCACAGATGGGATGAGCCACTGTTCAAATAACGGACCATCCAATCTGTCGTGACACTACTGTGTGACAGCCCTCAGACACCGCCGTGTGTACATGTCTCTAGAAGCACAGGGGTGAGGCCGCTTCTCACATTTTATAGGACAAGGCACGGAGATAGGAAGGCATAAAAGGAGAATTTTTAAAAATTACCTGCACTGAGATCTTGAACCCCCAAGAACCCAGTGCTCCCCAATTGCTGTGTCCCTCGACACAGAGAGGGTGAGGGATCATGACCTGGGAGGTGCTTGTGGTATGGGGGGAGCGTTGTGCACCCCTGCTCACCCACCAGCCTGGGCAGCTGCAGGGACACCAGGCCTTTGGAGGGGACTGCCGTCTCCGAATTCAGCACGCGGGTCGTGGAGGCCTGCGTGTCCTCTGTGTACACGAATCCTCTTCTCCCGCAATCATTTCCTGACCTCATTTAGACGGGCGTGACTCACTCTCCTCAAAACACGCAATCCCCTTCCTCCTCTGGGAACTCTGGATCTGCCGGGAAGCGCTGCCAACTGGACTCTAAAGAAGAGGAGTGGCCAGGTGCAGTGGCTCACGCCTGTAATCCCAGCACTTTAGGAGGCCGAGGCAGATGGATCACTTGAGGTCAGGAGTTCGAGACCAGCCTGGCCAACATGGTGAAACCCCTGTCTTTACTAAAAATACAAAAATCAGCTGGGCGTGGTGGTGCATGCCTGTAATCCCAGCTGCTCGGGAGGCTGAGGCAGGAGAATCTCTTGAACCTGGGAGGTGGAGATTGCAGTGAGCTGAGATTGCACCACTGCACTCCAGCCTGGGCAACACAGTGAGACTCCGTCTCCAAAAAAAAAAAAAAAAAAAAAAAGAAGTGAAAGAAGTGTTTCCCACTTCCCGACATCACATGGGCCTGTGGTTTAGTCTTTGGGTTGAAATAGTGCATCTTCCTCAGTGTGGATGATGATGGCTGCCTCTGGCGTTGGAGGCCTGCTGAGTTCCTGCACTGATCCTGACCTCCTGCTCCACCCACACAGCAGCCATGTCCCGTGGTGCCCAAGAGGGGACTGAGCTCCCACACCAAGGCGCTGCACTGGGTGGCAGTGTCACGGAGTGGACATGATCCAAGGACTTAAAGGAATACTTTGTATCCACGTGCAAATACAGCTGTAACATTTTTGTAGAATACCAAATTCAAATTTGTTTTTCTTAGGGAAAAGAGTATTCCAGAGGAACTGGGGTTTACATTCAGGCCACCTCAGTCTCTCTCCTTTTCCCTGCCCATGATGTCCTCACAGGTGGGGTCCCCTCAGTCCCCTCTGACCCAGGAGGTCTTTGGGGGCGACGTGTGAAGGAACAGTGTTCAGCTTTGTCTCGGCACTAAGAGAAAGGGTGATGATGGAAACCAGCCCCTGGTTACACTGTGTGCTCGCCAAGCCCCAGGGCTGTCCTCACACTCGCTTCTCAACTTGGGGTGATTCTGTCCCCCTAGGGGACAACTGGCAGCGTCTGGAGACATTTTTGGTTATCACACAAGGTGGGCGCGCCCCTGGCATCTATCGAGTGGAGATGGGGTGCTGTGAAACACCCTGCAGTGCACGAGGTGACCCCCACCACAGAGGGTCACCAGCCCACCCTGGCAATATTGTCGAGGCTGGGGAGCTCTTCCTGTGGCTGCTGAAACGACCACACATTGGGTGCCTGAAAGCAGCAGAGAAGTACTCTCCCTTCTAGAAATCTGAAATCAAGGTCTGAAATCAAGGTCCGTGCGCCCTCTGGTGGCGCCAGGGGAGAAGCTGTCCCTGGCTGCTCCAGCTTCTGCCAGCTGCTGGTTCCTCAGGGGTGCCGTCCTCACTCCAGTCTCCAGGACCCACATCTTCAGGTCTGTCTCTGCTTCAGCTTCACCCTCTCCTCTGTATGAGCCAAGTCTCCCTCTGCCTCCTTCGGATAAGGATACCCATGGCCGCATCCCGGCCCAGGGATAATCTTTCCTCTTTCAGATCTTAACTTCATCCCATCTGCAAAGTTGCTTTTTACCTGTAAGTTCACATTTACAGTTTCCAGAGATTAGGGCATGAATATCTTTTGGTGGGGGGTATTGTTATTCAGCCAACCACACATATATTGACAAAATCCCCACAGCACTCTATAAGGTAAGCGCCTAATAATGGCCCCACATTACAGATGGGATAACTGAGGCACACACAGGTTAAGTCACCCACTCCGTGCTGGGGCTGGGATGGAACCTGGGCTACGGGATCTGGAATTCACCCTGAGTTTCTGCTCAGCTCTGACTGCCTTGGTGGACACAGAGTGGCAATGCAGCTCCTCAAACTCAAGCAACTTCACTTTCTCATGGAGACAGCACTCAAACCCTCAGGACAGATGTGAAGATCCCAGTGTGAAAGACTCGGATTTAAGAATCGCGATCATTAAATCAGGAAGATGTCTTTCCATTCGGATTTTGCAGGATGACTGTGCCTTTATATTTTTTAAGATAATGTAAAACTTCTCATTGATATGAATTTTAAAAAATATGTGACTTGTTGGGAATTTTCCTCCGGAGTGCTGTGCACACCGTCTTGGATCTGAAGGTGGGTTAGTTTGCCGGAGCTGCTGTAACAAAGCACCATGAATGAGGTGGCATAGAACAGTGGAAATCCATGGTCCCACAGTGCCAGAAGCTGGCAGTGTAGAATCAAGGTGTCGGCATAGTTGGCACCTTCTGAGGCCTCGAGGAAGGATCCGTTCCAGCTTCTCCAGCATCTGGTGTCCCCAGGTGTCCCCTGGCTTGTGGCAGCCATCCCCATGTTCCCATGGCATTCTCTCTGGATCTGCACAATACCTTCTCTCCATGCATCTAAGTCCAAGTTTCCCCCTTTTATAAGGACCCCAGTCATATGGATTAGGGGCCTTATCTTGGGTATGCCCTTATCTTGCCTAATTGCAACTGCAAAGGTTCTATTTCCAAATAAGGTCACTTTCTAAGGTACTCGGGGTTTCAGAACTTCAACGTAGAAATTTGGGGGGACCACAATTCAACTCATTGCAACAGAATTCTATATTAAACATTCTTCAGACAAGTTTTACTGTGTCTATATAATAAAAGAAAGTGTTTTAAGAGAGGTGCAACTTCTCTATGCTTACTACTTTTGTTTTTATTAATATTACCATTACTTGTTGTTTCATGTCTGAACCCCTTTGGTCCTGCAACAGACCCGGCTGCCCTGGTGCCTGTGGCCTCAGCCACTGTCATCCTCAAGTCCGGGCTGTGGGTGACCACTTAGTACAGGCCACTGAAGCCTGTGTCCACATCCTCCAGCCACAGATCCTCAGGAACACACTCATTGTTGAATGAATTGGGTTTATTACTCATTGCGGTGAGGGAAATGCTTGCTATAGAGAACCACAGGGCTTCTCAGTAAAAGGGTGCTATTAAAACCTACTACATCAGTTATTTGCCTGGGGATGGGGAAGTAGGGGCTTTCAGGGTTGGCATGTGAGATGGGAGAAAGTGTCCTTCAGATCTCTGCTCCAAATATAATCTGACCTGGGGTCAGACCATGCTGGATCAATGACGTGGGACAGCTGCATGACCACTCATCAATTAATTAAACTTTCTGACCACAATGTGCTCAATCAAATAAGAATAGGCCGGGCCCGGTGGCTCTTGCCCGTAATCCCAGCACTTTTGGAGGCCGAGGTGGGCAGATCACCTGAGGTCAGGAGTTCGAGACCAGCCTGGCTAAAATGGTGAAACCCCAGCTCTACTAAAAATACAGAAATTAGCTGGGTATGGTGGCAGGTGCCTGTAATCCCAGCTACTTGGGAGGCTGAGGCAGGACGATCACTTGAACCTGGGAGGCAGAGGTTGCAGTGAGCTGACTGTGCCATTGAACTCCAGCGTGGGCAACAAGAGTGAAACTCTGTCTCAAAAAAAAAAAAAAAATGAGAATTTTAGCATGTACCTTGCAGGACTGAGTGGGAGAGAGCATGTGAAGTGCCCACAATGGCCCCCCAATTAATGGGAGCTCCTATTTAATCAGATCACTGTTGTTGAGTATGTATTCATACACCTTCTAGTCTCCACGAGACTTTCATGGGTCACAGTGACACACAGAACAGAGCAGAACCACAGAAAAGTGCATGTGTTGGGACGTGAAATGGGCAGGGGTGAAGCTGGAGCATGGACCGCCTGCCCTCTGACCTGGGCACATGCAGAAGGGCTGCCTCTTGGGCTCAAGCCCTGGATGAGGGTTGCTCACCCTCCGGGGTCCTTGTCCATGTGCTGGAACTATGTGAAGTTTAAGGACACACCTGGTGTTTCCTATATCTTACAATTAGCCCATTAAACATATCATCATTTTACTCATCACAAATATGTCTAACTTAGGGAAACTAAAATATAAGGATTTTGAAAGATAAAGCAATATAATTCAAAGGCATTTAGGCAATGGACCAAATCCCTTAATCTTAAGAGTCTGACTTCTGCAGGGACCCGGAGCATCTCTTCCCATAAAGGTGATAGACAAAGAACTGGAAAAGTTGGGCTGTCATCTTTGTAGCATCTACCAGAGAGAAATGCAGTTGCTTCCCATGACTGACAATTGTCTCTGAGTTAAAAACAAAGTGATTGTCCAGCAGCAAAACCATCCCTGTTTATATTTTTATTGGTAATATTGCTACTATTTTTATTTCCTCTTCAGTTCAACTGAATTGGGCACCATTCCCTGCTTGTCTACACTTTACAATTAGCCAGGCAGTCTTTAAAAATATCCAATACCAAGAAGCTCTCTTCCTGCTTAGGCTGTAGAAAGTCACAAGAGATTGTTGCTCCCACCTTAACCTGAATAATCTATGAAATTATAAGTGTTTTGAGCCCATTTGAAAGCGGAGGATACAAGGCAACCTAGTAAAATAGAATCCAGGAAGTGACAAGCCCCTCCGAAGACAGAGTACATACACACTGTCTTACCTTGGGCACAGATGGAAGGAATAGGTGATCACCCTAAAAGTGCTAGGGGAAAACAGGTGAAATTGTAACAACTCTTAAAGGCTGCTGACACAGGCTAGCATGACAGTTTGGAACACCCGGGAAGCCTAGACACAAGGGGTTCCACACTCTCTTGTTAGCTCTTTTCCCTGGATCTCTGCTAGATGCTGCTGAGAAAGATCAAGAGCAGGGCAGGAAACAGAGCCTTATGAGGGGCCGCAAGAACAAAGCCCAACTGTTTCCCTAACTCTCCTCTCTCATGACACTATAGCCTCAAGATGCAGAAGAGCTGGAAAGCTCCCTACTCACTCTTCTAAAGCAAAGATCTATTGCCTTGAGGGGAGAGGGGAGTGTGGAAAATAGATCAATGGAACATTTCCAACTGAAACACAAAGAAGAAATTAAAAAAAAAACATAAAAGAGCATTCAAGAACTCCAAGACAATATCCAATGATCTAAAATATCTGTAACTGGAGTCCAGGAAAGGGAAGACAGAGAGAACAAGGAAGAAGATATATTTAGAAACTTCTCAGCAATGACCTCTTCAGCATTAATAAAATACAACAAACTACAAATCCCAAAAAGTCAGAGAACACAAAGCAGGATATATGCAAAAGAAAATACACCTTGACGTATCACAGTCAAGCTTATAAGAAGTGAAGATAAAGAGATCTTAAAGACATCCAGAGAATGAAGAACATTACATACAGAAGGACAAAGATATCAATTACAACAGACTTCTCATCAGAAGCTATGTGAGCCCAAGACAATGGAACAATATTTTTAATACTGAAAGAAAGAAAAACCCCTATCAGTGTAGAATTCTACATTCAGTGAAAATATCTTTCAATAATGAAAATGAAATAGACTTTTTCAGAGAAACGAAAGCTTAGGAAAAATGTGACCTGTGTACTGCACTGAAGAAATATTCATGTTCTATGTTCTTCAGGAAGAAGGAAAATGATATGAGTTGGAAATTTGTATCTATACAAACAAAATAAATGATACAGTAAACATATAAGATACCTCCAAAAGGTATGGAAAAGTAGAAAATATTTGACTGTCTAAAGCAAAAATAGTAAAAATATTGTGTGGCCTATAACATACATACAAATAAAGTTTAGAACAAAGGAAAGGCAGCACAAAAAATGGGAGGGAATGTACATACAATGTGGTAAGGCTGTTACCCTATCTGGGAAGTGGTATAACATTATTTGAAGGTAGGCAATGGTAAGTTAAAAATGTATATTATAAACCCTAGGGTAACCACTGCAAATTGAAACAGTGAGATGTAATTGATTACTTCAAATAGGACATTTTTTTAAAGATAAGAGACATAAATCCAACCACATTGATAATACATTAAATGACAATAACCTAAATACTCCATTTAAAAGGCAAAAAGCAAGACTCAACTATTTTCTCTCTACAAGAAATTTACTTTAGCTATAGAACTGTTAAAAGTAAAAGGATGAAAAAAGACCTACTGTGAGAACATTACTCAAAAGAAAGCAGGACTGACTATATTAACATTAAACAGTGTAGATTTCAGAACAAAGAACATCAGGAACAAAAAGGGACATGGCAAATGTTAAAGGAGGCAATTCATTGAGAAGATGTAACAATCCTAAATCTGTATACACCAAATAAAAGAGCTTCCAATTACATAAGGCAAACATTGAAAGAACTGAAAGGAGAAATGGACAAAACCAAAATGTTTTGAGTCGAGTAAAGGCAAATCCAACCACGTGGCTGATGCACGCTGTCCCTGCCACCCATTTCTGTCTCAACTCTCTCCTCCACAACCTAGAGTTTCCACCAGCCCAGGGCCCCATGTGACATCAAGGGATTATGTCAAGTTTTGGAAGAAAACGAGGGCAGCTTTCTGCAGGATAATAATAATAGCAGATATTTCTGGTGTCCTTGCACTGTGCCAGCTATTATTATGTCCTTTGCTTGAATTTCCTCATTTCATCTTCAAAACAATCCTGTGTGTTCAATCCTATTTACTGCAGTTTTACAGATGACGAGACTGCAGCACCAAGAAGTTAAGGAATGAGCCCAAATTGCCAGGAAGACAGAGAAGCTTAACCGCTGGACAGGGCTACACTGCCCTTCTTTTTTTTCTTTTTTTTTTTTGAGACGGAGTCTTGCTCTGTCGCCCAGGCTGGAGTGCAGTGGCGCGATCTCAGCTCACTGCAAGCTCCGCCTCCCGGGTTCATGCCATTCTCCTGCCTCAGCCTCCCCAGTAGCTGGGACTACAGGTGCCCGCCAACATGCCCAGCTAACTTTTTGTATTTTTAGTAGAGACGGGCTCTCACCATGTTAGCCAGGATGGTCTCGATCTCCTGACCTCGTGATCCGCCTGCCTCGGCCTCCCAAAGCGCTGGGATTACAGGTGTGAGCCACCACGCCTGGCAATGCCCTTCTTTTTTTGTGAAAATATATAGAAAGGTGATATTTTCAATGTTAAATGCATAAATGTTAAAATAAATGTATCATTTTGTAGAATACAAATCTGATGGCATTTTTAAGAAAAATTATGAACATCCTCTTGGGAGAAAGCAAGAAATCTAGGAACGCCAAGGATCCTGTCTTGCTCACCTCAGGCATCCTGAGAGAAGATGCAGCCTTCTGGGCCTTCAGGAAGATTTCTGGAGCAAAGCGTGAAGGATTCAAAGCAATTCCAATGATAAACTCTAAAGTTTTAGTGTCAAAAGTCATCTTTCAATTGTGATTTTGCATTGCAATGGAGTTTTACATTTTACATTGCAATATAAGTTTTAAACATTTTCTTGTGGAATGGCTACATGGTGCATTTCCCAGGGTCTGCAGACTCCTATGAAGAAATACTGAGATACGTGGCCAGGCACAGTGGCTCACACCTGTAATCCCAGTGCTTTGGGAAGCCGAGATGGGCGGATTGCTTGAGCCCAGGAGTTCCAGACTAGACTGGGCAACATGGCGAAACTCCACCTCTACAAAAAATAAAAATAAAATACTGAGATAAGAGATTCAAGTAAGATAAGATTGTTTGCTTATTGGAAAATAAGCAAACAAATGTTTAGAAGCACAAACTCCCCACATCAGCATCCTTACTTTTATGGTATATGGCTGCTGCTGTTTTCTCTATTTGTCCCAGGTCACTCCCTTGCTCTGCCTGGTCCTAATGGGCAGGACAGTGTCTGTCCACTTAGAGCAGAGGCTGTTGATGTGACATCCTTCCACCGTTCTCTCCTTTCTGGCCCTCATCAGTGATATGATCAATCATCATCTTCCCACCCACTGGGCAGAGTCCTGACCTCCAAGCTCGCACTCTCAATGACCTATTTGTCCTCCAAAGCTAGATGATGCTCTTCTATTCCCATGCTCCTATCTGGTATGATCTGATCAAACATTTCATAGCACAGGTGTGTGATTTGTATAAATTAATGAACCTTTCCAGACCTCTGTGTCTTTTATCAAATAAGAGAAACACTCCTATTATGGTTCAACATCTAACAGGAGCGCGAGAAGACTTCCTGCAGTCCCTGGCACATAATAGCCCCCGTACAAATGCAAGCTCATGTTTAATCAAATCACCTTTTTTTTTTTTTGCGTGTTTCAGGCTCACTCTTCATTCAAAGAGAGTTCAGAGACACACAGTAGCACATAAATTAGAACAGCACAACAGAGATTTGGAAAGAGTGAGAAAGGAGAGACAAAGGGAATGAAAACCAGGGTCAGGTTTTCCATGAAATGGACCAGAGGTGAGGCTGGGGTACAGAACGTCCACCGTGCAGCCCTGAGCACTAGCCAGAGGGGCTGGGCTGCCTGGGCTCCAAGATCCTGCCTTGGACGCTGTGCACATGTCCAAGCATGTCCCCGGGGTGCTTGGCCACATTCTGGGCTTATGTAAAGTTACAAGACAGACCTGATGCACCTTATACCTCAAAGCTCCTAAACTTAAAAATGTAGCCTGGCGTGGTGGCTCATGCCTGTAATCCCAGCATTTTGGGAGGCTGAGGCTGGCGGATCATGAGGTCAGGAGATCGAGACCATCCTGGCGAGCATTGTGAAACCCCGTCTCTAGTGAAAATACAAAAAAAAATTAGTCGGGCATGGTGGCAGGCGCCTGTAGTCCCAGCTACTCAGGAGGCTGAGGCAGGAGAATGGCATGAACCCAGGGGGTGGAGCTTGCAGTGAGCGGAGATCACGTCACTGCACTCCAGCCTAGGTGACAGAGCGAGACTCCGTCTCAAAAATATGTATATATATATATACATGAATAAATATCTTCTATATCTGTATATCAGTTTTTGTATTCAAAGTAGCAGGCATATAATAGGGAGTAAAATATTAGAGCCCCTTACAACTTAAGGCACAAGAAGAACAATTCTAAGAAACCTAATTCCTGCACCCCAACCTTGATCCTGTGAACCAGGCCTCTGAGAGTTCCTGGTAGGTTTCCTCTGTCCCCCTTAGAAGGTCTCTGGAGGGACTTGGGGGAATTCTACGGTGACCATGCTTCTTGAGGGTATGCTGACTGGAGGAGTCAGTGCCTAGAAGTGAACACAACTGGTGAGAAGCATTCCCCTTCCTGTTTATTTCTGTACCAGCTTGTCACCTCTGTTATTGTGCCCCTCTTCTCCTTCTCATCCACTCCACAGTTTTGATGCCATTTTGTGCCCTAACCCTCACCACCCCCGGCTGTGTTCCAGCCTCTAGGAGACAAACAATGGTTCTTTCCTCTAGAAAATAATAATGCAACCATGGTGGTGTGTCTGAGTTATATGGTATGTGCAGGGGGTGCTTTTAAAATATGCTGATACTTAGAACCCTTCCTTAGCTATTCTTAATTAATTGTGCTGGTGTTAACTGGTATAGACTTTTAAAAAATCAACCCGATTGATTCTATTTTATAGCTTGGGTCAAGAAATACTATCCCAGAGCAAAATAGACACAATAAGCAGCTTGTATACCACATCCCTCTTGCAAGACAGACATCTCTAATCAATCACTGTGCTTGGCAGAATTCTAAGATGAGCCCCATGATCTCTGTCCCTTGGTGTTATACCTTGAATAATCTCCTTCCCTTCAGTCTGTGGAGAACTGGTGACTTGCTTCTGGTCAACAGAACATGGCAAAGGTGATGCGCTGTCATTCCCTCCATAAGGTTACGTTATTTTCAGGTGGGAAAGAGACTCCCCAGCTGGCCTTGAAGAAGCAAGCAGCCATGTTGTGAGCTGCTTCCCAAGCAAGTCACAGGGCAGAGAGCTGCAGGCATCTCTAGGGACCTGAGGGCTGACCACCTGTAAGCAACTGGAGTCCTCAGCCACACAACCAAAGGGACATAAATTCTGCTGATCATCATGTCAGTGAGCCTGGAAGTGGATTCTTCCCTAGTTGAGTCTTCAGTTGAGAACTCAGCCCAGTGAGGCCTTGGTTGCATGCCAGTGAGACCCTAAGCAAAGAACCCAATGAAGTTGTGCCCAGACCCCTGACCCATGGAATCTGTGAGATAATAAATGAGTGTTGTTTTAAGCTGTTAGATTTGTGGCAATTTGTTATACAGCATACTATATGGATATAGTAATGAACGTCATCACCTAGGACAGGAGGAGGCCCTGCAGTCTTTAGCACTCCAGTCCAAGAAGCTATGACCACTAGCTAAATGTGGCCTCTGAGATGAAATCTGTTGAAATTTGTATTAGTTTCCCATTGTTGCTGTAACAAATTACTGCAAACTGAGTGGCTTAAACAATACGCATGTATTATCTTACAATTCTGGAGGTCAGAAGCTTGAAATGGGCCTCAAAGGGCTAAAATCAATGTTGGCCGAGCTGTACTCCTTTCTGGAGGCCCTAGAGGAGAACCTATTTTCTTGCTTTTTCCAGCTCCTGGAGGCTCCTCACAGTCCTAGGCTCATGGCCCCTTCCTCCATCCTCAAAGCTGGCAATGGCAGGCCATGTCTTCCTCAAACCACATCACATCACTCTGACATTGCTGCCTCTTCTGTCTCTCTCTTCACTTTTGAAGACCCTTGTGACTGGCTACATCGACCCAACTGATAATCCAGGATACTTCTCCTGTCTTAAGGCTTAATTAATTCCCCTTTGCTATGTAACTGAACATACTCAAGGATTTCAGAGATTAGGACATGGACTTTTGGGGTGCCTTCTGCAGCACCCCACCCCTGAATAAAGAATGTACTCATCATACCCCTTTCACTGCATAACCCCTGCCCCCAGAGGGCTTGGCCTGCAGCTTTATGCCTGTTGTCCTGGCATAATCATTAGCAGCACCTCACTTCTCCAAAATGTCTATAAACTGTATAGTCCACCCTTTTTGAGTACTAGAAGTTCTCAACCTTAATATAGCCAATGATTCCTTAATGACATCAATATCCAGTTAATGCTGCATTCCTCTGATGGTTCCAAGTGATTTTTTTAATTTTCAAATCAGGACCCAAATAAGCTTTCATCCCAATTTGTTGATATGTTTCTACAGTCTCTTAATCTGTAATCAATAATCCCTTTCAATATATTGTGAACAGAAGTTCTCTGAAAAAGAATTTGGAGGAAAGAGACTTTATCTTAGTGAATAGTTTGCAAACCAGGGAGTCACAACCTTCCGGGTAAAATGAAAGATGCTTTACAGAGAACAAAGGGAGGGTTGGCTTTTATAGAGAAAGTTCTCAATCAGGTCCATTTATGTAAATGAAGGATTCAAACTAGCTTATTTCTGATTCATCAACACAGCTGAGTTCTGATTGGCCAATATAACTGAGCTCTCATTGGTCAAGCCAGGTGGGCTCTGATTAGTTGGCTGGTGTTAGCTCTGAAAGTCACAAAGTAAAACAGAGGTGTGGGTTTTGGGGGAACTTAGAGTACACGTGTGGCCTCTACTGAGCAGACAACTGCCTGGCTCTATTTTAAATGTAGGCCCAGTTAGCCACTCAAGATCCTCTTGAAGGACTGGCTCTTTCAGGTTCACATTTGTTCACACTTGATTTTAACAAAATCAGATCATTTGTCCAGAAAGTTTCCCACACCTAGACTTTGCTAACCACACGCTGTGTGGTTTTGTGTTTGTTTGTTTGTTTTTGAGATGGAGTTTCCCTCTTGTTGCCCAGGCTGGAGTGCAACGGTGTGATCTTGGCTCACTGCAACCTCCACCTCCCAGGTTCAAGCGATTCTCCTGCCTCAGCCTCCCAAGTAGCTGGGATTACAGGTGCCCACCGCCACACCTGGCTTTTTTTTGTGCGTGTGTATTTTTAGTAGGACAGGGTTTCACCATGTTGGCCAGGCTGGTCTCGAACTCCTGACCTCAAGTGATCCACCCACCTTGGCCTCCCAAAGTGCTGGGATTACAGGCGTGAGCCACTGTGCCCAGTGCCCTCCCATGTGGTTTTTAAACACATACTTTCCTTCTCTTCCTCTTCCTCTGTTTTTTTTTTTTAAGTAAAGTCTCACTGTGTTGCCCAGGCTGGAGTGCAGTGGCACGATCCTGGCTCACTGCAGCCTCCGCCTCCCAGGTTCCAGCAATTCTCCTGCCTCGGCCTCCCGAGTAGCTGGGATTACAGGCATGCACCACTATGCCCAGCTAATTTTTGTATTTTTAATAGAGATGGGATTTCACCACGTTGGCCAGGCTGGTCTCGAACTCCTGACCTCAAGTGATCCACCTGCCTCGGCCTCTCAAAGTGCTGGGATTACAGGCGTAAGCCACTGTGCCTGGCTGACTTTTAAACACATTCTTCTGTTCTCTGTATTTCCATATTTCCTGTAAATGGATAGCTATGCCCAGAGGCTAGATTATGTTCAAGTTTGATTAGCTTTTTTTTTTTTTTGGAAGTGGGGAAACAAAAGTACTTCCTAGGAGGAGTGATCTACACCCATCGGGAGCATATCCTGCCTGTCTCTCCTTTTCTGATGTTTGGAGCCATATACAGCTACTGCCTAAATCTGTTAACTTAATCAGGGGTCGCAACATAGCAATATTTTAATTCTATCAATTCTTCGCTTATTACTTGGAGCTATAATGCTTTTATAAAGATACATTTTTCTTCACTGCTTGGTTATCATGTGGAATAGTTTGTATAAGAAAGGCAGGAAGATGATTGAATCTTTTTTTTAAAAATCAATTTCCAAAATATTGAGTTGGATCCTTAAAACATGATCAATGAGGTTGTGTTTAGTAAAATTATGGTTTTTTAATTTAAACATTGTATGTGTGTCTCCATTCATGGCAGTTATCACTGTTAGTGGTGCTTACCTTAGCCCATCTTTGGTGGGATTTATCCAAGTTGACACCTGGGTCTCTTAGATACCACCTTAGTAGGCTTTGATAATGTCCTCACTTCCTGTTATGATAAAATGCTCCAAGATTATCTGGAACATTTCTTGCCTGAGACAAATAATCAGTTATTTCTCCAAGGAATCCTGGTTCCTTTTAGAGAAAAATGAAGTAGCGACCACAATCTATGTGCTGGGAGTATGCATTGCTACTGCAGTGGTCATTGTTTCTAGGCCTTGTCAGAGGATAAAACTAGGAAATATATATATATATATATGATAAAATATATCCTGAGTTTATGCTGATCCTTTATAATTAGATTCAAAATTCTTGGGACCTTACTGAACCTCATTGATCTCACGTCTGCATCTTCTTCCTCCTATTCTAAAGACTTCAGCGGCCAGTGGCAAAGTAATTATCCCATTGCTTTCTCCTGCAATCTACCCAAGACACTGCCACAATGGAACACAGCATTACCAGCAAAATCAGTGTAGGTTTTTTTTCACGTTCTTTTTGATTTAACTTACTAGGAACATACAGTCAAATATCTGTGTTTTAAAGTCAGCCGGGAGAGTCCCTATGTCTGGCTATTCTACCAATGATACAGTGTTAAGTTTAGTTGTTTCAGCTTGACTGCAATTATTAGGGATTGCTTTTAAAAAATGTATATAATTTCATGACTATTTATGAATTAATCTTACATAATTATAACTGATTTTACATAATTATGTCAAAATATTTGCATGGCTCTAGAGTCATGTTTACTGACAGGATATACCCTGAGCAGTCCGGCTCCCATTCCTGCCCCTTCTACACTGGTCCTTGACTCTCTCTGCAAGTAGATATATTTTACACATTTTTGGTTTATTCTTCCTTTTAAAAAGATAGGACGGGTGCGGTGGCTCACGCCTGTAATCCCAGCACTTCGGGAGGCCGAGGCGGGTGGATCACGAGGTCAGGAGATCGAGACCATCCTGGCTAACGTGGTGAAACCCCATCTCTACTAAAAATACAAAAAAATTAGCTGGGTGTGGTGGCAGGCACCTGTAGTCCCAGCTACTCAGGAGGCTGAGGCAGGCGAATGGCGTGAACCCGGGAGGTGGAGCTTGCAGTGAGCCAAGATTGCGCCACTGCACTCCAGCCTGGGAGACAGAGTGAGACTCCGTCTCAAAGATAGGCAAGTGTGTTTCTGTCTTAGTCTGTTCAGCCTGCTATCACAGAATATCGTAGACTAGGTGGCTTATAAACAATAGAAATGTATTTCTCAGAGTACTGAGCTGGGAAGTCTGAGGTCAAGGCACTGGCAGACTTAGGGTCTGATGAGGGCCACTTCCTCATTCATAGATGACTGTCTTGTCACGTAGTGAAAGGGGCAAGAGAGCTCTCTGGGGTCTCTTTTCCAAGGGCACTAATTCCATTCATGAGGGATCTGCCCTCTTGGCCTCATCATCTCCCACCTCCAAATACAATCACATTGGAGATTAGGTTTTAAATAGAAAGTTTAGAGCGGCACAAACTTCAATGTGTAGCAACACACACACACACACACACACACACACACACACACACACACACACATTTATATCCCACCTTCTTAGATAAATAGAATGTCATACGGCCGGGTGTGGTGGCTCATGCCTGTAATCTCAGCACTTTGGGAGGCCGAGGCAGGTGGATCACCTGAGGTCAGGAGTTCAAGACAAGCCTGACCAACATGGTGAAACTCTGTCTCTACTAAAAGTACAAAAATTAGCCGGGGTGTGGTGGTGCATGCCTGTAATCCCAGCTACTCGGGAGGCTGAGGCAGGAGAATCCCTTGAACTCAGGAGGCGGAGGTTGCAGTAAGCCGAAATCATACCATTGTTCTCCAGCCTGGGCAACAAGAGTAAAACTCAGTCTCAAAAAAAAAAAAAAAAAAATACCATACATACTTTCTCCCACTTGGCATTTTTCAATGAATAACACTAGAGTCACTCCATAGCTATATGTAAAAATACTCATTCCTTTTTCTGCTGAATGATCCTCCATTGTGTGGGTGTACCATAGTATATTCAACCAGTCCCCTCTTCGTGGGCATTTAAATTGTTTCCAGGTATTGCAAAAAAAAGAAAGCTGCAGCGATTAGCCTTATACAAATACCGTTTTATATTTTTGCCCATGAATCTTTAGAATGAACTCTTAGAAGTGGGATTGTTGGGTTAAAGGATAAAATGAATATACCATTTTTTCTTTAAAAAAATGTCGGCAGAGTGCAGTGGCTCACACCTGTAAGCCCAGCACTTTGGGAGGCCAAGGCAGGAGGATTACTTGAAGCCAGGAGTTCAAGACCAGCCTGGGCAACATAGGGAAACCCTGTCTGTACAAAAATAATAAAAAATTAGTGGAGCGTGATGATATGTACCTGTAGTACCAGCTACTCAGGAGGCTGAGGTGAGAGGATCACTTGGGCCCAGGAGGTTGAGGCTGCAGTGAGCCATGATTGTGCTACTGCATTCCAGCCTGGGTGACAGAGCAAGATGCTGTCTCAAAAAAAAAAAAAATAGAAATGCTTTCTCATTATATTTTTCTTTCCCACCAGTGATGTATAGGAATGTCTGTTTCACAGTGTTGTCAACAGAGAATGAAGTCCAACTTTTGGATATGAGACAAATGGACTAAAGAGAAATGGTATGTTAATTTTAATCAGGATTTCTCTTATTCTGAGCAAGCTTGGGCCACATTGTTTATTGAGGGCCATTTGCAATTTTTGGTGCCTATTCTTAAGCTCCTTCTGTTGTATAACCATCATCCTTCTCCCCTGCATATACTATTTCACCCCCAGTGCAGACCTGTCATCTAGGTGTTGGGATGACTCACATGCTGGATTCGGGTAGTTGCTTCCTTGGGCTGCAACTTAAACCTTCCCTGTATATTCTGCAGCTTGTAGAGATATGTAGATCAGAAGTTTATTAGAGGCAACTCACTTTGGTTTTGTTTTTTGTTTTTTAAAGTCTGAGGCACAGCAATAGCATTTATTTAATTCATATTATTCTATAGGTAATTTTAATGACATTTTTCAGTGGCTCACACCTGTAATCCCAGCACTTTGGGAGGCTGAGGCGGGCAGATCACGAGGTCAGGAGATCGAGACCATCCTGGCTAACACAGTGAAACCCCATCTCTACTAAAAATACAAAAAAATTAGCCAGGCATGGTGGTGGGTGCCTGTAGTCCCAGCTACTTGGGAGGCTGAGGCAGGAGAATGGCGTGAACCCGGGAAGCGGAGTTTGCAGTGAGTCGAGATCGCGCCACTGCACTCCAGCCTGGGTGACAGAATGAGACTCCATCTCAAAAAAAAAAATAAAGTTGTCATTCATAAATCTTGAAGTGTGAAGAACTAATTTTCCCTAATCATTAAATATTAGTGATTATTACCAGATCTATTTATTTTTTAATTAAATTTTTTTTTATTTCCATAGGTTATTGGGGAAAAGGTGGTGTTTGGTTACATAAGTAAGTTCTTTAGTGGCGATGTGTGAGATTTTGGTGCACCCATCGCCCCAGCAGTATACACTGCACCCTGCACCCTATTTGTAGTCTTTAATCCCTCACCCCCTTCCCAACCTTTCCCCCTGAGTCCTCCAAGTCCACTGTGTCATTCTTAAGCCTTTGCATCCTCATAGCCTAGCGCCCACTTAGGAGTGAGAACATATAATATTTGGTTTTCCATCCCTGAGTTACTTCACATAGAATAACAGTCTCCAGTCTTATCAGGGTCTCTGTGAATGCCATTCGTTCGTTCCTTTCGATAGCTGAGTAGTATTCCATTATATATATATATATATATATATATATATATATATATATATATGTTTCTTTATCCACTTATTGATTGATAGGCATTTGGGTTGGTTACACGTTTTTGCAATTGCAAATTGTGCTGCTATATACATGCGTGTGCGAGTATCTTTTTTGGATAATGACTTGTTTTCCTCTGGGTAGATGCCCAGTAGTGGGATTGCTGGATCAAATGGTAGATCTACTTTTAGTTCTTTAAGGAACCTCCGCATTGTTTTCCATAGTGGTTGTGCTAGTTTACTTTCCCACCAGCGGTGTAGAAGTGTTCCCTGTTCACTGCATCCATGCCACTTTGTAGGGCATCTTTCCTAGGTGGGCTTTGCCCCACAGGGCGTGTGGCTACGTCATTTCACCTTCAGTGATGCTGAACATGAGCAGTTGGTTCGCACATTGGTGGCCTGGGCCTGATGGAGCCAGTGTCATGGTCCCACCAACATTTCACTTCCACAATTGAGCATCCATTGATAACTCTCACCTAGATCTGTCATTCTCTTTGAAATCATTGGCGAGCATTCTCTCTTACCAATTTGGTTACCCTGAGATTTTCATAAAGGAAAGTCCAGATAAATATCTTATTCTTTCTTGTTATTTATCATTTTTCAGAATAATGCAATGAAGGATAGTATTTAGAGGGTAAAATCTGGGTGGTAGGTGTGTGCTCATTTTAAAATACTGCCAAGTTGTATTTTTCTACAGCATTTTAGTAGACAGAGAATGAAGAAAATATAAAAAAATATCCATTTAACCTCATAATATTTTTTAAAATATTTCTATATTTAGAAATATTGATATGTTGATATTAATTGATATTTTCAAATTCAACTGTAAGATTATAAGGTATTCCTCAATTTCTTTAACATTTTCACTTCTTTTCTCTTTAGGCTGAAAATCTTGGTTCCTAACAACATTAATATAATCACTTGCTTGATCCTGTAACTGTTTCAAAATAACCATGCCAATCACAACTCATTTTTAAATTTTTAGGTGTTTTCCTTTTTAGAATACATCCTATTAGGCATAGCTCACAAAAACTGTGTTTTTAAAGTCAGTTGAACCCATGATACTTTCCATGTGGCGATGCTACCACCAGTCTGATAGAATTTTAGATTCATTTGTTTCTTTTTGTTTTCAAATTTCAGATTGCTTTTCTACTACTCATATTTAATATCGCTTTGTAGTTATACAAAAACACGTACATGGTTCCAAAACCAACGTTATATAAAAATTACATTCAGAGAAGTTTGCATTCTCCCTGTGTCCTCCACTCCAATCCATCGCTCTGCCACAATTCGCCATTTACTAGATTTTGGCTGGTCTTTCCTCTGCTTATTTTCATGATGCAAGGGACTAAGTAAATCCATTTATATTTCTCTTTTGCATGATTCTTTTTCTATTTTTCCAGTATTTCTTTGGGGAGAGTCTTAGAAGTAAGATCAATTGGCAAAGAATAAATGCACATGGAATTTTCCAGTGAGTTGCCAAGTTCCACTCTATTAGGGATTTGCGTTCTCACCAGACGGATAAAAGACTGACTGTTTCTACACAGTGTGCAATCCAAGTACTGAGATTTTTTCAATTTAATAAGTGGCCATTTTAAGTTGTATTTCTCATATTATTAATAAAGATGAGCATGTTTTCATACAGTTGAGGGCCATTTACATTTCTTTTCTTGTGGATTCTTTGTTTATATCTTTTGCTTGATTTGAAACATTTGATTTTTGCTCGAATTCTTCTTTGCTTACGGCTGTTTTCTGTATAATACAGATATAATGATTTTGAGATTGTTCCATGTTTTATATATTAACATTTTCTTTATTTTTATAGCTGAGTAGATTTGGACATGCCACAATTTGTTTGCTTGCTAGTGGTTGGAGATTTGAATTGCTTCCAATTTGGGGCTATTAGGAATAATTCTGAACATAAGTAATTCATATACCCTTGTAAGTGTGTGTGTGTGTCTACATAAGTCTTCATTTCTCCTGGGTAAGCACCTAGCAGTAGAATCACGGGGTGGGTGACTAATGCATGTCTGACTGTAAAAGGTGATCAATGAATGAATGACTGTATAAGGTGATCAATGCCTGTTTGACTGTACAAGATACTGCCATGCTATTTCCAAGGGGCTACACCATTTTGCATTCTCATCAACAATGTAATGGATCTATTATTAATTTTCATAGAGTAACACAAACATATTTGCAAATTAAGTTTTGATTTCCCACACAGTATAATATCTCTATCTGTCTACACTGAATAAGCACATATGTATCTCCTGCATAAACCAAAGCTTTTTTCAATCCTCAACACATTTGAAGAGTGCAAAGTGGTCACAAGACCCCACTATTAGGAACTACTCTTTCGGAGCAGCATTTAGAGATGGAAGGTGTCTGTTTTCTAGCAGCCGCGAGGGGTACCCATGATCACTTCTGCGTTTCTCTAACTGAGCAAAGTTCATTTTAAAGGACACAAATCCTCAAAGACCCCCAGAACACGTCCCAGGACACCACTTGAAAAGGACCAATTCAAGAATATAAAATTCTGGACTATAAAAATCTCTTTCAGTGGTGCATTAGCACTGCTACAGTGGGGTTTTGTCATTAGATGCTAAAGCTGTTTTATTGGGGTTTTTTGTTGGTTTTTTTGTTTGTTTTGTTTTGGATGGAGTTTCGCTCTTGTTGCCCAGGCTGGAGTGCAATGGTGCAATCTCAGCTCACTGCAACCTCTGCCTCCCGGGTTCAAGCAATTCTCCTGCCTCAGCCTCCCAAGTAGCTGGAATTACAGGCATGCACCACCACACCCAGCTAATTTTTTATTTTTGTTTTCTGATAGAGATGGGGTTTCACCATGTTGGTCAGACTGGTCTCTAAGTCCTGACCTCAGGTGATTTGCCCGTCTTGGCCTCCCAAAGCACTGGGATTGCAGGCGTGAGCCACCACTCCTGGCCTAAAGCTGTTTTTTATTGTTGCTGTTTTATATTTTTCATCACAAACTGCAAAAGTAAAAATTTTCTACTGCCCCTCCTATCCCCAATATTCCCCCATGTCCCCAATGGATGTGAAAATGCAAATTACAGAAATGCAAACTTGCACAATTCAGCATCCCTAAGGTAAAAACAGACTAATTGTTCTGGAGCAACACAGCCTGTCTATACTTGCTGCAGGTCACAGCCCTCAACCCTGCTGTGCGGCAGGCAGCCCCTCCTGCACTAGGAGAGGCCGGGAGACCTCTATCTGCAGCCCATGCATTAGTCATCCAGGACTCCACCTGGACGAGGGCAGTTCCTGAGCTGTGCAGCCTGGGCCCTCCCTGTGCACCTGTGCTCTTGCAAATGGAGAGGGTGGCTCTGCCTGCAGCACGGGTACCATCCAAGGCCAGGGCCAGGGCCAGAGTGTGCACAGTGGGGAGTACTCAAAGCAGGTGAGGACCTGAAGTATATGGGCTGCAGGGCAGGCAAACCCCCAAATTGGGGCTTAGCCTGAAAAGGTCTGGCTTTACCCAGGAAAGAATTCAGGGCTGAGCTGGAGGCGTAGTGCTAAGCTCTGTGACCCCTCCTACACAGCAGGTCTACCCACCAGGCAGTGTGTGGAAAGCAGCAGCTGTGGGGCAGTGGTGCCGCCATATTTATACCCACTTTTAATTACATGCAAAGTAAGGGGCGGGTTATTTAGAAATTTCTAGAAAAAGGGTGATAACGTCCAAGTGTTGCCATGGCAACGGTAAACTGTCATTGTGCTGGTGGGCGTGTCTCATGCAAATGAGCTTTTGCCTATTCCATGTTTCAGCCAGTCTTCACTCTGGTTGGGAGTCAAGTCCCGCCTCCTATATCGCATTCATACTCAGCAGCTTTAGGCGCTGAGTTGGATAGAGGGCGACAGAAGCTCAGAACAGCACACACACTGGGGCAGGGGTGCAGAGAGGTGAGGTGCAGAGGGGCTGGGTGGTGGGTGAGGGGAATCTGGGCAGGAAATTGTTCCCGCCAGGCTGGAGCGCAGGTCACCCAGGGTCCCGGCTCCACCCGGGTGGGCGCTGCAGGCTCTGAGCCGTGGCTCAGTCCGAAGGTCACTCACCCACCTCAGGGGAACTGGACGGGCCCCAGGTGACAGGAAGCTCTGTGCACACCTGGTGCCTGGCCAACCTGTAACATTTGAACATTTCAATATCCATTTCTATTTTTTTAAAACAAGCATCACCTTCTGTCAGCCATTAATATAGTATCACTATGGAGCGATGACTACATAACATTTCCATGACTTTTGGAAAGTTCCCATGAGTTTGGAAAGAGCCACCCAAGGAATCTCCTCTCCCGGGTTTGCAGCCCGCGCCTTCCGCCGGGCGTTTGGCGCATTTCTTCCAGAGAATACGGATCCGAATTATTCCAGAGGAGCCTCGGCCGCAGTCTCTCCAGCCGCCGCCAGAGGGAAACCTGATCCCATGCAGGATTCCTAGGGGCTCCCAGAGAAGCCCTAGGCTGTGCTGCTGCCTGCTGGTTCTGGGAATGGGTGAGCCTTGGGAGAGCAAAGAGAATAGAAAGTAATTCTCCATGTGTCTTCCTCCAGCTCCAATCTAGTTTAAAACCATCCCCCTATAGCCTGCTTTTTTTCCTTAAAGAATCTTCAAGCAAATCCCAGACTTTGTATGGCTTCACTTGTAAATAATTCAGTATATCTCCCCTCAAGAAAAGACTTCTTAAATACTTTACGTAAACAACTTTTCCATCCTCACACCTCACAAAATTGCCGTCAATCCCCTGCTATCATATGATGACCAGTTTTCAGCTTTTACGGCTTCTTGGAGATCTCGTAAATACCTCCTGGCAACCGATTTGCTCAAACTCATTTCCAGACAAGACCGGTTACCAAAACACCAGGGATCCCTCTAGGGCCTGATGCTCAGGGCACAGGAAGCCAATCGCTGAGACCATGGGTATTGCCAGGGAAGAAGGCTTGAAGCAGGTGCTATAGGCAAGGAGATGGGCGCTCAGTCTCAAGTCCATCTTCCAGACAGACTAAAATTAGGGTTTTATATTGTAGGGAAGAAATGTAACAATGTGTGGGAAAACAGGAACTCGGAAGGAGCCCGGAAGCAATCATGATAAATGAGGGGCCTGGCAGCATCTCCTCCTATGGACATGGTGATCTGGCGAGTTTCAGTTCTTAATACTTTTTGAGAGGCCTAGAGTCGTTTACTGAGGAAGGAACTCAGATAAAACAAATGTAAGTTTCAAGCTTTAAGACCAGAAGGGTCAATTTCTATGTGTGTATTTATATATATCTGTCTATGGGCCGGGCGCGGTGGCTCAGGCCTGTAATCCCAGCACTTTGGGAGGCCGAGACTTGCGGATCACGAGGTCAGGAGATCGAGACCATCCTGGCTAACACGGTAAAACCCCGTCTCTACTAAAAAAATACAAAAAATTAGCCAGGCTTGGTGGCAGGCACCTGTAGTCCCAGTTACTTGGGAGGCCGAGGCAGGAGAATGGTGTGAACCCGGGAGGCAGAGCTTGCAGTGAGCTGAGATCATGCCGCTGCACTCCAGCCTGGGCGACAGAGCGAGACTTCATCTCAAAAACAAACAAACAAACAAAAAACTGTCTGTGGGACTACTGGGTTGCCTTCAGACCCATACATTTATGTTTGTAGGATAATATATTTCTAAAGAGTCTTTTTACATACGGGGTTCCTTCCTTCCTTTGTTTTCTTTCTTTTTTCTTGACAGAGTCTTCCTGTGTTCCCTGGGCTCCCAGGCTGGTGTGTGGTGATGTGATCTCAGCTTGCTGCAACCTCCACCTCCCAGGCTCAAGTGATCCTTCCACCATAACCTCCCCAATAGCTGGGACTACAGGCGCACGCCAACATGCATGGTTAATTTTAGTAGCTTTTGTAGAGACAGGGGTTAACCATGTTGCCCAGGCTGGTCTTGAACTTCCTGGGCTCAAGGGATCAGCTCACCTCAGCCTCCCAAATTGCTGGAATTACAGGCATGGGCCACCGCGCCTTGCCCCTTCCTTTCTTCATTGCTGTTTGTCTGCTCATTTGTTAGCTGTTGGGGTTTTTGTGTTATTTTGTTTTCAGTATGACATTTATTTGGTGAGGACATTTCACACTTACGTTAGAGGGCATCTGGCTGTGAGATAACCGCCCCAACACCCCTGTATTCCTGGGAACTGGTCCTCATCAGCGCCAGGTTGAGTACTCTGGGAAAGCCTGCAGATGGATCAGGGGTGCATTCCTGTTGCTCCACCCAGAGGCAGGAGGGTCAGGCTGTGTCTCTCTGGGCTGTTGTGATTGTCAGTGCAGTCGGATCCTTCATCATCTGTTCACCATCCATGTTGCTGCTCATGGGGTCAGCAGCCATTCATGAACATTGCCAAGTTCCTTCCTTCCTTTCACAAGAAATTGCAAAATGGTGACGTTCTATTTGTATCATTCCTTCAGTATTTGTAAGCCAGATTCTTCTATTCATAAGAACAGGAAGAACGTTTCCTCATCAATATTTGGTTTTTCTGGTATATGGTTTGGATAGGAAAGGCGGGATCAATGCTTTTCATTCCTTCAAGCTGCATCATAAAAAGGTGGTGTTCGAGCATTTTGAAAGCCCCTTTTAAAATTACAAACTCACATTCTTTTCTAAAATTGATGTGTTTCAGTCACTTGCCACCATCATTCTTCTGGATGGTCCATGTCCTCACTCAGGCCAGGGGAGCCTCTCCAGGTCAGCTCCTGCACCCTCAGGCCAGCACCCCAGAGGTAGACAGTGTCCTTGCCTCCTAGTCAACAAGATGCTCCTGGCTTAGCTTATGCATTTACTGCCCCAGAGTGGAATCAGCCCTTTCTTCCAGGAGACCTGGTCCAGATCTGTGGGTTCAGTGAGGGTGGAATAGAGACAGTGAGGCACCCCCAGCCCGAAGCACCTGGCAGAGAACAGACTGCTACAAACAGATGATCATACATTAATCAAATTGCCATTGTTACACACTCACTCAGACTCCTTCCTGCACAGAAAAGGCTTCAGAGCCTCACCACGGTCCCTGAATTTCAGCAGCAGAACAGAGATTTGCAGTGGGTGAGACAGGGAAGGCACAGAGAGTGAAACAAGAATCTGGGCAGGAAGGGGTCCCAGGTGTGAGGCTGCTGTGTGGCCTGCCAGCTCCAGTCCCAGGCCCTCTTGTGGGTCCCTGAGTCCCAGTACCTCTGACTGGGCTGTCACCACCAGGGCCCTTGGCTGGGTGCTGGCCACCTGTGAGGCCACGGATGAACCTTGGGCTCTCCTCACTTGTAGTGGGAAAATAATTGGAACACCACTGTTCTTCCCAATACCCAAATCCACATCCATACAGTTGAGAAGAAAACTTCCATTTCTAAGGGTGAAGTAAAGGACCGTGGATAGATGTTGGATTGCACCATACAGGGGGCTGCCCTCCTCTTCCTCTGCAGCATCCTCACTAGCCTCCCGCATTCTCAGTGGGATTGTGTCTCAATGTTGGAGAGCTCTGGAGGACATTTTGTCCAGCAAGTGCCAAGGGAAAATATAATTTAGGGAATTATCAATGCCCATGAGAATCATGAAAGATAAGCAACAGTGCTGCCCAGGACAGCCACAATTCCTGCTGGATTGTGACTGTAATTGACATTCTTATCACGGGTCTCCATCACAGCTAGCTGTCATCACTGGCATTGTCCTGCTGTGTTCTAGAATCTACACAATGCATCTGCCTTGACCCTCAAGCCCTCATTCTACCCTAAAGCTCACCATCCAACAACCAGCATCTGTGTGAGGCCAATGCTCAGCCAAATCCACAGGCTGTGCAGTCTCAGCCCCCAGAGGTCTGCCCAGGGCACTGTCCAGCAGCCCCAGACACCTCAGCCCCCGGTGCATCTGAGCCCTCCCTCACGCTCATCACACAGCAACACCAAGCCACCTCCAACCTCTCTCCCCAGAGCCCTTGGGAAGACTCATGACCTTCCAAGTTGCACTGCAATGGATTAGAGTGGCATCTTAATGAACCCTTTTGCTCTCTTGCACCTAGACACCTAGATGTGATTTTACACTCCAGGGCTTGTCTCCCTGGAAACACAGGTGTGATTGACGCAAGAGCCAGTTCAGGGCAGGGAGCGCCAGAGAAACTCACACACAGGAGTTTCAGCACTGACCCAAGGCTCAGTCCTGGCCTCTCAAATTGCTGTCTGTCCCTCTGGTGGTTACCAGAAGAATTGCAGGGCTTCTGCTTTTACACCCAAGGCTCTTAAAGGGAGAAGAACCTGCAGCAGGTTCCCTGAAGGGCTGTGCAGGGGACCAGAGAGGCTTGGCTGGCAGAATATTGATGGTGCAAGCCCCTTGATCACTGACGGTGCCCCTTGTAAATGCATAAACATGATGAAGCATTTGTGTTTTGCCTTGGGCTCAATTCTCAGCTTTTGTTTTAATATAAAAGCAATCAATTTCTCCCTGAAATCTAGTAAAATGTCCTAGGAAAATGTATGATTTTTATGTGAGAGCTGCACTAACACCCAGCCCTCAGCTCAGGACCCTGTGATGACAGAGGCTGGCCTGGAAAGGATACAGCTGGGCTGGGAGCAGGTGTTTGCCCACCTGAGCCCTTGTCCCACTTCCAGATCCTGCCTGATTTTCCCTGTTAGAATGGCTATGATCAAAAAGACATCAGAAAAGAGTTGATGATGATATGGCAAAAATGGAACCCTTGGACTCTGCTAGTGAGAGTGTCAATTGGTATAGCTATTATGGAAAATATTATGGATTTTCCTCAAAAAATTAAAACCAGAACTACCATATGATTCAGCAATCCTCCTTCTGGTACATATCCAAAGGAAATGAAGTCACAATGTGAAAGAGATATCTGCACTCCCATGTTCATTGCAACATGATTCACAACAGCCAACACATGAAAAGAACCTATGTGTTCACCCACTGATGAGTGGATCAAGAAAATGCGGTAGACATATATGACATGGAATACTATTCAAACTCAATAGAGACATCCTGACCTTTGCAATAACATGGATGAACTTAGAAGACATTATACTAAGTGAAATAAGCCAGGCAAAGGAAGAAAAATACTGCACATTCTTCCTTATATGTGGAATGTAAAAATGCTGAAGTCGGGCTGGGTGCGGTGGCTCACACCTGTAATCCCAGCACGTTGGGAGGCCGAGGCGGGTGGATCACGAGGTCAAGAGATCGAGACCATCCTGGCCAACATGGTGAAACCCTGTCTCAACTAAAAATACAAAGAAATTAGCCAGGCGTGGTGGCGGGCGCCTATAGTCCCATCTACTCGGGAGGCTGAGGCAGGAGAATCACTTGAACCTGGGAGGCGGAGGTTGCAGTGAGCCGAGATGGCGCCACTGCACTCCAGCCTGGCAAGAGAGTGGGACTCCGTCAAAAAAAAAAAAAATGCTGAAGTCATAGAAGCAGAGAGTAGAAATGGTGGTAGCCAGGGGCAGGGTAGAGGGCAGGGGAGATGTTAGTCAAAGGATACAAACCTTTAAACAGGAGAATTAATATCTGGAGATCTGTCACACAGCATAGTGACTACTGTTGATAAAATGTAATGCATACTTGAAATTGCCAAGACAGCAGATCTTCAGATCACCACAGGCAAAAATAAGTATGCAAGCTGATGGATGTGTTAATTAGCCTAATTTAATCATCACATAATGTGTACACATATCAATACACCACCTTGTACACCATAAATACATACGATTTCTATTTGTCAACCAAACCTTCATAAGGCTGAATATAAAAGGAAAGTGGGGCCAGGTGTGGTGGCTCATGTACTTTGGGAGACTGAGGAGGGCAGATCATCTGAGGTCAGGAGTTCGAGACCAGCCTGGCCAACATGGTTAAACCTTGTCTCTACAAAAAATACAAAAATTTGGCCGGGCGCGGTGGCTCATGCCTGTAATCCCAGCACTTTGGGAGGCTGAGGCAGGGGGATCACGAGGTCGGGAGATTGAGACCATCCTAGTTAACACAGTGAAACCCCACCTCTACTGAAAATACAAAAAGTTAGCCGGGCCTGGTAGCATGCGCCTGTAGTCCCAGCTATGTGGGAGGCTGAGGCAGGAGAAACGCTTCAACTTGGGAGGCAGAAGTTGCAGTGAGTCAAGATCGTGTCATTGCACTCCAGCCTGGGTGACAGAGCGAGACTCCATGTCAAAAAAAAAAAAAAAAAATTAGCTGGGCATGGTGGCGGGTGCCTGTAATCCTAGCTACTTGAGAGACTGAGGCAGGAGAATCACTTGAACCTGGAAGGCGGAGTTTGCATGCAGTGAGCTGAGACCGCACCATTGCACTCCAGCCTGGGCAACAAGCGTGAAAGTCCATATGAAAAAAAAAAAAAAAAAGAAAAGAGAGAGAGAGAAAGAAGAAAGAAAGAAAGGGAAAGAAAGCAGGCTGGGTGTGGTGGCTCACACCTGTAACCCCAGCTTTGGGAGGCCAAGGTGGGCGGATCACTTGAGGCCAGGAGTTTAAGATCAGCCCAGCCAACATGGCGAAACCCCGTCTCCACTAAAAATACAAAAAAAATTAGCCAGGCCTGGTGGCATACGCCTGTAATCTCAGCTACTCGGGAGGCTGAGGCATGAAAATTACTTGAGCCTGGGGGGTGGAGGTTGCAGTAAGCTGAGATTGTGCCACTGCACTCCAGCCTGGTTAACAGAGGGAGACTCTGTCTAAAAAAAAAAAAGATAAAAGAAAGTGGGCTTGGGTTAGTTGTAAATGTATACTGCAAACTCTAGGGCAACCACTTTTTAAAAGTTAAATTAAAAAGTATAACTGATATGCTAAGACATGAGTGAGAATGAAATAATATTAAATGATAAAATCATAAATGGCTGAAAAGGGGTGGAAGACACAATAGAAACAAAACACAAGGGCTACAAATAGAAAACCGTAACAAATATGGAAGAATTTAATCTATCTCTATAAATAATCATTTGAACATCAATGGTCTAAATGCACCAAGTAAAAGCCTGGGATTTTCAGAGTGGATCAAAAAATAAGACCCAACTATATGTTGTCTCCAAGAGACCCACCCTAAAAATAAAGAGGCATATAAATTGAAAGTAAATGCATGGAGAAACGTATACCATACTAATGCTAATCAAAACAAACTAGAAGTAGCTATGTTAATTTCAGATGGAGTTGACTTCAAAGCAAGGAAATGTATTAGGGATATAGAAGAGCATTGTATAATAGTAAGAGGTCAATTCTGCAAGAAGACATAATTTTTAAAGTGTATGTGCTGAAAATAGTGTGTCAAATTACATAAGGCAAAAAGGGATAGAACTGTAAGGAGAAATAGATGAATCAATTGTTTTAGTTGGAGACCTCAACACCCCTCTACTGGAAATAGACAGAACCAGCAGGCAGAAAATCAGAAAGGATATAGTTGAACTCAATACCACTGTCTACACTGCCTAAAACTGCCATCTATAGACTACTTCAACCACAGCAGAATACACATGCTTCTCAAGTTCATATGAAACATTCACCAAGATTGGCTACGTTCTGGGATGGTAAAATTTACCTTAAGGTATATAAAGGAATAGAAATCATGTAATGTCTGCTCTCAGATCTTAATTAAACTAAAACCAATGACAGAAAGATAACTGGAAAATATCAAAATTTACAGAGATTAAGCAACACACTTCTAAACAATACATGGGTCAAAAGAAACATCTGAAGAAAAACTTAATATTCTGAAAGAAGTTAAAATGAAAACAATTTATGAAAATGTGTGGGATTCAGTGAAAGCAGTGATTAAAGGGAAATATATAAAATTGAATGTGTTTATTAGAAAAAAGAAAGGTCTAGGCTGGGCACGGTGGCTCACGCCTGTAATCCCAGCACTTTGGGAGGCCAAGGCAGATGGATCACGAGGTCAGGAAATCGAGACCATCCTGGCTAACACGGTGAAACCCTGTCTCTACTAAAAATACAAAAAAGTAGCCGAGCGTGGCAGCGGGTGCCTGTAGTCCCAGCTACTTGGGAGGCTGAAGCAGGAGAATCACTTGAATCTGGGAGGCGGAGCTTGCAGTGAGCCGAGATCATGCCACTGCACTCCAGCCTGGTTATGAAGTGAGACTCCATCTGAAAAAAAAGAAAAAAGAAAGGTCTAAAACCAGTTATCAAAGGTTCCACCTTAGGAAGCTAGAAAAAGGAGAGCAAATAAAATCTAAAGTAAGTAGAAGAAAAGGTCTAATAAAAATTAGAGCAGAAATCAATAAAATTGGAAACAGGAAGTCAACAGAATCAATGAAACCAAACACCAATTATTTGTAAGGATCAATAAAATTAATAAGCCTCTGGCCAGTGTAACTAAGAAAAAAATAGAGAGGACAAATGACTAATATCAGAAATGAAAGCGGGAACATCCTAAGTGCCCATAGACGTTAAAAGGATAATCAAGGCATGCAATGAATAACTCTATGCCTACAGACTTAAAACCTGGATGAAATACACCAATTACTTGAAAAGAAAATATGCCAAGACTCTCACAAGAAACAGACAATTGGAATAAGTTTATATATCTATTAAAGAAATTGAGTAAATAGTAACTTTCCAAAACAGAAAGCAGCAGGCTGAGATAAATTCACTGGTGAATTCTACCAAACATTTAGAGAAGAAATTATACTAATTCTCCACAGTTTCTTCCAGAAGATAGAAGGGGGAGATAATATTTCCTAAGTCATTCTATGAAGGCAACAACACTCTTAAACCAAGACCAGACATGATAAGAAAACTACAGACCACTATCTCTTGTGAACATGGATGTAAAAATTTTCACAAAAATCAGCAAATTGAATCCAACATGTATAAAAATAATTTTATACTATGACCAAGGGGGATTTATGCCAAATACAAAAGGCTGGTTTGGTATTAGAAAATCAATTGATGGAATCCATTACATAATGAAGGTAAAAAAAAAAAAAAAAAGAAAAAATCGCATGATTCTATCAATAGATGCAGACAATGTATTTGACAAAATCCAATTTATGATTAAAAAACTCGCAGTAAACTAGGAATATAGGAAAACTCCCTCAACTTGATAAATATATCTACAAAAAAACCCGACAGCTAACATCACCTATAATAATGAGAAACTTGAAACCTTCCCTCTAGGATCTGGAACACGGCATGGATGCCCTCTCTCAACATGCCTTATCAATATTGCACTGGAAGTCATAAAGAATACAATAAGAGAAGAAAAAATGTGTACTGATTGATAAGGAAGAAATAAGACTGTTTGCAGATGACTTGATTGTCTATATAGAAAATTCAAAAGACTCAACATAAAGTTTTCTGGAACTAATAAGTGATCCTAGCAAGGTTGTAGGATACGAGGTTAACATACAGAAGTCAACCATTTTCCTTCACAGTGGCACTGAACAAATGGAATCTGAAATTAAAAACACAATACCGTGTTTATTAGCACCCCCCAAAATGACATATCTAGGTGTAAATCTAAATGGAATCTCAGTGTCACAGTTATTTTTCTGTTTAGAAAAAAAGTGTTATGAAGGAAAATGATGTATGCCCCAACTACAGTGGATGGTGAAAGACGCAAGGTGAGGAGGAAAAGGCAAACATGTTGAGAAAAACTAGTTATCATTTTTAATTTTAAATATCATACCCACCCATTTCTACCATTCCTGAGTCGGTCAACATTTCTGTAATTTGAAAAACATAGGCCTGGGTGTGATTTTATCTTGTCTTTGGCATTTCTCCTACCTGGTGCTCTCTGAGCTTCTTGGATCTATGGTTTCATGTCTGACATTAATTTGGGGAAATCCACAGTTATAATTGTTTCCAATGTTTCTTCTGTTCCTTTTTCTACTTCTTCCCCTTTTGGGATTCTCAGGAGGCATTTACGAGATCTCCAAGAAGCTGTAAAAGCTGAAAACTGTCATCATATGATAGCAGGGGATTGACGGCAATTTTGTGAGGTGTGAGGATGGTACAGTTGTTACTTCATGTATTGAAGAAGCACTGTCTGGAGGGGAGTCATATTGAATTATTTGCAAGCGAAGCCATGCAAAGTCTGGGATTTGCTTGAAGATACTTTAGGAAAAAAAGCAGGCTATAGGGGGATGGTTTTAAACCAGATTGGCCAAATGCTGAGCACAGTTGGAGCTGGAGGGGGACGCATGGAGGATCACTTTTCTCTCTGTTTTCCCAAGGCTCACCCATTCCCAGAACCAGCAGGCAGTGCTTGCTCTGGGAGCCCCCTAGGAATCGCGCACGGGATCAGGTTTCCCTCTAGCGGCGGCTGGAGAGACCGCGGCCGAGGCGCTGTAATAATTTGGATCCGTATTCTCTGGAAGAAATGCGCCCGATGTCCGGCAGAAGGCGCGGGCTGCAGACGAGGGAGAGGGGAGTCTTTGGTGGCTCTTTCCAGACTCGTGGAAACTTTCCAAAAGTCATGGAAATTTTACATATTCATCGCTCCATAGTGATTCTATATTAATGGCTGACAGAGGGGGATGCTTGTTTTAAAAAGATAGAAATGGATATTGAAATGTTCAACTGTTCCAGGTAAACCATGCCCCAGGTGTACACTAAGCCTCCTGTCCCCTGGGTCCAGCCCAGTCCCCCAAAGTGGGTGAGTGACCCTCGGACTGAGCCGGGGCTCGGAGCCTGCAACGCCCACCCGGGTGGAGCCGGGACTATGGGCGACCATCGCTCCAGCCTGGCAGGGGGTTGCTTCCTGCCCAGACCCCCCTCACCCACGTCCAGCCCCGTTGCTGGTCACACGTGCTCTAGTTTATGTGCCATTTTGATCCTTTGTCGCCCTCTGTGAGAAGAAAGGAGCCTGGACAAGCGTCTAAAGCTTCTGGGTGTGAATAGATAGCCACGCACTTCAGGCCTTACCTGAGTCCAGGTTGCCTCGCTATGCACGCCCTGGCCCTCTCCCAGGATGGCGCCCGCGCTGCAGGCAGAGCCACCGTCTCCATCTGCGAGAGCGCACAGGTGCGCAGGGAGGGCCCAGGCTACACAGCTCAGGAGCTGTCCTCATCCAGGTGGGGTCCAGCCTGGGGTCCGCCCAGTCGGGGATGAGCTCATGGACTGCAGTTGGAGGTCCCAGGGCCCCTCTTAGAGTCCTCCCTCCACGGAGGGTCTGCCTGCTGAGGGTCAGAACTGAGGGCTGTGGCCTTTATCTGGTGTAGACAGGCTGTGTTACTGCAGAGCAATCAGTCTGTTTTGATCTTATGGATACTTAATTGCACAACTCAGCATTTCTGTAATTTGCATTTTCACACCCACTGGGGACAGCGAGAGTGCTGGGGATGGGAAGGGTGTGGAAAAATTTCACTTTTGCAGCTTTTGATGAAAAAGGTAAAACAATCAGCATTAACAACAGCTTTAGCAGCCTAATGACAAAACCCTGCTATTTCAATGCTAATGCACCATTAAAATAGATTGTCATAGTCCAGAATTTTATATTCGTAGCTTGATGTGTTTCAATGAGTAGGCTGGGACATGTTCAGGGGGTCTTTGTGGATTTGTGTCTTTAAAAGTGAACTCTGTTCAGAGAAACGCAGAAGAGATCAGGGCTTCCCCCTTGTGGCTGCTAGAAAACAGACACCTTCCATTTCTAAATGCTGCTCTGAAACAGGGGAGACTAATAGTGGGGTCTTGTGACCGCTTTGCTCTCTTCAAATGTGTTGAGGATCCACGAAAGCTTTGGTTCATGCAGCAGGTACATATGTGCTTATATGCTGCAGATAGATAGTGCTTATACATGTGTGCTTATATACTGTAGATATTATATTATGTTGGAAATCAAAACTTAATTTCCAGATGTTTGTATTACTCTTCGAAAATTAATAATAGACCCATTACATTGCTGATGAGAATGCAAAATGGTGCCATCCCTTGGAAATAGCGCAGCAGCACCTTATACAGCCAGACATGAATTGATTGCCTTATACAGTCAGACAGGCATCGATCACCTTTTACAGTCAGACATGCACTGGTCACCCACCCAGTGGGTGATCCAGTGGGATCTACAGCTACTGATATGGAAGGGGGGCAGGGCAGTGCTGGGAATGGAAGGGCATGGTCCCTGGCTAGAGCTCCACCCCTGGGTCTGTGCTCCCAGACCTAGGTGAGGACGGGCACTCCTGCCTTCATGCTCAAATGTTGCATTTCCCAAAATCACCCTGGCCCATTACACCCCCTTCCTGTGCCTATAAAAACCCCAAGACCCTAGCAAGCAGACACACAGGTAGCTGGAAATCAAGAGGAACACATTGGTGGAAGAACACACAAGTGGCTGGACGTCGAGAGGCCGTCGAGGGGAGCATGTGGCAGAAGAGCACGCTGACAGACGTGGGCAGGCTGGCAGGGCATCCACCCGTGGAATGATGTGGAGTTTGGCCAGGGTGGTCAGAGGAGAGCCCAGGCCGCTGAGTGGCCCAACTCCAGGGGAAAACCACACCATTCTGTCTCCCCCATCTGCTGGGAGCTACTTCCACTCAGTAAAACCTTGCACTCATTCTCCCAGCCCACGTATCCTCCGATTCTTCTGGTACACCAAGGCAAGAACCCCAGGATACAGAAAGCCCTCTGTTCTTGCGATAAGGCAGAGGGAACTGAGCTAACACAAGCCACCTACAGGTGGCTAAACTAAAAGAGCACCCTGTAACATACGCCCACTGGGGCTTCAGCTGTAAACATTCACCCCTAGACAGTGTTGTGGGGTCGGACCCCACAGCCTGCGGTCTACATGTTCCCCCTAGAGGTCTGAGCAGCGGGGCACTGAAGAAACCAGCCACACCCCCATCACCCGCCCTGTGAGGGGGATAAGGGAGCTTTTCCTGTTTCACTAGGTGCTTACCCAGGAGAAATGAAGACATACATAGACGCACACACAGACACACTCTTACAAGGGCATACAAATTCTTTATGTTCAGCATTATTCCTAATAGCCCCAAATTGGAAGCAATTCAAATCTCCATCCATTAGCGAGCAAACAAATTGTGGCATGTCTCAATCTACCCAGCTATAAAAAAATTTTTAAAATGTTAATACATGCAACATGAAACAATCTCTAAATCATTATGTCTGTAATATATAGAAAATGGCTATAATCAAAGAAGAATTCAAGCAAAAACCAAATTTTTCAAATCAAGTAAAAGATATAAACAAAGAATTCAGAGAAAATGAAATGCGAATGGCCCATAATCATATAAAAGAGGCTCAGCTTCAAAGAACTACAAAGTAGAGAAATACAAATTTAAACACAACATACCAAAAACTGCAAAGGAAGCAGTACTAAGAGAGAAGTTTATAGCAGTCAGCATCTAAACTGAAAAAGAAGAGAGAAAACAATGATACACCACAACCACGCGGAATTTATCCCAGGGATGCAAGACTGGTTCAACTTTCAAAGTCGTAATGTAATCCATCACACCAAAAGGTTAATGGAGAAAAATCACGTGATCATATTAATAAATGCAGGAAGAAAGCACTGGACAAAATCCAACATCCATTCATAATAATAAAAAGAATTCCCAGCACGCCAGGAATAGAAGACTTCCTCGTCAACTTGGAAAAGGATAGCCATAAACAAGTATAGCTAACATCATAGCTAATGGTGAAAAACTGGAAGTTTTGTGAGAAGGTAAAAAATAAAGCAAGAATGTTCTCTCACCACCCTTTTTTAACATTGTGCTGGAAGCTCTAGCTAATGCAATGTCACAACACAAGAACACAGAAAGTACACTAATTGGGGAGAAAGAAAAAAAAAACTGTCTGTCTGTAGAGGACATTATTGTCCTTGGAGAAGATACAAGAGTCTATAAAAATATCCTGTAATGAATAAGCCGTTATAGCAGTTACAGGATTCAAGGTTAATGTAAAAAACAAAACCAAACAAAAACAAAAACAAAAAAATGGCAATTGCTTTTCTAAATACCTAGGTATGAATCTAACAAAATATATACAAGATCTTTATGGGGAAAACTATTAAACTGTGTTAAAAGAAATCAAAGAAGAACTAAATAAATGGAGAGATATTTCCTGTTTATGGATAGGAAGACTCGATAGTGTCAGGATGTGAGTTTTTCCTAAGGTGGTCTATAGATTCAATGCAATGGCAGTCAAAAGCACAGCCAGTTATTTTGAAGACAATGGCCAATTGATTCTAAAGAGGCAAAGGACTACAATACCTAACACAATATTTTAGAAGGACAGAGTTGACAACATACACTACCTGACTTCAAGATAAGATATAAAGCTACAGTAACCAAGACAGTGTGCTAGTGGCAAAAGAATAAGCAGATAGACAAATGGAGCAGAATAGAGAGCCCAGAAATGGGTAAACATAAATATTGTCAACTGATCTTTGATGAAGGAGAAAAGGCAATAAAATAGATAGTCTTTTTTTTTTTTTTTTTTTTTTGAGACGGAGTTTCGCTCTTGTTGCCCAGGCTGGAGTGCTATGGCGCGATCTTGGCTCACTGCAACCTCTGCCTTCTGGGTTCAAGTGATTCTCCTGCCTCAGCCTCCCAAGTAGCTGGGATTACAGGCACCCACCACCATGCCTGGCTAATTTTTTGTATTTTTAGTAGAGACGGGGTTTCGCCATGTTGGCCAGGATGGTTTCAAACTCCTGACCTCAGGTGATCCACCTATCTCGGCGTCCCAAAGTGTTGGGATTACAGGCGTGAGCCACCACACCCGGCCAAGATAGTCTTTTTCAACAAGGTGCTGGAACAACTGGACATCCACATATGAAAAATAAATTTACACATGGACCTTTCACAAAAATTAACTCAAAATGCATTACAGACTTAAATGTAAAATGCAAAACTGTAAAACTCTTAGATGATGATATTGGCAAAAATCTAGATTATCTTGAGTTTGGCAAGAACTTTTTTAGCTATAACACCAAAGGCATGATCTATGCAAGAAAAATTGAGATTGTGGACTTTATTAAAATTAAAAACTTCTGTGAAACACATTGTCAAGAGAATGAAAAGACAAGCTACAGTCTGGGGCAAAATAGTTGCAAAAGACATATAAAGGACCATCAACCAAAATACACAAAAATATTCTTAAAACTCAACAATAAGGAAAAAACCAACCTTATTTTTTTTCTTTTAAAGCCAAAGACCTTAACAGACACCTCACCAAAGAAGATCTACAGATCGCAGATAAGGATTTGAAAAAGTCCTCCGCATCATATGTCATCAGGGAAAAGAAATTAAAACAACAATGAGATACCACTACATGCCTTCTAGAATTGCCAAAATCCAGAACATGGACACCACTACATACTGGCAAAAATATGGAGCAAGAGGAACTCTCATTCATTGCGGCTGGGAATGCAAAATGGTGCAGCCACTTTGGAAGACAGTTTGGTGATTTCTTACTAAACTACATAAACCCTTACCATATGATTCAGCAATCACACTCTTTGGCATTTACTCAAAGGAGTTAAATACATACTTTCACACAAAAAACCTGCACACGGATGTTTGTTATGGCTTTATTCATAAGTGCTAAAACTGGAGAGCAACCAAGCTGTCCTGCAGCAGATAAACTGTAGTACACCCAGACAATGGAATATTATTCAGGGCTAAAAATAAATGGAACCATTTAGCCATGAAAAGACATGGAGGAATGTTACATGCATATTACTAAGTGGAAGGAGGAAATCTGAAAAGGCTAGATATAGTATAAGTCCAACATTCTGAAATTCTGGAAAAGACAAAACTGTGGAGACTTTTATACCTTTCATAACAATTAACTCAAAATGGGTTACAGATTTCAATGTAAAACACAAAACTATAAAACTCCTAGATGATGGTATAGTCAAAAATCTAGATTATCTTGAATTTAGCGAGAATGTTCTATACCCAGTTAATTGAGGGCTTTTTATCATAAAGTAAAAAGATCAGTGGAGGCAATGGGTTGGAAGAAAAGAGGGATGATGAATAGACAGAACACAGAGGGTTTCTAAGGCAGTGAAAATATTCCGTATGATACTGTAATGGTGGATACATGTCATTATACATTTGTCCATATCCACAGAGGTACAACACAAAGAGTAAATCCTAATGTAGACTCGGCTTTGGGTGATAACCATGGGTCAGTTTTAACAATTCGCCTCTAGTGGGCGATGTTGATAATGGGGGAGGCTGTGCATGTGTTGGGGCAGGGGACATCTTGAATATCTCTGTGCCTTCTGCTCAATTTTGCTGTGAACCTAAAACTGCTCAAGAAGTAGTCTTTAAAAAGACAAACAAATAAAATCATACTTTCTCCCAGATTTTAGGGGTATGTTTGATTATTTTTATACTAAAACAAGAACAGAGATATTGAGTTAACAAAATTCAATTTTTAAAAAAATTTATTTATTTATTATTTTTTAATTTTATTATACTTTAAGTTTTAGGGTACATGTGCACAATGTGCAGGTTAGTTACATGTGTATACATGTGCCATGCTGGTGTGCTGCACCCACTAACTCGTCATCTAGCATTAGGTATATCTCCCAATGCTATCCCTCTCCCCTCCCACCACCCCACAACAGTCCCCAGAGTGTGATGTTCCCCTTCCTGTGTCCATGTGTTCTCATTGTTCAATTCCCACCTATGAGTGAGAATATGCGGTGTTTGGTTTTTTGTTCTTGCGATAGAGAATGATGATTTCCAATTTCATCCATGTCCCTACAAAGGACATGAACTCATCCTTTTTTATGGCTGCATAGTATTCCATGCTGTATATGTGCCACATTTTCTTGATCCAGTCTATCATTGTTGGACATTTGGATTGGTTCCAAGTCTTTGCTATTGTGAATAATGCCACAATAAACATATGTGTGCATGTGTCTTTATAGCAGCATGATTTATAGTCCTTTGGGTATATACCCAGTAATGGGATGGCTGGGTCAAATGGTATTTCTAGTTCTAGATCCCTGAGGAATCGCCACACTGACTTCCACAATGGTTGAACTAGTTTACAGTCCCACCAACAGTGTAAAAGTGTTCCTATTTCTCCACATCCTCTACAGCACCTGTTGTTTCCTGATTTTTTAATGATTGCCATTCTAACTGGTGTGAGATGGTATCTCATTGTGGTTTTGATTTGCATTTCTCTGATGGCCAGTGATGGTGAGCATTTTTTCATGTATTTTTTGGCTGCATAAATGTCTTCTTTTGAGAAGTGTCTGTTCATGTCCTTCGCCCACTTTTTGATGGGGTTGTTTGTTTTTTTCTTGTAAATTTGTTTGAGTTCATTGTAGATTCTGGATATTAGCCCTTTGTCAGATGAGTAGGTTGTGAAAATTTTCTCCCATTTTGTAGGTTGCCTGTTCACTCTGATGGTAGTTTCTTTTGCTGTGCAGAAGCTCTTTAGTTTAATTAGATCCCATTTGTCAATTTTGGCTTTGGTTGCCATTGCTTTTGGTGTTTTAGACATGAAGTCCTTGCCCATGCCTATGTCCTGAATGGTAAAGCCTAGGTTTTCTTCTAGGGTTTTTATGGTTTTAGGTCTAATGTTTAAGTCTTTAATCCATCTTGAATTGATTTTTGTATAAGGTGTAAGGAAGGGATCCAGTTTCAGCTTTCTACATATGGCTAGCCAGTTTTCCCAGCACCATTTATTAAATAGGGAATCCTTTCCCCATTGCTTGTTTTTCTCAGGTTTGTCAAAGATCAGATAGTTGTAGATATGCGGTGTTATTTCTGAGGGCTCTGTTCTGTTCCATTGATCTATATCTCTGTTTTGGTACCAGTACCATGCTGTTTTGGTTACCGTAGCCTTGTAGTATAGTTTGAAGTCAGGTAGTGTGATGCCTCCAGCTTTGTTATTTTGGCTTAGGATTGACTTGGCGATGTGGGCTCTTTTTTGGTTCCATATGAACTTTAAAGTAGTTTTTTCCAATTCTGTGAAGAAAGTCATTGGTAGCTTGATGGGGATGGCATTGAATCTGTAAATTACCTTGGACAGTATGGCCATTTTCACGATATTGATTCTTCCTATCCATGAGCATGGAATGTTCTTCCATTTGTTTGTATCCTCTTTTATTTCCTTGAGCAGTGGTTTGTAGTTCTCCTTGAAGAGGTCCTTCACATCCCTTGTAAGCTGGATTCCTAGGTATTTTATTCTCTTTGAAGCAATTGTGAATGGGAGTTCACTCATGATTTGGCTCTCTGTTTGTCTGTTGTTGGTGTATAAGAATGCTTGTGATTTTTGTACATTGATTTTGTATCCTGAGACTTTGCTGAAGTTGCTTATCAGTTTAAGGAGATTTTGGGCTGAGACAATGGGGTTTTCTAGATATACAATCATGTCGTCTGCAAACAGGGACAATTTGACTTCCTCTTTTCCTAATTGAATACCTTTTATTTCCTTCTCCTGCTTAATTGCCCTGGCCAGAAATTCCAACACTATGTTGAATAGGAGTGGTGAGAGAGGGCATCCCTGTCTTGTGCCAGTTTTCAAAGGGAATGCTTCCAGTTTTTGCCCATTCAGTATGATATTGGCTGTGGGTTTGTCATAGATAGCTCTTATTATTTTGAAATACATCCCCTCAATACCTAATTTATTGAGAGTTTTTAGCATGAAGCATTGTTGAATTTTGTCAAAGGCCTTTTCTGCCTCTATTGAGATAATCATGTGGTTTTTGTCTTTGGTTCTGTTATATGCTGGATTACATTTATTGATTTGTGTATATTGAACCCGCCTTGCATCCCAGGGATGAAGCCCACTTGATCATGGTGGATAAGCTTTTTGATGTGCTGCTGGATTTGGTTTGCCAGTATCTTATTGAGGATTTTTGCATCAATGTTCATCAAGGATATTGGTCTAAAATTCTCTTTTTTGGTTGTGTCTCTGCCCGGCTTTGGTATCAGGATGATGCTGGCCTCATAAAATGAGTTAGGGAGGATTCCCTCTTTTTCTATTGATTGGAATAGTTTCAGAAGGAATGGTACCAGTTCCTCCTTGTACCTCTGGTAGAATTTGGCTGTGAATCCATCTGGTCCTGGACTCTTTTTGGTTGGTAAGCTATTGATTATTGCCACAATTTCAGATCCTGTTATTGGTCTATTCAGAGATTCAAGTTCTTCCTGGTTTAGTCTTGGGAGAGTGTATGTGTTGAGGAATTTATCCATTTCTTCTAGATTTTCCTGTTTATTTGTGTAGAGGTGTTTGTAGTATTCTCTGATGGTAGTTTGTATTTCTGTGGGATCGGTGGTGATATCCCCTTTATCATTTTTTATTGTGTCTATTTGATTCTTCTCTCTTTTTTTCTTTATTAGTCTTGCTAGCAGTTTATCAATTTTGTTGATCCTTTCAAAAAACCAGCTCCTGGATTCATTACTTCTTTGAAGGGTTCTTTGTGTCTCCATTTCCTTCAGTTCTGCTCTGATTTTAGTTATTTCTTGCCTTCTGCTAGCTTTTGAATGTGTTTGCTCTTGCTTTTCTAGTTCTGTTAATTGTGATGTTAGGGTGTCAATTTTGGATCTTTCCTGCTTTCTCTTGTGGGCATTTAGTGCTATAAATTTCCCTTTACACACTGCTTTGAATGCGTCCCAGAGATTCTGGTATGTTGTGTCTTTGTTCTCATTGGTTTCAAAGAACATCTTTATTTCTGCCTTCATTTCATTATGTACCCAGTAGTCATTCAGGAGCAGGTTGTTCAGTTTCCATGTAGTTGAGTGGTTTTGAGTGAGATTCTTAATCCTGAGTTCTAGTTTGATTGCACTGTGGTCTGAGAGATAGTTTGTAATAATTTCTGTTCTTTTACATTTGCTGAGGAGAGCTTTACTTCCAAGTATGTGGTCAATTTTGGAATAGGTGTGGTGTGGTGCTGAAAAAAATGTATATTCTGTTGATTTGGGGTGGAGAGTTCTGTATCTTTGTTGACTTTCTGTCTCGTTGATCTGTCTAATGTTGACAGTGGGGTGTTAAAGTCTCCCATTATTAATGTGTGGGAGTCTAAGTCTCTTTGTAGGTCACTCAGGACTTGCTTTATGAATCTGGGTGCTCCTGTATTGGGTGCATATATATTTAGGATAGTTAGCTCTTCTTGTTGAATTGATCCCTTTACCATTATGTAATGGCCTTCTTTGTCTCTTTTGATCTTTTTTGGTTTAAAGTCTGTTTTATCAGAGACTAGGATTGCAGCCCCTGCCTTTTTTTGTTTTCCATTTGCTTGGTAGATCTTCCTCTATCCTTTCATTTTGAGCCTATGTGTGTCTCTGCACATGAGATGGGTTTCCTGAATACAGCACACTGATGGGTCTTGACTCTTTATCCAATTTGCCAGTCTGTGTCTTTTAATTGGAGCATTTAGTCCATTTACATTTAAAGTTAATATTGTTATGTGTGAATTTGATCCTGTCATTATGATGTTAGCTGGTTATTTTGCTCGTTAGTTGATGCAGTTTCTTCCTAATCTCGATGGTCTTTACATTTTGGCACGATTTTGCAATGGTTGATACCGGTTGTTCCTTTCCATGTTTAGTGCTTCCTTCAGGAGCTCTTTTAGGGCAGGCCTGGTGGTGACAAAATCTCTCAGCATTTGCTTGTCTGTAAAGTATTTTATTTCTCCTTCACTTATGAAGCTTAGTTTGGCTGGATATGAAATTCTGGGTTGAAAATTCTTTTCTTTAAGAATGTTGAATATTGGCCCCCACTCTCTTCTGACTTGTAGAGTTTCTGCTGAGAGATCTGCTGTTAGTCTGATGGGCTTCCTTTTGAGGGTAACCCTACCTTTCTCTCTGGCTTCCCTTAACATTTTTTTCCTTCATTTCAACTTTGGTGAATCTGACAATTATGTGTCTTGGAGTTGCTCTTCTCGAGGAGTATCTTTGTGGCATTCTCTGTATTTCCTGAATCTGAATGTTGGCCTGCCTTGCTAGATTGGGGAAGTTCTCCTGGATAATATCCTGCAGAGTGTTTTCCAACTTGGTTCCATTCTCCCTGTCACTTTCAGGTACACCAATCAGACGTAGATTTGGTCTTTTCACATAGTCCCATATTTCTTGGAGGCTTTGCTCGTTTCTTTTTACTCTTTTTTCTCTAAACTTCCCTTCTCGCTTCATTTCATTCATTTCATCTTTCATCGCTGATACCCTTTCTTCCAGTTGATTGCATCGGCTCCTGAGGCCTCTGCATTCTTCACGTAGTTCTCGAGCCTTGGTTTTCAGCTCCATCAGCTCCTTTAAGTACTTCTCTGTATTGGTTATTCTAGTTATACATTCTTCTAAATTTTTTTCAAAGTTTTCAACTTCTTTGCCTTTGGTTTGAATGTCCTCCTGTAGCTCGGAGTAATTTGATCGTCTGAAGCCTTCTTCTCTCAGCTCGTCAAAGTCATTCTCAGTCCAGCTTTGTTCTGTTGCTGGTGAGGAACTGCGTTCCTTTGGAGCAGGAGAGGCGCTCTGCTTTTTAGAGTTTCCAGTTTTTCTGCTCTGTTTTTTTCCCCTTCTTTGTGGTTTTATCTACTTTTGGTCTTTGATGATGGTGATGTACAGATGGGTTTTTGGTGTGGATGTCCTTTCTGTTTGTTAGTTTTCCTTCTAACAGACAGGACCCTCAGCTGCAGGTCTGTTGGAGTACCCGGCCATGTGAGGTGTCAGTCTGCGCCTGCTGGGGGGTGCCTCCCAGTTAGGCTGCTCAGGGGTCAGGGGTCAGGGACCCACTTGAGGAGGCAGTCTGCCCGTTCTCAGATCTCCAGGTGCATGCTGGGAGAACCACTGCTCTCTTCAAACTGTCAGACAGGGACATTTAAGTCTGCAGAGGTTACTGCTGTCTTTTTGTTTGTCTGTGTCCTGCCCCCAGAGGTGGAGCCTACAGAGGCAGGCAGGCCTCCTTGAGCTGTGGTGGGCTCCACCCAGTTCCACCTTCCCAGCTGCTTTGTTTACCTAAGCAAGCCTGGGCAATGGCGGGCACCCCTCCCCCAGCCTCGCTGCCACCTTGCAGTTTGATCTCAGACTGCTGTGCTAGCAATCAGTGAGACTCCGTGGGCGTAGGACCCTCCGAGCCAGGTGCGGGATATAATCTCCTGGTGCGCTGTTTTTTAAGCCCGTCGGAAAAGCGCAGTATTCGGGTGGGAGTGAACCGATTTTCCAGGTGCCGTCTGTCACCCCTTTCTTTGACTAGGAAAGGGAGCTCCCTGACCCCTTGCACTTCCCAAGTGAGGCAGTGCCTCACCCTGCTTCGGCTCGCACATGGTGTGCGCACCCACTGACCTGCGCCTGCTGTCTGGCACTCCCTAGTGAGATGAACCCAGTACCTCAGATGGAAATGCAGAGATCACCCGTCTTCTGCATCGCTCACGCTGGGAGCTGTAGACCGGAGCTGTTCCTATTCGGCCATCTTGGCTCCTCCTCCCCAAAATTCAAATTTTTAAAAGAATAAGTGGCACTGGCTAGGTGCGGTGGCTCATGCGTGTAATCCCAGCAATTTCGGAGGCTAAGTCAGGCAGATCGCTTAGCCCAGGAGTTCAAGGCTAGCCTGGGCAACATGGTGAGACCCCATCTCTAACAAAAAATATGAAAAATTAGTCAGGTTTGGTGGTGCAGTACTGGTAGCGCAAGCTACTCAGTGGGCTAAGGTGGGAAGATCACCTGAACCCAGGAGGTTGAGGCTGTAGTAAGCTGTGATTGTGCCACTGAATTCCAGCCTGGGCAACGGAGTGATAACCTGTATCAAAAAAGTGGTACCAAAATATTATTGGTTGCATTATTAATATTTGATTATAATGTTGCATCATACTAATATATAACTACCTACCTTCCTTGCCACATCTCTTCAGGGAATCTGTTAAGTTTTCTCTTTTTATAGGATTTACATATAGGTCTTTAAGTGTTTAGTTCATTTTCATTTGATTTTTGTATATGGTGAGAAACTGGAGTCTACTTTTATCCTTCTGCACATGGATATTCAGTTTTCCCAGCACCATTTGTTGAAGAGACTGTCTTTTCCCCATTGTATGTTCTTGGCATATTTGTCAAAAATAAGTTGGCTGTTGCATGGATTTATATCTGCGTTATTAATTTTGTCCTATTAGTCAATCTGTCTGTTTTAATGCCAGTACCATGCTAATTTGGTTACTATAGCTTTGTAGTATATTTTGAAGTCAGATAATGTGATGTGTCTGGCTTTGTTCTTTTTGCTCAGAATTACTTTGTATACTCAGGGTCATTTGTGATTCCCTATATATTTTAAGATTGTTTTTCTTATTTCTGTGAAGAATGTCATTGGCATATTGATATGGATTGCATCAAACCTGTATTGTCATTATAACAATATCAGTTCTTCCAGTCCATGAGCATGGAATATCTTTCCATTTTTTTGTGTCCTCTTCATTTTCTTTCATCAGAGTTTTATAGTTTTCCTTGTTTAGATCTTTCAGTTCTTTGGTTTAATTGATTCCGTCATTTTATATTCTTTGTAGCTATGGTAAGTGGGATTGCTTTCTTGATTTCCTTTTGAGATTTTTTGCTATTGGTCTATATATACTACTGATTTTTGTATGTTGATTTTGTATTCTGCAACTCTACTGAACTTGTTTATCAGCAGTAATAGTTTTTTGGTGGAGTCTTTATGTTTTTTTAAATATAAGATCATGCCATCTGCAAACAAGGCTAATTTTACTTCGTCCTGTCCATTTGGATGCCCTTTATTTTTTTCTTTTCCCTGATTTCTCTGTCCAGATCTTCCGGTATTATGTTAAATAACAGTGATGAAAGTGGGCATCCTTGTCTTGCTCCAGATCTTAAAGAAAAGACTTCCAATTTTTACCTGTTCAATATGATGTTGGCTGTGGGTTTGTCATGTATGGCCTTTCTTATTTTGAGGTATGTCCCTTCTATGCCCAGTTTTTTGAGGGTTTTTTAAATCATAAAGGAGCATTGAATTTTATCAACTGCTTTTTCAGCATCTATTGAAATAGTCGTATGATTTTCGTTCTTGGTTCTATTAATGTGATTTGTCATGTTTATTAACTTTTGTATGTTGAACCATTCTTGTGTCCCTGGGATGAGCCCAAATTGATCAAGATGAATGATCTTTTTAATGTGTTGTTGGATTCAGTTTGCTAGTATTTTGTTGAAGATTTTTGCATCCATATTTATCAATGATATTGGTCTGTAGTTTTCTTTTTTGTTATCATAGTGTCCTTGTCTGATTTTGGTATCAGGGTAATGTTGGCCTCATAGAATGAGTTTAGAAGTATTTCCTCCTCATCAGTGTTTTGAAGAGTTTGAGTAGAATTGGTACCAATTCTTTATTAAATGTTTGGTAGAAATCAGCAGAGAGGCTGGGCGCGGTGGCTCACGCCTGTAATCCCAGTACTTTGGGAGGCCGAGGCGGGCGGATCACGAGGTCAGGAGATCGAGACCATCCTAGCTAACACGGTGAAACCCCGTCTCTACTAAAAATAGAAAAAATTAGCCAGGCGTGGTGGCGGGCGCCTGTAGTCCCAGCTACTCGGGAGGCTGAGGCAGGAGAATGGCGTGAACCCAGGAGGCGGAGCTTGCAGTGAGCTGAGATCGGGCCACTGCACTCCAGCCTGGGCGAAAGAGCAAGACTCCGTCTCAAAAAAAAAAAAAAAAAAAAAAAAAAAAAAAAAAAAAAAAAAAAAAAGAAATCAGCAGAGAAGCCCTCAGTTTCCAGGCTTTTATTTGATGGGAAACTTTTTATACAGCTTCAATCATGTTACTTGTTACTGATTTGTTGAGGTTTTCTATTTCTTCACGCCTCAATCTTTGTAGGTTACATGTGTCCAGGAATTGATCCGTTTCTTATAGATTTTCCAAATTTTTGGTGTATAGTTGTTCATAATAGTCTCTAATGATTCTTTGCATTTCTGTGGTCTCAGTTGTTATGTCTCATTTCTTGTTTCCTATTTTATTTAGTTGGGTCTTCTCTCTTTTTTTCTTAGTTAATTGGGCAAAAAAACTAGGTTTGTTGATTTTGTTTTTCTTTGCAAAAACCAACTTTTCACTTGTTGATCTTCCGTATTGTTATTTTAGTGTCAATTTCATTTAATTTTGCTCTGATCTTTATTAGTTCTTTCTTTCTACTCATTTTAGGTTGGTTTGTTCTTGATTTTCTAGTTTTTTTAGCACATCATTAGCCTGTTTATTTGAAGTATTTTGTTTGTGATATAGGTATTTATTGCTATAAACTTCCATCTTAGTGCTGTTTTTGCTGTATCCCATAGGTTTTGGTATGTTGTGTTTCAATTTTCAGTTGTTTCAAAATATTTCTAAATTTTCTTCTTCATTTTTTTATTGACTCATTGGTTATTCAGGAGGATGGTGTCTAGTTTCCATGTGTTTGTATATTTTTCAAGGTTCTTCTTTTTATTGATTTCTAGTTTTATTCCACTGTGGTCTGAAAAGATACTTGATATGGTTTCAACTTTTTTGAATTTGTTGAGATTTGTTTTGTTGCCTAAGATATGGTTTATTTTGGAGAATGTTTCATGTGCTGAGGAAAGGAATATGTATCCCACAGCAGTTGAGTGAAACGTTCTGCAAATGTTAGTTAGGTCTGTTTGGTCTACTGTGTAGTTTACCTTCAATGTTTCTTTGTTGGTTTTCTGTCCATTACTCAGAGTCAGGTATTGCAGTCCCCTGCTATTATTGTATTGCAGTCTACCTCTCCCTTTAGATTTAGTAATGTTTGCTTTATATACTTGAGAGCTCCAGTGTTGGGTGCATAGGTATTTATAATTATTATATTCTCTTGCTGAATTTACTCTTTTATCATCATAGAGTGTACCTTCTTTGTCCCTCTTTAAAGTTATTGACTTGTAGTCTATTAAATCTGATATAAGCATAGTCACTCCAGTTCTTTTTTGATTTCCATTGCATGGAATATCTTTTTCCATCCCTTCATGTTCAATCTATGTGTGTCTGTATATGTGAGTGGGTTCTTGTAGGCAGCATATAGTTAGGTCTTGTTTCTTGATCCATTCAGCCATTTGATGTTTCTTAATTGGAGAGTTGAGTTCATGTATATTCAGTGTTATTATTGATAAGTAAGGATGTACTGCCTCCATTTTGTTGCCTGTTTCCTGATTGTTTTGTAACTCTTCATTTTTGTACTCTCTTTCTTTGTTGTTATGTGTTTTAATGTGTATGTTTTAACTTGTTGCTTTTTATTGTTAGTGTATCTATTACAAAACAGATCTTATGGATATAACAATTTATTTTAAAGAGATGACAACTTATCCTAGATCACAAAGAATAAAAACAAATAAAAAAATTTAAAAACCTCTACACTTTAATTCCACCCCCTTACCCCAATATTTAGACTTTTTGTTGTCTCAATATAAATATTTGATATATGTACAGGTTGATGTAGCTATCATTATTTTTGATAGATTTGTCTTTTAGGCTTTATACTAGAGTTATGAGTGGGTTACATACCTCAATTACAGTATTATTCTGGGGTTGTCTGTGTACTAAAACCTACTTCTACCAGTAGGTTTTAGATCTGCAAATATATATATATACTTTTTTGCACTTCAGTATTTTTCTTCTTTCATATTGAAGAACTTTCTTTAGCATTTCTTGTAAGACAGGTCTGGTAATGGTGAGGTCTCTCAGCTTTGGTTAATCTGGAATACACTTTATCTCTCTTTAATATTTGAAGGATAACTTTATTGGATGTAGTATTCCTGGATCACAAAGGTTTGTCTGTCTTTCTTTCTTTCTTTCTTTCTTTCTTTCTTTCTTTCTTTCTTTCTTTCTTTTCTTTTCTTTTCTTTTCTTTTCTTTTCTTTCAACACTTTGAAAATGTTATCCTACTTCCTCCTGGTCTATATGATTTCCATTGAGAAGTCTCTTGCCAGGCAAACCAGAGCTCCTTCTTATGTTATTTGGTTCATATCTCTTGCTGCTTTTAGGATCCTTTCTTTGACCTTAACCTTTGAGAATTTGATTATTATATGCCTTGGCTTGATCTTATTTGAGTCAAACCTGCCCTTCCTGTACCTGGATATTTATCTCCTTCTCAAGTTTTGAGAAGTTTTCTGTTATTTCTGTGAGTCAGCTTTCCACTGCTTGCTCTTGCTCAACTCCCTCTTGAACATTAATAATTGTTAGGTGTGATTTTTTTTGAAGTAATTTTCAATATCTTGTAGATGATCTCCATTCCTTTGCGTTCTTTTTTATATTTTTCTCTTTTCTCTTCTGACTGTGTGTTTTCTTTTCTTTTCTTCTTTTTTTTTTTTTTTGAGATGGAGTCTCACTCTGTCACCTAGGCTAGAGGGCAGTGGCTCAATCTTGGCTCACTGCAAGCTCTGCCTCCTGGTTCATGCCATTCTCCTGCCTCAGCCTCCCGAGTAGCTGGGACCACAGGCGCCCACCACCACGCCCAGCTAATTTTTTGTATTTTTAGTGGAGATGGGGTTTCACCGTGTTAGCCAGGATGGTCTTGATCTCCTGACCTCATGATCTGCCTGCCTTGGCCTCCCAAAGTGCTGGGATTACAGGCATGAGCCACTGCGCCCAGCCCTGACTGTGTATTTTCAAATAGCCTGTCTTTGAGCTCACTGATTATTTCCTCTGCTTGATTTGTTCTGAATTTTCAGTTCAGAAAATGTATTCCTCAGTTCCACAATGTCTGTGTTTCTTAAAATTTCAATATCTTTATTAAATTTATATTATAAATTTGTAAGTTGCTTTTCTGTGTCATATTGGAGATCACAGAGTTTCTTTAAGACTTCTATTTTGAATTATTGGTCAGGGAGCTCGTGTATTTTTATCTAGCTAGGACCAATCACTAGTTCTTTGCTTTGTCTGTTTGGGGAGGTCATATTTCCCTGTTCACTGTTGTTTCTTGTGGATGAATGCCAATGTCTTTGCATTGAAGGATTAATTATTTATTCCAGTCTTCTCTGTCTGGTTTGTTTTGTTTTTCATTGAATATGTTTGCTGAAATATTCTTTGTAATTTATAATTATTTCTTTTTTCTATTACCACTGTTGTTTGCACAGTATATCTTTTTCCATTCTTAACTTTCAACCTATATTTTGAGGTAAAAGTAGGTTTTTGGCCAGGCACGGTGGCTCAAGCCTGTAATCTCAGCATTTTGGGAGGCTGAGGCTGGTGGATCATGAGGTCAGAGATCGAGACCATCCTGGCTAACACGGTGAAACCCCGTCTCTCCTAAAAATACAAAAAATTAGCCCTGCGTGGTGGCGGGCACCTGTAGTCCCAGCTACTCGGGAGGCTGAGTCAGAATGGCGTGAACCTGAGAGGTGGAGCTTGCAGTGAGCTGAGATGGCACCACTGCATTTCAGCCTGCAGAGGGAGATTCCGTCTCAAAAAAAAAAAAGTATGTTTTTTATATACAGTATAAAATGTGTTAAACAGAAATTATGGGAGGCTATTGTTTTGGACTGAGCTTCCGCACTAGGCCCTAATAGACCAGACCAAATCAAACCAAAACAGAGTCACTCATGCTGAATGACACATGATCAAAATGACGCTTTGAGGAAGCAGGTATTATAGAACCTCAGACCAGTTTTTCCTAAAAACAGGAGCTTCTGGTCTACCTCAGTCAGTGTAATAAAGAAGTCACTTCTCCTTTACCTTTTACCAAAAAAGTAAGTTGAAGTAACCTGACATTAGCCAATCAGCTTTTTATTCCTGACATTAGCCAATCAGCTTTTTATTCCTGACATTAGCCAATCAGCTTTTTATTCCCCCTATTGTTCCGTTTCCTTGTTCCCACCTATTGCCCAGTGGGAGCTTTGATTCTATTTTGTAGAATGGAGGCTGCCCTTATTTATGAATTGAAAATAAAAACAACTTTAAATTTGTCATTTTGTCTTTTGACAAGTTGAATCTTATTTTTAATCCAGTCCAACAATCTCTGGCTTTTGGTTGGACTGTTAAATCTATTCACATTTAATGTTGTTAGTGATAGAGTTGGATTTCCAACTGCTATTTTACTTTCTGTTCTTTCTCTCTCCCTCAGTTTACTTCTTCCTGTATACGTTCTTCTTTTGCATTAAGTGAATATTTTCTAGGGTAACATTTTAATTTCTTTAATGATTTAGCTATTTTTTTAGTAGTTGCTCTAGGGTCTGCAACGTACATCTTAACTTGTCAGCATAGATTTATACTAACATAATTCCAGTGGGATATAGAAAATTTACTTCTCTATAGTTCAATTCCTTCACCCAAGTTTTGCGTTACTTTGTTATGTATATTATTTCTAAAGGTGTTACAAACTCGACAATGCATTGCTGTCATTATTTTTATAATTTCATGTCTTTTAAATAATCTCAGAGAAGAGAGAAGAGCTAATATATATTTATAGAGTTTGCTCTATTATTATTCTTATTGGCCATTTTGGATTCTCTTCATTTCTCCTGTGGATTCAACCTCCTCTACGGCATCATTACTCAAGACAGCTTTGTTTTCCGTCTCCTCCTTTGTGTTGTTATTGTCACATAGATTACATTTTTATATATGATAAACCTAAAGTGTAATTAGATGCATATTGTTCTACATGATTGCTTGCTAAATCAGTCAAGTGAAAAAAGGAGAAGAAATATGCAATTACACTGTCTTGTACAATTATCTACATAATTACCTTAATCAGTGCTCTTGTTTTCTTAATGTAATTTTGATTTCATACTTGGTCTCACTTGCTTTTAGTCTGAGGAACATCTTTTAGTATTTTCTTATGGCAAGTCTGCTAGGAGGAAATTATCTTAGTGTTTATCTTAGAATACATTTATTTTTATTTCAGAGAGATTTTTCCAAACGTGATATTTTATTGTTGACAACTTTTCCCCCCCTAACATTTCGAATTGGTTATTCCACTTCCTTCTGGCATTGATTTTCTTGTTCTGATGGGAATTCCACTGTTATCCTTATTGAGGAGACCTCGCATGGGATGAGTCATTTCTCCCCACTACTTTTACAAGTTGTTTTGGTCTTTATTCGACATTTTGGTGATAAAGTGTGCAGATCATCTTGTGTTTACCCTATTTGGATTTTGTTGTGTTCCAGGATGTGTATATTAATTTTTTCAGGTTTTACATGAACTGTTCTATTTTAGCTTAAAATGATAGTAAAATAATTTTCAACCACCAAGCTATTAGAGGGGCAAAATGAAATACATAAAATTCTTGATTAGTTTTTTAAATTACAAGAATGAAGATAATACAAGTAGGGCAAGAGGGAAACCAATGGGAAGATGATAAAAATAAACCCAAATACATATCAAAATATATTTAATATAAATAGAAAAATTATCCAGTTAAAAGACAAACATTGCTAGACTGGACCGAAAGAAATAAAACAACATAAAACTAAACAAAGTGCTTTCTGCTTTCAAGGTCCATTAGGAAAGAATGAACATGAACTCTTGGAAAACATAGACCAAATAAGAAAGTTGGCTTATTTATACTAATACTGTATATCAGACAGAGTACAGTTTAAATTATGATACATTACTACAGGTAAAGGATCATTTCATAATGTCAATAGGGTCAATCTACTAGGAAGGTATAACAACATAAACGTTTATGTACCTAATAATATAGCTTCAAAATATGCAAAATGAAAAGCTCCTGCAAGGTTCCCCAAGGAAGTTATCACAAAGTTACCTCATTGCTGATGAGCGGGTGGGGTATTGTTGAGCAGATGGAAAAGGGGCAAGTGCTTTGTCACAAAAAGGAGCTGGATTAGGGCCAGATAACTCAATAGAGATAAGCTGATTTTGTCTTTGATTAAAAAAAAAAGTTAAGTGGAAGGGCTGGTGTCTGTTAAAAATTGAATGTACAGTGTGGATAAACAGAGAGTGTCCTGATAAAATATCCAACTTCACAAATGATGAAGATTTCTTCCAGGTGGCAAAATGCATGCAATTCTGTGAGGCAATTCTGCTGTAAGCCAATTAAAAGATGGCAGGGGAGTCTTGGTTACATTTTTGCATTAAGAAAATAAGTAATCCTGACTCTACATATTCAATGATAACTATGAGCAATCAGTAACAAAACAATAAAAAGCCATTGTGTATTGTTACCACAGACATTGGCTTGATCTGCCGCCACAACTGAAAAAGCCAACAACATCTGGCCAAGCACCATAATGAAGTCAATTTTAGAAACAAAGTGAGAAATATAAGCTTGCATAAAACCATGATACAGCTGAATGCTAAGTTCTGCACATGCTTTCCATCACCATACATCCAGGGACAAAGAAGACAAAGAAGACCCAAGGACAAAGAGCTGTAACAGTTTAGGGAATATTATAAAAGACTTTACTTAAAAGCAATTGGACTCTTTAGTCTGCACAGGTTAAGAGAATAGGGTGGAATCTGTAAAACTATGGATGTTATCATTAGGAAAAATCCAGACTCCATTCAATCCTGGTACATGGAGTAGTTTCCTATGGCTGCCAAATTACCACAAAATTAGTGGCTTAACCACAATAAAAATATATTGTCTTTGAGTTCTGTAGGAGAGGAGCATGGGTCTCATGAGGCTAAAATCAAGGTATCAGCAGGGCTGGTTCCTTCTGGAGGCTCAGAAGAGCATTTTTTCCTGAATTTTTTAGTTTCCAGAGGCTGCCTCTGCACCTTGGCTCATGGCCCCTTGGCCATCTTTGGCTAGCAGCAGCAGGTTGAGATCTCACATGGTCTTACCCTCACCTCTCCTGCCTCTCTCTTCTACTTTTGATTGCACTGGGCCAACACAGATAATCCAGGACATTCTCCTCAGTTTAAGTTTGGCTGATCAGAGACCTTAATTCTATTTACAACCTTAATTCTCCTTGGCATATAACATGACTATTCACACCTTCTTAGGATTAGAATGTGGATATCTTTGTTGGCGTGGATTATCCTGCTCATCACAATATACAAAAGTAATGCGTAATAATACCCTGAGGTCTGAAAGTAGCAGTGTGGTGTTTTTTTTTTTTTTAGGACAAATAAAGGAGGTACAATTTTTTCAGCAGGTGATACTGGCTGAAAATATACTTAGCTTAAAAACTTCACGGATGATAAATGCTTGACAGATCAGCAAAGGATGCCAGAGATTCTGGGGATGCATTCTTAAACTTTTATGCTTTCTTTTTCTCATTTACAAGAATCATATAAATATTTAAATAGAAATAAGAAAAATGGTGGGAAGAGTCAAGATGGCTGACTAGGTGCAGCCAGGAAGATCTTATTCCATGGAGAGACCAGACCATCAAGAAGACTGCCACACTCGGAGCAGATCTTTGGGAGGAAGGCAGTGAGAGTGGACAGAGGGAGGACACAGCCTCTGGGCTGAATGGGAAGGAAACCGCGAACCTTGCATGGGGTTGCCAAGCACGAGGACTAGTTCCTGGCCCCAAGCAGCTCCTGGGGAAGGGGCAAGTTAAATGGGCATCAAGTGGTCCACTCCTGCCACAGACCTCCAGAAGCCTACCTGCAGGAGAACCCATGACCTACATGGACATTAGAGCTGGCAAGGAGAGCTGCTTGGAGAGTTGCTAGGAACAGCACTTCCACCTGTGTGAAGCCCAGAGGATTTGGCACGGGAATGTCTGCAATGGAGTAAGCCCAGGGGTGCGCATCCTGGAAGGCTCACCGTGCTTCTCTAGCTGGCTTGGGTCTTTGTCGATTGTCAGACCTGGACAGAATATCTTTCCAGTGGGACAGGGCCAGTCTGATCTGAGCATGCCTCTGCCTGCCAGCCTCTCCAGGGTCCCTGCGTGGCTGCACCTGCATCTAGCACAGCCTGAGATGCCCAATCGGTGCACTTCCCACTGGCTACTGCCATAGCTCCTTTACCCGCAGACCCCACCTAACAATCAGAGAACTTCTACAAACAGGCCACTGCCAGCATGCAGCAACCTGCAGCCCTCCCCACTGCTTTGTCAGGGCACACTCACCCACAGCCTCCCCCAACTGCTTTGCTGAAGTTCTCATGCATGGACCACACCATTCTACAGCGACCAGTGTGAGCACATGGACCACATGGCACCATAGCTCTGCTCTGCTTTTGAGATGCAAAAATCATACAAAAGATCAACAAATCCAAAGGTTGCTTTTTTGAAAGATAAATAAGATTGATTGACTGCTGGCTAGACTAATGAAGAAAAAAGAGAGACACTCCAGACAAACACAATCAGAAATGACAAAGCAGACATTACCACCAACCCCACAGAAATACCAAAGATGCTCAGAAACTATTCTGAACACCTCTATGCACACAAATCTGAAAACGTAGAATAATTAAATAAATTCCTAGAAACATACAACCTCCCAAGATTGAACCAAGAAGAAATTGTAGCCCTGAACAGATCAATATAGAATTCTAAAATTGAATCAGCATTTTGGGAGGCCAAGGAGGGTGGATCACTTGAGGTCAGGAGTTCGAGAACAACCTGGCCAACATGGTGAAACCCCGTCTCTACCAAAAATACAAAAATTAGCCGGGCATGTTGGCATGCACCTGTAGTCCCAGTTACTTGGGAGGCTGAGGCAGGAAAATCACTTCAACTTGGGAGGCGGAGGTTGCAGTGAGCTGAGATTGTGCCACTGCACTCCAGCCTGGGTGACAGAGTGAGACTCTGTCTCAAAAAAATAAAAATATAAATATAAATATAAAAAAAAGAAAAAAAGAGTAAAATTGAATCAGTAATTTAAAAAAATCTACCAACCAGAAAAAGCCCTGGACCAGATGGATTCATAGCTGAATTCTACCAGATGTACAAAGAAGAACTGGTACTAATCCTACTGAAAGTATTCTGAAAAATTGAGGAGGAGGGATTCTCCCTAGCTCATTCTATGAGGCCAGCATCATTCTGATACCAAAACCTGGCAAAGGCACAACAAAAAAGAAAACTTCAGGCCAATATCCCTGATGAACAGAGGTGCAAAAATCCTCAAAAAATACCAGCAAACAAAATCCAGCAGCACATCAAAAAGCTAATCCACCACGATCAAGTAGGCTTTATTCCTGGGATGCAAGGTTGGTTCAACATACACAAATCAATCAATAAGTGTGATGAATCACATAAACAGAACTAAAAACGAAAGCCTCATGATCATCTCAGAAGATGCAGAAAAGGCTTTCAATGAAATTCAACATGCTTCATGTTAAAAACCCTCAACAGACTAGGTATTGAAGGAACATATCTCAAAATAATAAGAGCCATCTATGACAAACTATGAGAACAGGACAAGGATGCCCATTCGCATCACTGCTATTCAACGTAGTACCGGAAGTCCTAGCCATTGTAATCAGGCAAGAGAAAAAAACAAAAGGCATCCAAATAGGAGGAGAGGGAGTCAAACTGTCTCTCTTCACAGATGATATGATTCTATACCTAGAAAACCCCATAGTCTCTGCCCAAAGAATCATGGATATGATAAACAACTTCAGCAAAGTTTTAGGATATAAAATCAATGTACAAAAATCAGTAGCATTTCTATATATGAATAATGTCCAAGCTGAGAGCCAAATCAAGAATACAATCCCATTCACAATAGCCCCCAAAGGAATAAAATACCTAGGATTACAGCTAACCAGGGAGGTGAAAGAGAATTGAATGAAAACACTGCAAAGAAGTCAGCAATGACACAAACAAATGGAAAAATATTCCATGGCTCATGGACTGGAAGAATTAATATTGTTAAAATGGTCATGTGGCCCAAAGCAATTTACAGATTCAATGCTAGTTCTATCAAACTACTGATGACATTTTTTACAGAATTAGAAAAAAACTATCCTCAAATTCACATGGAACCAAAATGAGCCCAAATAAGCAATAAAATCTTAAGCAAGAAGAACAAAGCTGGAGGTGTCACACTACCTGACTTCAAATTATACTACAAGGCTACAGTAACTGAAACGGCATGGTAGTGGTACAAAAACAGACATGTAGAGCAATGGATCAGGTTATATAACCCAGAAATAAAGCTGCATATCCACAACCATCTGATCTTTGACAAAGCTGACCAAAAAAAAAAAAAAAAGAGTAATGGAGAAAGGGCTCCTTATTCAATAAAAGGTGCTGGGATAACTGGTTAGCCACATGCTGAAGATTAAAACTGGACTCCTTCCTTACACCATATACAAAAATCAACTCAAGATGCATCAAAGACTTAAATGTAAAACCGAAAATGATAAAAACCTTAGAAGAAAACTTAGGAGATATTGTTCTGGACTTAGACCCTGGCAAAGCTTTCAAGACAAAGACTCAAACATCAATTGCAACAAAACCAAAAACTGACAAGTGGGACCTAAATAAACTAAGGAGCTTCTGCACAGGAAAAGAAACTATCAACAGAATAAACAGAGAACCTGCAGAATGGGAGAAAATATTTGCAAACTGTGCATCCGACACAGATCTAATACCCAGAATCTGTAAGAAACTTAAATCAACAAGCCCAAAACAAATGGCCCCATTAAAAAATGGGCAAAGGACATGAACAGATAATTCTCAAAAGAAAACACACATATGGCCATCAGGCATATGAAAAAATGCTCAACATTAGTAATCATTAGAGAATTGCAAATCAAAACCACAATAAGATACCATCTCACACCTGTCAGAATGGCTATTATTGAAAGTCAAAAAATAACCGATGTTAGTGAGGTTGTGGAGAAATGGAGACGCTTATACACTGCTGGTAGGAACGTAAATTAGTTCAGCCACTGTGGAAAGCAGTTTGGAGATGTCCCAAAGAACTTAAAACAGAACTACCATTTAACCTAGCAATCTCATTAGTGGATATATACCCAAAGGAATAGAAATCATTCTACCATAAAGACATATGCACGCATACATTCATTGCAGCATGATTCACAATAGTGACAACATGGAATCAACCTGCATGCCCATCAGTGGTGGAGTGGATAAAGAAAATGTGGTACAATGCACCATGGAATACTATGCAGCCATAAGAAGAATGAAATCATGTCCTTTGCAGCAACATGAATGGAAGTGAAGGCCATTATCCTAAGTGAATTGACACAGGAACAGAAAACCGAATACTCCATGTTCTCACTTACAAGTGGGAGCTAAACATTGACTACACATGGACACAGAGAAGGGAACAATAGACCCTGGGACCTACTGGAGGGTGGAGGAGGGGAGGGTGAGGATCAGAAAACTATCATCGGGTACTAGGCATATTACCTGGGTGATGGAATAACCTGTACATCAAACCCCTTTGTCACACAATTTACCCATGTAACAAACCTACACATGTACCCCCTGAACCTAAAACAAAAATTGAAAAGAAAAATAAGAAAAGGAAAACATTCCACCATGAATACTTACTTCAGTTTTTAATGTTGCTTTGAATCTTCTCCATATACAAACATTTTTTTTTTTTGAGACAGAGTCTTACTCTGTCACCCAGGCTGGAATGCAGTGGCACGATCTTGGCTCACTGCAACCTCCACCTCCCGGGTTCAAGCGATTCTCCTACCTCAGCCTCCTGAGTCCCTGGGACTACAGGTGTGCGCCACCTTGCCCAGCTAATTATTGTATTTTCTTTTTAGTAGAGATGGGGTTTCACTGTACCAGGACAAGCCGCAGACAAAACTCCTCAGACACTGAGTTAAAGAAGGAAGGGGTTTATTTGGCCGGGGGCATCAGCAAGGCTCCTGTCTCAAGAGCCAAGCTCCTCGAGTGAGCAATTCCTGTCCTTTTTAAGGGCTCACAACTCTAAGGGGGTGCATGTGAGTGAGTTGTGATCGATTGAGCAAGCTGGGGGTACGTGACTAGGGGCTGCATGCACCAGTAATTAGATCGGAACAAAACAGGACAGGGATTTTCATGGTGCTTTTCTAAGCAATGTCTATAATCTATAGATAACATAACCGATTAGCTCAGGGTCGATCTTTAACTCCCAGGCCCAGGGTGCGACACTGGGCTGTCTGCCTGTGAATTTCATTTCTGCCTTTTAGTTTTTACTTTTTCTTTCTTTGGAGGCAGAAATTGGGCATAAGACAATATGAAGGTGGTCTCCTCCCTTATTCCCCCCCTTTGAGACTCTCACTTAATAGTGGGAGTTCTCACTTTCATTTTTACTACCCATGTCTTCTTGCAAGACAGATCGATAGTGATTCATATAGTACACCTGTGCTGAAGGATTTTGGTGAACTAAGGTAGCGATGAAGCTTTTTATCATTTGAAGAAGTACAGGTAGCAAACAAGGGAGCAGTAAGTAGGTTCTTATTACTATTTTAACTCTTATTATAAGAGTTTTAAATCCTCTTAGCGCTGGGAACTGTTTTGTAAACATGGCCCCAGGATCAAATCTATGCCACACTTGCATGGGCACATGTGCCAGTTTTGTCATATCTCTAACTATGTCTTCAACTACTTGCCTTTGATTATCTATGTGTAGGCAGCAATTAGTAAGGTTAAATTTCCTACAGACTTCTCCTTCAGCCGCTAGCAGAGCTAATCTATTTTGATAGATGGGATTTCTTATCTGAGTTTCTTGCCAGACCAGAATAGTCAAGGCTCTGCCAGTTTTATTAGTGATTATTTTTAAGACAGCTTGTAATCATATGATTCAGTTGATCATGTAAATGGGGGTCCGGTATCTTTACGAGTCATCTTGTGCCTAAGTAGCAGGCCTATAACATCGTATGATTCTCTCAGGGGGCCATTTATCATTTTTCTAATTTCCTATAGCTATGCTTTTCTTTTCACAGGAAGTACAGACCGGGAAGCCTAGGAGTTCGCCTGTTTTTATGGGCAATAGGAAGAAAGATGGTTTAATAGTGCTAATAACACAACTACCTGCCTACTGGTCAGGTAATTTGGCATAAGCTCTATGCCTACATATTCAGTATAATCCAGTGGGGGCTGTCCAGGCTCAGTGGGACTCTGGGTGGGTCCACACGGTTTGCAACTTTGGAAATTTACTGAATGGATTTCTCTCTGTGTGACTTGAACTCCACCAAGTGACTGTTTTTGTGGTACTATTATACAGTTTCTGTCCTAGACAACTAAGTCGTCCTACAGGGTGAATGAATTCTTTTCCTTCTCTAGCTATGCAATATTGTCTAATAATTGAGGATTTTAGGACTTAGAAACTATCAGGGTGATTTTTTTGAGTCCAGAATTCATCAGGAACTGGATCTGTAGGTACTAATTCTCGGGCTTCCTATGGCCATTGATCTCTTATTATAGTTTCTTCATATACATAACATTGAAGTGACATTGAGAGACTGGGCTACATGCTCAGCTAATTGCAAAAACAAATTTCTTGTTTTTCCTGGAATTTCTGGTACTGGCACATTTAGTTCATCATAGAAAGTTTGAAACACCAGCTCAGGAGAACGTTTGTAAACTTCTCCTCGAACTAAGATATTTACCCAAGGATCCAGTCCGGCCTCGTCACTTCCTAAGGTCACATGCTCCTCTTTTTTCTAGCGAGGATCAAGGGGATTGGTTATTACTAGCTCTAAGGGGTTACATTGTCCTTTAGTACAGGAAGGGCCATTTTTTTCCTTTCTGAAGGTGGACTGGATCTTTTTCATTTTTTTGTTTTATCTAAGTGGCCTAAATGACACAAGACCAGTATTTACATTTATTTCTACACAGTCTTAATTTATGACAGATGTACTTATTTTCTGCCATATAGCCTCTTTTCTACTTAAGAAAACTACAACTTATTCTTAATTATTACTATTAATGACAGCACAGGCATCAAATTTTAAGGTGACTTGTTTGGGCACCTTTTTTTCTTTTGTTTTGGTTAACACGTTACCGTATCATTTATGAGCCTTCACCAGTCCTTAGTCTTTAATATTATTTTAAAAACTGTGGCCATGGGAGCCTCAGATGGGTCACGACACACATCAGGTTGGTCATTTCCTAGGCTACATACTTTGTATAGAATAGCATTATATAAACAAGTTCTTTTTAGAGTTCCAGTATACTTAAAATAACTACAAAACAATAGGACTGTAGCAACTTTTTGTCCTACCTCAGTGACTTGATGTATACACTGGGAACAGCCTTCAGTCTGAGGAAGGACAGTTGAAGTCTTTACTGTACAAGTCCAAATTTTAAGGAAAATGAGTCCTGCGATGAGTTTTCTTATGCTTCGGCCGTGCGTGGACCAGTCAGCTTCTGGGTGTGACTGGAGCAGGGCTTCTCGTCTTCTTCAGAGTCATTTTGCAGGGGTCGGTGAAGCTGCTCCTGTCCATGTACCACTCACAGTCTACTGATGTTTAAGGACGGTCTCTGGAGGTTGGGCCTGCTAGAATAAACTGAGTCTAACACCTCTACACAGTTATGTTCAACTGGGCTCTCCGATACCAGGAGCAAGGTGGTGGGGTTTAGGGTGTTGCAAACTTCAATGGTTATGTGGGGATTTTCACATAGCAAGCTTTGGTACTTGGTTAATCTAGCATTTGTTAACTAATGATGTCTTTTGGTAGTCATTAAAGTTACTACATGGGGGGGCCTTTATATTTAGGTTTTGCCTAAGTGTTAGTTTATCTGCTTCTTGTGCTAACAGGGTCGTTGCTGCTAGGGCCTTTAGACCTGGGGGCCAGCCTTTGGAAACCTTGTCTAGTTATTTTGAGAGATAGGCCACTGGCCTTGGCCAGGGCCTTACAGTCTGGGTTAAAACTCTAACTGCTATTTTTTTTCTTTCTGACACATAGATTGTAAAGAGTTTTGTCAGGTCAGGTAGCCTCAGGGCTGGGGCCGACATGAGTTTTTCTTTTAACTCATGAAAACCTTGTTGCTGTTGGTTGTAATAGATGTAGTTTATCTAATCTACATTTTTATTAACTGTCACCTACTAAAATATTGACTTAAATCCTGCAGCTATTTGATTTCAAGCTTTAAATTGATCTGGTATTCCTCATGAGACTCCAATTGCGTCTAAATAGACATGAGAGTCGAAAGACTTATAAGGGGCTTCTCTCGCTTTACGATGTCTTATTTTTTTTTTCCTTCTGGTTGATGAAATGCCAGGGTGAAAGGGATAGCCAATTGGACTAAAGTACAAGTGCTACTCCAGTTATTCGGCAGAGTGCCCAGTAAAGGTCTACCACGATACTACTACACATCCACTCAGGGATGAACAAGGGCTGACTGATTGATAAGCTCTTGAAAATTCTTAAGCTCACTGCATCCTTTCAGGTCTCTAAGGAACACTAAGTTTCCTCGTTGTCGTGAGAGACACAAAGTGAACTTAGTGTTGGGAGACGGAGGCTGGATGGCCCTCGGGGGCTGACCCGCAGGGTGCTGGACTTCGGGATATATTAGAGAGAACTTGGCATGACTTATTACTCCAGGCTGTAGAATCCTGGAAAAGAGCTACTATGCAGCCTACACCTGGTCGACTGGAGGACCACCTTAGTGGAAGGGGGACAATCAGGGCCTCTGGCCTGCCATGTGCACAAGCATAACAATTGCTTTTGTTTAACGTACGGGTGGAATGTTTGATCTATTTTAACCAGCCATTTGCATCTTGGTATCCTGTCTTAATTGCTAAAATTTGTTTTAAGTCTTTAACTTCATGATCTTCTAGTAAAATGAATGTATGGTTTTAGGAAATTACAAAAACTGGTTGGGGCAGTCCATCTTTGCTCTTTAGTGGTCTACAGAACGTTAGACTAACTGTGGCATGAAAGCTGTACATCGGGGGGCAAGATTCCTGGTTGGCACTGGGGTCTTTATTGAAATCTCCCTGGATTAAATGGTCCTAGTTTACTAACGCCCAGTCTGAGGAGAGTCAGGAGGGACAGAAGTAAGTTTCGGAAGTAGAGAGCTGTCTTTGACTAGGCAAGTCCTCACAGGGTATAACAAGGCAAACATTAAATGCAATAGTTTGAGGCGGCGAAATTGACTTGGTTATGTTAATAACTAGATGGTTAGCAACAGAACGAGGAAAGAAAAAAGAGTAATAGAATAGATGAAAAGAGTTAAATTTTTCTTAGCTTTAGTTTGGTAGGGTTTTCCCCTGGGACTATGGCCTACAACTCTGGAGGGGGTGGCGTTTTCTTGACTCAGGTGTGATGAGTCTATCCTTTTTTTTTTTTTTCTTTGCTGTGTGAACAGCGGTCTTGGTGGTTAGCAGCACAAGGTAAGGTCCTTCCCAGGCTGGCTCGAGTTTTTCTTCTTTCTACCTTTTGATGAGAATGTGATCTTCAGGCTGGTGCTGGTTTACTGGAAATTCTAGGGGTGGTACATGTGCTAAAAGACTTTTAGTTTTTGAGAGAAAAGAAAGTGGAAGATAAACTAAGTATATAATTTCTAAGAAATTGACCTTTTGTTTTAAATGTGGGGACCTTGGTGGTGGACTTTATAGTCCTTAGTGCCTTTTTACTGAAAGATTTCCTTTAGCACTTATTTTTATTAGTTTTTAGACTAAAGAAAGCCAAATACTATTTTACATTTAACAATGCTTCTCGTATGATTTTTATACCAGATAAGCTAAATTTTATCTTTATATTAGTGTGTTACTAATGTTAAACTTAATTTTAATAAAACCTTGTAGACATATTTATCTAATTTTTAATTTTGGCTAGAAGGTAAGATTTTATTTACAGGCAATTTTTTTGACATGCCTCAACTTTCTGACTTATTACAAATATTTCTTTCTTTAAATAAGCAGTTAATTTATTTCAGGACAAGAATTTACTATATAATACTCTTTTTATATAAATTATGCCTCCCCTTTTTTCTTTTTTTTCTGAAGATGATAACCATTCTTTTCTAAAGTGAACTTTTTTTTTTTATGTCAGTGGACTAGACTGTCTAAGGCCACAAGATTAGAAGTTACTATAATACACGTTACACTGTTAACTTTTAGCAAACTTTACTTTTGTTGAAAACCTTGTAAATTTGGGATTTTATTTATCCTTTCATATTAATAAGACCTTGTTTTGTCCAAATTAGAATTGGTATAGATGGCTTTTTTTTTTTTTTTTATCAATTACCTGAGAGGAACCATCAATCGTCCTGTCCCGAAGGGAGTTCCTCCTAGGTCTGGTCAGACCTTTGTATGGTAATTAAGATTTAGATCCCCTGTTAGGAAACCTGCTGGGTTAAGGGAATTTTCAGTGGTTAATGTTAAATCATCTTTCTTTCTTTCTTTCTCTCTTTGACTTTGTCTCTCTCTCTTTGACTTTCCTTTTGCCTCTGTCTCTTTCTCTCTCTCTCTGCCTCTCTCTGTCTCTCTCCTTGACTCCTTCTTTGTCTATCTCTTCCTCTCTGTCCCTTTCCTTTCTCTCTCTCTGCTGCTCTTTCCTTGCCTCTGCCAGCCATTTATGCTGCTGTTCTCTCAACCACTGTGTGTTGGGGGCAGGGGGGTCTAAAACCAGCTGTAACCAAGTGTCTATGTACGGGAGCTGGTCTGGGTGCCCTGGCTTACAGGGAACCTTGTGCCATACCTTTGAAACAGGGGACCTGTCCAGGCTTCCTTCTAAAGGCCAACCTACCTCTAATGCTGGACAGTCTATCTTACACAAAGTTTTTAAGTTTTCCTGGTGTCATAGTACCCCATAGTCTCTCTTAAATCGCACCCCCCCCCCCCCTTTTTTTTTTTTTGAAAATTTTCAACATAGTTCCTAGAGGGGTGGGCTTACTTTGTGCTTCACCTATGTTTCCTCGAGACAAAACATCACGCTCACACCACACACACACCACAAAACAATGGGTAAAAAAGGCACACATGCACTTTTGTAGTTTACACCAAACCAAAATCAGAGTATCCAGAAATCTAAGCCAGGTCAAAACCAAAACCAAAGTATCAAGCAATCCAAGTCAAGTCAAAAACAAAAACCAAAGTGCTGGTCCAGGCACGCCATGGGTGATCAGGCCATGCTTCCACTCAAGTGGCGTGGGCAAGTTCCCAAGACCAGTCCTGTCAAGCAATTCAAACCAAGTCAAAACCAAAACCAAAAAAACCAAAGTGCCGATAAAAGGCATGCTGTGGGTGATCAGGCCACGCTTCCACTCAAGTGGCGTGGGCAAGTTCCTAAGACTTGTCCTGTCAAGCAATTCAAACCAAGTCAAAACCAAAACCAAAACCAAAGTGCCGATAAAAGGCATGCCGTGGGTGATCAGGCCACGTTTCCACTCAAATGGAATGGGCAAGTTCCTAAGACTGGTCCTGTCAAGCAATTCAAACCAAGTCAAAACCAAAACTAAAACTAAAGTGTCGATAAAGGCACGCCATGGGTGATCAGGCCACACTTCCACTCAAACAGAGTGGGCAAGTTTCAAAGACTAGTCTTACCAAGTTTTAGATGTCCAGACTCCAAGTGCCCATTCCTTCCTGGTGTTAGCCACTGCGTTGATCCTCCATGGGGGCCTGCCACACACTGCTCTGGCGAGGCGTCCACCGGGGCAAATGCCTATCTGGGAGCGCTCTCAGGATCCGTGTCGCTCAGGCTGGCCGGAGTCCCCCGCAGGGATGTTCCACAGGGCAGACTTCAGCCGCCTAAGGAGCTGCCTCGACCATCCGCCAATCACCTGGCTTCCCGGTCAGGGAACCAAGAAATGTAGCAGGACAAGCAGCAGACAAAACTCCTCAGACACCGAGTTAAAGAAGGAAGGGGTTTATTCGGCCGGGGGCATCAGCAAGGCTCCTGTCTCAAGAGCCGAGCTCCTCGAGTGAGCAATTCCTGTGCTTTTTAAGGGTTCACAACTCTAAGGGGGGTTCACGTGATGAGTCGTGATCGATTGAGCAAGCAGGGGGTATGTGACTGGGGGCTGCATGCACCGGTTATTAGATTGGAACAAAACAGGATAGGGATTTTCACAGTGCTTTTCTATACAATGTCTGTAATCTATAGATAACATAACCAATTAGATCAGGGGTTGATTTTTAACTACCAGGCCCAGGGTGTGGTGCCAGGCTGTCTGCTTGTGGATTTCATTTCTGCCTTTTAGTTTTTACTTTTTCTTTCTTTGGAGGCAGAAATTGGGCATAAGATAATATGAGGGGCGGTCTCCTCCCTTATCACCATGTTGGCCAGGATGGTCTCAATCTCTTCACCTCATGATCTGCCCACCTTGACCTCCCAAAGTGCTAGGATTATAGGCGTGAGCTACTGCAACCAGCCTACAAACATCATTTTTATATCTATACACAGAATAAATACATGTGTTATGCCCAGACCGTTAGTTCCCCAAAGAAGACCACCAGAGTCCAGAGTCAAAGCCAAGCGGCAAGGATCTTTACTACAAGTTCGAACCTGGTCCCTCCATTCCACAGCATACAAGAGGGCCCTGAACAATGTGAGTGTTTGCTTTTTATAGCCTGAAAGTTACAGGGGAACAAAGGAATTCTTTTGGTTCCCGCTCTTTCAGTAAAACTTTGAACGGCTGTCCCCTTATCGGAGACTTTCCTGGTGGTGTTTGTACTGGGCTCAGGAAGTTTGAGAGATATATGGCGATATGTGGTGGGATGGGAGGATGGGATGTGTTTGTACTGGGCTTGTTTGTTTTGAGCCTGGGGCTGAGGAATATGCCCAGCTCTTTTCACATGCTCACTTCCTTTTTCTCCTCATGTATGAAACAAGCATTTTCTGTTACTCCCAAAGTGTTGTGATTAAATTTTTAAGTGTGTGCTGGCTGTTAGCTGCAGGGAGGATGTGAGCAGAGAGTGAAGCCATGGCCCGAAGTGTCCACAAGTGTGTGCACAAAGCCCCGTGGTGTGCATGGGATGGGGTCTGGAAGGGCGTGGGGCAGGGACAAGGCTGGGCTGGCCTGGGCCACCATGTCCTGGCAGGGAACTGAGAGGTCTCTGGGAACTGCGAGGTCTCTGAGTACTGTAAAGGCCAGCATGGCCTGGCAGATTGTCAGGAGGGTAAGTGGGTCAAAGGAGGAGGACAGAACATATGGCATTTGGCTGTGTGTGAGCCAGATCTAGAAGTAACATGTAGACTCTCGTATGTGGGCCTCTATTGGACCCTTGTCCCAGGTCCAGCATGTACCAGGTCAGCCCTCAGAAGGAAGGGGCCTGCTGTGGGAGGAGTGCAGGGGAAGGGGGCCACGCTCCGCTCCTGCGCAGAGCCCTGGGGTGGCCTAAGCCCCGGGGAGAAGGCACATGGTGTGACTGTCAGCACTCAGGATGGAAAGTCCAAGGCCCAGAAGCAGTTGTTTCCCCCAAAGCTTGGGATGGATGGGAAGCAGCAGCGGAGCCTTGTATCTGGCAGGTACATCCTGGAAGGCAGTCTGGAGACCAGATGAGGTAGAGGATGCGAGGGCCATCCTGGATGCCTCGGCTCTGCAAATACCCTGAATAGACATGACCTGGAGGTGTGGGATTCTGTCTCGGCCCTCCCAGCAGGAAAGGGACTTAGAAGAGAAGCAATCTTGATTCATAATAACCATGTCCTTTTTCTTGTATATCTGGTTTGTGAACTGAGGTTCGTATCCACTGAGGCTCTTGTTCCCTCCCTTCCTCCAGCTGGGTCATGACCTTAGCTCTTTGACCCCTTGGCTTAGGGAGGCCTGGGGTTGGCCTGAGCAATGAAACCCCTTGCTAGAGTTGGCTCAAGGAGCCGGCACGGCCATCAACCTCACTGTGGGTTGGTTTGGACCCCACACCATTGTTCCCCAAGGTGGAATGCAGGTGCCTTTCAGTGACGGGTAAAACACAGCAAAGCGGCAGAAATTTTAGGTGAGAGGGAAAGGTGAGGCCAAGGAAGGGAAAGAGAGGACAGGGGTGTGGCATTGGCCCCCCAGGACTCATAACATGATGAAGCTTCCAGATGTAGCAAATAAAAATATAGGGCGCCCAGTTAAATTTGAAGTTCAGATAAAGAATGAACATTTTTTAGTATAAGTCAGTCCAAATATTTGCATGGGATATATACGGAAAAATTATTTCTTAGGTACCTAAAGTTCAGATTTCACTGGGTGCCCTGTGTTTTATCTGGTGACCCTACACAATCAAGTCCTCTCCACTTCCTTAGAGAAGGGCCAGGAACTGTGAGCTCTCAGAACCTCCTGGCCAGACACCAGAGTGTCACCAAAGGTCCCCTGAGGGGCTCAGGAACAACATGGGGCATTTTATCCCTGTAGAGGGTAAAAAAACCGGTGTTTTATATTTTTAAAAATATGGTTATATTTTGGATGAATATATGAAATTAAAGTGAAATTTAAAATATAATGCAATTTACAAAATAGTTTTATCACACTCCTCACCTATATCCCAGGCATCTGTAGTCCTCTTCTTTGGGGAATATCTGAGATTCTCAGTTGAAACACTTGGGGTGGCCACTAGAGGGAGGCTTACAGACTTCACAATTCACAGCTTCCTCACTAGGAAAAAGTATTTTCAGGGTAGTACAAGTAATTCACGTGCTACTATTTTGTTGTCCTTTCTTTTCTGATAAATGTTATTGTCTTTCTCCTCCTTGGTGTCTTTCTTCTCCCCTTCCTTCCCCTTCAGCTACTCTGAATTCTGTGTCCTTTTTTTAACCCATTCAAATATCCCTGCTGTGTACCTACTTAAGGTCCCACTCTGAGACCCCCTGGCCCAGCAGTGGGTTGCTTGCTCCATAATGACAAGGGCTGCCATTTTGTGAGCTTTCGCCGTGTGTCAGGCATGGGGCTATCAGCTTGGCATGTGGTATCCATCAAGAAACAGTACCTGGGCCAAGTGTTTACCCCACAGGGCATTTAAGGCAGGGGACTGGCTAGTGGGGGTGGCATGGCTGTGAGCCAAACCCAGGGACGCAGAGAAGCAGCAAGCTGCCACACCTCGGCTGGAGGGACAGAGGGTGGAGGTGGGGTGGTGGGAACCTGGGGCCAGGTCACTGGATGGAGGCTGCTTCCTGCACTGCTGAAGATGCTGTGTAGGGCAGAACAAGGGTGGTAGGGGAACATCCCGGCCTCCTGCCAGGGCCTTCAGGAGCAGCTGATACAGGAAAGGCAGCCCTGCCCCCTTGCCATCCAGAACAGAACAGGGGAGACAAGAAAGGGTGTGAGGACACAATGCCCTGGAGCCAGCACACATGCCTCATCTCGTTGAAGTGTGCTCATTTTACAGCCAGGGAATCTGAGGTTCAGAGAGGTTAAGTGGCTGAACTGTAGTTGCACAGCTTGTCAGAAGCAGAGCTAGGATTTGAACCAAGAAGCCTGCCTGAGGAATCCATGCTCTTGAGGACTGCCATATAACAGAAGAGACAGTTCTGGTATGGCCAAGTTCACTTTTGCCCTCAGCCTTTGCAGACATCACTAATCAATGAGAGCCTGGGTCCTAGTGAGCCTTGAGGCAGGTTTGCAATATGGATGGTGCCATCCTGGCAGACATGACTCACCAAAAGTGTTCATCCCAAACAGAATTGACAGTGTCAGGCAAGATTCACTTGCAAGAAATAGAAACCATGTCCCAGTTCTACACAGAATGGGAGTTACTACAGGGGCTTAGGTGCTCACAGAAGTACTGGAAGGGCTGGAGGAGGAGACTCTAGGAGGACAGCTCAGAAGTTGTCCCCCAGGCCGAAATCGTCCTACCTCTGCCTCAAGCAAGAAAAGGCAGTGCCAGGAGGTTCCCACTGGCATCGTTTACCTCTAGCACCTGTGCTGCAGTCCAGGGACAGGAACCACCACAGCTGCCACTCAGCACTTGTCCATCACAGACCCCAGGATGCTGTGGGGGAACCAGCATCTCCAGCAGCAGCTACAGGCGGTAGAAAACAGAAAGTGGAAGAGAGGTTCTGGGGGCCAGGCAGGTGGGAACAAGGAGTTATTGCTTAATGATGAGGGGCTGATGAAAAAGTTCTGGAGGTGGATGGTGGGGATGGTTGTACAACACTGCAAATGTACTTAATGCCAATGCATTGTACTTTTAAAATGGTTAAAATAGCACATTTTATGTTGTATATATTTTACCACAAAAAATTTCAGAAAAGAATGAAAAAAAATCTAAAAACATAACCACCTCACGTCCATTAGGATGGCTATCACAAAAACAAGACAGGACAAAATAAGTGCTGATGAGGACATGGAGAAATTGGAACCCTTGTGCACTGTTGGTGGGAACGTAAAATGGTGCCGTCGCTATGAAAAATGATGCATCCTCAAAATAACCAGAAATAGAATTACCATAGCCTCCGGCAGTTCTGCCTCTGGGTACATACCTGAAAGAACCGAAGGCAGAGACTCCAACAGATATTTGTACACAGGTGTTCAGAGCAGCATTATTCACAATAGCCCAAAGGTGGAGGCAGCCCAAGAGTCTATGGATGGATAGACAGAGCAAATGTGGCCTGTACACACAACAGAATACGATTCAGCTTTAAAACGGAAGGGTATTGTGACACAGGCTACACCGTGGGTGAAACTTGAGGACATTATGCTAAGTAAAATAAGCCAGAGGCGAAAGGACAAATACTGTGTGATTCCACTCACAAGAAGTCCCTTGCATAGTCAAATTCTCATAGAGACAGAAAGTTCCAGGGTGGTTGCCAGGGGCTGGGAGGAGGGAGAATGATGGGTAGAGTTTCCGTTTTGCGAGATGAAAACAGTTCTGGAAATGATGGTGGTGATGGTTGCATGATGTAAATATTCTTACCACTGCTGAACTATAGTCCTAAAAATGGTTAAGATGGTAAATTTTATGGGTATTTCACCACATTTTTTAAAAGAAAGTAAACCAGAAGAAGATGAACAGGAGGAGGAGAGATGAAGGAGAAGGCGAAGGATGGGGAAACCCAGGGTGGGACAGATATAGAAAGCAGATGAATGAGACAGGGTGCTGACCACCCCCCATGCCAAGGGAAGCCCCCATCTTGGCTCCCCCATCAGGGGAAGCCCCCATCAATATTGCCATCAATATTGATGGCAGCATCAATATTGTGACCCAGCCTCAGGGCTCACTGGGACCCAGGCTCTGGTTGATTAGCAATATCTGCAAAGGCTGAGGGTGAAGGTGAACTTGGCCATGCAGAAGCTGCCCCTTCTGTTATATGGCTACTGTCAAGAGCATGGATCCTGCAGGTCCAGGAGGCCCTGGAATGAAAGAGAGCATTTGTGAGGATAAGGAACGAAAGAAATCAGGTTTTTTAAATGTTAAAGCTGTTAGGAAAAGCTGTGGAAGACTTACTGGGAATGATTTCAATGGAGAACTAGGGTTCCAGTCCCGCATCTGGGTTATCTGATTCGGTGGGGTTTCTGTGCCTTTGACTGTCTCTGAGCTATTTTGCAGCTCTGTACATGGTAGAAATGGATGGAGTGCAAATTATCCTGGGTTCATAGAAAGGTGGATGAGTCTTGGCTGGTGGAGGTACACTGGGCCCCTCTCCAGAAGCTCATTTTGCACCTTCACTGAGCGAATTCATGTCAGCATTCCTGACTGGCTGCCCTTTGGATTCTCCTTTGAACTGGTTTTTAATACCTTATTGGATTCCTCATTAGTTAGTGAGTACAAAAAAAACAAATCTTTGACGCACGTTCATTTTATATATGTTTGAAAGTCATCATTTTACCTTTTAAAAAAATTTCACATTAGCAGAATCATAAAGGATGGAGAATAGAATAGACCGGAAGATTCACACACATGTTGAGATGCACCAAGGTCTTCAGAACCTGGGAGGACTTCACCCCACTCAGATGGCGACCCCGAGAGTGACATGGGGGAGGCAGAGTTTCAGCCTCTGTCTTCACAAGTAATTTGATGAAAAATGACAGGCTTACACTATGACCCGTCTGCAGACCTGAGAGGGAGCTGATTGGCCCATTGAGGAGATGGTTGGAGTCAGGGCGCGCTTGAGTTCCCCGGTCTCAGGAAGCCGGAGAGCTGGGCTGGGCCCAGCAGAGACTGCCATGGGCTGGGGCCAGAGGGGCCTATGGCACCAAGAGACAATGTGGACACCTCCTTCCCTCTGTCCCCTGCCCAGGCCCACAGCTCTGGACTTCGACCACCACTCAGATGAAGAGGATGAGTCCAAGGAACACCCCGGGCATGGGGGGAAAGCAGCGTCCGCCCCCAGGCCAAGGGCAGAGCCGGCCTCCCCTACCTGCCCTGATGCAGAATGTGGAATCACAGCCTCTTACCACAGCCACGGAGAGAAAAGGGTGGACAGGGAGGGGGATGCAGCGAGACACAGAGAATATAGAGCATGATCAGACATGCCAGAGAGACAGAGACAGACAGAGAGACAGAGAGACAGAGACAGACAGACAGAGACAGAGACAGATAGAGGGAGACAGACAGAGAGACAGAGACAGAGAGAGACAGACAGAGGGAGACAGACAGAGAGACAGAGACAGAGGGAGACAGAGAGACAGAGACAGACAGAGGGAGACAGACAGAGAGACAGAGACAGAGAGACGGAGACAGACAGGGAGACAGAGAGACAGAGACAGATGGAGAGACAGAGACAGACAGAGAGAGAGACAGACAGAGACAGACAGAGAGACAGAGACAGAGGGAGAGAGACAGAGAGACAGAGACAGACAGAGGGAGACAGAGACAGAGACAGACAGAGGGAGACAGAGACAGACGGAGAGACAGAGGCAGACAGAGGGAGACAGAGAGATGGAGACAGATGGAGGGACAGAGACAGACAGAGGGAGACAGAGACAGAGAGACAGAGACAGAGGGACAGAGACAGACAGGGAGAGATAGACAGAGACAGACAGAGAAACAGAGACAGATGGAGAGACAGAGACAGAGAGAGACAGAGGGAGACAGACAGAGAGACAGAGACAGACAGAGGGACAGACAGACAGAGACAGATGGAGAGACAGAGACAGATGGAGAGACAGAGACAGAGAGACAGAGACAGGCTGAGACAGACAGAGACAGAGAGAGACAAACAGGCTGAGACAGAGAGACAGAGACAGATAGAGAGACAGAGTCAGACAGAGAGACAGAGACAGACAGGCTGAGACAGACAGAGACAAACAGAAACAAAAACAGACAAGGAACAAAGTCGGCAAAGATGCAGAGACATGCAGAGGGACAAAGATACAGAGACTGAGACATTCAGAGGGACCGAGACATAGGGACAGAGAGATATAGAACAAAGTCCAGAGGGACAGAGACACAGGGACAGAAAGATATGGAACAAAATCTGAAGAGACAGAGACATACAGAAAGAGCTGGAGACACAGAGACAGAGACATATGGAACAATGTCCAAAGAGAGACAGAGAGACAGCCAGAGACATTCAGAAGGACAGAGACACAGAGACAGAGAGATATGGAGCAAAATCCAGAGAGACAGAGACATAGAGAGAGGGAGAAACACAGACAGTGAGATATGGAACAAAGTCCAGAGAGTGACACATAGACACAGAGACAGAGATGTATGGAACAAAGTCTAGAGAGATGCAGAGATCTGCAGAGAGACAGGGGGAGAGAAATATGGAGCAAAGTCCAGAGACACACAGATACTTAGAGAGAGACAAAGCAAGAGGCAGAGACCTAGAGACAGAGAGATGGACAAGGAGAGGCAACAAATGAGACAAACCTGCTCACCCAGCAGGGGCCACCTGTCACATGATTGTCCAGGTCCCATGCCATGGGGCCAGGCCAGGCTGGTGCCTGATGGAGCCTCCCGCCCTCCTCAGTGGGCATCATCCCCCCTGGGGCCTGTGTGAGGTTGGTGCCAGGCTGTGGTCCTGTGTCCATCTCAGCGCTGGGCACATGTGCAGGCTGGAGAGGGGCTCTGAACGACTAAGACCCTCCCTTGGCTATTTGCTGTTAGCCATTCACTTACACCCAGGGAGGCTTGATCACCCAAACCAGGAAACTTTAGAGAGGGAAAGGAGTGTGGTTAACAGTCATCCCTGTACAGCAAAGCATGCAAAGGGGCTGTCCCAGCGAACGGGGATGTGCGGTCCCAGGGCTGACGACTGTCCCTGTTCCAAAGTGGGTCCCATCACAGGAGTCCAAGCATAGGGGGGGCCCTGGCTTGTGGGCTGCCATCGGTCACGCTGGCCATGCTGACCACCCCTGAGGGACACAGCTGCTTGGGAGGGGAAGTGATAATTTTTAACCTGGGTTGTTTAAACGTGAATACAAAGAGGGCTGAGTGCAACACTCTCATGACCTTAAAAGATGAAACAAGAACCTTAAGAAATTCCATCTTTGTTTCCCACTGCTTCAAGCCGCCCTGTGGTCCATCCAAGGGCAGTCTCTTCCATCTTCCTCCTGAGTCTAGGAGCCCCTGGCAGAGACATCTCGAACTCTTGTAACTTTTCTGGCAACCACAGGCGGACACCTTATCAACGCCGTGAGTCAGATATTCCATTTAAAGAGCAATATAAATTGTAGAAGGGAACAGTGATTCCCTGTTGTATTGCTGTCAGCGTCAGAGGTGAGCGTGATGAGGTCTTTGCCACCGTCGGGGACTCTGTCCCCTCCTCCCTGCTGCACCCCGGCACTGACTGTCCTAGGCCCTCAACACGCACTCGTCAGATCCACTTGACTCAGCCTTTTGTCTCCTGGCTACCATGGAACTGACACAAGACTGATGTCGTGTTTTAGGTCAGGGGTCAGAACTGTGACCTGTGGGCCAAGTCCAGTCGCCTGTCTTATAAAGTTTTATTGGAACACAGCCACGCCCATTTGTTTACATATTATCTGGGGCTGCTTTGGCACTGTAGGGGCAGCGGCCTCGTGGCCTGCAAAGCCTGAAATATTTGCTATGTGGCCTTTACAGGACAAGTTTGCCACCCACCCATGAACCAGATGCTAATGAACGGCGTCCTCCCCCTGCCTGGACGAGGAGCTGGTGCGACTCTGACCACTGCCAGCCCTGCCCTGGCCAGACTCACCCATCCATCGCCCCTTCTCCATGTTCCCCAGGGCAGTGTGGCTCCTTGGTGGGAACCTGCCTAGGGGGAGGGACCCATTTGCTATCGGGACTCATTCCTCAGCTGTGATCTTTTATGACAGGTCTCAGGCTGGTGTCAGCGATGGGGACCCACTGCAGAAACACCCCGGGCTGGGCTCAGGGGTGGCGTGCAGCAGGTACTCTGTAAACCATGTGTGTTTCTGGCCCTGGGGACTTGGGTCCCGGGCACCGTCTCCTGGCTGTGCAGCAAGGGTCCTGGCCCAGAAGGAGGCCCAGCAGCTCTGAGGATCGAAGCCCCAGATTTCTCGCCAAGCCCCTCAGGCAGGTCTCCCCTATCTGCAGGGCCTCTGAGCCCTAACTGCTCTCACTCTGCACGGGCCGGGAGTCCCAGCCCTCATCACTGGCTCAGCTCTCCAGGGTCTCTACTTCTCTGCCATCCCTTCCCCACAGCTTCCCTTCCCAATCTCATCTCTGTGCCCTGCTTCTTTGGATTAATGCCTCACCGGGGCCACTTGGCTGTCAACATTCATTTGACAAACAGAGTTGAGCGCCTGCTGTGTGCCAGGTGCCCTGCTGGGCTCGGGGGCTCGGTGGGGATGAGATGCAGCCACTGTCTTCCTCGAGATCTGAGCCCACTGCAGGGGCAGGTGAGCCAGTGGCTGCAGTGCAGCGTGTGTGTGAGTGTGTGTGTATGAGTGTGAGAGTGAGTGTGTGAGTGTGCGTGTGCATGTGTGTGACTGTGTGTCTGAGAGTGTGTGTGTATGAGTGTGTGAGACTGCATGTGTGAGTGTGAGCATGTGTGTGTGTAGAGTGTGCATGTGAGTGTGACTGTACATGTGTGTGTGCGTGTGAGTGTGTGTGTGTGTAGAGTGGGGGTGGGGCTGAAAGCTCCAGAACGAGAGGACCCAGGGGAGGGGAGGAGGGATAGGGCATCTGTGGCGAAGGCACAGCACACCTGAGGCTGGGCAGGTGGGCGGGGCCTGCCGTGGCTCCTCATTGAGGTTTTGGAGCCTTTCTGCCTCATGCCTGTTGTCTCGGCCTCTGCTGTGACTTTGAGCTCTATGGGGGCTCAGCCTTCACCTGAAGTGCCTTGCCACTCCTTGCTGCCCAGGCATCCCGGAGGAACTGCTGTGGACCCTGCTCTGTGCCCAGGTGGAGGAGGGTCAGGGGAGTCAGGGCCCACTGGGGTAAATCTTCATCCAACAGGAGACGGGAGGATGCCACCTCCCATCAAATCCTCCTCCTTTCCCGCCGCCAGATGGGCCATCCTCAGGGAGTCACCATACACAGGGTGGCTCATGTCTCAGTTTGCCTGGGACAATCCCAGGTTATACCTGTCACCTTGGTGTCATTAACAGCGAGTATCCCAGATGATGAGATGAAGGATGTGTTCACCCTGCACCCTCATGTGTGCCCCTGACATCCAGCAACTGGTTTGCCATGAAGTGGCAGCTGCCTCTTCCCTCCCTTCCTCTGGCTCCTGGCCCACACTCCCTAGCCCCAAAGGGTCACCTGTGTCTGGGCCTCAGGCTCTGTTTCTCGGGAACTGAGGCCGGAGCCTTTGAAGGTGTGAGGAACGGGAGTGTCACAAGCACGTCTGGGTTCTAGGGACAGACCAGTTTCAACTCACGGAAGGACACCCACAGGGAGCTGTGATGCAGAAATCAAGGGAGAATAATTGGCCCAGACTGCTGGGGAGGGACTTTCTGAGGAGTGGACATGTAGGGAGATTTGAGGGAAGAATTGGCAGGGGAGGGGGCCATGAGTCGTCCAGGCAGGGGTTGGCACAGGCAGAGGGTCTCTGGTAGAAACGGCTGAATTCCAAGATTTGGGGAAATCCCAGAAAGGATTCTTGCCCCTCTGTTTCTTCTCAGCCCAAATCCTGTAGAGCCCCTTGTCAGTGGCAGATAAAGTGGGGAAGCAAATCCTAGGAAAGGCGTCCAGGTAAAACAAGAGAAGAAAGGCCATAAGAAGCACTGCACTACCGGGACCATTTCATCCACCCGCACTTTGCCATGAAAGACTCCATCCATGGGGCGGGGAAGCACCCTCTGATCACTGCAGCTGCAGCGGGGAGAGCAAGAGGTACTGAGGGAGAAACTGGGACAGAAACAGAGAAAGGAGAGAACAGAGAGAGTCAGAAACAGAAACCAAAGCTGATGGAAACACAAAGGCAGCAGGAGAGAGGGGGTGGGGAGAGAAAAAGAGAGAGAGAATGGATGGACAGATGGATGAATGGATGGATGGGTGGATGGATGGATGCATGGAGGATAGATAGATCAGGGATGAATGGATGATGGATTGAAGATGGATGGATGAGTAGATGGGTGGGTAAGTGGATGGATGGATGGATCATGGATAGAGGATGGATAGATTAAGGATGAATGGATGATGTTGGATGGAAGATGGATGGAAGGATGCTGGATGGATGGATAATGGATGGGAAATAGATGGTGGATGGACGATGGGCAGATTCCAGCGAGCACCCTTATCTTGCCGTATCAGTTGTAAGGGACCTGGTTGTTCACAACATTGGCTTCTGGGGCCCCATGACCTCCTGTTTCTTTCCCTACCCAACCCTTGCCTTCTTCTCACACAAGTTGTAAGGTGTAGAGCCTGTTCCCAAACCAAATACTGCAGCTTTCTTGACTCAGTGTTCTTCCTGTAAGATTTTTTTTTTCCCCCAACTGCCAGGGTTGCTGGCTGGGGTGGGGAGGGTTGACAGATTACTTCTAAGCATCTGGCACATGGTAGACCCTCAACCAGGTGGCTGTATTGATAATTTTTTTTTAATTGAGATATAATTTACATAGTCTAAATTCACCATTTTAAAGCATATAATTCAGACAATTCAGTGGTTTTTAGTATATTCACAAGGCTGTGTAACTATCATACTATCTGATTCCACAGCATTTTCACCACCCCATAAAGAAAACCATTAAGCAGTCACTCCCCATCCTCCCCTTCCCCAGCCCTTGGCAACCATTAAGCTACTTTATGTTTCTTTGGATTGGCCCTTTCTGCACATTTCATGTAAGTGGAGTCATTCACGATGTAGACTTTTATGATTTTTTTTTTCACTTAGCACAATCTTTCCAAGGTTTATCTGTGTTGTAGTGTGGATCAGTACATCATTCCTTTTTATTGTCAAATAATATTCCATTTTATGGGTATACATCTGGCCCTCCAAATTCGTGGATTCCACATCCGTGGATTCAACCAACTGCAGATTGAAAATATTTTTAAAAGAAAAGGATGGAGTATCTGTACTGAACATGCACAGACTTTTTTCTTGTCATTATTTTATAAACAATACAGCATAATGACTATTTACATTGTATCAGGTATTATAAGTAATTTAGAGATGATTTAAAGCAAGCTTGTCCAAAGGGCAGCCGGTAGGCCACATGTGACCCAGGACAGCTTTGAATGCAGCCCAACACAAATTCATAAACTTCCCTAAAACATTATGAGAGTTTTTTTTTTCAATTTCTTTTTAGCTCATCAGCTATCGTTAGTGTATTTTGTGTGTCGCCCAAGACAATTCTTCTTCCGATGCAGTCCAGGGAAGCCAAAAGATTAGATATCCCTGATTTAATGAATACAAGAGGATGTATGTAGCTTATAAGCAAGTAGTACACTATTTCATATAAATAAATTGAGCATCTGTGGATTTTGGTATCCCTGGATGTTCTGTAATCAACCCCCCATGGATACTGAGGGACTAGGGTACTACCCCTGACTTTTTCATCAGCTGACAGATATTTGAGTTGCTTCCACTTTTTCACTGTTATGGTGAATGCTGCTATGAACAGCCATGTACTTGCTTTTCTGGGGAAAAATGTTTCCAGTTCTGTTGAGTACATACCTGGAAGTGGAATTGCTCGGTCATGTGGCAACTTGATGTTTAGCTTTTCGAGGAATTGCTAGACTGTTTCCCAAGGCAGCTGCACCATTTTACATGCTGACGATTTGTTTTTAACAATTTATGGATAGTCCCACAATGTGTCAAAGACGGTTCAAAGCAGCTTAGACCCACACCTGAATTCAGCAGGGGACTGTCAGAGAAATGAGAGGCATCGGGGCAAGGACGGGGAATTGGGACAGGACCAGGGAGTGGGGAGAGCAGAGTCCTGCCCGGCACAGGCCACAGCTCTTCACAGGAGGCTCTGGGCCGTGCTGCAGGGTGGGTACCCTTGGGTGCTCGGAAGTGGCCCCTGAAGCCCCTGGGTACACACCGTGCATCTTCCAGAGCATTGATTTTTACTTAAATATTTGGTGAGAAAGTGAGGTGTATGAAAAGAATATAGACACATGTTGACTAGAATGAAAAGCTGGATGAATTTTAGAAAGCTCAAAGGGATCCAGCACCTGCATGCCTCCGCTGCAGGCTCCTTTCACCACAGCCCCAACATCAGAGAACCCCTAGCCAGGGGTACCTCCCGCCCACCAGAATTGGGGAGAGTTGGGCAGGCTCGCCTGCACCCGTCCTAGTGGCCACTAGAGGGCGTCTGGATCCTCCCTGGGTTGCAGATTCCAGGAAATAAATACCCAAGGTTTCTGCCCGTTTCTCCCCAGTGCTGCCGGCAGAGCTGATCCAGAAACCCACCCCGGGCTTCCCAGAGGGAAGTGGACCGCTCAGACTCCTAACCTCAGTCAGCACGCTGACGAAGGAGAGAGCGGTCGAGAATCCTACAGCTGGAGGCAGAGCTCAGCTGAGGGTCTGGCCTTGCAAGGCGTCTCCCACAGCCCGGGGGACCTTGGACCTATGTCCCCTCCTACAAGATGCTGAGAAGCCCAGGGTTAGGGGTCCCTGAGGCAGGGTGGAAACGCTGCCAGGACAAGGCCCAGCCCACAGCCCACAGCGCCTGCCCCAGAAAAAACAGCCGTCGCTCCTGGATATCTGCCACGTGACTCAAAGAGGATTTAAGGCAGTTTAGAGCGATTCACAAAATTCAGCAGCAGCTGCGACCTCGGGGACCCAGAGAGACGGGGATGACGCAAGGAGAAAGGAACAAGAGCAGGGATGCGGGATGGAGCCTGGGATGAGGGGATGCAGGCCGCTCACGGAGAATTCTTCTGGGGTCAGGCCCAGGTCTGGGTGTCTTGCGTCCTGGGGCCCCCGGCGTGCAGCCCAGGGGCTGCTAGAGGGGCTGAGTGTCTTCTCCTCTAGGGTCAGTGCCCCTGGAAGATTTGGAGGGAAAATTTATGTGTGTGGAGAGAATGCAAACGTGTCATGGATTTTTATTATAAAAGAAAAGACTGTACTGCACTGTACTGGAATGATAATGATGAAGAAGATGGGATCATTCCAGTCACTCTGAGTAACTTACAGTGGCTTTTTTTAAAAGGAGGATTTCTTTCCTTTATTTTAGTTTATTTTTTAATTATGTGTTTATGATTTTTAGTGATGGGGTTTTGCTCTGCTGCCCAGGCTGAAGTGCAGTGGCATGTCATGGCTCACTGCAGCCTCAAACTCCTGGGCTCGAGCGATCCTCCTGAGTAGCTGGGACCACAGCCTTGCGCCACCAAACCCAACTACTTTTTAAATTTTTTGTAGAGATGAGGTCTCACTATGTTGCCCAGACTGGTCTTGAACTCCTGGCTTCAAGCGAGTTGAAGCTTGAAGCCTCCTGAGCAGCTGGGGTTATAGGCATAAGCCACCCTTTCCTTTTTTTTTTTTTTTTTAAATAATTATTTGAGGTGATATTTGTGTAATACCAAATTAGCCCTTTTAAAGTGAACAATTCAGTGGCATTTAGGACATTCACAATGCTGTGCGCCCACTACTTCTACCTGTTCCAAACCATTTTCATCATTTTATGGTAAAACCTCATCTTCGTGGTGCCTTTTAGATCTTTCTTTATTAATTATTTATTGAGCATCTACCATGAACCAAAGTCTGTGTGGTACTGGGGATTTTGAATGGTGATTACACACAGTCTCTGCCCTCAGTGATAGCCAGCCTTTACCCCAACATGTTCTTTAAGTGTTCTAGCTCTTAGAAGCAGAGTCCTCATTTCCTCCCAGACAGCAGAAAGATTGGTAACTATGTAGCACACATGCTCCACTCTGCTGGCCCTTGCCCTTATCAGACATTGCCAATCAATTGCAGCACTCTTACTGATCCTTGAGGCAGCCTAGTGACCCTGTGGAGCTCAGGTGCATTGCCAACCAACACTGAGAAAGAAAGCTTTGGGTCATTCCGAGCTGTGATGTTGTACACACAGAGGTCTGTATCATATATACATACACTGGGTTCCATGAACTCAAGTCTTACTTGTCCACAAGTTGCAGGGCAACCGGGTTTTATAGGCTTACAAGAAATCACCCCTAGTCCTCACTCCATGCCTGCAGGGAAAACATTGTGAAGGTATCCCAGCTGGTTCCTGCGGGTCATAAGGATGCTGAAGAAACTCCCAGCATAGACAGAGACAGTGAACCTGGCAAGTCACTGCTGTTGGGTTGGTGTGTGTCCAGGGAGGTCACTCACAGCCATGACCTGCTACGGAATTTGCCAGGGGTCTAATGCAAATGAAAGTACAGTTCCCTTATTCAAAAATTATGAAGAGATGCCAGGTGGTGGTGGTAGGGCGGGAAGCCAAGTCTGGACCCTTTTGAGCCTGGGGCCCTGTGCCTGTCCAGGCAGCTCTCATCGCAGTCATTCTGGCCATTTCCCCCGACTCGGGCTCTGCATGAGGAGCTGGCCTGGCCTGGAAGCGCAGTGTCATGGAGAGCCTGGTGTCTGCTCTGCCCCAAGCTCTCCCCCTTTCTAGGCAGCTGCACCAAAGCAGCTTTTGGAGAACCTCCTCTCCCCAGGCCTCAGCAGAGGAGGCTCAGGTGAGCTGATCCTACCCCACTTCCATCCTCCTCTGTGCCACCAGCCTGGCTAACCCGTAGTTCCCATCCCTTAGTGATGAGGACCAGTTCAGAGTTGGGGAGAGGTGCTGTGAGGTGGTCCAAGCAAATTCGGCTTGGTGCTTTCTCTGGAGCTCCAAGGAAGGAGGTGGCCCCTTGAAGCTTTGGTAGTGGAACTCTTGGATTCAGCCATGTCTGTCACCACCCCTCCTCCTGGTCTCTCCAGTGGCCAAGGGGTGCCTTTTCTGCTCCAGCCAGAAGGACTTGGATTTCAGCCCATTGGAACTGAAAGAGTCCCTGGAGTGAGTGGGGCTCAAACGTGGGGCTAGGTGGCTTAGCCAAGTGGATGCCCCACTGCACGTGGCTGCAGGAAAGACCAATACCCCTTGTCCCTCATGGCCCTTGCTGTGTCCTAGACTTCAGCCCTACAGCCGAGGGGGATCCTCGCAGCAGGGCTCCTGCTGATCTGTGTTCCCACGGCCCAGACCAACCCACGGACATTCAGGACACCCTGGAGGGTCCTCGCAAAGAAGGGATGTTACCCACAGGGCTGGCCCTGAGGGTCCTGCTGGGCCCGAGGGAGCAGCTGATGGGGTGGCCTTCAGCCCTTCTGGATTCCTTGCAGGGGCTGGGCCTGGCCAGCCTGTCCTCTGCCCTAGGAGCACCCAGGGGTGATGTGGCTCTGGTGAAGCGCACAGGTCCTGGAGTCGTTACGAGGCCTGGAGCTTGGCTTGTCCTAATATTAGCAGCAGGGCCTCGGGGAGCCTCTGAGAGCTTCAGTTTTCTTAGGGATAATGAATAATGCTGTCTTTAGATTTTTGTGAAGATGAACTGGGATAAAGCAGATGGAGTGTTTAGCACAGGTCCTGGCGCATCGGAAGTGTTCAGTGAGGATGAATGATTAGCCTTCATCTTCCCCTCTGCATCCTCTTCTGAAGAAACCTGCTCAGAGTTCAAAAGCCCAACTCAGGTCACACCTAAGGAGGCCAACAGTGTCTGCTGGCCTCAGACAGGGTTAGTCAGCGTCCTTGGTAGTGTGTATTTGAGAGGGCTGCCATGTGAAGCCCCATTCTGTAGGTCACCAATAGATCCATGTGCAAACAGATCAGGGGCCACGAAGGCTCTGGCCTGTGGACAGGCGGCAGGACCGGCAGAAAGAGAGAGACCTTTCCTAGCACACCTTGAATTTGTCTTCATGCTAACATTTCTGTCTCCTAACTCTTTCCTCCAGTGACCTCTTCCCCACCAAGGCTAGGGAGAAAAGGAAATGGCAAGGAGGGTGGGACTGAAAATTCCAGTCCTCCATAGGGCTGCCTTCAGGCACAGCTGGAACCAGCTGCTAACACGGACAATGCCAGCAGCCCCTGATACCTCCCTGTCCAGGCTCCTCCCTCTTCTGTGTTCTTTTGATTCTGAGCCATGTAATGGCCCTGGACGTTCAGACCATCCTTCTCAGGACTAGTGGATAACATGGGCTTCTCTCTCCCAGTCCAGCAAAGTCCCAAATGTGTGCCTCTGTGAACCAACTTTTCTGGCCCAGTCTCTGAGGTCAGGTGGATGATCTATGCTGGTTGGTTGGACTAGGTCATGAGCTCTCCCCTGGAATTAGGGAGGGGCCCTGGGTCCACAGAGTGGGGAAGGAGGCTTCCAGCAGGAAATGGAAATGCTATTCCCAGCAGAGTGGGACAAAGCCTGCAAAACACATGGTCCCCGAGTGACCAGGACCAATGCCTGTCCTCTCAAATTCCAGCCCAGTGTGGGGCAGGGCAGATGGGTGGACAAATCATCTCAATGGGATGCAGTGTATGGCCAACAGAGTGTGCACCCAGTGCAGGGGGCCTGCGGAAGGGAGAGCCAAAGGCCTGGGGAAGACAGGCAGGGAGACTGAAGGATTAAAGCCTTCAGAAAAGAGGCAAACACTTAAGCCAGGTCTTGAAGGTTGGGTAGGAGTTCACCAGGGCAAACCAATGAGCTGGGCACAGAGCAAGGAAGCACCGCAACACTGGCCAGGTGTTGAATCCAGACGCTGCACCTTTCTCACTTTCTAGGCAAGTAACTTCACTTCTCTGAGCCTCAGTTTCCTCCTCTAGAAAGGAGGGCATGATGATAGTGCCTCTCTCCAGGAGCTGATGGAGGAGCAAACAGGATGAAGTAGGAGGGGCATTGGAACAGTGGACTAAGTTTCATCTTTCATGGAGCTTGCATTTTCTCATCCATAAAGTGGGCACAGTAACAGCGCCCTCCTCAGTGAGTTTTCTAAAGGTTCAGGGAATGTATGCTCAGCGCAGTGCCACCAGGTGCTGGCTGCCGACTGTTACAGCCGTTAAGCAGTTCTGAAGATGAGGCTGAGAAGTCTGGGCGGGAGATGCGGGAAGCAGGCAGGCTGCCAGGGAGGAGGCAGGTGGCTGGGAGGCCTGGCTACATCCCAATCCCAGCACTGCCCTGGCAGCTGTGTGGCCCACTGATTGCACCTGCTGGGGGAGCCGCTGGGGGATGGAACGGGGGTTCCTAGTCCCTCAGCAGAGTGCACTTTGAAAGCCTTCAGTGGTGGAGGAGGGGAGTGGTGTTCCTTTGGGGCTCTAAGGACCTGACTGTCAGGAGGAAGGTTACCCGGAACTCTGCTGGGGACGTGGCTGTGTGGGTACTGATGGGGACCCTGAGTCCATCTCAGGCCAGGATCCTGCCTCAAGGGCAGGGCTGTGGCTACAAAAACCCCAAAGTCAGTAGAGGCTGCTGAGGCCTCCGGAGAGTCACCCCAACCCCTTCAGGCCCAGGTGCTGGTGGGTGGACGGGCGTTTTGTGAGAGGGCGCTGGGAGGGTCAGAGGACGGGGCCGGCACAGTTCTAGTTCTGGAGCTGGTTGGTGGTTACAAATGTGTCCCCCAGGCAGCACTCATTAAGCTAAATACGAATGTTTTGTTTCATAGCAAAAAAGGTAAATATATGGGGTTTATTCGAAAGGCAGCAGTGCCTCCCACCGCCCTTACATTAAAGGCAGCCAAGGAGTCTCCAACTTAGGGAGCGCCAGGCCCGGCTCAGTCTCGGCCCATCCCACTTCAGCCCCAGCCCATTTTACACACCAGACCACTGAGGCTCAGAGAGGCCAAGCGACTCGCCCGCCGCCCCACAGCGGCTCCAGCGCTGCTGCCTGTTTACAGCGCGGGGAACCGGCGGCTACACCTCCCGCCCGGCTGTCCCTTTAACGTTTCTAGGGCATCTCTGGAAGGCCCCGGGCACGGCGCTGAGGTCTCCGCTCCCGCTCGCCCGGGCGAGGCTGCGGCTCCGGGCGGGTCAAGGTCGCAGCGGCGCCCCTCGGAGCCCCCGCCCGGCGGAGGGGCCGGCCTCGCGTGGCGGCGCCGCCCCCGGCCCTGGTCCCGGTCCCGCCCCGCCGGCGCCTCCCCGCGGCCCCGGCTCCGCTCCGCAGCCCTCCGGCGGGATGCGTGGCCGTGGCGGGGGGCGCGCCCGCTGTCCTGCGCCCCTGCGCTCGCTGCTGGGCGCCTTCGGGGCCCGGGACGCCGCCGCCGCCGCCGCAGCCCGAGGTCCTGCGCAAGGTAAGCGCGCGCCGCGGGGAGGGGACGCGGGACGTGGGGCCCGGGGTGCCCGCCGGGCACGAGGCGCTGGGGGACGACTCCTCCTGGATCCCTTGCCCTTGGCCGTTGCGGGTGGCCAGGAGGCCCGCTGCGCCCCCAGCCACAGAGGTGGGCGCCCCGGGTCTCGGGCTTACCGCCCCCCTCCTCCCCCTCGCAGCAAAGTCACCAGAGTCTCTCCCTAAACAAGGGCATTGTCCACAGGGTCAGAAGCGCTGGCGTTGGGGTCGACAGTCTGGGGTTTGGAATTCCCCTCTGCCCGCTGCATGAGCCTGTGCGCATGGCGTTTGACCTTGCTGCGCCTCAGTTTCTGCATCTGTGAAATGGGGGATACCTGTGTCTTGGGGGCAGCAGTTGGGATCGTATGGACAGCGCTGGCCACCCAAGGGAGGGCTCTGCGCTTGTTCGCACTTCTTCCCCAGGGAGGGCCATGGGCCTCCACCCACGTGGGACTGGCCCCTCGCCCCCTGCTGGGCAGACACCTGACCCTGGAGAGGGTCCAGCTGCAGTTCAAGGGATGGGAGCTAGGAAGAGGGGCCTGAGGAATCCAGAAAATGGCCAGGGCCCCAGCTGGGCCAGGGAAGAGGAGCTGAGGATGGGGAGTGGCCTCAGGCCTCCTGGTGACAAGGCTAGAGTTTTGCCTGTGCTCAGTGGCCATGGGTGCATGAGTACCAGGTGTCCAGCAGGCAGAGCCCGGAGTGGGGTGGAGGAGAGCTAGGCCAGTGTTTCCACACTGGCCCTTGGTGAGGATACTGGGGGCACTTATTACAGATTGTTCCAGGGGCCCCACCCAGGCCTGCCCCTTGCAATCTCCTGGGAGAATCTGTGTTTTTAACCAAAGCACCAGGAAACTCTGGGATCGGGCCATTCTGGAAACTCTGGTTTAGATCCATCCGTGGTTCTTTTCAGTGCCTCGAAACGGGTTGATCCTGCCTTCCCTTGAAGACATTTCTGGTTGTCACACCTGGGGGAACGCCACTGGCACCCAGTGGGCAGAAGCCGGGGACACTGCTAAGCATCCTGCACTGCCAGGAGCCCTCCTTCCCCACGAGGCGGTCATGGCGTAGTCCACAGGCTAGTGCTGGGGTTGGGAAACCCTGAGATACAGGGATACGTGGAGTCACAAAGTCAAGAAAGGGGGACATGGGGATTTGGGGGACACTTGAGAGCCCGCTACCTGCCAGGCCTTCTGTGGTGCCCTTGGAGGAGAAGCTCATGGCAGAAGCTTAGCTCAGGCACAGAGGATGGGCAGCTGAATCCACTCATCAGGAATATTGAGCCCCTACTGAGCGCCAGTCCCGGTGCTGAGCTCCCAGGGTGGAGTCGGGAGAGGGAGATGAGGCCCCTCTAGGGTGCCCCCCTCTAATGGGGCAGAAGCCCCTCCCCCAGTGCCTGCACAGAGTAAGTGCCCACAAGTGTCAGTGTCCTCCCCTAAAGCACCCCTGTTTTTGGCAATGCATGAGTACTAAGAACAGTGAGGCGTATTCTGGGTTGGATTTTGGGAAAGGGCGTTCCCAGTCCTAACCTTCGGCAGCTTGGCAGTGTGTTCAGGGCCACCAGGAGCCCATGTTCTGCCTGCAGTAATTATGCAACTCCTCACCTGTTCCTTGTGCTCCTCAGTCTTTGGGCATTTTTAAAATAGTTCTGCGGCCTCTGTCTAGGCCTTGATGGATGGATGGCAGGGCTCAGCCACTGCTGACCCACTTTCCCCAAGGAGAAAGCGGAATATTTTGTCAGTGGGTCAGCAAATGATTATTCATCATTGAAAATGCTTCAGGCGCTGATCTAGATGCTGGGATGCTGCGGGGAGCAGGGAGGCCCTGAGGTGAGAATTCACTTGATGGCACTGGGGAATAGGAGGGTCCTTGAGGCTGGAAGCCCATCAGCTAGGGGACTGGAGGGAGCTGAGTTTGGGGAGGTGGCCTATGGGCCTTGGCCTCCATCAGAAGTCCCTACGGGTTTTACATGTGCAACCCGAGGCCAATGGCAGGTTCTAGGCTGGAGAATTGCATGTCCCTCTGTGTCTGAGAGAAAGCTCCTCATGGCTGCTGTGTGGCCGCAGGTTTATTTGGAGGCTATGGCAGCAGAGTTGCCAGCTGCTTGGAGGACAGGAGGGTACATCAGAGACGGAGAAAGTGGGAAGCACTGGGGGCTGATAGGACCTGCTCATGACTTGGGTACCCCAAATCCAGGATGCCCTGTAGGTCTGGGGTCTGAGCACTGGGTGGATGGTGGTGCTGTTTATGGGGGTGTGGAAGGCTTGGTCGGGGAGGAGGGAGACTGGTGGGAGGCTTCTGCAGTGCATTCCTTCACTTTCCGTGGAGAGGGGAGGTCTGGGAGAGGAAGCGCGCATTCCGTGCTGACCATGGTGATTTGGAGGGGCTGTTTACACTGAGCCATTGCACGTCTGAGTCTGGAGCTTGGGGCGGTGGTTGGTCTGGTGGCTCCAATCTGAGATTCATCAGAATGGGGCTGGCACTTAAAGGAGGTCACTTGGCAGGGGGCTGAGGCAGAGAGTGTGGCTGGGTTTCTTGGTTTCAATGTTGCATTTCAGTGTTGAGTCAGATAGGACCCCAGTGCAAATGCCAAGTTTTGGTTTGGAGCAAGGGTCCCGGCACCCAAGGAAGAACCAGGCTGTGTGCCCACAACTCTTTGTGCACTCTGATGCCAGACCTCAAGAAGGTCCCTTTGACTTCATTCCTTTTGGAACCAGGAGGATCTGTCCAGCTGCCACCTGAAGCTCAGCTTCCATGATTTGTGTGGCTACTTCCCGGAGCTTGCTTGGGAATCTTAACTCTCACCCTTAAAGGGATAATGTGCTATTTCTGGGGCCAGGGCTGCATTAATTTAGGAACAAATTAACCACTCATTCTTCCAGACTTCGAAGTCTGATTTCGAAGTGCTGACTCGTAGTGGGTTATTTCTGCACTAAATGAGTTTTTTTTTCCTTTAAAATTTTTTTTTGAAGGGAAAGGCGTGATCAATGATATCATGACATGTCCCAGCTGATGCTCATTAAAAGTTGTGGCTTTAGGGGCTGCAAAAGACAGTTTGAAATTTAATGCCTTGTTTCCCTGGCTCAGCTCAGAGTCGGGGCTGGGCAAGGCTCCCTGAAGGCTATAACTCTGAAGACCCAGATTGGGTCTGGAGTTGCCCAATTCTTTTGAAATCTTAATAACAACCAGCTGGACTTAGCAGGCTTTTCTGGTAGCAAGTGACTGAAATGGACTAGACACACAGAAGCAAAAGGGCCATCTGTTAATTCAGGAAACTGGGCGTCTGTAGCTCCAGCTAGCCTCTCCTTGTCTGTCCCAGACTCAGGGTGGGTCATATAGCTGGCCCTTGAACCACTTACTGGAGTGAGGGAGTGGGGAGGACTGGACGGCTGAGACCTAGCTATCTCCTCCGGTCCAGAAATGGAGCTGGCATCCCCGCCATAGCCAGCCTGAGACTTCCAGTAGGAAATCAGGAGGATCGCAGAAGGACATGGGTACTGGGGTCACAAACGCCAGCATGGCAGTGCAAGAACCCCACAGCTGTGCTCACCTGACCTGCAAAACCTGCCGTGCATTGCAAATCACACTGCAGCCTTCAGTTTTCTTTCCTGTGACCAACGGGTGCTTGGAGGCAAAAGGCAGAGTCATGATGTCCCGGCAGCTCGAGAAGGCCCTGGGAGAGGTGTGACCTGGCTACACATCTTCGTTTCTCTCCTTTCCCCCCAGGGTGCTCAGGGCACACCTGTGAGAGCCAAGCACCTCCCCACAGCCAGTGGCCCCTCAGGTCTGCTTCTCCTTCACCTGCTCCAAGCCTCACATTTTCTCACCACTTAGCCCAAATCCCCACGCAGCTGTCACCCCATTACTTTAAGGACTGCTGTCTGCTGGTGAACTTTGCTGATGACTAAGTTGATCGCTCCGTTTTTGTTTGAAGGGAAAGGAGTGATCCCCAATCTTTAGAAATGGCCTAGGCTGGACGTGGTGGCTCACGCCTGTAATCAAAACACTATGGGAGGCTGAGGCCAGCAGATCACGAGGTCAGGAGATCGAGACCATCCTGGCTAACACGGTGAAATCCCGTCTCTACTAAAAATGCAAAAAATTAGCTGGGAGTGGTGGCAGGTGCCTGTAGTCCCAGCTACTCAGGAGGCTGAGGCAGGAGAATGGCGTGAACCCGGTAGGCGGAGCTTGCAGTGAGACGACATTGCTCCACTGCACTCCAGCCTGGGTGACAAAGCGAGACTCCGTCTCAAAAAAAAAAAAAAAAAAAAAAAAAAAAGTCCTAGCCTGTAGTTGGGACTCCATAAATATTTTATGGGATGAATGGCTAATGTGGTCTCCAGCTCAGGGGATAAGTTTTTCTGGAAAAGAAATTACTCACTCCAACACATACACGTATATATTTAATTACACTAGTATGTGATGAATACATCCTCCAAGTGAGAAATTGAAAACATTGCAAATAAGGCTCAAATCCCTCTGGAACATGAATCCTCCCCCCGCCCGCCACCCTTCGCCCTTCCCCAGGAAAGCCACTGTTACCATTCATGGCATTTCCCACCAAACTTTCTTGACATAAGCATGTGCTTTTTAAAGAAATGGCATCACACAGCACTTCTCGCTGTGAAGCTGTTTTCACTCTGCAGTGTATCTTGGAGATTTATCTGGCTTCATAGGTTCTGTCTAATTGCTTTAGAATATTCCATGGCTGTTTTCACCTTTCTGCTACCGATGGCCATGGAGGTCCCTCTCAGATCCTGTCACAGGCTGTGCTGCAGGGGACAACCTGCGTGAGGCACTGAGCACGTCTGCACAAGTGTTTCTCTATAAGGCACATCCGAAGAATGGAACTCCTGGGGCTTAGGATGAGTGCATTTTAAATTTAAGCTGCTATTGCCAGACTGTTTCCCAAAGTGGCTGTGTCACTCCCAACAGCAGTGTCGGAGGTACCCGTTTCTCTCGCCAGCACTTGATACATTCACATTCTGAAATTTTGCCAGTCCTCCAGAGAAGTGAAAATTACATTGTTTAATTTGCATTGCCTTGATTGCTTGAGAGTTTTTCTTATGTGACTTGGCCATTTGGATTTCACTCTCTGAGTGTTGCCTCTTCATTTACTTTTTGCCCTCTTTTTCCAGGGGGTCGTTCATATGTTTCCGAGTGGTTTGTGAGCGCCGTTGATCTGATCTGGAACCCGATCCTCCGCTGGCTGCAAATATTCGTGTCCTGTCTATTGTGTGTCTTTTCACTTTGTTTATGGTGTCCTTGGTTGATAGAAGCTTTTAGTTCTGATGTGGTAAAATGTATCCAGCTTTTTTTTTGTTTTTGCTTTTTGTGTCTTAAGAAACCCTTTTCTGCCTCGAGTTTAGAGTGAACAGTTTTTCTCAGTGTGGCAGGGAGGGTCCTGGTTTTAGCTCTGAAAGTCCTGCACCCTGAGAAGTCCTCAGCCGGGGGCATACCAGGATGGCTGCTCAGAAACACATCCCTCTGCGTCTCCTTTTGAGGCTTGTATAGCTTTTCCTTTGCATTTATTTTTCTTATCTACTATAACGTGTGTGAATGAACAGTATGAGGTAGAATGCAGGGTTTTAATAAGGATTACAGGAGTCACTGGGTTTAACCCAGGGATCTGTTGATTCTGGTGGGGATTCCTAGCCCTGAGGGAGCAGAGGGAGGAAAGGTGGTCTGGGGGTGGGGACAGATCCAGTCAATTTACTTTACCCCTAACTGTGAAGTGGACCATGGCTTCCAAACCAAAACTCAGAGCAGGTTTTGGGCAAAAATTGGTCTGATCTGGTAGCCTACATGGTTTTATTAATACGATTGACAATTGGCTGTACATTTCCCAAGCAGGGACCAGCTGTGTGGAGAAATTTGGATGCTCCTTCTCGCAGCCTGGCTGCTTTCCCAGGGCCGGCCCCAGGAGGGAGGCTCCCCGCGTGCCCGCCTACGCAAGCAGCCTCGGACTGACTCCCAACAACCCCAGGGTGCTGGCTTTCCCGGAACCCTCCTCTGATTCGGGATTTCTACCAGACTTCGGTAGCGGTTTATTTTAAGGAAAACAACAACGGTACACCTCCCTTGCATAGGACTCCTAGCCTGGGCTGGGGCTGGCTGGGATGAGGGGATGGGAGGACCGGGGGGTCTGGCCCAGGGTTTGCGTTGTGGGCTTTGCATTGGGCAGGGGGAGTTGCCCTTTGGAAGCTGGTGACCTTGTGGCCTAGATGACCTGGAGCAATGTGGATTTTGCGTGATTACAGTATTTTCAGGAAAGCTACTTAGGTGCACCAGTCACCAGGGACGGTTCACGCGTGGACATGTGGAAGGCCTTTCCTGGAGGGAATTCAGCAGCTCTTGGGCCTCATACTACGAAGTGGGCCAGACCGGGGGGCTCGCTATGGAAGGTTCCTGCACCAGGCATTTTAGTGACAAACTGTGGGCCAAAGGAAACACAAGTGAGCGAGTGGGCAAGAAGGTGTCGTACTGGTGCCCGTGTGTGCAACGGGGCAGCCCTGACTCAGTGCCTCAGTGCCTTGGGTGGTGCCCTTAAGGACAAGTGTGTGTGAACGTGCATGAGAGTGTGAGGATGTACATGAGTGCGTGTGCCTGTGTGTGCCTGATTGTGTGTGTGTATGCATGTGTTTGTGAGGCCGTGCAAGAGTGTGTACGTGCCTGTGTGTGAGGGTGTGAAGCTGTGATGAGTGCATGTGCCTGTGTGTGCGTGATTGTGTGTGTGCGTGTGAGGGTTGAGGCTGTGCAGGAGTGTGCGTGCCTGTGTGTGTATGCATGTATGTGAGGGTGTGAAGCTGTGCAGGAGGGTGTGTGAAGGTGTGCGTGAGTGTGTATATGAGCGAGTGTGTATATGAGCAAGTGTGTGCATGAGTATTACATGCATGAGTATGTGCATGAGCAAGTGTGTGCATGAGTGTGTACGTGCATGTTTGTGTGCATGTATATATGGATGCGATCTCCCTCAACCTAGTGTGCCAGCCTCAGCACAGCCCTGCTCTGACCAGAGGCTTAGGAGGTCCTCCAGCTCCCAGCCCCTAACACTCCATCTAAGCCAGGCCTCCACCTTCACTCCCCAGCCTTCACCTGTGCTGCTCCTTCTGACGGAAGGCTCTTGGCCTCCCGTGGAGTGTACCCATCTGTCAAGGCCCAGCAGTGAGACTTCGTCTGTGAAGCCTCTCACCCCCTATTCCGGGGGGATCTTTTCCCCCTGTAAGCTCTTATTGTCCAAATCTCTTCTTCATATAAGGACACCAGTCAGATTGGATTGCCCAGCCCCCGCCCCCTCAGCAGCCTCATTTTAATGTAATCACCCCTTTAAAAAACGCCTTCTCCAAAGATTGCATTCTGAGACACTGGGGATCAAAACTTCAACATATACATATTAGGGGGAGTACAGTTCAGCCCCTGACAGCTCGGCTGGGAACGTGAGCAGGGCCTCGGGTCCTTTCCACTCGGGCTTTTTTTGCGTGGGCAGCTTGAGGTGCAGAAGTGAGCAACCCGAGAGAAACAGAGTCAAGTTCTGTCACCGCTTATGATCTGGCTTTGGACATCACAGTCCCGCTTCTGCCTTAGAATCGGCCTTCCCTGACTCAGGGTCGGCATGAACCCACCTCTCAGTGGGAGGGTGCAAAGCCACATTGCAAGAAGAACATATGAGGTTGGAGGTGATGTTGTGGCCATTTTTGGGGAAAATCCCCCAAAATGTGACTGCACTGGGAGGGACTCTCAGATGCTTGTGCCTGGTTTCTGGCAGATTTGCTGGGTGTGCTTTGCCTGCTGCTGCTATAAATCACAGTTGTGAGTACAGCTACAGCCGAGTCCTGTGAGTCCTCCAGTGAATCACTCAACCTGGGGGTGGTCTTGGGACCCCCAGCACAGTCATCACCCTGTTCACTCTCTTGTTAATGATCCATCTGCTCCACCAAAGGTAAATCCAGGGCAGCAGTGACTGGCGCATTTTTGTGTGCAGGGCATGCACTCCGTGCCTGGCACCTAGCAGGTGTGCTGTAAGCTCTGTGTCCAATGGAGAGCATGATGGGGAGGCGATGGTGGGGAGGTGGGGTTGGTGGCAGGGAGGCCTCCTCTCCTCACCCGCGTGTAGAGGCCCTTCCTTGCGGCTCACAGGAGTTTCTTTAAGTACTGTCGCTCTGACATTGAGCTTTTCACCTCTCCCTAAAGGAAAGCCATTTAGCAAAAAGAATCTCCTAATTTAGCAACATTATCTCTGTCAAGTTACAGGAAGTGGGCATGTGGCTTCTTTGCGTGAGTCTCTCAGCGGTGGAAGCTGGCTCTTCCTCCTGAAAACATGTCGTATTTTTAGACCATCTTGAATGATTTACACACCTTTTCTACAAGCAGACCTGGAGATGGGAATGCGCAGGCCTGCCCGGACATCTTCTCCAATACCCACCCTATGTGTTCGTGCTGTCACCTGACAGGTGCCGTTGGTAGCCCTTCTCCATCCAAGCCTCCCTCCAGGTGGCCTGCCCTGGCCTGCTCTGTGGTCATTCTGCCTCCTGGAGGCCGGCACAGACTTCCTGCCTCCTGCACATTGCACATTTGGACCTAAGTTCATTGCCACTCCCCCAGAGGGCAAACACTAAAAATAGACTCTTCACTGGATGAGGTTTCTAATATAAGCTAAGGACTGCGTCTCTCCACTTACGAGTGTCCGAAACAGCTGTATGAACTGCACATTCTCTGTCTTCCATGACTAAATCCCCTTAACGACCCTAATTCACTCTAATTCCAGTAACAAGGACGCTCCAGCACTGGAGGCTTGGTGCGTGTTCGATTTCTATTTTTATTTTAATGGCTTTGCTATCTGTGCCTTTTCCTATAATCCATGACAAATCATGATAAATTAACTCCATTTTTTTTTACTGTTTGGTTAAACATTGGGATAATAAAAAATAAGGCGATATTCCTCTTATTTGTAGATTACTGTGATTTCCGACCTAGAGTATTGTGGTCACAGGTGAAAGTGCAGAATATTGTACACTGATCATTTGCGTTTGCTTGGGAGTCACTGCAGTGGGGGATTGGAGAGGAGCCACTCTGCAGTCACTGGACAGTGATAGTCACACCAGCCAGGTCCTGTCCTCAGTCCTGCTCACTCATCTACACATCTCTGTGGGAGATGAGCTCGACCTGGTGGGACCCCATTTGACAGGTGAGGAAAACCGAGGCTGAAAGGGATGGAGTAACGTGTCCAAGGTCACAGCTGCTGAGCTGAATTTGAGCCTGGACAGTCTGCTGGATTCTTGGTCGTTCTGTGATCCTGTCTCTCATGAACCTGGATTTATATTATATCCCATTGGTTCTGGAAAGTGTCTGACAGCAGGTCAATGCTTGTTGTTACTGCCTGCTTTGGAAGCCCTTAAAAGATGCCCCAACTCTGGCTGTCCTTGTGGGGTGCCTGTCGTGGAAATAAGCAGGCTGCCGACTGAAAAGAGCCTTTCCCTGTAGGTGGGATGTGGTGCCCCACAGGTGGGACCCCGTGTGCCCTACAGGTGGACACTGGGATGGTTCTCTCCACCTGTCCTCATCTGTGGCTTCTTCCCTTTCTTAGAGTCTTGAGTTGATGTTGGATATGAGCGCACCTTTCTTCCGAGGATCGTCTAAGCAGGGTGGAGGAGATGCAGGTTGCACAGAGGTGGGAGAAGGACCCTTGGGGCCAGGAGGCAGATGTGGGGTGTCCCCAGCTCTGCCCCGAGTCCCAGTGTGACCTTGTACATGTTCACCCTTCTCTGAGCCTGGCTTTCCTCGTGGATGGAGTGTAATTCTGAAACCCAGTGTTCATGGCAGGTCAGGAGGATCACAGGAGAGATGTCTATTGCTGCCAGAACAATTTACCACCAACTCAGCAGCTAAAGCATCACTGATTTATCGCCACACACAGCCTGTGGGTCAGGGGTGCAGGTGGGCTTACCTGCTTCCCTCTCTGGGTCTCCGCAGCGCTGTGCTGTTTGCCGGATGCTCTGGGAGAGAATTCACTTCCTGCTCGTTCTGGTGGTTGTCAGAATTCAGTTCCTTGAGGCTGTAGGACTGAGGTCCCTATTTTCTTGCTGGCTGTCAGCTGGAGCTGGGGCTGGAGCCGGGGCTGGGGCTGGGGCCCGGGTCATTTTGGTTCTCAGCTGTAGAGGCCACTGCCTTCCCTGGCTCATGTCTACCTTCAAGGCCAGCAAGGGTGGCTGAATCCTCTCAGCCTTCAAATCTCTCCTCCCTTCCTTCCACCCTGTCCACTCCTGCCTTCCCCTCTGCTTCCTAAGTGATTCCATGAGGCCCATCGGGTCTTCCAGATTCATCTCCATATCTTCAGGTCTCCTGATTGTAACCCTGATCCCAGCTGCAAAGGCCTTCACATTGGTGCCTACATTGGTGCTTGATCAGGTCACTGGGGGTCGGGAGTCCTGAGGGAATGAATGGCTCTCAAATTCTGCTGTCCTTACTGTGGGTAAGTGGCTGAGGGCTGCTTGGAGGAACCTCATAGTGGCTGAGGGCTGCTTGGAGGAACCTCACGGTAAAACAAACAACCTCTCACTTAAACAGCACATAAACTCATATGTGAGGCTCTGATTTGTAGCAGTAATAGTGCACAGGAAGTTTTTTCATTTATTACAGATTTAGCTGCAGGGTGCTTTTGATAAAAAGACTCGGTTGAATATAGTTAAAACAAATCTGGGATCCGCCCCCTTGTTGAGCATTTCTGTCGCCCCTGTCCCAGTCCAGGCTGCCCCATCTCTCCCTGTCCGATGCAGCAGCCCCGTCCCCCTGGTCCCTGGGGCCATCTCTGCTGTCGTCCACTTTATCCTCTATCTGGCGGCCCCAGCACCCTTCCAGGAGAGGTCAATCTGCTCTCAGCTCTTCCTGGCTGAAGACCCTCCTGAGTTTCCTGTTTCTCCCAGGATAAAATCCACGCTTCTACTCATGCTGGGGCAAGAGGCCCTTTGAGTCCTGAGGCCTGTCCCCATCCTCAGCCTCCCGCCATCTTCCCGGTACTGCCCCACCCCTCACCCCTGGCTGCTTCTCAGCCCCTCCAACTGCCCTGTGCTTGCTAGTCTTGCCCTACCACCCCCCACCCCCGCTCCCTGGCCCCCATGCCTGGCACAGGCCCTGTGCTCAGTGAATACTGGTTGAATGAGTGGACACGTGAATTAACGAATGAGAGACTCAAATGATCAAATATAAAGCAGGGCCTGTGTCTCAGGGACACTCCTCCAGCCTGGCGAGTCTGCGGTCTTCAGGCCTGTTGCCGAATGATGGGTCTACTTCCCATCTTTGCTGTGAGTCCCAGGTTTCCACAGGAGCAGGAAGTGCTAATTTTCTAATGTCTGCACCTTCACTCCCAGCTGCTGATGGCCCCCCAGGCCCATCCCCAGGAACAGGGAGGCTCTCTTTATGCCGCAGTGTATAGACTCACAGATCCCCCCAAGTAGCAATTGAAAAGAACCAGCAGGGTCTGTGACCGCAAACTGCAGCCTGAAGTACCAGGGTAATCTTTGTTACACCCCAAGTTGCGGGACGGCAGAGCCCTCTGCCAAATAGAGAAGTGAATGTTATTCCCCCGTGGGCTTTGGAAAACCCTTGCACTATTATTAATATCTCAGGGTGAAGGCCGGTGAGGGCGCCAGAATTTAATTGCCTAAATAATTGCTTTCCCCAAATGCGAAATCCCGATGGACCCACCAGCTTCAGTGTGCGCATGGGTTTTAATGAATGGTGGGTGCCAAGAGAGATCACAGCTTCTGTGCAAACACGGACGGCTGTCACTATTTATAGGTTTGTACAGGTCGATTCTTGGGATCATCATTGCTACGGCTGCAGAACGTAAGATCTATTTTTAAAGCACTACGTATAAGCCTAGTGCTATGGATTTTCTGTAATTTATAGCTCGGGCTACGAGACTGCTTTTGAATGGTTACTCTGTAAAGTACTTAATCTACAGTTGCTGCGACGGGGTGCTGGTGGCATGAATCTATGCTGTGGTGAGTCCGTAAGCCCAGCTCCACGGACTCTGCTGGGAAAAGAAACAACTCTCTTAAGTATATAAATCCAGTAAACATAGGAAACGTCCACATTGAACTGGCAGAAGGAGAACATGTTTGGGTGACAAGGGGCATTATTTAAACATGAAAGATCTTCCTTTAAAAGTGAAAGTAAAGAAGTAAACACTAATAGTGTGCACAACAGTGCCAATTCTAGAAGAGGGTATGGATTTGCTCTTTTATTTATTATTAACATTCTAACGATCCAAGTATTTCATGATCTCCGCCTCCTGGCAAAAATGAAAGCATTTTGAGTAGGGAGCTCAGACAGCCGCCGTCATGGAGTCTAGGCTCTTGCCTCCGCTTCTGTAGGCAGCTGTTTCACCACGGAGGACAGAGATGCCCAGAACATCCGCCCTGTGCTTCCATAGTCATATGTGTCTGTGGGAAATATATGGTACTGGTGAGTGTGTGCACTCACGTGTGCATGTTTGTGCGTGCTTGTGAGTGTGTGCTCCGTGAGTGATTATGGCATTGTTATGTTATGTACTAACCCAGGAAATAAGAGCTCCAATGATGTTAGACTACAAAGATCTTTTGCAGTACAAGGAAGCCGCTGAGTGCTATTCCCTAGTGTGGATATACCGTAGGGCAGCCATTCTGCTTTGAGGGACATTTAGGTTGTTTCCACTTAATCGGCCTCATGCATACCTTCCTGTGTTTGGGGTTTCTCTGGAGTAGATGACAAGAACTGGATGAGCTGGGACAGGACATTTTCTATTTGGGCAGATGCAGCCAGTCATCCTGGTTGCCAGTTTCAGTCCCACCCAGCATTTGTGGTGCCTGTTTCACCACATCTTCACCAGCACTTGGTGTTAGACTTTCAACTTTGCCTGTTTGTTTGTTTATTCTTTTCTTCACTGGGTTCAGGGGGTAAAGCCTGGTGGTTAAGAAGGAGGCCTGAGGGGACAGATCCACGCCAGCCCTCCTGCTCCCTGGATCTGTGGCCTCAAGGAGCTCTACTGGTTCCTGTCTTAGACTTTTTGGGCTACAACAACAAAATATCTTAGATGGATAATTTAGAAACAGCAGAAATTTATTGCTCACTGTTCTGCAGCCTGCAAAGTCCAAGATCAAGGGGCCGGCAGATTTGCTGTCTGGTGAGTGCCGGTTCCTCAGAGATGGTTCCTTGCTGCTACATCCTCACAAGCAAAAGGTGTACACAGGGGCTCCCTGGACCCTCTTTTATAAGGCACTTATCATTGATGAGGGTGGGGCCCTCATGACCTAATCACCATCATCTCTGAGCGCTGTGCTGTCCTGTGCAGGACCCATGTCCCATATGTGGCTGTTGAAATTTATTTTAATGTTAAATGAACTAAAATGAGATGAAATTAAAAATTCAGGTCCTCTGCAGCATGCACCACATTTTAAGCACTCTCAACACTTGTGGCTTCCATGATGGGCAGTGCCACGTACATCATCTTCATTCTCGTAGAATATTCTAGTGCATGGTGCAGCGCCAGGGATGAGGCAGCCTCCCCAGCAATTTGCACCAGCCCCAGCCTGCCCTTGACAGGGCTCTGGCCATTCTCGTCCCTCACGTGGACGCATCTCATCCTCTCCGAAGGCACCTGCTCCTCCCTCCAGGCTGAGCTATCAGAGTCCCTCCCACGGGTCCCCAGTGCTTCAGTTCCCCGCTTCCAGTGGCTCCTGTCAGCGTCCACTTCGCAGGTCTCCACCTGGGCAAGGCTCCTCACTCATCTCCCAGCTCTGGCCTTGGCCTCCACATCTTCCTGAGTGACACCATGTGGGGAACTTGGTGGGTATTTTAGGGTACAGATGAGGAAACTGAGGCCTCAGGAAGACAGCTGAAGTGTTTTTGGGTGAGGTGGACCAGGGACCGCTTTGTGGCACCAGCAACTCCAGCTCCTCATCATGGGGGCCATGGCAAATTCCTTTCTTTAGGGGATTCTGCCTTCTTTTTCCCACAGTGCAGTGCCATTGGGGGAGATCTCATGGCTGGTCTCACCCGTCGAGACCCATTGAGATCCATTGAGACTCCATTTCTGCAAAGCTCTCCAGACACTTCGCCCATGGCCTTGGGAAAACTGTGAATGTTAAAGGGCCAGGAGTGTCACCGCAGAAACCATGTGGCTCCCCGCAGCAGGGCCAAGGCGTCTGTTACTTTATTTTGTGTTGTTTTTCTATAAAGTGATAGATATATATGGTAAAAATATAAAGAATACAGTAGAATGTAAGGCAAAAATCAGCTTCTCTCGCCCCTCAACTCTCCAGGCCTCTGGATCTTCTCTGGCTGCTCCCAGAGAAGTGCCGTGGCTCTAAGAGGTCACCAGTGTTGCCTCTGAATCCTTCTGGAAAGTCTACATAAAACTTTTGTGCACAGCTTTTGAAATACACATACACACAGACAGACACAACATTCCATTCTGTGTATGCTCCCGCACACCTTGATATTTCTATTAACAGTGTATCACAGCAGCTGCTGTCTATCAGCCTACAAATGTCTTCCAAGCAGAACCCATCTCAGGGCCTTTGTGTGTGCTGTTTCCCACGCCTGGCATGCTCTTTCCTTAGAGAGCCCTGTGCCTATGGCTGCTTCCCTTATTCCACTCAGGCCTTTGCACCAGTATTTCTAAACCATGACCTTTCTTTCTAAGACCAGTGTTAGGTTCACAGCAAAACTGAGAGGAAGGTACAGGGATATTCCATAGACCCCCGTCCCAACATACATAGCTCCACACATTAACAACATCCCCCACCAGAGCAGTACATCTGTTACAACTGATGCACCTACATGGACGCAGGAAGATCACCCACAGTGCATGGTTTACATTAGGGTGCATTCTTCGTGATGTACATTCACTCATTCTTTAGACCAATTCATTCATTTTTTTAAAGACAAAATGACTAAATTTTCAGACCAATTTATAATGACACCTACCCCTCATTATAGTATCATACAGATACTGCCCTACAAATCCTCTGTGCTCTGCCTAGTCATTCCTCTCTTCCTTCTCTGCAACCCCTGGCATCCACTCATTTTTTATTGTCTCCATAATTTTGCCTTTTTCAAGAACAGCATAGAGTTGGAATCACACAGTGTGTGGCCTTTTCAGATTGGTTTCTTTCACTGAGCAATATGCATTTACATTTCCTCCATATCATTTCATGGCTTTATAGCTCATTTTTTTTTGTACTGAATAATATTCCAATGTCTGGATCTACCATAGTTTGTCTACTCACCTGCCGAAGGACATCTTGGTTGCTTCCAAATTTTGACAATTATGAATAAAGTTGCTATAAGAATCCATGTACAGGTTTTTGTGTAGACATGAGTTTTCGACTTCTTTGTGTAAATACCAAGGAAGGCAATGTCTGGATCGTGTGGTAAGAGAATTTTTAGTTTTGTAAGAAACCACAAAGCTGTCTTCCAAAGTAGCTGCACCATTTTGCATTCTCAGCAGCAGTGAATGTGAATGAGAGTTCCTGTTGCTCCACATTCTCGCCAGCATTTGGTATTGTCAGTGTTCTGGACTTTGGCCATTCTGATGGGTGTGCAGTGGTCTCTCATTGTGGTTTCAGTTTGCATTTCTCTAATGGCATAATGTTTGGAGCATCTTCTCATGTACTACTTAGCATCTGTAGGTTATTTTGATGGGTGATCTAGTCAGGCTTTTGGCCCATTTTCAAATCAAATTGTTCATTCTCTTGTTGTTGAGTTTCAAGAGTTCTCTGTATATTTTGGATAACAGTCCTTTTTTAGGTGTCTTTTACAAATATTTTCTCCCAGTCTTCAGCTTCTCTTTTCAATCTCTTGACAGTGTCTGTACAAAGTAGACTTTTTTTTTAAATGAAGTCCAGTATATCAATTATTTCTTTCAAGGATGATGCCATAATATTGCATCTAAAATGTCCTCACAAAACCTAAGGTTTTCTAGACTTTTCTCCTGTGTTATCTTCTAGGAGTTTTACAGTTTTATGTTTTACATTTAGTTCTATGATATATTTTGAATTAATTTTTGTGAAGGGTGTAAGGCTTATGTCTAGATTCAGTTACGTTTTTGCATGTGGATATCCCCTTGTTTGAGAACATTTGTTGAAAGGACTTTCTTTTCTCCATTATATTGTTTTGGATCCTTTGTCAAAAATCAGTTGACTATATTTATGTGGATCAATTCCTGAGCTCCCTATTCAATTCCACTGATTTATTTGTCTGTTTTTCTGCCAGTATCACACTGTCTTGATTAATGTAGCTTTATAGTAAGTCTTAAAGTCGGGAATGCCAGTCTTCCAACTTTGTTCTTCTCCTTCAACAGTGTGTTGGGTATGCTAGGCCTTTTGCCTCTCCATATAAACCTTAGATTCAGTTTGTGAATAGTCACAACTGATTTTGACTGAGATTGCATTGAATTTACGGATCAAATAGAGAAGAACTGACATCTTGACAATACTAAGCAGCCTTCCCATCCATGAACATGGATTCTCTCTCCATTTATTTGGTTCTTTGATTTCTTTCATCAGAGTTTTGTCATTTTCCTCAAATCTTATACATATTTTGTTAGATGTATACCTAGGTATTTTATTTTTGGGGGTGACTTGCTCATTGCTGGTTTATAGAAAGAGATTAACTTCTGTGTGTTATCCTTGTATCTTGCAACCTTGCTATAATAATTTATTAGTTTCAGGAGGCTTTTTGGTCGAGTTTTTTTTTATTTTCTACATAGATTTTCATGTCATTTGTGAACAAAGACAGTTTTATTTCTTCCTTCCTAATCTAGGTACTTTTTATTTTTCCTTTTCCTGTCTTATGGCATTAGTTGAACTTCAACAATGTTGAACAGACACACAATGTTGAAAATCTGTCTGAGTTTTGTCAGATTGTGTCTTTCAAGGAGTTGGTTCATTTCATCTAGGTCATCAAATTTGTGGACATAGAATTGTTCAGAGTATTCTGTCATTATCCTTTTAATGTTCATGGGATCTGCAATGTGTGTTCCCTCTTTCACTTCTGCTATTAGTAACTTGTGTCCTCTCACTTATTTTCTTAGTTAAGCTGGCTACAGACTTAACAATTTTATTGATGTTTTTCAAAGTACCAGCTTTTGGTTTCATTGATTTTCTTTATTGATTTTCTATTTTGAATTTCATTGAGTTATGCTCTAATTTTTTTATTTTGTATCTGCTTGCTTTGGATTGAATTTGCTCTTCTTTTTCTAGTTTACTAAGGTAGAACCTTAGATAACTGATTTTAGATCTTTCTTCTTTTCTAGGATATACATTCAGTGTTACAAATTTCACTCTAAACATTGTTCTCACGGCACCCACGAATTTTGATAAGTTGTGTTTTATTTTTGTTTAGTCCAAAATATTTTAAAATTTCACTCGAGATTTCTTCTTTGACCTATGTGGCACATGAGGTGTGTTATTCAATCTCCACATTTTGAGATTTTCCAGTTATCTTTTTGTTACTAATTTCTAGTTTAATTTCACTGTGGCCTGAGAGCAGATATTGTATAATTTCTTTTAAATTTGTTAATGTGCCGGGCGTGGTGGCTCACACCTGTAATACCAGCACTTTGGGAGGCCGAGACGGGTGGATCACGAGGTCAGGAGTTCGAGACCAGCCTGTCCAATATGGTGAAACCCCATCTCTACTAAAAAATACAAAACTTAGCCCAGCATGGTGGTGCACGCCTGTAGTCCCAGCGAATCGGGCGGTTGAGGCAGGAGAATGGCTTGAACCTGGGAGGCGGAGGTTGCAGTGAGCCAAGATTGCGCCACCGCACTCCAGCCTCTCAAAATAAAAATAAATAAATAAATAAATAAATAATTTGTTAATGTGAATTTTGTGTCCCAGAATGTGGTCTATCCTGGTGAATATTTCATGTGAGCTTGAGAAGAATGGGTATTCTACTGTTGTTGGAGGAAGTGGTTTATAGATGTCTGTTACATCCAGTTGATTGATGGTGCTGTTGAGTTCAACTCTGTCGTTACTGATTTTCTGCTTGATGAGTCTGTTCGCTTCTGATCGACGGGTGTTGCGGTCACCAACTTTAATCATGGATTCATCCATTTTTTTCTTTGAAGTTCTGTCAATTTTTACCTCATGTATTTTGATGTCTGTCATTAGGTGCATACATGTTAAGGATTGTTATGTCTTTTTGGAGAATTGACTCCTTTATCATTATGTAACGCCCTTTGCTGTCCCTGGTAGCTTCTCTTGCTCTGAAGTCTGCTCTGCCTTTCTTCTTTACTTTTATTTTTTTACTCTTAATTGTAAGATACCTGTTGAAAAGTGCACATACCATAAACGTTCATCTTGATGAATTTTCACCAAGTGAACACACCTCTGTAGGCAGAACGCAGTTCAAGAAGCAGAATATAACCTGGATCCCAAAGCCGCCTCGTGTCCCCTCTTAACAAAACCCCTCCTCCATGGGTAGCTATTCTCTGCAGTCTAACATCATCAAGTAGTGTTGTCTGGTTTTTATTTTTCTTTGTTTTCTTTTTTCGGACAGAGCTCACTCTGTTGCCCAGGCTGGAGTGCAGTGGCATGATCTTGGATCACTGCAACCTCCACCTCCTAGATTCAAGCGATTCTCCTGGCTCAGTCTCCCAAGTAAATTACTACAGGCACACAGCACCATGCCTGGCTAATTTTTGTGTGTGTATATTTTTAGTAGAGACAGACTTTCACCATGTTGACCAGGCTGGTCTTGAACTTCGGACCTCAAGAGATCTGTCCACCTTGGCCTCCCAGAGCGCTGGGTTTATAGGCATGAGCCACCATGCCTGGCCCTGGTACTGAACTTTCTGTAAATGGAATAAGAGAGAACATAGTCTTCTCTAACAGAATATTGTGATACCTACCCAGGTTTTTGTCTGGTTAATTTCACTGTTGTATGGTATTTCATTTTGTGAATGTAGCTCAATTTAATGCCTGCTCAAATTCTTAGGTTAAAAATTTCAAAGACATTTTATTGTCTGATAACTATCTTTGATTTGGATGAGTTATTCTGCGTGTAACACCTCTGGACATTGGCATGCATAGCTTGTGTGTCTGCTCAGCAAATTCCTCTGTGTCTTTCCAAGCTCTGCTCAGCAGGGCGGTGGTGTATTTTTGCATCTGTTTTGTGTACTGCTGGATTGCCAGTGCCTGGTGCATAGCAGGTACTCAACAAATATAGGTCACGTGCAGGCACCAGTGAAAGGCCATTTCCTGGAGCTTCCCTGAGCTTCCCAGCCTGGCCAGTGGCTCCATACGCTACTACCTCTCCATGCTGTGATGGTGTTGGACACGGCTTACCCTCTCACCATGCAGACTGGGCCAAGCCATCCCGTGCCTGACAGCACACAGGACAGGGCCTGGCATGGAGTCGGTGTTTGGTGCATGTTTGTTGAGCAAATGTCTGCTTTGTAAGCCGGGGTTGCTGGTAGAGATTTTGGTGGGTTGGGGAGGCCAGAGGGATGAGCTGGAGCTGGTATTATGGAAAGAATGTAGGAGCCCTTTTCTGTCCTGTTGGTAACCCTTGTTAGATACCCTGTCTGAGCCTCAACTTCATTGTTTGTAAGAAAGAGGATGATTATTCCAACCTCACAAGATTATACATCAATGCATGTGAGGTCCTTGGTAAGCTCTGGGCTCTACAAAAATGCTGTCAGCGTTAATCTTGTTACCTCCTCCTCTTCCTTTCATAGTTCCTCCTCCTTTAGCATCATCATCAAGTCAGTGACTTTTCGGGGGACCCAACAAAAGCATGAGGTTCCTGCCTGTGTGAGTTGGGGTATATTTGATGCAATAACAGCCTGAGCTCTGGAGCTGAGGACATGGGATCCAGTCCTGGCTTTGCAGGTTTGTGACCTGGGGCAAGTACTTAAGAACTTTGCCTCTCATTTTCCTCATTGGCTAAATGGGAAAATCACAGTTCTACCTGATTTGGGTAGTTTCAGCATTAGCCATGTCAATCATTGTAAAGTTTTTAGAACAATGGCTGGCACGTGGTAAGAGCTAAGTGTTAAGTAAATGAAAACCCTACTATCAGAGGCCTATGCCAGCAGGATGTTTGGCCCCTTTACAAGAGATCAGGAGGCAGACAGGTGCAAGGTCTTTCTCTGCTGTTAGCGTTTCATCCTCGTGTGTGTTGCTGCAGGGTCACAGGCTGGCTGCTGCTGTTCCAGGCCCCACAGGCACTCCAGAGCAGGAAGCAGGAATGCAGTCAGGACTGCAAACTGCACCTGCAATGGTGACAAATGCTTTTTCTGTAAGTGGCTCTCTCTGTCTATCAGCAATCTTTCCCAGAGGCCCCAGAAGCCTGTTCCTCTCCTTTCATTAGCTAGAGTCGGAGCATGCAGTATCTATCACTGTGTGGGGGGACCCAGGATGGAGGAAAAGTCACCTGGAGGTCTATAGCTTTGTGCTGACAACATACAAGATGGGTCAGTGGCCCATGACACAAGAGTGCAGGGGCCAGTGGGGCTGCTTTCTGCCTTCCCTGTCGAAAGCCTCCCTGCCCCGGGTTGTGTTTCTCTGCTCTAGGTTCTGTCTTCTATCTCTGCTGCCTCATAGATAGGCCCCTCTCCCAGTCACCTGGATGTGCTGGGGGCACGGAAGGAGAATATCAAAGGGCAGGTGGTCTCTCTCAAGGAACTTTTTGTTCTGCTAATGGTGAAAGCATATTGAGGGCTTCTGTGTGCTGTGTCAAATGCCCACACCCTGTAAGGTAGGTTATCTTCTTCTCACTTACACACGGAGGCTCAGCGGGGCCGCATAGTCAGAAAATGTTGGGACCTGATCTTGTGCCTGGGTCTGTGGCTCCTGCCCTAGACAGCTTGAGTGGACTTGACCCCAAGGAGGGCTAGGCATATCTCCAGGAAGCCATGGGATGCCCACACCACATTTTTTCAGGGCGACTCTAGCTACCAGTGCCTTTCAGGGCAGAGGCCATGAATGGTGAAATCAGGGATTTGGTTCTGGAAGAGCTGGGTGTGTTGTTTTTAAAAAGCCTTGGTTGGCATTGCATTGAGCACCACTCTGGGTAGTCTATGGTCACAGCTCTAGGTAGAGAGTCCCTCAGGGATGTGGTCAAAGGTGCAGGAAGTGAAGTTCAAGGCTACGTGGTCAAGCCAGGTCCAAGGACTATTCCCACCCGCCACTGCTTCAGGTGTTGTTTTTCCAGGTGACCAGCAGAGGGCGCGGCTGCCCACCTGACGAACCTGGCCTGTGCCAGAGTGGTGGTTTTGCCTTCATCTTTCCTTGGGTCCTGGAACTCCCACACTGGTGTTTTGCCTTCTTGTTTCTCTTTAGATGGTTCCCTATGAGTTTAGCCTGAGATCGTGGCTTGAGCAGTTCTTAAGCATTTGAAGTTTGCTGAATGAGTTATTTTTACATTAAGCGTGAAGAAGAGTTCCCTGGAGCCCCAGAGAAGAAACTAGATTGTCCTGGGGGACTGAGGCAGCAGAGGGAGCATGAGCCCCTCAGTCCCACAAAGCCCGGAGTCAGCTTGGGCCGTGGGGAGGCTGAGCCTTCACTCCTGGAGCAGGGCAGTTGCCCGGCTAGGCTCCGCCATGCACATTCATTCATTTATTCATCAGTGGATATTTATGTACTGGGAGACTACGACCTCCCAGGCACATTCTTGGGTGAACAAACACAACAAAAATCCCCGTGCCTGTGAAGCCGACATTGCCACCATCCAGGTCCTTGGCCCATCAGCTCCCCAGGGAACTTCAAGCCTGCCAGGGCCTTAGGAGAGCAGTTGGTAGCATAAGAAGACTGCGGAATTGAGCTAACCGTCTAAGTGCCTGCAAGAAGTAGCCTCAGGCCAGTGGTTGGTTTCAGTTTACAACCCCATTGTGATGGGCAGCAGACTCTTCCACATCACCCCAAAGGCTGCTTGTCAAACGGGGCTCCTCCTCTTTGCTGCCTCCTCCCTCCCTGATCTGATCCTCCCCACCCAGGAAATAGCATCACACCCACCCTGTTGTCAATATCAGATTTGCTGGTAACCTCAATTCTACCCCCCTCATAAATGGTTAACTAGAAAACAAAACAAAACAAAACAAAAAAAAACCCTGGAGGTATCCTTGACTTCTCTCTCTAGTCCCCCGTAGCTCATCCATCACAAACCTGTGGGAGCCACCTTCAGAGAACACCGAGTCCAGCCTGCTGGGTGCCTCTGCCTATTCCTGCTGGGCCAGGCTGCTGCTACCACTCACCAGGATGATTTCCAGCCTCCTGGTCCATCCTGCTGCTTCCTCCCTTGCCCCACATGTCCCTTCTCTGACAGCAGCCAGAAGGATGCTCTGGAGACCCACCACTGCCTCAGTGGCTTTCCACCATCCTTGGAACAAAATCAGGCTCTTCCTGAGGTCCATGAGATGTTGCATGGTCTGGGTCATCCCCTCTTTGTGGCTGCAGACCCTTGCTCTGGCCTCTTTGCAGGGACTTCAGGGCTCCATGCTGCTCCCACCTCATGGTCTTCGCTCAGGCTGTTCCCTCTGCCCGGGGCGCCCTTCCTCCCTTGCATGTCCAGTTGGCTTCCATTTGCCCTTGCACTTCCAGAGCATCACTTCTTCAAACCAGGTTCCCTCCCTGCTGCAGATGAGGCATGCTGCACTCTGTACTCATTGAAATTAATTGATCCTTTGATTCATATTAGTCAATCTTGTCTTCTGTGCTAGACCTCAAGCTCCACAAAGCCAATGTGCAATCATGTCTCATTCATGGTGGTATTCCTGGCAAAGTGACTGTTTGAGCACAGAATAGATTCTTAGGAAATATTGGATGGTTGGATGCATCCATTGGTCTGTACCTGCTTTAAGAATGAGACCAACTTGGGAGGTGTGTGGGGGTGGAATTGGTCTTGGGGTACCATTCCTCACCACTCCCTAATGAGCAGGGGTGCCTCATACATGCGCTGTGTGTTGGAGGGGTTCTGCCATCCCTGAGCCACCTTTGCAGTGATGTGCTCCCTGGCTGCCCCTAGGCAGAGGAAACTGCCTTTGCCTTTGCAGTTTTGTGAGTTTTGAAAGGGACTTGGGCAATTTGGATTGACTCTGTCCCATCTTTGTGGTTCTTCAGGGAGCAGTGTTGGGTTATCGGGGCTGCCCTGAGTCAGGAAATGGCTTTGGGTTTTCGGATCAAGGAGATCAAGGGGCAGAAGGGGGGTCCTTCGATGAGCTTCTATCTGATCTAGAATCTGGGTGGAGACAGGGAGGGTTTCAGTTTTGATTATGCCCACCAGGGCAAGAAGCAGAACCCAATCCTCCAAATTCAAAGCTCAGCCTAGTGCCTCTACATGCTTTTTTTTTTTTTTTAAAAAGCTTTATTGAAAGAATTTACATATCATTAAGTTCACGCATTTAAAGTATAAAATTCAGTGGTTTTTAGTATATTTACAGAGTTATAAAACCATCACCATAATCTAATTTTAGAACATTAAGAACATTTCTAGAACTCAAAAAAGAAACTGTACCCATTAGCAGTCAGCCCCTCTCTTCCCCCACTCCCCATCCTCGGCGTCCACAGATCTGCTTTCTGATCGGATGGATATTGCATATAACTGGGTTCATGTGACACGTGGCCTTCTGCCACTGGCTTCTTTTACATGCATAATGTTTTCCAGGTTCATCTGCACGTGATTGTGGCACATGTCAGTACGTCCCTCCTTTTCATGGCTGCATATTGTCCTACAGTTAGGATGGACCACATTTTATTTACCCATTTATCAGTCCATGGACATTTAGGTTGTTCGTAATTTTTTGGCCATTATGAAGCTTTGTTCATTCCAATAGGATTTCTGCAATGGCCTTCCAAATCCACCCCTTGCCAGGGATCTTGTTCAGGAGGGACAATTGGTGACTTTCACAAAAACCTGTTGTGGGCCCTCAAGGCTGGAAACCCTCCTCCAAACAGGTGCCTTTCACACACCTTGGGGACCAGATCCTCACAGGGCTCAAGCCAGTCATGGTCTGGAGATGACCGACTTTGAAAGCCAGAGTCTCTCCTGCAGGCAATTTACCCGGAGACCTTATTATTTTCTATTGATCAGTAGAGGTGGGATTGCTAACTTTTTTTAAATTTAAAACTATTTTTAGTATGGAACATCTCAAAGCCAAAGAATAATATAAGGAACAGCTCCGGCTCTACCTACCTTTAACAAACCACAGTGCTTTGCTAAAATAGATACTTCTAAGAAATAAAACTTGGTTGCATCTCATCTTCTGCTTCCCCACTCCATGTGGGCTCCTGAGCTCAAATGCCAAGTCCTATCCTTTTATATGTTTTTAACCCTCATCCATACACAGTTTGGTGGAGTAGGTGAATGGGTGCTGCTGTGTAGACCATCTGAAGGGACTAGGGATAATTTTTGGTGGTGCATGGACAAGGCAGTAACATTGGCTTAGATAGAAAGTTCCTTCCATTCTTTGTCCTTATGGTAACATTAAGGAGGATGACTCTATTCGGTGCCTGCCTGGCTGAACTCCTCTCTCACCCTTGGGCCCTTTTTAACCACACAGGAGACAGCTCAGGCCAAGAGTGGACTCAGGTATTGAGTTAGTGCCGTGGTCCCTCCCACCAATGCCAGCCAGCGAGGCTGTGCTCCATCAGTCCTATTGAAGGCTTCCTTTAACATGCATGTCGGCCCGGTGTGGAGGTGCACACTGTACTCCCAAGTACTAGGAAGGCTGAGGTGGGATGATTGTTTGAGCCCAGGAGTTTGAGGCTGTAGTGCACGATGATTGCCCCCGTGAATAGCCACTGCACTCCAGCCTGGAAAACAGAGCAAAACTCTTTCAAAAAAAAAAAAAAAAAAAAAAAGAGAGAGAAAGAAAAGAAAAAATATGTTTAAGTGCAAAGAGTTGATTTAAAGACAAATCTTAAGGTGATGGAAAGATAGGTTTTAAATAGGGAAGGCTAAAAAACATAGGGATGGTTGGCAAATGACAGACAGCTGGAGACCTCTGGTGTGATCTTTCTCCTCCCCCCCCACCTATAGCCAGTCTCTGGGCTCTATCCCTTCCTGCCCGTCCCCATCATCTCTGCACCTGCCATGGCTGGGTCAGCTGCAGGCTTCCTTCCAATGGAACTGAACTGTCTCAGGTGTTCATTCACCCAGACTCGGAAGGGGCCCAAGGCATGGTTGGGGGCAAGGATTCAGAAACCTTCCCATGGGGCCAGTACTCAGTGTGTCAGGACAGCCCCTGGGGACTTGGAGTGGGAGGTGTTGAAGACCCACTTGGAGAGACCCTGGGCCAAGAGCATTGGCTGTGGCCCAGCTCTTCCACGTGCTGGCTTGTGACCTGGGCAAGAGTGCTCACCTCTTGAAGTTGCCCTCATCTCAAAAGTGGAGACCACAGTAGCTCTCACCTACCAGGGCAGTTGTAGGAAGGAATGAGGTCCCCATGCAAAATGCTCAGTCCAAGGCTGGCAGGCCACGTCACCATCCAGCCAGCACATTTTTATGTGGATAAAACGTATCTATTCCTAGCAGTTTCCCACCAGTTTCCTCTTTGTTTCCTGATCTTAATTGCCAACTGTAATTAAATGATTATTTGGGCATCTTATTAGTGTGTTGGTGACCATTCTCGGCTTCACCCTCCCCCTTTCCCGGAAGACTCAAGGAGTTGGGGCGTCTCTGTGTTTGTGCACTGCTAGGTCCCTAATGCCTGGTGTGGTGCCTGGCACACACTCGACTCTGCACAGTCTGAATGAATGAATGAATCCTTTCTTTAGAGGTGACTGATGCTGCTGAAATAACTGCTGCTAAGATCCCAAAGCTCTGTGTGGAGTGAACATCCACTTTATTCCCCCTCCCCACCACCACCCCGCTCAGTTCTGTCCTTGGCGCTTAACCGGGATTTCGTCCACACTGCCAGCGCTCACACTGCACTCCCAGGCCCTGCTGTAGGTGCTAATCTGATGGGGGCAGGCTTAGGGAGGGCTCTGTCCCCAGCAGGAGGACCCTTGGTGAGCGACTCTCCCCGCTTGCCCCCACCCCTTCCAGCACCTGCAAAGGGGACTCAGAGCAGGGCTGCCCCATGGGGTTGTTTGAGAAATTGAAATGGGGGTGTCCTCCCCCAGGTGTCTCTGTGGTCCTTGAATCCTGGTGTCTGTTGAAATGCCTCCTCCTCTGGGCACCTTCCAGGACCAGGCCAGGTGACACCACTATTCCACCCCCGTCTCTACCCCTTTCCTGGACTTTCTTCCTTCCCTGCCCTGGCTGGGGAAGCAGCGGCTGCCTGCCTGTGTTCACCCCACACCACCGCTGGGGTTGTGAGAATCGCTCCTTAGCACCCTGGAGGACACCTCTGTGAGTGGCAGCCCTGGGGGGTGTCGCCTCCCTTGCCTGGCCCCTCAGGTTCCTAAGGGCGTCTGAGGAAAAGCCTCATTGGAAAGCGCCCGTGCCCTCCTCCCTCTCCCCCGCCCCCCCCGCCCCCCCGGCAGGGAGGAGGGTTCGGGGCGAGGGTTCGGAGTGTCCGGGGTGCCCTAGCAGGCCCAGGCCAGGTGGTTGCGGGGAGGAAGCTTCAGGTCGCTCCCCTCCGGTGCCGGGGTGGGCGCATCGGGACCCACTGGCCTCCCAGTCCCAGGAGAGGAAGGACCAGGGAAACCAGCTGTCTGCAGCTGCTGGGGAAATTAGGGGCTCTCAGGTTTCCCTTTCCTCCGGGAGGGGAGGAAACGGGACTAGGAAGCTTTCTTGTTTCTAGAGCACGGCTTGGTGGGGTGGGCGGCTCCTAACCCGGGGTCCAGCCCCGCCTCCCCCACCGCGGCGCGCGGTCCAGGTATGTGCGACCCCTCCCAGTGGCCACGCGCCTTCTCACGCCCCTCTCCCGTGACGTCATGCTCCTCTCGCGCGGCATGATGGGAGAATCCTAATGTTTTCCAACAGATGCTCCAAGAACAGCTTTCAGATTAAAGCAATTGCAAGAGCAAAGATTCTTCCTTTTCCCTTTTTTCCTGGGGGGGTGGGGGGTGGGGTGGGGGGAGGGAGCGCCCCCAGACATTCCAGGACATCACCCCCTGCCCCAAGCACGCAATAAACACTGACAAGAAAAAGTTTTTATTTCCTGGTTCAACTTTTTTTTTTTCCTGGAATATAGACTGAAGAATGGGAATAAACACGAATAAATAACAAAGCGAGGCCGCGCACGCCGGGATGCGCCTGGCTGCAGCCGGCGAGGCTATTGTCTCCCCGCCCTGAAGCCAGCCCCGGCGTCTTTCTCCAGCTCGTTTCCTTTCCCGGCCCTTTTTTTTTTTTTTTTTTTTTAATTTTCTTTTTTAAAAAGACGCCCCCTCCAGCCCCCTCGCCGGTGACCTTGGCCGCCTCGGATGCTCTGATTCCACGCGGCTCGCTCTAACTTGCCCCCGCGCCGGCCGGGCCCATGGCCGCGTCGGAGGACGGGAGCGGCTGCCTCGTGTCGCGGGGCCGCTCGCAGAGTGACCCCAGCGTCCTCACCGACTCCTCGGCCACCTCCTCCGCGGACGCCGGGGAGAACCCAGGTAACGGGCTGGGCGGGGGCGGCGGGCGGGTCGGGGAGGCCCGAGGCAGGTGGCGCTGGGAGCAGGACCCCGCGAGGCTCCGCGCCCCGCCTGCATTCGGGGAGCGGCGGCAGGAACCGGCGCTCGGCCCCGCGGTTCCTATCCCCAGTCTCGCAGGGCTGGGGCGCCTCGGAGCCCTTTGTCCATAAAAGAGCTGATTTCCTGGGTAGAGCCGGGCGCTGCAGCTTCCCCTCCTCTCCGGCTGGTGAGCTCTGCCGTCCCCTCGAAGGGGGCTTCCTTTCCTCGGGTGCTGACCGGCTGGGGGAAGAGAGGCAGACCCGTGGCCGCCTCCGCCCAGCTCCGGTTCTGGGCCATTCCCTCCCTCCCCACTGCCGGGCCCCAGCTCCGGACGTCCCCGCTTGGGCATCCGCTCCTGGAAGGCAGCGCTCCGCAGCTGAGGCCACCGCGCTGAGGGCTTCCACCGGGCGCCTGACTCCAGCGGGGCCTGGCGCACCTGGGCGCGCTAGCCCCCGGACAGGTGTGCTGGGCAGAGCCGCCGGCAGGGAGACGAAGGGCGTGCGCCAGGGCAGAGCCCGGTTTCGTGACAATGTGTGGACTCCGTCCACTCTTCCACCCCCATGGCAGCGTTGATTGTTTAGGTGATAAACCGGTCACAAAGGCGTCTGTAGGGCTTGATTGATTACTTTCCAGAGAGGAAGAAAGGCCTAATAAAGCAGGAGGGGGGGTGGGCTGTGTGCGCCTGTCACCATGGAGACGCAGGAAGCAAAGTGATCATTAAAACCTCTCTCCACCAGAAGGCAATTTTCACTTCACAGGGAGAAGTCTGGGCTTCTGAAATGTAGGGTTCAAAAAAAGAATCAAAGCTGGTGTTTTGGTATCAAGCCACAGGACTCAGTTTTGTATCTTAGAGAAGCACAATTCCTTCGTAGATTCTGTTTTGATAACAAGTTGCTTCGCCTGCCTTTGAAGACTTATTCTCTCTAAATGCAACGACCCCAAATGGGGACTTGATGATGTTAAATGGTGGGCATCAGAATCCCTGGGGCCCGGGTGAAGGCTGGCTTTGTGGGGAGGGATTCCTGCACTGGAACACATCAGAGCTTCCCGATAAACTGCCTAGAGGACTCATTACAGGCAGCTGTGTGGGCACTGGAGCACCCCCCCCATTTGAAAATTTAAACAATAAACCCGAGCAAGTATTGGAAGATTTCTTTGTTAAGACTATTGACACTGTGTCACTTGGTCAAACTAAGGTACCGGCCTGAATAAATCTCTGACTTTTCTTTATCTGGGAGGGCAGGTTAATTTCCTTAGAGTTTCAAGCAGAGGCTGCCATGGCAGACCCTTAAGGCTTTAATTAATCCTTTTACTAGGAATGGGGGATTCAGCCTTCAGCACTCCACGATGGATTGCCTTTCTCTGGGTTGGAGAGGCGCATCCACAACTGTTCCAATCATGGAAGTTGAGTGGCTTCTCATGAGAATCCTTCTAAGCTCCCTTTGTCTCCCTGGCAGTAAGAGGAAGCAAACTTGAAATGGAAATTATGGAGGACTTGGCTTTTTGGCTGTCTGTGAGTTTATGCCTCTGTGGGTGGGAGCGGAGGGTTGGGCAGGTGGTGCCGGTCCATGAGAGAAGGAGGAGGAAGGGCTGGGATGCCTGTGATTAAGTTATGCGTGGGAGGGCACAGGCTTGAGCTCTCCTCTGGTGCAACTGGTCTAAATGGGACCCAGGGAACAGGTGTCAGAGGTGAAAAGTCTAAAATATGTGCAATTCTGTGAGCAGTAGAACCTTACTAAAAAGCACCAAGCAATTAAGTATTTATGGATTGTGTGAAGCAGATTGTGTTTCTGTTCTGGCAGAAAGAGAATCAGAATCATCAAGTTGGAGGGAACTTGGGAACTTGATGGAGGAAGGGCGGGCTCAGAGAGTATTTTCTGTAAGCACCTTGCCTGGCTGGCCTGGTGTGTGCCTGCATACCTCTTTTGATGGTGGACTCAGTTCTTCCTGATGTAGTGCATACTTGTCTTTGGGCAGATCTGTTTAAGAATTCTTTTTCCAATGGTTCCAAAGGGTCTGGTACCCATCAGTCCTGATGGGATCTTCTCCTGCTGCGTGTTACTCAGGGCTTTCAGAGAGCCTGGGGTTTTAGGTATTGAAACAACCTCAGTCACTTCTTGGAAAGTCTAGGCCCTTCACCTGCTCTTCCTAGATGGCCTCCCTTATTTGTCCACCTGCTGCTCTAATGTGAGACTCCTGAAAATTGAACCTGAAGCTCCAGCTGTGGAATAACCTCACACAGAGTTAAGAAGCAGAGCTGTCTCCTCCCATCTAAATTCTATAATTTAATGAAAGAGTCCAAGGTTGCGTTCACCCTTTCCCCTGCAAAGGCATTTTTAATGCATCAGTATTCCCTTTGCAAAGACTCAAAGCGTTCTTCAAAAGGTGAGCTATGTTTTGACACCTCTTTCTCCCATTCTCCAGAGGTTACCCCTGCTGGGAATTGAGGGGCATCCTTTGGACTTTTCCTAATGTTTTATATACTTGTGTTGCTTGGAAAATGGCATATGGGAATGTGCTGGACTCATGGCTCTTCCATGAGTGGTTCTGCTCCACACTGGGTCTCGGAGATCTTGCCTCATTGCAATATCCATCTCCCTTTCCCTTTTAACACCCACACAGGATGCCAAGAAACAATTTTTCAGTTTAGCCATTGGATATTTGTATTGTTTCCAGTTTTTACCCACTATAGACAACAGAGCTGTAATTACCTGGGCACAAACTGCCTTGTACTCACCTGAGAATTTCCTCTAGGGTGTGTGTATGCCAGCTCTTGGGATGTTGAGGCCACAGGGGACCCACATATTTTATTTTAATGATACTGCACCCTCCTAGAAAATGTACGAATTCACACTTTCCGTAATCTATGAGAGTGCCCTTTCTCCAAACCCTTGCCAACACCTGAGATCATCAATCTATTTTTCTCTAGCACGAAGGGTGACAAATGGTTTCTTGTTGTGTTAATCTGCAGTTTCCTGATTCCTAGTGAGCATGAGTGTCTTTTTGTGGCCTTATTAGTGCATTAAATCTCCCGTGGCCGGGTCTGTGGCCATGGACTGTGTGGCGGGGATGAGATATTTCCCCTAGGCCTGACCTTCCCGCCACTTTCACCACTGCTTCGTTAATGGGCCCGTCTGTATCTACACAATGTGCCTCTCTATAAATCCGCACTCTACACCCGTGAGCATGGTTAGGTGTTCTTCCAAAATAGAAATTTAATCAAAGGTAAGGAAGCATCCCCTGATCTTTCCTCCTTCAGAGGAGCTCATGGTCACAAGGGGTTTTGCTTCCTTTTCTTCCATCTGCTCTCAGACTCTGGGACTAGGCTTCTGCCCGCTCCACATCCTGGGGCCAGCCCCTGGCATCGGCCCCAGCACGATGGTGGCCTCCTTCTTGTCGGGTCCCAGGCTGCCTCCTGGGCCTTCCTCAACATGATCCCATCACTGCTCCTCACCAGCCATCCCCTGTCCCTTGGCTGTCGCTGCCTTGCTCTGTCCTGGCTCCATGCCTCTCCAGCTCCTTTCTCCAACTCTCTGGCTCTGAGCTCCAGACCTTTGTGTTCTGCCCAGTCCTTCCAGTCCTTCAGACCTGTTCCCCACCCCAGTGAACTCTGATCTCATTTCTGATTTGCTCCTGGCACTCTTCAACACCTGGGGTTCTTGTCAGTTTCATTCTCTGTGGACCGTCCCTTCTAGACTGGGAGCCTCTTGAGGACAGGGAGCTTGACCGTCACCTGAAGTGCTGCACCCCTGAGCTCAGCACAGAGCTCAGATGCAGGAGACTTTCAGTAAGCATTTGTAGGACGAATGGGCACAAGCCCCAGGCACTGGTGTCTCAACCTATGTGGCGGTGCCTGGCCAGGCAACTGGCCACTCCTGCCAGCTGGATGGGGCCAGAGAGTGCTTGGAGGGTGAGCAAAGAGGAGCCAGCAGCTACGTCCTTCTGCAGGGCCGGGTCCAGGTCTGCTTTACTGCCTGGAGAGGGAGACCCTCTCAGAGCATCCTCTCCTGTCATGAGCTACAGACGGATGCACAGACACATTCCCCAGGCCCTGGGCTCAGGGCATCCCATGCTGGCCCCTTCCTCTTTTATGCCGCTCTGCCAGCAGACAGGTGTGGGCTTGTGCTGATGGCCACTTCCTTCATCACCTGTGCACCCTCATCACCCACACACCGTCAACACCAGGCTCTGTTCTTGACACCTCCCTCTCCCAAGGTCACAGGTCTGCCAGACACGGGCCTCCTGGAGCCCACCCCACTTGTTTCAGGTCTCCCACCCCCACCCCCACCCTCACCCCCACCAGGGTTTAGCTCCTACCTTCCCTTTCCTGGACAACCTCAACACTGAGTCTTGGTTCTCTTCCTCTTACCGGTTTTCCTGCAGAACAGGAAGTTTCCAAAATGCAAATGTGGTCTAGTCTCTCCTTTGCCTCAAACCCTCTAATGCTGCCCCCTTCCTGGGCGTGGGAGAGGGCGGAGGCAAGAGCCTCTTTTGTCTGTACCATGGCTCTTTCTAGCTTCCTTCCTCGAATGTTCTCTTATTCTGGAGTCCTGGGTTCTGAGGATCTCCCTCTGGCTCCTTGTAGAGTGTCTACATGGCTTAATTAGTAGTAGAACTATGCAGTAATTACCTTGTCAGCTTCTTCAGGGTTATTAAAAACATAAAAGCTAGATGCTTAAAAAATACTGAGTTTAAGAACTCAGAGTTTTTTTTTTGATTATGAAAGCATTGCCTGTTCATTATAGAAAATGGATGCTTTAAAATTCCTTTTCCTAGCTGGGCATGGTGGTCACACCTGTAATCCCAGCAGTTTGAGAGGCCTAGGTGGGCAGATTGCTTGAGCCCAGGAGTTTGAGACCAGCCTAGGCAACACAGTGAAACCCTGTCTCTATAAAAACTACAAAAAGTTAGCTGGTTGTGGTGGTGTGCTCCTGTCGTCCCAGCTACTTGGGGGGCTGAGCTGGGAGGATCGCTTGAGCTGGGGAAGCAGAGGTTGCATGGAGCTGACATCATGCCTCTGCACTCCAGCCTGCGTGACAGAGGTAGACCCTGTCTCCAAAGAAACAAAATTCCTGTTCTCTGCCCCCTTCTCACCCTAACACCACACAGAAGCCAATGACAATGGACCCCTTTGTCTTTAGGATCTGCCAGGTACCTGGCGAAGCTGTCAGCATTGGAACAACAGACATGAGGAAGTCAGGCCCAGGGGCACCGTCCAGCCTCACCTGCCTTCCTCATGGTCACAGGAACCTGTTTTCAGTACCTCACTTGGTACTCCTGGAGATGATCTCATTTGTTTATTAGACAAACTTGTTTATGGTCTGTCCAATACAGTAGCCACTAACTACATGTGGCAATTTGAATCTGAATAAAATAAAATAAATTAAGATTCTGTTTCCTCAGTTGTAGCCACATTTCAAGTGTGCGGGAGCCCCATGCAGCTGTGGCTGCCATACTGGATAGTGCAGATCTAGAACATTCCTTCCTTGCAGACAGCTTTGTTGGACGGTGCTGCTTGGATTGTAAGCTCCCTGAGGGCAGGGCCTTGCCTGTGGTCTTTTTGGCTGTGTCACCAGTGCTAGCACTGTGCTAACACTTGGTAGTTCCCCAATGAATGCTGACAGAATGGATGTGCCAGAGTGACTGGTGTGGTCTTGAGCTCTCCTGCGGGAAGGGACCCTCAGCCTCCCTAGTCTCATCATCTCATCCTCTGAAAGGGAGGGTACCCAGCAGAGATAATTTCCTATCCACACAGAACTCATTTATTTCAATTTAGTGAGCTTTCCCAGAGAACCTGCAATGCAGCACACTTGGCCCTTGCCAGAAGGGCCTCTTTGGACAAGAGAACAATGAGATGCAAAGAGATTCTTTCCCTGGGGCTAAATAAATGTGTCCAAGTCCTGGCTCAGCCATGGATAAGCTGTGTGACTTTGGGCAAGTCACTTTACCTCTCTGAATCTCAGTTTCCTTTAATGTAAAATGGTGGGCATTATTGTCCTTAAGTTCAGAATGAGTGAGGATAACTGAGCTGTTGTCTTTAACAATGAGTAAATTTTGAGACACAGCTTTAGGAGGCAGACACCTCCCCAAACATTCTCCAATCCCCTTGAGGTAATTCCATCTTTTGTTAACAAAGTCATGGCGGCAGTGACCACAGTGATGTATATAGCAGGGAGCGGGAGGAGGCGCAGCCTGCAGGTGGACCCCAGCCCTTCCGTGTGCCTGGCTGAGCTGGTCAGCCTCTCTGAGTTCTGTGAAATGTGAGTTAGAGCAGGACTGATCTGGCTAGGGGCCAGGCAGGAGTCACGGGACCGTGTCCCTCAGTGACGCAGAACAGCTTCAGGCACCAGGGCCATTCTCAGCAAATGGTGGAGGAAAGAGGAGGAGGAGGAGGATGTGGTTCCTGCTCTGATTCTGGATTTTGGGCCCCTGGCTCTAAAAGGCTCCTCCCCTACACTTTCCCACTCTCACCTTTTGTGGAGGCTGTGTCTCCCCTACCCCTGCCTCCCTCTCCGGCCCCAGGTCCACCCAGCCTCGGATGTTGTTCCCCGGCTCCCTTCCTGGCTCCCCAGCTCGTGAATGGAAATATCCTAGGGTCCCCCACCTTCACAAGTTATTCCCTCTTGTCTGGTAATTTTGGGATAGCACACTGGTTGTCTTGAAATGCGATTTGAATGTGTATTTTGCGGGGATTGTTTTACTCTGATGAGTTTGTTTCCTTTGCAAGTATATCTTCAGGGAAGGTGCTTTTTAGGGGAGGGTGGCTGTCTGGAATGACACAGGTGAGCCTTGTTAATGCTAGTCCTGTGGCATGGCCAAAGCATGCCGGAGGGAACGGTGCAGGTAGTGGGTGTGTCCTCGGCCCTCCCCAGAGCTTTAGCCAGGGCAGCATATGTGGGAGGATATGAAATGTCACAGGAACAGAGGCAAAAAGAAAAAGTTTGAAAAAAACTAGTATATTAGTTTGAGACCTTTTCTTATTGAATTTGAGAGCTGGGTTCTATTCCATGCACTAGAAAACTCTTTAACACAGGGCACCAAACTGCAGCGTCTGCAGGGCCAGGACTTCCGCTGTGGGAGGGTCAGGGTGTGTGCCTGCTGGGGCGGAGCTGCTTCTTGCCACATGGAAATGTGGGCCCAGGTTGGTGAGACCATCTTCATCTTTCTTTTTTTTTTTCCAGGACAGTGTCTCACTCTGTCGCCCAGGCTGGAGTGCAGTGATGCCATCTCGGCTCACTGCGACCTCTGCCTGCCTGGTTCAAGCAATTCTTGCCTGCTGGGTTCAAGCAATTCTCCTGCCTCAGCCTCCTGAGTGGCTGGGACTACAGGTGCGCGCCACCATGCCCAACTAATTTTTTCTGCATTTAGTAGAGATGGGGATTCACTATGCTGACCAGGCTGGTCTTGAACTCTTGACCTCGTGATCCGCCCACTTTGGCCTCCCAAAGTGCTGGGATTACAGGCGTAAGCCACCGCGCCTGGCTGACCATCTTGTTTTAAGAGTGACACTGGGAATCCAGATTTTTATATGACATGTTGTGTTAGGATTTTGTGTTGCTATAAAGAAATACCTGAGACTGGGTAATTTATAAATAAAAGAGGTTTAATTGGCTCACGGTTCTGAGGGCTGTGCGGGAAGCGTGGTGCCAGCATCTGCTCCTGGTCAGGCCTCAGGAGGCTTCCAATTATGGCAGAAGGCAAAGGGGGAGCCGGCACATCACACAGTGAGAGTGGAAGCAAGAGAGGGACGAGGAAGGGAGGTGCCAGGCTTTTTTAAACAACCAGATCTTTTATGAACTATCAGAATGAGAACTCCCTCAGCACCAAGCCATTCATGAGGAATCCGCCCCCATGATTCAAACGCCTCCCACCCAGCCCCACCTCCAACATTAGGGATTCCATTTCAACATGAGATTTGGAGGGGACAAATATTCAAACCCTATCGGATATGATTTTTAAATATTGACAAGTTTATCTATTAGGGATTGGGTTGACTTTATGTAATAGAAAACCTAAATAACACTGGCTTAAAGAAGATAAAGGTTTTCCTTCCACCAGAAGTCCAGACAGCATGATGGCATCCCTGTCGTAGGGTGGGACGTTCAGTGAATTTCATACTGAATTCTGGTTGCAACATGGTTGCTTCACCTCCAGCAACAAGTACATTTTCTAGGCAGGACAAAGAGGGTAGGGAGAGGCACAGGGGTGTCCACCTGCCGAGTTTGACATTGCCTTCTTGGGAGCACTGCCCAGTGACACCCACTTATACCTCCTTGGCCTGAGGACATCAAAAGGCTACTCCCAGCTGCCAGGGAGCCTGGGAAGTGTAGCTTTTTCTTTTTGTTTGTTTGTTTGTTTGCTTAAGATAGGTGTATTGCTACCCTAACAAGAGCAGGTTCCGCGGAAGGGGAGGGTGAGAATGACTATCAGGTAGTGAACTACAGTCTCTGCCATATCAACTTTATAAAAGCACAATGTGATCAAAACAAAACATGTCTGGGAGCTGCATGTGGCCTGTAGTTGCCCTTTCAAACCTCAGATAGAAAGAATCTCATGGGAAGACTGAAGCAGTTTTTATGTTTTGTGCCATTACTAAGAAATTAAAGGTTGGACTAAGATATGTGATCCAAGACTAAACATTATGTCCATTCAAATTTTATTTAACAATATCCAGGGAACAAGATAGGCAGGGTCACTGTTCCTCACAGAGCCAATCATCTGGTCAGCGATCAACGGCTGGAGTGAAAATGTGCTTATTGTCAACTCTTGTTATAAAAGGAGCCATCATACTTCCTTTCATTGAATATTCCTCTAAACCCTTGAGGTAGGGCCAGAAAGCTAGCGAGGCTGAGTAACCGGCCCATGGTCACATTTATATAAAGGGGTAGCTTAAAGAGGATCTTGAATTCAAGTGAGTCTGAGGCCCGGCCCATCCCTATCTGCACCACCCAGCTTCTGCCTCCCTCATCCTGCATCTTACTGGAAAGCGGTCCTCTGTCCTTTACATGGAATAGATATGTGTGTTTCACCCCCATTCCTGGCTCCAGCCATCTAGCTGACAGACGTATACATACCTGTAGTCACAAAAGCACACAGAGGCAGATGTACTCTTTCATTTCCCAGTTCATTTAACCAGAATGGCCACTGGGACAAGATTTATTTATTGAAAGTCAGGCAAGGCGATGGCAGAGAATCAGCTGTCTGTAGAGTTGTTGAAGGTCGCGTCTTTAATGGGCTGGGACTCGTGTTCCTGTTTGTTAAAGCAAGTCGGTTGGATGGGTAGCTTGGCAACGCACCTTACCTAATGGTCACGACATCTGTAGACTTTGACGTTGATTAGTTGGCAGCCACGAAATGGATCAGCCCTGCACTGAGAAGACGGGAGCTGTGGCTATACGACCTAAGAAGTGTGTTTATTATACATACTATGCTCCTGTTTGTAATACAACCCTTTTAAAAAGTCACCATTGGTCTTGCAATACTCTTCCTAATGAGTTGTATTGTTATGGCATTACTTTTTGGTTCAATTGTCTCTTGAAAGTTTGTATCCATATATAGAAAAAATTGTTGCCTTATTGTAATCACTAGCTCTGGAGTTTCAATGAAGTCAGGAAGATATGCCAAAAATGATCTTTCTGCTTCCCTTTGGCAGGAAGGCATTGTCTTAGGCAGCGTTACTCCTGGGGTGACTCTGCGTTTCTTGAGTCACGTGAGTCAAGTGGTTGCTGACTTTGGCATGTTTATTGGCCGGGTTTTTTGTGCAAAGCTTCTGAGATCTGATGACCTCCACGGTGTCAGGACTGTCTTGTCACCTGTTTTTCGGGGATCTGCCTGGCCCCTACCCCACATTCTTTATTTTCCTGTTATTCTCTGTATACAACCAGAGATACAGGTTTTCCATCGAGAGGGGGCCTATAGAAGTGTTCTTTCCAATCAAGCTTATTTACATAAAAAAGAACATGACTTAAAAATAGTAATAATGTAGTGGTGGTAATACACAGAAATATGTGAAGAAACCATGAAGGTAGTGCTTGGAAGACACAGGTATGCCAAAAACCACAAAGCTGGTGTACAGGTTTCAGTGAAATGGGGAAATGCTGTTATAAATTTTCATCTTGGTCTTGTGGCCCGGCCATGATTACTTACCTATTTGCTGATGCATTAAGCACTACAGTGTGCATGGAGCTTGGTGTGAGGGTGATGAAAGGGGCATCGTGCATCCGGGAAGGTCATGGTCTGGCTAGGGGCATAACATTTTGACAAGTAAAATGACAGGGCACATATGTAATAAGTGCCAGGCCTCTCAAACTTGTCCCCTTCTGTGCTGTATCCCATTCATTCTCTGCCAGGTATGACAGGCTTCTGCAAAAGCATTCTTCAGACCTCCGTGGCCCTACAGCATTGAGCTTTCAGTCCTTGGGTTTCTGAAGGTTGGCAGGGTCGAAGGTCCAGGCTGCCTCTTCTCCGTGCATCTCTTATCCTTCTTGGACCTGCAGTCTAAACCAGCCATGTTAGTCTTGTGTAGTGGTGAAGATACATGGGACCTCTTAGGGCCTAGGCTGGAAACCTTCACTTATGCTGATTCTGTTAGCCTATTGGCCAACTTCAGGTCAAAGGGAGGGAAATACACTTGACCCCTTTGGTTGGGGGAGCAGGAAAGTCATATGTAGATACAGGAGAGGTGGAGAATTGGGGCCAGTCTTGTAATCCACACATTAGGCTTATTTCTCTATGTAGTCTGTGGGCTCCTGGAGTCAGAATCACCTTGGAATCTCCTGCCACCTCTGATAGGGTGATGCCTTGACATTGGATGCCAACAGACAAGGTCTGTGGGGTGCTTGCAGATATGTGGTCTCTGGTGTCAGACTGCCTGGGTTCACTGTGTGGCTTTGGAAGATCTACCTAACATCTCTGATCCACAGTTTTCCCATCTGCAGAATGAGGATTACTTTACTTATATTAATACCCCCTTAGACGAGCAGTCATGATGCTGAGATGAGATGAATTCTGTAAAGCGTTTAGCACAGTTCCTGGGACACAGGAAGATCCTTGTCACCATGAGCTAGCATTCGCCTCCTCCTATCACCGTGGAGAAGCTTTCACCAAAGGCCATGTCTTGGTGGATAAGAGCAGGAGGTTCTGATCTGGTGCAGTTTTGAGGCTCCCAGTTGCCCTTGTCTTCCTTTGGGCCTCAAGATGCAGGAGGGAGGGCTTTCCTGGCCTGAGCTGCTGGGTGAAATCGGGCATCCCTCTAGAACTTCCTCCCCTCACCCTGTACTGCCCTGGAGCTGGTTCAGGAGACTGCTGGCATGCACCGGGAAGCTCCGCTCAAGGCGTTGCCCCCTGATTTCCTAGTAGGGGAGCTGGCTTGAGGCAGTCAGAATACTGAGTTGGGTAAAAGACCCAGGGTCAGAGGCTGAGTCTCATTCCAGCTGGGACGTGAGGCTGTGGTTGCGCTGAGCTGACCACCAGCCCCTGGGTTCCTTAGGGTTGCCTCTGGGCTCAGGAAGGAAACTGCATGTAGACACTGAGTTAAGGGAGCACTAGCTGTTTGCTTTGGTTAGTTCTTTCCCCTAATCCTTGCAAGTAGCTGGTTCTGCTTTGATGTGAAATAAAAGATTTAGGGAGAATTTATAATTTAGCTCATTTTTGTTTAATGGGAAGGGTGAGTTTTGGAGCACATTTAATACCATGCCATGTGGGGTAAGCTCAGAGCGTTGCCTGCACTCTCATTCACCTGGGCTGGCTTTCCCCGCTCGCTTCCCCGTTGGGAGTCTAATACAGCCTGCCTTTTCCTTAAGATCATTACTTCAAACAGTGTTGACATTTTAATGTGATTATTTTCCTGTAATATTTTTCCAGCCCTTTTCTGCTTAGGGAGTATATTTGCATCCTTTTTCTTTAGGGATTTGTGTTGTTCCAGCTCCATCCTGGTCTGTAGAATAGAGCTATGCTCATAGCAGGTGCATGGTAAATATTGATTGACTCTTGGGTATGTGATAGTGACGTCTAGCACCCCTCCTCATACCTATTCCCATGTTCCCATAAAAAAATTAAAATCGAGGGAGAAAAACCCAAAAAAACAACAATAAACAAAGAGTTCCATGATGGCTTCAGGTTAAATAGTCTCACCCTGTTGGAAATTCCTGGAGCAAATGAGCAAGCCAGTGGGCAGGAGCCCGAGTGTGAGTTCTCAGGAATATACATCACTGAAAGTGAGCCCACACATTTGTTAATGATTGGTCTCTGTGTGGTGTTAAAAAATTAACTAATAACAATTTATTCCAGAGGATATTAGCGTAGAGCAGCTATTTTCTTATAGGAAAAGAGGGATTCCAGTCATTTTTTTTTTCTGTTTTGTTGAACTGATGTTTGCATCTTGCCTGGTGAAATCTTTAGCAAGGAGGAGGTGGAAGTTGTTCACTTTAGCACCCAGGGGCTCAGCTAACATTTCGTGGGGCTGACATTCTGGGTGCCTGTGCTAGGTGTGGAAGGAGAATTAAGCGGCTTCTGTCCACAATTGAGAGCCTGAGTAGAAAAAAGAGGCATAGCTCACGGCACGTGTCATTTCTCCCTTCGTCCCTCCTTCCATCCCTCCCTCTGTCCTTCTTCTTTCTCTTTCCCTTCCAGCAAATTTAGTGCCTATGATAATGTCAGGGGTGAGGCTGGGCTTGGGGAATAGTGCAGCAAACCGACCTGTTGCCTCATCCTCATGGTAGATCGTCTGGTGAGTGATGGGCTTGGATCACATCAGCTCATAGGCGAATGCCCCATCCAGCTGTGGGGAGGCTGCCCTGGAGCCCTGCGGGCTTGTAGAGGGGTTGGCATGTCTGGGGATCTGAGGGAAGGGTCCAGGGGAGGGCACTTGAGTTAGAGCCAAAAGGTGGCTTCGAATTAACTAGCCCAGCCGGAAAGGGAAAGGTATGCTAGGCCGAGAGATTGGCAGTGCAAAGGCCAGGTGGTGGGGGCAGCTTCGGCTGGAGCCAGAGGCAAGAGAGAAGCAGGAGTATGGCGGGATGGGGCTGCAGGGGAGCTGGGAGCCAGACGGTTGGGGCCTCCTGGACTGGGGAGGAGCTTGTCTGCCATGAGGGAACCATGGGATGTCTGAAGAGAGGGATGTGAGTGTGTGTGTGCGTGAGTGTGTGTGACAGAGACCAAGAGACAGTGTGATCGGGCACATTTCCAAGCCGTCACTCTGGCTGGCCACCCCGGGTGGAAATGGGTCCTAGGAAGGCAGCAGAGTGAGACCAGGGAAGAGGGTGTGGCAGCCACAGATGGTGGGGCCTGGGCTGGGGTTTGCAGAGCTCATTCAGAAAAGGGGCTGGGACTACGTTGCCCAGAGGAAGATCTGTGCAGGAGAGGAGGCTCAATCTCAGCTTGGAAGGGAAGGGCAGGAGAGGGAAGGGAAGGGTATGTGCCATGAGGCACCTACGTGGTGTCTGGGCACTCCATGGTGCAGCCAAAGGCTCCTCCCAGGATCCTCATGCAGGAGCCCTGAAGGCTGTGCAAGAGGTGCTGTCTCACCCTGAGCAGGGCCGAGAGCCTGAGAGGTGCTGTCTCACCCTGAGCAGGGCTGAGAGCCTGGAACTGTTTAGAGAGAGTCTGGGGCAGTGCAGGATACTCGGAGAGATTGCCTGGGGTGCCCTAGGATGGACTGTGTTTTCTTCTTTATACATGAGAAGCTGGAAAATGGGAGTTGGACGTGGATTCCGTGGGCAAAGGTTCTTTTCCTGGCACAGTGGAGCAGGGATGCTGGCAGGGGTGGATGCTCACTACCTCCTGTGTGCTTCTCCTACTGTGAGCAAATGTGGAAGGGAGAATTGCTATATGAAGACCCTCCATGACCCATATCCTGTATAGCCCCCTCCCCTGAGTGTGGCAGGAACCAGTGACTGTGACAGGTTTCGCCTGCATGCCTAGGCTATCTTATATGCACAGGAGACTTTAAGAAAGTATAAGCCTTGGTGGCCCTGCCCTAATCAGGGAAGCCTTAAAGGGGACAAAATTCTTCCTGGAGATTGAGACTGGAAGCACAGGATGGAAGCGGGGGATGCTGGTTTGAAGATGGAGGGGACTATGTGGAAGGGAATGTGAGTGACCTCTAGGAGCTGAGAGTGGCCCCTGCTGATGGTCAACAGAGAGATAGGGATCTTAGTGCCATAGCTGCAGGGATCTGACTCTTGCCAACACCCTGAGTGAGCACGGAAGTAGAGTTTCCCCTTGAGGGAAGATGAGAAGGCACCCCACTGCTACACTGATTTCAGCCTTTCGGACCCCGAGCAGATGAGAAGACACCTGGGCTGACACACCGATTTCAGCCTTTGAGACCCCAAGCAGAGGACCCAGTCCTGCCATGTCCTGACTTCTGACTTACGGAACTAGGAGCTAATAAGTGGGTGTTATTTGAAGCCAGTAAGCTTATGGTTTTGTGTTATGCAGCAATAGAAAACTAATACGGGGAGGGAAGTTTATTGCTTCCATATTACAGGGGAAAGCCTCAGGTTCAGAGAGGTGAAGGGATCGTCCTGGTCACCTGGCTACCCTGGCGGAGCTGAGACGCAAAGCTGTGTGGCCAGACTCTGATGCTCCTGCTGTGTGCTGCCTCGGTTTCCTGATATGCAAAATGGGCTGGTCATGGCATTGTCCTGAGGCCGCAGGAGGAGTGGCCTGGAGGCTGTGCCAGCTGTGAAAGTGTCAGGGCCCTTGTGACTGTTGTCACCCTCCCTGTTGGCACACAGGACCTGGAGGGGTGCCCCTCCGAGGCTCTCCCTGGCTCCTCACACTCACCCTAACCCCGGTGTGTTTCCATGGTTACTGGTGGCTTGACTAGTGTGACTCTCAAGCTGGCCCCATAGCCACTCCTTTTTATGTGTATTTCTAATTTCCTTTAGAGCATTTTTAAACTTTTCGCTTTGAAATATTTTAGACATCTAAAAATGTCACAAAATAGTAAAAAATAACTCCTGCGTACCTTTCACCTATATTCCCCAAATAACATCCCACTTAACTACAGTAAGTCATCAAAAAGAAGAAATTAGCTTTGGTACAATACAATTAACTCATCTACCGACCTGATCTGAATTGAGTCCATTTTTCTGCTAACATGCTTTTCTATCCTGTGATCCACCCAGGATCCCACGTGGCATGCGGCCAGCATGTCTCCTTAGCGTCCGCCAATGTGGAACAGTTCCTTAGTGTCTTCATAGCCTGATGCCTTTGAAGAGTACTTTCAGTTATTTTGTAGACTGTCCCTAAATGAGGGGTTGTCTGATGTTTCCTTCTTATTAAATCGAGTATATGCGTTTTTGGCACAAATCCCCCATAAGCGATGTCGCTGGAGATCCCTAGGTCAGTTGGACCAATCCTGGTGATGTTGACTGTGGTTGCTCAGCCAGGTGCCTCTGCTCTAAAGTTAACACTTTCTTCCTCTTTGTAATTCGTCAGCGTTTTGTGGGAAACCTTGAGACTGTCAGACATCGTTTCTCATCACACCTTTTCCCACCCTGGGAATCCTCGCCTGCCAGTTGTCACCATGGTGCGTGTTCAGGGGTGGCTGTCTTTCCGTCATTTCTCTTAAATGTATTAGTGAGTTCCATTACTCACTAATAAAGGAAAGCTTCCCCCACGCTCCCATGTATTTATTCACCTGTTTACTTACACTAGTGTGGACGCCTGCATGTATGTTTATCCTGTGGAGTAGAGTCCACTGCTGTCATCTTCTTGTTGCTGGAACTGTCCCAGACGTGGCCACTGGGAGCTCCTTCGAGTCGGTGTCTGTGCCAATGGAGTGCTCCCATCATTGTCTGAGCTCTTGCTTTCTGGCAGCATAAGACGCTCCAGGCCCCCAGGGCCTCGCCTCTGCTGAGGTGCTTGCTGTGCAGGATTTGGGAAGGTGCTCTCAAGGGCTGTGGGCTCCCATGCCTGCTTCCGCCTCATCCTTGCAGACCCCTGTGCAGGTAGGTTGTTTGTAGGTGAGCACCCCAGTGCATATAGACTGATGTAGCCAGGTTCCCCAGCGAGCAGGTGGCAGAGGTGGGGCTTGCCCAGACTCGTGCTCTTGCCCTGTGGAAGGACCTATGAGTCAGACCCCACACAGGGATTAGGTGGGGCCATGCTGGGCAGCCCATGTCAGCCTGGCACATCTTGGGGACTGTCCACAGTGTCAGGGCTGGGAGCATGGTCTTGGCACATGTAACATGCACCATTTCTCCCTTTCTTCTGGGGTTCAGGCATATTTCTGGTCCATGATAAGATCTTTGCCTCCTTCCTGTCTTTCTTGCCCTCGTGGATGGCCCAGAATCCTTTGTAGATTTCCCACAGTGGCCTTTCCCAGGCAGGCACTGGCTGGCAGTGGCAGTCTAGCCTTCCTGCCTGCCTCAGTGGCCTTCCCTGAAGGAGCTGTACAAAGGTGACAGGGAGCACAGGCCACTGGCCCCTGGGGAGGTGTGGGGCATGGTGAGCCACGTCCACCACATACTGTGTGCCAAGCTGGAAAAGAGTTTGGGGGTGCAGAGGACAGAGGAAGGGAGGTCACCTCTACAGAATCACATGGCACTTAATTTGTCTTTCCTCTTCCCTACCCACTCCCCTCCTTTCTTCCCAGAGACAAGAGGCAGCTCCTGGGAGAAGGCACAGCCTCTGAGACTCACAAGCAGATCTTTTAAGGTCAACTTTGCCATCTGTCTTTTAGGCAATAACCTTCACTACAGCTTTTTCTGCTTATTTTTGTCGAAAGTCATTGGGAGAATGAGTCATTGCGTGTGTATGCCTGTGTGTTTGTGCATATATATATGTGTGTGTGTATGTGCATGCACAAGTATGTGTTTGTGTGTGCAGGTGTGCACGTGTGGGTACTTCCCCTGATTTTTTTTTTGTGACATAACTTCCCCTCATTTTTTTGAAAGGCTGAAAGGGACTCAGGGTCAAGGCCATGGTGCATCCCTCCTGCAGGGAGCTGGAGCTGGGTGCCTGGAAGCTGGCCTTTGGGTCGGGCTTCAGCCTCAGCCCTACTGACTGTGCCTGGCCAACCTCTGTCAGTCCCTTCATCAGGCCATGCTTTAAGGTCCTCCTCTATAAACTGGGGGCAATGCTAGTTCCTACTCCTGGGGTGGGTATGAGTTCCAGATGAGGCACGTGACCTTTGCAGGATTTTAACATTACAGTGACATAATGGTAATTTACCTACTGGTAAATGCTCTGTTCATGTCAGTTAGTAGAATAGAAAGTGCTGGCCCTGCTGACACAGCAGCCATCTCCTGGTTTGCGATGGACACTATCTCAGGAGGAGGCTGCCGTGTGCCTGCTGCAAGGGGTGCTCCCTGTTTGCTAGGGAGGCCCAGAGACTGCCCCGGCACCTTGCTGCACACAGAGAGGCTGTGTGTGTCTCTTGACCCTTCAGCTCCACACTGGGAATGAGGGAGACCAGAGGTTAGAGATGCCTCGGGACCTGAGCCAGGCACCAGCTCCCATCTGTCCATCTGTCCTGGGCTGCTGGGGGAGCCGGCTCTGGCCAGGACTGATGATTCCTGGCACCCACCAGGAGATGCACATCCTGCTTGAAAGCTGTGAACTGCTATCCAGAGTGTCTGGGCTTATCCTGTTGGAGCAAAACCCCTGGGCTAATATGTAATCCCATTGTGAAATGTATTTCAAGGAGGGCTTCTACAAGGATTCTAATTTTACAGCAGCTTTAACCAAAAAAAAAAAAAAAAAAAAAAAACAAACCCAAATCTTCAGCAAACACTCAGAACCATGGTTCCTGTATGATGTATAGCTTTCAAAAACACTCCCCTACCCCTTGGAAATATAGGCAGGGAAGGGAAAATAAATGTTTTTTGTGGGAGGCAGGAGCATTATTGAAAAAAACTCAACAGGCTTTTTAAAACTGGAAAAGTAGAACGCGCGCATGTTGAAAAATTCCAGGGCGGCTGGAGACAGGATGGGGTGGGGCAGGTATGTCGGCTCCGCATGGATCAGGCTTGGTCCAGCCCGTGTTATGACCTGCCAGCTGTCTGCTTCTCCTCTTTGGCCTCAGTTTCCTCATCTATAAAATGGGAATTATAGTATTGTATACACCATGCAGCTGTTATGGGGGTTAAATGATATGATCTGTCACATTCCTGTTACATGTATGTATTCAACAAACATCGACTGTCTTTTTCATTAGTGAAAACCAGGTCTCTCTGGCTGTGCACCCGTCTCTCGTCCCGCAACAGCTGCTGATGGCTTTCTTGTGTACGCTCTCAGGAAATTTCTATGCATTCTTTTCTTCTTCGTTTGTTTGTAATATGAAGGGAAACATAAGCTAGCCCCTGTTCTGTGCCTGGCTTTTCCCTCTTAAAACTGCATCTGCGGGATATAGATATGAAGTTTGAAGGATACGTGGGAATGGACCAGATGAAGGTGGGGTGGGGATGGTGACCACTGTCCCTGGCAGAGGAACAGCGGATGTGGTGGCCCTGTGGTGGGAGGGGCACCATGTGAGCATGGGCTGAACGGCTGGTGCGTGGGGATGGGGAGGTGGCTTGGGCCTGCCACGCGGGACAGGGAAGACCAGGTTGAGGGTTTTTGTCTGTATCCTATGGAGTGATGGAGACCTGCTGACACTTATGGAGCAGAGGGTGACCCACTGATCTGGGACTCGGAAAGGTCACCCCACTTCTGCTTTGGTGCCCATGGGCGTTGTGTAGAGAAGGTGTCCTGTTTTGGTTTCCCAAGAGAGGAAATGGACCCGCTGGCAGGAGAAGTGGGGGAGAGTGGTTGGGAGCTGCTGGTGTCTTGCCTCTCGATTTGGAGGGTGGGGACATAAGAGTGGGAAATGGCTGGGGCAGTGTCTCTAGAGGGTGGCTTTCTTCGATGTGAGCCTGGAAGTTGGTGAAAATTGCCTCTCTTTTGGTGCTCTCATGGGTGTTTGGATATTTTGATCCCCAGGTCATCTTTCAAGCCAAGTACAGCATGCACCAACCCCTACGTGGCTGCATCCTACAGACCCTGATCCACTGGTGGACTGCTCCACACCTGCTCCTTGTTGGGGTCTCTGTCCTCCTGGGTGATCTTCTAGAGCAGGAGTCTCAAGCTTTAGGGTATATGAGACTCGCCTGGGGTCTTGTCTATGCAGCATGCTGGGTCCCTTCCCAGAGCTCCTGACTTGACGCATCTGCCATGAAGCCAGCATGAACATGCATTTCTAGCAAGATCTCAGGTGCCGCTGATGCTGCTGATCTGAGGACACCCTGCTCTGGAGACTAGAAACATCTCTGGCCTGGTCTCCCTCCCATGCTGCTCCTGTGTAGCCTGCAGGAGACACCTCCTGGCAGCCGGGTGTGCAGGCTGGTCCAGCGCAGCCACCTCAGTCGCTACCGGAGTGGTCTCTGGCACCTCGAGTACCATTCTCTGGGCCTATCCAAGGAACATATTCCAGGGGCTGGAGCTGACCTGCTGGAGCCCCCTAACTCAGTCTGATGGAAAGAAGACTTAAAAAAAAACTTGTGATGTTAATTTAAATTTTACAGAAAAATTGTGAAGCTAGTACAAAGACTTTATGTAAACCCCCCACCCTGGTTCCCTTTCATTCTTATAGTAGATTTGTATCACTAATGAACCACTCTTGAAACATTATTATTAACTCAAGTTCATACTTTATTCCAACGTCCTTAGTATTTTTCTAATGCCCTTTTTCCATCCCAGGATGCCATCCAGATCCCGCATGACATCTGGACATCATGTACCTTCAGGCTGTCTTGTTGTGACGCCTTTTCTGACTTTGCTTGTTCTTAGTGACCTTAGCAGTTTTGAGGAGCACCTGTAGGGTGTTCTGTAGAATGTCTTTCAATCCAGAACTTCTTTTTAAACTCCTCATCTGCTTGTGGGGCATCTTGAGTCATGGAAATAGATTCTCATTTGTTTTCTTTGTAAATTCTGCCTAGAGCCAGGGACTGCAGAGATCTCTCTGGAATCTGATAGCTAGAGGCCTCAGTTGACCCTGAGGCAGGCCCCATTCCTGTTAGAGAAGGTGCGTGGAGCTGGTGTGGTTGGGAGGAGTGGTTGAGAATGGTCTCTGTGGGCACGGGGTTTGCCCGGCAGGCAGCTGCCCAGTATGGCTGCCTGTGTGGCTGATGTCATGTTCTCATCCCATCTGATGCACTCTCCGCAAGTCACTTTCAGAAACTGGAAGATCCCACTTAATTCTGCTCTGGAATATATTTAGAAATCTATTCATGGCCCTCTCCCAAAGCTGATGTTAAAATTAAGAGATATCATTTGTAGGATGTCATGGCTGTGCAGGAGGAACATGCTGATGTCTCCCTGGCCGCCTTTGGCTTCTTCTCTTGCTTAGGGATTTGCCCAACTCCCATTGCCCATCTGAGCCCAGCTTTCCCCCTCTGAGCCCAGTTTTCCTCCTCTCACCCCAATGTCAGAGTGGGCACATCCTCCCTGCGGAGGCATGCAGGCTTTTCCTCTGCATGCACCGTCTCTGTCTTGCGTGACAGCCCGGGGCTGTTTCTCACCCTTGTTACCCTGGGGTTCTTGGCTGAGAGCTCCTGGGCAGGGGCTGACTTTGAGATGAGGCTTCTCTGTTCGTTTCTGGCTGGTTCTAGATCTGGGTGGCATTTGGAGGGTGCACCGCTTATATCTGTGACCGAATACCTCAGCATTTGCGGTAAGGGACGTGGAGATTTCTGTGCTGCAAGAGATCTTAGTGCTTCTATTGTGCTGGGGAGAGGCCAGCCCATCTTGGGGTACCAGGGCTGGACCAAACTTTAGAGGGCGTCTGACCCAGGTGTTCAGAGCCAGAAATATTATTTGCAATCCTCTGCAGGGAATTTAAAAATGAAACCATTCTGAACTCTCCCTCCAGAATTCATGGTCGTCAGCCATTCAACAAATATTTACTGGACACCTGTTTTAAGCCTGTCACCGTTTTTGGAGTATGCATATAGCTATATATGGCAGGTTGCAGTGACGACTCATGTCTCTGCCTTCATGGAATGAGTAGTCTCGTGGGATGAGGGGAAACAGACAGCATAGAAATAGATGTATGATGGGACTCTAGGTGGTTATAGATGCCTGGAGTGAGGATAAAGTGAGGCTGGAGGAATGAGACTGGCAGGGAGGAGAGCCCAACTGTCTGTGATAGATGGTCAGAGAGGACCTCAGAGCAGGGCATCTGTGCAGAGACCAGGCAAAGTGAGGGAGCTGGTCATGTGACTACCCTCGAGAAGAACACTAGGGCAGCGGGAACAGCAGGTGCAATGGCCCTGCAGCAGGCATGTGCTTGGGTGTGGGAGGAACAAGGAGACCAGTGAGGCTGAGTGAGTGATGGAAAGGGGCAAGTTTTTGATGCCCACAATGCCAAGAGGTGGCCAGGGGAGGATCCCAGGGAGGTGCCGAGGCCTGGGGGAAGACTTGGGCTTTGTTTTCAGAGCTGGCCGTTGAAGATTTGAATGGCTGCAGTGTGAGATGAGATTGTGCTGGAGGATCCGAAGGTCATTTAGTCAGAGATGCTGGTGGTTTGGAGCAGGTTGTTCACAGCAGATGTTTTTTGTGCCTGCATCACAATTCCTTGGACCAGCTCTGCCTTGGTCTTCAGCTGTGGCTTCAATCAACCAGCATGTTGGGTGATGAGTGCTGTATTGGAGCAGGTGGCTACACTTTCAGGAATGCTGCAAGCTGGCCGCAGTGGGAAGTATTTACACCATGGCAATTGGCAAATATACATATCAGCTCCCTTATACCACCCAAACACTTTCCAGCACAGCACAGCCATGAGCCCGGTGCTGTGGATATTCTCCCAAGCATCAAAGTGCAGCCAGGACATGAGGGGAGCTAATGTCTGAAGGACAATCCTCAGCTGATGAAATGGGAGTAAACATCCCAGGCATGCATCCTTTAGGTGGGTGCTTCTTGGAGCTTTCAGAGAATGCAACCTTGCTGCCTACAGCTGTGACCTTGGAAATGCACCTGTGTGTGGGTTTGCCCTTCCTCCCTCCCTCACTCTCCTTGCTCCCTTGCTTCTGCTTCCTGAGATGTCTCCCAAATAAGCTACCTGCACCTAAGCCCGCCTGCAGCTCTGCTTTTAGGAGAATCCAATTAAGATGGTGGTAGAGCTAGATGTGGTGTGAGAGGGATCAGATGGCTGGGATGAGACAGAAGAGTCCTGGATGACTCGAAGCGTTCCAGCCTGAGCAGCTGGAAGGATGGAGAGGTTCTGGCGGCAATGAGGGGGAGCCATTGAGATGAGCAGGATGGGGGTTGGGCAAATCAATGCTCTGTTCAGCTGTGGACGGGTTCTGTTTGAGAGACCTATCAGATCCCCAGGTGGAAATTGTACCTGGAGTTAGGGAGAGGTGTATGGTTGGATAGAGATATCTGGGACTGGACAACACTGATTAGGTCAGGTGCCCACCTGCATCTGTGACTCAGTTGTGCCTTCCTGCTTAGGAAGCGTCTGTGTATCTATGTATGTATCTATCATCCATCTATTTATCATTTATCTCTCTTTTTTTATTTATCTCTCAATATATCTATCATCTATAAATATATCTATATTCTAGCATCTAGTCATCATTTATCTATTTTTATTTATGTATCAATATATCTATAATCTATTTTTCAATATATCTATAATCTATCATCTATCTGCTAATCGATCATCTACCATTATCTATCAATCTGTGTATCTATTGTCTCTCTCTATGTCCATCCATCCATCCATCTATCCAGGCAGTGCTTGCTTCCTTCTGCCCCCTGCTTAGCCCATCCCTGCCCAGGAAATTTCTTGTCCCTGCTCAAATGCCTTCAGTGACAGGAAACTCACCAACCTCTTAAGGCTTCGGCATGGAAGTTTCCAACTCATGTGGCCACTCCAGAATGCTGTCCTCCGGGGACTGTGTTTCTCTCTCATGTCCTCCTCCCAAGATTTATTTACACTCCTCACTTGCCAGGAGAGAGTACTTGGGAGCTCCGAGCCATGCGTGTTCCCTGGCAGGGTCGCCTGTGTGCTGGGGAAGAATGGGCCCAGTCATGGGGTGGAGACGCCCCCCAGCTGCAGCCCTGGCTCCCGAGCAGAGGCGGCTTTGTGCTTCTCGGGGACAAGGGTTGCCATTGAGGCAGGCCAGGGATGCTGTGCAAGCTAGCGATGGCTGCAGGCTGAAATCGGGCATTTCACAGAGAGCAAGCACTGCACTGTCCCCGCAGCCTGCACGTGAATGGAGGCTTTGGCCCTCGGAGTGCAGCCGTGCATGGGGCCACGTGCAGGCATTTCTGGCTCCTGGCTCCCAGGGAGAGAGGCGAGCCCTGTTCTCTCCCTGAGTTCTGTTTGACAAAATTCACAAAAACACAAAGAAACAAAAAGTGCGGGAGAGGATCAGTTCATTCTCCCGACTCCTGGTTGGTCTCAAGACCTCCCCTGTTGCCTGTGCTCTGGAGGATTCCCCATAGTACCTACTAGGTGGGCCAGAGAAGGATGGATTTGTGGGACCCTGGAAGGCTGGGAAGAGGACTGAGAAGCCACAGCCCTGTGCTGGGAAAAGCCACGGAGGTTAGATCTTGTTTTTTGTTTGTTTTTAATACAATTGTTTACACTTTCTAAACTTTTTTGAAATAATTTTAGACTCATGTGGGGGTTGCAGAGCTTCCCTCAATGACAGCATCCACCTTTCCATGGTTCACTGGTTGGCACCAGGAGGTGGACGTTGGTACAGTGATGTTAACTAAACCAACTAAACCAGAGGCCTTAGCTAATTCCACCAGGTTTTGCAAGCACTTTTGCTGTTTTTTCAGTGAATAATTGTATGAAGTTTTATCACATCTATAGCTTCACGACAACCAGGTGAGACTTGACTTTTAAATGAGGCGCCAGGCCCCTTGGCTCCTGAAGTGGCATTGGCGACATGTGTGGATGCTGGCTGGATGCCCATCTGCTTCCTTTTCTCTACGTTGTGCCCCCACCATGCTCCAGTGGCAGGGGCAGCCTCCTCCTGGCCCCCAGGCCTCTGCTTCTCTGGTGCCTGTGGAGGCTCAAGCCTTTGCCCCACCTCCCTTCTTCCCAGGAAGGCCCTGGTTACCTGAGAAGGCCCAGCCTTCCCCTTCTCCCTCCCCTGTTCTGGCTCAGCTCATCTCCTGTGGCTGCCCTAGCATGTGCTGCAGACTGGGGGATTCCACAGCAGAAACCTACTCTCTTGCAGTGCTGGAGGCTGGAGGTCTGAGATCAAGGTGCCGGCAGGGCGGGTTCCTTCTGACGGCTGTGAGGGCAGGACCCATCCCAGGACTCTCTCTGTGGCTGTGAGTGGCCGCCTTCTCCCGGTTCTCTTCACATGATCATCCTGCCCTTCCAGGGTATGAGCTCCATGCCTGTCCCCAGAAGATCTGGAGGCTTCCATCTTCTGCTCCTTATCAGACAATGGAGCGGAATAAACACGGTGGCCTCTCTGGAATTGGAGCTTAGTGCTCATGAAATAAAATTCTCTTAATCTCACAATTGTCCTCAATACAGTTACAGTGGGTGGCACCGAATGAGTGTCGTGCTTGTCAAGACAGCCACTGTGGCCTTCCGTCTTCCCACTGTGACTGATGGCAAGTCACTAGAAGGAAGCACCCAACTCCCCGTGATGGCATTAAATGACACCCGTGGGTGTGGCTGTAGACCAGGGGTTCTAGGCAGCCAAGGGGGGTCCATGCAGCCAAAGGAAAGAAGAAACTTTCCTGCAGAATGCATGAATATAGGGCCAGGTCCTAAAGCCCAGCCCACGGGCAAGTGTGTCCTGGTGGTTGCCACTTTCCAGTCAACTGATTAGTGTCAATCATGACACTGATTTCCTGGCAATGTGTGAGATGATTTTAGGTGGTAAATGAACTATTAATTTTATAAAGAACGTTCATATCAGGTATATGTCTGTTTAATTTTTCTTTTTTCTTTTTTTTGAGATGGAGTCTCACTCTATCCCCCAGGCTAGAGTGCAGTGGTATGGTCTTGGCTCACTGCAACCTCTGCCTCCCAGGTTCAAGTGATTCTCCTGCCTCAGCCTCCCGAGTAGCTGGGATTACAGGTGCCCACCACCACACCTGGCTAATTTTTATATTTTTAGTAGAGACAGGGTTTCACCCTGTTGGCTAGGCTGGTCTTAAACTCCTAACCTCAGGTGATCCGCCCGCCTAGGCCTCCCAAAGTGCTGGGATTACAGGCTTGAGCCACCGTTCCCAGCCTGTTTAATTTTTCATTAGAAAAATATTGCATTTCCATTAAAGTAGACGTCAAGTTTTCATTTTAAACTTTCTTAAGAAAACATTGTATTCATTTTAGACCAAGTGGTTCTATTAGAGCAACATCCATAAGAGTGGTGACGTGTGAGTGAAGTTGGGGAGACACCGGGTGGTGCAGTTACCCGGCACCATCTAGAGGAAGTACCACTGGGGTGGGCGGTTACCCGGCACCATCTAGAGGAAGTGCCACTGGGTGGGGGTCCCTTCACAGAGGCAGGGTCCAATCCCGGCCCCCCTCAAGGAGCTTGTACTGTCGAAGTGGGGAGGGGGACATGAGAAATGTTGACTCAGGGGCAGAGGGTTCTTAGGCTTATCAAGGAAGCTCTAGGATTCTCGGTGTTCTAGGGGATTCGAGGAGGAAAGTTACACCTGCAGGGTAGACAGGGGTGGTTGGAGGGATTTGGTGAAACGTTCATGAAGAAGGGGTGGGTCTGTGGGGTTTCTGGAGTTGAAGTGACCACCACCAGGGATGCTGGCATGTGGATCCAGCTTCATGACTGTTAGCTGTCATTGTGGAATGGAAGTTAAAGTGTGCGTTGAGCAGGGCTGAAAGAGGCATAGACCTCCCATACTGGGAGAGAAGCCATGCTCACGGAAGAATGGCCAGGGGCTAAAAGTCAGGGGCAGATGCCCACCTTAGGGGCCCTTGGTTGCCATAATTATCAAGGCAAGGTCCTTGGATAAAGTCTGGTCCGGTGCCTCTGAAACTTCTATGTGCATACACGTCGCTGGGAGTCTGGTTAAAATGTGGATTCTGACGCTTGGGTAGGGCCTGAAACTCTGCATTTTTAATGAGCTCCTGGGGGATGCTGCTCCTCAGATGCCCCACTCTTCTGTCCCCTAGCCCCCAGCAACAGCAAACACTTAGTGCCTACCTTTCTGCAGGGACAGGGGAGGGAGGTTTGTTTGCAGTGACAGTTTTTGGGTAGCTATGGAGGGAGGAGAGAGGTAGGACTTTGTCTTGGTCCAGTTTACAGGGGCCTTGACAGAGGCAGGAGGGGTGGGCAGGAGTTGCCAACTTTTATATTTTGGTCAACTAGGGATGTTTAAAAACAACAATGAAGAAAAACCCGAACATCCTTGGTTTCACAACAGTATAATAATAACACTATTATCACCAGTATTTCCCCAAAGAAATGGAATTTCAAATCCAAAGAGTCAGGAAGGCCATATACTCCAACAGAGGACAGTCTTTTCAAGGACACAGAGCCAGCCCCCAAAACACCTCACTGCATTGTCCTCATTTTTCAAGGGACTTGGGAAACATCACCCCAGGCTGGCATGGATGACTGGGCTGAGGCTTGGGGGCTGCGGCTGTATGAACGGGAATGCCTGTGGTCCTCAGAGCTGAGGTCTGTGTTCCCAGAAGCCCCTGTAGAGTGGCATCTGGCCCCGGCCTGTGGTAGCCTCTGTCCTTTCCCAGGAGGGAGGTTGCCAGGGCCTGAGCAAACACTGACCTGGAGTGTCCCTGCTTCTGAACCTGCCTCCCCATCGTCCTCACCTTGCGGTGTACGGGACGTGTGGGGACTGTATCATCTGGGCTGTGGCTGGCGGCCTCTCGTCTAATGCTACCACATGCCCTTCATAGGCCATGATGAGCCATGGCAGTGCTGACTCTGTTCTACCACTGCTCCAGGTTCCTGAGATGGTCACATCCTGGGATGTGCTGGGGTTGAGCACGAAAGCTAGGGGAGGTTCTAGTAGCCCACTCCTGTTCCTCAGGCCCCTTGCGTCTGGCTGGGAAAAGGTGCACCTCCTCCGTCTCTGTCCACGTGGAATTGACCATCATCCTGCACAGTGTCTGCCCCTGGTAATTGGTTCTCAGATGGGCTCGTGACTCAGGCTTCACGAATGAGAATCTGTTCTAGGACTTCAGTTGAAGCTCTTGGAAAGAGTTGTTTTCCCTCCACAAGAAGTCACAGAGCTGGTCGGCTGTGGGCTTGGAGTGCTGGTGGCCATTTTCCCCAACCCAGGTAGAGCCTGAGAATGGAACCAGCCCAAAGGAAAGCTGAGCAAAGACATTTTGAGAGTTGATTTCCCGATGGCATTATTTGCATCCCTGGATCCAGCGTGTGTGAAGCTGGCGCACCCCAGGGCTTCTCAGTTAAACACTTCCTCCCTTTCAGGCTTCAGCGGCTTTGATTGAGCTTCTGCCATTTCTGATTATTACAGGGACTTAGAGGAAGGAAATGGCTTTGCCCAGATCACAGGGCTCATGAAAGTGCCCAGGCTGGAATCCAAATGCCTACCTACTTCCCCTCACATCACTCTCCCTCACCTGCTTTAAGTGCATGCCCAGTCCCAGGGAGATCTTCCCATCACTCTTTGGGGATTCTGCCTCACTGAAAGCTCTTGAAGCTGCTTCAAAGTGGAGTATCGTGGTGTTTCCCGGGAGGGTGGTTGCCTGGGTGCTGAGAAAGACTGACCTGCAGTGCTCTTGCTTTTGCACTTCCATCCCCCACCTTGATCCTGGGGTGCACGGGGGCAGGAAGGAGAGGAGTGTGGGAGTTGATGGGGAGATGAGAGGAGACATCTACCCATGGCCTCTGCTTCTGGGAGGACCTGTCACACTCCCAGTGACACAGTGTGTGCTAGAGATTAGGCTTTTCTCGTGAAAGTAGGGTTTTGAAATATAAATCATTCTATAAAGACATATGCATACGTGTGTTTATTGCAGCACTATTAACAATAGCAAAGACATGGAAACAACCCAAATGCCCATCAATGATAGATTGGATAAAGAAAATGTGGTACATATACACCATGGAATACTATGCAGCCATAAAAAGGAATGAGATCATGTCCTTTGCGGGGACATGGATGAAGCTGGAAGCCATCATCCTCAGCAAACTAATACAGGAACAGAAAACCAAATACCGCATGCTCTCACTTATAAGTGGGAGTTAAACATTGAGAACACATGGACACAGAGAGGGGAACAACCCACACCAGGGCCTGTTAAGTGGTTGGGGTGAGGGGGGGATCTTAGAGGACAGGTCAATAGGTGCAGCAAGCCACCATGACACATGTATACCTATGTAACAAACCTGCACGTTCTGCATATGTATCCCGTTTTTCTTTTGTTTTTGTTTTTAGAAGAAATAAAAGAAAATAGAAGCTCACTTGCCTGGATACTTTAATATTGCCTGGGTTTTTGTGTTGTGGAGGGCTCTGTATGTCATGGAAAAGGTATTCTCAGGAGCTGCTAATGGCATATTTAATTTGAATAATGAGTCACCCATGCCCACAATTTATTACCTCCTGTGGCTCTGGACTCTGGTTCTTTGAGTGGTATAATAGGGCGGAGGTTAATGGATAACACAATTAATTATTTAGGAGGTTCTTACAAAGCCAAAGACTTTGTAACAGATTAACTAATAGGTTCCTAACTTCATTATCATTTTGATTTTTCCAAAGAATATTTTCTCCCAAACCGTTCAACTGTATAACATTACTGGGAAACGTCTAATTTTTACACGATTCCTCTGCTCAGTTTAAATACTAATGTTCTGCTTACTCCGTCACTGTTCAGCGCCCAGCTTTCGGTCTTCACCTTATCGCCTGGGAGATAGATATAATGGATTCAGATGTTATGAGCCCTGGAAGGGTTTGTAACATAAGGCAGTATTTTAATGCTTTAGGGGCCGGAAATATTTAAGGCAATATTTTAATTCTCATGAGGGATGAAGTGTTGTGGTTGCAGGTGCAGCCTCTGAAATCAGGCGGAGCTGGGTGTGAATCCCAGCCTCTGCACTTAGGTTGGTTACATCACCTCTCCAACTCCGTTCCCTCCTTCATAAAATGGGCACACTAGTAGTATTAACCTGGTTGCATTGCAGTGAAGATTCAATGAGAAGATGCAGGTAAAACACTTAATGTGGTGTCCAGCACAGAGTAGCAGGTTAGGAGTGTTGGCCGTGAACGGTGGTGATGGTCATCTAATCACGGCATGGAATGAGGAGGAGCAAGCCCTCACCCTGGCCTGCTGCTCCTTTGTTGATGAAATGCCTGTGGTTGTTTTCACACCGCAGCAACAGAATTGAGCATTTTCCCAGAAAAATTTCCCGGTCTAAACTGTTTACTCTCTGGCCCTTCATAGAAAAAGAATCGCTGCTCCCTGCCCTCAAGGCAGCCTCCTGTGCTTTTACCTTCTCGGGTCTCCTTTCAGAGGCCTCATTATAGGTGAGCGCCATCCAGCAGAACGTCCTGTGATGATGGAAATGGTCTAGGTCTGCGCCATGCCGCCTGGGATTGCGCCGCTGGCCGCAGATGGTTGCTGAACACTCGAAATGTGGCTCATGCAACCTCAGAATGGAATTTTTAAATTTTACTTAGCTGTAATTGATTTAAATTTAAATAGCCACCTGTGGCTAATGGCGACCACATCGGGCAGTGCAGTGACACCACACCGGCTCAGAGTAGAGAACCAGTCACCTCCATTCTAGCATCCTTTCTGAGAGTGCCGGGTGGAGGGTGCTGGCTTTGGCTGAAATAAAGGAAAGGGAGAAGGCTGCTCCTTGCATTTTCTTTTTCTGTTCTTTTCTCTTTCTTTCTTTCTTTCTTTCTTTCTTTCTTTCTTCTTCCTTCCTTCCTTCCTTCCTTCCTTCCTTCCTTCCTTCCTTCCTTCCTTCCTTCTTTCTTTCTTTTTTTTTTTTTGAGATAGAGTTTTGCTCTTGTTGCCCATGCTGGAGTGCAATGGCGCAATCTCGGCTCACTGCAACCTCCACCTCCCAGGTACAAGCAATTCTTTTGTCTCAGCCTCCCAATAGTTGGGATTACGGGCGTGCACCACCACACTCGGCTAATTTTTTTGTATTTAGTAGAGACGGGGTTTCACCATGTTAGTCAGGCTGGTTGTGAACTCCTGACCTCAGGTGATCCATCTGCCTCAGCCTCCCAAAGTGCTGGGATTACAGGCATGTGCCATCGTGCCCGGCCTGCTCCTTGCTTTTTATTATGTTTTTGCTGATTCAAAGCATCTGTAAATATAAAAATTGAACTTACTCTTTTGTGTGAACTATTTGGTAAACATTCACAAGCATGAGGAAGAAAGTTAAGATGTCTTAATCCCATGCTGTAGAGATAAAGGATTTTGGGCAGTACATTTGCTGTCACTTTCAAATATTTGTATGGCGCGTAAGAGGGGAGTCATAATGTCTGCATGGGGTGTGCCCCCACTTTTCTGCTGGGACAGGGACTACACAAAGCTTCATATTATCCTGATTAATGGCTGCAGGGTGCTCGGTGTGCAGTGGCCTCTCTGGGCAGGTCTCCGGGCTGCACGCAGTTGGGGACTGTTTTAAGCTGCTCAGTGATGAGTGTCCTTGCTGTGAAGTATTTCTGTGTTTTTCATGTTTGTCCAGAGTGGCCACGAGGTCCTCCTAAGAGACTTTGATCAATGTATGTTTCTACAGAAAATGTTAGAAGCTGCTGCTCCTTCACATTAGCTAATGCTGGATCTTGCCCATCTTTCTTCCTTGTGCCAATCTGCTGGCGAAAAATTGCTTGTCTATATTTTCATCACTTTTATGTATTTATTTTTTTAAAAAAGACATGTTCCCAGAAGTCACTGCTTGGAAATATCTCTGGTCATTTCTCTTGCTTCTTTTAGTTTCTGGGTGAGGCCAGTGGTTATAAGCCAGTTCCTGAGTCTTTGGACAGTTTAATGGGGGGCATGGATCAGGTCGCAGATAGCAGACTTTGATAGCACTTTGATTTAATGAGGGCCTACTATGAGCTTTGCAGGTTTTATCTCATTCAATATTCATAACCACCTGAGGAGCCGGGTGCTATTTATCCCCAGTTTACAGGTGAAGAAACTGAGAACTCTCTCAAGTCCTGGTGGATGAGGGACATAGTCTGGATTTGAACAGAGCATGTGGCCACCTGAGCTCACACTCCTGGTCAGCACACCATGGGAGGCATGGGGAGGGGAAGGGGTGTGGGAGATGGCCAGGAAGACCTGGTCTGGATCTGGGCTCTGCTTACTGGCTGTGAGGCTCTGGACAAAGTTATGTGACCTCTCAGAGCCTAAATTTCCCCAGCTCTCAAATGGATATCAGGATATTTACCTTGAGGTTGCTGTAAATAGAAATGGAGATGTGTATGAAGGCCCTGGCATAATTCCTATACTTCACTGATGCTTGATAAATGATGGCTATTTTCTGTACTATTAGCAATGATTATTAATACAGTGATGAAAAATACAGAGCAAAGATGATGAACAGAAAGTGTCTAGAAGATAGTTGCTACCCGAGAGTTAGCTATTATTTATTCTGTTAATATGTTACAGTGTAGGTATTTCTGCATTCAGTAACATCATAAGCAAAGAAGACTTTGCCTGCCAAGGGCCCTATTGAAAGCCCTCGATGGGTACAGGCTGTTATCTCACCAACACAGACTCTGATCCAAGGTGACCAGGAGAATTTTAGAATGATCTAGGCAAGGAAATTGCCGTGCTTCCAAAGCAACCTGCTCCTCAGGCTTCCCGTGGGGCTGTCTGCTCCAGCTTGCCACACCTCTGCAGGTTTGTGGCTTTGTTTCCTGTACGGGGTCTGAAGGTGAGCAGTACCTTTGTTTCCTGTATGGGGTCTGTTCTGTGTTCAGAAGCAGGACTCAGGGCTGCTGGAGCTGGAGCTGGAGCTGGAGCCTCTGAGTCCTCAGGGTTCTCCCACAGCTCTCCTGACCAGCTCAGCTAGAGCGATGTCTCTGGCAGATGCCTTTTCCCTGTTGCCCTGTGGTCTGGCCTTTCTGCTGTGGGTTAAAGAAATCACAATGTGGGCAGGTGGCCTAGTCTGTAAGTGTGTCCTCTAGTGACCTTTGTTTTACTTCTAGCCATGCTTGCTGTTTGTCCTTTCTTGGGATTACATAGTTGGCCAGGCCAAAACATCTTAGCTCACATGAAATCCAAGTTCACAGCTGGTAAAAATGCCACAGATTAAATGCTCCATAGAAATTCATATCTATAATGGATGCATTTCTCCTGGGAATTCACTCCTTAAATAGGATGACCCTGTCATTGACTCCTGTCCCTACCCTCAACCCTAACATGAACAAATATGAAATGATCCTTAACTAACCAACATGCTAGAATAAAGACACAAAGCATTTAAAAAAAAAAAAACAACAACAAACAATGAGGAGGGAGGAGTCATTCTTTTGGCAAAACTTGATTCCCTATTGTGGTTGATGTGGCTGCATTCTTTTTGCTCCTTAAGAAGTTGCTAGAAGACAGGGTCAGTGGTGGTTCTATGAGGGTGGCTACCATTTTTCTTGAGGGACTGCTTTTATCTGCCAAGCACATAGTTCTTTACATACTTTATCTTCCTGAAGCCTCATGAGAGCTCTAAGAGATTCCCATTATTATTATCCCCATTTTGAGCATGAGGAAACTAAGGCTCAGGGAAGTATGGGCATAGAAAACTACATGGCCAGGGTCTGAATCCAGGCTATTTTGCTTCTGGCCCCAAGGTCTTAGCCCCAGTGCATACTATTAGATTCTGCCTGGGTTCCTTGACACCTGCACCACTACCCCGCCTTCCACCAACCAGGTGGGGTTCACTGGTATAAGCTGTCTTAGCATGTTGAAAGTGCTCTTGTAGTACTTAGAAACACTGTCATTTAACTGCTATTTAGGTTCTTAGTAGTTGTAGCTATGTTATATGGATGGGCCAAGCCATAGCCTTGTGAGGACAGGGACAGTATCCAGTTTGTTTTCCATCCCTTATCTATGCCTTATACACAGTAGGGTCTCCATAAGTGCTGGGTGGATGGATGGGTGGGTTGATGGTGAATGGATGGATGGATGGATGGATGGGTGGATGGGCAGGTGGGTGGGTGGATGAATGGATGATGGATGATGGCTAAGTAGATATATGAGTGGATAGGTAGATGGGTGGGTGGATGGATGGATGGGTAGATTGATTGGTGGATGGGTGGATGGATTGATGGATGATTGCTAGGTAGATATATGAGTGGATAGGTGGGTGTGTGGGTGTGTGAGTGGATGGATGGATGGAGATTGATAGATGGATAGGTGGATGGATTGGAGAATGGGTGGATGGGTGGGTGAATGGATTGACGGATGATGGCTAGGTAGATATACCAGTGGATAGGTGGGTGGAGGGATGGGTGGGTGGATGGATGGATGGATGGATAAATGGGGATGGATAGACGGATGGATGGATGGGTAGATGGACGGATGGATAAATGGAGATGGATAGATGGATGGATGGATGGATGGGTAGATGGATGGATGGGTTGATGATGGCTAGGTAGATATATGAGTGGATAGGTGGGTGGGTGGGTGAGTGGATGGATGGATGGATGGATGGAGATTGATAGATGGATAGGAGGATGGATTGGAGAATGGGTGGTTGGGTGGGTGAATGGATTGATGGATGATGGCTAGGTAGACATACCAGTGGATAGGTGGGTGGGTGGATGGGTGGGGTGGATGGACAGATGGATAAGTGGAGATGGATAGATGGATGGATGGATGGATGGATGGGTAGACGGATGGATGGGTTGATGATGGCTAGGTAGATATATGAGTGGGTAGGATGGTGGGTGCGTCTGTGGATGGATGGATGAGTGGGCAGAAATCCAGGCAGCTGGAACGACAGTGGTGGAAGGACAAGTATTTGGAAGGACAGTCATTTGAAGAGGAAACAAAGACATAGTATTTGAGGGGGGAATTATCTGCACAGCCCCCAATTTGCTGACATTAGCTCCTGGAGAAAGGAGCACCTGCAGGATGAGCATTTCACACCTGTCTGTTCTTTTCTCTTGGTCAAGAGGACCTCACAGCAATGCTCTCGTTAAAGTCAGGGGAAGGCTGTACTGACCACACAAAGTTCCAAGAGGGGACAAGCATGGTGTGACCTCCAGCCAACTTGACTCTCTCATCTTCTCCCCACGTTCCTACCTTGAGCCTCTTCTGGGCTGGCCGATTGAAAGAGAATATTCATAAAGCTGACTTTGAGGAGTGTCTTGGGAGGCAGGCACAAAGATAATTGGCATTGAGTCCCAGTTCTATAACTTACTAGCTGTGTGGCTTTGGGCAAGTTAATCCCTCTCTCTGAGCTTCAGTTCCCATCCTGATGCCAACCTTGGGTACTGCTGAGGGAGGAGGGGAGAAGGGGGATGGGTACACATGAATGGAAGGCAGCAGCAGTTGTTAATTCCCCTTATCTGACTTTCCATTTTACTACCTTCATTTCTTTTCTCTTAGACTCTTGGAAGAGATGTACTGTGCTGGGATATAAATTTTTGAAACCTGTTCTCTTTCCTCTTCCATGTTCTCCGTGATAATGCAGGAAAAAAACTCGCAAACCTGGCCATGATGCCCCTAGGCCGACAGAGGCTTTCCTAGTTCCAATTCTGGCATTGTAAGAGAGAGCTCTATGGAATAGCAAAGAACAGGCACACTTCATCCTGTGCATGCTGGGGTTGAGGCTGTGAGGTGTGCAACAGGACAGTAGAGCATAGCAGATGGGTTGATGAGCTGTGATCTGGATTCAGACCTACTTGTCTCAGACCCTGGGTCAGCCCGTCAGCAGCTGAGCAATCTTGGGAAAGATTCTTAACCTTGGATGGTTGGTAGGATCAAGTACAGTCAGTGTAGAAATGCTTAGCTCACCACGTGGACTCAGGACATGTCAACTCTCCCTGCTTTGGCTATAATTACTATCCTACTGTCAAGGAACTTTCTCTCTAGTTGGGCTAGGTCATGTGCGCAGAAGGGTTGGAGGACAAGATGTTGAAGAAAGATTTCTCCAAAGATCCTGGTTGGATGTGAGCTGGATAGAGCAAGGCTGGAGAGTGCAGATGCCCCTGGGGCCAGGCGGTCTTCAACCAGTCTTGGTGAGAAATAGTAGCTCGACTCAGCTTTGGGGTGCAGAGACACTGGGGAGGGGTGGGGACTGTAGCAACCTAAAGTGCTCCTGCCCTGCCTGCAGAGGATGATGCTGCACAGCCCTGCTCATTATGATGACATGGGCATGTGAGTGACTGTCAGCTCTTTGGTTTTCAAGAGAATTTGGAAGTCTAGGTTTCCATGCATCAAACCAGTAGTAGAGAAGGCAACCATGGGGAGAACCTAAGTCTTGTTTCTAGAGAGATCATAGGGTTGTAAATTTTACCTTGCATCTCAGAGAAGGGCAGTGCTATTTTAGATTAGGGAGGTTGCAAATGTGATGAACTCCAAGAACACTGACAAATACCATTATCATTGCAAAAGAATTAAATGCGTCTTTGAAAAGCAAGCATTTGGCTTCTAAGTTGTAAAAATGGACCAAAAATGAAGCGGTAGAGTAGGGACTCATAACCAAGTATATGCCATTATTGTTACAGGTTTCTTTTACTGTGTTTCTCTCTCTATATATGCACATCTATATAAATATAGATACATAGATATATGGGGAGAAGATATAGATAGAGATAATGTATGCATATATATACATATTATATTTGTCTGGGTTCTCCAGAGGAACACCATCAATAGGATATATAGATTTATCTACTGCCTATCTATTCATCTATTTATCTATCTACCAATCCATCCATCCATCCACCTCTGTTCATCTATCCATCCATTATCGTATCTATCATCTATCCATTCATCCATCCATGTATGTATGCATATATGTATGTCTCTTTCTCTCTATCATTTTCATCCACTCATCCATTGTCTGTCTGTCTGTCTATCTAGATGTGTTAGAAGGAATTGGCCTATGTGTTGTGGAGTCTAAGAAGTCCCAGCAGTCAGCAAGCTGAAGACCTGAGAGAGCCAATGGTGTAGTTCTAGTGCGAGTTTGAAGGCCTGAGAAACAGGAGAGCTAATGGTGTAAATCTCAGTCTGAGTCTGCAGAAGACTGATGATTCAGCTCGAAGACAGATAGAGAGAATTCTTTCTTATTCCGTCTTCCTGCTCTATTCAGTCCCTCAATGGATTGGATGAGGCCCACTCACGCTAGGGAAGGCCATCTGCTTTACCCAGCCTATTGATTCAAATGTCAGTCTCATCCAGAAACTCCCTCATGGGCACCCAAAATAATGTTTCACCAAATGTGTGGGCACCCTCAGGCCCAGTCAAGTTGACACATTAAAGGAACCATCCCAGGCATATCTGTAGATTGTGTGTGTATGTACGTTTGTGTATATATAATATATAATTATCCTGTTAAGGATGTCTCACAGCCTTGAGGCAGAGATTAATTGTGACCTGGTGGTTTCCAATGTTTCTGTATATACAAATAAATTATGCAGCAATGATACCCTAGTCTCGTTTTATTAATTGCTCTTCTATTCGTCTGTTTAAAGTCAATTAAACCTCCCAAGGCTCCTCACGGAGGAACCTCTCACAAAATCAGTCTCTGTCACTTAGGAATCCTGAGTGGATGTCACATGGCTGTCCTAGCTCCTGGGGAGGGTGCTAGTTCCAACATCTCTGTTGGAACTCCTGGGTCTGTGGGTGATCATTGGCTTGCATTTTGTAGTGGCATGGCCCATGGAGGTCCGGATGTAGAGAAGGCAGCCTTTCTGCAGAGCGTTAGAATTTGGGAAGAAGTGGTCAGGATTAGAGAGGAAAAAAAAGACTTAGACATGGACAAGGATGCCACCCCAGGTTACCCTTCCTCTAGTTTCCTGGACTTTTGCAGGGTTCAGTGGATAATTAGTTATTTGCTTGCTTGGTTGGTATCTCTTCACTTTTATTTCTTTTAGACTTTTTTTTCTGATTAGAACAAAAATTATATTTATTATTGAAAATTCAGAATACATAGGAGATTATCAAGAACATCAAAAGCATTCACAACTCCCCCCACCCCCACCCCAGAGATAACCCCTGTGGCTACTTTTGTGTGTGTTCCTCCAGTACTTTTCCTATAGAAACATTTTTTCCCGTGTCGGGATTGTTCGGTCTATATCCTTTATTAAATTAATACATCAGAAGCTTTTCTCCACACTGCTTAGGACACTTGGGACCAAATGCTCCAGAATAGGAATTTGCCACCGTTTATTTTCCCATTCTGCTTTCATTGGAAACTGAGTCTGGCTTGAGGCTTTTGTTTGCTTCTTTCTTGCTATAGTAATTGGGATGGACTTAAGGCTGCCTGCCTTTTTGTGTACATCTCTGATTATTTCTTTAGGCTAAATTCCTAGAAGCTGGAACCCGGGGCAGAAGGAATGAAGATTGGAAACCCTTGGTGCATGATAGCAACTTGCTGTCCTGCCAACATTGGGGTGTTTGCCTACAGAAAGAGCTCTCTGGTTGAATCAAAGAATTTTAAGAATTTAATTCTTCTTCTTGTTTTTTGTTTGTTTGTTTGTTTGTTTTTGAGACAGAGTCTCGCTCTGTCGCCCAGGCTGGAGTACAGTGGCGCAATCTTGGCTCACTGCAAGCACCACCTCCCAGGTTCACACCATTCTCCTGCCTCAGCTTCCTGAGTAGCTGGGACTACAGGTGCCCGCCACCATGCCCAGCTAATTTTTTGTATTTTTAGTAGAGACGGGGTTTCACCATGTTAGCCAGGATGGTCTCGATCTCATGACCTTGTGATCCGCCCACCTCGGCCTCCCAAAGTGCTGGGATTACAGGCATGAGCCACTACGCCCGGCCTAATTCTTCTTTTAAAAGTTGGGGATCAGAGTAAGGTGAGAAGGTATCCTGCACAGCATCAATGCACACAGCGCACATTAAATGAGTGCTATTCCACTTCATTTGTAGTATTTTTTTTCCCATTTGTAGGAACTACATTTGTGCCTGACTTCCTTGTTCCTTTAAATGAGCCTTAAGGAAGTAGTGTTGGGGGAATTCAACGCACACAGAGCAGTTGGTCTTTATTATGATTTTAAGCATCTTGTTTTCATGTGAGCACCCCAACTTTGCCTTTTGCTAAATTTTGCAACAAGTTTTGAGTAATTCTGCACAAAACAGTGCCCTTGCTCCAGGAGGAGAACAGACATTTGCTCGTTCTTCACAGGATAATTAGACTCTAAAATTAGAAGGCAAACACTGCATGTTAAAATGCATCTGAATAAAATCCCAGTGGGAGAATTAATCCTTCTTGGCAGTACAGGGGAACTTGGGTGCACGCCTGATGGAGCGGCGAGAAGCTGAGAGGGAGTGAGGCAGCCCCTCTGTGTGGAGTGTTCAGGGCAAATGCACGGGTGCTGGTGACGCAGTCCCTTTACTTGTCTAAAAGTATTGGATTCTAAGTGAAAAGGGGGGTGGGGATAGAAAGCCTTCTGCCACGCCTCCTGTAGTCACAGTTTGGATATCCTGTGAAAGTAGCACTTAGGCAGGCATTCGGTCCTGCTTGGCGTTGTTTGGTGGACTTGTTAGAGAACACTACTGACTGTGTTTGAGGATGGAGGTGGAGCAGAGGGTTCAGGGCTTAAGCGGCGTCTCCTCAAGGGCAGCAGCAGACCTGGAACGTTCCAGAGTAACCCCTGCCTGCATCCGTCGGTCTTGCCGATACACACTGAGCAACTGCTAAAGGTTATGGGTGCAATGGAGGCTTCTGGTATAGTGGGGAGGAAAAGCCTCCATTATGAAGTCAAAGGCCTTTGCGTGCCTGCAGTGTGCGACAAGATCTAGTGGTTGCAGCACCCTGATGGGCAGAAGCCTCCCTCACAGAGCTATGGTGATGGAGAAGGCAGCTGCAAATCAAGTCATCAGCAGCAAGGTTATAAAATTATTTGATTGCATTTCGAAGTGAAAAACAGTTTTGAATTAACTTCTATTTGTTGTGATATAAACAACAGATATAAAAAGATATAAAAGGAAATAAACAGTGACCATGACATTGGTTGTTCAGTTTCAACACTATCTTCGGGTTCCCTGGTCCTTGTCCTCCCTCATTTGCCTCCCCCACCACTGAATTGTAGACTCCAACAGGGGGCGGGAGCTGAGTTTGTTTTTGCTCCCAGCTGGGACTCCAGGGTCTAGCACTGGCCTGATGCTTAGCAGCCTGTAGCAAGTATGTGTTGAATGGGCAAATGTACCCTTTGGCGGTACGAGACAGAAGCTGGTGGTCCTGTGCTGCCTGTGGCCAGAGCACTTCCAGCATACGGGGCCAGGACACATTTGCCCTGGTGTCCCAGGTTGCTCCAGGCGCAGGCTGCACCTCCTGAGGGCCCTCCCTGCACCAGCCTGGTGGTTCTCTGTCGCTTCTCCTGCACCCTGCACCTTCCCTTTGTGTCACATCCCTACCTCATCGCTACTCATTTGTTGGCCAGTGTTTTTTTTAGAAGATCTCTTTTTATAAAATTTCAGTTTTTATTTTAGGTTCTGGAGGTACATGTGCAGGTTTGTTACCAGGGCACATCGCCTGATGCTGAGGCTGGGGCTTCTGTTCATTCTGTCACCCAGATAGTAAACATAGGGCCTGACAGGACGTTTTTCAGCCCTTGTCCCCCTCCTTCGCTCCCTCCCTTTCTCTTTCGGAGTCCCCTGTGTCTGTTGTTCTGTATGTTTGTGTGTACTCAAGTTTTAGCTCCCACTCATGAGTGAGAATAGGCAGTATTTGGTTTTCTATTTCTGCGTTAATTCACTCAGGATAGTGGCCTCCAGCTGCATCCATGTTGCTGCAAAGGATATGATTTTGTTCTTTTTTATGTTAGCAGATCTTTTTTTTTTCCTTTACCCACTCTCTGATTCTCCATGCATCATGAGTCCCCCAAAGGCAGGGCTGGGTTAACCTCCCTGGGCCCAGAGAACAGGTGCTCAGTATTTTTAGAATGAACAAAAGTTCTCTTGTGGAATCATGAGGGAGGTGGAGGGAGGAAGGAAGGAGGGAAGACCTCTGCCCTGGCTCTTTCTCCTGCCTGAAACAGCCTCCCTCAGATCCCAGCCTGTGGCGCCTTTCTCATCACGTGTGTGTCCGCCCCACACCGCCCTCCCTGGCCTCGGAGGCTAAAGCGCTGGCCCCTGCCAGCCTGGACCTCTCCTCGTCCTGCTTGATTTGATTCTGAGCGTGCTCATCACCATCTGGACATATGTTATTTATGCACAATTAAATGTTGCTTATATTGCATATAAAACATACATTTATATAATGATATACATGTACATATGTGTGTGTGGCGTGTGTGTGTGTGCATATCCCTGTCGACACCACCAGAATATGTTTTAATGAAACCGTCATGTTTTAATGAAAACAGAAAGCCTTCTGTTTCATGTCGTGACGCTGGAATGAAAACAGTCTCTCCCAGCATCTAGCTCAGTGCCTGGCACATCATGAAAGCTTAATAAATACGGCTAGAATTAATGAATGAGTTTCTTTCCCCTCCCCTGTCCTGTATTTTTAATAAGGCTGTTGAGCCTAGGGCCTCTGCCCTCTGCTGGTCACTATCATCACACAGCCCCACTCAGGAGGCCCCTGGCCCCGTTCTGCCTGGAGTGTTGGCAGGTGGCAAGGGTTGTAAGCTCCTGCCCAGTCCCGTGGGCAGTTCTAAGATCTTACCCCCCAGCCCCTGCAATTCTGAGGGGACCTGTCAGTCATTCAGCCTCCAGCCAGTCCTTGGGGATGTCTGAGGGAGGAAGTAAGGCTCAAGTCCCGTGAAGTGGGCAGCTCCTGTCATCCACAGCTGCTGCTTGTTAGTGGGAGCCCTGGGGCCCTGGGTAAATGTCCTGCCAGAGCTGGGCTCACTCTGGCCTCCTTTGTATACCTGGGGGCAAGGTTTAGCTATTCAGCAAGGGCTGTTTTAAAAAATTGGGTTGGTTCTGGATATTATAATACCTTTTTTTAAAAGACCACGAAGAAAACTACATTTTCTTGGTGACTTTTACAATAGGAGCAAGTTAAATTTTCTTTCTTCACTGAGTTGTCATTGTTGCCTTTTTTTCTTTAAATCAGTTTTTCCCTGTCAGAAGAAAGTACCTTACCATGTGATCTACTGAAATATAGGAGTTACACTGAACGATGTGAAAATGAAGCTTGTTTGTCAGTCCTTCCTGCTGACTTTCTCAATCTGGGCCCAGTGTACCTGGGAGGCACAGCCAGAGCCCAGGGAGTGAATCCGATCGTTCAGTAGATGCAGTTCCCCAGTTCAGGCCCTGCAACTACCAGTCCAGGCCTGGAGGGGAGCATGCATCCCCCAGGAACATGACTCGGAGCTGGAATCTGACTAGGCATAGGAGTTAATTGGGCCTGAGGCAGGGAGGGTGCTGGGAAGAATATTCTAGGGATAGCAGACAGCATGTATGCATGCACACATGTTCTGTGGCAGAAGACTGTGTGAGTGTTTGGGGAGATATGAGTGACTCTGAAAGGGTTTTTCCCAGTGGAGCACAAAGATGCCCGTGTTGTGGGAGGAAGCCCAAGGTGGGACCAGGCAGGGCTCATTAAAGGGATTTTTGTCTTTAAATGAAGAGCACCAGGAAAGCCTCTGAGGATTTTAAACATGGTGGTTGCAGTCGGGCAGATCAGCTTGGCAAAGATTTGATGACTAGGGTATTAGTCTGTTCTCATGCTGCTAGTACAGACATATCTAGGACTGGGTAATTTATAAAGGAAAGAAGTTTAATGGACTCCACAGTTCCACATGGCTGGGGAGGCCTCACAATCATGGCAGAAGGCAAAGGAGAAGCAAAGGCATGTCTTACATGGCAGCAGGCAAGAGAGAGCTTGTGCAGGGAAACTCCCATTTATAAAACCATCAAATATCGTGAGACTTACTACCATGAAAACAGTAGGGGGGAACCACCCACATGATTCAATTATCTCCATCCGGCCCCACCCTTGACATGTGGAGATTATTACAATTCAAGGTGAGATTTGGGTGGGGACACAGCCAAACCATATCAACTAGCATGGAGAGGCCAGTGTGGAGTTTAGGGTACCAGGTGGAAGGCCCCCTGAGGTTGGGGAGGATGGCGCAGGGCAGCAGGTGGCAGCCAGGCCCTTGGGGGTCCTTTGGCAGGACTGAGCAGCAGGGTGTTGGAGTGACATGCAGGTGGGGGTACAGTCCTCTTCATTCTTATTCACATCTTTTCTGTTGATCCCTTTCCATCTCTTTTCCCACTAGTTTCCTGTGTTCTTTTGATCTACAAGCTCCACATTTCCTGAAAGAAATGAATACCATTATTATCACATACAGCCACACACACACCCTGTACAAACTCATCTTCCACAACGCCCAACTCCCTAACATGGTTGCCTAAATCAGACTTAAGATCCCTGGATTCAGGTCCCAGTCCCACCCTTAATGTGCTTGTGAATCTCAGTGAGGTGCTTGGCCTTTCTTGGCTGGGTTTCCTCATCTGTGAAATGGGGGATTTTGCACTGTTTTATTTTTCTACTTTCTGCCAGCCTTGCAACTTTCCATAGGACTTTGCTTCATCTAGACTGTTGGTGTAGGAAAACATCCTTTTGGTTAATGGATAGATGTTGCAGGCTAGGTGCCTTCCCTCCAGGAGGTTACTCATCTTATTAGTGAAGATTCTGTAGTTGCATATGGCTTTAGTTGCTGTTGAGAAACCTACCCAGACTGGCTTCACCATCAAAGGTATTTATTGACTGACACCGTTTTGTGATTAGTCCAGGGGGAGTTTGGCTTCAGGCCCATTGACCACAGGGTCTAATTATACTGTTCACCATTGCTTCTCGTCCCTCTCACTGCCTGGTTCTCTGCTGGCCTGCTGTGAGGCCACATTTCCTTCTCCTCTGTTCCCCCAGGCTCCAGCCATTTTGAGGAAGGAGGTGAGTTTCTCTTTCCTATTAGTGAAGAATACCAAAGCTGTAGGAATCATATCTTACTGGCCTGGAGGTGGTCAGCTTCTTTAAAATCACATGGCCTGATTGGGCAAGGGGTAGGTCCCTTGAGGGAAATCAAGGTGCTGAACCAGAAAAGGTGGTGATGGCAATTGGGTAGGAAAAAATAAGTCCATCTCAGAGTCTTTAAAAAACATCTTTAAAATCTCCTTGTGATTTCTTAATCAGCAAGAGGGTGGCTTAATCTGTTTATCCCAGAGGCCAGGGATGGAGGGTCAGGGAGGGGTTGACCTTCTGGGGCTGATGATAGCATTTGTTTTTCTTCCCAGTCCAGGCTTGCACTGACCTTGGTACTTAAGGCAGGGCCTGTCCTTTCCTCTGCTCAGCAACATCCATCACTGCCATGTCCTTTTGGCACTAATTAAAGAGGACACACTTGGATTAGGAAAATGATGGATTGGGTTGATGTGACTCGATGTGAGGTGGAGTGAATGAGTGACAAGCTCGCCCTTAGAGAAACCACCTCGGAGTAGCCACAGGCAGCCTGTGTCCCCCATAGGAGGGGCTGGGACAGCTTGGCAACCACCTACCCCAGAACACCTGCTAGGAGGAGAGAGACCTGTTGTTCCGGCTTGGGAATGTCTGTGTTTACATGATGAGGCTGGGAATATAGGCATCGAAGCATCAGTTTCCTTTGCTCCATCTAGATCAGCGTTGTTGATGCATGAGTATGGTAAAGAGTTGGATGATTTCCCCCAGAGTTTCCATGCTGGACAATTGTTTATTTACTTGAGCTAATTACTGAAATTTTTTTTCCATGACTTGGCCTAATATAAAAAAAGAGGCTAATGAGAGTGAGGTTTTATGGTAAGCAAATTGAAAAGCAAATAGCAAATAACTCATCTATGAAATTGTTATAAGAAAAGTTATTATGGTAATGGTTAGGGCAAAACAACTCTATTTAATTCTTGATGCTTATGGAGATTCCAGCCAAGATATGTGTATTTTCCTTAAAAAGATTTCTTTAAAGCATGTGTCTTAATTTAATCCTGTTATACACAGGCACATCTATTAATGAAGTAAATGCAACAAAGAGTTAATTATAAATAGCAGCAACATGTTTTCTTTCTTTAAATATTGTATATATTTCATGTTGTAACTCGGGGGATAAATTATACTAGGTGGATTTTGTGGTAATATAAAGGACGGTTGGAATTTTATTGAGTATTTACTTTTATTTGGTTTTGAAGAAGAACTTCTCCATACCTCAGACTATCAAAAATCATTCTGTTAGCGTCACAGAAATTCCAATTAAGAGCTTAGATGCCAATACAGACTGATTATTTTGAAGACTTTTTTCAGTTCATGACTCAGTTAATATTCAGTGGTGTATTTTCTGTAGTTTAAAAGTATCACTGATAAGTTGGGAGTATGCCTTCCATATGAGATACAAATTGTCCCTAACCACTCAATCAATGTTTACTTTACATGTTAAAAATAAGAAACTAAGACCTCATAATGTGGTTATAAAGGTTCCTGTTTTTTGCCCTGAAGGTCCAAAGGTAAATTTGGCACATTTGTCAAAATATAGATGAATAATTTATAGATGTGCATCCATTTTATTTTTATAAGTATGGAAATAGATATAAAGGGATTTGCTGGAAGAATTTCTTTTGGCAAATGAGCAAAAAATTTAACTATAAAGAATGAAATACTAGGCTCTAGATATAAAATAATATTCACAATGCAATACAAAATGTGCAGGCATTTTTGGTCATATTTTCTATGACGTGTTTCTTAGAAATCTGTGTTTCTACTATGAAACACATGAAACAAAGAAATATTTATACATCAGCAGAACTATAAATTCAAAAATTCAGAGAAAATTCCAAATGGGTGTGATGTTGATACTTGCATTTTTCTCTAAAATTAATAAGGTATGTGTGTATATATCTGCATACACCTATGATTCATGTAAAGGGTTGCAGATACAAAGATTCTAAGTTCATAGGTATAAGAATAAATATATGAAGCTGTATCCTGTCTTTTGCATTATATTGATTGTTCTCGTTGGGGGGAGGGAGTTAATTTTAAAAAGTCAAGTGAAAGTAAATTTTCCCATCAAAGGAAGGCACTATTGCTTTCAAACATCATCATATTCAATACAAATTAAAACAATGAACTACTGTATCTACCCATCAGACTAGCAAAAATCAAAGCATATAACAATGGCAAGTGTTGCCAAAGGATGGAGACCTGCTGATGTTAGTGTAAATGGGTGTGACCGCTTTGGAGAGCAATATGACCTATCCCGTTGAGCTGGGGACACTATGACTCAGCAATGCTTCTCCAGGCCTCTTCCCTGGAGAAAATCACATTTGTAAGTGGCAAGAGAATTATCCAGCAATGTTTTCCAATGCGTTGATAGCAAAAAAAAAAAAAAAAAAAAAAAGTCTCAGGGGTTGGGGGTGGTGGGACAGACCGTTGATAGTGGAATGAGAAATCGTAAACAAGAAGGATCTACCCAGAAGTTGCCCTAGTTGTTACCTCTGCAGTGTGGCAGGGTTGGGGGCTATGATAGGGCTTCTGAGGTGACTGTGGAGGCTTACATTTGATCTATAATGTTTTGTTTTTTTCTTGTGTCTTTTAACAAAAAGAAAACCTGATTTAAGCAAGATGTCAAGATGTTAATCTTTGTTAATTCTGGCTGTTGAATGCATGAATGTTGTGTGTGTGTGTGTTGAAACTGTTCAAAAAAAAATCATCTTTGGGTTGACCATGGTGGTGTACACCTGTAATCCCAGCACTTTAGGAGGCCAAGGTGGGAGAATCATTTGAATCAGGAGTTCGAGGCTGCAGTGAGCTATGATTGCACCACTGCCCTTCAGCCTGGGTGAGAGTGAGACCTTGTCTAAAGTAAAAAATGTAAATGAATAAATACATCCTCCCATTACACTACATTTTCTAAAGTAGCGTAACTTTTCATGTCAGAAACTAGAATAAATTAAGTCACTGAATCATGTAGTAAATTATGAACTATTGCCTCTATAGTTGGTTGCCAAAATGGCCTGCCAGTGTCTATTAATCAATATAAAATATAAAAATAGAACATTTAAAAATTAAAGCATCATGTTATATTGCCATTACCAGCTAGCCATATAAACCTTATGGAAGGAAATCTGGCTATATTTAGCAAAATTACATAAGTAGTCCCCCTTTGGACCAGTAATCCCACTTCTAGGAATCTATCCCAAAATATCTTGGCAAATGGTAAAATAGCACACAGGCAATGGTATTTGTTTTGCCATTATTCATTATAGCAAAGTGTTGGAAACAATGCACATATCACGAAGAGTGGACTGGCTGGATAAATAATGGCATAGCCAGACAAAGGGGTATCGGAAGACAATAAAAGAAATGAGCGTGTTCTCTCTACTCACATGGAAGTCATCTCCAGGATATATCATAGTATTCATTAGTCAGAGTTTCCCAGAGAAACCCAACCAACAGGATCTTTTTGGTAGGTAGGTAGGTAGGTAGATAGACAGATAGATATGGAGATACATACAGATATAAAAGGAGATTTATTATGAGGAATTGACTCATGTGATTATGAAGGCTGAGAAGTTCTACAATCTGCTGTCTGCAAGATGGAGCTCCAGGAAAGCTGATGGTGTAATTCTAGTCTGAGTCCGAAGGCCTGAGAACCAGGGGAACTGGTAATGTAACTGCCAGTCTAAGGGCAGGAGAAGGTCCCTATGCCAGCTCAAGCAGGCAGACAGGAAGGAAAAAAGGCTGACTTCCTCCTTCATCTACCTTTTTGTTCTATTCAGGCCCCCATCAGGTCGGATGTTGCTCACTCACATGAGGGAAGGCCATGTGCTTTACTGAGTTCACCAATTCAAATGCTAGTCTCTGATAGATGTGGTGGCTCACACCTGTAATCCCAGCACTTTGGGGTGGGGGTGCCTAGAAGGGAGGATCACTTGAGGCCAGGAGTTCCAGACTAGCCTGGGAAACATAACAAGACCCCATCTCTGAAAAACACAAGTAAAAAATTAGCTGGGCATGGTGGCACACACTTGTCTGTAGTGCCAGCTACTCAGGAGGCTGAGGCAGGAGGATCCATTGAGCCCTAAAGTTCAAGGCTGTAGTGAGGTATGATTGCACTTTGTGCCACTGCACTCCAGCCTGGGCAACAGAGTGAGACCTTATCTCTTAAAATAAAAAATGCTAATCTCATCAAAATTAGCATTAATCTACTCTATAATTTCCATTAGATTCTTTTAAATAATTAGATAATTTCTGTCTCTTTATTGACATTATCTGTCATCATACCTTCTCTTTCCTCTTTAAGAGTGTACATTTTTTCATCGAGATTAGCATTTTTTAAGATCTGGAAATACCCTTGTAGACACGTCCACAATCCATAATATCATTTAATCTGGAAACCTGTGGCCAGATTGACACATAAAATTAACATCACAATCATTGAGTGAAAAAAAAATCGGGATATTTTTATAGAATACTGCCTTTCATGTAAAAAAGAGATGTGTTCACGTGTGCATTTTCATGTGTGTGTGTACTTAGATTGTTTAAAATAAATGCTGGGAGTAAAAAGCGAGCACTAACGGTTGCCTATAGTGGAGGAAGTAACAGAGGGGAGGGCAGAAATAGAAGTGAGACTTCTATGAGTGTACTTTGTTATATGATTCTGAATTTTAAAGTGTGTAAATATTTTTACATATTCAAAAAATTGAAAGGGAAAATATTCTTATAATTGAAGACAGATGGAAATAATTGAACCTAACTATATATCAAGTTGGTAGCTTAACCCGAGAAAGTAATTTTTTTTTTTTTTTTTTGAGATGGAGTCTTGCTCTGGCACCCAGGCTGGAGTGCAGTGGCACCATCTCTGCTCACTGCAACCTTCGCCTCCCGGGTTCAAGCGATTCTCCTGTCTCAGCCTTCTAAGTAGCTGGGATTAGAGGTGCTTGCCACCATGCCTGGTTAATTTTTGTAATTTTAATAGAGACGGGGTTTCACTATGTTGGTCAGGCTGGTCTCGAACTCCTGATCCTGTGATCCACCTGCCTTGGCCTCCCAAAAGTGCTAGGATTACAGGCATGAGCCACTGCACCCGGCTGTGAGAAAGTAATTTCTTTAAGTAACACTAAAACCCAGTATTTTAACTGTATATCCATAGTGGGGTGGAATTTAAGGATGCTAGCATATGTAAATAAAAAGAATCATATATTTCATGATTAGTGTTATTATTAGCTGTAATATGGATGTTATTATTTTGAAATTATAGGACTAACTTGGAGAAAGCAATTAAGCAATATGTTAATGTTGTTATGAATCAAGATTCTTATTATGAAAGAAAAGAGATAAGGTATAATATTTTTTAAAGTTACCTGAAATCCTAAAATCTTACATTTAAATTAGAAATATTAATATTCATGATATTCTTTGCTCTTAAAATATCTATTTCATAACTCTGTCTACTGAAAAAGCCTAAAAGCAGTGAAAACCCTATAGCAACGAACGCTTTCTACACCCAGATTTTGTGTACTAAGTACCATTCCCCACTAAAACGAAGCAGAGTTCCTTGGAGAAGTGACTGCTTCCTGGTCTGGGATACTTTATTATGCCAGAAAGCAAATAAGCTATCAAAGGTTAATGAGATGATTGCAAAAGAATTGAATGATTTTCTGCTGGCTAAGAGGAATTGCTTAATACATTTCCAACAGGATAATGACTAGAATTGATTGAAACACATCAGAATTATAAAAATCTGTGCCTTCAGATGGTACTTCAAAAAATAATTGGTCACCGTTGTATATTGCTAGAACACCAGCTCTCTATTCTGAAAGTTGCTAAAAAAGGAATAAGAAACAAGCTTTTATTCTGCCTTCCTGTTTTATTTATATTTCAGGGTAACCAAATAGCTGATGATTGAACGTCTTCTTTATAGAAAAATTTTAATTAATAAATGCAAAAGGAAAGAATGAGAAAATTACCATTTGACAACCCAAATGAAATAACAGGTGTAGGCAATTATTATCAATAGGTGTTAACAGCATTAGGTAACTATCAATGGGGAATTTTATAATGGATAAATCAGGCTGATATAACCTGAATGTACTGATCTCATTTTACCTCTCTAAAGGTAGGACAACCAGAAGTTATATGCCTCCTAATATGTAATTGGAAATATAAACCACTGCCTCTAAAGGATTCTTTCCTAAAAAATTAAGCCTGAATGTGACCAAGCTTTTAAATTTTACTACCAATTTTCAGGAAATATGGAGGCTAAAGGAACGTGTTAACAAATTGACCAGCTTCTCAAATAAAATATGGAAAAGTCACATCACTCCAGAAATTTTCCCAGTTTACTCTTCGAGCCAATTCCTCCTTAGCTCACAGAGACAATTACTTTCCATAGATCTGTCACCATAGATTATCACATAAGTGCAGTCATACAGTTGGCATTTGTGTGTGTGTGTCGGGATTCCTTCATTGAACATAATATTTTAGAAATTCATTCAGTGTGTGTATGTGTGTGTGTGTGTATGTGTTGGTTTCTTTGTTTTATTGAGTACTTCATTGCATGAATATCCCATAATTTGTCCAGTCTCTCGTTGCATATTTGTGTTTTTTCCATTTTCTGGCTGATGTAAATAAAGCTTCTGTGAGGATTCTTGTACAAGTCCTTTTGCGGATCTATGTTTTTATTTTTCTTGTGTAAATTATAAAAGTGAAATTGCTGGAACATAGGGTAGGTTTATGTTTAAAAAGAACTTCCAAATAGTTCTAAGTGGCATGAGTTCTAGTTGCTTCACATCTTTTTCAAAAGTGAGTGTTATCTTTCAATTAATTTTCCCAGTCAGGCTGATATGAAATGGTATCTCATTATGGTTTTTAAATTTTTGTATATGTAGCTTTATTGAGATACAATTCACATACTATATACTTCACACTTTTGAAATGTAAACTTTAATTGTTTTAAATATCTTTACAGAGTTGTGCAACTATCATCACAATTGGTAGTCTTTGGCTTTCTAGGAGTTTGTCCATTTCATCTGAGTTACTAGTTTATTGGCATGCAGTTATTTATAGTATTCCCTTATAATTTATTTCTGTGATATTGGTAGTGTTGGCCCCTTTTACACTCTTGATTTTAGTAATTTGAGTCTTCTCTCTTTCTTCTTTATCAGTCTAGCTAAAGATTTATAAGTTTATTGATCCTTCAAAGAACCAACTCTTTATTTTATTGATTTTCTCTGTTGTTCTTCTATTCTCTATTTCATTCATTTCTGCCCTAGCCTTTAATTCCTTCCTTCTGAATGTTCCAGGCTTAGTTTGTTCTTCTTTTTCTACTCTTTTCGAGTGGAGGATTTGGCTTTTATTTTGAGATTTTTCTTTTAAATATAGGAATTTAGAGCTATAGGCTTCTATTTAAGCATTTCTTTGACTCTGTTTCATAAATTTTGCTTCATTGTTTCTTCATTTTCATTCATCTCAAAGTACTTTCTAATCTCACTCATGATTTATTCTTTGACTCATTGGTTATTTAGGGCCATATTGTTTAATTTCCATATGTTTGTGAATTCCCTAAGTTTCTTTCTGTTATTGCTTTCTAATTTCATTCCATTGTGGTCAGAAATTATACTTTTTATGATTTCAATTATTTTGAATTTATTGTGGTTTGTTTTATGGCCCAGCCTATGATCTGTCCTGGAGAATGTCCCATGTGCATTTGAGAATGTGTATTCTGCTATTTCTGGGTAAAGTGTTCTATAGATGTCTGTCATATGGTATATAGTTCATTTATACTGTTGTTCATCTTTTCTTTTTTTCTCCTTAATCTTCTGCCCACTTATTCTATTCATGAGTGAAAGTGGGATATTGAAGTCTCTGATTTTTATTATTGAGTTATTTTCCCTTTAACTCTATCAATATTTGCTTCATATATTTTGGGGGTCTTATATTAGGTACATATATATTTATCATTTTTATGCCTCCCTGATGGATTGACTCTTTCATCATTGTTTCACCATCTTCTCTCTATATCTCTAGTTTTAGAGTAGCTTTATCTGATATTGGAATAGCCACTCTAGCTTTTATATGATTGCTGTTTGCATGCTATATCTTTTTCCATTCTTTACTTCAATCTGTTTGTATCTTTGAATCTAAAGTGTTTTCTCTTATAGCTAGCATATAGTAGTATCAGATTTTTATTCAGTCTGACAGTCCTTACTTTTGTTGGATTGTCTAATCCATTCACATTTATTGTTATAATGGATATAGTTAGATTTGCATCTACCATTTTATTTTTCATTTTCTATATCTCTCATGCCTTTTTTGTTCCTCTATTTTTCCTTTACTGCTTTATTTGGCCTTAAATGAGTATTTTTAGTGTAACATTTTAATTTCTTTAATCATTTTTTAAAAATTTATTTTCTTAGTGGTTGCTGTGGGGATTACCATATACATCTTAACTTATCAGAATTCTTCAGATTCATACTAACTTAATTTCAGTTAGATATAGAAACATTACTCCTGAATAGCATGATTTTTTCTTCTACCTCGTTTTTGCGCTATAATTTTATACATATTACATCTATATGCTACAAACTTTACAATACATTGTTACAATTAATTATTACTTTATATGAATTTATGTCTTTCAAGGAAGCTGAGAAAATAAAGAGCAAGTGCTCATTTACAGAGTCTGTTATCTTAACCTTTTAATTTACCATTTCCGGTTCTCTTCATTTGTTCTTGTGGATTCAAGTTACTGTCTTGTGTCGTTTCCTTACTCCAATTCATCTTTGCTCCCATATACTTCCTTTGTGTTATTGTCAAACATTTTACATTTCTGTATGTTATAGGCACAATGATAGAAGTGTGTTGTGCATGTGTGTGTGTGTGTGTGTGTTTGTGTGTTATTTTATGCAAATGTTTATTAAATCAGTGAACAGAATAAAGCAGAGGAAATATTCATTCAGGCTGTCTTTTATAATTACATCATTACCTTTACTGGAGCTCCTTGTTTTGTGTGTGTGTAAATTTGAATTACTGTTTGGTGTCACCTGATTTCAGCCTCAAAACTTTCCTAGCTTTTCTTATATGGCAGATCTTTTAGCAATAAATTATATTTTATTTATCTATGAATGTCTTGAATTCACTTTCATTTTTGAAAGATACTTTTGCTGGGCATAACATTCTTGGTTAACAGTTGTTTTATTTTCTCCTTCAGCACTTTGAATATATTTCATCCCACTGCCTTTTGGACTCCATTACTTCTGATAGAAGTCAGCTGTTAATCCTACTGAGGCATCCTTGCAGTGACTAGTCAGTTTTCTCTTGCTATTTTCATGATTTTTCTCTTTGTTGTTTCTCAACATTTTGATTTTTATGTGCTTGGGTGCGGGTCTCTTTGCATTTATACTATTTAGAATTTGTTGAGTACCTGGGATGTATAGATTAGGGTTTTTTCCCACTAAATTTGGTAGGCTTTAGCCATTATTTCTTTGAAAAAAATTTCTGCTTCTTTCTCACTCTTCTCTTATTCTGGTACTTCCATTATACATATGTTGGTCCACTTAATGGTGTCTACAATTTACTAAGCCTATGTTCATTTTACTTCATTCTTTCCCTCTGCTCTTCAGATTGAATAATCTCTGACTGTCTTCAAGTTCAATGATTCTTTTTTCTACCAATTCAACAAAGCCACTGTTGATCCCCTCTAGTGAATTTTGAACTTTAATTATTATAATTTTCTACTGTATAATTTACATTAGATTATTTTAAATAATTTCTATCTCTTTATTGACATTATCTATTTGCCAACATACCTTCTCTTTCCTCTTTAACAGTGTACATATTTATAATATTTTGGACATATTTATAATAGTTACTTTGAAATCTTTGTCTAAGTCTGACACCTGGGCCCTTTCATAGGCAGCTTCTTTTGAATGCTTTTTTTTTTAAATGTATTTGTTGCACTTTCCTGTGTTTTTATACATACTAGATTTTTTTCAAAGCTGGACATTTTAGTAGATAATATATTTTAGCAACTCTGGATACTTGTTTTCTTTTCCTCTGAGCTTGCCAATTGTTGTTTGTTTATGTGTTTTGTGACAGGAATAGGCTATTTTAGTGTTTATTTCTACCCACAGTGTGGAGCCTTTGGTGTTACTTTTCTGATGCTGAAGCCTTGGGAGTGTGCACAGTCACCTTGAGATGATAGTAGTTTTAGCAAGTGTCTCTTTGACTTCTCTCTTCTGCCTCCTTCCCTAATCTCCCTGTTAATCTCTCTGCCTCTGTTGGTATCATACCAAGCTATTAGGCTCCACTAACTGCCAAATTATTGCTCCATTATTTTTGACAATGTCCAGGGCGCATGCATTCCTCTACAACCTGATCCAGTTAAATTTGAACCCCTTTGCAGGTATTTTTTGAGGTCAGTCTTTGAGGTTTGACCAAGAGGGCTCTTCTTAGCTGTCTTGCTCTGATCCTCTCTGATAAACTATCTGGCCTACAATTTAGCTTGTTGCCATCATGGAGCTGTCAGCCTTCTATACCTGTTTTCATGCTTACTTGTCTTTTTTTTTTTTTTTTCTCTGCCTATTCTGTCATTAAGACCATCTAATGAATGTTTTAAATGATAATATATTTTTCATTATAGCATTTCCATTTGGATATCTATTGCAGTTTCCATGTGGTTCATTTTAAAAATCTCTTCATACATGTTTACCTTTCACACACTATTTTTAAAAACTGCTATCACGATTATTTCAAAGTTGTGTGATAATTTCAATAGCTGGGCTATTTATGAATCTTCTTCTATTGTCTGTTTCCTCTTTTTGATCACAAATCAAATGTTCTTGCTTCTTCAGGCATCATAGTTTATACTACATGTCAGGCATTCTGTGTCAAATAACAGCATATTCTTTTTCTTTCCACTTATCAGAGTTGGAGCACTGAGTCAGTCGTACCTGTAGATCAGCTGGGTCTGGGACTTTTTTTTTTTTTTTTTTTTTTGAGACAGTCTCGCTCTGTCACCAGGCTGGAGTCCAGTTGTGCAATCTCAGCTGACTGCAACCTCTGCCTCCTGGATTCAAGTGATTCTCCTGCCTCAGCCTCCCAAGTAGCTGGGACTACAGGCACGCACCACCATGCCCAGCTACTTTTTGTATTTTTAGTAGAGACAGGGTTTCACCATATTGGCTAGGATGATCTGGATCTCTTGACCTCATGATTTGCCTGCCTCAGCCTCCCAAAGTGCTGGGATTACAGGTGTGAGCCACTGCAACTGGCTGGGTCTGGAGCTTTTTGTAGCTTTAGTTTCATTCCATTTATTACCAGCTTCGAGTGCTTAGAGGGAAGGGTCAGGATTTTTCCCTTACCATAGCTTAGGCTCTGAGCACTGAGTGGTTTCTTTGTACTTTATATCTGCAGTACTAGCTTTCTGAACCTTGGAGTGCTTTGACCATGCCACAGCCCGGCCAGCAGATGTAGGGGTCACAGAGAGCTACCTTTGTTTTCTAGTCCCACTGGAGAGCTCCCTCTGCCCTGCTACTCAGACTTTGTAGGGCATCTGTCCTGCCCTCAGTAAAGACTTGCAATGCCCTGGAGAGGTTTCTCCCAGCTGTCTTCCCTGCCCCCAGCCTTCAATAATTGAATGTCCGGAGTTCCCAGGATAGATTTCTCTTGAGTTTCCTCCTCAGCCCCCCACTTTCAGAGGACACTGCCTTTTACTTAGGTGAGGCCCCACATATCTCTGGGGTTCTTGCAGGTTTCTTGCTTTACCTCCAGGAAGACCTGTACAAAACAGTATCCAGTGGTTAAAAAGTCACTCTGGGCTGGGCGCAGTGGCTCACGCCTGTAATCCCAGCACTTTGGGAGGCTGAGGTGGGCAGATCACGAGGTCAGAAGATCGAGATCATCCTGGCTAACATGGTGAAACCCCGTCTCTACTAAAAATACAAAAAATTAGCCGGGCATGGTGGCGGATGCCTGTAGTCCCAGCTACTCGGGAGGCTGAGGCAGGAGAATGGCGTGAATCCAGGAGGCGGAGCTTGCAGTGAGCCGAGATCGCGCCACTGCACTCCAGCCTGGGGGACAGCGAGACTCCGTCTCAAAAAACAAACAAACAAACAAACAAAAAACTCACTCTGTGGCTTGGGCTTCTTCACATTCTAATCTGTCATCTGGCCACCAGAATTTCATTAAAGTATCAGCAAGTTTCTCCTTCCTCCAATCTATGGCAATTCCCTGTTATTGCACTACTGTCAGGGGTGAAAGCAGTCAGCTGGCAAATGCCTTAAATAGTGTTTTCTATCACTTCATCTCCATAATCTGGATTTCATACAAAAGTTAGTCATATATAAACACTGAGTATCTACAGCAAGAACATCATTCTCTTGGAGAGCCAGAAAGTGAGTTGTTTTATGAAACATTTCTAATTTAGTCAATTTTCCAAAAATAGGGAAATTATACAATAGTCATTGCCTTTGCCTATGAAAAGTAGAAAGAAGGGAAATCAGGAGACCATTGCTTCATCTGTGGGAAACACTTTCTATTTGTCCTTACATATATTCTTTGTTTTTCCATAATTCTGAGGGATAAGGAAGAGAATGTGGCAGCCTGAATGTCTGTTTGACTGTATCTCTTCACACTGTGATTCTCATTTTCCTAATGTCTGTTTCAGAATTTTAAAGTGGGCAGTGGATTATGCCAGTTTCTAGATCCTCCTATTACCTTCCAGGGAAAGGAACATTGGATTCGATTCTAGGGGCATGATTAGCAGAAGGGCACGCCCGGGTACCATGACTTTGTTCTGAATTAAGGAAGTTTGAGTAAGAGAAAGCACTTTTTCCTGCTGGACTGGGCTGCTTGTTGATGGCTGTGCCGTTAGGAGTGTGGAGCAGGATGGTGTTTCAGACAGAGGTCCTGAGCAGGAGAGAGCAGGATGTATGGACCAACGACAGGCCCATGAGTCTGGAAGGTGGGGAAGGGGGAAGCATGCACGTTGCTAATGGAGAGAGCGCATCTCAGAGGCTGCATCCTGGCGGCTTTGTAGCTTTGTGGTCATTTGCTATAACAGCCCTAGGAGACTCACATACTCTCCTTCACCCTCTCACAGCCATTCCCTGTGAGAACCAGACAGAGTGGCTGAGTTCATCCTGATACTCAATGGACAATGGACAGGACCCCCTTTTTAGGACTTGGTTCTTCAGCCCCCATGGTACAATGTGTACCAGCAAATGGGTTTGGCCAGGTCCTGTTAAACAAGCTTCAAAATTGTCCAACTTGGACTTCCACAGGGCTTCTTTCTGTGGCCAGAGATGCCAATACATGTGATTTTCTGCATGCATGTGGTCTTGGCTCCTTGGACTCCAGGTTGGCCACGCAGCGACAGACCTGCCTCTCGGTGGGAGTTCTCAGGAAGTCAAATCAGATGGAAACCTGATCTGTATGCACGACTGGCTTCGGCAGTTAGGTGGTGTGAAAAATGAAATTTCTACTGGCTTCTCTTGTCCACAGGGTGACCGCTAGTGGCAGGGCTGCTTGCTGCGGCTCCTAATCTCCTTGTGGGATGCCTTGGATTGGATCAGTTTCTCTTGGCCCCTGTGAAAGGAACTCGCGGTGGAATATTGTATTCGGTGCTGCACAGGAGACCCCATTTAGAGACATGAAACTTGTGCTTGAAGGGCACTCTTTGTGCAGCTACAGACGATTCATTCATTCCTTCATTTATTCTCTCACCCCAAATCTGTCTGCATCTACTGTGTTCCAGGCACCGCACATGGCACTAGGATTCTGGTGGTGAACAAGAGGCCAGTCTCACCCTCAAAGGCATGTAGTCTTGAGAGACACAGACACTAGACAAGGAATGACACATGGGTGTATGTGAAGATGCTTAGGATATGGTGGGGGCATTTAGCAGGGAGATTTGACCTAGCTTGGGGTGGGGTGGGGGACACAGAGGCGGATTCTATGAGGAAGCAGCCTTTACCCTGAGACCTGCAGTGGGGGAGCATTCCCTAGATGAGGAATGAGAGGTAGAGAGGAATGTGGAGCAGGATGGTGTTTCAGAAAGAGGTCCTGAGCAGGAGAGAGCAGGATGTATGGACCAACGAAAGGCCCATGAGTCTGGAAGGTGGGGAAGGGGGAAGCATGCACGTTGCTAATGGAGAGAGCGCGTCTCAGAGGCTGCATCCTGGTGGCTTTGTAGCTTTGTGAAGAAACTGGAATTTTATCCTTAAAACGAAAGGGAAGAAGTTGGAGCTGTTAAGTAGGGAGTGACATGATTTGATTGCTTTTTTAAGAGAGCCCTCTGGAGGAAAAGGGGCTGGAGGGGGCAGGGGGTGCAGGGCACGGTGGCCGTTTCTGCAATCACTGAGGCAGGAGGTGCTGGGGGCCAGTCCTGGGCTGGAAATGGGGAGTGGGTGAGGGAACTGGACTAACCCAGAGTGTTGCATGAGTTGACATTCTTGCCACATGGTGACGGACTTCACAGGGAGGGTGAAGGAGAGTATGTGAGTCTCCTAGGGCTGCTACAACAAATGACCACAAACTGGGGGGCTTAAAACCACGGAGATGTGTTCCCTCGCAGTTCACGGCTCTGCAGGCCAGAGGTCTGAAGTCAAGGCATCAGTAGGGCTGAAACCTGCCCTTGAAAGTTTCTGGGGCAGGATGCCCCTGGGCCTCTCTAGCGTCTGGGGGCTGCAAGCCCTGCTTGGCTGCAGCCGTGTCACCGCAGCCTCTGGGCGCCTTCACGTGGCCTTTACTGTGCATGTCTCTGCACATCCTCTCCTCCTCTTAGAATGACACAGTTGGGTTTAGGACCCACCATAGGCTAGCATGGTCTCATTTTAACGAATGACATCTGCAAAAATCCTACTTCTAGGCAAGGTTCTGGGTAGACATGAATCTTGGCGGGGGAACTATTCAACCTGCTACAGAGAGGGAGGCAGATTTGCTAAGGATGGCTCTGGCTGGCTGTAGCAACTGGGTGGAGACGTGGAGGACAGACCGACGCCAGCAGAAGGACATCAGGGCCACTGAACCAGAAACACACATGGACGTGTGAGTAAGTGAGGTGACCAGACCTAGTGAGGCCCCCAGTTCTTTTCAGGTTTTTTGTTTGTTTTTAACAAATGAGACTGAAAATGTTTCAGTTCACTCTTACTTAGTGAAAGCCGTTCTTGTGAAGCTGACATGTAGTCCAGCGACAGTGACTCAGGTTAGTAAGGGTGTGTGCTTTTCATGGCGTGTCGACACCAAGCCCTGACGCAGAGCAGGCTGACTGACGATGCCGCATGCAGGAGGTTCCCTGGCTCTGGGGCCGGCTGACCTGGGCTGTCACCTCAGTGCTGCTGCTTTCGAGCTGTGTGGCCTTGAGGAGGGTTCTGGGCTTCTCTGAGCTGAAGTTATTTCCTTGTGCAACGGAGATGAAAACACTTGGGAACAAGGCTGTGGAAAGACTTATAGCATGGTTGCACGTGCTTGGCAAAGAACCCGTCTGTTTAGCTTGCTTGTTTATTTTACTGAAGGCATTATGTATAACGATTATATTGTATATTCTACCAAACATACCAACAAGAGTGTCCAAGATGTTGATGCATATTGAAACGTCCATGTTACTCTTTAGCATAATTTATTGACAACTGCTTGTTTTCTTGTGATTCTCCCTTTTTCCTAAACACTTACGAGAGAAAAGCCACACTTAACTGTAAGTTCTTACTTATTAAGGATAGTCTTTATTTAGTAGACTGGGAAAGTGGTGGTAGATGGATAAGTAATTAACAAATGGATAAGAAAAATAGTAGGCTTCCCCACAGGAAGCAGACAAGGCTGTGAACAATCCACAAAAGGAGTGAGTGTAAGGACTTTTTAATTTTGAGAGATATTGGATACATAGTTGTTATCTTTCTGTTTTCAAATTCCCCCAGCAACCCATCTCCATGGCCATATCCTTGTTCCTTGCATCAAGCAGAATGGCTCTTCCTCCATAGTGAACCTTGGGCAGCCTACTCTGGTTACAGTCCTGCCTGCCACCGCCTCCTTGTGACCTTGTCCTCCCGCCCTCCTGGAGGCTCCTCCAGGGCTGCTTCTCGTAGCCGTTTCCTGGTGTGGCTTCAGCCACTTGCTGACCCTGTCTGGGTCCCCAGGATCATGCTTGGCTTCACTCCCCATTGGACCACAGCCTTGACCTTCTCCTACGCCTCCCTTCCCAACTCCAGACATCCCCCTCCTGATCCCGGGAGCCAGTGCCTCACTGCTGGCAGAAATCACATAACCAAGCTTCAATACATTTTCCACAGCCTTGGCAAAGGCCAAAGGGCTGCTTGCCAATCCTTTTGTGTATCTCAGTGTGGCAAAGTTGTTAAGACCGTGGTTCAAGTCTCACCTCCACCCCTCACTGGAGGCACCATACGTCTTCTGCCAACCTGCCAGATGCCGCCTTTCACAAGTCAGCCCCTGAAATGTGACATTGTCTGTGAAGCCTTCTGTCTGATTCATCAGACGAAAGTGAATACCCGTGCGGTATCCATTGCGGGCTGGGTGCAGGATTCTCCTGGACCTTTCTGTGATCTCAACCCTCTTGCTGGAATTAGGCACTTGCTCTTGTCTCCTTCCCTAATAGTATACTATGCTTACTTTGCACCTGATTTATTTGGTTTTATTTTATAATCAAATCAAATAATTTATTCCAAGTAGTCTAAATTGAAGTTTTATTTTCAAAACTACAGCCATAAGCAGTCTTTCAGTAGAATACCCATTGTAGAAAAACTTCCTTAACGGTTCCCCTTGTGTTGCAGATTCTCAAGTCTTCACCATTTTCAGTGTGATTACTAATATAGCAGGAAATCCTTCAAGTATGTGGCTCTCTCTCTACCTAGGATTCTTTCTCCAGGGCAGATTCTCAGACACGAATGTCTGCAGTTAAATGCCCTGTGCTTCTTGAGAAATGATGCAGAATTGCCATTTGGAAGGGTCGTACTGACTTGTGATGCCACCAAAGATACTCAAAGGTGTTTGATTTCACTGCACCTCTGTGAGAATTGGGAAATGGGACAGAAAATCATCTGGGGATAATTAAAGAACCCGAAGGTCCTTAGCACCTTGCTCAAGCCAAGTAAAATGAATTTTTCATATTACGATTTTTTTTCCAGCAGATTTTAAGCTATCTACTTGGGGGCAGAAATAAGAAAAAGCAGATGGTAGGGGCAATGAGGTTGTGGTGGAGTTCGAGGGAGTGATTGAATCTTGGGTGCTGGTTGGAAATACTGCCCATGGGGGTCTGGGTTGAATTGGATGGAAACAACACTTGGAGAAGCCTGCAGAGGGGCTGAGAGGGGAGGGAGAGCCTGTGTGGACTGGAGGCTCAGGAGATGAAGGGCGAGAGGATTGGGTGCACACTGGGAGTCAGAGGCTTACATTCTTACGTGTGGGGAGTACAGAACCCGCCACAAGCTAACTCTGTGTTGGCCATGGTTATGGTTATCAGAAGTGGGGTTGGCGTTGAGGACATCAAAGCTTCATGATGCCAGGGGACTGCAAGGGTCCCCTCCGTGGGCATTGGGCAACCCAGGAGATGGCTAAGGAGACTGAAGCCGGCTGCTGGGCACTAGTGGTTTGAGTGAGGAGGAAGAGACCAGAGAGGACTGGGGCCCAGGGGCTGGGACTTAGTGGTGGAGAGGGCTGTGAAGGTCTGTCCAGCTTCCATCTGCTTGTTGTGCGTGCCTTGCAGGGAGGCATGGCGGCCGGAGCTCTCTCCTCACTTGGACTTTCTGTGGCTGAGGCAGAAATAAACAGAGATGGACATCAATATGCTGGTGTGTGAAGGCACCCCATGGGGTTAGCTCCAGGCAGACCTAGGCATTGTGTCCTGCCATCTCCTCCCTGCGCCACATCTCCTGTTCAGCTCTATGCAAGCCACGGCCCCACATGCCCTGTGAGTCTGCCCTCTCCCACCCTGCCTAAACCAGGCCACTGGTCTATTTTACAGAAAGATAGGGTTGGACATAGCATCAGGGGTCACTTGAAAGTCACAGGGCTGGAATGTCAGGTGGATTCAGGGCCTGGGGCCACCATTCTGTGACAGCTGAGCTGTGGGCACATTGAGCTGTGGGCAGGTGGAGCAGAAGGAGCTCAATTTCAGAGGAAGAGAGAGACAGAGACAGAGGTAGAGAGAGAGAGACAAAGAGAGACAGAGACAGAGAGACAGGGAGAGAGAGAAAGAAAGGAAGAGAAACAAAGATGGAGAGAGACAGAGACAGAGGAAGAAAGAGAGAGAGAGAGACAAAGACAGAGAGATAGAGAAACAGGGAGAGAGAGAGATAGAAAGAGAGTGACATTTAGAGAGACAGAGAGAGGGAGAGAGACCTGATTTCCACATGCAGACTGAAGCAGGGGCGGGAGCCCACTCCCGGAGAGGAAGGGGACATGCAGGGCAGGCTCCCAGTCCAGGTCCTGAGATCCAGAGAAGTCCCATCACGCCCCTTGTGATCAAACTGGTCTGAGTGGGCTTCTGGTCCTTACACGGTGTAATCTTTAAAACAGTAACTGTTATTATTATCACATGAAACTGCAGCACTTCCCTTTCATTACCTTTGAGGGTCGTTTATTGACCAACAGAGAGACCCATGCTTGGGGAGCAACGTCCAAGGTGCCCAGCAGAGGCACAGCAGTGCTGACAGTCCCGACAAGTAACGTGGGACACAGACCACCTGGAGCTCTCAGCCTGGAGGTGCCTCAGTTGCTCAGGGTGATGAGATTCTATTGTAAGTTCCCAGGTTGTCATTTAAACCTCTCTCTTCTGTCTTGGGATGGGCTAATGGTGAGATGAGGTGATCGCAGGGCATGAGGCAGGGGAGGTTGAGGTAATAACATCAGAAGTAAAAGTAAAAAATCAACCAACCCTCTAGCCCAGTGGGCATGGCTGGCCCGATGAGCTGTGGGGCTCCCACAATAGGAGTACAAGCAGCAGGCCCTGCCACCTGGGCTGCTTTGCCACAGGGCGTTTGCTCCAGTGTACTCTGCCTCCCAACTAGCCCGTCTCATTGTCTCATTCATTGACTTCTCCCACTTGCCTTTTCATGCATGTGACTTGAAGACCCTCGGTCTAAGCTGTGAATCCCGAACACACGAGGCCTTGTGATAGACGCCCCTAAACATCACAGGAAGCAAAGCAGGGACACCCTCGCCACGTAAATTCAGCTTTTCTGATTACAAGACAGAAGGGATTTTTCTGACATTCCTCTGTCTCCAGAAATTCATGCAGAATCCTGATTTCATCACAACTCACCAGATTTTCCTTCCAGGCCAGCCTGCCTCTGGGGCTTAGGTTTTAGACCAGAGGGGGTGGAAATACAGAGGTGGCTCCATTGCCAAGGAAGTCCTGAAAGGCTTCCTGTCCTTCTTCCTTTCTCTTGTGCTGTGGATGGCCTTTCTGTCTAAGCAGATGTGTGTCACGAGAAGGGGCAGGTGTGTGTGATGGCCATTCAGGCACTGCTCATGCTTCCGAGTTAAAACCTCCTACTTAATCACTGGCTGGAAATAAGCAGTGAATTCTGCAGGGCGAGCCACAAGGGCAGTGCTAGGAAAGTCGCTGTCCTTCCTAGAACCACAGTTGGTTTTGTTAGTTTTGTAAAGGTGAGCGTATACACCTGTACCGAGGCAGAGGTGGGCATGTACACCTGTACACAGATAGAGGTGGGCACATACACCTGTATGGGCTTAGAGGTGGGCACATACACCTGTATGGGGTTAGAGATGGACACGTATGCCTGTACGGGCTTAGAGGTGGGCACATACTCCTGTACAGGGTTAGAGGTGGGCACATACACCTGTATGGGGTTAGAGGTGGGCACGTACGCCTGTACGGGGTTAGAGGTGGACATGTATGCCTGTACATGGTTAGAGGTGGGCACGTACTCCTGTATGGGCTTAGAGGTGGGCACATACTCCTGTATGGGCTTAGAGGTGGGCACGTACACCCGTACGGGGTTAGAGGTGGACATGTACACCTGTACATAGGCTCCAGGCTCTTCCTCCTGCAACAGTGAGCTGCCTCGTTTGGGTCATTGGCCTTTCTCACAGTTTGCAGGGGTTGTGCAGATACAGCTCCTTGCTCAGATGTCATTTCAATTTGTTTCCTGGGAACAAAGCTCTCCGCCATTTAAGATACATCTCTTTTCTCTATGGGACCCTTTGTCCATATTAGGCCAGGTCCTCTCAAAGCTCCTTCCAATTAGGCAGTTCAGGAAATGACATGTGCCTTAGATGACAATTCAACAGAACAATTCAATGCCTAAGTTTTTAAAAAATTATTACTTACTTATGAGCCAGAGTTTCTTTCTTGTTGCCTAGGCTGGAGTGCAATGGCGTGATCTCGGCTCACTGCAACTCCGCCTCCTGGGTTCAAGAGGTTCTCCTGCCTCAGCCTCCCAAGTAGCTGGAACTACAGGTGCCCGTCACCACACACAGCTAATTTTTTAATTTAATTTTATTTTATTTTGTATTTTTAGTAGAGACAGGGTTTCACCGTGTCGGCCAGGCTGGTCTTGAACTCCTGACCTTAAATGATCCTCTCACCTTGGCCTCCCAAAGTGTTGGGATTACAGGTGTGAACCACTGCGCCCGGCCCAAAGCCTAAGTTTTAGTATAAGACTGATGTGTCTTCAGATGCTGCCTCTGCCATTTGTATGCTGTGTGACTTCAGCCTGGCAGCTCAACCTATCTGAGCCTCAGTTTCTGCAGCTGTAAAATGGGGACCAGAACTGTCTCTACTCCCTAGGGTTGGAGGGAGAGCCCTCAGTGTGACCCCCGGTGTGGAGTAGGGAGGGTTTCAGCACTGAGGAGTTTTCTCAGCATTCCCTGTCTCAAGACTGTGTTAACTACTGAAGATGGGGTCAATTACTGACCCCTGGGGACTTAAAATAATCAGTGCCGCTTTTCCTCATTGCCTAATGTATTATACTCAAGAAGTGGCCTCCAAATGAGGAAAACCTGATCCATGGCCAAGCTGCCTTGAAAGTTTTCTTTCAATTCTTTTGGTAACAGCGTATTGAGAGAGAATTCACACATCGTGCAGCTCACCCATTGGCAGTGTACTGTTCAGTGGTTTTGAGCATATGAGCAGTGTTTTGCAACCATCATTGTGGTGAAATTTAGAATATTTTCCTCTCCTCTAAAGAGAACCCTGTGTCCATTAGGAATCACTTCCATTTTCCTTTCCCCCGGCCCCTGGCCACCTCTAACCCGCTTTCTGTTTCTTTAGATTTGCCTGTTCTGGACACTTCATAGAAATGGAATCACATGACATGTGGCGGTTATGACTGGCTTCCTTCGTTTGGCATCATGTTTTCGAAGCTCATCCATGTTGTAGCATGTGTCAGCCCTCCATTCCTTTTTATGACGGAATGATATTCCACTGTCTGGATACATCACACTTTGTTTATCCATTCATCAATTGAGGGACGTTTGTGTTGTTTCTATTAATTGTTTTAACCTAAATTGCCTTTCACAACGTTCTTGTTTTGATATAACTGTCTGCTTATCAATTGTAGAGTTCATTAATTCATCTCTTTATGTGCCCAGTGAATATTTATTGAGTGCCCAGTAAGTCTTGGGTGCTGTGCAAGGCATTTTGATGAATCTGTGAACTAGGCAGGTAAGACTCTTGCCATCACGGAAGGTCCCATTCTAGTGGGGGCCATTCAGATGCTGCTCTTTCTTCTGATCTTTAGCGGATGACCAACAACAAATAGCTATTAATACACACCATGACGTCGGTGATGATGAATGTGGTGGGAAATGGAGCTGGCTACAGGGAAGAAGGAGTGATGGGTGCTGTTTCAGATGTGGGCACTGGGAAGATGTCTCTCTGGGGAGGGCAATGGGTGCAGAGCCATGGATTTCACTGGTCTGGGTCAAGTTCAGAAATGGGTGGACTGTGATGAACCTCTGAAGACCTGGAGATGGGGCCACCTTTTGAGGCAGAAACCTCTCTTTTGTCCTGTGAGAAGTCTGACTTGGCCTCACAGGGTGCAGTCGTCCCCTGCCCTGGACAAGCTCACGTGAATGGCCAGAGTGTGGACACACATCCACCAACCTGCATTCTCAATTACATGGAAGCCTCCATGTTCTCTCTGCATTTGACCTTCTCTGGAGGGTAAATGAGGACAGGCATCTGCTGGGGGGACAGGCACTTTTACTGTTTCCATCCTGGAAGGTCCGGGAAGACCCCAGGCTTTTCTGTCGTTAAGGTGTCCTAGAGGGAGCATTCAAGCTTGTGTTTGTTGGACCTGTGACAGCACGTGGTGCTTGTGTTTACAGCCTGCTCCATGTTCCATCTTCTACTGCACTTGGCTATTTACAGGTCCGTAGACCCAGATGGTGCTGTGGTTTCTGTCTCCAGAACGCCTCCCCAGTCCGGCACTTATTCCCACTCTCACTGCCATCTCCTGGGTGTTGCTCACCAGCACCTTAAATGTTCTTGCCACTTCTCCTCTGCAATCTCGTACTTTCTGCTCCCAGCCCAAGGGCTAGAGGCATGCTTTCTGCGCTCATGTGCGCATGCTTTCTCAGCAACCTTGTGAGGCTGCCCCACCCCCTCCACAGCTCCTCCCTGGTCCGATGGGAGAGAGCATTTGGTTTCAGAGAGAAGCATGTGGTTCTCCTTCTGTTTATTCTGAGCTTTTTTCCCTTCATTTAGCATCAATTCCTGTCATGGAAAATCACAGGAGCCAACTGAAGGGGGATTTCCAGAATATTTGGCCTTCCTTGGGCCTTGGTGAAGTGGCTTCCTTGGCCTGGGCAAGTGGGGCTGTGACCATCTGTACATTCACAAGAAGGCTGGGGGTGCGGCTCCATGCTGGGTGAGCCTCCTCTCTCCTTGCCGGGGAAGGGCTAGAGTAAGAGTCGGTTTCTCCAAAGCGATGATGCATTCTTTCTCTTATGGGTCTGGCTTGGAAGCCACAGAGTTCAAAGGCAGTGCTGGGAGGTGGCTTAGCCCTCCTCTGCTTTAGTTGGTGGAAAGGAGAGGTAGAAACCTGAGGTCAAAAACAGGTGGCCCGTGGGCCTAGGTCAGCCTGCAGACTTGGTTGATTTGAACACAGTGTTTGTGTGTTTCATTGAACCAACACTTAAATGTAGGGAGATTTCACACCAATATCTGGATTTTCTTTCTGGCTTGGCTTGGAAAGCTCAGAGCTCGGGTACTGCTGGCTATTGCCAGGCTAGAGGGTTCATGAGGATGGAATTGTCCAGCTGTGATATTGGCTGTCTCCGAGGCCTGCACCATGCCTGGTAGATGAGGTCCATCCACTTAATGAAGGAACAGACTGGCCATGGCTCTTGCCAGGCTGCGTGGCTGCTGCCTGCTTTAGGCAGGACCTGCCTTCTCCAGTTAGGCCAAGCCCCTGACCACCTGCGTGGAGAATCCACACCTGGTTCACCTCACCTACTTACCTGTGTATCCAGCCTGGCCTCTCTAGGACATCTGCATCTGGTCCTTGGGAGCAACCGTAGGCATGAGGAATGTGCTGAAAGGGATCCTCCTTTATTCTGAAATGTGGCCCATCAGGCCTCAGCTAGAGATTCTTCCCTAAGGAAGTCTGGAGTCCCGTGGCTGTAACCACAGCTTTCAGAAGCGGTTCTCAAATGTGGGCAGTTTGGGCACCGTCTAGAGGCATCTTCGGTTGTCGCAGCTGGGAGGCATGGTGCCACTGGCATCTCATGGGCAGAGGCCAGGGATGCTGCCAAACACCCCCACAGTGCCCAGGACGGCCCCCACCACAGAGCATCATTTAGCTTCAAATGTCAGTATTGCTGAGGCTGAGCATCCCTGCGTTGGAGTCACAGTGCCCTGAGTCCCTGTCCCAATGCTGCACTTGCCCTTGACCTTCCTGCCTCCTCAAACCTCAGTTTCCCATCTCTAAAGTGGAGTGATCCTCACATGCACCTCTCTCAGCTAGATGGAGAGGAAACGCCATGGTCTGCATGTAGAATCACACTCAGTGGTCGGGGTTGCAGCTCTGATATTTGGGGAGGCCCTAGCCATGGGGGCTGAGATCTGGGCTGTGGAATCCACCTGTGTGACTATGGGTGGGTCGTATGTCCTCCTGAGCCTCAGTTTCCTCATCTGGGCATCAAGAGAGGAATAGGGCAGCCTCTAAGGATGTGAGGATTAAATGGTTTAATGTCTGCACTCGGCACATGGAACCTGATAAACGTGCATGAGCAGCGCCATCCTGACTCAGCAGTGTGGTTCTGGGGTCTCCTGAGACACCACTGTGTGCCCGACACCCAGCTCGCAGCCTCCTTCCCTCCACCATCTCTCTCCTCATCCACGAGTCAGGTTAATCCTCCCCCTTGACCCCACACACCCCAGCAAAGTTTTAGGAAGTTACCTGTGGTTGCCCTTTGGTGTATGGACTCCAGGGTGGCTCCTGTGGAGGTGGGAAGACCCTTGGGGGCTTCCAGGCAAGAGAGGTGAGTGGGGCTTAGCCTAGGCTGCGGTGGTGGGGTTGGTGAGGAGGGAAGGAATTGGAGAGAGGCCCTGGACATAGAGCCCAGAGGAGTTGCCTGCAGGTTGGATGTGTCTGTTACGGTGAGCTGCAGCAATCTGAGGGCAGGAGGGTACCTCATCTCCCTCAGCGTCTCTCTAGTGTGTGAGGCTGTGTAGTTTGTGGATTTGAATAGACTTGGAGCTTTTGGGGCATCTTCCTGGGACAACCTCAATTTATTTGGCATCTTCTCAGAGTTTATCTGTGGGCATGGCAGGAATGACCCCAGACTGGGTTCAGCCCTCTCTTCCTGGCTGAGCCTCTTTGGGTCTTAGTCTGCTCATCTGTAGAATGGGAATAGAATCCTTCACTCTGTGGCCTGTTGTTTTAAGTTTTCAGTAAGACCTGGTATTGGAAGCCCCCATCAAAGTGAGGAGCTCATGAAGCACAGGCGTTGGGCACCAGATGCAGGATCTCTTCCTGATGGCCGAGCGGTGTGGTGCTAAGCGGGGTGTCTGCGGTTTGCCCCGTCCAGGTCAGCAGCACGACAAGGGGCAGGCCTTGGATTGTCTTAGACCTGCTCACAGCCTGGGCTTCTGGGGCCCTGAATGTGGCCAGTGCTCAGGTGGTTGGGAGCTGGCCTGGCAGCACCTGGGGCTCCCAAACATAAGGGAAGACAGGCAGCTGGGATGGTGACCCTGGGGACCCTGCTATCCTGTGGAGGCCCCAGGATTCCGACTTGTACCCGGGCTTGCTTGGTGCTGTCTTGGGACTGTCTCTGGGCTGGGACAGTGAGCTCTTGGATGGGCCCTTGGATGTCAGTGCCTCAGAGCTGCAGAAGGTCAGAGCCAGGCCTGGGGTGGACCAAGTGGTATCTACACCCCTCCCAAATGTGTCCGAACTGGGTAGTTTTGTGCAGCTCAGTCTGCCTCTCTGAGCCTTGGTTTCCTCACCTGACCTGCACAGTGGAATAGGAGAAGAGCCTGACAGGAAGGCCGGATCAAGCTGGTAGGGTTTCAGTGCAGCCCTTGGCAGAGCAGCCCCGAAGCTTGGGAAGGCCAGGAAATCCCGAGCTGGTCTCCAGACCTGCCTGCCCCAGGAGTCGAGCTTCTGATGAAATTCAGCTGAGATTTCGGTTTTTTGTGCTCTGTACCCTGACAAGGGGCAGGAATCGGGAGCCAGCCTCGGCTGTCAGTGTCCTGGGCTGACTCCCTCCCACCTCCCGCTTAAAGGTGTCATTAGCAAGGGCAAGACGTCTTCTAACAGGTGGAAACAACTTGTCAAGACAGTCTGTGGCTGCTGCGTTTAGAGACCCAGAGACCCTGAATGTGGACTAACGCCCCCAGAATGTTCAGAATTAATGTGCTGCCCCAGGCAGTGCTGGGGTGGGGGGCATGGCTCTGACTCCTGCCCTTGGGTTTGCCCCACTCTGCCCTCTTCCCCTTCTCCTGTCACCCCTTCTCCTGTTTCTTCCCCTTCTCCTGTTCCTTCCCCTTCTCCTGTCCCTCCTTCTCCTGTTCCTTCCCCTTCTCCTGTCCCCCCTTCTCCTGTTCCTTCCCCTTCTCCTGTCCTCTCTTCTCCTGTTCCCCCTTGTTCTCGTTCCCCTTCTCCTGTTCCCCCTTCTCCTGTCCCCCCTTCTTCTGTCTCCCCTTCTGTTCCCTCCTTCTCCTATTCCCCCCTTCTCCTGTTCCCCCCTTCTCCTGTCCCCCCTTCTCCTGTTCCTCTCCCTTCTCCTGTTCCCCACTTCTCCTCTTCCCACCTTCTCCTGTTCCTGCCTTCTCCTGTCCCCTCTTCTGCTGTTCCCCCTTCTCCTGTTCTGCCCTTTTCCTGTTCCCCCTCCTCCTGTTCCCCCCTTCTCTGGTTCCCTCCTTCTCCTGTTCCCCCTCCTTCTCTTTCCCCCCTTCTCCTCTTCCCGCCTTCTCCTGTTCCCCCTTCTCCTGTCCCCCGCTTCTCCTGTTTCTGCCTTTCCTGTTCCCCCTTCTCCTGTCCCCCGCTTCTCCTGTTTCTGCCTTCTCCTGCCTTCTCCTATCCCCTCTTCTACTGTCCACCCACTTCTCCTGTTCCTCCCCCTTCTCCTGTTCCTCCCCTTCTGTTCCCCCCTCTCCTGTTCCCCCTTCTCCTGTTCCTCCCCATTCTCCTCCCTGTTCCTCCCCCTTCTCCTCCCTGTTTCTCCTTTTCCCCCTCTCTTTTCCTCCCCTTCCTATTCTTTTCCCTTTTCCCTTCCCCCTCCTCCCCTCCACTTACCCCTCTCCCTCCCTATTCTTTTCCCTCTTCCCTTCTCCCTCCTCCCCTCCACTTACCCCTCTCCCTCCCTGTCCTTCTCCCTCTTCCCAGCTAATTGTATTGAGGCTGTACCTTGTGATAGGAACTTTGGGTAGCTCTCTTAGCTCATGTCACACCATCCCTGGGGAAGGGTACCCCCTTGTACAGGTGGGTACACAGAAGAGGGGAGAGACGCCCCCACTACAATGTGCTGGGAGCAGAATTTGGACCTGGATCTGAGTCCAGCTCCCTCATCCCCTGCAGGAAGGATCTGGGCTCTTGGGGTGTCAGGAGGCAACTGCCTCTTCATAGCAAAGCTTCATTCGTTCAGTTCCTGGTTCTGGGCTATTGCCCCTGTCTCCGAGGATCAGAGAGGTGAAGTCCCCTGCCTGGGTTCAGATGGTTATGGAGTAGGGGTCCTGGTTCAGACCCATGGCTGTCTTTCTTGCCAGCAGCACTTCTTTCTTTGGGGTGATTTTTCCCCCAGGGGACACTGCAGTGCCTGGAGACATTCTGTTGTTATAACTGGGGTGGAGGGTGCTTCTGGCCTCTGGCATGTTGCTGTCAGGGATGCGGCTAAACCTCCTGCAATGCACAGGACAGCCCCCACCACAGAGAATTGTGTGGTCCCAAATGTCACCGGTGCTGAGGCTGAGAAACCCTGCACCAGGCCCCTCCCCAGCTGACCCTGTGTTCCTGCAACTAAGCCAGCAGTAGACATACCTGCAGCAGCAGGTGTTGGTGCTACAGGTGACCCTAGGTCCTCGACCTCCCCATCTGTCTGCCACCTGGGCCTGGGCCTGGAATAAAAGGTGCACCAAGGGTCCCTGGCTTCAGCATTTTTTGTTTTCAGGTTGCATATCAGACTCCTTCTTGCCTCCTGAGGTCCCTTGGGACTTGGCTCCAGGCAGCCTCCCTGATCTAAGACTTCAGCAGCTGCCTCAGGACTCTGCATGGCCAAGGTCCGCTCTGCCCCAGGTCACCAAGGTCATTGTGGTAGCAGTGGAAGCAGGGGAAGGAGAAGAGACGGCCCTAAGAAAAACTCCAGTCCCACTAGTTCCTGGAACTTGCCTAAGGCCAGGAGAAGTTGCTGCCATTGTGGGTTCTGTATATGGGATTTAGGACTTTGGTTCAGGTGGTTTCTGCCAGGCTCTGGCCAGATGCCAGCCTAGGCAGTGTCCTGGCAGTGCTGAGTGACACATCTCGGGCACAGAGAGGAGTGGGCGCCTGGCCCTGAGCAGAGGGGAGGCTTGTTGGGGGCCAGCACTTGATCCACTGAGCCGGACCCTCAGACCCTGGGTTGCTCTCCTCACCCCCACCCCCGCCTCAACTCTGCTTCCTGCAACATCTATATTTAAAAATGTTGACAGATAATAATGGTGTTCAGCCCGAAAATGCAGACAGGAGCTTCCTGACAATTGCAGTGCTGTGCCGGGTTGGAGGTTTTCTCAGGGAGCGGAGTGAGTCCCCAGGAGCAAGTGAGAGTGCCAGGGCTGTGAGGGCTCTTTGCCAATCTTGACCTTTCAGGGAGGTTTGAGAGAAAGACTCCAGAAGCCCGCGGGGAGAGCAGGGGTTCTGGGGAAGATGAAGCCCTTCATCCAGGATCCCTCTGTGACCATAAGGTGAGTTGCTTTGCCCCACATCTCTGGTGAGGCAGAGGGCAGGGACTCTGTTTAGGGAGCAGGCTTCTTAAAGGCAAAGGGTTTGCAAATTCTAGCAGCAGCAGGGCCCTAAGAGAATGGCTTTTTTTTTTTTTTTTTTTTTTTTCTTGAATCAGATGACTGCATTTGGAGTCTGGGGTGAGGGGTGGAGGCTGCCCCTCTTGGAGACACAGATGGGTCATTTTTATGTATCAAGGGAATCAGACCAGGATCAGCCCTGGGTTTCTGCCACAGAGTCCAGAAAGAGTCACGAAGGTCTTTTGTTTGCATGTGAATGGTATTTTAACCTATTACTTCTGGGCTAAAAATAAAAATACCCCTCAGATGCCTTTTTGTCTGTAGATTGTAAGATAGTTTCCAGGAAATAATAGATTGTCATTGATGTGCGTTTTGACTGCATGGTGTCCTATTCTTAAGCCAGGTTTTGTAAAAATTCAAAGTAGAGGAGGTTTCCCACAGTGGAGATTGAAGCCTTCATTTAGTGTCAGGAACATATGCTCCACTATCAGGAGTCATTGTCCTTCCGGGATCTCCACCACTGAACCCTGGGTGGGAGTGCGGGAGTGGGTGAGGGAGAAGGCACACTTGACTTTTGTGTGATTTTACATTTGGTATCATTTGTGGACTTTTGGTTCTGAAAAATGGTTTGCAAGTGAAGTTGGATGTCTGGAGTTGGGGCCCAAGAAGGAGATGGAGAAGTGAATTCTAATTCACAGTTAATATGGGTCATGGTTAAGTTCTTGGAAGCAGCATTGGTTTCCAAAGGTGCCTGCTGTGTTTTTAAGCTGCAAGGTTTTACGTTTTTTTGACCCAGTGGAAAATGGCGATTCAGGATCCCAAGGACTTCAGGAGAGGTTGTCTGAATGCTAAAACCCCTTCCCTGAAATGCTTGCTTTCTTTTTAGAGGACAGGAAATATGGGAAATTAACAGTCCTTTTGTGGAGTGTGGTTTGCCTGTTGTTCTTTGAGGAGGAATTACGGAATTATGTGCGTGCATAACGATGGTAACCACATACACAATCGAAGAATAACAAATCAGAAAAACCCATGGTGAGGTTCATTCAGAAATAATCAAGAGTGTATTGTTTAATTAAGGAGAGGATCAGAGGAATGCAGTCCCAGAGCCACCATTTCGGTTGTCACCTAGGTGCAACTCTCAGCAGAAGTAAGCATTCCCAATAAGATGTTCTGAAAACTTACTGCCGTTTAATTTCACAACTTTTACCCCACAAGCTGCAATAATAGGCCAGTATGAAAATGCGCTCTTTCTTCCCCATACATTTTCTTCTGTTCCTGAGCCAAGCCCATAGGTAGCTTGGCAGTTTGCAATTCTCTGTCTACACGGAATAGATATAGATTTTTTTTCCTGTATGTTTTGGGTATTAACTCTTTGGTTGCCAAGCTGTTGAGCCCTGAGTCTATATTATACACCTTCAGCCTGTGGCTTACAGGGCTTCAACACATCGTTGTTATATAATGCAGTAGTTTTGCTTGTGGGGTGACTGTTCATATCGTGGATGCTCAGAAAATTCTATTTTTAAAGTATAAAATACCACTCTTCAGAGCAGCCTGCTCACTCCTGCCTCCCCGGGAGCCACACGCTTTGCACCGTGGAGTTGTTGGCATGAAGGCACATGACATATGGACGGGAGTGCGTTCCTCCTGTCTAGGGCCTCTTAGGACCCAAGGAACGGCTGGAGGCAGTTTCTCTCCAGTCCTGAGGTTGATGATCCGAAGCTCTTGGTGCTGAGCCTGTGCTGCTATTTTTAGCTTCCTTTCTTCCCTGCATCTTGACATAATTCGACATGTCGCAGCTGAATCTCGTCTACTTGCAGAGCTTACCGTGTTTTGTAATCTGTGTTTTGTGGGGCAGAAATAGTCCTTGCCAGAGCATATTATATCATTATTATTCAGGGGGAAAGTTATGATACTATCAATTAACTTTAAAAGATGCAAAACACAATTGATCCTTTGATTTTCTTTCTACTGCTAATTTCCTGGCTGAGAGCACCTGGAGGGTAGGCACTCCTCCTCCTTCTGCCGGACCAGAAGGCAGCAAGCAGTGGTTCTCACATCTTGGGAACCTGTATCAGAAGCACCTGGAGGGGCTGTTACAAAGGCGATTGCAGCCCCACTGGCAGAGTTTCTGAGTTAGCAGGTCTGGGTGGGGTGGGGGGGCAAGTAATTTGCATCTCTCACAAGTTCCCAGGTGATGCTGACGCCGGTCCAGCACTGCACTTTGAATCACAGATGGAGATCACGGCAGAAGGTTGGTAAATATTTAGGGGGTGGACGATGCCTACATGCAGAGAGCCAATTTAAGAAATATACAGATGGTGGAGCAGGAGATTTTCAGTTGTTGTGTATCCTGTCCACGCGGTTGAAGATGGACTTGATTGAAAAAGAAATTAAAGTTGAAATAAAATTAGCTGACTGAGAGGATGGCTCCTGACAGTGTCCAATGCTGTGATGTTATTTAGGGAGGATGAAGCATCACGACTCAGACAACTTACTTTGAGATGGCCGACAGCACACACAGACATAAATGAAGTGCGTGTACATGCACACACACGAAACTCAGCAAAATATTAATTGCTGAAACAATGGGTGTTCATACTATTCTAATTTCACGCTATTTCTATTTCTAATACTTTTCTTCATCATAAACATTGTATTAACATGGTAAACACAATAATAGGGCTTAGGACAGCTTTTCTTGTGTGTGTGCTTAATAGTAAATCAAGATCACCCACATGTTCACAGCTGTGTTGCTCCGGGTGGCGTGGGCATCGGTACTGTATTAGTCCATTTTTACACTGCTGATAAAGACGTACCCAAGACTGGGTAATTTATAAAGAAAAAGAGGCTTAATGGACTCACATTAAGCCTCTGGGGAGCCCTCACAATAATGGCAGAAGGTGAAAGGCATGTCTTACGTGGCAGCAGACAAGAGATAATGAGGACCAAGCGAAAGGGGTTTCCCCTTATAAAACCGTCAGATCTCATGCGACTTCTTCACTACCACAAGAACAGTATGGGGGAGACTGCCCCCATGATTCAGTTACCTCCTGCTGGGTCCCTCCCACAACACGTGGAAACTATAGGAGCTGCAATTCAAGAAGAGATTTGGGTGGGGACACAGCCAAACCGTATCAGGCACACGCATCGCTTTAGGGAGTTCTCATTTCCTTCCATTCTCCCTGATCCTTTATCTGCTTGTTCTTTCCTCCTTTCCCTTCCCTTCTCTTTCACTCCCTCCTCCCTGGCTTCCCTCTCTTCTGCTCTCCCTCCCTCCTTCCTTCTTCCTGTCCCCATCTCCTGTCTTCTGGTGACTCTGGGTCAAAGGACTCTGGTCCAGAAGGGTTCCATGTGGGGATGTGTTGTGCTGAACTGCTATTAACCTCAGTAGGGAAGGTACCAGGTTCAAGAGGCCAAAGAAGAGACCTGGAGCCAGCAAACAAGACATACAGTTTTATTATGGACTTACGTGCAGGGAAGAGAGTCCAGTGGTGGCAAGTTGAAGAGAACTGTCTTAACATACAGAAACGGTCCAGTGGTGGCAGGCTGGACAGAAGAACTGCTTTAATGTTCAGAAATGGTCCAGTGGTGGCAGGCTGGACAGGAGAACTGTCTTAATGTTCAGAAACAGTCCAGTGGTGGCAGGCTGGACAACATATCCACCTTCCTACAGTCCAGTGGTGGCAGACTGGGCAAGAAAACCACAACTGCAACCGCCCGCGAACATCATGCAGTTTACACAGCATTTTCATTTAGCACCCTCCCCCTAACAGCCCTCACCTGGCAACCTTCATGTAACCCAGGCTTGTCCAACCCAAGGCCTGTGGGACGCATGCAGCCCAGGATGGCTTTGAATGCGGCCCAACACAAATTTGTAAACTTTCTTAAAGTGTTATGAGATTTTTTTTTTAGCTCATCAACTATCATTAGTGTTAGTGTATTTTATGTATGGCCCAAGACAATTCTTCTTTTTTTAATGTGGCCCAAGGAAGCCAAAAGATTGGACACCCCTGATAGTAACCCAAAACTCAGGGCCTCAATCCCCTGTACAGCCCGTGTTCCACAGGACAGGCCGGAGGCTCAGATGTTTATGGTAGATAGGAACAGATCTCTGGGTGGGCCACTCCCAGATTCCCTAGTTTGGAACACACATTCAGGTGCATCTGTCATACAGGGTCATTCTAAGGGTGTGCTTAAAATATTGATGTCAGGTGTGTTTACCCTGCAGGATGCTGTGGCATCTGCCCAGGAAAAAGTTGAATCATGCCAGTTATTGTTTTCCCAGGGTTTTCAGGCTGCCACCTTGTTTTTTAAATAAAGTTTTATTAGAACACACTCACACCCATTTACTTACACACTTCTCTGGCTGCTTTCCAGCAGCATAGCTGAGGCAGAGACCATAGATCCACACAACTGAAAATATTTACTTCTGGCCTGTTGCAGAAAAAATTTGCCCATCCTGATTTGTTTCTGTGGGCTGGCTGTCTTGGAGATTCCACACGTACACACATGTGCACATGTGCATACATACTCACACTAAGGACATGCAGCAAGACGTTAAGGGTTGTGGAGTCTAGAGTACATGTGATTGTTCATTGTACTATTTTTTTCTACTTTTTCACGTGTCCAAAAAATTTGTAAAACATTTTGATGACGGTGGCAGTGACCACCCCAGGGTCTCTAGAGGAATGCCACAGGGGTCCATCCCAGGTTCTGAGTCTTCAACATTTGCCTCACCCACTTGGCAGGTTAATCAAATGGGTAGATGACACAAATCAATAAAAGCATTAACAAAGTGTCCCATATATTCAAGAACCAAACAGATATCTCAACAGACTGTTAGGGAGGCTGAGTCAACAAGGAGAAGTTTAATGTTCATAAGCTTCAGGTATCCAGCTCAGATTTACAAAGATCTTTGCCCAGGTCCTGCAAGGAGCAGACTTTGATAGGAATCAGGCCTCTGGGCCAGGCACGGCGGCTCACCCCTGTAATCTCAGCTCTTTGGGAGGCCGAGGCAGGTGGATCACCTGAGGTCGGGAGTTTGAGACCAGCCTGACCAACATGGTGAAACCCTGTCTCTACTAAAAACACAAAATTAGCTGGGAGTGGTGGCACATGCCTTTAATCCCAGCTACTCAGGAGGCTGAGGCAGGAGAATCATCGGAACCCAGGGGGTGGAGGTTGCGGTGAGCAGAGATCGCGCCATTGCACTCCAGACTGGGCAACAAGAGCGAAACTCCATCTCAAAAAAAAAAAAAAGGAAGAAAAAAATAATCAGGCCTCTTGGCCGGACGCGGTGGCTCATGCCTGTAATCCCAGCACTTTGGGAGGCTGAGGCAGGTGGATCACTTGAGGCCAGGAGTTCGAGGCCAGCCTGGCCAACATGGCAAAACCCCGTCTCTACTAAAAATACAAAAATTAGCTGGGTGTGGTGGCGTGCACCTGTAGTCCCAGCTACTCGGCAGGCTGAGGCAGGAGAATCGCTCAAACCCAGGAGGCAGAGGTTGCAGTGAGCCAAGATCATGGCGCTGCACTCCAGCCTGGGCAACAGAGTGAGACTCTGTCTCAAAAACAAAAACAAACAAACAAACAAAACAAAACAAAAAAAGGGAAAGAAATCAGGCCTCTTAATGGAACCAAAGTCTGTGGGGTCCCTAGAGTGCGTGCAAACTGTTCCAGTCACTGGGACATCAGTGTGCAAAGCCTCCTGGAGCTTGCGTGCTAGTGGGAGAGGACAATGAATGGCACCTATAACCAGTAGGGGATCGTCCTGCATGTTAGTAATAAGTGTTGTGGGAAATGAACAGGAGAAGTAGGGGGAGGTAAGAGAAGGTATAAATGTGGTGGGCTGTAGACATTTGAGTATTACATGGAGTGTCAGGATTGGCATCATTACAGAGGTGACATTTGAGCAAAGCCGTGAAGGCGGTGAGGAAGTGAGCCATGTGGATATCTGAGGCAAGAGCCTTTGGGGCAAAGGGAACCTTCAGTGAAGACGCCCCGAGTAAGAGCCGGCCTGGTGGGTTCCAGGAACAGGGAGGAGGAGCCCGTGGTGGCTGGAGTCACATGAGATTGCTGGGGAGGGAGACGGGAGAGAAGCAGGGACATTGTAGGGAGGGGCCTCTGCCAGCACTTGGGCTTTTGCTCTGAGTGTGACGGGTCGTGGGGGACATTGGAGGGTTTGAGATTTAATTATGATTCATCAAATAACTTGAGAACAGGCTAGTGTCCAGGTGGACTGACCAGCCTAGCAGTCATTGCTGCAATCCAGGTGGGAGATGATGCTAACTGGCCACAGTGAGGGTGTGGACGTGGACACTTCTAGAAGGTAGAATGATGCAGTTGGCTGAGGGAGCAGATGGGGAAACAGGGACAGTGGAGTTTCAAGGGAGGACTCTCAGGTTCTGTCGTGAGTAACAGAAGGATAGAGCGTTGGTCCTGGCCTATGAGGGGAAGGCCGTAGTGGAGCAGGTTTCAGGGAGAGAGCAGTTCAATTTTGGCTACAGTGAATTTGGAGCATCTATTTGACATCCGTGCAAACATGACAAATTGGCAATTGGCTGCACAACTCTGTGCTTGGGAGAGAGGTTTGGGCTGAAGCTGTGCATTCGGGAGGCCGCAGCTGAGCAGAAGCTGAATGTGAGCTAACGCGCTCTCTCCCTGACTTAGTCATTTGTCTGCCACCTGTAGTCTAATTTGCCAGATACTGTCTTTAAACCAGGTCTTTTTTTTTTTTTTTTTTTTCAAATTTTAACTCATTTTAAAAGGATATCTATGTTGCACTTTTAAGTAGAAATCCAATATTGCTTGCCTTTGATAAAAGGTAACCATAAAATAAAACAATGACAACAAAACAACATTTAGTTCAAGTTAGGCATAGTCTCTCACTAAGGATTTCGAGCCAGAGGGTCTTCTGTATTGTCCAAACACAGAGATCAACAAGTGTCAGATGCCAGGGTCGTCATAATACCAAACTAAGACTCTCCTCTTGAAGTTCTTGGAAGATTGGAGGGAAATTGGCAAGAAATTAGCTTCTGTTGCTTTGTCCCGGGTCCACGAATCACTTAAAGTCCCCTTTTACCCTCTTATGTGCCTGGCCCTTGGGGAGATGCTGAGCTGAGCAGCCGTTATAGTGGGTAGAAGAAGGAAGCTTGGGGTCCAGCTTGACCCTCTGCTAGAGGTTGGGTTTGCTTTAGGACTATGTATTTTCTGAAAGGCAAACTGCAATTTGCAAGAACGCAGAGAGGGGCAATGGCTGTTTATTCTAGAACAGACTTGGGGGATGAGAACCTTGGAAAGCAAGGGTGGGATTTTTCCTGCATGGTTCTAGGATGTGGCCCTGCAGCCAGCTGGGAAGGATAAAAGGATACAAGTGGGTTGGTTTCACTTCCCTCTGGGCACAGGCTTTCTCTCTGAGAATTCTCACTGGGGCTCATATCTTTTAAATTAAGTAGTCTGCTCCTGAATAATATCTTTCTTTGGGGCTGTTTCTTTTTTCAGTTAATATATTGGGGTCCCTTTTTGACATTATAGGCTTTCCTCAAATGCCTGGTGAGCCAGGATCGACCTTGTTCATTGCAGAATGAAGCAGCAAAGAGCTGGTGTGTGCTCACGGTGTGTTTCAGCTGGTGGGTTTTGTTTCAGGTTGCCCAGGCCTGGAAGTGGCCTTGGTGCTGAGGGGCCTTTGCAGAACCTTCTCTTTGTGGCTGGTCTGGAGACCAGCTCCTGTACTTTTTGCCTGGAGATGGGAGTTGTCCATGTTATCTGCAATCCACCCTAGGCTGATGGTGAGGGAGGGAGTCTGCTGTCATAGGAAGCATGTAGACAGACTCAGGCTTCTCTCAGCACGAGAAGGGATTTTGGATCTCTGAGGTCCTTCCTACTGTGGGTTTGCAGTTTCCCTCCACAACCTCACCCGCAGGAATCCGGAAGCGTCTGATGCCTTCCCTGGTCTGGGAGCCCCTAGAGAGGAGGATCTGCTGAGCTGTTATGACATCGTGCCCACAACTGTGCAGGCATTTGGGAGATGCTCTGAAAATGCCCGATGAAGGGTTGTGAGGATGAAAGAATCTGCTGCTGAACACAAACTGCTGGGCTCCAGGCTACTGAGCTCAACTCATTCCATGGCCCAGTATGTCCTGTGGCTCAGCACGTCCCTTGGCTTCCCATGGCTCAGCACATCCCGTGGCTCAGCTCTCACTCCTTTGCTTCTGCGGGTCCCTTGGTCTGGCGTGTCCTCCCCACTCTTCCTGAGTTCTCTGAATTCTACTTGCGCCTCCAGGGCCCCCTCTTTCATGAAACCTTGACTCACCACCTCCACCTCTTTCCCCACCTCACCCACCACTGTCCTGCTCTTGGGGCCCTGCACCCACCTCCTGCTGGGCCCCTGCTTCTGCCCTGCAGTGCTGTGGCCCCCTTCCTGCCCAGCAGCTGGGAAGGCATCCTGAAGTGCGTATCAGATCTTGCCCTGTCCCTGCCTCCCATTGCCTCTGGACCACAGCCTCTGAGATCCTGCCTGCCTTCCTCATCTTGTCTTCCATTCCTGGGGAACGGTGGCCACATAGCCAGGTGGCTGGCAGCACGGACTTGGGAGACCCTACCGGCCTGGGTTTGAACCCTGTCTCTACCGCATGCTTGCTTTGTGACCTGGTTCCTCATTTTCCTCATTTGTAAGATGGTGGTGTTGAAAGGACCTGCCTGGTAGGGCTGTTCTGAAGGTTGAGATATGCAAGTGCGAGAACACCACCCAGCACAAGGCTGGTGAATGCTCCAGGAGGGTTCACTGCGCCGTTGCCATTTTCCCGTTGATCCTGCAGTTCCGGCCACTCTGGCCTCTGCTCACATAGCTGGAACTCGTCAGACCATCTCCCACCTCAAGGTCATTGCCTCTACCATGCTGTCTCGGGACACTCGTCCCCTGCCTTACCATTCGGTCAGCCCATTATCCTTCGGGCCTGAGGTTGAATGTCACTTGCTGAGAGCAGCCCTCTCTGACCATCCTTTTAGAGTGGCTTCCCCGCCTCACATTCCCCGTTACAGTCTGGCCTGATTGTATCTGCCAGTGGGTTCTGCTTCCCCCAACCAGAACTTTCCCATCATGAGGGGGAAACTGCCTGGACCAGAGGCCCTCGGTAACTGCCAGTTGGCTGAATGAATGCAGGAATGAGGCATGAACAATGCAAAGATGCTGAACCATGACATGAGGGACTGTTTCATTCATGTGGCATGGGGGTGGGCTACCCCCCCATACCTAACTTTTCCAGTGTGATGGTTTTCCTTCTGAATTTATAAGGTGCCCACCTTAAAGACAGGAATTCAGCTCGTGTCTTTTAATAGACCCTGCAAGGTATCCAGTTCCTAGGACACAGCATTTTGTTGGTTATTGAATGAGACTGAAGGGATGAGAAGAGTGGCCAATAGCATGGAGCTGGGGCCTAACTGCACACATGTGGTCTTGGTCCCTAGTATTTATTAGCCCAGTGTCCTTGGCCAACTTCATTTTATGCCACAAAACCTCAGTCTCCTCATCTATACAATGGGAATAATAATAATACCTTTTCTAGAGTTGGAGGGAGGATTAAATGAGTCAGTTATGTTTAAAGTCCTGGAACAGTGCCAATGCCCACCACATAGTAATTTCTATGTAAATGTGAGCTGCCATGATGATGGTGATGATGATGGTGGTGATGATGATGGTGGTGATGATTGTGATGTTGATGGTGATGATGATGGTCGTGATGATGATGGTGGTGATGATGATGGTCGTGATGATTGTGATGATGGTGGTGATGATGATGATGGTGATGATGATGGTGATGATGATGGTGGTGATGATTGTGATGATGGTGATGGTGGTGATGATGGTGGTGATTGTGATGATGGTGATGATGGTGATGGTGGTGGTGATGGTGGTGATTGTGATGATGGTGGTGATGATGATGGTGGTGATTGTGATGATGGTGGTGATGATGATTGTGGTGATTGTGATGATGGTGGTGATGATGGTGATTGTGATGATGGTGGTGATGATGATGATGGTGATTGTGATGATGGTGGTGATTGTGATGATGGTGGTGATGATGATGGTGGTGATGATGATGGTGGTGGTGATGGTGGTGATTGTGATGATGGTGGTGATGATGATGATGGTGATTGTGATGATGGTGGGGATGATGATGGTGATTGTGATGATGGTGGTGATAGTGGTGGTGACGGTGATGATGATCATGGTGGTGACAGTGATGATGACGATGGTGATTGTGATGGTGGTGGTGATAGTGGTGATGACGATGATGATCATGGCAGTGATGGTGATGATGACGATGGTGATTGTGATGGTGGTGGTGATAGTGGTGATGATGGTGATGCTGATTATGGGGGTGTTGGTGATGATGATGGTGGTGGTGAATGTGATGGTGTGATGGTAGTAATGAGGGTGATGTTGTTACCTTGTAGTAGATTTCAAAAAGTGGAATAGAGTGGAATTAAAGAAAACACTACTGAGTTAATAAGAAGAAAGGTAGGGCGCAGGAAGTGTTTGCTAGGAAATGGAAGAGTCCAGCTTATTCCAGTATCAGTTGAATGCAGCAGACTCATGAACTTTACTGAAACCAAAATTTACCGAAGCTGATGAGAGGATCATGATTTCCCAGAGTGTGGACTGAAGCCTCCAGGAGGTGTCAGAGATGATTTTGGAGTAGTGCTTTTCACACCCTCTGTAAAATAGGACCCATTTAAAAATTTTCAATCTGTTGCAAACTGATAATTTCATTAATGTGTAGAGAAACATTTTCACACTTCACCCCTAAGAGAAGGTTTGTGGACTGGTACCTGGAACAGATACTTATCTTGTAGCTGCCAGCAAGAAACACTTTCCAGATGGGCACCGTAGCAGGACACTGTGCTAGGACACGCTTTGAGTAGTGCTGTTTCAGATGAAAATCACATCACATGGGGCTTTGAATTTCACAGAATCCTGTGGTCAGCTGGTTGCTCCCCTGTGAATTATCTTTCAGTTGTGTGGTTGTATATGGAGGAGAAAGTTGTAGTTTGTGGCTCATGTGTCACTGACTGGTGATGTTGGATGATTTCTCTTTTCTAACAAGCAGAGAGCAGCCTCAGGCACAGAACCCTTGACGGGCATGGGGTCTTGCCAGAATGGAATTACACTGACTCGTTTCCATTGCATTTATTTTGTGGCCACTTAATATTTTTGGATATTGATTCTGATTTTCCTATTAGAGCCAAGATGTAAAGTTTCTTTAATAGATAATTTAGGTGCAAAAAGTGAGTTGCCTTAAAACATAGTGTACATTATCATGCAGCTACGTGTGAATATATGACAAAAATCATGAAAGTGGTACAAGACAAATCTGCAGAGAACTCTAGTGGAAGGCAGGATAGAGGAGTGAGAATAGACCAAATGGATGTTTGGGGTCATTTGGGGCCATGTAAGCCTCTCCCCCTTATCCCTGGTGGAACAGCATTAAGGACATCCTCTCCTTCATCCCAAACATCTGCTTTATGGGAAACCACAGGACTATATTGTTAGTAGTACTGGGAAAGCCTAGTCGGCTTTATCTTTTGGATTCTGAGAATGTTGTCAGTGATCATGTTTCTCTCTTCACTGGAGTTGCTAGGAGTTCCAGCATCCAATTTCAGTTCCAACCTCCAATCCTTGCACAGAACCCTACAGTATGTGTTTTGTGTATTGAAGCCATAGAATCATGTATTTTTCCTCCTCATTTTCTCCCTGACCTTTTTTTGATTTTGTCTTTTTTTTTTTTTTTTTTCTTAACTGCAGTTACATTTTTGTAAGCTGTGTTACATCATTGTTTGGAACACAGTAGGGGTAATGCATAAATGCTGAATAAATAAATAATGATGAAACTTTTTCCTCAAACTGTGAGATTGGGGCCACTCCATTGTTAGAGTTATTTTAATGTGATCAGGACAAAGAGGCCAAGAGTGTTGTAGGAAGTAAGCTTTGTTCTCGTGGGCTTGGGCTGGGCAACGCTGTGGTTGTTGGGAACGCTAATTTCTGTTATTTGGTGGTGCTCATATCTCAGGCCTCTGTTTAAGAAACAACATAGATTCCTCCAAGGCACATATTTGCATCCTGTGTGGGCCGAGGTGCCTGGCTTCATTCTTTCTCTAGATACCCACACTATCTCATGGGTATTTTTAAATGCGTGTCTTAAGAGCCAACTTCTCTGCTGTGTGCAGGCTTTTCATGATGCCAGGAGAGTTGCCACGTGGATTTGCAGGCGCTGAGGGCAGAAACAAGGAACAGGCAGCGTCAGCTCAATGGGTGGGACCCACTGTCCTTTCAGCCCTTGGTGGGGCGGCCTTGGAGGAAGGGTCATTCTCCAAGCAGGGCAGAACTCAGTTCCAGGTTGGCCAGCAGGCCAAATGGACTGTGGGGTAGGTCTGAGTCCAGGTAGTGGGGCGACCCAGAAGCAGGAAGATGGTGTGTCAAATGTAGAGTGAGACAGAGTTGGCAGGGGCTGGGGAGTTGTTGAGTCCTGTTTTTTCACACTTGTGTGGGGATCTTGAGGAGTTTTGTAGAGGTGCCGCAGGGTCTGCCTGTTGAGGAGCAAACCAGGCTGACCGGGTTACAGGTGCCATCCACTGTCCCCTCCCATCTGATTGGTTTGGATACTAGGATGTTGCGTGGATTCTCCTGGAGTCCAGACATAGCCAGTGAAACAATTTTGAACCCCCTGCAATAGTCCAGCCCCATCATTCCATTCCGTAAAGGAAACTGAGGCCTTGCCAGGAATCCCAAAGTGGTAATCCCTCTTGTAGAGTTCCAGGGGAGGGCACCAACCTCCACCTAGCTACTGAAGCCAGAAACCTGGGCATTCACCTGCCCTTTCCATTTTCCTCCTCAGGGATGGGGATCCCTGCCACATCCCTGTATCCTGGCATCTCCAGCCTTCAGCACCTCTCCAATTCATCTGCTTCTCATTACCCCCAGCCACACCACGAAGGTCCAGGCCCCCTTGTCTGTGCGCTGGGAGGATACAGATGCATCCTGAGCCTTCCAGCTTCCTTTGTTGGGCCCATCTAATTGGGTTTCTGCTGGGTGATGGGAGTGATCATTTGAAACTTCAAATCTCATTATGACAGTCTATATCCCTTCCTCCATGTTCCCATCTTGTTTCAGATCTTTCAGTGGTTGCTCATGGCTTATAAAATCAAAACAAAACAAAACACCCAAATTCCTCACCAAGCCCCCTCCTGCACCTCTGGCCTCATGATGGCATGATTCTTTGAGTCTGGGGACCTGAGCACATGGTCTGAGCTGTGCTAGAACTCTAACCCACACCGCCCCCTTCCATGCACAAACACAGATGTTTGCTGGCTGACTCCAGCTCATCCTCTCATCTTAGCCTCAGCATCACTTCTGCAGGAAGGCCCCTTCCAATCTCACCAGGGCCCATCACGTCATCCTGTCTGATGCCCTTTGGCACTCTGGGCTAATCCTTTGGGGCCCTCAGACCCCGTCCCCACTGTCTTAGTTGTCTGGTTTGCTCTCTCTCTTCCCCTACTGGACTCTCAGCTTCCTGAGAGCCAAGGTCACATATAGCTTTAGCCTGTGTCCCAGGCCTTCAGCGTGGTGCTTCTTTGGGCACAGGAGGTGTGTGCAGAGTGGAAGGAGACCTTCGTTTTGTGGGGAGACTGTATTATAGAGAAGTGGTTTCATGTTCCAAAGAACAAGCAGGAAATATCTTACTTCTCCTCCTCTTTCTCCTAGTAAATCCTCCTTCCTCCTCACTGGCTGGATGAAGCATCTCATGGTGGAATAGTTTCAGATCCAGGGTTCCCAGGAAAGGGAACCACCTCCAGTTCCCCATCCCCTTCCCTTTCCTGGGAGGTCTCTGGTGCTTATGTTACTAATAATGAACATTTAACTAATGAGTTGCTACCTGTTCATATTACCAAAGCCTCCCTGCCAAAGGCCACCAGAGACATTCCTGGGGTCGAATCAGATTAGATTTATGGAGCTTCCTGCATCACAGCGTTAACACAGTGTTGAGGGCCATGACAACATTCCAATATGCAGGACTGGGAGAGGCTTTTTTACAGGGCTTGAGTATGATCTGGATGATTCTAGAAGAAATGAAAGAAGCAAGGGCCAGCTCTATCTGATACTATCAAGAAAGAGGCCTCCCACTATAGGATATCTCAGTGGTCTTTTTTCAGGAGGTTGGAGGAACTAGTTGAGGCTGGGTAAGTGCAGGATCCCTGCCCGTGGAGGGGACATCAGTCACGTTTGTAGCTTCCATGTGGCCTCGGGTGTCCTGGCGGAGACCTTGGCTCTCCTGTCGGAAGCTTCCTCTGATTGTCAACAGGGATGATTTTATTTTACTCTTTATGCTTTCATCTTTCATATTTAAAACTTTGATCAGTCTAGAATTTCTTTTGATATAAAATGTGAGGGACAGAGCCAACCTACTTTTCTATTTTAGATTGCCATCAATTGTCCCAACTCCATTTATTGAATGATAATCGCTTTTCTCTGATTTTCTTGCCTCCTTTATAAATATATTAGATTCTATACAATTTTGTGTCTATTTTTGGACTTTTCATTTTGTCCCATTGAATTGTGTCTATCCTTGCAACAAAGCCACATTGTTTTAATTATTATCACTATATTATATGTTTTAATAACAGAAGTCCCTTTCCCTCATACCTTATTCCTCTTGCAGCTTTTTCTAGTTCTTCTTGTTTATTTTTTATATAAATTTTATCTTATTTGCTATATGTCTTTTAAATATCTGATAACTTTAGCAGGATTTTAGTTGTGTAAGAATTACAGAATTTTAATCCTGGAAGGATGCTGAGGAGGTTTCTAACTCTCTCATTTTCTGGAGAGGATATGATTTTATCAAAGTGATGCTGTGAGTTTATGGCAGTGAGAAACGAGGGAATCCCCAACCCTGAACCCACCTCCAGATCCACTCGCCCCACCAAGCCTCCAGCTTTTGACCCTGCATATTTTTAGGTACCCAAAAATTACTTAATATTTAGCTTAGTGGACTGCCACGATTTAAATTTGACCTTTTGAATCCAAGCACTTCTTTCTGCTATGTTGCTTTTAGAAGAAAGGACAAAGCTGAGGAATTCAACCTTTGTTTCCATTTATCTCTTAGCCTTCCGAGACAGGCCGCAATGTAGCCAACGCCACTCCTTTGTCTCCATGGTCAAAGTCGGAAGGAAGTTCTTTCAGAGGGGTTGGCTTCATTGATCTTGTGGGGAAAATCTTACAAGTACCCAGGGCAGGGTGTTTGATAAGGAAGTGAGTGGTGTGAAATCCAGGCTCAAGAACAAAAGCCCTACAAGCCTGTACCCAACGGGGCCACTGGCCTAGAATGGTAATAAATAGAATTGGGTGACAACCTTGAAGGTCACCCGTGGTTCAGCTCTGGAGGTGTCCTTGTTTGTACTCACTTTGAGTAACCATCAACTTATATATAGCCTCAGGCCAATTGCCCAGTGATGATTTTGACTGTCCCTTGCCAGGGGCCTGGGCTTGTGGTTTGGTTGTGAGTCTGTCATGGTCTCTGTGACCTCAGAGGAGGAGGAAGGAAGATGATGATGGATGCTTCTAGTGATGCAAGCAGCAAACATTTTTGGACAATGTGCCCGATACCATTCTCTGTACTCTGCATGAGTTAACCGTTCAGTCTTCAAACAACGCTTTGAGGTAGGTGAGGAGACTGAGCACTAAAAAGGTGAATGCAGAGCCAGTGTGAGCACAAAAGGCCTGGTTGCCTGCTAGACCGTGCCTCCTCTTGGCTGGAGCTCTATGGCAAGAGTTGGAACCAGGGAGCCTTGGTTAAAATATCAGCTCCATCCCTTATGACCTTGGGCAACTTACAAATCTCCAAATCTGTATTTTCACCTTTTAACTAGAATAATGTATGTCAATTATAGGGTGTTAGGATTAAATGAGAAAATGTACACAAAACTTTTGGGACGTTGTCTGGCACTGGGTACGTACTCAATGAAAAAAGGTAATGGTTTTTTTAACTTGTTTAATGTTTCTAAGCCTTAGGTTTTCCACTTATAAAATGAAAGCATCATTATATATGGTGCGTGGCTGTCTTCTCTTTTGGTTTGGTTCGGTTTGAGGATTTGTCGGGGTCACATTACCGTCATGACCACCTGTGTGACCTTGAGCAGATTCCTTAACCCCTTTATGTTGCAGTTGCCTCCACTCTAAAGTGGGGGTCCTGATAGTGGCTGGCTCAGGGTTGTGTGATCAAATGAGAGATGCTTAGAGAATAAGCATTGGCGTCTGGCACAGACATCCTCATCCTCCAAGATCCTGTGACTTGTTACATCTATGTGCTTGACTTAGCCCACAATCCGTCCCCATCTCCCTTCTCTTCTCTTTGTTCTGGGAATCTTTAAAAATGCTTGTTGAGCTTGGGGTCGGTTTGCAGAATCATCACCTACTTTTAGGGTAGTCTGTTTCATTTGGGGTAAACATTTAGGTTTCTAAGACATTGGGACAGTGATGTTTGACTTCACATCTATTCATGTGCTCTCACTGAGCTCTGAATATGATGTTTCCATTCCCCCATCTATCAGAGATGACACAGAATCATTTATATAGACTCAATAGACTCTTAGGGGAGGCACCAGCCCTGTCTGTAGCTTCACTGCTTCTGAGACTGAGGTGGTACCTGGTGTATCAGTTACCTGTTTCTGGCAACAAATTATTCCAGAATTTAGCTTGTGATTTTGTTGACAATTAGGCTGGACTTAGCTGGGTGGTTCTTCCGATCTTGGCTGGGCCCCTGCATGCATCCGTATTCAACTGCAGGCTGGGTATAACACTGTCAGATTTTGGTGTCAGCTGGGATAACTGGGATGACTCAACTCTCTTCTGCACTCTTCATCTTGGGCCTGTTCACATGGTGGAGGCACAGCCCCAGGCAAGAGGGAAATGTACAAAGCCCTGTTAATCCTAGGCTCAAATCGGGCCCACCATCTCTTCTGCAGGCAATTGGCAACGTAAGCCCCAGTCCAGCCCAGATTCAAAGGAAGGGGGCACACATCTTCTCTTGATGGGAAGAACAGAGTTCACTGCAGAGGGGCCTAGTCTGGGGAGATGAAGAAATGTGGCCGTTTTTGCAATTTGCCTCACTGACCACATAGAAGGTGACTGGCCCTGTGTTTTATGTCATATGTGACTTTATAGAAATGTGTCTCCTAGCTGGGCTTTGCAGAGATGCAGACTCTATCTGTCTTTCTGTTGTGGGCTTTCTACCTTGTCATGAAAAGGCCAGAAAATTCCTGAAATGAGTGTCCTTTTCAGTCCTTCAGGTGAGAGGCTCCTCAGGGATCCACAGACCATTGTTTTGGCTTCTGTCTCCCTCTGCTTGTCACACACGGATCACATACACAGGTGGAAGTGTACTTGTTTGCTTCGCTTCCCAAACTGTAAGCTCTGTGAAGACAGGAATCTCCTTGACTCACTATTATATCGTTGGAACCTAGTAGGTCACTGTAAATATAAGATGAAAGAGGGCAGGAAGGCAGGAAGGGAGTGAATGAGTTAGGAAGTTAGGCATCTAGATAGGAAGGAAATGAGAGAAAGCCTCAATGGAAGAAGGAAAGAAAGACACTGGAGGTAAACAGTTGGGAAAGAAGGAGGTGAAGAGATATAAGGAATTTAAATTATTCTTCAACAAGCTAGGTATGGGGCAAGGCACTGGCCTTTCTGAACCTCATTGACTGCATCTGTATGATGGAGTAATAGTAGCACCTACCTGGCTTGTAATGAAATAATACACAGAAGCTTTTAGAATAGGGACCATCGCTGATGGCTGCTCTAGTTGTTCTGGTTTCAGCTGATGAAGGCACTAGGATCCTCAGCATGGAAGACACAGCAGCAGGGACAGGGGGAAATGCTGTGGGTCCAAGGAGATAGTGCAGGTGCTCAGAGGGTCATGGAGAGAGAGAAGCAGCCCAATGATTGCCGGGTGCTATGCCATTCAGTGCTTCTTCTAGGCATGGCTTTGAGCAGCAATTGGCCAGGCTTCCAGAAACTTCAGAACAAGTGGACTGTGAACTCTCTGCAAACTAGATGCTGTAATATACATTTTCATAACTCCCCCAAGGATGTGGACAGGTGGAAATAAACTCCCAGTCACACAAAACCCCACCACCCAGAGAGCAATCTGGTTGACATCCTGGCTGAGTTTATTACCATAATTTTTCCTATGGGTACCTGTGTAAATATAGAAACTGTAGACAAAATTGGAATTGTACCACTGATATGGTTTGGATTTCTGTCCCCATCCAAATCTCATGTCGAATTGTAATCCCTAGTGTTGGAAGAGGGGCCTGGTGGGAGGTGATTGGATTCTAGGGGTGGATTTCCCCTTGCTGTTCTCATGATAGTGAGTGTGTTCTTATGAGATCTGGGTAGCACCTCCCGCTTCATTCTCTTCCTCCTTCTCTGGCTATGTCTTGTGAGATGTGCCTGCTTCCCCTTTGCCTTCCGCTGTGGTTATAAGTTTCCTGAGGTCTCTACAGTCGTGCTTCCTGTACAGCCTGTGGAACTGTGAGTCAACTAAACCTTTTTTCTTTATAAATTACCCAGTCTCAGGTAGTTCTTTATAGAAATCCAAGAATGGACTAATACAACCACTTACGCTGTATCTTGGGTTTTTAAAATTCACATTATTTTGTGAGTATTTTCTCACTGCCTGAGAATTTTGGGGTCAGGCATTTTTCTCTTCACCTCTTAGACACTCAATTTCTGTTTAGAAAATGGGGAGAGTAAGAGTATCTCTCTCCTAGAAGTTGTCTATTTTTTTTTTTTTTAATTTGAGATGGAGTCTCACTCTGTTGCCCAGGCTGGAGTGCAGAGGCATGATATCAGCTAACTGCAATGTCCACCTCTCGGGTTCAAGCAATTCTCCTGCCTCAGTCTCCTGAGTAGCTGGGACTACAGGCTCACCTCACCACACCCAGCTAATTTCTGTATGTTTAGTAGATCCAGGGTTTCTCCATGTTGGCCAGGCTGGTCTCAAACTCCTGACCTCAAGTGATCCGCCCACCTCTGCCTCCCAAAGGGCTGGGATTACAAATGTGAGCCACCGTACCCAGACTATTTTGTTTTGACCTGGGGAGAGTTAAATGAGTTAATATCCTTAGCCCAGTTCCATAACATCCACTGTAAGCTTTTCTATATGTTCCTTTATTTAGGAAGAGTGAACATAGTGCCAGGTTTTACTTAGAGAGAAGTGCTCTGCATGCTTTGGTGCTAGCACACAATAAAATTAAACGGAGGTCAAAGCAGAGAGCACTTATGGATTCCCGAAGCGTCCAGAACAACAGTGGATGGTTATAAAGGACAGCAATAGTACAATGACGCTGCCTCCAAGACGAAGTACAGCATTAATTAGTACTGGGCAGTGGATGGCCAGGCTCTTTCAGGGCTTTACTGAGAGCCTCTGAAGGGTGGCAATGATGAAGAGTGGGGCCATGAGTGACCATCTCAGGCCCGTCGGGAAGATACTTTTCATGTGGTTGACCCATGGCAGAAGGAAGGACCTGTGTCATCCCTGAGTGTCTGAGCATGTTGGGGCTGTGCCTCGGGACATGGGGTTTTTCTCCCTGGTCTCGTTGGGATGCTCTTCACACCTAAGCAGGGTTTGCACATTCAAACACGGGCTGTTTGTATTCCAGCCAGCACTGCTGAGAAGGCCGGGGAGCAGCTTGGTGCATACTAAGGAGCAGCCCCTGCCCTGGCTCTGTCCACACCAGGCTCTCTGGGCAGCTGCCCATGGAGAACACAAGCCAGCAACCTTTGAGGAGAGCCAGGCCAGCATTTGACCATTTGAGGCTGATGGACCCTGGGTGGCCCCTGAGGGCCTCGGCTCTGCTTTTGGGAGACCTTGAAGGCTGATGCGTTTCCTCCCCAGCCCCACTCTTGCTTTACCTGGATTGCTGCTGGGACTTTGAGACAGTCCACGCTTTCCTATTGTGGAGGCTGTGCCTTGCCCGGGGGATGGAGACTGAATCTATTGGTGATGATCCAGTAAAGGGTCTCAGAGTTCAGCAGAGGGTGCTGGGACTCACCCCAAATATTTGGGCAGAGGGAGAGAGACAGGCTGTGAAACAGAATGAAATAATGATGTGATAGGAAGCCCTGCAAGCATTGGCCCCTTTAATTCTCCCTAGGACTCTATGAGGTAAGGACTGCCCCACTTACCAGGATATGAAACAAAGGCTCAGAAGGCTCAGAAGGTGGAAATAAATCTCCCGAGTTTGACCAGGAGCCCAGCAGCCCTTCCCCAGAGCCTGTTGACAAACAGTGCAGGCATGTGCCTGTCTCAGGGTTATCTTCTGCCTGCTTTCTTCTCAGCATGCGATTGCATCATATTGTATTGATTGCTACTGGAAGACTGAATTCAGAGGCCTCACAGATCTATATCATGACTTCACGGAAATAGAAAAAGAAAAGGTATTTTTCATGGTGGCTCAGACTTACTTCTTATCCCCATCCTTGCAGGCAGAGGCCCCTAACAAATGTCAAAGGATGACTGAGGGGGCTTTGGAAGCCAGGAGACTTGGCTGTAGATCTCCTCTACCACTTCTTAGCCATGAGACCATTGGTAACTCATCGAACCTGCCTGAACCTCAAATAGCTGCTATTGCTATTTGTTACCCATGAGACCAAGGAAATAGTCTTCATCATGACCAAGGAATAGTCATGTTCTAGACAGTGCACAGGCTAAGAAAGGAGCAGAGATTAGAAGGAGAAAAGAGGAAAAAAGAACAAGCAGGACGTTTTTCACCTAAGAGATTGACAAAAAAATTTAATTTAATCAATAAATTACCCAGTCTTGGGTAGTTCTTTATGGCAATCTGAGAATGAACTAATGCAACAACTTATGCTGCATCCTGTGTTTTTTTTAACCCACATTATTTTGTGAGCATTTTCTCATTGACAATATCAAGTGTTGGCAAACATATGCGGAAACAGCTCTTACAAGTCTCAGATATAAATTGGTATGGCCATCTTGCAGACACAGTTTGGCAATATCAAGTAAAATTGGAAAAGCAAATGCTTTGACTATCCGTGACTATTTCTAGGTAAGGAGGCTTGGACCAGGATGTTCATTACAATATCAACATTGTGTGTAATTATGAAAAACTGGGAAAAAATCCTAAATGACCATTAACAGGGGACTGAATACATCAAATGTGGCATATTCTTACCATGGGACACTTGGCAATAGTTAAAAGTCATGAACTAAATTTCTATGGGAGGAAAATGAAGTGGACAGTATAATACCATGTTTGTAAACCTACCCACCCCAACAAAATAATATCATATATAGCACGTCAATGTGAAATGAAAAAAAGACTGGATGGAGAGAGAGGGGCAGGGAGATGGAGAGACAAAGACAGAGACAGCAAGCAAGAGAATGTGAGAGCTGTAGGTATCAGACTAAAAAGACACATACCAAATCTCTGATAATTGTTCCTTCTGGGAGTGTTGAATGATTAAAAAAAAGGATTTCACCTTTATCAGGAATGCTTCATTATATATTATAATAGTTATACATATAAACACACACCAGATGACAGCTTCAATACCCTCCAGTTTTGTGCATTTGATATATGATTCCTTGTGCTTTTAGGTTTTCTTAATGTTACTCAAAGAAATTGGAGAAATAATTTTTAAAACAAGAGATTTATTTGAGGAGCTTAGAGAAGGGGAAAAGTTTGGATATCTAATGATTTTTATTTTAAGGTCAAGGTATGATTTGACTTTGCTCTGTAAAGCAATTTTCTTTTCTCCAGGAGAATGTTTGCGGCAAACATTTATTAATTAGCTGCCATGTTCATGGCCCACAGAACTGTCCATGGTACTAGTTCTCTACCAGGCACACAAATAAATCCTCAGCTAAGTAAGTTTATCTTGGATGACTTTTTCTCTCAGTTTGATAAGAATTCAGCTTGCCATCCTCTGGCCTAGCTGAGCCACAGGATGTTGAAAGAAGATCAATGCTGCCTGGTAAGTACATTCAGAAACACAACTTCCCCCAGATATTCCAGTGTTTCTGCTGATGCCCAAATCCCTAGGTCATGTCAGCTATGAAAACATCAGCAAATGTATGCAGTATTAACTGGAAAGGAGTGTTGTTGCTTCTTACTTTTTATAAGCCCAGAAGAGTCCAAGAACAGGGAAAATATCTAAAACCAAGTCAGAAAAGGACATAAGTGCTGAGCCCATTGGTGACTGCCGTTATCTGCTTCGAAACCCCAGGAGTTGGCGATGTTGTTTGCAAGGAGACAGCTATGCTTCCTTTCTTGTTTTAGTCTTGGGCTGAGACAAATATGACATTTCCTAGATTTGGGGCCCAGAGCTACAGAAAACATGGCCCCAAACCAAAAACTTCAAATTTTAAGCCATTCATCCTTGAGGAATATGCTGATACCTCATTTACCCCTTGTGACTCCTAAACCCTGGACATACCTTTTTATGCTATTAAAAGAAGGCTTCTGGTTTTGTTTACTCCAGTCTCCTAGATGTTGTCATTCCCCTTGAATCTCCTGAGAGGCTGGAGATTATATTTGGTCTGGCAAATGGTTTTCTTTCTCCCCCCTTTCTCCTTACATTTATTGTAAAAATATTTTAATAGGCAATACATGTATATGGTTACAAAATTAAGCAGCATGAAAAGGTGCACACTGCCATCATGAATACTCTTATGATCATCATCACCTTTATTGGATAGTGAAAAGTCTGTGGCCGGGCGCGGTGGCTCACACCTGTAATCCAAGCACTTTGGAAGGCCGAGGTGGGTGGATCATGAGGTCAAGAGATCGAGACCAGCCTGGCCAACATGGTGAAACCCCATCTCTACTAAAAACACAAAAATTAGCTGGCCGTGGTGGCAGGCACCTGTAATCCCAGCTACTCAGGAGGCTGAGGCAGAATAATCATTTGAACCTGGGAGGTGGAAGTTGCAGTGAGCCAAGATCGCGCCACTGCACTCCAGCCTGGCAACAGAGCAAAACTCCGTCAAAGAAAAGAAGATGAGAGAAGAGAAGGGAAAAGTTAAGTTTGCATACTAAACTTACTTTCTGGTTGACCAGTTCTCCTTCCCTGAGGCAACCACTGTTACAAGTTTCTTTTTCATGATTTCTTGTGGATTTATTCGTGTCATTCATCATATGTGTGTTTGTCACATGAATGATGGCAATCTACACATACTGTTTTGTACCTTTTCTTACTTTGTAATATTTCTTGGAGATCATTTCATGGAGATGGATGTTGGTCTTTCTCAGTCTTTTATGTGTTGCCTGATAATCTGTGGAAAAGGTTCTTCTCCACTGCCCTATTGGTTGACACTGGGGTTGTTTCCAAACATTCATCGATGAATCAGTGCTACCTCGAATAATCTTTTAACCATGTATGCATCTTTATTTTCAGGTTTGAGTTTATTTGTAACATATGTTCTGATGACTGCAACTGCAAGACCAAATTATATGTGCATTTTAAGTTTGTCTAGATGTAAAACATTGGCCTGCAAAGATATTATATCAACTTATAAACAGAAAAATTAATGGCAGCACTGTTTGTCAACGCCCTCACCAAACTAGGTCATTGACAATTCTAAAAGATGGGTCTACAATGGTAGTGCTTAAAAACATCTTTTTTGGTTTAGGTTCAAGCCATGTTTACACTTGAAATGGTATGATATCTTACATGGTATGAGAGTGAGCAGGTGGGGGCATATCTGGAAAGAGATCAGTGTACTTTGGTAGTTGTTGAAGTGAAGCTGAGTGATGAGTACATGGTAGTTCACGTTTCCATGCTCTGTACTTTTGTAGGTGCTTACGTTTTTTTTGTTTTGTTTTTTTGTTTTTGTTTTGAGACAGGGGCTTGCTCCATCATCTAGGCAGGAGTGCACTGGCACAATTATGGCTCTTTGCAGCCTTGACCTCCTGGGCTCAAGGGATCCTCCCGCCTCAGCCTCCCAAGTAGCTATGATTACAGGTGCACCACACTATGTCTGGCTAATTTTTAAAACATTTTTTGTGGCGACGGGGTCTCACTATGTTGCCCAGGCTGGTCTCAAACTCCTGGGCTCATGTGATCCTCCTGCCTCAGCCTCCCAAAATGCTGCAATTACATGTGTGTACCATTGCGTCCAGCTCTTTTTCCTTTTTATAACAGAAATGTCCAAGCCACATATGAAACAGATCTGACCCACATAATAAAAATATGGACCATAAATCATCATGAGTTGTTTTCTCCTTGTATTTAGCAAAAGCTCCTCCTGTGCTCACGGCAGGCTGAGTGCCTGGCCCGTGTCTTCTTAGTCTGCACAGTATTCTTGTGAGGCTGAGATCATTGTTTTTATTTCTGTCTCACAGATGAGAAAACAGTGGTCCAGAGAGATTAAGTAGGTAGCAGAACCAGGGAATGCAGACTTCTCACAAAGCAATACACTGCTTCTGCCTGACCATCACTTTGCCTGGCTGCTGCCTCTTTGGCTACCATCTGTCTGCCAGTCTCTGGGGACACTAGTTACTCTGACAGTCTAGTTACCAGATAGGCTCCAGTAAGATGGGAAAGACCTGGATAGAAATAAAGGCATTCTATGAACATTACACCAGCAACTCTTTTTTAAAAATAGATTTTATTTTTTAGAGCAGTTTTAAATTTACACAAACATCGTACAAAAAGTGAGTTCCCATATACCTCCTCTCCCCTTCCCAGTTTCTCCTATTATTGACATGTTGCATTGTGTGCACATTTGTTACAACTGATCAACAAATGTTGATGAATTATTAACTCAAGTCCACAGTTTACATCAGGGCTTACACTTGCTGTTTACATTCTACGGGTTTTGACAAATGCATAATGGAATGTATTCACCATTACAGTATCATAGACGATAGTTTCACCGACCCCCCAATCCCCTGTCCTCTGCTTCTGCAGAACCCCTGGCAACCACAGATCTTTTTGTTGTCACTATGGTTTTGTCTTTTCCAAGATGTCATGTAGATTGAATCATGCAGTATGTGGACTTCTCAGACTGTATTCTTTGACTAAGCAAGATGCCTTTAAGTTTCCTCCATGTCTTTCCTGTCTTGATAGCTCATTTCTTTTTATTGTTGCTTAATAGTCCATTGTCGGGATGTACCCCAATTTGTTTATCCATTTACCTGTGGAAGGACATCTTGGCTTCATCCCATTTTTTGGCATATGGTCATTTTTCAGTATTTTCCAAATGCTTATTAGATTTCATATGTGAATCTCATTGCTCTTAGAAGGTCATTCAGATGTGCTCCTGACCTGGACCCAAATGGCCTGGACCCACTGTCATCACCTCCCTCTCTGGCCTCTTCTCCCACTCCATCTTCTTTCCCCACTCTGTAGACCCTCCAGCCTCCTTCCTGTTCTTTTGTGCACCATGTTGGATCCTGCACCTTCATCCTTTTTTCTTCTTTTTATTCAGAAGACTCTCACCCCAAGTCTTCTCACACCCAGATCTCAGCTGAAACGACACATCCTCTAAGATGCCCTCCCTGACCCCCTTACTGAAAGGGTTGCATGCTTCCAGGCAAATGTCCCTCACAGACTCCCCTGGGATTTCCTTTACTGCACTTTTCACTCTCTGAAATGGCCTTGCCTGTTTAGCTGGCCATCATCTGTCCCCCACCTCTGGAATGTCAGCTTCGCCGAGGAAGGGACCACATCTGGCTTATCCCTGGCTGTATCCTAGCCCTAGAACAGTGCCTGGGGCCTCACAGAATATTTGCTGGATAAGTAAATGATGGATTGATTAGTCTGACTACTCCAGTGCTTCTCAAGTTGATGGCTTTCCATCTACACATATTGTATTCATCCATGAAAAGAGAGAAGAAACCAGGAAAAGCACATCTCCAGTGATGAGGGTTATGTCTCTGGCAGCCTGTATTTTGGACCTGGGTGGGACCATAGTGTGTGTTCTTGTAGCTTTTGCCTGAGTTTCGTCTACATGGCCCTACTTATGGAGTCTAAGATGGAGCTGACAGTGATGTATCATTCTAAACAAGCGTGTTGTTGCAAAATCCATTTCAAAGAGATCCTCTTTTAAATGCTACTTCTCTCCCTTCCTCTTCATCTATTCTAGCCTTTGAAAGGTGTTTATGTTGATTCTGCCATTCTCCATTCCTGAGGCACAGATGAGCATCATAAATATGTTAGTTTTGAACAGGTCCTGAAATTTGCCGACATAATTCCTATTTTCTTGTCAGTACTTCCAAGCATGAATAGCCTTTTTTTTCGGTATGGTGAATTATCTACAGTTAGGGATGGTTTAAAGGTATTTTTATGAGGACGTTTAGTCACTGGGATCACTTGTTCCTGAGTCATGCATTTATTTTAAGTCTAAGTCTTTTGAAAGGTCATTTAGATTTTTCAAATATAGCAGTCATATCGTTGTCTCATACTCTTTCTCCTTGCCCATTTTTTGCTTTTAACAAAGGAAATTATTTTCAAGGAAAGCATCTTCAGATAATGCACAAGCAGCCCAGGGGAAACCTAGCTTTATAGACACACTAGTGAGATCGTTGTGTAATTTGATGGGGGAAGGTTTGTAAGGTTTGTGTTCTGGGTAGAAAATGGTGAGATTTTAAACCAAAGTTTCATTCCAATTATGAAAATAAGACATGTGCATGATAAATATTTTCAGATCAGTGAAAGAAATAAAATAATTTTTACCCATAGTTCTTCTAGATATCATTAATATTTTGGTGTATTTCCTTGGGGGGTGTGTGTGTGTGTGTGTGTGTGTGTGTGTGTGTGTGTGTAATTTCATCAGACTGGAAACTCTGAGCAGTCAGAGTTCTTGTCTGTCGTCCTCATTGCTCTATAGAGAGTACTCCTGAGAAGACACTCAGTGCCAATTTACTAACTGAATGAAAGTTAAGTGTATGTGTGTCACGTATTTCAAAGCAAAGTCTAGATAGTTCTCTATATTTGATTTTGTGTCCCTCCAGCAATTTCTCATTTTTAAATTTGTCTTTGAAAACATGATTTCTACATAGTGGGCTGTTATTTCATGGGATGAAAAGTTGTGTTGGAAAGCCCCTTCACACTGGAATCTTTGAAACCATCTTCATTCATTTCTTTACAAAAAATCTTTAGCAGTGAAATTCTTGGGTTAAAGGGCCTGAACACTTTAAAGACTTTCATACATTTTTGCTAAGTAACTCTCCAGAGAGAAGGGAACAAGTGGCCTTCCCATCGGCAAGGAATAAAATGACCCATCTTTTTATGTTCCCATTAAGAGTGGCTTTAAGGGTTCTCTTGTAATGATGCATTTTTGTTGTCTACATTAGACATGTTGTCCCTAGTTTCTTAGTAGCATTCTGATTTTGCTATGGTATGTTTTCATGTTCAGAAGTTTGAAAAATTGTTAGGTCAAATTTAGTATTTTTTTCTTTAAGACTTCATTAATTGCTCCTATACTTAAGAAGGTCTCCATCACCAAGAGAAAGCAACCTGCTTTCTCTCCTGGATTATTTTCTTCTGGCTTTCTTGTAGGTTCCTTTTCTTTCTACTTCAGCTCATGGGAAATGCATTTGAATGTGAGGTGTAGCTTCCTGATCATTCTGGGTAGCCCAGTGACTCAGCACTATCCTGGGAGTAGTCTTTTTTTTTTTTTTTTTGGCCACTGATTGGAAATGCACGTCTTATAGTATTCCCATTTTTTACATTATACTAAATTCTCTTTCTGGACTTTTTATTTTATTTGTCTGGATCTGCCATGTCTTCATGTTAACTGTTTTGATAACTACAGCTTTATTATATATTCTAATATCCAGCCAAACACCTCCTTTATTATATTTTTTTCAATTTTGAGAGCCATTCTATTATGTGTATGCTACAAGAAGAATATTATGAGTAATATCAGATCAGATTATAAAATACAATGAGAATTACATAAAAGTTATACAATCATTTTGGAGAACTGATATTTTTACCAAAGTGAGTAATCCCATTCAAAAGCCTAGTATGTCTGTCCTAGTATTTAAGACTTTCTCTTTTTTTTTTTTTTTGAGACAGGGTCTCACTCTGTCGCCCAGACTGGAGTGCAGTGGTGCCATCTGGGCTCACTGCAACCTCCACCTCCTGGGTTCAAGCAATTCTCCTGCCTCAGCCATCCAAGTAGCTGGGATTACAGGTGTGCACCACCATACCCAGCTAATTTTTGTATTTTTGGTAGACATGAGGTTTTGCCATGTTGCCCAGGCTGGTCTCCAACTCCTGAGCAAAAAGTGATCCGCCCGCCTCAGCCTCCCAAAGTGCTGGAATTACAGGCATGAGCCACCACTCCTGGCCAGTATTTGAGAATTTTAAAGTCAATATAATTCTAAGTTTAAACGTTATGGTTTCTTCCCAGGGAACCCAACAATTTATTACGAGTTTTATTTCTATGTGTTTAATGTTTTGCATTGGTTATTGCAGATGAGATTTTTGTTTTCCTGTTAAACTATCTGGTGATTTTGCTAACATTAGAAAAAAATACTAATTTGGATTCATTCATTTTGTAACCTTAAAAGAGTGATTCATCTTACTCTCTTAGTATTTATCTTATTACTTATTATTTAATGTTTATGTTAAATACCCTCTTAGTATTTAAATAAAATAGTTTTCAAGTTGGTTCTCTTCAGTTCTCTGAGTGTAGATTGGTTCATCAGCTGCTCAAAGGGTGAACAATGAAAGGGGTGCTTCCTGTGAAATGTTCCCGTGGGGCTTATAGTGCACCTGAGCCGAGACACTCCTGGTTCAAGGGCAGTTCGCTGCCCTCTGTCTGTGGAGAAGGCTTGTCTGTTGAACCTGTCACTGCCATTTCCCTTCCTGCAGGCTGTGAGCCCAAGAATGAAGGGCTGCTGGATCACTGGTCTTTCTGCTTTGCTGTGAGAGGAGGTGGTGGTGGCCCCCTCATGCTTGGCCTTTGAGCCTGAGGAGGGACGAGGATCTACCCTGGGTGTCCAGTTACTCTTTGAGCCAAGTGGTGGATGAAGACTTTGGGGGTGTGGTTGACTCAGAGGCCAGAGCTGCAGTGAGCAGAAAGAGCCCACGCCACCTTCCAAAGCACCAATTCCAAGTCAGCAGGTGACCTTCCAGAAGAATTGTGCAATAGGCTTTAACTTTTATTGTGCAAACAAGTTTCTCACATAATTAACTCAATGGCCTCCAGATGAAAACAGTGACATTAAGACCCCACTGGCTTCCTCTGAATTCCCTGACGAACTCAAACTTTTCCCATACTGGCCTGTAGTATTTGGATTTCTGCAAAAGACAATAGGGTTGATTTTGGAGTTTCAGACTGTGGAACTCTGTCCTAGTTAATGAGAAGAGTCTGATAAGGCCACCCAGAGGGCAAGTGAGGTCTAGGACGCTGCATAAACAAATTAGGAAATGACAGAGAGGCACCAAAACTGCAGCACACGTTTCAGCTGTGTGTTCCTTTCTGTGTCTCTCTGATTCAATGTGGCCAGTGTTTTCTGGAGACTTTTGCAAAGGTGGGAATGGGGACACATGGCACTGTGACCCCATCTAGGTGGGTGGGCCTGGAGGCTACTCATCAACCCACCACCCAGAGCACAGACCATGCATTCCCAGCTGCCAGGAGCCAGTGCTGCTCCGGGTTCCTGCCTGGATCACATTAGTGTTCATGGTTGTTAAGCTTGTTCCTGTAAAGAGAGCCCTCTCCCCAGGAGCTGTTAATTGGGGAAAGAAGGGCTTTTTTTTTCTGCTTTGCTTGTTCCAATCTTGTGTTTTTGCTTAGAATATGAACACACGTGGTCACACACATACATGAAAAGCCAGAACAACCAGAGGACCTTCTGTTTGAGCACCCAGACTAGACACACAGCAGGGAAACCATGCCCAGCCTGGTTCCCTGGGGTCTGGGCTCTTGGTTCTTTCCTTTGCGATTGAGGAGGAGGCAACCTGCTTTCTCTCCTGGATTTAAAACACCCACTACCTCTCAAGTCCTCACATCATCTGTGGACCTTATCCTCAGTGCTTCTCTAGAAATGTCTTATTGTTTTCTAACTAAAGAGAACATGAAATTTATTTGCATAAAGAATCTTTTAGTAATGAGTACAGGAAAAAAAAATAGTCCGACTTGAGCTGGTGTAAATGAAGAGAGGCATTGATTGGTTCACCGAGCTGAAAAGCTAAGAGCATCAGGCAGGTGGCTGCATTCAGTGATGTGGACCACGCCAGCAGGGCTCTGCTGTCTTGTGCCTGGCTCTGTGTCCATCTGATTTGGCTTCATCCCCCAGCAGGTTCTCCCCATAAGGGAGGAAATGACTGTGTAGAGCCCCTGACTCATATTCTCATAGCTTAGCAATCCTTACTTAGTGATACGGTTTGGAAGTTTGTCCGCTCTAAATCTCCTGTTGATTTGTGATCCCCAGTGTTAAAGGTGGGGCCTAGTGGCTTGGGGCCCTCCCCATGGTGATGAGCTCCTGAGAGCTGGTAGCTAAAGAGTCTGGGGCCTCCCTTCTTCTTTCTCTCTCTTGCTCCCACTCTTTTTTTTTTTTTTTTTTTGAGGCGGAGTCTCTCTCTGTCACCCAGGTTGGAGTGCAGTGGCAGTGGCATAATCTCAGCTCACTGCAACCTCTGCCTCCTGGGTTCAAGTGATTCTCCTGCTTCAGCCTCCCGAGTGGCTGGGACTAGGGTGCATGCCACCAAGCCTGGCTAATTTTGTATTTTTAGTAGAGACAGGGTTTCACTATGTTGCCCAGGCTGGTCTTGAACTCCTGAGCAAAAAGCGATCCTCCCACCTCGGCCTCCCAAAGTGCTGGGATTTCAGGCGTGAGCCCCCTTGCCCGGCTCTTGCTCCGACTCTTGCCATCGAACGTGCCTGCTACCCCTTCACCTTCCACCATGAGTGGAACTTCCTGAGGCCCTCACCAGAAGCAGACATCAGTGCCGTATTTCTTGTACAGTCTGCAGAACCATGAGCCAAATAAACCTCTTTTCTTTATAAATTACCCATTCTCAAGTGTTTCTTTTTTAACAATGTGAAATGGACTAACCTGGGAAAACATATATTTTAAATTTTCCTAACAGTTCCAGAAAAAGTCCTGGAATGGATTCTCATTGGCCCAGCCTGGTCACATGTCCATCCCCTGAACCAGTCATGGTGGCCAGTGAAATGTGATGCTCTGATTTGATTGGCCAGGCCTACCTCTGTCTGTACAGCTGGGTCACTGGGGTGACAGATGGGAGCATCAGCTCCATCCAAGCCAATGGACTGCTGATGGGGAAGGGGGGAGTTCATCAGGATAAGCTGGGCACGTGCTGCTGTAGTGATCTGAACTTTTGAGGGGCTCACAGCCATGGTGCCTGTGTCTCTCTAATTCGGCATGTTGATCATGGGATAGCAAAGGGACGCTGCTTATGGAAGTTCTCTGGGCACCAGCTGGACCGAGGCACCACATCCACATATCCTCCACAATCACAGAGGCAGGAAGGGGGAACATGGAGAACTGTGCCCTGGCTGGGAAAGCATCCGCCCAGAAGGGGCAGATGCCACTTCCACTCCTATTCAGTTGGCCAGAATAAGTCCCATGTGCAGGCCTGGGTTCTACAGGTGGGGATGTGTAATTCCCTCCCGCTGAGAGGCACAGAGCATTTGTGAGTCATAATAGAGTCTGCTTTCGCTTGCCCTGCTGGTCCCCAGATATTTAGGTCCTGCTTCATGGGAGACAGCCCCAAAGTCCCACTCAGTCACTACTCACAGCTCATTGTCTAGGATCTTTGGGTGATGAATCATTATCTTTACATCATGTTTGGACATGGCTCTTCTTTATTCAGAGACTTATGACAAGTGATCTGCCCCCACCATCAAACACCTAAGATTTAATCTTGAAACAGGGATGGGATAACTGCAGTAAACGTTCAGAAAAGGGACGATGAACTGTCAAATGATCGCTACCCTGAAGTTCTCCCATGCAAATACAGTGACATTCCCTTCTCTGGGGGAAAGAGAGTTCCTTCATTGAGCTGGTTTGGCTCCATGGGACTACCTTCCAGTCTTCATTGGCCTTCTTCATTGGCTTTAGCGCCACCTTTCTGAAGTCTTCGTTTTTTGGTTATCCTTGCTGGCGGAATCAAAAGAAGATATTGGAAGACATGCTCTTCATAGAGTATGAGCAGGTGTCTCAGCCTAGAAAAATGGAGGTCCAGGGATTATTTTCTACAACGTTCAGTCTCTTTTATTCAATCTGGTGATGGCTTGGACAATAAAAATCTCTCAAAACTTTTTTGGTCCCAGTTGGCTTCATCTGCCAAACCACACCTACAGTTTTTTTGAGATGTACCTTTTCCATAGATCTAGGACCCTGATCTTGTCAGGCTCCCATAAAAGAGCTATTACCATGGTCCCTTTGCCGATGAATTTTGTCCTAGTTTGCTAACACCACATAAATCCATTTGGGATTTTTAACCACAGGTGTGACAGCAGACAAATTCTAAACCACCCTTTGCTAGTTAAAGCCTTTTTGGCTTTCTTTTGTTGCTTTTCTCATTGGCTCTAAGAAGCCAGGGTTTTTTTCCAATCTTACAAAACTTTGAAGTTCTAGATTCTCTTTTATTTTTGCCAGACCCTGTTATCTGCATAGACACTTTCCCAGAAGTACTGGTTATATTATTGAATAAAGAGAGTAGTTTGTTACCTTCATCTTAGGAAGGGCAATTTGGTGACTTCAAATGTGAGAGTTAGCACCTACTTGGGAGTAGGAATTGTCCTTAGTATGTTTTAGGAAGAAATTAGATTTTTCATGCCTTGAGCCTCCCCTTTTTCCAGGATGCATGAAGGACCTGATGGGAATTCTGGGTGGTGTTGGGGGAGATGGTGCAGGTGGAACACTAGTTTCCTGAGGTTGACTCAGCACTTTCCATTCTGCTGAGTCAGAGTCTCGGTGCCTTCCTTGATTAGGTAAAGCCATCCCTCGGCATCTCTGAAGTGCAGCTTATAGGCTACTTGTAGTGATATGGGACATGGTCTTTTATGGGGTCATGTGTATTTTGTTATCTGGTCCTTTTGCAGAACCTGTTGTGTTCTGACATTCCTGAGTTGGCAGAGGAAAAAATCAGGTCTCAGGGAACATGTTGGTAAGTGGCAAAGTCAGGGTTTTGCTCAGGTCTTCCTGGCTTGAGGTCTTTTCTTCTTTCTATTTTTGCAGATTGGTTTCTGGAAAGATTTATTTAAATCCTCTCTAGTTCACCCCTATTCTTGAATCAAAAGGCTTATCTTAACAAGCACAAAAAGGCCCATTTATTCAGGTATTGTAAACAAGAATGGAAAAGATAGATGTGGCCTCATTTACTCATCCCATTCTCCTGCTTTTTATCCCACACCAGGAGTCTACCAGGCTCTAAGCAGACCTCAGGAAGGATGGGGCTGTCAGATGTGAGATGTTAGTGGTCCTCATTGGACTGTGACTGGGTCCTGGTTTTTGAAGCTTGTTTTGTTTCTTGGGAGGCGGCAATAAGGTCAAGCTGGGGCTCAAAGCATCATCGTAACCAGCAAAATGGGGACCACAGCAGCGAGTTCACTGGCTAGGCCCTTTAAAAGGCAGGCACACACTTTCAAATTTCCCACTATTTTTAACCAGCTTGCTTGCTTGCTTTTAAATTCATGTGTGGTTCCTGGAGGCACTTGAACTCTTTCTACAGAGCCTTCCCCTCTGCTATTTTAATGAACAGCTGCATCAATGACTCCCTAACTTCCAACTGCATCTTCTTCATCCTCATTAGCCTTTACCTTGGCATTCAAGCCTCTTCCAGGCCTCCTCCTCCTTTTTCTTCCTCACCTCTCTTACCATGGCTTTCCCTCACCCCCTCACCCACTTCTTGATGTTCCTGCATCATACCTTCCTTTATGGGAACGTTCTTTGCCACCTGTCAGGATCCTACCCACCCCTCAAGGTCTGGTTCAAATGCTACACCTTCAGAAAGATTTTGGGGGAAAAATAAAGTCTTTTTTCTTTTTGAGTCTAAAAGTATTGCACACTCATTATAGAATATTTATAAATAAAATAAAAGTCATTCCCAGTCATATCAACCAGTTAATCCCTACAAATATTTGCATATTTCCATTCATCTTTCATGTATACATATATACAGAAAATATTTATAATACTGATGCCATATTGTATATATAATTACATATCCCAATTTTAAATATAGCATGTGTCTTGAAAATTTTTTGGTATCATTAAATGTTTTTCAAATACATAATTTTCACTGGATACTTGAAATTCTGTTCTACCTCTCTCCTACAATTATGTAAACATTCCTCTTGCTGTTTGGTTGTTTACATTGTTTTCTTGTGCATAAGGCTTTGTCTCTCTCTGATTGTGTATGTAGAAATATAAGTATTTTTGAACAGCGTAAACTCTTTTAAGCTCTTGACACACATTGCCAAACGTTTTCTCAGGAAGGTGGTATTTGTTTTCACTCCCATATGTACTGTAAGCTCATCTTTCCAAATCTTTTCCAATCTGATGAGTTGATTTTTAAGAAATCAACTACCAGTTTGGCAAAAATGGAAACTCATTACAGATTCCCCTCAACTTACAGTAGGGTTTTGTCCTGATAAACTCATCTTAAGTTGACAATATCATGTCAAAAATGCATTTAATATACCTAATCTACGGAACATCATAGCCTCGCCTGTCATAAATGTGCTCAAAACACTTATGTTAGCCTACATTTAGGCAAAAATCATCTACCACAGCCTATTTTATAATAAAGTATCGAATATCTCATATAATTTATCAAATACTCTTTACCCCGTCAAAATTGCAATGGTTTCACGCCATTGTAAAGTTGAAAAGTGTTATGTAGAACCATCGTAAGTCAGGGATAGTCTGTATTTAATTTGTTTCTTTTGGGGTAACTTGTAGAGTTTAATTTTCTTTTTTCAGTTGTTTACTGCTATATTTTTTCTTCTGAAAATGATTGAAAACATTTGTACTCTTTTCAATGGGGTTAAGAGAAGAGGAGGCTTTTGTGTTTCTTGTTCATTTTAAAGAGGTCTTTATATACTAAGGACTTTTTTTTTTCATTGATTGTGAATATATTCCAGAGTTCATTATTTTACTTTTTTATATGGATTTTGAATGAAAAGTTTTAAAAATTCTTATGTAATTTGGACTAGCTATTCTTTTGTTCTTGATTGGTTCTATTTCTTCTAAGCTTAAAAATTTTATCTTAACCCTGAATCAGTTTTTTCCCCTAGATTTTCTACAATTATACTTTTCAAATTAAACTGAAATCTATCTTAGTGGGGGTATGAAAGATTTCCAGTGTGACTTTTCCCCAAATATCTGATTATGATTCTGCTATGCGTTGCATTGTTGAGAAATGCTTTTCCCATTGGCTTATGGTGCTTTTGTTCATCTTGACCTAACCTATCCCATATTTCATGTAGATGCACCCCATGATCTGAGTAATGACACTTCCACTGTGGCCATGCAGTTTTGATTATTATAGCTTTGAGATGCATTTCCAGGTCTGTTAGATACTCTTCCTTGTCATTTTTTTATACTGTGGTCCCCTCCCAGCCATAACTTTGCACACTCTCGAGGGTTCCAGTGACTTTTGCAAATGCCTTTAACTCTTCAGCTCACTGTGAACTTCTTGAGGACGGGACTCAATTTGTCCTAATCAACTACACATCTTCTGTAGCATAGCCCATCATAGCATTGGCCAGATAGAATTCACTGAAGACATATTTGTTATGTTGATTGTGCAATTTCTTTCTGGTCATTTTCTGGGTGACTTGTATTTTTAGAAAACCTACAGTCAGGTGTATTATTTGATTAAATTTAGGAAAGAAATATGTGCTGTATTTAATTGGCTTGTGTTTCTCAGCTTCAACCCAAGTTAATTCAACTTTCAGTGTTGTTTGTAATTGCCAGACATTTAGTACATTAATGAAGACTTCTTTCCAGTAGCCCATTTATATTTACTCTTGAAAAATGATTTACTTTTGATTTCAAACCAAAAACATTATCATTCTAATTTCTGTATTCTCTCATTTCTATTTTCAACCCAAAACATTCCGTTGAGATATGAAATAATATTGGATCAGCCTGGAAGGAGACCTTGGGTGAACAAAGCGAGTTTGCCTCGTTTCTCACAACAGGGTCTAGGGTCTGAGTTCTCATTTTGAATCAGGGTGGAGGTGAGAAAACAGCTCTCCTGGGTGCCTGTTGAATGTGTGCCTTTTTGGGCATCTGTTTACATTCATGAGGGTCCACAGAGGCCCAGAGAAATTCCAACTACTTGAGTTTGTTTTTCTATCTACATTTTAACACTGAAGTCGATTCCTGGACATATCTGGTACTTCTTGTGTTTTCTACTAGGCATAGGACATTACTTTGCACAGAGCAGGTGTTCAATAGACACGTTTCTTTTCATGTAAAAACATTTATTGATTATGACCCTCACATAACAAAGCAGCCCAGTAGTCCCCTTGTGTACCCCTACCCAGGTATCCCCAGAGAGAACCACTGTCTTAATTTACATCGTCTTGATTAGTTTTACTTGTTTTTGAGTCTTACATAATTGGAACTGAACAATATGTAATGTTTTGTATCTGTCTTCTTTTGTTCAACATTATATTTCTAAGATTGGTCCATGTTACCGGGTGTGATAATATTTCATCATTTTCTGTGCTGTATAGTATTCCAATGTGTGAATATATTCTCAATTTATCCATTCTACTGTTAATAACATTTGTGTTATTTCTAGTATTTGGCTGTTATGAGTGATACCTCTGGTAACCTTCTTGAGCTCGTTTTTGTCTTTCGCTTTTTTTTTTCCTCCTTTTTTGGTAAAGAATTGCTGGGTCATATGGCTTGCATATGTTTGGCATTAGTAGATACTGTGAAACAGTATTCCAAAATGTTTGAACCATGGTCAACTCCCACAGCAGCATGGAAGTTCTAGTTGCTCTTTAATCTCCCCCACCCACCCTTGATACTGTCAGCTTTTTCTAAACATTTTAGACATCATGATACTTGTATGGAAATATTGCATTGTGGTTTAATTGGTATTTCCTTGAAAACGAATGAGGTTGAGCTCCTTTTTATTTTTTCATGGCTATTTGTATGTCTTCTTTATGAAGTACCTGTTCAATTTTTTGAAAGTTTTAAAAATTGAATTCTAGGAATTTAAAAAATATATATTCTGGATATGAGTCTTTGGTTGAAGTTCCTCAATGTGCTTTGCCTTTACATTCACTTAATTATATATTTTCAGGAAAAGAAATATTTAATTTTAATGTAGGTCCATTTAGCAATCTTTTTTCCTTTTTGTATCTTATGTAAGGAGTATTTGCCTACCCACAAACCATAAAGCTTTTCTCCTGTTTTCTTCTAGAAGTGTTATTTGTTTTGCTCTGAAATTTGGAATCAGAATTAATTTTATGTATGGTATGAGGGAGGGATCAGGAATCAATTTTCCCATATGGATATCCCATTGATCCTCCACCATTTGGTGAAAGGACCATTCTTTTCCTACTGCACAGCTGTGTTCTTTTCACATAAATCAGTCAGTACACTGTGTGGGTCTATTTCTGGGCTCCATGTTCTGTTCCATTGGCCTGTCTGCCCTTGTTCCAATAGCACATCATCATAATTGTTGGAGATTTAAAATCAGTCATGATATCTGATAGTGGAAATCCTACCACTTTGTTTTTTTTCTTCAAGATCATCTTAGTCATTCTTGGTTCTAGACATTTCTATATAAAAATTTGAATTAATTTACACACATACACATAAACCTTTTGTAAGTTGGATTGGAATTACATTGAACTTGTGGGTCAATTTAGGAGCAAATAAAATCTTTAAAACATTCAGTAATTTGGTCTGTGAACATGGTATATCCCACCTTGTATTTAGGCTATTTTTCTTTTTTCTCAATAATGTATTCTATGTATAGGTCTTATGCACATCTTTGGCTAGATTTATTCTGGAGTATTTTATGCTGCTTTAATGACATTTAAGTTATCTCGTTTAAATATAATTTTCTAATTCTTTGGTTCTGGCATATAGAAATACAATTTATTTTTGTATATGGACTTCCTATGTAAGAAACTTGCTAAATTATTCTAATTAAGATTATTTTGGATTTTCTAAAAACATTTCTCTGGAGAAAAAAAGGAAAGCTTCATTTTTTCCTTTCCGATCCTTAAACATTTTATTCCTTGTTGTTCTGGTTAAAACCTCTAATACAATTTTAAATAAAGACCTTCTTGTCTCATTCCCAATCTCGGAGGGAAAGATTTGAATATTTCGTCCTTAAGTATGGGTTTGCAATAGATTTTTTGTATATATTCCTCATGAAATTAAAGAAATTTCCTTTTATTCCTAATCTGCTGGCAGTTTCTAATCATAAGTGTGTTAGGAGTTTTATCAAATGCTATCTCTGTATTTTTGGGAGTGATCCTATAACTTTTCTAATTTATTCTGTTAATGTGGTGATTTCCACTGATTATTTTTAAATGTCAAGCTAATCTTGCATTTCTAGATTAAACCTAACTTGTTTTCCATGTTTTGTCTTTCTGCATTTCTCTGCCTCTGGTTTACTAATGTTTTCTTTAGGATTTCTGTATCTATGGTCACGAAAGATAGGCCTGTCATTTTCATTTCTAGTGATGCCCTTTTCTGGCTTTGGTATGAAGGTTATGCTGGCCTCTTAAAATTGATTCCCTCATGTTTTTTATTCTCTCTGACACTTGTGTAAGACTGGTATTATTTCTTCCTTGAGAGCTTGGTGGAATTTACTGTGGGGCCCGTACATCCTTCATCAGATACTCAAATGTTTAGAAGAGGTGACATCCTTTACGTGAGGTTCCAAGTTAAGAAAAAAAACGTTAAAGGTAGAAGCAGAGGTGCCTGTCCATATTTTCTCCTAGTGGGAATGATTCATTTGTATATTTATTTATTCATCAAAAAATATCCTAAATGTTTGTAGCACACCAGACACTGCAGCAGTTAAGGATACAGCAGAAGTGAAACACACATGCCCGCCTTCTAGGAGTTCACATGCTGGACCAAGGAGTGTTTTCTATTCCAGTTTGAGAGTGTGTGTCCATGCACCTGGCTGTGAGCTCTGGGTCCCTGTGTGCTGGCCCTGCCCCTCCTCTGGCTCATGGTGCTCACTCCACTCCAGGGCTCCACTCCATGTTTTCAGTCTCCACCCAGACATTGCTTCAGGACCTTCAGCAATGAGGTTCCCTGCCCCTGCTTTGCTCTTCCCTTCACCCTTTGTGTGTGTGTGTGTGTGTGTGTGTGTGTGTGTGTGTGTTGTGACAGAGTGTCGTTCTGTTGCCCAGGCTGGAGTGCAGTGGTGCGATCTCGATCTCAGCTCACTGCAACCTCTGCCTCCCAGGTTCAAGCGATTCTTGTGCCTCAGCCTCCCAAAAAGCTGGAATTATAGGTGTGTGCCACCATACCTGTCTAATTTTCATATTTTTACTAGAGACGGGGTTTCACTATGTTGCCCAGGCTGGTCTTGAACTCCCAACCTCAGATGATTCACACACCTCAGCCACCCAGATTACAGGCATGATCCACTGCACCCAGCCCTCTTCACTCTTCAACTGAGAGTCCTGCTCATTATTAACGTCACTTCTTTAGAGAGGACTTTCTTGGTCCCCTGGGCTAAAGGAGATTCTCCAGCCCCCTAAGCTCAGAGCCCCCATGCTCTTCTCTCCTAGCATTTACATGTTCATAATTCACACATTTATCTGTATGATTATTTTTGTTTTAATGTCATTTGTTGTCACCAAATTGCGGGCTTCATGATGAAAACAGTTGCACCTCTTCTACTCACCAATGATACTCTTGTGCCCAATGCAAGACCAGGCACACAGTAGGTGCTCAATAAATGCGCCTTGCTCTCCTTCCTTTCTAAAGGGTTCCAGAAGGCCATTAATAGGCAAAAAACGCAAGCGTGGGTGAAGGCTGAATCTATCATGCTCCCTGATGGGTCCCCATGCCCAGCACTGGGTGCTCTCTTAGTGTTGGTAAAATACATGAATGAATGAGTGAGTGAATTAATGGATGGATGAAGTGCAATTGAAATTTATTATGCTCATAAACACAAAAATTAAATAGATTTACTGCATTAAGATTATTTTGAGAAGTTGTTTTATTCCTACATTCATTTTGTTTCCAACACAAACAGTACATAAAAATAATTATTTCTTGGATTCATGAAAAATTGAAAGGGCCCTTGAGTGTTTATTTAGTGTATTCTTTTTGGCAGAATTAATGATCTTAATAATGAAAACAGCACTGGGTGACGTTTTTAAATTGAAGTTTTTATTGAGATAATTGTAAATGTGCATGCATGCAGCTATGACAAATGGCAGGGAGACATCTTATGTAACCTTTCCTCAATTTTCCCCCAGTGCTAAACTAGAATATACACACCTAATTGGGATACTGACACGGATGAAATCCACTGAACTTATCCCACTGTCTAACTTAATTCACGTTTGCAGCACTGTGCTGAGTGCTTTATCTCATTTAATTGTGACAACAGCCCTGTAAGGGGGATAGCATTATCACTCAGGTTCTAGAGCCTGGGACACTCGTGCTCAGAGAGGTGGAGCAACTCGCTCACAGCCTCGTGCATGCTCAGGGGTGGAGCTGGAATCCCCACTGGAAACCCACCCCCCAGCCCGTGTTCTTCCTGGTGCTGGCGTAAACCACGATATATAGATCTGTTCCTTGTTAGAGATCTCTAAAGAAGAAAATTACTTGCTTAACAAAAATGACTTTGCTATATAAAGGTGTGGTTTTTTTGACTATTCCTCCAGAATGGCATTTTTTAGAAGTCTGAAGTCTAAGAAAACCTCTGCAAAAATTCAAGGCACTTAAATCTCTGATGAAGCACTCAAATGTATTCATTTATCATCCAGTCTTTCAGTTTCATTGTAGACAGATTTATGTCCTTTGTGATGGTAGCTCCATGTCCTGGAATGGACCTCCCATCCAGGTTTACAGATACAGCTAAGAGGCTGGAAAAGGTCCCAAGTGGAAGGAAGCTTGGGTTTGTAGTTTCCTCACATATGCTTAGAAGCTAGGGGCTGGGGAAACCCAGAAGTTAGGTGGTGAAGGGCAAAAAGATTCCCCCTTTTCTGTCTTTCTTCCCCAAACCTTGTCACATGGAAGATTTGAAATGGCTCCCCCAGGCCTGAGTCCTGGGCAGCTGTGTCACTGTTGCTGCCCACCTCCCAGGCTGCTTGCTCTGCCCTGCTTGGAGAATGACAACTTCTGAAGTTGCCACACAGTACCCAGAGCCACCAGTTCCTCTCCTGGTTGCTGTGTGGCTGAGACTGACCCTGGATCATGAGGCATCCTGCTGCCCAGCCCATCATTTCCATCTGGTCCTGTTGGGGAGGAGGCAAATGCAGAGGCAAATGCAGATGCAGTATCTGTGGCTGGGCTCCAGCAAGACCCCTCCAAGGTCTCTGACCCCAGGGCCAGTGGTTTCACCCACCTGGACCATCTACAAGGGTCAAATCCAGTGTGTGCAGTGCCTGGAATTAGAGGAAAGAGACATGCAGGTACAGCATCGTGAAAGGCCCCTTTTGATGATATAGAAAAAAAAAAACTCCAAAATAATTTTAATCATGCTCCTATCTTTGTTTATATTTCATTATGGAATGAGATCTGGTTTTGACTTATATTAAGGTGACCTGTTTGAAATTGCCAATTTTGTGGGTCGATGACAGCTGAATATTGGAGGTTTTAAATGGTTCAATCTAATGCGAGTTAAATTAAAACCTTGAGGAATATGCAACTTTTCACTTTACACGGCTCTGTTTTAAAAAGGGTGTCAACATATTTCAGCCTTGCGGAGATGGCGGCGTATGTCTATCCTGTGTTGCAAGCAGCTGTGAATGGTTGCGTCGTTTTGCTTGGCCTACGCATGGGCGTGTTGTCACCAGAAAGCGTCTCTGCTCCTCCAAGTGGTGGCAAGCCCCTCCTGAGAGCCATTCCTCATCCAGACAAGAATCCATCAGATCTTATGAAAATTTAATGTGTGAAAGTGTACAGTTGCATGAGGGTTTTTTTTTTAAAATAAATTAGTTTGCAGCCCTTGCTAACACCAGATGAATGAATTAAGAATGCACCTCCCCCGGGGCTGTCGGGCTGCTAAACTGCACACTGGGGCGAAATTCCCTTTCTCTTATTCTTAGCTTTTTCCTTTTTTTTTTTTTTTGAAACAGAATCTCACTCTGTCCAACAGACTGGAGTGCAGTGGTGCAATCTCAGCTCACTATAACCTCCACCTCCCGGTTTCAAGCAATTCTCTGCCTCAGCCTCCCGAGTAGCTGGGATTACAGGCGCCTGCCACCACACCCGGCTAATTTTTGTATTTTTAGTAGAGACAGAGTTTTACCATCTTGGCCAGGCTGGTCTTGAACTCCTGACCTTGTGATCCACCCACCTCGGCCTCCCAAAGTGTTGGGATTATAGGCATGAGCCACCGCTCCCAGTCTCTTAGCCTATTCTTAAGGGGAATTTCCTACCTTTTATTTTTCTTCTTGAGAGAGTTTCAAATTTGCCAGAGCCTGAAGGGTTGTTGTGCTTTCAGCCAAAAGGATGTCTCTGTAGCCTTTAGCCCACCTTCCCCCAGGGCAATGGTAGCATGGAACATGCAACCCCTAGCTTACTTGAAAGATTGGACTTGAAAAAAATTAGCAGTTCCTTCTGGAATCTGCAAGGATTGGGGAATTTGAAAGATTCAGGGGAATTAGTTCGGCTTCCCAAACTAGTTGGTTTTAGTGACCCCTTCTTCTTCCCGTTGCATCACTGGTGTGACTGATGTTAACATTATTGTTGCCCTGTTTTACAAATGATGACCCTGGAAAGGCTTGGAGGGCCCTGGGGCTGCCTAAGGTCATAGGCCAGGAAGAAATGGAGCCTGTCCAAGGGCCTGCGTCTCCTCATTCTGAAGCCCAGGCTTTCTCCATGTTTTCAAAATGCCAGCTGGTTGCATTTTGTTTTTCCAAATGATATTGTAGATGCCAGAAAGTGGGGCCTGTGTTTCCATTTCTTGGTTTTCCTGCCCTTCCAGCTCTCTCATAGGAGGCATATGATGAGCACAGGGAACAGGCATCTGTGCTGGGCAGACCTAAAACGAGGAAGGGGCACCGTGACCAGTTACCTTGCGGTGTGGCACGGTGCTATCTTGAAGACCATAACATCTCTCGAGCAGGCTAGCATATCTGGTCCGAAAAGTCGCCATTTCTTTGGGTGGGCTTATACAAAGTGGTCCACATCTCACAGGGTGGTCTGCTGGGCTCTTCAGGCCCGCGTTGGGTCCGTAATACATGATCAATAAACACAGAAGCTGCCCATCAATGAATCCAGGTGTTCACCTGGATGGGCGTGGGAAACTCAGACAGGCAGAGGCCACGGGCTCTTCTGTCTCTCAATTCCTGTCCCCTTTGCATAGTGGGGGGCACTTGCTGGGGGTAGTCCAGTAACTTTATCTCATGGTGCTCCACCAGAGACCATGGTGCTGATGGCACCTACTAAGCGCAACGCTGTGCTTGACTCTACCCTCTGAATGTGCGCACTCAGGGCTGGTCTCCCTCATGCAGCCCGAGGCCTCCTGCCAAAGTCCACTTCAAGGGGAAGCCGAAGGTGCACACAATCCCCTACGTCTCCTTTGATCCAAGTACATCAGCTCTTCCAAATTGTGTTTGCCGTGCATTTTTTTCCGAGAATCCTCTTAAGAAGGATTTAAGAATCTTGCCAAAGTGGCCACTTCTCCTAAAAACATCTAACCCAGTCCTCGCAGATTCCAGAAGGAACTGCTGATTTTTTAATTTATCTTCGGTCATTTGCTTTTGGAAGGGAACATTTATTGTGTTGAAAATTAAAGACTTGATAAAAAATGTTTGCTTTTTGTGGTATCCTTGAAAATCGAGTGATTTTCACCCAGGATTTCTGTACTGGGTGTCAGGGACCCTGGATTTCTGTACTGGGTGTCAGGGACTGTGGTATACCACGGTGCTTAGAAAAATGGATGATGGAGGTGGTGCTGTGGCTGGCTAACATTTATTAACATTGCTATTGCCAGGCACCATGTCAACCCTTTCCTATGCATTAGCTCATTTAATTCTTACAGCCACTATTTGTGGCAGGTACTAGTATTATCCCCATTGCACATGACAGGAAACGGAAGCTCAGAGAGGTTATGTAACTTGCCCAAGTTTGAACAGTTAATAAGAGCTTGCATTCAAACCCAGTCCATTCTGGCTCATGGGGCCCAAGCCTTGCTCTGCTGCCCCAGGCTGTGTAGGATGCATCTGCGGTGGCCATTCTTCTCTCCAGAGGTCCTTCCTAGGACTGACTTTGTGGAGATTCTGTGCTGGTAGGTGGCGGGGCAAGACACGCCTGTCTCTTCCCCTGGAAGGAGTCAGTCCAGCAAGAAACCTGATGAAGCCAGTGACTCCCAGCTCTGGGTGAGACATGATGATGGGGCGATGGTGGGGGATGTGGCAGCACAAAGCAGCTTCGTCCACTGATGTCGAGAACAGCCTTTTGAAGGAAGAAAAGTGTAAGTTGTTACCCAGAGTAGAAGATGGCCAGGCCAGGAGTTGGGAAGGGGGTTCTAGAAGGCAAAGTGCGTGTAAAGTTCTTGAAACTAGAGATACCTAAGGAATCTAGACGAGGCCAGTCTGGTTGGAGCAAAGGGTGATGAGTCGGGAGGCTGGAGAGTGACAAGGACCAGATTGCATGGGGAGGATACTGCTGCCTGGGGGCTTCCCATCCTGAGGGCGGAGGAACTTGAACACAGTAGTTATTTGCTATCAACTGAAATGTATTGAGCCCCTGCTGCTCTGTGGGCATCCAATGGTTGGACAAACAGACAAAGTCCCCGTTCTCAAGGAACTTGTATTCCAACAGAAAAGAAAAGAAATACACAAGACGACGTCAAAGAGTGACAAGTGGCCCAAAGAAAGTAAAACAAGGGCCCAGGCAGGGTGGCTCACGCCTGTAATCCCAGCACTTTGGGAGGCCGAGGCAGGCAGATCACAAGGTCAGGAGATCGAGACCATCCTGGCTAACACAGTGAAACCCCGTCTCTACTCAAAAATACAGAAAAATTAGCCGGGTGTGGTGGCGGGCACCTGTGGTCCCAGCTACTCGGGAGGCTGAGGCAGGAGAATGGTGTGAACCTGGGAGGCGGAGCTTGCAGTGAGCCAAGAACATGCCACTGCACTCCAGCCTGGGCGACAGAGTGAGACTCTGTCTCAAAAAAAAAAAAAAAGTAAAACAAGGTGGCACCTCAGATTGAACTGAGGAAGGTACAGGTAGCCACTACAGTGGGTGGGCAGGGTGGGCACCTCTGTGCAGTGGGCATTCAGGGGTGAGGAGTCAGCACTGTGGCAGTGTTGAGAGAAGGTATTCCTGGCAGAGAGGGTGGCTGATTGGAAGGCCCTGAGGCAGCAACAAACAGGGCACGATCAGGGACTTCCCTGTGCAGTCAGCGTGGCTGGAATGGAGGGAGCATGACGGAGAAGGCACCAAGTGAGGCCAGAGGCTCCTCAGGGGGTTTGGATTGGATCCTTAATGGAGGGGTGGGAGGATGCCCTGGAGGGTTTCAGCACAGGACGGCAAGGCCTGCTGTGCATTGCTGGGGATCTCTTTGCTTCCATGAGGTCAGTGGACCGGTAAGTGGCCAGAATGGCAGCTGGGATGGGCAGGGGATGAGGGGGACGCTCTTGCCATCATGCATGCCACACATGATGGGGAGTGGGCTTGAGGGGCAGCCATGGCGGGAGAGGAGCCCTCAGGGGTTTGGGAGAGGTTAGCAAATACTCATGCTTGTTTTGGGAGGAGCCTCTGCTCACGGTGGGGGCATGGGGGTGGTGGTGAGCACCGCAGCTTGTAAGAGGCAAGCTTGTGTGGCTGCTGGGTCCCACGTGCTATCAGATGGACTCCTATATGGTGTGCTGGGAAAGACGCCCTGTGGCTCTCAACCAGCTCAGCCTATGGCCCTGAGAGAGGATGTGGGCAGGCCCTGACCATCTTGGTTTTCTTCCCTTTTTCTCTTTTTTATTTATTTCTCTTTCTTTTCTTTCTTATTTCTTTCTTTCTTTCTTTCTTTCTTTCTTTCTTTCTTTCTTTCTTTCTTTCTTTCCTTCTTCAGCTTTATTGAATTATAATTCACATATTATACAATTCACCCTTATACAGTTCACAGTTCTGTGGTTTTTACTACACTCACGGGTTTGTGCAACTGCACCACAGTCTAATTTTAAAACACTTTCATCATCCCAAGAGGAAACCCCATGTCCATTAAGCGCTCCCTCCCCACTTCCCCTTTCCCTACCCCTGGCAACCGCGAATCTACTTTCTGTCTCTCTGGACACTTCATACAAATAGGATCGTACAGTGTGGGGTGTGCTGTGGCAGGGTGGTTTCACCTAACACCGTGTTTTCAAGTTCACCTGCATTGCGGCATTGCCAGTTTAGGGCTGATAGTATTCCATGATACATAGACCATACTCTCTTTATCCATTCATCTGTTGATGGGCATTTGGGTTTCTTTCCCACTTTGTGTCTATTATGAGTAGAGCTGCTGTGCATATTCACGTGCACATTTTTGTGTGGACACCTATTTTCAGTTCTACGGGATCTACTCAGGAGTCAGATGGTTATATGGTGACCCAGTCTTCGGGGCAAGCTCAGGAGCAGAATCATCGTACGGTGACTCGGTCATTGGGGTCTACTGAGGAGTCAAATGGTCATATGGTGACTCGGTCTTCAGGCAATGGTAAGGAGTGAGAATGGTCATATGGTGACTCGGTCTCTGGGGCGTGGTCAGGAGTAGAATGTTCATGGTGACTCGGTCCTCAAGGTCTGCTCGGGAGTAGAATCACTGTATGGTGACTCGATGTTGAATTATTTGAGGAGTTGCCAGACTCCTTCCATGTTGGCTGCCTGGTCTGCATCCTCCCCACTGTGTGTGAAGGCTCTGATTTCTCACCTGCTTGTCCACACCTTTTATTGAGCCTGAACACCTTTCACATGGTCACACCTGACCTGAGCAGCTGCCCGGCCATAGTGCCAACACATCCCTGGCCACGAGAGGTGGCGCCTGGGCTGGCCAACATGCACCCTCAGGGTCGGGATGTGATCTAGAGCAGGGCTTCTCTCATTCTGTTCCTGCCCATGTTCATTTCAACCCCCAAAAGGACTTGAGCTCTCAGGCTTAATTTCATTTACTTAATGCATGAAGGAGGAAATGATTTCTGAGGCCAAGACCGGAGTGGTCCCCAGGGACTCCATTTCAACAGTGTATTTAAACCACCACCTGGAGGTTGCTTGCTAGGCTGGGAACTGTGATCAAAGACCTTCCAATATTTTATGTTCATAAAGGCAGTTTGAGAGTAATGTTTTTTAAAAAGACATCTGAATGGGGAGGAATAGGATCATTGTGAGGTCCACAGTCTCTTTGCCTTTGAAGTTTGCAAGAAGCAACTGAATGAGTTCCATGCTTTGTAATACTCTGGTCTGGGCACCCTCAGGGGTGCGTGGCCGGCAGGGACCTGTAGGAATCCTCTTCACCTGGGGAGATTTGAAGCCTAGTGCATATAACCAGGGCTGTCACCCAATGCTGTGTGATCCTGGGCGAGTCAGTTAGCCTTTTGCAGTTAGCTGATCCTTTTCACCTCAGCTTGAGGCATCTCTTTCAGGAAGTTTCTCCAGTTCCAGTACACGCTCTCAAGCGACTCTCCCTCTCTCCTCAAAATGCTTACCTGCATTTTCATGATGCAGCTATGATGTGCAACATTCACTAATTGATGTCTGTGAACCCTGGTGGCTGTGTGCCAGGTAGGTATGTGCTCAGGTGTGCTGTGTGCTCAGTGAGGCTGTGAACCCAGGTGGGTGTGAGCCCAGGTATGCTGTGTGCTCAGGAAGCTGTGAGCCTAGGTGTGCTCTGTGCTCAGTGAGGCTGTGAGCCCAGGTGGGTTTGAGCTCAGGTATGTTGAGAGGAGGGTGGGTGTGAGCCCAGGTGTGCTGTGTGCTCAGGCAGCTGTGAGCCCAGGTGTGCTGTGTGCTCAGTGAGGCTGTGAGCGCAGGTGGATGTGAGTTCAGTGAGGCTATGCACTCAGATGGCTGCAAGCCCAGGTGTGCTGTGTGCTCAGTGAGCCTGTGAGCCCAGGTGTCCTGTGTGCTCAGTGAGGCTGTGAGCCCAGGTGTCCTGTGTGCTCAGGCAGCTGTGAGTCCAGGTGGATGTGAGTTCAGTGAGGCTATGAGCTCAGGTGGGTGTGAGCCCAGGTGTGGTGTGAGCCCAGGTGTGCCGTGAGCTCAGTGAGTCCAGGTGAGCTGTGTGCCCACCGAGGCTGTGAGCCCAGATCGGTATGAGCTTAGGTGGGTGTGAGCTCGGGTGGGCTGTGTGCCTTATTGAGGCTGTGAACACCGGTGGGCTGTGAGCTCAGTGAGGACAGACACCACACCTGGTTTTGCTCATGGGTATCACCCCAGTACCTGGCCCAGAGCAGATGATTGTCTTGATTTGGGTTTTGGGGAGGTGACCCTGGAATGAGGATTTGAGAGCAAGTAATTTATAAGAAAGCTGTCCCAGGAGAAGCTGGCACCAGTGCTGGGAAAGTGGCACAGGGAGGCCAAGGAGGGGTAGTATCAGGCACAGCTGTGCAGGGGCAGCTGCGGCCTGACCCTGAGGGTACTCTGAGTATGAGTGTGTCAGAGTTTGTCTCTGCTGAGGCCAGGGGCTAGGCTACATTCTTGCCACCATCAGTCATTGGCTCTCGGCTCTGTGCAGGAGGACAGAGAGGCTGAGAGGCTGGGAGTTGGCCTGTAGGGGTGCCCTTAGGGGCAAAAGCACATGGGAGCTGGGAGGCTCCACAGCCTGGGACTGGAGGGGTGGGCAGAGCACTGACAGTATCCGCTTGGGGTCAGGCCACGTGGATCCAGTGTTCTACTCCGATCCTCTCCGACAGGCCTTCCAGAACAGGGTGTACCATGTGCTCCAGCACGAGGGAGACGTGCTTCTGATGTCAGCTATAGCAGTACCTCCAGGGTCGATGGCACGAGCCCAGTTGACAATCCCCACAGCCAGATGCTTTGAAATATGTGATCCTTGACAAATTTTTAATTTAGGGTAATTTTAAGTTTGCATATTGCATGAGACTTTACTGCTCTTTGAAATCTGCATAAATCACAGTCATGCTGCATGTTTGGGTTGTCACTTGGCATCCTGGCCAGCTTTTTGTTGGCCCCCCAATCCTACTTCTGCTAAGGGCTGGCCTGGTGTGTGTGACCAGAATGCCAGGCCCAGAAGCCACCAGCACTAAGTCAATGGGAAGTGCTTTGCTCAGTGCAGAGCTGCTGCTGCTGGAATCACTGCATCCAGCACTTATTCCCCATGACACTGGGCCTCCTCACCACCAGGTCAAGCCAGACTCAAGACGCAGGCAAACGGAAAAACGCAGAACTGTTTGCTCCTTCTCCCTCCCTGGAAACCCCTGCTCTTATAGGTTGGCTTTGTTGGTCCAGCCCCAGCTTCTTGACTTGGTAGGGAGTTCCACAGGATGAGGACATGCTTTTTGTGTTTTTCTTTGCACTAAACTACGTGTAACATCAAATTTACCATTTCAACCATTTTAAAGGGTACGATTCATGTGTGCCAATCATGCTAGATATAATTTGCATTTTCCTGAATATTAATTAGGGGGAACATCTTTTTTATATGCTGTTGACGGTTTGGATACCTCCTTTTGGAAGGTGTTCCCGGACTTTGCATATTTTCCACAGAGTTATTTGACTTTGTTCATTTGTGGGAGTTCTTTTGATATTCTAGAAACTGGACTATGTCCCTTAAATATGTTACAAACATCTTTTCCTGCTCTGTGTTTTTTCTTTTCATTTTACAGTGTTTTTGATTAAATTCTTAATTTAAATAACCAAAGAGTACAGTTCAGTGCTCTGTGCAGTGAGTGCAGTCACATTGTTGCAAAACCATCACTGCTGTCTAATTCCAGAACCTTTCATCACCTACAAGGAAATTGTGTGATACTCCTTATTCTCCCCTCCTCCAAGCCCCTGATAACTACGCATCTACTTTCTGTCTGTATGAATTGGTCTGTGCTGAACATTTCATGTAAATGGAATCATACGCTGTATGGACGCTATATGGACTTTTGTGGCCGGCTATTCCCATGCAGCATCATGTTATCAGGGTCCCTCCACGCTGTAGCAGGTGTCCAGGCCTCATTCCCTTTTATGGCTGGGGAATGTTCCATCGTCTGGATAGACTATACTTGATGTGTCCATTTGTCCGCTGATGGACATTTGGGCTGTTTTTGCTTTAGATCATACTTTCTGCCTGATGTAAAAGTGCCAGTCGTGTATAAGGACTGTAGTCAGCGCCACCATGCCACAGCTTAGAGAAGGGATGGGGGAACTACTGGGTTGTCAGAGGCGCCGTTCTTGACCCTCAGAGACTTTCTGTCTCCTGGAGGAGAAGTGGCTGTGTTGGGCAGGTTTGAATCTTGAGAATTCACGGTCCCTGGGTTTGAGGCCTCGCTGTGCCACTTGATGCCATGTGACCTTGGGCAAGTCACCTCTCCCTCTGAGCCTCGCTTTTCTCACCTGTTAAATGAGATACTTATAAAGCCGAATAGCCTAATTCAAACATTTTAAGTCTGAAATGCTCTGAATTTCAAAACTTTTTTAGTGTTGACATGATGCTCAAAGAAAATATTCATCAGAACATTTTGGATTTCAAAGTTTTGGATGCTCAACTGGTAATGCAAATATTCCAAAATCAGAAGAAATCTGAAATCCGAAACACTTCTGCTCCCAAGTGTTTCGGATCAAGAATACTGCACCTGTAACGCCTGCCTCCTTAGTGGTGTGATGATTGCATGGAATGAGACATGAAAAGGGCTCAGCACAAAATCATCTGGCACCAAATACCCAATGGATAGGGGATTTTGTTTATTTTGTTGTTACTGTTGTTGAGGTAAAATTCATATAGCACAAAATTAACCATTTTAAAGTGTACAATTCAGTGGCATTTAGTACATTCATGATATGGCATCTGCCACATGTGTCTAGTTCCCGAACATTTTCACATCACACCCAAAGGAGATCCCATGCCCATTCTCCCCTCCCACATCCCGCGGCAGCCACCAGTCTGCCTTGTTGAGTGGTCTTTTGTGACTGGCTCCTTTCGTTTAGCACCATGATCTTGGGGGTCATCTGTGCTGCAGTGGGTGTCAGTGCTTTCTTCCTGGTACGAGCGTAACATGGTGCAGTCATTGTGGAAAACAATTGGGTGGTTCCTGGAAATGTGAAATATAGGATTACTGTATGAGCTAGCAGCTCCACTTCCAGGTATCTAACTAAAACAACTGAAAACAGGTATTAGGGGGAAAAAAACCTGCACATGAATGTCCAATAGCAGCACTGTTGTTCACAATAGCCAGTATGTGGAGACAACCTAAATGGCCATCGACAGATCAATGGACTAACAATTTCCATACAATGGACTATTACCTTTTGTTATTATTATTATTATTATTATTATTATTATAGCTTTCTTAACTCCTATTGATTTTTTCAAAGTGACCTCAGCTGTCATCTCTTTTCCACAAAGAGTCTTACCTGAGTCTGGAGACCATTCCTTTTTCTGATCACAGAACCCTGTCTTAATCTCTGTCCTGCCTCTTCCATTCATTAATTCATTCCCTGATTCCTTCCAAAGTATTTGTTGGGTGCCTGCTATAGACAAGGTCACTCCAGTGGGGAGGGACCGACAACACCAAGTCAGCTGAAATAACAGCACCGTGGAGGGAGTGTGTGCCATGCGGAGAATTTTGGGTTGGGTGGGAGGGTGCTTGGATGTCTCACTGTTGCTCTGATGGACCAGGAGGAGATGTTTGCAATGAAACCCAAGTGATAAGAAGGAGGCAGCTTTGCAAAGGTGGAGGAGAGCCTCCCTTGAGGGGCTGCTTACTAGGATCCGGAGGTGGGGATGAGCCTGGGGAGGCTGCAGAGAACTGTGAGGTTGGAGCGGCTCACAGGGAGAGGTCACAGGGCTTTGAGGGCGAAAGGGAGGCCTAACTCCTGTGGAAGCCACTGGAGGGGTTGAGGCAGGGTAAGGCGGGGTCAGGGGTGTATGCCATATGACCCGAAGGGAGGGCATTGCGGGAGCCTGGGAGCGATGAGGGAGACCTGGGCCGGGGGAGTCAGGGCAGGGCAGATGTAGCAAAGTCACATTGTCCTGAGTGACCGTTCACTTGGCTGTCCCCGCTCCCAGGCCTCAGGACTGTGAGGGCAGGCACTGGGTCTCAGGCCCAGAGAAGATGCTCAGAAAAGGAAAAGGAGACCGAGGCACGAGTGAGCCAGTGCAGTGTGCAGAGTGAGGGGGCAGTGGGCAAAGAAATTGCATGGCCCAGATCACTCACTGGAGACCAGAGACACCTTAGTGTCCCGGGATGATGAAGAGCGAGGGGCCAGAGCCAGGGGAGTTAGTGACGCATCTGCTAGCCGGGCTGGCCCTCCCTGTGGGCACAGAGAAAGTGGTTCCTCAACAGCCATGGTTGACCTTTAAGGATGCCCACAGATGGTGCCATCTCAGGAGAAGGGTCCCAGAGGGACTGGCTCTGTCACCTGCTGTCAGCTGCTCCCGGAAAGCCTGCACTGCATGACTTGCTGGTTTGTTGGAATGGTTCCATCTTGTTGTGTCACTTCCATGACAATCACCAGAGGAACCAGGCCCAGGCAAGGGGCCTGTGATGAAGCGAGCAGCCCTGATGACATCAGAAATGCAGACAGTTCCAGACATTCAAGCATGATGTCCTTGGCTCTCGGGTGAAAGTCCTCCTCGGTGTGGCAGGGAAAGTCATTGAATTCACGTTGGACCCAGACTTGGTAAATCTTCAGAAGCACGCTCTATTCTGCAGGATTTAAGCTTCAGATGGGCCTAGACTGGTATGCACAGGTAGGGACTGTGCACTTGAGCGCAGATGGATCTTCAGCCCATCTCCTTTTGGTTCTCATATACTTGTTGAGCCCTGGCTAGGCCCTCCTGGGCTCTGTTTCAGGGCCTGCAGAGGCTGCTGTACAGGTCACACTTGGTCTCTGCTCTCATGGTCAAGTAGCCAGGATGGACATAAAACTAATGAACACATACATCAAGAGCTAATTAAAAATTGCGCTGAAGGCCATGGTGGAAAAATAACAGGAAACCTAACAGGTGGGTAGGAAGGGTGAGACCATGAGGGATGAGTAGGAGTTCATCAGAGAAAAGTGTTGCCTCCAGAGGGAATGGCACAGAAGGCAGCCCTATGGTGGGAAAGCACTTAATGAGCGAGGAGGGCCATGGTGGTAGAGAAGCTTAAGAAATGGAGGCCAGGGCTCTGGGGTTACAGTGAGGGTTTTATATTTCATCCTAAGAGCCACTGTGATGTCATGTGGGGAGCAATATAAGGCCCTGTTTGCTTGCTTGCTTGCAGGGTAGGCAGGAGTGGAAGCGGGAAACCAGGGCAGAGGCTGCAGAACTGTACAGGTGAAAGTGATGCTGGACTGCCCCCCAGGGGTTAGAAGTGAAATGAAGATAAGAGATCAGGATCCAAAACCATTTATTCTCTCCCTTTTTCTTCTTGGGGCACCCAGTAGTATTTTTTCCCAGAAGACATTTCTTAAAGGATCACTTAAGCCAGGAACTGTCAAATGCACAAACCAAATTCACTTTCTACTAGTTTTTGCAAATAAAGTTTTATTGCAACATAGCCATGCCCATTAATTTATGTCTCATCTGTGGCTGCTTCACACTACAGCAGCAGAGCTGAGTGGTGGCAGCAGAGACTGTGTGGCCCGCAAAGCCTCAGAGTTTTATTATTTGGCCCCTTACAGAAGGCATTTACCAATTCCTGACCTAAGCAAAGTGAGTGAGGGACACATTTTCAAAACACAAATCTGTTGGCTTAAAGTCTTCCTAGCACTTAAATGCATTTAATCCCTCTGAAAAATGCTAGAGTATACACAGTTTTTAAATTGACTTTTGTTTTTCTTTAACCTTTTGCTGATATTATATATAAGAAACTCACCTTATGCTTTAGGTTTAGAAAGTCAGGGTTGGAACTCAGACTTTGAAGATGTTGTGTGATATTATTTCTCTAAATTTCTACTACAATACTAAAGTCTCCTGATGTGTTATTTCACTTTTTGTCCTTTCTCTGAAATGCTCATTTTCCTCCTTTTCTGTAAAATATAATCTCAGGGAAGAAGTTTGTAAAAGCAGCTTTTAGCCTTTGCAAAGATATAGATGAGCCTCTTGTACAATAATTTTTATAAGAGTTTGTTCTTTGCAAATGCAGATGCATCCTACTAAGCCACATAACAAAAAATAATCACAATGATGACAACAACAAAGCCAATTTTCCAGATTCCACCTTTCTCCTTCCTCATCCTCTTCATGTTTGAATTTGTGCTGCCAAATTCTATAGAGCATTTTCAGATCCACTTGATTTACAGATTTGAGCTGAATTTCACTTGGAAAACTGACCATATGTCTGGCAGGCACCAGCGACCATTGGCAGTACTATAGGGTTGATACTAAACAGATGGGCTTTCTAGTTAGATGTGCTGTTTTTTCCACAATACATATGAGAAAGAAAAGAAGCCACTTTAATAATGTCTTGATTTTTCCACTGGTGTCAGAGTCATCAATGATGCCCATTTATGTAGTCTTAATTTCAGCAGCATTGCGTGCAGGGTGCCTTAGACAGCTAGAAGAAGCTTAATGACTTGGGAAATTTTGAGGCCCAACTTCTGCCTAGATCTTAGAGAATCTTGTTATCTTTGGAATACAGATAGTGGATAAAAGACTTTTATAGTCCAAAAATAAATTATTAACACTATTTATCCGGAATACATTCAAAGTGCTTAGTCCTGGGTTTATTGCTCAAACGATTTGACAGCTTTTGTGGGGTTATTGCAGTCTAGGCAGCAAGGTGTAAATAGCGGTTGTCTGATAGGTCTGTTTAGGAAAATCTAGCTAAACAACTGAATACGATTTCTTCCTGCAGAACTTTTCAGAGCCTATACTATGCTAATATGCACTGGGGCTCTCATGAAGAGGGTTTTAGTACAGACAGCATTTTCTAACTACTTTAATCCTCTCAGCATCTCCCTATGCTAGAGTTCCATGGAAAACACTTTGGGAAACACCGGTGTCATGCCTAGATGGTAAACTGAAGAGCAGAGAGGCTGCGGCAGACCTGCCATTTACCAGCTGTGTGACCTTGAACGAGTGCTTTCGTGCTCTGAGCCTCTACTTTTTAAATGTAAAATGGAGCTGAAAATATAGGCCCTGCCTGTTAGGGTTGTTTGCCTGGAATGAACATGCAAAAGGTTTTGGTGGCCTCCCTTTGGGCATTAAAATATAAGTTCTCCTAAAATTAAGTATTTATTCAATTCACAATTTTCCAGGGGCCAATTATTCACTCTGAAGCTTAGCCAGGCTTTTATCTTTTCTTCTCTGTGCTTCTTAGCACCTCCACTAACCAGCGAAGGACAGAAAGGAGATGCCCTTTGAGTTAAGGGCTGCTGAGGGGGCAGCCAGAAGAAGCCATGGCCAACATGAGGTCTAGAGGTGGCTCGGGAATTGCAGTTACCTTCCACTGTCAGGAGTCAGTGGGACAGCTCCAGGCCATTGTTAAAAACCATTGCCCTGCATTTGATTCTGCTTCCATTGTTGTATCATGGGATCAATCCACTCATTCATTTATTCACTCGCTCACTCATTTATTCAACCCACCTGCCAGGCACTGTGCTAGGTGCCGGAGGAGGAAGCGGACCCTAAGTCTAGGAATTGCACTGTGCAGTTGTTGAGGTCTCTGTTTCCCCTATACTGGAAAAGTCAGCAGTTATTCCATCCAATAAGGGCTATAATCAGATTACAGATTCTGATGAATGAACTTGCAGGGCTGTAGAAAAAAGCCTATAAGGTTTTAGGAATAGAGCCATAGGCATTTAGCAGTATTTTCTTCCCTTTTTTGAATAAATTCACTCCTTTTTTTTTTTTTTTGCATCCCTCCCTGCCCTCCACCCAACACCAGCAAGCAGTTTATTCCTCCATTATAAGCAGTGTGACTATAAGACACTTGTCAAATGGTCTCACTTTGTCCTTGGATGGTATGACCCTTGTTTTGTTTTTATTGATCAGCACACCCAAAATATCATGCTCTTCAGTCATTATTTAGGAATTTTCTAGGGGTGGAGGAGGTCAAACCAGGAACTTTTACATTTGGGAGATTGAAATCTATTTTTAAAACTTGATTTTGGAGGTTCAGCTCCATTCTGGTGGTCACTCTCCGAAAATGCCCAGCCCTTTTTCTGTAGATGGCTGTCAAGCCACATCTCTTGCAGCCTGGCCACAGGCAATTGGTTTTTCAGTGCTCAGTGCTTCCGTGTGAGGTTATTGTATGTTGCTTTCAAGGTTAACTTCTTCCTCCTGCCAGCCCTATTTCTCCTTCCTCCTCCCAGATCTTAGACAGCAGCGTTATCATCTGCTCTGTGTCATCTAGCACAGGACTGGGAGAGGGGCGGAGTTGTCAAAGAGGCTGTGGGGTTAAGATCAGGGCTTTTACAGCAGATGACCTGAGTTCTAAGCTCCACTCTGTCACTAACTAGCATGTGCCCTGGGGTAATTATTTCACATCTGTGTGCCTAGATGGTAAACTGAAGATCAGAGAGCCTGCGGCAGACCTGCCATTTACCAGCTGTGTGACCTTGAACGAGTGCTTTCCTGCTCTGAGCCTCTACTTTTTAAATGTAAAATGGAGCTGAAAACATAGGCCCTGCCTGTTAGGGTTGTTTGCCTGGAATGAACATGCAAAAGGTTTTGGTGGCCTCCCTTTTGGCATTAAAATATAAGTTCTCCTAAAATTAAGTATTTATTCAATTCACAATTTTCCAGGGGCCAATTATTCACTCTGAAGCTTAGCCAGGCTTTTGTCTTTTCTTCTCTGTGCTTCTTAGCACCTCCACTAACCAGCGAAGGACAGAAAGGAGATGCCCTTTGAGTTAAGGGCTGCTGAGGGGGCAGCCAGAAGAAGCCATGGCCAACATGAGGTCTAGAGGTGGCTCGGGAATTGCAGTTACCTTCCACTGTCAGGAGTCAATGGGACAGCTCCAGGCCATTGTTAAAAACCTCCATTGTCCTCATCTGTAATGTAGGTGATGAAAATAGTTCTTTGCTTGCTAGGGTCATGATGGAATACAATGAGCAAATTCATGCCAGGTGCTCAGCACTGAGCCTGTTGCACAGCAAATGCTCAGTAGATGCTGCCGTTGCTGATGACAGTGATGACAAAAACAAACCTTCATGTTCCTTGGCTCTTCCATATGTGTGAGTGCCCCCATCCTCTGCCTTCCTGCCTTCAGCCTTGTTCCCCCTACAGTCTGCCATCCTCACCGAGATTCCATGTGGTCTTCTCACAAGGCTGAACTTGCTCCAGGTCCCTCAATGACTCCACATTGTCCCCAGGACTCTTATCACAGCCACACAGCTCTTCTTGGTCAGGTCCCCACACGCCTTCCTAAGCTCACCTATGTCAACTCTGTTCCATAGACCATAAGCTCCAGCCTAAGGGTTCTCAAGTTCCAGTGCACAGACCCATGCCAGCAAATTAAGAACACTAAGAGCAAGGCAGTTGGGTTTTCATTTACGAATGTAGAATCAATTAATTTTTTTTAAGAGACAGGGTCTTGCTCTGTTGCCCAGGCTGGAGCACAGTGGTGCAATTCACTGTAACCTGGAATTCCTGAGCTCAAGCAATCCTCCTGCCTCAGCCTCCTGAGTTGCTAGGACTACAGGTGTGCATAACCACACCGAGCTAATTTTTTTTTCCTTCGTTTTTGTAGAGACAGGGTCTCACTATGTTGCCCAGGCTGGGCTTGAACTCATGCCCTCAAGCAGCCCTCCTGCATTGGCTTCCCAAGCCACTGTGCCCAGGCCTAAAAATTCTGTTTGTTTGTTTTTTTCTGAGACTATATTTTTTCTATTATGTGTAGTAAGTTGTGATGAACATAGATGATTGCTTTGTGTAGTGTGTGTGTGTGTGTGTGTGTGTGTGTTGGCCATTACTGGCATAATGGACATTAGCATATCTGTGTGGATCCCAATTTTATATGTGGAAATTTTACTGGGTTTCTGAGCCTTAGAGACTGGGGACCTCAGACCTAGCTTCCCCAAATGACTCCTCATTCCCCAAACAGCATGTACTGCCATGCATTTATGAATTTGCACGTTTTACTGAAATCCTACTCAACCTCTAATACCCAACTCAATTATCACTACCTACTACCTCCCCCAGCTTCTAGTAGCCTTCTTAGAGTTATCCCACCCTCAAGCAGGAAAAGTTGCTTCCTCTGCTATTATAATCCTCTTTCTTGATTCTTCCTGGTGGTTCCAGGTACCTTAGTTTTCTCAGTGGTCACTGAGTCCCCCAGGAGAGAGGGTACCTAGCACCACTTTGTCCCTCAGGCCTAACACTGTGCTTTGTTCAAAGACAATGGTCTCCACGTATTGGTGTTACAGGTAAGGACTCAAAGAAGAAATAGAGGTCATATCTCAGCTTCTTATTTGCTTCTATTGTGGCTCATGTCACATTATGAGGTTGCCTTACACTTTCTGTGTTCCTTCTTTTCTCCTCCATAAATACATGAGCTTCATGCAGCGGGAAACTGCAGGCATGTTGATGGAATTTACTGCTCTGTCAAAACTCAGAGCAGTCCTGACACACAGCAGGCCCTCAGCCGATATGATGAATGGGTTTGTGAGTGAATGAATAAAACAAACAAGGAAAAAATTATTTTGCAATATTATCTGATAGAGATGGCACCTTTCTTCTCTAAGAAATCAGCCATGTAGCACATGGCACTGAGTACCTGACCTCACTCCCCCAGAGATATGGGGCTTTCCTTCCAATATGTTTTGGGGAATTTCGTGAAGTGGAAGGATAAGATAAGATATCTTAGTGGATGAAAGATGAGGATGAAAAAATACCTGATGTCACTAAAGGGTGGACATCAAAGTCAGATGGACGAGGAACAGACCCTGGCTCCAGCATTTGGCAGCCCTGCACTCTGGATTCACAGGTCAATCAGGTGTTTATTTGAGCACCCCCTGGGTGCCAGGAACCAGCAAAGATGCGAGACCCAGCAACAAGCACGAGAGTGACGGTTCTCATTGTCATGGAGCTTATGTTTGTTCTCATGGGAAATGCAGATGACAGTCAATAAATAGTGAATCCCAGGACACAATCTGAGAGTGATCAGAGCTAGGATGGAAGGAAATGTGAATAAAGGGATTGGCCCTGCACCAGGCATGGAAATTAGCCTGTAAGCTCCATGAGGTCAGTGTTCCGTCAGTCCTAGAACAGTTCTTGCCTCATAGCTCTGTGTGGCTGTTGATGGGGGAAAGGGATGGAGTTAGTTACCCAGGGACAAGTATACCAGCTACTGTGAGCCTGAGAGAGGCCTGGGAGAGGGCTGGCTGGAGTTGCCAAAGAGGCTGGAGCTTGTCCCTTGAGTTGCAAGCATGTGACATCAGCAGGGGAGGGCCAGCTGCCCCATCCATCATCTGAGGACTGAGGCTGTGTGTAGCACTTCCTCACACAGATGCCAGGTGTGACAGACATTTCCCATTAATTAACCTCTAATGCCTCAGAGGTGGCAGAGGTGCAGTGGAACCTGGCACTACTGTTATTCAGAGGCTGGGGGGTGGCTGCTAATGTGTTTGCACCTTCCAGAGTCTCTCCAGTGTGAGAAGGCAGTTCCTCAGGAACTGCAGGGAGAGACGGGGAGAGAATTCCTGGAGTGGGGGGAGGTGCTCCCATCTGTCCCTTCCCTCTGTGGACAGGTGTGCATGGGCCACATGCACCCACCCACAGATGGCATCCCACCCATGCAGGTGCACACCCACCCACGCCCATGCACACTGGCTCCGCAGGTGCTCACCCACCCACCCGTGTAGGTGCACACCCACCCATGCCCATGCATGCTGGCTCTGCAGTTGCTCACCCACCCACCCTCAGAGATACACACCTACCCACTCTGTGCACACCTGCCCACCAGCATCCGCAGGCCACACCGTGCCGTGGATGACCACACCTGCCCCGCTGTACACCTGCAGTGATGGGCTCATGTCCTCTGCCCTTGGAGGGGTTTGTAAGTAGTTTTCTCTGAGCAGCACTATTTTGAAGTTTCTCTTCTTGGGCGGAGAGTCATAGCTCTCACAAGCCCTCCCCTGGCACAGTCCTGGGCTTCAGCCACCCCAGGGAAGGCAGAGGGGAGAGGGAATTTCCTCCCAAGGGGGATGCAGAGCAGCACAGCCTGGGGCCCCTGGGCATGGGGTCTTCACTCCTCTGATGACACTTGAGCCCCTTGAGGAGCTGCTTAGACTAAGGCATCTGTCCTGGTCAATGCATTGGATTTTTGGTTTAGGAGCAAAGGGTCTTTTGAGCTGAAGACCCTCTAGTGGCTCCCTGCTGAATTCTGAATCAGGTTCAAGTCCCTGACTACGACCCTGCCTGCCTCCCCAGCACATCCACGCCTCTCAACCACTGTTTCCTCCTGTCTTGGACAGCCTGCCCCTTTCCCATCATAGCCCCTGTCCTGTTCCCCACTGGGGCGGCCCTCTGGAGCACCCAGTGCTGACCCTGTCACAGTCGGTCAGTCGACACCTGCCCTCGAGGCTCCCTGAGCAGGCCCTGGGTCCTGTCCTTCCTCGCGTCTGTGGGGATCCTGGTTCAGGGCTCTCTATGTCCCCCTGGCACGTGCCTGAGCTGTTGCTGGCACTGGAGATACAGCTGCAAACATCCATCAAGGGCCTGCAGTCAGGAGCTTCAGCTCGGGGCATGGGCAGGAGGAGTGGAGACAACTACAAACAGGTAAACAAATAAGTGTGTGCGTGCATGTGCGTGTGTGTGTGTCTGTGTGTGTGCATGTGTGCGTGTGTCTGTGTGCATGTGCATGTGTGTGTCTCTGTGTGCATGTGTGTGTCTGTGTGTGTGCATGTGTGCGTGTGTGTGCATGCACACCAGCTGATACCTGTGATGAGAAAAATAGGAAGGCAAGAAATAGTGAGGAGTGCTATCCCACAGGCGGTGAGCCAGGACTGTTTAAATTCACACCTTTATTCATTGTTCATCTCCTACAGGTGAGTACAGCCCCACAAAGGCAGGCATTGTCTCTTTTGTTCACCTCTGCACACCCTGTGCCTATTAGGATACATGGCACATGGTTGGTGTCAGTACGTATTTGTTGAAAGGTGGAGTGAGTGAGTGAGTGAGTGAATTCTTAAAGGGAGAGAGGAGTGCAGTCTCCTCAGTGGCCAAAGTGCTCCCTCGCCAGCCCTCAGCTCTGCTGTGAGGACCACTGTGTGTCAGAGATGGGGTGGGAACCCCAGAACCTGCTCCAGCCACTAGGGCAGAAGTAGGGGGAGGCAGCTGATTAAAATAGTGCAGGTGGTGACGGTGGTCCTGGCAGTGATGGTGGTAGGGAGGGGGAGGCGCCACTGCCCCTCCTGCCCACTTTCCACCAGTGGAAGCAGTCACATAGCCACAGCAAGAAAGAGACACCATACCCCCCAGCAAGGCCCTGGCAAAGGGGATGCAGGGAGTCAATGCTTCAACCTCCTGTTAGTAAGTGGCAGAGCCAGGAGGGGAGCCTGGGGTGCCTGGTCCCAGCCCCCATGTTCTTCACAGCTACGTCACACTGGCTTCCATGGCACATGGCAAGCACTAATGCACAATAAGGATGATAATAAGGGGGAGGGAGCAGCAGAGCACAGAGAGCTGCACAAGTTTAGTGATTAACTTGGATTTTGTCCTAAATGAGAAGGGAAGCCCTGGGGCTTCCCTGGGGAAGGGAAGTGAGCAGGAAGTGATAGGGTTAGAGCTCTATTTCTAAGACATCGGATCACAGGAAGACCAGTTGCTGGGGCAGGGATGCTGGTGTTGGACCAGGGTTGTTATGATGCAGGTGGCAAAGAAAGTTGGGTTCAGGGTCTGATCTGTAGTTTATTCTGTGTGCTACTCCGTTTTGCCTTGGCTGCTAGGAAGCTCAGGGCACACAAATACCCTCCTCTGGAGCCCATGTGGTGTCTGTCGTGGGGACCCACCTAACTCCTTGATGCTGTGGCCCTGAGCAGACCCTGATTCCTCCAGATCCTTCCTGACACTCCCTTCATCCTGCAGCTGTGTATGTGTGTTTCTGGTGATTGCCGCCGATCCTTTGTGAAGGAGGTGAGATATAAATAAAGCAATGATTATGCTCCATTCTCATCTCCTCTGCTCATCCCTGGAGATCTTCGTCTTCATCTTCAGCTGAGCTTGGAGGCTTGGGGAGACCTAGCCCATCCTTCCCCTTGTGCCAAGCATGCTCAGGACAGCAGGCTTTCCCAGGGCCATGTGGAGTCACAGTCTTGCTTCCATCTGGTGTCTGTAGGTGGAGGAAGGAAAGGAGAGGATGAGAACATGGAATGCATTGTCTCTGAGAAGAGAAGGATCCCTGTACATCCCTCTGCCTCCCGTGGCCTTGGGGAGAGGGTGGCCGGGAGGATCTGTGGTTAATTGGTGTTCTGCAGCTGCCCTGGTTCCACACATTTCCTGGGCTCCCACTGGGTATCAGGCACTAGGTGCTGGGGTCGCCTCAAAAACACAGTGGAGGATGCCATTGCTGTAGCTTCCTTAATGGTTTGCAGAGCCCAGAATGTCAAACAAGACATTCCTGGGCTTGTCTTTCCCCCTGGGGCTGCTTTGTGGAGCATCTGTGGACACAGCACCTAGCACAGTTAACACTTGTATTAGTCCGTTTTCATACTGCTACAAAGTGCCCCCAATAAAACAAAAAGAACTGCCCAAGACTGCATGATTTATAAAAGAAAGAAGTTTAATTGGCTCAAAGTTTAGCATGGTTGGGGAAGCCTCAGAAAACTTACAATCATGGCAGAAGGTGAAGGGGAAGCAAGGCACCTTCTTCACAAGGCAGCAGGAAGGAGAAGTGCAGGGTGAAGGGGGAAGCGCCCCCCTTATAAAACCATCAGATCTCAAGAGAACTCACTCAATATCATGCGGACAGCATGGGGGAAACCACTTCCCTGATCCAACCACCTCCACCTGGTCTTTCTCTTGACACATGGAGATTATGGGGATTATAATTCAAGATGAGATTTGGGTGGGGACACAAAGCCTAACCATATCAGCACTCTATTAGTAATGCCTGGAGAGAATGGCCTCATGCCCCAACCCACCTAGGGAGGGCCTGGTTTATCCTCTTGTCTTGGTGTCCCATCCTTCTGTGTTCTGCTTTGGGTCCCCTCGATGCAGCTTTGGAAGGTCAGAGGGGCCTCTGGAGTCAGGGTGCTCAAGGTCCTGCCCTGCCACAGCATTTCCCAGCTCTGAGACCAACAAAAAAATGGCTCAGGGCTCTGATCCTCAGTTTGTTCATCTGTAAAATGGATATAAAATGGAATGATCTCTAGCTCATAGATTTATTGTGAAGGTAAAATAGGACAATGCCTTAGGATAGTCCTGGCACTGCACAGGCAGTGACCAGCGTTTACTCCATCATCATTATTCTATTGCTCATATCATAGAAATTATTATAATAGAAATTTTGACCAAAAGTTACCTACACTGGCATGGTATGTTAATCAGAGTGATGATAAAGTCTAGACATATAGATAATATTATTTTACATGGATGATAACATGAACTATTAATAAACTGTGTATTGTGGATGTTTATCTTTGTTTTCAGATTGTTTTTCATTTTAATTTTTTTTAGAGACAGGGTCTCTCTCTGTAGCCCAGGCTGGAGTACAGGTGCAAATCATAGCTCACTGCAGTCTTGACCTCCTAGGCTCAAGTGATCCTCCTGTCTCGGACTCTTAAGTAGCATGCACCACCATGCCTGGGTAATTTCCAAAAATTTTTTTGTAGAGGTGTAGTCTCTGTGTTACCCAGGCTGGTCTCAAACTCTTGGGATCAAGGAATCCTCTAGCCTTGGCATCCCAAAGCATTACGATTACAGGCATGAGCCACTGTACTGGCCTTCCCAGAATTTATGACCACACTGAGTCCTCCCCTCAACCTTACCTATCAGGGATGATTATCACGGTATCTTTTTTTTTTTTAACAGATGTGGAAACTGAGGCTCCAAGGGGCCGGGTGGCTTACTCGAACGCCCTGGGCTAGAGACAGGTGCAGCCCTTTGGAAGCCAGACCCTGTGGAAGTTCTAGAGGCTTCCAGGCAGGCCGCCTGTCACTGGGGGCACAGAGGTCACTGCCATGTGGGGCCTTGGGCCCTCGGGTGCTGCCTCATATGGCTCTTCTCAGGCTGAGCGCTGCAGAGCCCAGATTCAGAGCAGGCCGTCCTGGGCCTCCTTGGGGCAGCCAGTGGCATGCATGGGGTGCCTTAGGTGGGAAATGTGGGAGTGTGACCCCTTCCCTGGGTCTGAGGGGCCTTGCCCATCATAACCCCCGGCCCCTTGGACACTGGTAATGCCCCTTCCCCTCGAACACTGGTGGTCTCCCTCCCTGTCCTCTCTGACAAAGGTGACCTCCTTCCTCAGGTGAGCCCTCGTGTTAGCCACACCCTCCAGCCCTTCTCCCAGCATGTCCATGCTTCCTGGGGCTCTGAGGTTTGCATCAGCTTAGGGCTCCCAGCCCCTTCCACAGGTAACAAGGCAAATTCACCTGCTGGCTGTGGAACTGACCACGCGCTGACCATGGGAGGCTGAGCCAGCTGTGGGGGAGTGTGTATGTTCGCAGGGCGAGGGGTCCTGGCAGAGGTCTGGGCTCCTGTGGTAGCAGCCGTGCTGGGGAGCACCCCACGGGTCTGCGATCTTCCTCCCCCAGCGACACTGGGAGGTTAAATCAGAGCCTGGATGGGACTCAGGTCCTTGTTGCTGCCAGAAGAAACGTCCCTTCCCTGTCCCAGGAGGCATCTGGGGCAATGTGCTCATTTATTCTCAGTCCTGCCTGGGTGACGGCCTGAACTCTGCTCTACACTGTGACCCTGGGATGGAGGTGACGCTGGCTTACTTCGTGAGCTTCTCTAACTTTACCATTTTGTTAGTTGCATTTTGTTTCATTCTAACTAATCTTTCCTACTAAGGGACACACGGCATGTGCTACAAAAACAGCCTATGAAGCACATCTCCCTCTCTCCCCCACCTGCCAACAGCCAGGGCTCCCCATTTCTTTCTTTCTTTTTTTTTTTTTCTTCTTTTTTTGAAACAGAGTCTCACCCTGTCACCCAGGCTGGAGTACAATGGTGTGATCTTGGCTCACTGCAACCTTTGCCTCCCGGGTTGAAACAATTATCCTGTCTCAGCCTCCTGAGTAGCTGGGATTACAGGTACCCGCCACCACACTCAGCTAATTTTTGTATTTTTAGTAGAGACAGGATTTCACCATGTCGGTCAGGCTGGTCTCGAACTCCTGACCTTGTGATCTGCCCGCCTGGGCCTCCCAAAGTGCTGGGATTATAGGCGTAAGCCACTGTGCCCAGCCCCGGGGTTCCCCATTTCTTTGGAGGGCCCACAGACATTTTCTCTCCACACACCAGTGTGTGCCTGTATACCACCCCTGTTCACACACTGGTGGCGTGTGCGTGTGAATTTGTGCACTGGGGTTTTCTTTGGCCTGTTTATCTCAGATCAGTTTCCTGTCCGTGCTTGGAGATCCACTTTCTTTCTTTCTGCATCTGCACACAGGTGGTTGACAGGACAGACGATGACTTACCCAGTCCCCTGTGGATGGGTATGTAGGTTGCTATGAGTCTCTTTTACAACAAACAGCACTGCCATGAGCTTCCTAGGACGTTCATCTTCACGTGTCCCAGAGTCTACAATCATGGCCGTTTCATGGACAAGGAAGGGGTCCAGGAGCACTGCTTCCTCTGCCTGCTCACAGACGTGCTCACAGACGTGCTCACCCTGCAGCCGTTTGCTCAGAATTCTCACCGGCCTGGCTCTGCGTTGGGGTCCAAGGCTGCCCCAGGCCTAGGCTCTACCCTAGGAGAGGTGGCAGCCTGGTAGGAGGACAGGCAGGCAGAGGTCTTTGCGGCTCATTGGTGCCTGCATAGGTAGCTTCATGGGCGTAAGACAAGGGAGTGACCCTGTCTGGGACAAGAGGAAGGTAAAGACTCTGGACAAAGTCCTATTCAATGGAGGAGCTGAAGTTTATGAGGCAGAGAAGCAGCTGGGAGGGAGAGCAGCGTGAGTGGAGGGCAGAGCACCAGCAAGGCTCCTGGGCAGGCAGCGTTTCATGCTGGAATTAGGAACATCTTCACACGTGGCGCGTCATATGGCGGAAGGCGAAGGCTTCTGGTGGCCATGAGTGGGTCGCAGGAGGGAGGGTCTCACAGAGGGAAATTCAGCGCACGCTGCTGAGCTGCTGTGGCCACTGTGGGCGCACTGCTGGAAAACCATCCTGGGGTCCAGGCTTTGGGGGGATCACTGGTGACCCCTTAGGGTAAGAGGTCGTCACCTTGGGCCCCCAGGAGTCACATAGGTTTGGTGGCCACTTGAGGACCCCCTTGGTTTTCGTCTTCCAGATGAGATGGACCAAACGCCCCCGGCGCGTCCTGAATATCTGGTCTCAGGGATTCGAACTCCCCCTGTGAGGAGGAACAGCAAACTGGCCACCCTGGGCAGGATCTTCAAACCCTGGAAATGGAGGAAAAAGAAAAACGAAAAACTGAAGCAGACAACGTCAGGTAAGGGCCTGGTGACAGGCACGGGCAGGCTGTGGCTGGGACCAGCGTCCTTGGCATGGTGCTGCGGCCCCTGCTGATCTGTGACTTCCTGGCCCCTACACAGGAGGGGCAGATGTGCTTCATGGCCTGTGATGGCCGGGAGCCATGCAAGTTACCCCGCTGGCCCCTCCAGGGCCCACCTGGCCTCCCTGAAGCCTTGGGGTGGAGTTGGCACCAGGCACCCCATGTGGGACGCTCTGCCCAGACCCTAAGGTGCCCACAAGTCCACTGGGACCTTGTTAAAAACGAAGCCTCTGATTCATTTAGGGCCGGGTTGGGCCGAGACACTGGCTTTGGAGCAAGGTCTCACTTGCTGGCTTCACCTGGGTGGTGAGCCCCCAGCCCACGCGACTCCCGTACCACCTCACCTCCCACACCTGCAATCTCACTTGGAGGATGCTGGGGCCTGGGTCGTACCCCCACAGATTCGGGTTTAGTTGGCCAAGAGCCTCCTGGGTGACTCAGGGTTGAGGCCGTCGGTTTGGCTTTGACACCTCTGGGCCTCTCTTCTTCCTGAAAGACAGAGGCTGCTCCCCCACTCCTAAGCTGTCTCAGTGTGCCTTCCCTACACCCTCCCACCAAAGCATCTAGAAGGTTCCCCCACTCACCTCCTGCTGCCCCCTCACACCCTGCCACCCCTGGCTCTGTGGGAAGCGGGATTGCGATGGCTGGTCCCGTTGCCCCTGCCTCCTCGGAATCCACCCTGGGAACTGCAGCCATGAGGCTGAACCACAGACAGGGTGGACACAGGCAGTGATGACGGGACAAGCAGCCATAAGGCACATGACGGCAGAACACGGCCCCCCAGCATTTGGCATGGAGGAGCCAACTCAACCCTCAGAACCTCCTGCTAGGCCAGCACTCCCGCAGGATCCTGCCCCATCGTAGGGATGGGGAACAGGCCCAGAAAGGGAAATCACTCACCCAGGGTCACACAGCCAGCAGGTGGCGGGGCTGAGGCTTGGACCCTGGCAGCCAGGTGTGGTGGCTCATCAGCCTGGGCTCTGCAGATGGCAGTGTTCTGAGAAGAGAGCCCGGAGGAGGCCGCATCTCCACCCCAGGGCCCCGCCTCCAGCCACATGCCTGTGAGCCACACCTAAAAACAATTAGTGAGGGAGCTGCTGCTGTGGAATCAGTCCCAGGCCTCAGGAACCAGCCCTGGCGAGTGCCCGTCTCAGGCTGTTGCCTCGGGGGGTCCCTGGGGTCCCATTTCCTTTCCAGCTCTGAAGAGGTGCAGGCTCCAGGGCTTTGAGGATGGTGGAGACGAAGGCCAGGTGTTACAGCGCCCAGGCCCACAGCAGGGGAGGCGGCCAACACCGACAGCAGGCCCTCCACTCATGCTTTTGTGTGTGCTTTACAAAATTATTATTATTATTTTTATCAACCAAGAAGTTGATAGATGAATTCTTGTTGAAGTGGAAACAGAACAAGCATCATCATTTGGCAGATCTTGAGCACCTCCTGTGTGCCCAGTACCAACAGGAGGGGCCCAGGCCCTGCCCACCCAGAGCTTTCTGCAGAGTAGGGAGTCGAGTGACAAAGTGTGGAAGCCACCAAGTGAACCAGCACGTGAGTCGATTGCAGACTCCGGTGAGGCTGCAAGGCAGCCTCCCTCACTGGATGCTAAGCTCAGCTAGGTGGGCGGGTTCCATTTGTTCCCCTGCATCTGGCAGGGCCCCTTGCACACACACGGCACTAATGGGCTCTTAGTGATCCAGGCTTAATGGCAGGATCACTGAGCAGGCCCTGGGGGGTGGAAATGAGCAGGGCGAACACTGCTTTGGGCCCAGTGGTCCGAGAATACCCAGGTGAGGAGGCTGCATTGAGCTGAGATGTAATTGGTTCATTGAGAAAGGCAGGGAAGAGCATGGCAGCAGTGGGAACAGCCCTCGAAAAGGCAGCGAGCTGGGGAAGGCACGTCTGTGCAGCAGTGAAAGTCCGGGGGACTGGAGCAGAGTGACCTCTGTGACCTCAGGGGGGTCTCTGACATTCTCCATGCCTGCTGCCCCCAGCAGTGGGACTGGAAGGCTGAGGTTTGTCTTCTGAGGACTCTGGGCTCTTTGGCCTACTCCAAGCTGTGCCGTGTGAGTTCACCAACAAGATGCTCTGGGGACCCTGCAAGGGCATTGGAGGTCTCGAGGTTTTTACCTGCAGCATCCCCACCTTCAGGACCGCCATTCGGGCATCTGGAAATTCGAGAAACAGTGCTGCATTTTGTTTACTTATTCCAAACCACTATTTTCCCTTAAAGCGGGGGGTGTTATTTGTTTCAGCATATCAAATTCCTGATTTCACGGGCATCACGGGTTAGGATGAGTTGAAGTGAATGCAAAGATGATTGAAAGAGAAATATGTAGCAAACAGTGGTTTTGGTAGGCGAGGCTGGGGGAACCGGCTGAAGATGGCTCTCAGGGGCTGCAGGGTGGACCAGCATCTCAGTCCATGCCTGCTCTGGCAGGTGGCTCAGATCCACTCAGCCATTTACACACTGTACCACCTTTACAAGCTGCACCACCACTGATGTCCCCATCCCCGAAAGGGGGAGGGTAGACCCTCGCAGCTGCATCTTTGGGTCATCGGGAAGTCCTTGAGTCAGTGCAGGCAAAGACCTGTGATGTCTGAGGCTAGCCACCATGAGCACCGCCTGGTGCCGGCCTGGGGACGGGGTGCACTCAGAGCTCGAGGCCTCCACCCCTGTTCTTCTTATCTGCTTTGTGAGCCTGGCTGCAGCCTCTTTGCTGACACCTCCCAAGGTCAGCATTCACTTTGTCAATTTTATCCACAATTCTGGCACCTGGAAATTGGCTTGGAAATTGGGACCACAGAAAGGAAATTCTGTTTTCTCTGCCCAAAAATGTCCCCACCCTGCTGTGTTTGGGTTTCCCTTTTCATCCTTTGGCTTTAGGGTAAATATCCTCAGGGAAGCCACCCCGGAGGTCAAGGATGGGATGGGTTTCCCCAGACAACTGCCCCCCAGTCAGTCCCCCGCCCCAGGCCTGACTTATTCCTCCTCGCCCACTTCTAGACACTTGCCATCTGTCCTCCCACCTGTGCTGGCATCAGGCAGAGGCTGTGCCTGTCTTGCTCATGGCAGAATCTCCTGTGCCTGACATGGTGCCTGGCACACAGTAGGTGCTCAGTAAATGTGTAAGGGGTTTCCATAGATTGAACACCTGATCACCATGGCCTGTTCCCCCAGTGGAGCCCCACCTGTGAAGGCTGCAGGGCTTCTGCCCTCCGTGACTCCCCAGCACCCAGCTCAGCACTTGGCACATAGCAGGTGCTCAGGAAATGCTTTTGAGTAAGTGAAATAATTCCATTGCTAGTGCCTGTTTGTCATCTGCCTCCCCAACTAGACATTAAGCTAAGCCAGGTGGGCTGACTCTGTCTGTTCCCCGGCATCTGGCAGGGCCCCCTGCACACACAGAACACTGATGGACTCTCTGTGATCCAGGGTTAATGGCAGGATCACTGAGCAGGCCCTGGGGTGGAAATGAGCAGGGCGGGCACTGCTCTGGGCCCAGTGGTCGGAGAAGACCCAGGTGAGCAGGCTGCATTGAGCTGAGATGTAATTGGTTCATTGGGAAAGGCGGGGAAAAGCATCACAGCGGTGGAAACAGCCCTTGCAAAGCTGCATCTTTCAAAGAAAGGGTTGAGGTGGTTATGTAGTCTTGTATTTGGAAATTGGGGCTCACCTGTAGGCAAACAGTTTTCCTGACGGAAGGAAGAAGATGATTGTGGAGCAGCCCGAGGCCTGCCTGTGAAAGAAGGGAGAATGGGACAAGGTGGGGGCCGTCGCTCAAGAGTGTTTTGCTCCGGGAGGGGGAGGCAGAAAGGGCTATTCTGAAGGCGGAATTGACAAAGATTTGGCAAATTAGGCTTGGTGGAAGGGGACTGGGGGCTGGCCTCCTCCCTTCCTGTCCATCTGGTAGACTGGAAGCTTTTAACCTGGGTTTATTGGAAGAAGCTCTAGTGGGAGAGCTGCACAGGAGAATCTCATCTGTGAGTGGATGTTAACAGCAGCCAGGAGGCACTTCGCAAAGGCGAACAGTAACCACGGAAAGGAGCCCGGGGTGTTGGGGGCAGAGGGAGGGCACTTTCCTTGGTTGGTAATTTAGGGAACATTTGGTGAAGGGCAGGAATGGCTGGTGAGAGCTAGCTTAGAGAGGGGCTTTATATGTGCAGGGGCTTTCCAGATAAATCACAGAAATGATCGCTGTAGAATATCTACTGCGTGCACTGCTCTTTAGCTGTGGTTTATGCACATTGCTTAGCAGCACTCTTGGTAAGAAAGTTGGGCCTCGCCAGTGGACTAGGCCCCCTAACCCCGAGGCGCCTGCTAGCTCAGTGTTTTTGGTCTGTAAACTTGAGCCTGGCATTGGCTGTGGCTTGGACAGGGCCCAGTGACACCTTTGCCTGAGACTCACCTGTGTGTTTGTGTGTTGGGCAGCGCTGGAGAAGAAGATGGCCGGCAGGCAAGGCCGAGAGGAGCTCATCAAGAAGGGGCTGCTGGAGATGATGGAGCAGGGTAAGTGGGACCCGTCCCTGGCTTGGAAGGGCACGGTGCTGGGAATGCAGAATGAAAAGTCTCACATGAGCCCAGGAAGCCCATCAGAAACAGAGTAGAATCCAAGGAGGGCCATGTTCAGATGAAGCCTGCAAGGTTGGAGAGATGCCCCATGTCAGGAGCCATTCCATTGGTCCAGCCCCCAGGGGCATGGGAGACCCCATTACTGAGCTGAAGAGCTCCCCCTCATGGCACCACTCCTCTCTGGGGAATGTCTAACAGAGCTGGGTGTGCATGAAGCTGGTGGTTTATCCCAATTCCTTTAAAGTGGTAGCAGTGGTTTTTTCAGCATTAATTTTTTTTCATATTCACATTTCAGTCCTCCATTTGGGCAAATTATTTTTAATTCCACTATTACCTACTCCCCCTACCACCATGCAGGAAGCATTCAGGACATGCTGGGGTGGGGTGGGATATTGTGCACGCCCTGTCTCATTGGTCTTCCCAGCATCCCTGAGGAGAGGGGCAGTGGTCATCCCACTTGCAGACGAGGAGTGTGAGGGTCTGGGTGGTGACTGCCCCAAGTCATTGCAGCCTGAGAGCAGAGACACAGAACAAATCCTGATCTCTTGGTCTCTGGTCTAGAGAGTTTAATCTCAGTGGTGTCTACATAATCATCTTTGTTTCCATCTTTCAGAAAGGCCAGTTATTATCACTCATGCAATTAACTGAACAGAGTTCTTTAATTCCCAAGTCTTTCTCTTTGTGATGGATTCCTGGAGGTGTGAGGCCCAGGACTTGGATGCTGACACTGGCCGTTGGTGCCTTCCGGTTCCCTGAGAGGCTAAATCTTGGTTAGGAGGTTTCACAAAACCTCACTGCCTCTGGAAGACTCTCTGGAGCCGGACCAAGCTCTGGCCTGCTGATTTGAGGAATCTGGCCATGCATAGCCAGTTTCCTGAGGCTTGCATGGATATATTGAATTCCTCTCTCCCCACTTCAGCCTTAAAATATTACTAGTGTCTTTGTAATTTGGCCCAAATATCAGGAATTAGGAAGGAAGCTCATGAAATAAACGAATCCAGATTTTATGCAGCCGGGCCTGTCAGCACACAAACCCGATTGTGGGCCCAGGCTTTTGTCATCGTTTCCTTTCTTTAGACTCGAAGAGTGAAGTATTTTGATGATGCTATTTTTAGGGGAAATCTACATGGGAAATTGCTTCATAGTGATAATAAAACCTTACATGTGCGAGGAAAGCTTGGTGTCAAGTCCCGTGGCACTCAGATGGTTAACGCCGTCGTGACGCTCGGATTTGGCGGAATGCGGTTGCTGAGCTAGAAATCTGGAGGATTTTCATTGGGATGGGACAAAAAAGTGCCAAACTCCGGCATTTTGAATATGTTGCCAACAAGCGTACCTTTGGATCTTAGGGAAGGAGAAAAGAAGATGAAAACAATGCTAAGGCCTTTTCTCGTCTATTCTAAAAAATATCCTACTTTTGTTGAGTAAAGAGTAAGTATATAGATTTGGTTCCTCTCAAAAATGAAGCTATAGTTTGACTAATTAAAGGGGAAAACTTCTAGGAGCGTTGGCTTTTTTCCGCTCTGAATTTTTGCAAGATGACTTTGTCTGATGAAGTCATAGCAGAGGCTGGAGACGAATGCTTGGCCGCGGCCAGGCTGACAGTGTGGCTCTCACCCTGCTGCCGTGGGAGCCTGGTCTCTGGCTTCCGTGCCTCTGACGGTGACATCACACACCCACAGGCTTACAGAATCACTTTAGATCAGGGTCGGCAAACCTTTTCTGGAGAGGGTCAGATAGTGCATATTTCAGGGGGCCGTGCAGTCTCTGTTGCAACTACTTGTCTCTGCTTTTGTAGCGCAAAGGCAGCCGGAGACAAAACATGCGTGAGAGGGCATGGCTGTGTCCCAAGAAAACTTTATTTATGGCCACTGGCCTTTGAATTTTATATAATTTTCATGTGCCACAAACTGTTATTTTTCTTTTGATTTTTTTTCTTTTGTCAACCATTTAAAGATGTCAAATCCAGGTGGGGGAGCTGGATTGCTCCCCACATTGTGGTTTGCTCATCTCTACCTTCCATACTCTCTCTCTTGCTAAATGATTATGGACCAGGGACTAGAGTGGCCTGAAAGACAGTCACTTTCCTTGAGAGGGAAAATGCACTCCTAAATTGATGCCATGACATTTTATTGAGTGCCCACTATGTGTCAGGGTCTGTGCTAGCTGCTGAGGACACAGGTGAGCAAAATACTGTTCTGAACGCACATCCAGTGGGGCCATTAGGTAATCCCACGAAAAGCCGGCAACTCACAACCACGGTGAGTGCAGTTATGGATGCAGCACCCTAAGATCATGAGACAGGACCTGACCTGGTTCTCGGGGGGCCGGGAGATGTTTGAGTCAGGTCCAAAGGTGGGCAGGAGGACCTAGGCTGGTTCTCAGAGTCTGTTGCATATTAGGATCACCTGGAGAGATAATAACCCTCCACCGCTCAGGCAGCAGTTAAATTAGATGCACTGGGCGTGGGACCCAGGCAGCAGTGCTTCCTCATCCTCCACAGCTGATTCCAACTTTGATGCAGGAAGGTTGAAAAGCCAAGAGACAGACGGAAGCGGGGAGTGACTTCCAGCCCACAGGAGCAGCAAGCGCAAGTCCCCGCGGTGGAAGGGACCTTGAGATGGTGGGTTGGGTTGGAGGAAAGGAGGAAGGAGGAAGCAGGAGAGGGAGAGGGGCTTGGGTCAAGACGCCTCCCGTCTTCCCTGCCCACACACCGGCTGGGGTGGCAGAGGCATGACCACGCTGCTGCGGGAGCGTGGGGCGGCCACAGTGCGAGTGGGTGGGTTCTGCGAGGAGTCCGAGTGTCTCTGCAGGGAAATATCAGGGACCGGGCAGCAGGGGTTGCTCTGGGAGGGGACTTGGACTTGCTTTTCGCAGTCGACTCTTCTGTGCTGCTTGCATCCTTTACTGTGTGCCACCTGTAATCAACCTGTAATCAACGTGCTGTAATAATGGGATCCACGCAGATGCTTGGCCACAGGCTCCTGGCTAAATCCTTCCCTGCACCGCAGTTTCCCTTCTGCACTAGCTTCAAAAATGTCTTTTCTCACTGGGTCGACCTGAAGTCAGACCCTGTCTGTCCCTAATCCTCCTGGTGCTGGGTCACCGGGTCCTCTTGCAGGATGACTGGAATTGTTGGCGGTGGCTGTGCACCTGCCCTCTCCGGCTCAGGGGAGGATCAGGCTTGAGGGCTGTTGCTCTGGGGTAGGCACCCAGTGCCGCCGCCTCTGCTGTGGATGTGAGGACTCTCCAGGGTGAGGAGCAGAGGCGCTTTCCTGGCTTTGGGGTTAAGGAACCGGCTTCAGCCACCGCCTTCCACTGCTGGCAGGGACGAATCTGCAGCCGGGGGCGCCCTCCTGTGGCCGGCCAGGCTCATGAGCCTCCCTGCAAGGTGGACGGGACTTCATGCAGGACAGGCCCTGTGAGGCTGTGGGAGTGGATTGTCAGGGACTCCGGAGCCTCATTTGAGCCCCCTCGAAACTCACATTTGAACTTCCTTGGCCAGGACAAACCCCAGGATTGCCCTCTGCCCTGCACACGCGCATGTATGCACACACACATGTACCTACACATTGGACACCCTGGAGCTTGCCCTGAAGCAGGTGGGCAGCCTGGTGGAGTGAGCCGGACTCTGGGCAGGGCCAGCAGAAGAGAGCCCGCCAGCTCCCGGGGGTGAGGCAGCATCCAGGGCATGAGTTTGCTCCCTCTGGGGTGTTATTTATGATCGATGGTCTGTTTTATGAACCACTGTGACCCCCTCCCCTCTCGTTCCTGTGACTCTAGTCATCAGCTTGGACCTAGGAAGGACCCTGCTGGTGGCGTTATTACATGACTAGGTGTGTGCAGTGGAGCCCGTTGTGCCCTGGGGAGGGCAGAGGGGACCCCTCTGCTCTCTTCAGTGCTCCTTCCACCCTCGTCTCGGATATCCGTGACTAAGCGAGGCCAGACCAAATCTCTGGTACAAGGGGTCCCCTTCCCCAGCCCCCTTGCCCTGGTCCCCAGCCCACGTTTCTCTGGGCTAGACACTGTTTATGTTCTGAATGACTTTCCTCCATCTCCCTGTATGCGTTGACTTGGCATTTTCTTAAATTATTTAAGGAATTTCCTACCCCGTCGTTGGGTATAAAAGAAGAGAGTTTATTACTCTGTGCTGTGTTCAGTGACCTGAGATTGACTAGGCATTCTTTCCTCAGGGAATTGGAGAGTGACAAATCAAGTCTATCTGGTTTCCATGTGGTAGGAACGCCGGGGGACACATGTCTGCACGTGTGCACACACATGCACGTGCACCTGTGTGCACCCACCTGTGCTTGCACTGTGCACATGTGCCACGACACACGTGTGTGCCTGCATGTGCATGTATGAGTGTGTGTGCATGTCTGCAGCATGTTCCCTCTCACTGTGGCTGCTCAGGCGCACTGCCCCGCGCTCCGCTCTGCAGCCCTCAGAAGGAGAGTGGCCGGGCGGAGGCTGACCTTCCAGCAAGAGGAGCAGGGCCTGGGCTCCCACCACTCCCCCAACCCCTCCCCAACCAGCGTTTCTTAGCAACAGCCCTGCCACCAGGGCTATTTTGGGAACTGAAACTTTTCATTGAACATGATTATGAGCTGGAGCTCTGACCGCAGCCCAGAGAAGTCCTGCAAGAAGTCCTTGCAGAAAACCTGCAAGAAAGCAGGGGAAGGTTCAAAGACTGTGGAGGGGCATGGTGCTTTTCTGAGTCTGGAGACCTCTGAGCCTTCCAGGTTCAATGTTATGACCTTTTTATAGTGGCAGTTGTGATGATTTTGATGATGATGGTGGAGGCATCCTTATTATTAACAGCAGTGACAGTCATGGCAGCAAAAGACCTGTGCATTCTAAGGTTTGGTGTCCATAACTGCAAGTGGTGGGTGGCAGCCTTGCCTGTCACATAGGGTAGGTGTGAAGCTCAAGCTGGCAGAGCCCTGTGCTCCCCCACGGCAGCTCTCACATTCCCTGTGTGTTGCCAGGGGCTGGGTAAGCTGTGCTGTCACGGTTGCACGTCAAATGCGAGTAAGTCGGTCACGAGAAGGGGCTGGTTTCAGTTTTCAGCTTTGTGACCTCTAATTTTGTCTACTCGGTGAGCTCTCTTGGCTTGTATCTGGGTTGGTGGGCTGTTATAGCCAAGGGTCAAATCTGGCTCAGGACCTGTTTTTATGTGGTCTTTGAGCTAAGAATGCTTTTTAAATAGAAAAGACTTTCATAAAAATTAAAAAAAAAATCAAGGGTTGCAGCACGGGGGATACAGCACATGGCCCACAGAGCCCATCGCAATGGCCATCTGCGCCTTATGGGAAGAGCCTGCCAGCCTCGCCTGGACCTCTGGGCAACTGACGCGGCTGCATGGATGAGATCGTCCAGCCCTAAATCTCCAGACTTCTGGCATGGCTGACCTTTTCATTCTTCCCGGAGGAGACATGTGCGGCAGAGGGAATATGATCAGCAGCGATGACAAGCTCAAATCTCTTCCAGGGTCCCAGGCAGGAAATGGGTCTGGCATGAGTCCTGGGTGTGGTGAGGACTCTGGAGGGAGAAACGGTTCTGTCCTAAGCCTGCTGTTAGCAGATGGGCCCAAAGGTGCAGACCAAGGGGCCAGATCACTCTTGTCACCCTCCTCTTCTCATTGTCAGAAACCATCACCAACAACAACAGAAAGCACATGTAAAGTGCCTATCTTATGCCACACACATTCCATACCTTAGCTCCGTTAATTCTCACAATGTTGCCATGAAGCAAGCAGAAATATTATCCCCATTTTATAGATAAGGAAATTGAGATCCAGAGGAATTTGCTATTTGGGCACAAAACACCGTTTACAGGTGGTGGGACGCATGATGGGGTGACTGTATACTGTTTGTCCAAACAGGACACTTTTAGGAGTGAAAGGGACACTGTTGAAGGACACAGGGATGGCAGGTAGGAATCAGGACTGACCAGGGCCTATGGACCCTGACCCTGAAGTAAATGTTGCCTCCTCCTTCCACTGCCAGGATGGGATGTGTGTGGAAGGAGGTCAGCGTAGGCTAGCATCCCCAAACGGCCACCTCGTGGCTGTGTCGACATGTGCAGGTCACACTGCCCTCTGCACCGGGCCTCCAGGAACTGCTGTAGAGATTGAGAGGAGTCCTGCAGGGCTATGTGGAGGCTTTGTGCATGGGACTGTAACGTGCATCTCAGTGACGTGACTGTGACTTGCTGGCCGAGGGCCCTGCCATCCTACAGTTGGGTAACTGGGCCATTTATTTTGCTCTCCAAGTGCTGAGCCCCTCACCATTAAGGTGCAAACCCAGGGATGGCAAGTGAAGGGCCAGACCCTCAGAGGCTGCAGCAGCCGAGCTTCAAGAGACGGAAAGCACCAGGTCCTTCCTTACGCCCTGCTAGTGCCTCCTCTTCTGGGAAGGCTGCCTGTCAGACCTAGGGACCCCCGGCTCTGTGGCCCCTCCATCCATGGGTGTGCCCCGTTCCTGGGCTCACGGTGCCATGTGTGGTCATCTGCGTGGCTTCCTCAGAGTGTGAGACCCCTGGGAGCAAGGACTGTATCTTATTAACCTCCACCTTGCCAGGGTCTATTACAGTGCCAGACACGTAGCCGGTGATCAATAAACGCCTGTTTAATGCCTGGCTGAGGGTCAAACGGTGGGTGCAGAGGTGAGTTGGTTCTCTGCAGCCATGATAACCCCTGCATCTCAGAGACCTACAGCAATCACTGTTTGTTGTCCCCTGTCTGGGTTGGCCTGTGATCTGCCCCATGGGTCTGCTGACTCCAGCCAGCTGCTGGGCATGTCTTCAGGGCAAAGGTCCAGGGAAACAGGAGGGACGAGCAGGGATGTGCAAGCACTTCTCATGCCAGTCCTGCGTCATACCGTGTCCCATCGACCAAAGCAAGCTCCAGGGCAGAGGCCGGGGTCAGAGTGGGGCTACTGCAAAGGTGCATGGCAGTGGGTGTGGACGTGGCTCAGGGGCACTGTGCAGTCTCCCACAGGTGTCGGAGGAAGAGTGCACACAGGGAGTGGAGTGTAAGAGCAGAAACCAGGCTAGGGTGTGCTGAAGTGCCCAGGGCTCCCCTGGAAAGTCCAGACTTGGAGAGGGACTCCTAGGGTGTGTGGTGAGGGGGAGAGGGGTGGGGGACCACCCAGAGCCTAGAATGGATACTTCTAAGAAAGACTCTTGGGATGACGGAAGGGATGAAGGAAGGGAGGCGCAGGCCCAGCTGACAGCTACATTTCCTTGTAGATGCTGAAAGCAAAACTTGCAACCCCGATGGAGGACCCCGATCTGTACAGAGTGAACCACCCACTCCCAAGTCGGAGACGCTGACTTCAGAAGATGCCCAGCCCGGAAGCCCCTTGGCCACTGGGACGGACCAGGTCTCCCTGGACAAGCCACTGTCCTCAGCCGCCCACTTGGATGATGCAGGTACTGGCTGGAGACCACGCGAAGTTGAGCTGCTCCTAGAATGGCCATACGTCCCCACTGTTGTCCTTGGCTATAGCTTAGGCAACAGCCCTCGTAGAACATTGTTCTCCAGAGAGCTGGGCCCGTGCTCTAAGCGCTGCCATGCTGTGCTGCCTGGCTGGGTTGAAGTGTTTGCTGGGGCACTTTTCTCTACTGTCTCTTTCCAAGTCTGGCACAGCCGATAAGTGAAGGTACTTAACGATGTTCATCTCCCTGGCACACCTACCCCCCTCCCAGGGCGTCTTTGTGTTTCTCTGGGAACTTCTAGGCAGGAAAGTGCTCTCTGGAGGGGCAAGTGCCCAGTGGGGGGATTTTAGTGACCCTAAAAGGGTAGGACGTAGGGTTGAGGGACTTTTCTGTGGCCGAAATCCTGCCACAGGGGGCCTCTTGGCCTAAGAGATGCTGAAGTCCCTGCATGTGTGCATGCCTGGGAGCTGGTCGGTGCTGATGCAGGCTCAGCATGCTGCAGCCTATGCGGGGCTCTTCCACTGCTTCTTGAGGGGAGGTGGGCTTGGTGCCTTGCTCCAAGCCTCAGTTTCCCTCTGTTAAATGGGAAAAGTAATGGACCTACATCAGGGTTGTTTGGAGGGTGGGAGGAACTTAGCACAGTGTCTGCCGCATAGAGTGACTATTATCAAAGGCAGTAGGGGCTTTGCGTAGTGGCGGTTGTTTTTATTTTAATTGAATAGACCAGGGTGTTTCCCAAGGATAGGGGAGAAGGGAGGAAGGATAGAGGGGAGGAAAGCAGGAACTGGCCACAGACACCTGCAGATGCTTCACCAGCTCCTCCTCCTCCTGCCCACCTGGCAGAGTGATTCTTACGGAGCTTCACTGTTGACTTGGAATCCTGATGTCTCGTAAAATTTCAAGCTATAAGCGAGTCTCACACGGTTTGGGGGTGGGAAGGTGAACGCGTCTCTCCATGAGTGTGGGAGGTTGGAAATCCAGGCCCAGGACAGCCTGCTGGGCTTCTGCTTCAGAGCGGGTGGACACCTGGTCCTCCGTGCCCGGGACTTCCTTCTGCCACACAAGGGTGGCACCACACACTCACAGGCCGCCCGTCCACAACGCCCCTGCAGCGCTAGCGGCACTTGCCCAGAGGCATGCTCAGCCCTCTTCGGGGGTGGCCGTGTCTCTCCAGTTTCACTTGGCTTGGAATTTGGGGTCTGAGAGTTGTGACTTCTGGAGGGTCCCAGCTCTCACGCAGAGGCCCCCTCCACACACACAGGTCTCTGTGTGCCCCAGGCATCTGACTTTGGGGCTGGCGTGGTTCTTTTTTTTTTTTTTAATACTTTAAGTTCTAGGGTACATGTGCACAACGTGCAGGTTTGTTACATATGTATACATGTGCCACGTTGGTGTGCTGCACCCATTAACTCGTCATTTACATTAGGTATTTCTCCTAATGCTATCCCTCCCCCCTCCCCCCACCAAGCAATGGCAACAAAAGCCAAAATTGACAAATGGGATCTAAACTAAAGAGCTTCTGTGCAGCAAAAGAAACTCCCATTGGAGTGAACAGACAACCTACAGAATGGGGGAACATTTTTGCAATCTACTCATCTGACAAAGGGCTAATATCCAGAATCTACGAAGAATTCAAACAAATTGATAAGAAAAAAACCCCATCACAAAGTGGGTGAAGGATATGAACAGACACTTCTCAAAAGAAGATATTTATGCAACCCGCTGGCATGGTTCTTAAGGCTGAGCAGAGCCTGGCCTTCCTGCCGTGGTGTGGTCCCCACAGCCCAGCCCTTGTGTGTGGCCTGTGAGCCTCCCCGAGGGAGGCAGGGCTGCTGCTCCCAGCCCTTGATGGGGGTCACGCTTCTCCTTGGCAGTGATTTCTGTAGCTCAGCTCAGGGCCTGTGCCTGCTCCCCTCAGTGCCCTCTTCTGACCTCAGACACACGCTCCCGCTCTCTCTCCAGATGCTGGGTGTGGGGATGGGTTCCTGAGAGCAGAGTGGGTCTGTTGAGATTACACGTTTGTATCAAGGACCCTCTCCTGAGTGAGGCCTGAGGGAGGAGTGGGAATCAGCTGGGCAGAGAGCGAGGTGCAGAGCATCCCAGAAAGGGGAATGACATGCAAAGACAGGGGACAGGAACACACACGTTTTCTGTAAAGGGCCAGAGAGGAAAGAACATCAGCTCTGCAGGCTGGAGGTGTCTGACGCAGCCACTCGCCTCTGCCCCCTGGTAGCACAAAAGCAGTGTCAGTGGTGAAAGGGTGGGGCTCTTGTCGGTGGAACTTTAGTGATTAAAAACAATCCAGGGCCCGGTGAGGTGGGTCACACCTATCATTCCAGCGCTTTGGGAAGCCAAGACAGGAGAATCACTTGAACCTAGGAGTTCAAAGTCATCCTGGACAGCATAGCATGACGCCATCTCTACAAAAAAGTTTTGTTTTTTGTTTTTGGTTTTAATTAGCTGAGTGTGTGGGCACACACCTGTAGTCCTAGCTACTCACGAAGCTGAGGCGGGAGGATAGCCTGAGCCCGGGAGGTCAAGGCTGCAGAGAGCCGTGATCACACCACTGCACTCCAGTCTGAGCGACAGAGCCAGACCCTGCTTCAAAAAAAATTTAAAATAAACAGCCCACAGATTGGAGAGAGAGAAGAGGCCTGGCAGGTTATCCCCGAGGGCAGCTGGAACCCCCAGGGATGGAGAGACGATGGGATTTGCCTTGTAGGAAGTGCTCTGCTGGTGACCCGGCAAGACCTGAGGGAGACTGGAGCCGTGCGTGGTTCCCTGGGCACTTGTCTCATTCCCGGCTTCCCCAGTGTGGGTCTTGTGCCCCTGGGATTTGTCAGATGACTTCTTGTGAATGGCATGTGGACAGACAATGAGAAAACATTATTAATGTTTAATTAATAATGAAAATGTTTAAACATTAATAATGAAAATACTTTTCAGTAATTAGGGCAAGTAGTATTGGCTTCTCATTTTGGGCAATGATAGAGATTTGCTTTTTCTTATAAACAGAGATAAAAATGTAAATTCACTTAAGGTAAAATATAGCAAACAAAAGTATAGAAAGTACAGAGGAATGTCCAAAATGTCTAAAGCAGGAGCCACAAGTCTGATTTAAGAAAGACCATTCCATTCCTTAGGGATGCAGCTGGCTTATTAGCAGTTAGTGACATTTGTCATCATGCTGGGGATAACAAGAGGTGACACAAGTGGCTGCCTGCATGCAGGGTGGGGGAGCGTGCTTTACTAATGACTGCACATTCATTAGCTTACTTAGCCCTGGAAGCAGCCCCCGGAGATCTCACACCCATGATGAAATGCTGGCACACAAGTCGAATAACTGGTCCAAATGACTGGAAACAGAGGGCAACATCTTTGACATCAGGCCGATCTGGGTTTGAGACACAGGCTGAACTCCTTACTGAGCTGTGGGACCATGGGCAAGGGACTTAACCTTTCTGGTCCTATTTGATCAACTGTAAAATGAGGATAGTAGTCACACTGACCTCCCAGGGTCGCTAAAATTAAATTAAGTGATCCCCAGGAAAGACTTATCTCCATCCTAACCCACACCGAGCACTTGGAAAGTGTCTGCTGCTGCTACTGTAGCATCACTGTTACTCTCACGATCATCGTTGTCATCATCATTGTCATCTGTCGTCTTCATTGTCAAAAACAACCCTTGGAAAGGGACGCACTAACGCGCATTATTTAGCTGCCTACAGATGCTCCCAGAGAGGCCATCTGTCTGGTAGCATGTGTGTTTTGGGATGTGGGGCCACCTGCAGTTTGCTATGACTGGGACAACCCCGAGGCCTCATCCAGCCCTGCAGGCCTGGGATCCTGCACCAGGGACCCTGCACCAGGGACATCGGTCACCTCCACAACACCAGGTCAATGTTCAGAAGCTTGGCCATGAGCAACATCCCTATAAACAGGGTATAACTTAACACAGGGACATTAAATGCACTGGTTAAAAATTTGCAAGCCAATGTTTAAAAATCAGGAGTGTTCACAGAAATCCAGATGTGCAGTTTCTTTTCAGTCATCAAAGTTCAGGCCCCCCTGGATCCCTGTTCCCACACAGCCAGGGTCGCTGGAGCTGAACAGAGTCTGTCCCTGTAGATGGGTGTTGGAGTTTGCAACCCCTTCCATGAAGATTAAGAGCCTAGTCTTTGGAGCCAATCCCTGTGTTACTGACTTTTAATCTTCTGCTTTGGGCCTCAGTATTTTGTGATAGAAGGAGATAAAGCCTGAGGCCACTGTGAGGCAACATGGTCCTAGGTCTCCGGTTTCTACTGCAGAGCTCAGGGGGACCAGCTGTTTGATGCTGTGTGTCTGATGCTGTCTGTTCTCTTCCCACATTCTGCACCTCAGCACCCAAGGGAGCTGCCCACATCTGGGCCCAGTCGCTCTGTGTTGTGGGTAATTCCATGACAGACAGATGTCATCTAATGGCAGACAAAGCCAGGTCCTCAAGTGGCAAATGTGTCACATGAGTGCTGGAACCTGGGACTTGCTTCTCTCCTTGACCTTGGACAAGTTCAGGGAAACCTCATGGGGGCCCAGAACATGGTGCCCTGTGGGTGATGGTCTACACCTGTGGGAGCCCCTGGGGTGTCTGCAGTGGTGCTCACTGCTGTCCTGAAAGGTCAGCTGCTTTCTCTTAAAAAGCAAACCTCCCATGAGCTTTGCTGGGGGTGGGGGAGAGGGGTCATCAAAAAGCATAAGGGGCTGTCCTGGGTCACTCCTGGCATCCAGGTGGCAACATCCAGGACTGGAGTTGCTGCTTCCCCGTGCCCCAACCATGATGAGTGTGGATGGCAGGGGATACATCTGAATATTGCAAATCTCTCAGGAGGAGGACACTGTCAATGATTTTGACCATTATTTTCCTTGAGCCTTTGGTTTGGTGATTTGGGTTGACTTTGGGCTTTTGTGTTTGGGGCGATTTTGCTTTTCCTGGTTTTGTTTGGATGGTGCCTGATATGGTTTGGCTGTGTCCCCACCCAAATCTCATCTTGAATTGTAGCTCCCATAATTCCCACGTGTGGTGGGAGGGACCTGGTGGGAGATCATTGAATCATGGGGGTGGTTTCCCCAGTACTGTTCTCATGGTAGTGAATAAGCCTCATGAGATCTGATGGTTTTATAAGGGAAAACCCCTTTTGCTTCGTTCTCATTCTCTTTTGTCTGCCACCATGTAAGATGTGCGTTTCGCCTTCCACCATGATTGTGAGACCTCCCCAGCTATATGGAACTATGAGTCCATTACACTTCTTTTTCTTTATAAATTACTCAGTCTCAGGTATGTCTTTATCAGCAGCATGAAAACAGACTCATAAGTGCCACACCAGCAACAGAGCATTCCCTACAAAGCCCAGAAGGATATGGTGTTTTGACACAAATGGGAACAGGGTCCTCTTCAGTGTTTCTACTATGGGACAGGGGCTGAGTTCTGGCCTTCCCACGAGTGCACTAATTAAAAAGGAGAGTGACACTCAGGGAGCGTGTTCTGTGTGCACTCTATTATCTTATAACAGCCTCATATTTTTGGATGAGAAAACAGAGCCCAGAGAGGTTAAGTCACTTTCCCAGGCCATAGAGCATAAAAACAGATCAAACCCAGTGGCAGGACTGGGTTTGATCTTCACCATAACAGTCTACAGCCTAAACCCTAGAGCCAAACAGGAGACAAACATTTGTTCTGCTTCTGGAATGTTCTGGAATGTGAGTCTAGAACAGGGACTGTCAAATTGCAGGCTGTAGGTCAGATACTGCCCATGTCTGTGTCTGCATGGCCGTGGAGCACTGCTCTAGTGGGCAGGTCCTGGGAGCCAGGAGACCACGGTGAGGTGCCTCCCTCCCTGCGTCCTGCTCCTGTCTCCCCAGTTGGTGGCTGCCCTTCACCACTGCCTGGGGCCTATGCTGGTCCCAGCTACCCCTGGGGCCTGGGCTCTGGGCAACTGCTGGGCACCGAGTGGAGGAACCTCATCTGGGAGTTGGTGAGCCACCTGGCCCACAGCCAGCTGCCCAAGCTGAGACCAAGGATGTGCTGGGTGTACGGGGTGGAGTACAAGTGACCATGGCTCACCACATCCATCCTTGGGCTGGCCACCCTTGAACTCCAGAATGTCTTCAGCGGGTGGTAACTGGCTGCAAAGTGTTCCCCCTGCCCTGGTAGCCCTCTCGAGGCAAGTGGCAGGGCAGAGTTTTTCCTCTTGTTGTTTAAGTTCCTACATAATATTCTTGATTTTGCCTCTTAGCCTGGAAAGCCAAAAATGTTTACTGTCTGCATCTGAACAGAAAAGGTTTATCAGCCCCTGCTCTAGAAAATAAGTGGGGATTACACAGAAGGGTGTCAGTGGAACATGCTTAGCAAAGAGGTACCAGTAAGTCGTGAACTTGTGGCACTGTGGTTGAGCTTCAGGTATTTCCATTCCTAGCCCTGACCCCTGAGTTGGGGTTTGTACAGTGTAGAAGCCTCTGGTTGAGACTGCATTTGGTAAGAGGGAGCCTCTGCTGGTCCAGCCCCAAGGGAGGGGTCCCCCAAATGCAGGGAACCAGTGTCTTCTTCCACTTTTTAAAAAATTGATTCAGCACTTGAGATGTTAACAGATGTTGCAATTTCAGTTTTGACAAGATTCCAAAATACAACGTGGCTGCACACTCATGTGAGATGCAGAGGGCGGTGTCAGAGAGGAGAGGGAAGATGGGGAGGAGGGAGGGAGAGAGGAGATGCTGAAAACCGTCTCCTGTCCTTAGAGCCATCAGGCAGGCTAAGGATGTGAGGGTTCAGTGTGGTGAGGATGGATGTTTCGGGGGAGACTTTGGAGGAGGGTTTTGGTCAGCGTAGCTGGTGTGGTGAGTCTCATGGCCATCAGGGTGAAGGGTGGGGAACCCATAGTCCCACCTTGGGCAGGTGGAATGAGGGGACCTCAGAGACTTGCCCTTTACCCTGTGCCTTAAGGCAGTGGCACTATGACCATTGACTCAGTCCTGGGAAATCCAGAGCTCCCCTGTCCAGTGCAGTAGCCACTAGCCATGTGACTGTTTGAAATAATTAAAATTTAAGCTTGTTTTTCACTCCAGCTGCTTGTCCAGTGTTCAGTGGTCATGAGGGTCTAGTGGCCACCATATGGACAAGGAAGAAACGTGTCCATCATCTCAGAAAGTGCTACTGGGTAGTACCAAGGGTCAGGGTGTCTGCACATCTACTTTGCTGTGAAACAAGGACAGATGTAGTTTGGATTGGCTAGCCTTCCAGAGTTCTCCATACTAACAGAGACTGTAATAGCAACAGAGGCCACATGGCCCAAGCTGGAAATATTTTCTACCTGGCCCTCTGCAGGAAAGGCCTGCCAAACCTTGGTTTGGAGAATGGGTTTCCACTGGGGTGGGAAGCATTGCCAGGAGCTGGGAGGCTGGTGAGGAGGCCCAGGCAGAAGTTCTGACAGCTCACACTGGGAAACACGTGGATATTTCTGAGAAATATTTTCGAGGTAGAGTTCATGAGACTTGCCTGTGAATTAGATATAAGGGGTGGGTACAGGGTGGAGAGGACAAGAGAAGGATGGCATGGGGCATCTGGTCTGGCTGGACAGCTGGTGGGTCATGGAGCACTAAACCTGGTGAAAGTAGGTGATATGGTTTCGCTGTGTCCCCACCCAAAATCTCATCTTGAATTATAATCCCCACAATCCCCATAATCTCCACGTGTCAAGGGAGAGGCCAGGTGGAGGCAATTGAATCACAGGGGGCAGTTTCCTCCATGCTATTCTCACAATAGTGAGTTCTCACAAGATCTGATGGTTTTATAAGGGACTCTTCCCCCTTCGCTTGGTACATGTCCTTCCTGCCGCCTTGTGAAGAAGGTGCTTACTTCTCCTTTGCCTTCTGCCATGATTGTAAGTTTCCTGAGGCCTCCCCAGCCATGCTGAACTGTGAGCCAATTAAACCTCTTTTCTTTATAAGTTACTCAGTCTCAGGCAGTTATTTTTAGCAGTGTAAGAAGAGACTAATACAGTAGGGATCTGTCTGGATTAGCGCCATGTCCACAGCTTCTAGAATAGTGCCTGGAACCCATGGTTGTTCAATAACATTTGCAAGATGAGTTGATGGTTGAATGAGTAAGAGGGAAGGGAAGGCTCAGGAGAATTTTTTGTGGGGACCAAGATTCAAGTTTGGATGTGATTGGCCTCCAGATGGAGATGCCAATGTGGCCAACTGGTAACATATGAGTCTGGAGCTCAGAGAAATGGTCCAGGGTTAACAGAGAAATGGAATCAGTTCTGAAGCCAGAGGAGTGGATGAGAATGACCTGTAAGAAGGTTAGACAGTGAAGAGGACCTAGGCCTGCCTCCTGGGGCAGCCCAGGTGGACATTCAGATGCAGGAGGTGGGACCTGCCAGAGAGGCTGAGCAGAGGTGCCCAGGGCTCCAGGGGAGAACCAGGAGAGTATGTGTCGGGAAGCCAGAGGGGAAAGTGTTAAAGATGGTGGATGGCTGAGTGGGGTGGCCCTGGCTCAGTGAGGGGGCCAGGCCTTGCTGGGGGGAGATGCAGTGTTAAAGGTCATCTTTCATAAGTTTATTTTTCAAAGGAGCAGATAACTGTAACTAAGCTGGGAGTGTGCATGAGGTCAAGAGTGTTTGGTTTGGTTTTGGGTAGAATATTTTAGATCTTGTTGGGATCCTGAAAAGAAGGATAAGTCAGTGATGCAGGCCAAGGGGGACAACCTGTCAATAGCTCAGTGGGAATGTGAACTGGCCCAAGTCAGTGCTTATCTAGTGAAGTCTTATGTGGAGATCAGACATAGAAGATAGATCCAGATGATTGGCTGGGGCTGACCCAGGAGTGGGGACACTGACCCCAGGCTGCTCTTCCTCCCTGGTAATATTTCCTTTGGTGGCACCTCCGAGCAGACCCTTGGAGCCTGGTTCAGATGCTGGCCACATTGTCCTGGAGGAGATGAGTCAGAGGAGTGCTGAGTAGCTCTAGACAAACCTTCCCCACCATGGTCTCATGTTGGCCTTTCCACACTTGTAGTGGGCAGGGTCAGGTATTTTATACGGATATTTGTACAGATGAGGAGAGTGAGACTCGCTAAGCAAGGTGGAGACCAAAGTCACTTGTTTGTAAATAAGTCAAACACATGGAGGAAGGGGGCGGATGCTGGATACTGGTGTAATTGAGGCCAGGTGAGCCATTTCCGTGACATCTCTGTCTCCCAAAAGCAGAACTTTGGAAATGTGCTGGGTGACCAGTACCCTGAGAGCGTAACCCATTCACAAAGAAGCAATCAGGAACAAGAAGTCCTGTAAACCCAAACAATCAAAGCAGGGTGTGGATGCAAGGACCATATTAAAGGGCTTCAGAATAATACATGTGTGAATATCTGAAAAGGGGTGGGATCCCCCAGGAGGAAACTTCCTAGAAGAAAACTAGGCCTGGGCTGGCTACTGAGAGCTCACCCCATGCCTGGTGGTCTTGGCCAGGAACTTGGCTGCCGAGGAAATGGGCTGTGAAGTGTGGTGTCCCAAGAATGAGGGTGTCCACTTGCCTGTGCTGATTCACACAAGACAGAAAACTCCACAAAGTTCTAACTGGAACTTACATAGAGAAAATGGGCATTTCTGTGCTTACCTGTGGCTTAACAAGAACACCTCACAACTATTTTTACCTAGAAAGCATAAAATATTTACTTTGATATTATTATCAGGGCAAAAGTTACTAAGTGAAACAACTAATCAGAGTTGTAGACTCTTAGACATTATAGGTTACAAGTCAGATGACATAATGACAGTCTCAAAGCATAGGAGTCTTAAACCCTTTTTAACAAGTAACACTTTTGAGGACAGTTTAATGTAATAAGAAAAATAAAATGAAAACAGCATTTTCATGTGGGTATCCATGCAGAACAAGAGTATACAGCCAATTGTAATGGTTGTTCTCAGTTCAGGCCAACTTCATAACACAGAGCTGAGTCTGCCCTCTGCAGCTGGAGTATGTGTTGTTGAGGGAGAACAACACATACTCCATCTCTGCTTTCAGAGATTTTGTTCTCCAGGCATTAGGAGGGCTGGCCCTTCTGAGATAAGGACTCCATTGTCACGAACTTAACATAAGAAAGGGCTGGGAATGAGAGTTTAAAACTTCCAACATAGCCAATAAAGGAACAGAAACTAATGATAGCTAATGGGATACAAGGAGCATGCAATATTTGCATCTGGTGTTTAGCTGGAGGCTCTCTGCAGGCAGGAATTAGGCCTGTTGTAACACCCCCTCCCCTGACCACTGTGTTTTCAGCACCATGGACAGCACCCAACAGCTTTTGGGTACCTCCAGAAACAGCAGCTGATAGATGAATGAACCCCATAGGAGCTAACACAGTGACCCAAGGACAAGCTCCAGCTCCACTAGGCTTTTCCCTTAGACATACAGTGGGGAGAGTGTTCGTGTGTTCTTCATTGGGTAGTTGTAAAAACTGAATAAGATGATGTATGCCAGGTGCCTTCCACAGGCCTTAGCACTCAAGAGTGTGCTGAGAGGGCAGGAAGTGAGGGAGTGCTGGTCCCAGGGAGACCATCTCTCTTGGATCAGAGGGAAGGAAGAATAGAGATGCTGGGGACAGCAGTTTGCATTTGAGTCAGAAATCCAAGAGGAGCCCCGGTCTGATGACCTCAGTTTCCCCTGTAAAGCTGGAGGTGAAGCTGTGTGGTGGGAGCAGGCAAAGGTGGGAAGCTGGAGGTGGGGAAGGGACAGAAAGGGCTTGAGCAGTCATGAAGAGCACCTGCAGGAGGAAGCTCCTGGCCACGGGTCCTGCAGAGTGACAGTTCTTCCTGAAGTGGACTCCGTAGGCTCTTCCTTCTGCAATAGTAGGCAAGGGCAGGAGCAGACAAGTGGCAGCTTCATCCCCAGATGAAACTTTTCCAGAGAGTTAAATGGAAAGGAATCCAGGCAAAGGACTTAGGGACTGTTGGTCAGATTGTTGTTGAAATAATGGATGATGGAACCCAAGCCAGGCAAAAAGAGAAATAAGAAAGGGAAGGATTGATGGGTTGAGGGAAAGCTGGGGATGGGCAGGCTGAGGGGTGGTTGTGAAGGAGGTGGATGGAGCCTGAATCAGCAGCTAGAAAGGGAGGGATGAGGGTTCTGGGTGGCCTGACCCTTCCTCCAAGTCGATCCTTCCTATCCTCACTCCCACTCTAGGCTGGCATGCCAGATATTAGGGCTGCTGCAAACAGACAAATAAGAATGAGAGCTGCTGGACTGGAGGGTTACACTGTGTCATGGCCACTTCTTGCTTAAACTGAGAAACAATCCTGTGAGGGACTATTGTTAACACAATGCCATGCATGAGTAAATGGAGTTTTGGAGAGATTTAGTAACTTAAGGTCCAAGAGTAAATTCAGAGACCACTTGAGCCTGGGTGTGTCTGACTCCAAAACCTGGCATGGTGAACACTGCTCCTAGGTGAGGTGGGAGCTGTGGCATGGACCTCTCATGTGGAAAAAAGAATGGAATCCCTCATACTATTGAAATGACTTTCTTCTCTCCATCCTCCTCTCTCTGCTTCCAATGGTTCTATTGAGAGTTGAACTTGCAGGAAGTCAAGTGCCTGTGTGAGGTCACTGCTCTGTATGCTCTTCACGATCCCATCCCACCAAACCCTCTTGCTTTGCTCTCTTACTTCCACTGCTGTCAGAGGAAACATGTTTTTAACTCTCTGCTTTGCCTTCGAACCAGCCAAGATGCCATCTGCATCCAGTGGTGAAGAAGCAGACGCTGGCAGCCTCCTGCCCACCACCAATGAGCTCTCCCAAGCCTTAGCTGGGGCTGATTCCCTGGACAGTCCTCCCAGACCTCTGGAGAGATCCATGGGCCAGCTCCCCAGCCCCCCACTGCTGCCCACTCCGCCACCCAAGGCAAGCTCCAAAATCACAAAAAATGTCACAGGTGGGTCCACATGCATCCTGTCCATCCTCTTTCCTTTCTCTGCCCCATCCATCCATCCATCCTACATTCATCCACCCATCCATCATCTGTCTATTTATTCACCCATTCACTCATCCATTCATCCATCCATCTATCCACCCATCCACCCATCTATCCATACCTTCAACCAGTCTTGATTGGGCACCCACTATGGCCTGGTTCTCATCATTAGCTTCTGTGACTGGGGCTCAGGGCAGGCCCAGAGGAGTAGATCTTACCAAGGAAACTGTGGTTGTCAGGAGCAGACTGCCTAGGCTCCCTCAAGCAAACAGGGGAGTCTCTTTGCAGGAGTCAAAGGGGGGATCTTCCAGGACCTGAATGCAAGAGGTGCAGCCAGTTCCCAGGATGGGGCTTGGCTTTAGCTTGGCTTGGCTTTTCTTCTTCTTTTTTCTTTTCTTTTCCTTTCCGTTCTGTTCCTTTCCATTCCATTCCGTTCCTTTCCTTTCCATTCCTTTCCGTTCCTTTCTGTTCCATTCCGTTCTGTTCTGTTCCGTTCCATTCTTTCTGGATGTTCATGTGTCTGTCTTTCTCTTTGTGCTTCTCTCTGAGTCTCAGTCTCTTTCAGTCAGTCTCTCTCCCTTCCTCCCTCCCTCTCTCTGCTGGTCTCTGTTTTGCTGTTTCACTTTCCAGTGAGTTCTGTCCAGCAAGGCAGAGCCAGGAGTAAACAGCAGACATTGATGGTCAGATAGGGGTGCACAGCTGGACAGAGGCCCCCACAGTCATATACTTATGTAGCTTTTGTCACACTGGCAGAATAAGCCTAGCAAGTAGAGATAATTACTTTGCAAGCTTAGGTATTTTTTGTCTGGAATTGACTGCTGCAAACAGGACACATTGATGGTCTCAGGGAAAAAGTAGGCTGTTGATCAGGAGATAATGACTTTTCAGGGTAAAGCCTCGCGTGCTGTCTTTGAAGGCTGTGGGCGTGAAACATGACGCATAGCAGAGTTTGACAGTTTTGTTACAATCACCTAACCAGTGATTAACCACCATCAATAATTGCCATTTTTTGGGTAGGCACGAGGTGCCCCATTTATGGTTGAGAAAACAGGCTCAGGAAACTCCAGTAACTTGTCCCAGGTCCTGGAAATGATTGAGACTTTTGAACCCGGTTTTTGGGCCCAAAGCTTGTTGCTACCACATGTGTGGCCAGGGGCTGGTGCCCTCCCCTCTGCGATCTCATCTAATCCTCATTGTGCTTCTTCCCAGTTTTCATGAAAGAGGGAACTGCCACCTTTTGGAAGAGGTGTCAGCTGCTGGGACGGGGAGAGCCCGGGCATGAGCTCGGGAGGGCTGGGTCCCAGCCCCTGGCTCTTTTCTGGGGACCTTACTGCCCCTTATGGGGTGAATGTTCAATCTGGAGGTGACTCTTGGGTGGAAAATGCTTTCAGTGGGGCATTTTCCTTGTACACCTAACACGAATTAAGTATTCCGATCTAACTGATGATTCTCAGCCAGACACCACAGAAATGGAGGAGGTGAGATGCACCCCACAGGGGGACTCTTCAGCTGGGACTGCAGATGCCCTGGATGGGTTAGATGTGGGACTGTGGTGCCCGGTGGTTCCCCAAGTAGTGTTGGTTTGTGGGAGAATGTGCTGCTGGGTGGGTGGAGGGATGAGTGAGGGGGCGCCCCCGTCACCCCACCACCCTGAGACTTGGCTCCAGCTGTTCTCCCTGCCAGAACATTCTCCCTTCCTGCTTTGCCTGGTCAGTACCTTTGCATGCTTGGGACCACAGCTCAAGCTGTTTCTCCTCCAGGGGAGCCAGCCCTGACCCCTGACCTCATAGCACCATGCGCCCCATCTTCCAGCATTTACCACATTGCCCCACCTTGTTTAGTGGGTTGAATGGTGTCACCCCAAAATTCCCATCCACCTGGAACCTCAGAACATGACCTTGTTTGGAATAAGGGTCTCTCAACTGCCATTAAGTTAAAGATCAAGCTGAGCTCATGCGGATTCAGTTAGGCCCTGAATCCAGTGACAGTGTCCATGTGAGAGGCAGGACAGGACACACAGGGATGGGACTGATGCATCCACAGAACGCCAAGAATTTTCCAGGGAGAGAGGCCTGGGACGGCATCTCCCTCACAGCCTCAGAAGGAACCAACCCTGCCAGCATCTTGATTTCAGACTTCTGGTCTCCAAAACTGTGAGAGTTGTTCTATTGCTTTGGGCTGCCCAAGGAGCCATACACGCCTTGTCTGTGGGATGGTTTGCCTCTCTCTAACCACCTGCCCCCCAGACAGTAGTCCCCGAGAGACGGCCACACGTCTGTGTTCACTGTCAAATCCAAGTGCAGGCATAGTACAGGGCATACAGCCGGCACTCAGCAAGTGCAGATGATGGTTGGATGGATGGATGGATGGATGAGTGAATGAATGCATGCGTGTTCTGAACCCTGTCTGTCTGCTTTCTGCATCTTTCTACATCTCTGTAGATGAATCCAAATATTCAGTCTTTGTGCAACATGGCCACATAAATTACAGTACAAAGTTTGAGGCAAAACTGTGCTACTTTGCATTTTGTTATTGTCTTTGTGATAGCTCCCTTTTTCCTCCATTGAAACCTAAAACCATTTAAAGTCCCTTCAATTAGCCACCATCCACCTCATTTTATTCTGGCGAATGTATAATTTGTTCCTGACCCTCAATAATTTGGTAACCCAGAGAGTTTCCTGCCTCTCCCGAGCTTGGGAAGGTCGGGCCTCAGATGGCACAGGTCTTCATTCTGACTCCACACGCCCTAAATTCTGGCGTTCTGTCCCCAGTCTGCGGACACTTCTGGCTTCCGCCCTGCCCTCAGTTGCAAGGACATCAGGGGATACTCTGACACTTATGCGTTTCCATAGGGACTGAATTGAGACTGGGAGGCGGAGGAGGGTGGTTCCGAGCTATGGGCCCTGGCCTGGCTTCTTCCTGCACAGACTACATTTTGGTGACTTTGATTTAATTTTCTCAGTTCCTCTTTTTCCTTTTCCTTTGGGAAAAGGTTCATGTGCTTCAGCATGTGAACACTAGATGGCAGCAAAGAAGAAAGTCTCCTTACCTGGGCTTCCCTTGCTGCAGGAGGGACCCTGGCCCAACTGAGTCTCCACCCAAGGCAGGACTGCAGGTGTCTTAGTTCATCTGAGTGACTTATAAACCACAGAAATTTATTCATCACTCTTCTAGAGGCTGGAAGTCCAAGATCAAGGTGCCGGCAGATTTGGTGTCTCTGATGAGGGCTTGCTTCCTGGTTCATAGGCCAAATTCCTGGACTTTCTTGAAAAGTCTTCATCTCTGATCACCCTCTGAGTCACTACAGGCCCATTAAGGTGGGCAGGTTCTCCTCTGTGTGCTGTGGTCCGCACCCTGCCCCCATGGAGAAATTGCAGGAGGTCCTTTGCATTCCTGGGTTTCACCTGCCTGGTCCCTGGAGATGCGTTTACCCCTCTCCCTTTTACCTCTCCTTTACCCCTGCTGTTACCTGGTCCAGTTGGTGACACTCAACTCTGCGGGATGGGAGTCCCACAGCCTCTGCCAAGTGTAAGTGGAGCTGGGTGCGATGTGCTGATCTCAGCCCCCACCTTTTCCTGGCAGCCTGCCCCTGAGGTGGCTTCTGAACCTCAGCTTCCTCATCTATGAAATGGGGGTGACAAGTGGTCCCCTGCACAAGCTGGGTGGGGCGAGCCAGGCAAAGCTCTATGGGGGCCGTGGGGGCAGTGCTGGTTGTCACATCTGTGATTGACAGTGGGGCAGAGACCTGGGTGGGATCCCAGCTCCACCAAGCTGAGCGAGAGCAGGCAAACCAAGCTGCCTCAGTTTCCCTATTTGTACAAAAGGGCTAGTGATTCCTTCCTCATGGGGCTGGGGTGAGAAGTAGAGGCAATGATGGTTAGAGACAGAGGGGCTGGGGGATGCTGAGTGTCACCTGCGTGTGCTCAGGAGTGGGGCACTGTCCTGAGCAGGAGCAGTCTGGGGAGGCTGAGGCCAGTGGGGAGAGGACAGCGCAGTGTGCAGAAGCTGGGGATGGGTCTCCCTGCAGCCCCTGCCCTGCCTGGCCACTTCTTGCATGGCTGGCTCCTTGTCATTTCTCAGGTCTCAGCTCAAAGTTTCCCTCTGCAGAGAAGCCTTTCCTGACCTCCCTCTCCCAAACCAGCTACCACCTCCCCCCGACCAGCCCAGTACTCTCAGCCCACCTGCGTGGTGCCCTCTCGCCCCCCTCCCCCTCCCTCTCCCACTCTCTCTCCCAGCCCTTTTCTCTCCCTGCCCTTTTCTCTCCCTCTCCTTCTGTCTCCTCCTCTCTTCTACAATCATTTGCTCTCTTTCTGTCTGCCTGGCCTCTGTCTGGCTCTACCAGCCGACGGCAGGGCCTGGCCCGTTTCCCTGTGGCCTGGCCTTGTCTGGCCAAGCAGGTGCTTGTGGAGAAAGTGAAATAACTAAAGTCCTCCAGGAGGTTTACAGTTTCCTTTTGGGTTTTGAGGAATACTTTTTATTGATGCTGTCCACATCCCAGGATTGTATTGGAAGTTTGTTTCTGGTTTTTAGGGAATGGGGTAGTTTAGATCTGGTTGTTTTGCTGGTGGGATTAAAGGGATCTGGTGTTTGCACCAGTCCTGCCAGGATGCTTTTGGAATGAGAGTTTGTGCTGAACACCTAAGAGCTTCTGGGCCTGTGCCAGCTGCTAGGCTCCTGAAAAGGAGCTGATGGTCTCATTTTACAGGCAAGTAGGCTAAGCCTTTGAGAGCTTCAGTGACTTGCCCAGAGTCTTGCACACTGGGAAATGGCAGATCAAGACCAGAGGCCAAATCTGCAGACGACAAAGCCCATGCTCTCTGCTCTTCCGGGCACCTGACACCCTGCTAGCCCAGAGCACATGCAGGAGACTGTCATTGATGGAAGGAGGGGGTGTCCCACTCAGTTAGACTTGAATGAGCAAAGCCTGTTTAGAATCATCTTCAAAGTCATTTCATGTACACAAGTGTTTCTTGCCTGTGTTTTAAGTGCCAGGCCTGGGGAAACTGTAGGAAGGAAGGTGGACACAGGCCTGCCCAGGGGCAAGAAACAGACTGGGCAGCGTGATTCACTCCAAGTAAGAGGAAAAGTGTCAGGGCAGGCTCAGGTCCCAGGGGACAGGAGACAGGGGATCTGATCATGGCCTCTCTAAGGAAATGGTATTCTAGCAGAGGAGCGGGGAAGCATTTCAGGCAGAAAGAACAGCCCATGCAAAGACTCAGGTTGGAGGGAGTGTGGTGCCTTCAAAGACGGGAGCGATCTTCACATGCTGGAGTGAAGAGAGTGAGGTGGAGATGCAGCTAGGGAGCCGAGTGGGGCCACCCCCAGGGGCCTTGAGACTGGGCCATGAGTTCGAATCACGTCCTAAGGAAGATGGGAGAGTGATCCAATTCACCTTCTGGGGTGATCCTCCTGGCAGAGATACAGGGAGAGGGTTGGAGCCCAGAAATTTATTCCTTACTGTTCTGGGGGCTGGAAGTGCAAGCCCAAGGTGCTGGAACAGATGCTGTGGGGAGGGCAGAGCGGACCATGGTGCTCATCCAGGCTGAAGGGTGGCTGCACAGATTCTTCCGGGTTTCCCAAGAACAAGAAGCAGCTTCAGGAAGCTGAATTCATAGCAGAGAAGCAGGCAGGAGGCTTTTCTAAGCCCAGCGCCCTGCGGGGAGGATGCTGGTGCTGGCGTCTGCAAGGCTTGGCCCCTAACAGGGTTTGCCCTACAGATGGAGCAGAACTGGACAGAGATGCACCCTGGCCTCTAGCTTTGGGAGCAGGGATCCCGGTCCAGCATCTTGGCATTAGTTGGGGCTGCCTCCTGGAGGTGCAGGGGAGCGTCCTTTCCGCTCATGGTCTCCAGTCTCAGCAAAACCCTTGGTCCCAGCTCCTGAAGACCTATGTTCTTGCTGCTTCCTCCCACACCCCAGGCCAAGCCGCACTCTTCCAAGCCTCCAGCATGAAGAGTGCCGACCCTTCCCTCCGGGGCCAGCTCTCCACACCCACGGGGTCTCCGCATCTCACCACGGTCCACCGGCCTCTTCCCCCAAGCCGCGTCATTGAGGAGCTGCACAGGGCGCTGGCCACGAAGCACCGCCAGGACAGGTGAGGCCCTGCCCCATGAGGGAGACCTGTGCTGCCAGAATCCCTGCCTGGCCAGCCTCAGGCTGTGCAGCTCATGCCACGCCCAGGGCCTTGGCTGGGTGTCCCGTTCTACAGTCACTTTCTGAACAAGGAAGTCACATTTTCATTTTGCACCTCGCTCTGCAGATTACATAGCTGATCTTGGTTCCCACATTCTGGGACGGGGTGCACAGTGAATGTGCACTGTGGGAACCTGGCCACAAAGTCCTGTGCGTGAGCCCCTCAGGACCCACGGTGGGGTGGGAGCTTTGCAGGAGAGACTGACTTAGAGAAAAGTGGCCGTTCCACTTTGTCCCAGGACACTGAGGGCTTCATAGTTGTCACTGGGCAAGAGTGTAAGGCAGCCTGTGCCTGCAGCTTACTCTTATTTTGGATCACATGTGTCTCATGGACTGTGAAAGATTAGAGGTAAAATAGGTAATGGGAGACAGTATGGGTTGGAGGAATATTAGACAAACAAAATGTCCTTCTCAGTTTTTGTGAAGTCCTCGCCCTGAACATTGATTGCATGTATTTTGGCAGGTCTTATTACTTGCATGTTCTGTGCTTTTCAAAACAGCATGTTGTAAACAGCCATTTGCCTTGAACTCAAATCCTCATGCTCCTTCCGGTGTGTCCAGGATAAAAACCAAGAGGCCACATGCATTTTGGGGCTGCCTCTGTGATATTCATTATAAGCTCCAAAGTCAATCGTGCTGGGTTTCTGGGTGAAGGGGGGGACCTATAACCTGAACCATCTTTCTGGTTTAGTTTTCAAGGAAGAGAAAGTAAAGGGTCTCCAAAGAAGCGGCTGGATGTCCGTCTGTCGAGAACGTCCAGCGTGGAGCGGGGCAAGGAGAGGGAGGAGGCTTGGAGCTTTGACGGGGCATTGGAGAACAAGCGAACTGCCGCTAAGGAATCTGAGGAGAACAAGGAGAACCTGATCATAAATTCTGAACTCAAAGACGACTTGCTTTTGTATCAGGACGAGGAGGCGCTGAACGACTCCATTATTTCTGGTGAGGAAAGGATGGCCCATTAAGTGTGGGGATCTCGGCCAGAGGTCTAGTGTCACCAGGGGGTCGAGGACAGAGCTCATGCCTGGGGGAGGAACAGGTCGAGGGGCTGCACCTGGGGAGAAACAAGAGGGGGGCTGTGTCCTCTGGAAATGAGCTTCTCCTGAAACAAGCTGGGGTAGGGGTGCACAGCCAGGCTTAGAGCAAGGAATTAGAAAATACCACAGTGAAATTGTTTTGAGAGTTGCGTATTAGTTTTCATGTGTGTGTGAAAAAAAAACAACATAAAAGTGGTGAAGCAAGTGACTTAGAGAATGCCACCCCTGAGGATGCTGTGGCGAACAGTATATAGTTGGTGTACAGATGCTCAGTGTACAGAAGTTATAGCAAAAACAAAAACAAAAACAAAAAAAACTGTAACAAGTAAAGCAAGACGAGATGGAAGCAGGGGGAGAGGGAGGAAGAGAGATTGCTCTATTGATCTCAAATGGCCGTCTCAGAAGTGCTGTGGATGGGACAGGCAGCATATGCTTGTTTGGGAGCAGATGCTCACAGGGTCCTTGGAAGCCAGCTCCGTATTTGTCCTCATGGTGCGTTCTCGAGGTCAGAGTAATTGCTCCATCCTACCCTTGAGGACTCCAGGGCTCAGGACGATAGAGGCCTGCAGACCACCCTGTGATGAAGGGAGAAGGAGGCTCAGGCCAGGAGGAGGAAGTGCTGAGGGGGTTTCCCTCCCAGCTGGTACCGGCTGTGCGGGGCCCTCTGATTAGTCCCAGGAAGGTCCAGGGCGGCCGTGGTGTTTGGCCTGCAAGGCAAGGATCAGGAAGCGTCCGTTGCTGTTCTTCCTGGAAGCATCTCATGGTGACTGTTGCAGGCATGGGCAGAGCTCAGGCCACATCTCCCTGGGTGTCTGTGGGGAGCAGGAAAGGGCATCAGATGTCGGTGCTGACCCTGGCTGGTACTGAAGGCATGCGGTGGGTACTGTGATGGGTGGACAGACCGGCAGCCCAGGGCTCCATAGCCTCCCGCTTCCTGCTGCTTTGGAGCCTTTCCACCGGGTCCGAGGAAGCAATTCTGAATATGTGGCTGCAAAACATGAAAGGGGTGGGGGTGCTGTCACCTGTGTGTTTGGAGGAGGCTGACTTCCATCGCAGAACCAGTGTCTTTGTGGCAGAAACTAGGAGCTGGTCACTGGCCTGAGGGCACCAACCTCTCTGAAGAGGCTGGCGCCTGTGGTGTTCCCCAAACTCGTTAGGCCCTGGAATCCTTGCCCTTAAACACCTGTGAGCCTCCAGCAGGAGGGTGCTATGAGGGTGCACTTCTGAGTAGAGCTGGTGTTGGGATGGTCAAGGGCTAGAGCACGGTCCCTCAGCCTCAGCGCTGGTGGCATGAGGCCAGGCGATTCTCTGCTGGGGAGGGGGCTGTCCTGGACACATTAGGATATTCTGCAGCATCCCTGGCCTCTCCACACTGGATTCCCCCAGTGAAGACAATCTAAAACGTCTCCAGACTTGGCCAGATGCCCCGAGGGGCAGAATCACCCCCAGCTGAGAATCACTGGCATAGTCTGTGCCCCTGGTTTGGGGGTGCCCTTCCATAAGTCCCTTATCCACTCCAGGACACAATGCTTTCATGGGTGAAGAGGGAGATGGGAGATGGGAACTGCTTCCCCTTGACGTTGACAATGTCAGCAGCCAGGGCCCTTTCCCGGGTGCTTCTTGTGTCCGGGATGCTGGTCTAAGGTTGTGACAAGAAAGGTTTTATCCTCACAGGAGCCCCATGAGGCTGATGACATCATAGTCCTTATTTTACAGATGTGTAAACTGAGGCATAGGGAGGCCATGTAACTGGCCATGGTCATGCAGCTCATTGGTGCCAGGCTGGGACTTGAACCCAGGCTGCCAGCGCCAGCTTTCCGCTCTGTGCTAGACCCTCTCTGAGGATGAGTGGATTGATCCATGTCAGCCCTTGGCACAGGGCCTGGCTCAGGGTGCACCTCGGAGAGCACTTCTTCCTGTCCTCACCAGCCACACAGGGAGGACAGCCCCTGGGGAGGACAGCCCCTGGGGAGGAGAGCCTCTGGCCCAGAAGGGTCTCCCGGCTTGACTTTCCTTTAGGGCATTGTTAGGCCATCCAGATGCAGTGTCCTCACGCCTGGCATTAAAGGTATAATGCAGTCATTTTATTTAAACACAGAAGAGGATGGGAATCTGCATTTTACCTCTCGGGAGCCTCAGGCCTGGCCCGGATATGCCCTCAAAACCCTCTGTGGCAGCGTGGTTGAGCCGGCAGCGTGGTTGAGACAGCAGCGTGGTTGAGCCAGCAGCGTGGTTGAGCCAGCAGCGTGGTTGAGACACAGAGTTTCTGCACTGGAGACGGCATCAAAGCACATCTAGCAGCACCCTTGGCTCCCGCCTCTGTCCCTCCCGCCCAGCGCCTGCCTTCTCTGATTGAGTGCTCTGCACAGGGACGCCTCCTGCTCAGCCAGGTGGCCTGGTCACGGCCAGCTGTGTTAGCCTCTTGTGGCTGTTGTAACACCTTATCATCTGCTGGGTGGCTTATGACCACAGAATTTACTCTTCTGCAGTTCGGGAAGCTAGAAATCCAAAATCAAAGTGTGGGTAGGGTCGTGCTCCCTGCGAGTGCTCCAAGGAGGAGCCATTCTCTTCCAGTTTCTCGTGGTTCCTGCATTCTTGGCCTGAGAATCCCAGCCCTGCCTCCGTGGGCACATAGCTGCCTCCTCTCCCTCCTTCCTCTCCCCTTCATATGAGGATAGTAGTATTGCAGGCAGGGCCCATCTGGATAATCCTGGGTGATCTCCTCATCTAGAGATTAACTTAATTACTTCTGCAAAGATCCACTTTTCAAATAAGGTCACTTTCACAGGTCCTGGGGATTTGGACTTGGCATATCTTTTAGAGAACCCCCTTTCAACCCCCTGATTCCACTCCTCTTGGTTAACTCGTTCCTCTTCTCATTGAGCCAAAGCTAGGCTCTGGGATTTGACCCACAAAGTCCCCTCCATCCCTGGGATCTCTGTGGCTGGGCCGGTCCATGGCCTCCAACAGAATGTGCTGTGAAGCTTGGACTTGGCCCTGGGCAGGTCCCTCCCCTGTCCCTGCCCCATTTCCTTGTTGTCAGACGAAGGCCCTCATTGTTGGCTTCTATGACAACACTGAACCTTCCTTCCTAGCTGGGACACAGTTGCAGACTCACACTAATTCTTGTCATTCTCTATTCTCTGTCTCTTTGCTACCTATCAATTACTTATTGTTGACTGTCTAATTTTGTCTGTATGAGGGATCATGCTGGTATCTGTCTGTGTCCCGTGGTGTGTCCATCATCCCACGGTACCTGGTTCTAAGAGTCAGTAAGCACCTGTTGGTTGTGTGGCTTTAAACACATCTGTGACCCTGATGAATCCGATTTGTCCCTCCAGCCGATGGCCCCTGAGCTCCAGGGTGTCTCTGTGGACTCTACGCATGCGTCCACATGGGGACTGGTGCGCATTGCACAGCTTACATCTCCAGATCTCGGTTCCCATCTGCGCCCTGGGCTGGGACTCTTCTCCATTTCAATCAATACATCTAAGCCTCCTGTGAAGCTTTTGGCTTTGTGCTGATGTCCAGATGACCCTGAAGTCCTCTCTGTTCCCCTTGGAGCAGTTCGCGGGTCCAGCCGACTCCCTCTTCTCTGGCAATGGTTTGCTGTGCTCTCCTGCCTGGACTTGGCCTCCAGGCGGTCTCTCTGTGCCACCATTGCCCCATTTCTAGTTCATTCTCCACACAGGTGGCCACAGGACCAGGGTCTCATAGAAGTTGGATAATGTCACCTCTTGCTCAAATCCCTCCAGTGGCTCCCTGAGGCACTGAATGCCACATCCTCCCTAGTGCCTGTGGCCCCACCCCATGTGGCCTGCCTCCCTCTCCCAGCTCGCCTCTCCCTTGGACCCAGCCCGTGGGCCTCCTTGATGGTCCTCACACCCCAACCACAGCCCCTGAGACTCTTGCTGTCCCTGGAGGTGTGCATGGCTCCACCGCGTTTAAAACATCGCTCAGTGCAGGAAGCCACCTGGCCGCTGTGTGGCAACACTTGGCCCCTTCTTCTCACCCAACCTTATTTCCCCTACGGCAGCGTCCCTGACCCCAATACCATTGGCTTTGCCCATGCAGCCTCTCTACCGGCACGTGGGCTCCGAGAGACCAAGTCTTCGCCTCTGTAGTTCTTACTGTGCGCACAGCTCACGAGTGCTAAGTGCAAAATAAATATCAGTTACATGAATGAGCCAGAATGGGCCAATGGGGGATTAGAGAAGCCAGTGCCTGTAAAGTACTAACAGGTGCCAGGTCCAGGGAGCCCTCATCCCTGGACTGTTTCTCCCATGGCGTGGCTCAGACCTGAGCCTCTTGTTATTTGTTCTCGAAACCCGGTGTCTGTAAGTGAACACGGAGTTTGAGCTGGGGTCTGAGAGTGGGGGAAGGTAGCACTCATTGTAGAAACTCATTCTGGAAACTGCTGTCGTGAACGTGGCCCAGGCCCACCGCTGTCTGCACTTGCAATGTGTTACATGGGGTGTCATCTGCAAGCCCTGGGTGAGGCCCCCTTTCCTCCATGGGCCTTTTGTGGGCCAAGGTCAGGATTCCTGTCTGACCCTGAGAAACTCCTTGTTGAGGGCTGGGCTCATTGCACAAACTGGTAGGTATGTCTGAGGTGCAGCCTCCAGCCATTTGCAAATTGAGGCTTCTGTGTGCTGGTCCCAGGGTATAGAGTCTAGGGTCCCTGAAGCCCTGAAATCAAGTGCAGAAAGCAGTGCTTTGCTTTTGTCACATTCTCAACTGTGTCCCCAATGCTCCAGAAGTGATAGATCTCTGAGATAATATGCTGTGGGAAAATTCAATATTGGTCATAGAGAAAGTATATAAATGTTGCTTTTTGGGGGGAAAATTACTCACAGTAGGAAAGGCCTGTAAGAGTATTTTGCTTTGCCTGGTGCAGACAATGGTGAATAATGGTTGTTATTTGCTTCTCTCTGCAGTGTGTTGAGTTCAAACCCCATTCCCACTGTCTCGCCTGATACATTGTTTTCACATCTCCATGGTGTGAAAGCAGAAAGCACCAGGCAGCAAATTAATCAATTATTAATCGCAACAACTACTATTTTATTCATTTATTCATTTATTCTCCCTCTCTCCCTCTCTTTCCCCTGTTGAGGGAGGCTTGGCAGACATTGTCTTATCCCATGTGAAAAAGAAAATTTTTGTTATCAAACGTTTTTGTGAACTTCAGTTCTCTATTAGAATGGAGAATGCATCTGCATGAGAATTTAATTTTTAGAAATGGTGGAGGCCCTATGCCCACATGCACATGCGTGCCCACACACACAGGCTCGCACAGGGGGTGCCTTCGTGGGTATGCCTGGTCAGCGGTGGGTGAGCAGGGCCTTGCGCTCATTCTCCAGTCATCAAAAGCGAATTTTATGAGAAACAGTCTTTGTGTTGTCACTGCCCCAAGATTTAAGTTTTAAAACCTGTCAAGAAAAAGATGTTTGTGTTTTGTCTTTTCTCTGTGCTGAACCCAAGAGTCATGACCACACCTGTCTGGTTTTTCACAGTGTCCCAGCTCTGGGCGCAGTAGAAACACGTGATGAGGGGGAGCGAGGGACTGAGGGGCTGCTATGGGAATCAGGGCTGCAAGGGAAGAACCTACTGATGCAAGAAAGCTGACTTCTCCAGAGCCCCCCAGCTGCCTGTGCTGCTCCTCCTCCTGCAGACAGCTTCTCCCAGGTGTTCATGACAGCAAGGCTGCAGGCTAGGACTCACCACTGTGTCTCACCTGGGCCCATGTAAGGACAGCACAGGCCCTCCACTTCATCCATGCTGTAGTCTTAGTCCCTTTGAGCTGTCATAACAAAATCCCTAGACTGGGTGTCTTATAAACAACAGAAATTCATTCCTCACAGTTCCAGAGACAGGGAAGTCCAAGATCAAGGTTCTGACACATGGGGTTTGGCAAGGCCCCACTTTCTCATAGGTGGTGCCTTCTATGTGTCCTCACATGGCAGAAGGGGCCACAGAGCTCTCTGAGGCCCCTTTCCTAAGGGTACCAATCCCATTGGTGAGGGTTCCACCTAATGACCTAATCACCTTCCGAGACCCTACCCCCCAAATACCATCACATTGGGGTTAGGCTTCAACATAGGAATTTTGGGGGACACAAACATCTGGCCCCTGGCATTGGGAATGTCACAGGGAGGGCTGTCTGTGCAGCTGGGTGGGCCTCCGTCTCTGGGGCTTACTCTGCGTAGAGAGACTCGCTGCAGGATTTGACCACCCCACGTGCCTCGACATGTTTCTTTCTAGCTCTGTGACCTTGGAAAAGTTTCTTAACCTCTCTGTGCTTCAGTTCTATCCCTTGTAAATGGGGGTGACAACAAAGTTCTTATGAAGGTAAACAGGGGTGCTCACCGAAGTATAGCTTTGTCTCATTGTGCTCAGTAAGCGTTCTGGTTGCCGTGGTAATCAGCACTGTCACCCTCATCATCACTGTGGTTGAGAAGCATGTAGGAACAGGGAAGCACTGGGCATCCCCCGCTCATCAAAATACTGCCTCACAGGCACAAAGCAAAGTTTAGCTCCCAGTTTGTCAATGTTCCATAGCTGATTTGTGCTATTCCTCATTCCTCGGCCAATTCATCAATGAGAGTGTTGATGTCCCTGCCGCTGCATAGGTACATCTGTTCTCCATCCGGACATGCAATTGATGTGTTTGTGTAACTGGCTGTGGTTTTGCTTGCCTGCTTAGCAAGGGACAAGGGCAAGGGGAATTAATCGCCGGGGTCTATGTGCCAGGACAGGCTGGCGGGGACCTTTGGGTTGGTCAGGAGAAACAAGCCTCAAGAAGGCCTCTCGATGGCACCTGCCATGAGCCACCCGTCCCAGACCAGGTTGGGTAACCCACGGCGCCCAGCCTCAGATTACTCTGCCCATTGGGATGACCCTGGGCAGGTGGTGGCACATCTGGGCCCTGGCTGCCTTTCGGTAGCTCACAGGTGATGTCAGTGACCCCCTTGTCAGGTTGTCCTGGGGGCGGATGAGACAACGCTCATGGAGGGCCTGGCCTGTGTGGGCACATGGCGCTCACGTGGTAGCCCTGCTGCCAAGGTTTTCTGAGGGTGTGTCCCAGTGGCAAAAGAAAAAAAATCTGATATTTGTACATTATTTATTTATAAACTATACATTAGGGGTACCATGCTAATATACTGTGTACTTTATAAAATATACATGCAAGATAGTAATAAAAGGTGACCCGAGAGAGTGACTATGTACATATTAATATGTTCTAGCACAGCCTGCCCCACTGTGTCCTAGGAGTAAGGCCCTAGGAAGTATATTTTAGCAAGCACAGGGGGGTTCTAGTGCTGGTGCAGGAGTGAAAGAGTAAATCCTAGCCCCAACAATCCCATGAGTCAATTCCAGTCAGCTAGGTGGTACAAGAGTAAAGGGACATACGGGATTTCCCAGCTTTATAGATTTTTTTTAAAGCTTCTTAAGACACACCCTTGCTATGTATTCAACAAGTACTATATGTCCCAATCTAGGCCTCAAGGATTCTAAGGAGAAACTAGACACAGTCTCCAACCCTCTAGGAGCTCATGACTGACCTTAAAAGCTGATGTTCACCATAAACTCAACAACGCAAAAGAGGGCTGGGTCGGGAGTTGAAATGTGTATTAGTCCGTTTTCACACTGCTGATAAAAACATACCTGAGACTGGGTAATTTATAAGGAAAAAGAGGTGGTTGTTTTTTTTTCATTTTGTTTTGCTTTGTTTTTTGTTTTGTTTTTTCTAAGACGGAGTCTTGCTCTGTTGCCCAGGCTGGAGTGTCGTGGCACAATCTTGGCTCACTGCAACCTCCACCTCCGGAGTTCAAACAATTCTCCTGCCCCAGCCTCCCAAGTAGCTGGGATTACAGGTGCATACCACCATGCCTGGCTAATTTTTGTATTTTTGGTAGAGGCAGGGTTTCACCATGTTGGCCAGGCTGGTCTCGAACTCCTGACCTCAGGTGATCCACCCACCTCGGCCTCTCAAAGTGCTGGGATTACAGGTGTGAGCCACCACACCCAGCCAGAAAAAGAGGTTTAATGGACTTACAGTGGCACCTGCCTGGGGAGGCCTCACAATCATGGTGGCAGGCAAGAGAGAGTGAGAACCATGCTAAAGGAGTTTTCCCTCATAAAACCACCAGATCTCATGAGACTTATTCACTACCACGAGAAAAGTATGGGGGAAACCACCCCCATGATTCAATTATCTCCCATTGGGTCCCTCCCACAACACTTGGGAATTATGGGAGCTACAATTCAAGATGAGATTTGGGTGGGGACACAGCCAAACCATATCAAAATCCTAAGACAAATGTGTGACGCCAAGAATGTGGTGTGACACGGGCATTTGATGACATGGAGAACGTTACACAGAGAGAGGCGACACTCAGGCAGTTCCTGGTACTGTCTAAATGTAAAGAAAGCCTTCTTTGCAAGCTCCGGGATCCTTTCCCCAGTAGACGTACTTGTAAAAAGTGAATGCTAACGTGTTATTTGAATGCCATTTTAAGTGTGGGGAGGGTGTACTGAAAGGCTTCGTGCAGTGTATCCTTCTGTAAAGTGAAGAGCCACCTGCAGCGAGTGAGGACTCCCCCACAGTCGTCTCCATGGTGACTTCACAGAACAGCAGGCAGCCCCTGCCTTTTCTTGAAAGTTGGGGCTAGAGATTTGAAAGGCTGTGGAAACCCAGCCACTCCCTGCACTGACACCAGATGGCGCTGGAGATGCTCGCTGGGATGCAGGATGCTTGTGAGAACCTGGTCTCAGGACGACCTGGTGGGCGTCTTGCAGCGGAGGCAGATCTGGCCCAGGGTGGTTCTGGCTGAGCACCAAGCAGCAGAGCTCTCAGAGTGGGAACGCACAGCCCCAGTGACAATCAGCTGAAACAGGGCTGCCCCCCGCCCCGCCCCACCCCGGCCCTTTTTTTTGTTTGAGCTATTATTTCCCATCAAGTACCTTGATAAGCACTTTTCATGCATTTTATTGCCTAAGTCCCTTGACAAGGTGATGAGACAGCTGCTATTACCGCTTTTTTTGTTTGTTTGTTTGTTAACAGTAGAGGAAAATGAGGCAAAGAGAGGGGATGAAACTTGCCCATTTTGAATCCAGGGCTTTCCAGCTCCACAGCACATGACTGTAGCCCACTGTTCGTCCAATGCGTAAGCACATCATAGGTGCCAGGCACTGCCCTGGGTGCTGTGGACACAGTGATACAAGCCAGGGTCCCAGCCCGCAGGTGCCTGCAGCAAGGGGGAGGCAGGAGCCCCCAGGAGGTGATTTCAAGATTGGGGCATGAGCACCAGATGGACACAGGCAAAGAGTACTCTGTGATTTGTGCATCTGAAAGCAGCTATTCTGGGCCAGCCGTGTGCTCTTAAAAGCATTGGTAGGAACTGTATCGGTCTCCCTGGGGCCTGGGCCTCTGCACTTTGCAGGCTCCGCAAGGGTGAAGGTCAATCTTGTGTGTCCTCTTGGCTGAGCTGTTCCACCCAGCTATTGAAATGCTAGTCTGCGTGTTGCTGTGAAGGTATTTTGTAGATGTGGTTGTCACCTGCAGTCAGTGACTTTAAGGGGCTTTGAGTGGCCCTCTCCAGTCAGTTAAAGGTTTGAGAATAAATTGGAGTTTCCCAGAGAAGAGGAAATCTTGCCTCAAGACTGCGGAATCCACTCCAGCCGCTGGCCTGCCCTCCAAATCCAGGACTGTACAGCCCCCGCAATCGCATGAGTCAATTCCTTAAAATAAATTTCTTAAAACACACACATATGCACATATGTGTGTGTGTGTGGATGTATATATATATATGTATATATAGAATGTGTATGTACAAACATGTATGTGTGTGCATATGTATATGTGTGTGTGGTGTGTGTCTATCCCATTGCTTCTGTGTCTCTGGAGAGCCCTGACCCAAACACCGGGTGACTCTCAAGAGCTGCCAGGGTGGAGAACCAAAGCTTTAAAATGAGGAGTCCTGGTCATCAAGGTAAAGGCTTTCCACATAGGGACGGCTTGAGCCTGGGCGTGGAGATGAGACGCGTGAGGTGCACAGGGTAGCGTGGTTGTTGCAGAGCCCAGTGTGAGAACTAGGGACTGCCAGGGAGAGAGACCTTTATTCACCCTGTAAAGAAAGCTGGAATTCAAAAGACACCAAAGTGTGAAGCCTCTGAGGGTTGTCCCAAGTCACTCACCTCCTGGCTATGTGGCCTTGGGCTACACTGTGGGATGGTGTCATCTGCAAAATAGGAAAACTAAATCCTAGCACCTGCCTTATAGGGCTGCGGGGAGATGACATGGGAAACGCATTCAAAGGCTACCTCTGGGCCTGGCATACAGCAGGGGCTCATTCAATCTTGGCTGCTCTTGCTGCCATTGGTGGGAAGCAGTGCGGGATCTCCTGCAGCTGAACTGATCTTTCTGGAGTGCAGACCTGATGCCATCTGTCATGATTCAAGCCTTGGAAAGGGCCCCGGGACTTTCCAAGGGTCGGAGGGTGGGCGCCAGAGAAAACACAGGGAGGGGCCATGAGGAGGCCCAGGCAGGAGGGGATGGGGTCTGCAGGGAGTGTCAGAGTCAGCTCCAGCTGCCGTAACAGGATACCACAGAGTGGGTGCCTGAAACGACAGACGTTTGTTTTCTTACCATTCTGGAGGCTGAAAGTCCAAGAACAAGGTGATTTCCAGTGAGGCCTCTCTCTGTGTCCTTACAGGGCCGTTCCCCTGTGTGCTGGTTGGTGAGAGTGGGTGAGGAGTACTCTGGCCTCTGTTTCCTCTACAAGGACACCAGTTCCATCAGATCAGGGCCCCGCTCTTGCAACCTCCTTAACCTTAGTTACCTCCTTACAGGCCCTACCCACAAATACAGTCACATTGTGGGTCAAAGCTTCAACTTGTGAATTCTGGGGCAGAGCGGTGGTACACAGGTGAATCATAATGTGGGAGACTGAGGCAGAGAGGAGAAACTGGCAGGAGCTGGGGAGTGGGGATGGTGCTGCTGGACTCCATTCTTGCTGTGGGCCCCTGGCTGAAAGAGAAAGCGCAGAGGGGAGGAAGCGGCAGATGATTTGCCAGCGACCTGAGTTGACTAGAGGGGCCCTGCCCAGCTCCACGCTGACAGGGACCATATAGTCAGTCAAGAGCATTTATTGAGCACCTCCTGCATGCACTGTGAGGAAAGCCAAGTCACATCCACAGAGGAAGGCCGTGGTCAGCAGCACCAGCATCTGTCCAGTGGGTGTGTCCCTGGCATGTTGCACCAGCACAGCGTGTGAGGTCCGATCCTTAAAGCTGCTTCATTTTGTTTTCCGGCAGCCCTCTGCATCCCCTGCTTCTGCATCCCCTACTTCATTTTGTTTTCCAACGGCCCTCTGCATCCCCTGCTTCTGCATCCCCTGCCCTGCATCCCCTGCTTCTGGTTTTCCAACGGCCCTCTGCCTCCCCTGCATCCCCAGGTAGCACTAGACTTTTCTGTTTATTTGCAGGTAGTGAACTGCCGCTGAGTCTGAGTCGTAAACACTGTTTGGATTCAGAGGTCAGAATATCCTTCCCCTGTGATGCTCAAACTTCTGAGTCAGTTCGGTGTTTTGCCAGCTCCCTCCTCAACTGAGCCCCTCTGTGGCAGGAGGCCTGGGGCTGGGATCCTCCCCTTTGCCCTGCTCATTCCCCAGCTTCTGCGTGTGTGCCCCCAAGGAGTGCAGGCTAGCCTGGTGTCTGGGGGCCTTGGCTGGGCTCTGAGCTCTGTGTGGCCATTCAGTTTGCCCACTTGGGTCCCAGTCTGTGGGGCTGGCACCTGCTGGAGGTTCAATTTCCCTTCCAAAAAGGTCATGGTGATCCCTCTGAGAATTACTTTGAGAACCTGACAACTCAATGATGTGAGATTGCCTACTCCAAGGCCCTTCTGTGGGGGACAGCGAGGGCTGCTGTGGCCCCCTGCTCCTCTCTCTTTAAGATGAGCAGGTCCATCCACAGCAGCCCAGGGAGCAGCCCTGGGGGCAGAGCCATCGAGGACCTGGTGGAGCCATCCTGAAACTTCAACAGGTCAGGGTGGCCATTGTGCGCGGCATGGCACTTAGCACAGCTGAGCAGTTAAAGGGGCATATGGAGGGCCCTCTGTGCAGTTGACAGGTGTCCGTGGAGCACTCTCTGTGCCATTGATGGGTGTCCATGGAGCGCTGTCTGTGCAGCTGACAGGTCTCCACAGAGCGCACTCTGTGCATTTGACAGGTGTCCATGGAGCACTCTCTGTGCAGTTGACGGGTGTCCATGGAGCTCTCTCTGTGCAGTTGACAGATGTCCATGGAGCTCTCTCTGTGCAGTTGACAGATGTCCGTGGAGCTCTCTCTCTGCAGTTGACAGGTGTTTACAGAAGTCTTTTTCTGTGCAGTTGACGGGTGTCCATGGAGCTCTCTCTGTGTAGTTAACAGGTATTTACAGAAGTCTCTTTCTGTGCTGCTTGTAGAAGTCCTCAACAATGGTGATCTTCACTAATCACTATTTTTTTTTCAGGAAGTATGCAGGACTTTTGCAATCCAACGTGCATGTGTTATTTTAAATTTCATGGCTATGGTGGCAGTGGTGTCAGAGTAAGGGAAATCATGCAGAGTGGAAGCAAGAGGAAACCCTGTCACTTGTGCCCTATTCTGTTGCAAAACCATGTCCCAGTGCTGGCCTAGACACAAGGGGTAGGAAAATAGACACCACGTTTTTGTAGGAAGATTGGAGAAGAGCGGTCTCCTTGCACTTGACCTGCTGTGAAGAGTTGATGTTAACTTCTTGGTGAGTATGTAAATTACATCCATGGGCACAGGCATTCTCGCAGAGGATGCCCCATCCAGGCCTGTGATGCAACTGCAGTGCCCTGGCAAGTGCACTGGCTTCCAGGGCTGGGCTGGGGAGGGCACAGAGCTGAGATCCAGAGGAGGAGCAGAGGTGGGAGGGTCTCACAGGCTCAGAAGCTCCAGGGTGGAAGGAAGCCCAGCCTTTGAGGGACGAAAGGGAAAGGGAAGAAGACAGGCAGAGATCATTCTGGAGAAGCCAGTAGGGGAGTGGCCGTGTGCAGCCTTGTCTACTATGCCAGTGATCTCACTCCTTATATAAAGAAAATGCACAAGAGATATGGGGACATCTTTGTGGCTGTTGTTCTGCCAACAACCGTGGCATACACAAAAACCCTCACAGCAGGAGCCCAGGAGGAGAAGAGAGTCCCCAGTCCACTCCTTAGACAGCCCCTCTGGCCAGGAGCTGGAGAGGAGAGTTTCCAGTGCCATTCCTTAGTCAGGCGCCCTGGGCTAGAGCTCAGGCTTTCAGACAGAGCCTGACTTTTCCACACCCACTTCCTACTGGTTTACAGCTACTGTATAAAGCAAAGCACCCTCACTTTCCTCTGTGTGACAGGTAGTGATGCTTTTTACAGAAACTAGACTTTATAGAAGCCTGGAGGTGTGGAACGGTAGAGATCCACAGGACTCTGTAGTAAACATGCAACACCAGCTCCCATCTGAAATACACACCCACAGATGCATTTTTCCATTTTATTTTATTTCTTCCGTAAGTTATTGGGGTACAGGTGGTATTTGCTTATGTGAGTAAGTTATTTGTGAGATCCTGGTGCACTCATCACCCAAGCAGTAAACACTGCACCATATTTGTTTGTCTTTTATCCCTTGCCCCCCTCCCACTCTTCTCCCCAAGACCCCAAAGTCCATTGTATCATTCTTATGCCTTTGCATTCTCATAGCTTAGCCCCCACACATAAGTGAGAACATACGATGTTTGGTTTTCCATTCCTGAGTTACTTCACTTAGAATAATAGCCTCCAATCTCAGCCACGACATCGTACAGATGCGTTTTTCTCTAGAGAAAGTTCATCAGCCCAGAAGGCCTGCCTGGGCGCTTCCCTTTCAGACTGAGGGATAGTGACACTTCCCTTACCCTCAGGCACCCATTGCAGGGTCTGGATGCCCCCCACACCTGGCAGCCCCTCCTCCCCCGTTGTTGGCTCCCTCCTCTCATTAACCTCCAACCCTGCTCTCTCCCTGGCTCCCAGGACACCATCCCTGCCTTTCTTCCTGCCATCCTGGCCCCTCTTCCCTGACCCGCCCCTAAAGGTGAGCAGGCCCAAGCTTCCTGGCTCCTTCCTTTGCTGGCTCTGTGCTCTCTCTTGAGGCTCAACCTCACATCTGTCCCCATACGTGGATCGTCACAAATCTCCATCCCTGGCTCCAGCTCTTTCTGATGCTAAAACCCCACATGTCCATTTGTCCACTGTCCCTGCAGAGGCCCTGATGCACCCTGAGTTCAGCAGAGCCAAAGCTAACCTTGTCCTCTTTCCCAGGAAACCCGCTCAACTTCCCAGATCCTCATACTCAGCTAATGTCATCTCCATGTTTCCATATCAAAGCCCAGGCAGTCCCCTCCTCCAACATCACAGCCCCACTCATTCAGAAAAGATGTGCCATGATGTATGTGTCAGGCATGGCAGGGAGAGTTTGCCCTCAAGACCCCCAGAGTCTGGTGTCGGCATCTATAACAGTGTCACTGTTGTTTCAGAAAACGTCAGGCACTTCTGCCTCTGGCCATGATGAAGCGATGGTAGCTGCCCTCCCACTAAAATCAAACGAGAGACTGGACAAAATGAATGAGAGGACTGTTTTGAGGCATTGAACAGCAACAGTACATGCCTGTTATCCTTGAGAGAGTGGAGACCCCTGGGTTAGCCCATAATTGATCTCCCTGGTTTCTGGGGGAGGCATCTTCCTGCAGGGTGCAGGGAGGTGGCCTCTGAGCAGAGTGGTGATCTCACCGAGATGAGGAGGCAGAGACTGGAGTCTGGGCTACTGAAACAGCTGGAGTTTGTAGGACAGGAAGGAGCTATGTAACGGGTTCTGTGCAGATCCAGTTGGCCATAGCCTGGGCTATGCCTATATGCAGAATTCTACAGACTTAGCAGAGATTGCCTGTGAGCATGACAGCTGAAGGTCAGGGGGTGCTAGGAGATGTTGGGAGTTCAGCTCAAACAGAATGAAGAGATCTTGATGAATGCAACAGACTGTTGAAATCCCACAAAGACCAAGACTTAGGAGTAAGGGGCATACCTTAAGGCTTTGTTCAAAACCAAAATGGACCTGCAGTTATTATAAATATGTTAGAGGTCTTAGAGTGTCAACAAAATGATCACAATGAATGACCAGATGGAGAATCTTAGCAGAGAAACAGAAACAAAAAGAAAACCAAATGGAAGTTCTAGAATTAAAAGGTACAATATCTGAAAATGTCACTGCTTGTGCAAAACAGACTCCAGGACTGTTCTCACACAGGGGCTTATAAAGCCAGGACATAGGCCAGGCTGGGAGGAGTTGGGGAATCCCTGCCACCCTCCTCTTTCCTGGGATTCATTACTCCCTCTACCCAAATGCCAAAGCCTCATGCACATCAATTCATGCAGCCTGAACCCACCAGGATCCACGACTGCCAATCCTGGCTTGCAGTTTGTGCTGGGAAATGGCTGCATTAGCAACGTGGAGACATATTTCCTTGTAACTAAGACTTTGTGCATCTCTGTAATTATGTCCTTAGGATAAATTCCAACATGCAGGCTAATTGAGAAAAAGATATCTCATCGTGAGCTTATTTTAACTCCAAAGCCTCTTTGCCTTATGTTCTTATTTATATACATTTCCTTTTTTTCCCTTTTTTAAAATTTAACTTTAAAGTTCAGGGGTACATGTGCAGGTTTGTTATATAGATAAACTTGTGTCATGAGGGTTTGTTGTACAGATTATTTCGTCACCCAGGTATTAATCTTAGTACCCATTAGTTAGTTTTCCTGATCCTCTCCCTTCTCCCACCACATTGGCATCCTTTTTCTTCTCTAGAGAGTACCTGAGACTGGTTCTAAAAGCAGTAGCCAGCCCGGTGATACAGGGAGAAATAGCCAAAAGAGCTCCTGCCAAAACCTACAGTAATCAGAAACTTTGACTCAGGAATTTTCCCCTTTCTAGGGATCAAGCTGATGGCAATATTCATATGCATGCAGAGAAATGCAGGAATGATGACATTTTCTGCGGCTTTGGTTAGAAGTACAAAAACAAACACTAACCTAAGTGTCCATTCATGGTGAGCTGGACCAATAAATGATGGGATTATGTGATGTTCACACTGTGGGGTTATTAACAGCTATTGAAAGAGCTGGATCAAAACACCCTGCTTTGGAACCAGGACCAGCTGTGGTGTGGAGGAAACAGCATATTGCAAAGTAGTGTGTATGGTATGATCCTACTTTTGTAAGACATCAGAATTAAGTGGGAGTCTGTAAATTGTTAATTGTATAGAAGTAGGTCTGGAAGTAGATACTGCAAAATGTTAGCAGTAGCTTTTTTTAGAGGTGAGATGTGGGCAGAGAAAGGAAGACTATTTTTCCTTAATACTATTAGGCTTAAGTTGTTTGCAATGAGCATACATTATTTTTGTAGCTGAGGAAGAGAACATAGTTCTTTGAGCTTTGCTGGGAGGCAGTCAGCTCTCTGGTCTCAGCTATGACCTGGGACAACTCATATCTCCATGAACTTTGGTGTTCTTTTCATTAATTCACCAGGGAGGTGAGGGTAGAAGGAGAGCCTGGTGAGCACCTTTCAGCTCCACCATGGTATGAATGTTTGTCTCCTCCAAAACTCATGTAGAAATTTAATTGCCATTATAACAGTATTAAGAGGTGGGACTTCTAAAAGGTGATTGGGCCATGAGAGCTCCACCATCATGGATGGGATTAATGCTGGTATAGAAGAGTCCGTCTGGCCCTCTCTCAGCCTCTCTTTGCCCTTCTGTTATGTTGTGACATAACAAGAAGGCCCCTTGTTATGCTGGTACCTTGCTGTTGGACTTCCCAGCCTCCAAAACTGTGAGCCAATAAATTTCTGTTCAATGTAAATTACCCAGTCTTGGGTATTCTGTTATAGCAGCATGAAACAAACTAAGATGGGCTCTAATTCTGATGGTCAGAGCAAGCTCCCTTGTAGGTTGAAGGGTGGCTCTGACTGGGACTCCCCATTGGGAAGCAAATCACCCTACAGCCTTGTCCTCTGGGAAGTCCTGACCTCAAGGAGCACTGCCCAGAGGAGTGGCTAGAAGGTCACCCTGGAGAAGCATGCGAGCACTTTTCTTTTTTCTTTTTTTTTTAACTGAAGTTTTAGGGTACATGTGCACAGTGCAGGTTTGTTACATATGTGTACATGTGCCATGTTGGTGTGCTGCACCCATTAACTCGTCATTTACATTAGGCATATCTTCTAATGCTATCCCTCCCCCACCCCCCACCCCACAACAGGCCCCGGTGTGTGATGGTCCCCTTCCTGTGTCCATGTGTTCTCATTGTTTCATACTGATTGTATTTCTATTTATTTTTGCAAACAGGTGGTATACTCAGTATACATTGCTCAAAGGAGCCCCAGTGCTACTGGTTTCTTATCTGTCCCATTGGGGCTGTTTTATGCTTATACAAGCGAAGATACATTAATATATGTTAAGCTTTTCCATCTTGGAGATTAGGTATCAGGGAGAAGACTGATGTGAGATCTGCCTCCTCTTCTTTGTCCCTTTCCTGTCTCCCCACTCACCTAGGAATAGAAGGGAGGATTCTGACGACTAGTCTTAGAGCCAGGCACCTCTCTTCACTCTAGAGAGGGCAGCTCTTCCTGGGATCAAAGTGCCATGTGTGGTCTTCTTGGAGTGGGGCTATCAGGAACAGCTGGGAACAAATGAGGGGCCTTGGAAGCATCAACCAGGTCTCATCTGTTGATGGACATATGGGTTGTTTTTAGTTATTACAAATAAATCTGTGATCAGCATTTGTGTACAAGTCTTTGTGTGGACATATGCTTTCACTTATCTTGGATAAATAGCTAGAAGTGGAATGGCTGAGTCATGTGGTAGGTTTTTAACTTTTTAATAACCGGAAAAATGTGAAGTGATCCTGCTATTTAGAGTGGTCCTCTGATATATTCTCACTATCAAGGTATTAGAGTTTCAGTTCCTCCACATCCTCTCCAATACTTGACGTGGTCAGTCTTTTTAATTTCATGTAAAGAACTCTGTGCAGATCCAGTTGGCCAAGGGCTGGGCTATGCCTATATGCAGAATTCCACAGACTTAGCAGAGAGTTAGAATTTAATTTTTAATTCTAGTGGGTGTGTTGTGGTGTCTTATTATGGTTTCAATTTGCATTTTTTCTAATAATTAATGATGTTGAGCATTTTTTCATATACTTATCACCATATCTTTGTTGGGAAAATATCTATTAAAATCTTCTGCCCATTTTTCAAAATTAGGTCAATTGATTTTTATGTTTGAGAGTTTCATTGGTCTGTGTGTCTGTTTTTATGCTGCTTTAGTTATTATACCAAAATATTGTTTGGTACCATGCTGTTTTGGTTACTATAGCTTTGTAGTATATCTATTTATTTTATTTTATTTTTTTAGAGACAGGGTCTCACTCTGTTGTCCAGGCTGGAGTGCAGTGGTATAACCACAGCTCACTGAAGCCTTGACCTCTTGGGCTCAAGTGATCCTCAAACATTGGCTTTCTGAGTAGCCAAGACTATAGACATGTACCACCACACCCAGTTAATTTTTGTATTTTTTTTTTGTAGAGACGAGGTCTCACTATGTTTTCCAGGGTGCTCTTGAACTCTTGAGCTCAAGCATTTCTCCCACCTTGGCCTCTCAAAGTGTTGGGATTACAGGTGTGAGCCCCTGCACCCAGCCTGTAGTAGTATATCTTGAAGTCAGGTAGTGTTGTGCCTCCAGCTTTGTTCTTGCTCAAGATTGCTGTAAATATTCAGTGTCTTTTGTGGCTCCATACCAATTTTAGATTCATTGTTTTCCTATTTTTATGAATAATGTCATTGGTATTTTGATAAAGATTGCATTGAATCTGTGTATCACTTTGGATAATATGGGCATTTTAACAATGTTTATTCTTCCCAGCCATGGACAAAGGATATTTTTTCATTTATTTGTGTCATCTTCAATTTCTTTCAATGATTCATAATTTTCAGAATACAGATCTTTCATCTCCTTGGTTATATTTATTCCCATTTTACTTTTTTGTAGCTATTGTGAATGGGATTATTTTCTTGATTTCTTTTTCAGATAGTTTGCTATTGCTGTACAGAAACAGTAGGGATTTTTGTATGTTGATTTTTGTATCCTGCAACTTTATGGAATTTGTTTATTTTAACAGTTTTTTGGTGAGGTCTTTAGGGTTTTCTATATAGAAGTTCATGTCATCTGCAGACAGGAACAATTTAGCTTTTCCTTTCTAATTTGGATGCCTTTTTTTTTTCTGTAGCCTAATTGCTCTGGCTAGGACTTCTAGTATTTTGTTGAATGAAAGTAGTAAAAGTGGGCATCCTTAGCTGGGCATGGTGGCTCATGCCTGTAATCCCAGCACTTTGGGAGGGTGAGACAGGTGGATTACTTGAGGATAAAGAGTTCAAGACCAGCCTGGCCAACACAATGAAACCTCATTTCTACTAAAAATACAAAAAGTTAGCCAGGTGTGCTGGTGCATACCTGTAATCCCAGCTACTCGGGAGGCTGAGGCAGGAGGATCACTTGAACCTGGGAGGCCGAGGTTGCAGTGAGCCAAGATTGTGCCACTGCACTCCAGCCTGGGCAACAGAACAAGACTCCATCTCAAAAAAAAAAAAAAAAAGAGTGGTCATCCTTGTCTTGTTTCAGATCCTGGAGGAAAGGCTTTCAATTTTCCTCCTTCAAAATGATGTTAACTATGGATTTGTCATATATGGCCTTTATTATATTGAGTTAACAATTCTTCTAAACTGACTTCATTAAGAGCTTTTATTATGAAGTGATGTTGCATTTTGTCAAATGCTTTTTCTGCATCTATGATTTAACATATTAATTTTTACATATTGAACCATGCTTGCATCCCTGGGATAAATCCCACCTGATCATGTTGAAGGATCTTTTTAAATGTGTTGTTGAATCTAGTTTGCTATTATTTTGTTGAGGATTTTTATATCTATGTTCATCAGGGATGCTGGCCTATAGTTTTCTTTTTTTGTGTCCTTATCTGGTCTTAGTAACAGGTAATGCTGGCCTTGTAGAATAGTTTGGAAATACTCCTTCCTTTTCAATATTTTAGAATAGTTTAGGAAGAACTGATATTAGTTCCTTAAATGTTTGGTGGAATTCAGAAGTGAAGCAGTCAAGTCCTGGACTTTCCTTTGATGGGAGAGTTTTTAGTACTGACTCAATCTCCTTACTCATTATTGATCTGTTCTGATTTTCTATTTCTTCATAAGTAAATCTTGGTAGGCTGTACGTGTCCAGGAAATGATCCATTTCTTCTAGGTTATCCAATTGTTCATACTGTGCATTGTGCAGGTAATTGTTCATAATAGTGTCTTATGATTCCTTCTGTGGTATCTAATGTTCCATTTTTCATCTCTGATTTTCTTTCATTTCTTAGTCTAAAGATTTGTCAGCTTTATCTTTTCAAAAAAACCTCATTTGTTAATCTTTTGTATTTTCTAGTCTTTATTTTATTTCTGCTCTAACCTTTATTTTTTTTTCCTTCTACTAATTTTGGGTTGAGTTTGTTCTTTTCCTGGTTTCTTGAGGTATAGTGTTAGGTTGTTTATTTCACATCTTATTTTTTGATGTAGGCAATTGTTGCATGCTTCCTTGTTACAACTGCTTTTGCTGCATCTCATAGGGTTTGGTATGTTTTTATTTTTGTTTGTCTAAAGATACTTTCTAATTTCCCTTTTAATTTCATTGTTGACTCCTTGGTTATTCAGGAGCATGATGTTTTATTTCCTCATATTTGAAAAGTTTCTGAAGTTCCTCCTGTTACTAATTTCTGGCTTTATACCTTTGTAGTCAAAGAAGATACTTGATATGATTTTTATCTTCTTAAATTTGTTAAGATTTGTTTTCTGGCCTAATATATTATCTAGGAGAATGTTCCATGTGCAATTGAGAAGAATGTGTATTCTGCAGCTGCTGGATAGAATGTTCTGTAAATGTACATTATGTCTGTTTTGTCTAAAGTACACTCTAAATCCAATATTTCTCTGTTCATTTTTTGACTGGACGATCTGTCCATTGCTGAAGTAAGGTGTTGATATCACCTGCTATTATTGTGTTGCAATTTATGTCTTCATTTAGATCTAATAATATGTGCTTTATATATTTAGGTACAAATTTGTATGCATATATATTTACAATGGTAATATCCTCTTGTTGAATTGATTTCATCATTGTATAATGACCTTTTACAGTTTTTGACTTAAACTCTAATTTATCAGATATAAGCATAGCTACTCCTGCTTTTCTTTGGGTTTCAATTTGCATGGAGTATTTTTGTCCTTCCCTTCACTTTCAGTCTATGTGTGTCCTTAGAGGTGAAGTGAATCTCTTGTAGGCAGCATACAATTAGGTCTTGTTTTTAAAAATCTATTTAGCCACTCTCTATTTTAGCTGGAGACTTTATTCATTTATATTCAAAGTTAGTATTGATGGGTAAAGACTCCTGCCATTTTGTTAGTTGTTTTCTGGTTATTTTATAGATCTTTTGATCCTCTTTTCCTCTGTTGTTGTTTACCTTTGTGGTTTGATGGTTTTCTGTAGTGCGAAGCTTTGATTCTTTCCTTGTTCTCATTTGTGTACCTGCTGTAATTTTTTTTTGTTACCATGGGGCTTATATAAAAAATTATAAAGTTATAATACACTATTTTAAGTAGAAAACAATGTAACTCCAGTCACATACAAATACTCTAGACTTTTACCTTACCCCACTCCCACAATTTATAATTATGCTGCCTTAATTTACATCTTTTTAATTTTGTATGTTTCTTAACAACTTATTGTAGCTATAGTTATTTTTGACCATTTTGATTTTTTAATCTTCATACTAGAGATTTGAAAGATTTACCTACACCATTATCATAATGTAGATTCTGAAGTTGATTATGAATTTGCATCTACCAGTGAGTTTTATACTTTCACATGTTTTCATGATAGTAATTATTGTCCTTTCACTTCTGGTTGAAGTACTCTCTTAAGCATTTCTTGTAAAGGCAATCTAGTGGTAACGAATTTCCTCAGCTTATTCTTGCCTGGGAAAGATTGTATTTCCTCCATTTCTCAAGGATAGCTTTGCTGGATATAATATTCTTGGTTAGTAGGGATTTTTTCCCCCCTCTCTTATCATCCCATTCTCTCCAGGCCTGACAGGTTTCTGCTGAGAAGTTTGCTCATAGACTAATGGGGATTCCCCTATATGTGACTTTGTTATTTTTATTTACTTCTGCTTTCAGAATCTTTTTTGTTTTCACCTTTTGGTGGTTTGATTATGATGTATCTGAGAGAGGACTTCTTTGAGTTAAAGTTATTTGGGGATGTTTGAGTTTCATGGATCTGGATGTCCATATCTCTGCCAACACATGGGAATTTTTCACCTGTAATTTTGTTAAATAAGTTTTCTGTGTTTTTATCTGTCTTCTTTGAAAATTTCATAATGCAAACATTTGTTTACTTAATGATGTCTCATAAGTCCCATAGGTTTTCTTCATTTTTTAATCCTTTGCTCTCTCTCTTTTCCCCTCTGGATGGGTTATTTTGAGTTCAGAAGTTCATTTTGCTTGATCCAGTCTGTTGTTGAAGCTCTCAATTAAAAAAAATTATTTATTGAATTCTTCAGCTACAAGATTTCTGTTTGTTCCTTTTTAAATGATGACTCTTTGTTGACTTTCTTATTCAGATCATAAATTGTTTTCCTGATTTCATTGAATTTTCTACTGTATTCTCTTGTATCTTGCTAAGGTTTCTTAAGGTCATTATTTTGAATTTCTTCTCATGCGATTCATAAAGTTTTATTTCTTTAGGGTCAGTTACTGGAGAATTATTGTGGTTTTTTTTTTGGCAGCATCATGTTTCCTTGCTTTCTTGTTTCTTGTGTCCCTGCATTGGTATCTGCACATATTGTGGTACAATCACCTCTTCTAATTTTATAGATTGGCATATTTTGGGAAAAACTTTTACCTATAGATGGGACCTAGGGTGTCAGTAGGGTAGAGTACATTGCCCTTGGTTCCAGGTGGGTGCAGTAATATAGTCTCTGTGCAGGTTTTTCAGCTGTAATCAATGTCAGCAATGCCTGTGAGTACCTCTGTTGCCTAGTCTGCAGAAGTCTGTGGCAATAGTGGTAGCAAGCTATAGTGTTAGTTTCCTAATTGGCTGCCAAATACTTTTTCTATGTACATTGAGGTAATTGTGTGCTTTCCTTTCTTCAGTTTGTGAATTTTGGTAAATTACATTGTTGCTTTTTGAGCGATAAACTAATCTTGCCTTCCTGAAATAAAAACTCCATTTGGTCATGGTGTATCACAATTTTTATAAATTGTTGGGTTTGATTTGCTATTTTTTTTTAGAGTTTTACATCAGTGTTTTTCAGGAATATTGGTCTTTCATTTTCTTTTCTTGGAATATTTTCTAGTTTTACTTTGTCAGAGTAAATTCTGGCTTCACAGAATTATTTGTAGTCTCTCCTGTCTTAGTTTATTCATGCTGCTATAACAAAATACCACAGACAAGGTGGTAATAAATAACACAAATTTATTTTTCCCAGTTCTGGAGGCTAGGAGTTCAAGAAGCTGGCAAGTTCAATGTCTGGTGAGAACCCATTCTTCATAGGTGGCACCATCTAGGTGTCCTCACATGACAAGAGATGGAAGGACAAAAAGATGTGAACTATTGTGAAGCCCTTTTTATAAGGGCCTTAAATCCATTCATTATGGAGGAGCCCTCAAGCCATTCATGATGGAGGAGACCTCCTGACCCTAATCACCTGCAAAAGTCCCTGTCTGTTAACACTATTACATTGGAGATGAAGTTTCAACATGAATTTTGGAAGGGACACAAACATTCAAACCGTAACAACTTCCTTTCACTTTTTTGAAATAATTTACATAAAATTAGTATTATTCCCTAAATGTTTTGTAGAACTCATCAGTGCATGTGTCTGAGACTGCAGTGTGTATGTGCATGAAGATTTTTAATTAGAAATTCTATTTTTAATAAATATAGGTCCATTCTGGTTACATATTTCTTCTTAAATGAGGTTTGGTAGTTTGTGTTTTTTCAAGGAAGTTGTTCATTTTATATCAATTGTCAAATTTATTAGCATGAAGTGATTCACTACATTTTTTATATCTTCTTAACATCTGTAGAATTAGATGATGTCAGTGTCACCTCTCCAGTTTCTGATATAGGTAATTTGTGTGTTCCCTTACCATCTCTTTTTCCTTCTTCTTCCTGATGAATTATTTTCTTTATTATTTTTTAAATTTCATTGGTTTCTGCTTTGATCCTTATTATCTTTTTCTTCTACTCCTGTGGTTTATTTTGTTCTTCTCTGTCTAAGTTCCTAAGATGGAACCTGATATCATTGATTTGAGACCTTTCTTCTTTTTTAATATTGGCATTTAATGTTATAAATTTCCCTGTTACCATTATTTTGATATATTGTATTTTCATTTGTTTCAAAACACTTTTCAAATTTCCCTTTTGATTTCTTATTGGAGCCATGAATTATTCAGGAATTTAATTTAGTTTCCAAATATGTGGGTTTTTTTTAGAGGTATTTTTTTTGTTATTGATTGCCAATTTATTTCCACTCTGGTCAGAGAACATACTTGGTATGACTGAGTCCTTTGACATTTATTGAAGCTTATTTCTGGTCCAGAATATGTCCAATCTTGGTAAATGTTGCGTGTGTACTTGAAAAGAATGCGTGCTCTTCTGTTGTTTGGTATAGTGCTTTATAAGTGTTAGATCAAATTGGTCGATAATGTCATTCATGTCTTCAGTAGCCTTACAAGTTTTCTATTTATTCTATGAATTATTTAGAGAGGGGTTTTGAAATCTCCAAGTAATGATGTGTGGATTTCTTTATTTCTTTCCTCAATTCTATCACTTTTTGCTTTAGGTATTTTAAAGCTCACATAGGTTTGTCAATATTTAGTATCATTATGCTCTCCTGATGAAGGTATCTCTTTACCATTATAAGATGACCCTTTTCAAAGAACCTGATGAGGTTTCTTGCTCTGAATTCTGCCTTGCTTGACATTAATGTGCCCATTTCAGCTCTGTTTGATTAGTGTCAGAATGGTACATCTTTTTTAAGATTTTATTTTTAATCTATTTGTAACTTTATATATAGTTTTGTTGTTCTTTATAGGTTCTTTATATATAAGACTTGTTGGCAGCACATAGTTTTGTCTCATGTTTTAATCCATTCTGAAAATTTTTGCCATTAATTAGGGTATTCTGACCATTTGCACTTAATGATTATTTTATTAGGTTTAACTCTACCGTCTGGCAATTTATTTTCTATTTGTTCCATCTAGTTTTTTCCATCTTCTCTATCTTTCTGCTTTCTTTTGGATTGAGTGATTCTTTTATTCTACTTTATCTCCTCTGTTGGCTTATTAGCTATATACCTCTTTGACTATTTCCATAGTTATAATGGTTGCTTTAGTGGTTATAGCATACCTCTCTTATCTTATCACTGCCTACCTCAAGCAATAGTATGCTAATTCACTTTTAGTCTCATGACCTCACCAGAGTATACTTCTGTTCTCCCTTCCCAACATTTGTTCTATTGTTGTTGTCCATTCCACTCATGTTATAAACCTCATACTACTTTATTTTTAGTATCAAAGTCAGTTTTCTTTTAAAGATAAATAATAAGAAAACAATTACATATTTACACTTGTGGTTACCGTTTCTATTACTCTTCTTTCCTTGGTATAGATTCAGGTTTCTATTGGCTATCATCTTCCTTTTGCCTAAAGGATTTCCTTTGTCATTTCTTATAATGCAGGTCTGCTGGTGATGAAATCTTCCAGCTTTTTTATGTCCAAGAAGGTACTTATTTTGTCTTTATTTTGAAAGATAGTTTTTCCAAGTATGGAATTCCGAGTTGTCTGGGGTTTTTTTTCTTTCATTACTTTGTAATTGTTGCTCCACTGTCTTGTCATCCACATTGTTTCTCTTGAGACATCTGCTGTCATTCTCTTTGTTACTCTATACAGTGAATACAGAGAATGTCTTTGTATTTCTGTACACTTTTAATATTTTCTCATGGTTATAGATTTTGATTACCATGGCCCAGACACAGTTTTCTTTATGTTTCATGCATAAAGTTCACTGAGCCTTTTCCTGCTTCTTTGCAGGCATGGTAATTTTTTATTGGATGACACATGTGAATTTTACCTTCTTGGGTGTTGGATGTTTTTTGTATTCCTATAAATACTCTTGAGTTTTGTTCTGGGAAGCAGTTAAGTTACTTGAAAATAGTCTAATTCATGCCAGGTTTTGCTTTAACATTTGTTAGATAGAACCAGAGCAGTGCTCAATTATTGAGTTAGCTCAACAGCTAACTCGCATTCCAGAGGCAGAACCCCCTGTGTACTCTATTCAATGTCTGTACACCATGAAGTTTTCTGTCTGGCTGATGGGAACCGGCCCTCCGTCTAGTGCCATGTGTGCACTGGGCACTGCTATCTCATCATTTCAGAGGATTCTTTCCTCAGAGTCACATATTAATCCACTGAGGGTTCAAGGGACCCTCTGCAGATCTTTGGGTCTTCTTACTATGCAACTCTCTCCTCTCCAGGTCTCTTTCACGCTAACTCTGGCTGCCCTGATCCCCTTGGCCTCTCAGGTTCATCTTCTCAACTCTGGGAGTTTTCCAGGCTCTTCCTGGATTCCCCCTCCCTGGATTGTGGCCTGGCAACCCTCTAGAGGCAGTAGCTGGCCAGTCATGGGCCTACTCCATTTGATTCTCATTTCTCAAGAATCACTGTCTTCTGTTGCTGATTTCTAGCACGTTGAAAACTACGGTTTTATACATTTTGACTTTGTGTTTGAGGTTTGAGTGAGGAAGACAATTCAGTCCATGTTTGTCCACCTTGGTCAGAAGCAGAAGTTAATGTCATAGCTTTTTACTTTGAAGACTGAGACAAGTTTTCACAACACATTCCTTCTAGAGAATAAAGTTAGGCTCTGCTATTGGGTGTCCCCAGATGGGAACCCCACTTATTTTTAGGCTTCAGCTCAGATGCTACTTCCTTCAGAAGTCCCTTTCTGGCACACTACCTTCCTCATGTGGCTTATTTGTTCTCTCTTGCACCAGATCATTCCGCAGCTTTTAAGTTTGTATATGGCAACAATGAACAAGGTATAATCCTCGCTGTAGATAAACCCACCATATTTGTTTTTCTCCATGGAGTGAAAATGTTTTAAGCTCATATAATGACTGTGGTTAGGGAAAGAGCCACACAAATAATTAGGATATGTTGTGATGGTGCACAAATAGAAACACACACAATGTGCTTGAGAACATGATAAATGCCGGTTTTACCTTTCCTTCCCTCACCTGACCAAGCTTAGCGAGACATGTGCGGCATCTTCCTCATCTTTGCTCTTCAGTGCCAGGTATGGAACAGGTCCATTATGGGAAGGTGCCTTATTGAACTGAGCAGATCCACAAATGTCAGGCTGGGAGTGTGGTCGCTGGAGTCAGGCCTTGGTTTACATCCTGGTTCTGCCTCTTAACCACTCTGTGCTTCGACAGGAGAGCAGGAGGTCCTACTTAGTTTTGGACGTGCTAAGTTTGGGATGCCTGCTAGAGATCTGGGGGAAGCATGGTGAAGAAAGCTGAATGTGCAAGCCTGGAGTTCAGGAGGGAGGTGGTGTCTGGAGATGGAAATCTCGAGCCAGTAGCAGTTGGTTCTTAGTGTCATGGGACACAGGAGGTCATATAGGAAGAAAATGTGGACAGAGAGTGAAGGGGTTTGAGGATTGGGTCCTGGACACACCCACCTATGGAGGTAGGGGAGATGATGAAGAGCCAGCAAAGTAAACTGAGACATAATCATTTAGGCAGGAGGATAGCAGGCTAGGGCAGAGACCTGCAAGGAGAGAGAAGAGAGCCTTTCACAAAGAAGGGAGTGACTGATGGTGTCCATGTTTCTGTGTGCTTGAGTACAGAGTCTGGGATTCTCCTGAGCATCCTTTGCTCCACTGGGATGGAAGATGGGACCTGATGAGACCGGGGCTAGGGGAATGTCCTGAGCCCCACACATGTTTGTGTCTGTGTGCAGGGAGCGTGGAAGGCAGTTCCTGCTTGGTGAGGTGGAGCTGAGAGCAGTGCCACTTAGCAGCTATCTGTGCCACTCTGGTACCCGGAGAGAAGGAGCCGGCATTTGCCCATCCTTCCTCCTAAGCCCTGTCACTTGTGATTGGAAAGATGCCCCCGCCCACCACATTTGCTGGAGTTGGACTAGAGCTGGTAATATCAGGGTTTTACTTTTTAGTTTAATTTCTTGCACAATGCATGGATTTTTATTGAGTTTTGCCAATAAAGGGTTCCATAGGGTATTACTGAGCAGGACTGGTCTGAAGATAAATGAAAGTTGTGTACTTGGAAAGACAATGCTGTATTATTTTCAAACCCCCTTGAGAAAAAGGCCTTTTGCACTGGGTGAGCTCTGGATCAGGTCCAATACAGACAGCCTTGCAAAAGTGGTGTTCCAGGGAACACAAGATGGGTCAAATGATGACAGTTTGGGGGGAATGAGTCTTTGAAGAGCTCTAGCCCCGTTCTGTTCCCTCGGTGGCTGCCAGGCAGCTGGTCTTCACTACAAATGCAGACTGTCACATGTCAAGGCTACTGCAGAGTTGAAGAATGGGGCACAGGACTGGAAAAGGTGAAACATTCTTCTCAAAATTCCACCAATTTTTCTGGAATAAACATTCCTTGTTTTGCTGTAAACGTGGTTAATTTCAAGAATTGTGAAAAAATTGACTGCAATCTTTTTTTGCCAGTTTTCTCTTTGCTTTTACAAAGGAGAGATTTTTTTTTGTCATTTTCTGTGATGTTACCTAACAATGTTCTTTCTAAGCAATGACTTCTTTTTTTATAAGGAAACTATATAAAAAATAAAATACAGTAACCAAAATTAAGTAAAATGATCAATTCTTGGCTTTTATTTGCCAATTTATTTTAATATATATTTACAAAATTGGACACATACACATATATATTCTGGCATATAATATGCATACTTTCTGTCATTTGCTTTCCTTAGCAATATATAGTGACTATCTTTTGTCATTCCGTAACATATACGCCACCATTTTTAATAGGTACACAATATTCAGATGGAACAGATGCATCGTAATTTAACAGGCATCCTCTGACTGGATGTTTACGTTGTGTTCAATTTCTTACTTTTATGAAAAAGTCTGGGATGAACATCCTTTCATGTACTTTTTATGTGTTTGTCCCAATCATTTTAGGAGACAGACTCCTAGAAGTGGGATTTCCAGATCAAAGGTTAGGATGAGAAAGTAAGCGTGTTTGGGGGCATTTGGGGAGGGTGATGTCTGTCACACAGTCTAGACTGAAAGCTCTCCGTCCATCCCTGCACCTGTTTCTCAGCTTCTACCTCCTGCTCAGTGCTAGGCAGCCTGCTCTGGGAAGGCATGCTCATTTAGATTAATTCAATCAGTGGGTAGAAGGGTCACTCAAATCCATGAAAAGTCCTCATTTTAAGCTATGTCTTTTGGAAATTTCCTCTTTTGGCTTTTAAGTAGCAAAACCTGGTAACCTTCTGATACCTTGGTGAAGATCAGTCAGATCTATAAGTTTTTGTTGTAGTCCTACTGTGTATCCTTGCTGTGTTCATAGAGGCCGGATTAATAAGTAAATGAGAATGACTTGCTCCTAGCACAGATTTCACACAGAGTGAGTTTTCATTTATGTCTAGAAATCTGCAAAGAAGGGAACTTTTTCTCGGTTAAGAACAAATACGATTGAAAGTATGTGATGATAAGCCTGAGACATTTGCAATGGGCTTAAGGACTTGGTTCATCAAAAGCTGAAAAGATTAAACCACGTTCAGTATAGTTTTATGTTGAAGCATATCCTAGTTCTCTGAAAATGGCAGTTCCTTTTCCTGTATTAGTCCCTTAGCATTATGAAGGAATCTGTCCCGAGACCTTTGAGACTTCCTGCATTCATGAATGTCACCGTCGCATTCAGTCTCTCTCATAACATGCAGTAAAGGCCAACTGAAAAATGCCTGCGATTCCTCCAGGCTCCTGAGGAGACTATAAATACAAGACTGCAGTCATTTATAAAGCTATTAAAACAAAGTGGGGCCTGAGCCCTTGCTGAAATGATTTTCAGAGTTGTTTTCTCTCTAAAACACGTGGCAAACAATCGCATGTTAGAAATTCAAGACTTGGCTGAGTTCCACTTTTTGTATCTTACTTTATCCCAAACTTCTGTGAAACAACCATGTTTTTCAACTGACTTTCTTGCTTTGCATTCCCGCCTCCACACTAGGAGTTGACTTCCTTTTAGGTACCATGTTTCTTAAGAAATAAAACCTGCCTTCATCTATGGAAGTGACCATATTGGATAATAACTTGAGCCCCCAGGAATTAAATCCCGGCCCAAAAAAACTGCAAAACTGCAACCTACATTGCATGTGATACTTTGGAGTTACTTGCAGGCAGCAGCATCTGCAGTGGCAGGGCAGGTGGGGACTGTGCTGTTCGGAAAGCTGAATTAACTAGCACCCACATTTCCTAGTGCACTAAGGAATGACACTCTCTGCCTGCGAAAGAGCTAAACCCCATCTCTGCTCCTAAGTAAATATAAACATTCCATTCCCTAATACCTTCCTCTCATGCTGTTAACTTCACTCAGCTGATTCCAGACACACATAGAACACAAAGGCTGGCCTAGCAGACCTGGAGTCAGCCCACCCTTAAGTTCACACAACAGTATTCACCAATGATCTACCATCTCCACACCCTGCTAGGACATGGGTGGGTAGGGGAAAGGCTGTCACTTAAAGTCTCTGCAGGAGACAGATGGTAAACAAACTGAAAAGATATCAGTTGGTTGGGGGGAATTAAGATAAGTGGAGTGGTGGTGATTGGAGGCTCAGAGGGTTTCTGAGGACCTGGGTCCAACCCTGGATGGTCCTGGCAGAGCTGTGCGGTAGGCGGAGGAAGGAGATGACATGGAGACCCTAGGGTGGGCTATCTAGAAACTGAAGGAAGAGCCATGTGGCTGGGGGGACAGTGGGCAGGGAGAAAGTGCAGGGACCATGTGGAGCTGGGTGGGGGCAGCGGCCACCATGGGGAAAGTCACTGTGTCATTTTTGGTCCAAACTCAGACATTTTTGAAAGAAAAATGTGGGTGCTATTAGTAATCATCTGGGACAGCAGGTGTCAGCCGGGACTGTACCTGGAAACCCATGAGTAGGGGACTTAGTGGACAGAGATGGTGACATCACCTTACCCCTGTGTTGCCCACTGTTCCACTGGAAAGTGCCGCAAGCTGGCGAGCGTGTGTCCTCTCAGTTCTAGCCACCATCACCCCGGTCTGGAGTCCTTCCTCTGGCAGGTGGGCGGCTCCATTGACAAGCCAGCCCTCCGCTAAGACCTGTCTCCTTTGTTCCCTTCTCTCCTCTTGCCCTGGATGGGGCTATTAGGAACACTGCCACGGAAATGCAAGAAGGAGCTCCTGGCCGTGAAGCTAAGGAACCGGCCAAGCAAACAGGAACTAGAAGACCGGAACATTTTCCCCAGAAGGACTGATGAAGAAAGACAGGAGATCCGGCAGCAGATCGAGATGAAGCTTTCCAAGTAAGTGGCAGCGTGTGGGCACAGCCAGGCCTGTGCTCTGGCCTTGCAGGCGGAGCCCCTCTGAGATCCCACATCCTGGGTGTGCCAGGTCGGGACGCACAACCCACCGTCTGCAGCAGGTCTCTTGACCCCGCCGCCGTTGACGTTTGGGGCCGTGTGGGGGCCCTTTCCTGTGGGGGCTGTCCCGTGCATGCTCAGATGTTTAGCGGCATTCTCGGCCTCTACACACTACACCTCCCGTGACAATCAAAACTGTCCCTGGACATCATCAAATGCCTCCTGGAGGGTGAATTGCTCCACTGGCCTGTAGCAGCCAGGCAAGGACTGGGCCAAACTGATGAGGACATGGCTTGTCAGTGTTAGAGACAGGGGCAGTCTCTGTTCACCTCTATCTGATCATTTTCCTGCAAGAAGGTGGATCCAGTGTTGCCAGATCTTCTAAATTTGTCAAGTAAAGCTACCCCCCCACCCACATACACACAGTTATGCAGTCACGTGTCACTTAATGACAGGATACATTCTGAGAAATGCGTCATTAGGAGATTTTGTTGTCGTGGGAACATCACAGAGCGCACTACGCAAACCCAGAGGGCGCGGTCTGCTGCACGCCTGGCTCCACGCTGTAGCTGACGGCTCCGAGGCTACAAACCCGTACAGCACATGACTCTACCGAATACTGTAGGCAATTCTAGCACGTTATGGTATCGAAACATTTCTCAACATAGAAAAGGTACAGTAAAAATATGACATACAAAACACAAAATGTCACCTCTGTATAGAGCACTTACCATGAATGGAGCTTGCAGGCCTGGAAGTTGCTCTGGTGAGTCCTGAGTGAGCAGTGAGTGAACGGGAAGGCTAGCGCGCGACCGTGCACCTCCGCAGACTTCAGAATCACTGCACACTTAGGCTACGCTAAATTTACATGAACTTTTTTTTTCTTTAACAGTAACTTTTTACTGGATAAACTTTAACTTTCGGACTCTTATAATAACACTTAGCACAAAACACAAATTATACAGCTGTATAAAAGTAATTTCTCTTTACCCTTATTCTACAAGCTTTTTATATTTTTCAATTTTTTAACTTTTTACATGTTTTATTAAAAATTAAAACACAAATGCCACATTAGCCTGGGCCTGCATGGGGTCAGAACCATCCATCGCTGTCATCTTCCTCCTCCACAGCTTGTCCCACTGGAAGATCTTCAGGGGCAGTAACATGCGTAGAGCTGTCATCTCCTATGAGAACAATGCCTTCTGGATTCCTTCTGAGGGACCTGCTGGAGGCTGCTTTACAGTTAACTTTTTTTTAATAAGTAGGAGTACACTCTAAAATAATCATTAAAATTATAGTGAATACATAAAGCAGTAACAGTCCTTTCATATCATGATCACGTGTGATGTACTGCACGGTTACACGCACTAGACTTTTAGAGGCCTTGGCAGCACAGTCGGTTTTTTCACACCAGCATCGCCACACACACGTTAGGAACGCCTTACACCACGATGTTATATGACAGCAACAATGTCACTAGGCATAAGGAATTTTACAGCTCCATTTTCATCTTCTGGGACAACTATCATACATGTGTCATATATGTCGTGTATCATTGAAATGTCATGAGGTGCATGTCTGTGCATATATACACATACAGGTATATCCACATACACATCATTTTCTGGACAATATGTGCACCAAGTCCACCCATCTGCCGTCTGGCTGTGACCCAGAGCCACGGGTGGGCACCTTCTGTGTTGCACCCCCATAAGTTTCCCTGGGTGGTCCCTGCTGTCTGCTGGGCTGGAGTTGGACTGTCTCATGGGGCAGGACAGAGTGGAGCTGCTGCGTCATGCTGGTTGAGGTCTGAAGGGATCCAGTCATGCCCCTGAGACAGAATGGGGGCCTTCTTTTGGAAGGCAAGGCTGCCATGAGCCAGGTGGAGCTGACCTGGGTGGCTTTCCAGGATCGGGCACCTCCCTAGTCGCTTTCCACATTCCAGAGCCACTGGAGTTCAGAACCCCTCGGAGCTTGCTGCGTACCCCAGTTTGCGCCCACAGACACTGCCCAAAGGTGCCAAGAGCCACTGAGCAGGCATCGGTGGGCTTTCAGAGGAAAGTCATGCCATTCTGGCAGGGTGGGCCTCTGTTTCCCCTTTCACCAGGCCAGATGGCAGGCTAACGTGTCTCGTGTGCGGTAGGAGAGGAAATTCTGATAAAGCTCAGGTGCACCGTCCCAGCAGCCACAGTCCACATCTCCTGCCCACCCTGTGAGGTGTGAGTCAGTCTGTGTAGGGCTGGGCTTGGTAGACAGTGCCCTGGACAGTCCCTAGTCCGCTCCTTCCCTCTTTAAACCTCAAAAGCCAACCCTTCCCTGGAGGGAGAGACAGTGCCCCAGGGGTGAGGGGAACCAGCTCCCGGAGCGCCAGTGCCTCTGTTGGTTTGCTCTGCACCCTTGCTGTCCCCAGGCCCCTGAGTCACTGGAGACCCTGGGAAAATGCAGGTTCTGATGCTGCAGGTGCAGGGAGGCCTGAGAATCTGCATTTCTAGCAAGCTTCTAGGGCTGCCGACACTGCTCGCTGCTGGGCCGCAGGCCACACTTTGAGAAGTGAGGGTCTGCAGCAGGGTCCCCAGCCAGGGAACCATTGATGTTTGGGCCCAGATCGTTCTCCGTGGAGGGGCCGTCCCGTGTGTGTAGTGTGTTAGCAGCATTCCTCCCGCGTTCCACTAGATACTAGTAGTACACCCTCCGCTTCTGACCACCAAACGTGTCCCAGACACCGCCCAACGTCCCCTGAGGTCAGAGACAACAGAACGCTCCCCAGGTGAGAATCCATGATCTGCATGTTGGACTCCCGCTCTGGGCAGATTTTCCTCTGAGCAGTGGGGCTTTTCATTTCGAGGAAGGGTTGTTTCTGGTCTCCGCTGGGGAGCTTGAGCCCCAGTGTTCCCAACTCCCACCAAAATCCTTACTTGAGTGTTTTCACGGTGGAGGGCCGTGAACGTAAGCAGGTGAGGCCGGCCCGGGGTGGGGCTGTGGATAGAGCACGAGGTCCTACCCTTCCAGGTGTTACATAGTTGTGCTTGAGGCGCAGGTGCAGGTTGCATTTCTACCAGCGGTTGGGACAGCCCTGCCGCTCGGCCTCTGCATCGTGGTGTCGTCATCCCAGGCTTTCATTTCTGCAAGTCTCAGTGGTGGGACGTGTGTTCCTAAGGCTTGGTTTCCTGTTTCTCTGATTTCTGGTGAGGTTGAGCATTATTTTCAGCGTTTATCAGCTTTTTGGTTTCTTCTTTATGTACTTTGCCTGAAGTTTTCTTTATCTTAATGATTTTTAGGAGTTTACTTTTGAAGATGTAGCTTCTAATCCTTCCCCATTTTGAGTTACATGATTCTTCTCTCTGGGGCTTGTATTTTCAGTTTTAAAATACTTTTCTTTGAGGCACAAAAGTTTTGATTTTTAAGGCTGTCAGATTGCTGATCATAAACTTGAGGAGCTCACGGCCTTTTTCTGTGAGGACCAAGTTGTCAGTATTTTGAGGTTTGTGAGCCAGGCTGTCTCCGCCACACCTACTCAGTTCAGGCGCTGTAGTGATGAAGTAGCTGTAGACAATCTGAGGATGAAGGGGCATGGCTGTGTGTCAATAAAACTTTATTTACAAAAATAGCCAGCGGTCCATTGGGTCCAGCTGGCACTTTGCTGACCCCTGATGTGCTTTATGGTTCGCACTATTTGTACCGTGTTTAAAAATCCTCCCCAGCCTAGAGGTCATCAGAATTTTATTCACTTCTGTTATTTGCAGTTGCCTTTACCTGTACCAGTTAATAATGGTTTTCTATTTGATAGTCAAACCAAGTTCTTTCAAGTTAAAATACTAAGTGAATTGATCTAAACAACAAAAAAAAAGGTAAGTAATGGAAGATAGTACATGTGGTTCAAAAAACAACAAAAATTATGGTGGGTCTTGGAATGAGAGACGCCTGGGGTCCCCACCGCCGACTGTGAAGGTTGAGAGGAAGTTGGGAGAAGGTTGGGCTGCCGGGGATACCCCAAACGCCCCCCTATGTAAGAAGTACCAAAAACATGGGCCCTGTGGCTTGTTTTTACTCCATTACTTACTGAATCTGGAACTAATTTTAAACCTTGGACTGGAATGTAGTAGCTCCCTGCTATTTGTCACCATGTTTAAAAACCTGGAATTAGACACAGAGAAAACAGCAGCGGAGTAGCAGCATCCCAGGAGGTCAGACATGGCTTCCTGGAGGCGCCGTTTGTTTTCCCTACAGCAGTGGCTTAATTGGTCTCCCTTTGTCTCTGCTCTGCCTCCTTTCAGAGATTCCTCCACCGTCTCTTGCTAAGTAATTCAGCCTCTGGTTGCCATGGCAACGTGCCATCTACTGTATCCCAAAGAACATTTGCGATTTCCTTTTTTTAATTTCCAGAACCTTCATATTTTATCTTCTGAGTGTTCCGGGCCTTTTCCTGGCGAAGCAGTCACTGCTCCCCACGGCTACCCCAGAACACATCCGTGTGCTTGGTCTGGGACCCCCAGGAAAGTCAGGGTCCCATTTGAAAGAGTGAAGCTCTATGCTGATTTTCACCCCTCTCTGTGTAGGAGCTCAGCTTACCTTTAAAACTTGTATAGATGCATCAGCAGAGTATGAGAGGCCCGCAGCTCCTGCACGGTAGGTGTGCACTGGAAATTATGCACAGAGGCACGGGCTGTTTTGCCTCCATCCTGTCTACAGCCACCATCTAAGGAGAGCAGTGGGAAGCACCTGCTGCCGGCTTTCAGCATAGGTGCTGGCGATGTGCTTGATGTCTGCCTTACTTTCTTTAATTTATGTAGTCTTCACAGTAACCCAGTAAAGCAGGTGGTACTATCATCTCCATTTTACAGACAAGAAAATTAAGCCTTGGTGAGAAGGTAACTGGCCCAGGGCCACTTAGCTTGCAGAAGCTGCCGTGCAGTGAGATGGGCCATTTGTTAGAGCCCTAGCCCTGGGCCTGGGAGAAGCATTCTAGACATGAAAGCACTGTGGCTGCTTGTTTATCTTAGGCATGGCTTTGAATTTTCTTATATTGGTTTGGCTTTGATCAGGGTATCCGCTGGCAACTAGGCAATGCACCAGGTGTCTCGGGCAAAGGACTTCACACTTGCTCTAAAGCAGTGCAGAATGTTGGCCGGGTCTGGTGGCTCATGCCTGGATTCCCAGCACTTTGGGAGGCTGAGGCAGGCAGATCACTTGAGGTCAGGAGTTCGAGACCAGCCTGGCCAATATGGTGAAACCTCGTCTCTACTGAAAATACAAAAATTAGCCAGGCGTGGTGGCAGGTGCCTATAGTCCAAGCTACTCGGGAGGCTGAGGCAGGAGAATCGCTTGAACCTGGGAGGCAGAGTTTGCAGTGAGCCAAGATCATGCTATTGTACTCCAGCCTGGGCAACAGGGCAAAGACAGGGGGGTTGGGGGTGGTGGCAGTGCAGACTGTCAACACAGCATGGAGCAGTGGGGGGTTGGACATCCTCAGCGGGAACATATAGAAAGAGACACTGCCCAGCAAGGGCCCTGGAACAGTGCAGCAAGCAGGCTAGAACCCCAGCCGTCTTTGTCTCAGCTGCGTGAGATAGGCCAGCACCAGTGTCTCAGAATCTCTCTCCTTGTTTGTGAAATGGGGATGGTGGCAATACCTGCCTCAGGGCCCTCTGGAAGATTCCACATTGGTCCCTGAAGAAAGTCATAAAAGCACATTCTCAGCAGGGGGTGCTGGGGCCAGAGCTGCTGCTGTCACAGTCAAGGCTGGATGCTCTCCTGGGCGAGCTGTCACCTGCACGGGGCAGAGGCCAGCAGCAGGCCTTGTGGCAGGATGAAATGAATGCTGCTGCATGAACAGCGGTCACGATGCTAGTGGGCCAGGGAGTGCAGGAGCGTTGCTGTTGATGGGGCTTGAGTGTCATTCCCATTCGTGACTGTTGTGTAATTTTGCCCAAAGAGAGAGGAATAGGGTAGGCACCTCCTAAGTCATGCACAAACTGTCATTCCCCTTGGGGCGTTCTTTGCTCCCAGGAACGTGTGTGAGAAGCTGATTAATGCTCAGTAGCATCTTTCAGGAGGGGGCACTTAGCATGTTCACACAGCAGTTAGCGGATCTCTGAGTGGCTTCTCTGCACGTTTTGTTCTGTGGCCTCCAGAACACGCTGCACCCTCAGGTGTCCTCCTGGGCTGTGGCCTCCCACTCCTGCTCTGTCTGCAGGAGCAGGACACAGCGTGCAGCGAGTTTAGATGCTCCCTCCTCTAGATGTGCTTTAGGCAAGGCAGGCCTATTTTTGGTCCCGGAGACAGAACGCACAGAAATGTGGAGACAGACAGTGTCCCCGCAGAGGCTGTGGTTTGGGCTGCAAGGCGGAAACCGCGCCTGGCCAGCCAGGTGACCAGCCTGTCTCAATGGGGCCTTCGTTCTGCTGTGAGCTTTTACCTGAAACTGCATGGACCGAAATTTTCACTTCCACAGAAATGGTGTTTGGTAAATTTCAGACACGTGGAAGCGGGGGAAGAATCAGCTTCCGATGCCAGCCTTCATAATGATACCACTAATAGCATCTGAGAGGGTCTGCCCTGACGCTGGGCAGATGCAGTGCTGATTGCCTGCGATGCCGAGCAGGGACCATCATCCCTGCTCTGCAGATGAGGAGACTGGGCAGAGAGGCTAAGCAGTGCCCCCGGCTCTCACAGTTCATGAATGGCCAGGCTGTGGGCTCCAGGGCCCTCGCTCCCAGCCACTGAGCCTTGCTGCCTGAGGCCAAGCATCCGGCTCACACCTTGTGGACAGGGCCAGGAAGCTGATGATACACTATAGCTAAAGGCCAGTTTCCGGTGAATGTTTGTGTTAATGAGGTGGTTATGGTCCACGTTCACTGGGCTGAGTCCTTTGCCCGCTGATGTCTGTGACCCTGAAGTTCTGTGCTCGGTATGGTGTGGGTGCTGGACACAGGCTCCTTCATGGATCTTACTACATCCCCCAAGACCCTCACTGAGGAGTGAACACACCTGACATGGGTCACTCCCGGAGCAGGGCTGAGCTGCCGCAAGCGCTGACGGTTTCTCTTGTCACAGTTATCATTGCTGCCCTGAAAAGGCTGCAAAGTTTGCCTTCTGCCTCAGGGTTAATCCATGGCTGCTGGGATGGAAGGTAGCATTTGAAATTACCTACAGGGGGAGGCTGCACCTGCAGAACGGGCCCAGTTGATCCTGTCACATCCAATGTCATTGCCCATCTCTTGGGGTGCTTACCCCCCAATTACAGAGATTTCGAATTCATGTAGTGTGCACGTGCTAGGCGCTGGGGTGCAGAGATGAAAAGAGGCACTCACAGGTGATAAATTATTGTGTCTGGTGAAAGATGTACAGAGATAGATGTGTGGACCAGCTTCAGGAGGGAGGGTTGAGGGTGTCCCAGGCAGACCAGCCAGTGAGAGCTCGAAGGTGGGAAGCAGCACCGCCTTTCCAGGACCACCCTGGGGGCTGAGAAGGTTCAGGGCTGGGTGAGGGTGGCAGGGCAGAGGGAGAAGACTGGAGGGGCCATGGGTCCAGGTGGTGGAGGCTCCTGTGCTGCCCGCTATGGGTTCCCAATCCACACAGACCTCCTCTTGTCATTCTGGGCTCAGCTCAGATGTCACCTTCCTGACCATCCCCCAGTGGCACAGCCTCGCCATTACCCTGTGTCACATCGTCCCCTGCTGTGTTTTTAGCCACTTCCACAGCTGCTGAAAGTGCCGTTTACTCATCTGTTCTGTTCGCCTCTTCAGGGTGTGCCCACTGGTGTGGCGGGGCCCTGCTCTGCTGTTCTGTGAGGACCTTGCCCACCAAGGAGGCGCTGGCTAAGCTGGTGGGAAATGGCAGATGAGGAGGCCTGGCTCTCCCGAGAAGCAGCCAGGGCTCCCTGAGGGGTCAGGAGCGAGGGCATGTCTGGGAAACACCCCTCTGCTGCAGTGCAGGGCTGGTTTGGGAGAGCAAGGCTAGAGCTGGGTGGGGAGACAAGGGTTTCTCACATGCTACAGGCCCAGGAGCCAGCACCATCCTGGGGACGCGGGGCTGCAGAGAGGACGGCAGAGCTGGTGAGGATGAACGGCAGGCCTGGGGGTGAGGGAGGAGGGCCTGCCAGCCTAGGGGTGGGTGGATCTGCAATGGTGGAGAGGGAATCCAGGAAGAAGGCAGGCAGACACAGGGGAAAGGTTATATGTCCAAAGGGTCCCTATGCCGTCAGGTGCCTGGGGTTTTTGGCAGTGCTTCCATCCACTTGTGCAGGTTAGACTGCCCAAGGAGCACATGGGCTGGAACGGGAGACTGCCCGGTCCATGCTGGACTTGCTGATCTCAGCTGAGGTCGAGGGTATTCAGAGCCCGTCGTGGTGTTTTATACGGTCCTGTACTTCCTGTTATCCTTGGTCCGTTTCCTTCTACACTATCTTCCCTCCAGCTTCACACACTTGTACAGAAGGGAGGGGTTGGTTTCCACTGACCGCCAGGAACCACAACAGGCTTCTGTGTGTTCCAGTGAAATCAGCCCTGTCTGTCTCTCGGGAATGGAGCAGTGTTAAGCTTTTTTTAAAAGCACAATCTGAAGACACTGGGGTCTGGAAACCCATTTTTTCTTGTTCTGAAGCCTGCGGGGCCTCCGCGGTTGGGCCTTGCTGAATAATTTGGGGTTTTAGGTTGGGTACATCAAGGGTAAAGGGCTTCTGTTTGGATCAAACAGGAGGTGGGGGGAGGGTGAGATTCCCTCATATTGCTGAGAAGGGAGTTGGGGGCTGAGTTCCCCGACTTCAGAGGTGACATCTCACAAGCCAGACCTTGGGACTGTCCCTGTGGACCCAGGCTGGACTAGGAAGTTCAGGGAACCCTCGACTTGAAGAGGGTTCTTGTTAATGAACAGTCTTCAAGGAGCAAAGCCCAGACTGTTCTCCCAGTGTGGTGTACACATGAGGAGGGACCTCATCGGGGGGAATTTGGCTTCCTGATATTCAAAAGCACATTTGTCTGGTCAGTCTCCTAAATTGCCAGTGGGACAATTTCCAAAGGGATCACCAGAAAGAAGGTAAATGCAGAGACGAACAAGGAACTCATCATATCCAGGACCGTTCTTGATCAAAATGCCAACAGCTGGGCATCTTCAGCCAAAAGAAATGCAGTTGTGGCAGGAAAGACTCAGCTGTACTTGGGGTTCCGGTTTTTTGTTTTTGTTTTTTTTTTTTTGACATGGAGTCTCACTCTGTCTCCAGGCTGGACTGCAGTGGCGTGATCTCGGCTCACTGCAACCTCTGCCTTCTGGGTTCAAGCGATTCTCCTGCCTCAGCCTCCCAATTAGCTGGGATTACAGGTGTGCACCACCATGCCCAGCTAACTTTTGTATTTTTAGTAGAAACAGTGTTTCACCATGTTGGCCAGGATGGTCTCGATCTCTTGACCTCACGATCTGCCTGCCTCGGCCTCCCAAAGTGCTGGGATTGCAGGCGTGAGCCACCACGCCTGGCTTGGGTTTCCTGTTTTATAGTGAACCCCAAGGTTGCAAAACAGGCGATGAGGCTTGTGATCATTTACCTTTATGGATCATGGGTCTGCGAACTGGATGAGAGTTTTAAGCATGTCAGGTGTGCAAACATCTCCTATGGTTGTGGGAATTTCTCCTTGCATAGCCACCATTGTCTAGAGCAGCAGTCCCCATCCATTTTTGTACCAGGAACCAGTTTCATGGAAGACAGTTTTTCCATGGACCAGGGAGGAGGATGGTTTTGGGATGATTCAAGCACATTACCTTTATTGTGCAGTTTATCTCTATTATTATTACATTGTAATATATAATGAAGTTATTATACAACTCACTGTAATATAGAATCAGTGGGAGCCCTGAGCTTGTTTTCCTGCAACTAGATGGTCCCATCTGGAGGTGATGGGAAACAGGGATGGATCATCAGGCATTAGATTCTCATAAGAAGTGTGCAACCCAGATCCCTCATATGCATAGTTCACAATCTGCTGAGAATCGAATGCTGCTGCTGATCTGACAGGAGGTGGAGCTAAGGCAGTAATGCTTGCTCGCCACTACTCACCTCCTGCTGTGTGGCCAGGTTCCTAATAGGCTAGGTTGCCCCAGATGGGTACTGGGGTTGGGACCCCTGTTCTAGAGCAGTCTGCACGCTGGGGACTCTGGGTCCATGACAGTATTTCCTTCCTGTGTGATAGGCCTCACAGCCTCCACTTTGCATGTGAGGAAATGGAGGCTCAGAATTGTTAGTAGCCAGTGAGTAGCTGAGTGAGGACATGAACCTGAGTCTTTCCAGCTCAAAGTCCTTTTCCTTAGCCTATTTCACAACTCCCTGGAACTCATCCATGGCCATCCTCTGGTTCAAATTATCCTCCACCTAGGCAGTAGACTTTCCTTTAAGGAAGGAAGAAACTTCTTCAATGTTTCATCCTCAGTGCCTGGTACACAGTAGGCTCCCAGCTAATTACTGTTGAATGGATGGTTGGTTAGATGGATAGATGGATGATTGTATGATTGGATAGGTGGGTGGTTGGGTAGTTAGATGGATGGCCATCTGGATGGTGGGATGATTGAACAGATTAATGGCTGCTGGGGTAATTGCATTATAAGATGCATGAGTAGGTAGATGGAGAGACAGCTGGATGAATGGGTAGATGGGTAGGTAAGTGGTTGGATGTTGTGTAGTTGGATGAGGAGGTGGATGGAGACATTGTTGAACTAAATGGCATCCTATTCACTGTGCTTGATGTACCCTAATATCTGTCCATCCATCCATGCAACTGTCTCAGCACGCACAGTGGGTTAGATGGAATTTCCTAAGAGTTTATTTCAATAAAATAAGAGTTTAGTTCAATACAATAAGTGTTTATTGAATGAATATCTCTCTTTGCATAGTGGGCTCTTTGGATACATTTAAGCAATGATTCCATTTACTACATTGATTATAACCAACCTATTCAGAAGTGTATTTGTGAATAGTGTGAGCCCTCAGGACCTCAGTGGCCGTTGCCAATTTTGGAGACTGGTTCTGTGCTGTCTCCAGGCCAGGGTCTGCATACGCTTCTGGCGACACCACTGCCGTCTGGCTGCTGACCAGCCTGGGCTGTTTCTGAGCTGCAGGTCCTTAGGCCCTCAGGTGAGGATACTCCAGAAGCCCCCACTTCACCCTCACTGGAAGGAAGTCTCTGGTGGAAACAAGCTACTCCTAAAGCTTTCTGAGCACTTGTCAGGAGGAATAGGAGAGAAAGCTTTATCGGAATGAATAAGACCAATAATATTAACCCATGACTTGCCACAGGAGGCGGGTGGGGGATGGCGTCTTCACAGCTCATTCAACAGAGTAGAAGTCACAGACCCAAATGCTCCATAAGTGACCTGGGCCAGGCAGGGCTGTGGCATCCTGGGGAGTGTGCACTCTTGCTCAAGAGGGCAGCTGTCACTCAGATCCTGTGGGCCATCACCCCTGGCCATATGTCAGGCCATTGTGGCCAGAATTTCCAAGAGAAACTGAAGATTTGATTTTTTTGGTGAAATAGCCTTCATGTAAATGTTGAGAGCCTCTTCCTATTTTTAAAAGCAATGTGTGCACCCAGAAAACATATTTGTGGACCATATTTGGCCTGGGACCACCCACTGGCCACCTCTGATGTGAAGTCACTTATGCACTTGTATTGGGAGAAGTACATGTTTCTTTACACTGAGGTTAAGGGGATTTTCAACTCTTGAGTTAGCAGGGAAAATAAATGGGTCATCCTGTAAAGGGACTGTCAGCAGCAGAAGCCTCCAGGGCTACCACTGTCAGTATCCTAGGGAGCCTCAGCGAACCTGTCTCCTTCCTCGCATATGTGAGGGGGCCCTTGTGTGCGGCCCTCTCAGCTCCACCCTTGCTCTAACTAAGCCACACAGTGCACCGCTGAGAAGTCAGGATGGACAGAATGCCTTGGTTCCCAGCCAGCTCTGCAGTTTTCCAGCATGTGGGCATGGGGAAGTCACCTCCTGACATGCGCCTTACTTTCCTCCTCTGTAAAAGGGATGTGACTACAACAGAGCCCGTCTTGTGGGGCCACGGGAAGGATGCAATGAGCCGTCACACGTAGAATGCCTGGAATCATGCCTGGCAGAGAGGAAGCTCTCCAGGAAGAAAAGGAAGAAATCTGAGTTCCATGAGGATAGGGAATTTGTCTCTTTCAGTTTTAACAGCTTTGTTGAGACATAATTCACACACCACATGCTTCACGCACTTTAAGTGTCCAATTCAGGGCTTCCAACATAGTCATAGAGTTGTACTTCCATCAGCACAATCGATTTTAAGATATTTTCCTCACTCCAAAAAGAAGCCTCTCCCTCTCAGCTGTATCTCCAGTCCCTAGAATGGTACTGAGTCCTGTGGGTACTTGGTGATTTTGCAGCTACTGCTGCAGGGACGAAGGGGAAACTGCATGGGAAGGCGTCTCCTAAACATGACCAGTTATTGGTGTCACCATTCCCTTTGCTTCACCAACTTGATCTTCTTCAGATCCTTTTCTTCTGCTTCGGCATCTTTTCATTGCCATCATTTTATCTTCATCACTATCATCACCTTCACTGCTTGTTTATCATCATCTTTGTCATTTTCATCTTTTTCTTCCTCATTATCTTTCCATCATCTTTAGCAACAACTTTGTCAACATTTTTATCCTCATCATCATTTTCATCATTTCCATAATCACGAATTTGCCCCATCTTTGCTCCCTAGAGACACTCGGGGAACTTGGGCTCTCAATCCCCTTTGACGTCTGGGGGCTTGGCCTATGAGGGGAAGGAAGCCCACATCTAAAGCAGGTTCCGGAGCCTCTGCTGAGTCTGATCGTGCCTGGAGGGAAGAGGACTCTTGAGAATGGTGGGGGCTGGGCACAGTGGCTCATTCCCGCAATCCCAGAACTTTGGGAAGCCGAGGCAGGAGAATCGCTTGAGTCCAGGATCACTTGCTGTGTTGCCCAGGCTGGTCACCAGACCTGGGTGCCCACAGGCAGATAAGAGGAAGGTGCCTGAGTCACCAACTGCCCACGGGACTGAGGCACCTCCCTCTTATCTTCCTGCTATTTTCCAGATCAGCCTGGGCAACACAGCCAGACTCCATCTCTACAAAAAATAGAAATTTAAAAACAGCTAGGCATGGTGGTGCACACCTGTGATCTCAGCTACTTGGGAGGCTCAGGAGGGAGAGAGGATGGCTTGAGCCTAGGAGTTAGAGGCTGCAGTGAACTATGATGGTGCCATTGCACTCCAGCCTGGGCAACAGATTGAGATCCTGTCGTTAAAAAAAAAAGAAAACAAAACAAAATGGTGGGAAGGTGAGTCTGAGCCGGAACCCTGCAGATCCCACAGGTCCAGCTCAGGTTGCCACCCCCGTGTGTGGCCTGGTTGGGCCGGTGCTGTCCCAGTACTGGCCACCCGTCAACTGAGGCACCTGGTTGGGCCAGTGCTGTCCCGGTACTGGCCACCCATCAACTGAGGCACCTGATTGGGCCGGTGTTGTCCCGGTACTGGCCACCCGTCAGCTGAGGCACCTGGCTGGGCCAGTGCTGTCCCGGTACTGGCCACCCATCAACTGAGGCACCTGGTTGGGCCGGTGCTGTCCCGGTACTGGCCACCCGTCAGCTGAGGCACCTGGCTGGGCCAGTGCTGTCCCGGTACTGGCCACCCATCAACTGAGGCACCTGGCTGGGCCGGTGCTGTCCCGGTACTGGCCACCCGTCAACTGAGGCACCTGGTTGGGCCGGTGCTGTACCAGTACTGGCCACGGGTCAGCTGAGGCATGCAGGGCTCTGCCATCTATAGCCTTCTTTGGATTCTGAGATCCCAAGAACAGAAGCTGTTGGCATTTAGCAATTTATGATTTTCTTCCTTTTTTTGATGCTGCAGATTTATCCGACTGACTTTCCCAGCCCTCCAGGGGGACCGTTGCTGGGGCTTCCAGTCTCTCTTTGTTTAGAAATCTCAGGGCAAGTGGAGATCAGGTCTGTTATGCACAGATGCACCTTCCTGAGCTCTTGGCGTGGCACCACCTCCTGCTTCACCACTGTGGTGAGGGGTCTGCCTGTGAACACTGCAGAGCCTCCAAGGTCAAGAAGACCACCAAGATTTATGAGGGCACTTTCAAGGATTTGTTGCAAAAATGCAAAGGAGCTCATGAGGCAGTGCTGTGAGCAGGCTCTGTGTGGTGTTGTGGGCAGAAATCAACCTCAGCCCTAAAGGGAGGGGCCTGGTAGTCCTTCAAAGGCCAGGGCAGGCAAGGCCAGCATGGATCAGGCAAAATGGTGGCTATCATGTATGGATCTTGTACGTTCTGCTTTTAGATGGAGGTAGCTAAGCAACAGAACACACAGCTTCCAAATTGGGACAAGTTTAAACTGGCAAATCTCAGCCCCAGAGGATATAAATATGACACTTCATCGTCTTGGGTGGAAGTCCCCGTGTACAGGGAGGGAAAGCCCATCTGTGTGTGGCATGCAGGGTACAGGGAGTGGGTCCCCAAGTCCCATCCTGTGCAGGGGAGAGGCTCAGGCCCCTTCTGTGCAGTGTCAATATGAAGTGGCCCTGTCCCTGCTGAGGGCTCCAGGGAGGGTCAGCTGCTGTTTGTTTTCCTTGGTTGCTTGGGAATCTGTAGAGGATGGTACAGCATGTTTTGTAAGAAAATGCAAAACAACATCAACCCCCATTCAGTATCAATAAAATGTGATTCCCAAACCAGGGAGCAGGTGGTTTGGTGGACTTGGAGGCTGCCTAGCTGAGAGCCATGGGCTGAGTGAGCCCAGGGAAGTCACTTGGTGAGTCCAAGCCTTGAAATGGGTGTGTGATGTCTGCCTGCTCAGATGCTTGCAGGGACTAAATACCACACAGTCCTGCTTCACCCAGGATCGGGGCTTAGCGTGTGTGAGTAGTAGTCATAGTAATAAGAGCACAACCATAGCTCACTAACATGTATGAAACCCGTGTTATGTATGAGGGGTGGTGTTTGCCTGCATTCCTATAAACATAAGATGTAAATGCTATTATTGGATGTTCTTAGCAGCTAAGGAAATGGAGGCCCAGAGAGATTGGGTAAGATGCTCAAAGTCACACAGCTAGTAAGCTAGTGGAGCTGAGATGTGACCCAGGCGGGCTGACTCCAGACCGCACGTTAGAGCCACCCCACTCCCTGGAATAGTTGCACAGGCAGTCAGGACTGGCATGGTTGTTCCAAAATCAACAAGACGCAGACTCCTCTTACCTTCCTGCTATTTACCCTTATGCCGGTGTTGATCCTCCATGGTCCAGGGTGGCTGCAAAGGCACCAGACATCATATTCAAGTCCCAAAGGGGCATACATCTCAGCTGAGTCAGCTTTTCCAGAGGGCTCCTCCCAGAAGCTCCTCCACACACATCTACCTACTGCTCCTTGGTTGGACCCTCCTCATGTGGCCGTGGTCAGCTGGAAAAGAGACTGCTCTGAATAGGACCAGCATTCAGGCATAAGAAGGGGAGAAGGGAGATGGGGTAGGAAACTCGCGGCTTCTGCTGCTTTAGGTGTTCAAGTTAATTTTGTTACATTAAAGGAAGAAAAGAAGCAACAAATGAAGAGACAGAAATCATTCTGTCTGTTAGGTAGCAATGATTTCTAAATGATTTCTGGAGCAGCCTGGTTTGAGGAGTGCATGTGGATCCCTATGGGCTTGGAGAGCACCGCCGGGGAATTTAAAAATGCCCCATTCCTGACCCTCCCACACTGGGCCAGGGAGGTGAGCAGCTGGCAGGAAGTTGAGGAGGAGGAGGGAAAGGGGAACCCTGAGAGGCGCTGAGAGTGATGTGGACAAACACAGCTACCCCCTCCCCAGCAATCCTACCCTTTCTGCAGCGATCCCACCCCGTCCCCAGCAATCCCACCCCTTCCCCAGCAATCCTACCCCTTCCCCAGCGATCCCACCCCTTCCCCAGCGATCCCACCCCTTCCCCAGCGATCCCACCCCTTCCCCAGCGATCCCACCTCCTCCCCAACGATCCCACCCCTTCCGCAGCGATCCCACCCCCTCCGCAGCCATCCCACCCCCTCCCCAGCCATCCCACCCTCTCCGCAGCCATCCCACCCCCTCCGCAGCCATCCCACCCCCTCTGCAGCCATCCCACCCCCTCCGCAGCCATCCCACCCCCTCCCCACAGTGATCCCACCCCCTCCGCAGCTATCCCACCCCCTCCGCAGCCATCCCAACACCTCCCCAGCGATCCCACCCCCTCCCCAATATTTTAGTTCAGCAACAGATGTTTCCTGAACAGCCTCTATGTGCCACTCTCCGCACTGGGCCTAGGATGGGGGGAAGAACAAAGCAGATGCGGGGGCTGCCTTCCGAAGCTTCCATTCCACCAGCAAGCGTGGGGGAGGGGAGGTCAGGTGAACATGTGTGTGTACATGTGGAATATGTGGCTATGGCTGGACAAGGGAAGGGCTGCAGTGCAGAGTGACCGTGTTCCATGCAGATGGCTTCCAGCATCCCCTCCTGGGCTGGTGGGCGCTGGTGCACCTCAGTGCTGTTGCTGATGAAGGTCTGGGTGCTGTGGGAATGGTGTGGTCTGCAGATGGGGTGCGCCTGTCTTAAATCAAGGACACTTTCAGATGGATTTGGTTTCTCTCTGACTCGGCTGGTTCAGTCAGCCTGACAGGCACCTACCGTGTGGCTCGGGCCCCGTGCTGGGCAAGACCCTGCCTCCAGCTCCCAGCCTCACTAGGAGTGGGGGATGGGAGCCACAGGATGTGCCCAGTGGAACAGCCGCCAGGGCAGGTGAATCCTGGAGAGGGGCGGGCTGTTCAGGCCGGGGACCCTGGGAAGCCACAGGGAGGAGTGCATGGGAGTGACCCTGGAAGCCCAGAGATGGAGATGGGGAGGGGAAGGGCTGGCAGGGGCCCTGCCCAAGCAAAAGATCAGAGGCAGACAATGCTCAGCGTCCAAGGAGGAAAGCGGAAGGAGCTGGAGGGCAAGGCAGGCCCTGGTACCTGGCAGGTGCTCCATTGGTGCCTGTGGAATGGACCCCAAAGGATCTTAGCCCTGGGAGCAGGCAGTGGGGAGCATTACGTATTCTTTCCATTTTCGAAATCTGAAGAAGGGACTTATATACATGGTAAAAAATAAAACGGTACTTCTCACTCCCACCTCATCCATCTGTCCGGAGTCAGCCACTGTCCACGGGGCCATTTGTGATCATTCAGAAGTGGGTCTTTATAGGAGTCCTAACGCCCAGAACAGTAATCTGCAGATATTACCTCCCATGTGCTGTGCCCAGCTCGGGGTGAGCTGGAACCTGCGGTAGATCCTTCGCTCGGCATCAGTCTCTGGAGGGAGGTAAAGACCTGTCCTCAGTGCTCAGCCCCAGGTGACTACTCAAAAAGCCATTTGAAAGAAGAGATCATAAGCATGATTTGTTCATGCTTTAAACACAATTTTAAACCATACAGATGTCACTTGTTTGGCCGTCACTTTGAGGTAGAATCCAAGGACATTTCTTTGAGGAAGGATCTACCAACTTAAGTTATTTTTGCTCTAAACAAAGGCTGGATGTGTCTCCTCCAAGTTCCACTGACAGTTTCTTCGGAGAGGAGTGAGTATTTAAAGGCACTTGGAAGCAATCTCAGTGCAGAATCCTTCCAGAGTTTTAAGGCCCCACCTCCCCAGATCTCACTTCTCTCTCCCACGCAAACTGCACAGTGGTATTTTTAGCAACTTGCCTCTACTGACTCCAAAGCTTAGTTTTCATGGAATTTACATTTTCATTTTACACCCGTATGAGATCATTTAATCAATGTGCATTAAAAGCTTAATTAAATTTATTACAGAGACAAGTACACCTGGTGCAAATAGGTTTGGGAACAGAAGCAACCAGTTCCTGATCCATGCACAGCTCAGCTGGTGTGGCCAGGCAGTTCTGAAATCAACAGGGAGGCCACGAAGTCAGCACGGGACTCCCAGCATGGCTGGGGCCACTGAAGGATTTCTGCTTCAAGAAGCCTCAACCTGTATCTAAGGCCTTCCCACTGATCAGATCAGGCCCACCCATTTCAGCCAGGACACTCTCCTTGACTTAAAGTCAGCTGATCATGGCCCTTGGTCACATCTACCAGACGCCGTCACAGCAGCACCTAGAGGAGTGTTTGGTTGAGTAACTGGGGACTGGGACCCCACCCCCCATACCATTCAGGTTGACACATCAAATTGACCCTCACAGATTCAAGGTTGGCAGAAAGCTCATGAGCAGATGTAAGATTGCACTCAGTCTCTCACTCACAGCCTCTCTCCTCAGGTGATTTGTAGAGAAGCCACTATTCAAGCAAAGGGCAAGTTCAAAGCTTAGACTCTTAATGATGATGTGGTTTTGCAGTTTCTATATTCACGTTTATTCCCTTTTATCTTCCCCAGAGTCTGGCTGGGAGAGCCTTCCACATAAGGGCTAATGGAGCAGCACCCGGTTCCTTTCTGTAATGGCATTGAATTCCACTGCAGGGTTGAACACAGGTCCTTTACGCCCAGTGGGCATTAAGGCTCTGCCCTGTGCTTGGCTATAATGAACATCCTCATACGTGTGTCTGTAAGAGGCCCATGTGGAAGGATGTTCACACACATCAGAAATCTTGGAACTGGAACTGGCAGGTTAGAGAATATATACATCTGTCATTTTTGACCTGAGCACTGACCACCAGGGAATGCCCCTGATTGACAGCCCCACCAGTGGGGGGGGGGAGGGGCTCTGTCTACACTCTGTCAACATTGTGGATTTTCCAACTTTCTGCCCTCTGCTGATCTGGAGGTGGCACAGTGACGTGCTGTTTGGCACAACCACACACTCCATGTGGTTGTTATTTCCATGGAGGTCTGTGAATGATGATGAACTTTGGACTTGCCCCACAACAGCAGCCCAGTTCTACTAGTAAGGCAGAGCTGTGTCCCACAAGCCCAGAACCATGCCCCCTGCAGCGGGGCCCCTGTATTGCCAGTGGCTTCTCTGTTCATTTTGCTGTGCCAGCTTGAGAGGCTGTGCAGGGGCTGGGGATTCAGCAGTGACCAGGTAGACAAAGTCTCTGCCCTTGGAGGGGTCCTGAGTCCCTAACTGGCCAGCTTGGTGCCTTGTCCTGGGTTGGCACACATACTGCCTTTTGTACTCTGGTGGCAGCTGTGCAAGCATGGGACTGTGGTGTGTCTTTCACAGGCTTGGAGGGTGGCTTGCCCAAGGTTGCCTTGTTGCTGTCAAAACCAGCCTTTGGGCTCAAGTTTCTCAATGTAAACCTGGCATTGCCTTGATGTCCCATTCATGTATCCACTCATTCATTCACTCATTCATTCATTCAGTCACTTGTTCATTCATTCATTCACTCATTCATTCATTCAGTCACTCATTCATTGGTCACTTATCATGGACAAGGCTTGGTTCCAGGGCCCTGAGTACACAGCATTGGGTACTACTGATGCAGTTCTTACCATTAAGGTACTCAAAACATAAATAATCAATTCTGGCCATGAAGGCCACAAAATACACAAACGCACTGGGGAGCAACCTGTGCAGAAAGGAGCCAGTTACTTCAGCTGGAGGAGTCGGGGTGGGCTTTCTGGAAGAAGAGGTTTAAACTGAACCATAGGGAGATCTGGGTAACAACTTTCTCAGCAGAGGGAAGGGCCCAGGCAGAGGCACTGGGTGGGAATCAGCTTGGCATGTGCTGTGGTCTGAATGTTTGTGTCCTCCCCAAATTCATGTGTTACCCCCAGTATGATGGTGGTTGTACATGGGGCCTTTGGGAGGTGATTAGGTCACGAGGGTGCAGTGCTCTTGAGCGGGATTAGCGCCCTCAAAAAAGGGACCCCTGAGGGCTGCATTGCTCCCTCCACCATGTGAGGACACAGTGAGAAGATGCTGTCTCTGGGAAAGTGGGTCCTCCCCAGATGCTGAATCTGCTGGCACCTCAACCTTGGACTTCCCAGACTCCAGAACAGGGAGAAATGGATTTTTGTTTTTTATAAGACACTGAGTTTAGGGGACTGTGTTGTAGCAGCCGCGCTGGGCAAGGGCAGCTCAGCAGGTCAGCATGACCAAAGGAGGACAAGGTATGGGGAGGAGGGAGATCAGTGGGGTGGGGGAGGGGAGGGGTGCTCAGTGGCTTCGAGGAGGCTGGAGCTCTGCTCTTCAGCAGGTTGTCTCCCTCCAGGAATTCCCTGCCACAGGCTCGGGCCTCTGGGTCCTGGTGGATGAACACAGATCTTCACTGAGTGTCCCTGGTCCGGGCCAATGTGGGGCCAGCATCTTGATTCTTCCCAGCTGACTCAACCTGGGCTTGGCTCACCCTTGGCTGGGACCCAAGGAGGCCAGGCAGGGTGGTGGGGCCCAGTGGGGTGTGGGGCACATTCCTTCCAGTGCACTCCCCTGCCCCAGCCTTACACCTGGCATTACAGGGCACATGCTGTCCTCACCCTGCCTCTCACACCTGCTCTCTCTGCACACACCCTCCTGGCCCTGCCTCTCACACCTGCTCTCTCTGCACACACCATCCTCACCCTGCCTCTCACACCTGCTGTCTCTGCACACACCCTCCTGGCCCTGCCTCTCACACCTGCTCTCTCTGTACACACTGTCCTCACTCTGCCTCTCATACCCGCTCTCCCACACACTCCGTCCCTGCCCTGTCTCTCGTGCCTGCTCTGCACACACAGTCCTGGCCCTGCCTCTTACGCCTGCTGTCTCTGCTTCCCTCTCTCACGTCCTTCCCTGCAGGGTGCCTCTCTCCCTCCTCTTTGCACACATGTTCTTGGCCTTTCTTCCTCACTCCACTTTCCTCCTTTCAAAAATAGCATTGGCAGGGCTGGGTGTCACTGTGAATGACGTTCTCTGCGTTACCTTGACTGTGAGAACAGAAAGTGCCTCTCTACAGGTAGATGCAAGTTTGGTCCTGAAAGTCAAGGGCCTGGTTTTCCTCCAGAGGATTTGAATCCGTCCCTCTCCCTGCTCCCCTCCCTTCTCTCCTTCCATCCCTCCTTCCCTCCCATAGTTCTCAGGCACCATGCGATTCCTCAGTACCTCTGAGAGTTCCCAGATGGAAGGTGACCTGGGTGTCCCTTGATGTCCATGTTGCTGTCTTTAGCACCTGGAAGAGGAGGTAGAAGGGGCATGTTCATGGTGGGGTTGGGGAAGCCTCTCAGGGCAGCCCGGGAACCATCCAGAGAGACTGGTGCTGGTGACCAGCTGGCCTTCATGGGGGGGCGGGAAATGATCTTGGTGCCTCACCTGAACCCTTGGAACACCCGGCTCCAGGCAGCTGATTGGAGGCGAGACCCCTCCCCACCACCAGTGGGGCTGTTCCTGGTGCAGAGGGTGAAGGACTCATCTCATCTGTATCCCAGGGGCACTAACCCAACCCTGGGCAGGGCAGTCTAGAGTCCCTTTTTGGCTTACAGTGGGCCACAGAGCCAGGCTGACAAAACAGAAATAGCAACAGTGATGGAGACAGTGCAGTGTGCAGCTTGCGGAGCCCAGGGCACAGCGGCCTGGCTAGCCCCCTCACATACGGCTCTCTCCTTTCAGTCTCACCAGGTGAGACCATGGAGGTGCAGAGAGGAGACTGGCTGCACCCAGGAGGTGGAGGACAAGAGACACTGGAGAGTCTGGGAGGCCAACTCCACGTACCTGGAGTTCTTTTCTGTGCTGCCCTGGGAGGGAGCCCAGGCTCCAGGGGACATATTTCTCCTGCAGGGTGGGGTTGGGAGGACAGAGTAGGCAGGAGCCTTTGGCCTGAAGGCTTGTTACTGTGGGCACAAGAGGCATGGGACACCTTCCCGACATCAGAAGCCCCCCACTGCACCAAGCTTGGCGGGGCTTCCTGGTGGAGTTGAAGTTGCCCTGCCTCCTATGCCCCCAGGACACAGGAGGCAGGCCAGCCGTTCTGTTGCCTTTTGGAAATTCAGGGCAGCTCTGTGGATTGTCACAGCAACTGGAGCTCCTGCTGTATTTTCAGGATGGTCCCGGGAGGCAGGTGTTCTGCAGCCATGGGGCACTCCCTTAGCAATGAAGACTGGCCCCCCATTCCACTTGACTTCTGAATGTCCCTGGGACACTCATGAGAGTCCGAAGCCTGTTTATGATTAACTGAGCCTCAGCCCAAGTGCATTGTGGACACACACACGAGGTATTTTGGTGGAGCTGTATTACAGGTGGCGTCTCCTGGAATGCAAAATGCCAGAAACCTCTCCCACAGATTGGGGAGGGAACTTTGCTTTGTCCAGAGCTTCACCAAGAAGCATTCCTCCACCAGTGTCTCTCAGGGCATGGAGTGACCAGTGTGGCAGCTGTGGGTCTGTCTGCATTGGTGGCTGGCACTGTGATGGTGATTTTTCTGTAGCGGCAGCATTGGCAGTGTGTGCTGTGTTACCTAATCCAGCCATGCCTGGCACTTACTTACCTATCAGAATATGTGTTATTTGATTAAAACTTAATTTCCTTTTTCCTCCTTTATATTGCAGATAGGGTGTTACGTTGTTTTTTTGGTTATGCGTGTGAGGGATTTGGAGGAAAAGGGACAAGACAGGACAATTGTTATAATGGGGGGGTGTGGGGTACAGTGGGGCTGCGGACCCCTGTGTGAGGAGAAGGACATCTTTGCCGGACAGGGACAGTGTGAACAGCCACCTATTGGTAAATGCAGCTTGACGTGGGGCCATCACCCGGCATGGAGTTTTGGGAGGGGTGGGAGTAGGAGGGGCTGCTGGAGGGGTCACCATAAACTGAAAGGCTTTGCTGAGGGCCTTGGAGTTTGTCCTGAGGATGGTGGGAACCCGGGCTTGAGCTCATCGTGGGAGTAGGAGTTAGAGTTATGCTGCTGTGGGCAGGGAGGTGGACAGTGTGGAAGTCTCCATCATCCAGGGCTGAGGCTTGTGGCCTGGATCAGGGAAGTGGCCTTGGGGATGGAGAGAGGCAGATGGATGGACGGACGGATGGATGGATGCAAGCAGAACCCAGCAGACTTGGAGCTTCCTGGGGTGTTGGACGTAGGGAGTAAGAGGAGCCAGTTCTCCCAGGGGTCTGGTGTGTGCCTGGGTGGTGGCTGGAGCCAGCCCCTGAGCCCAGGATGCTGGGCACAGAGCAGGTGTGAGGAGGTGGGGAACAGGGTGTGAAAAGGTCGGCTTTGGACTCAAAGTGCCTGGAGTCACATCCTCCCTGGCATCCCAGAAGTCAGGACTGCTGGCTGCTGAGATGGGGCTTGCCCCAGGCGTGTGGACCAGCAGCCAGCACCTCTCAGCTGAGCCCTCAGTCGGCAGAACATCCTTGCTTGCTGTTTCCTAGTGTGGACACACTCCATCCCCTCTGCCTGGACGCCCATCCCAGGTCTTTCCCTGGGCAGTTTCTTTCATCATCCAGGCCTCATCTTATGGCCTGGAGAGTCCTCTTCTCTTCCTGAACTTCTCTCCAGACACACCCACATTGCTCTGACGCTCTGAGACATAGGGTCAATGTGCCTGTCATCCGTGCACCCAGATGGTGAGCGCCTGGGGGCAAGCAGAGGAGGCATCTGCCCCATTCACCATCAGATGTCTGAGGATGCATCAGTGCGTCGTGTGAATGGTGTGTGGAGACGCTGCCTTGCTGGGGAATCCCATCTCCAGGCGGGGGCCGCCAGCTTTTCTCCGTGACTCAAGGCGGCTGTGGGGCAGGATTGGCGTTCCCAGAAAGGAGCCTCCCAAAATAGCCCGGGCGTCCCCTGTGGGTGTCGAGCTGTCTGTTCTCTCTAGGAAGGCATTCTGCCTTGTATGGAAGGAATTGCTTCTCAATTTCTGCTCCACACTGAGGTGACTTTAGATGTTGATTCAAACCTCTTCTGTGACATCTGTGCTGGGGTGAGATCAAGATTTGGGGGATGTGCGTTTAGTGGGGCAGCCTGGCTGGGTGGGGCTTCATTGGGGAAGCAAAGCTTGGGGAGCTGGAACTATGCTTCTCCTGACCCCGTGTCCTTCCACTTCCTGAAATTACCTGCAGCCCCTGCTGCTGTGCTCATCATGCAGGAAGGCAGTCAGCTGAGCAGTGTGTGCAGAGGACGATTCAGAAACTGGTACAAACTTGGCACTGAGACAGCGTCTGATGGGAGAAGAGGGGGTGTCTGATGAAAGAGGCTATGACAGACAGGAGCATGTGCGTGTCTGATGGAAGAGGGTGTGAGTGTCTGATAGAAGAGGGTATGAGTGTCTGATAGAAGAGGGTATGAGTGTCTGATGGAAGAGGGCGTGAGTGTCTGATGGAAGAGGGCGTGAGTGTCTGATGGAAGAGGGTATGAGTGTCTGATAGAAGAGGGTATGAGTGTCTGATGGAAGCAAGTGAGTGATGGACAGTGTGAGTAGATGATGAAAGAAGGTGTGAGTATTTGATGGAGGAGGGTGTGTCTGATGGAGACGGTGTGAATGTCTGATGGAGAGAGCATGAGTGATGAAGAGGGTGTGAGTGTCTGATGGAGGAGTGTGTGGGCATCTGATGGAGGAAGATGTGAACATCTGATGGAGGTGTGAATGAGCAGATGTTGAAAGAGGGTGTGAGCATCCGTCTGATGGAGGAGGCTGTGAGTGTCTGAAGGAGGAGTGATTCTTGGGGATCCAGGCCTGCAAGGAGGCACTGGGCAGGATGGAGCCTACAGCTCTGCTGGCTGAAGGTGGAAGAGACCTGGGCTCAGCACGCCAGGTGAATAATATCAGTGCTATAGTAGTAATGATGCCACCTATTTGTGTGTCAACCTCCTCCTGTATTTAGTGTTCTCGACTCTCCCAGCATCCCTGTGGGTTTTGTTGGCAGGTGTTCACCTGGGGAATCAGAGGCTCAAGTAAGGGAGGGCGTGACCCCATCACCCAGCTGGCAGGGGTCAGAGCTGGAACTGGAATCCTAGCTCTGTGCCAGTGCTGGGGCACCAGTGCTGACTGTGGAAGACAGTTGACAGCCTCCACAGACCTGGAAATGTGGGTGGCACAGTTGCATCATGACTCTCCAGGCGTCCTGACTGTCTAGGCTGTCGGCAGTCTCATCAGCTCCACCTCTAGGCCCCTTCCTCCCCATTGTTTGTCCCCTGCTCCCTGTCTCCTCTGTGCTACTCACAGCACAGGGCCAGGTGTGTCGTAGGTGACTGCTACAGATCTGTCGTGTGAGAGGCACTCGGAACCAGGAAGTGCCTGTGGGGTCACCTGTTTGGCTGGTGCCCCCTTGGCCCCCAGAAATGACTCACATCCACACTTGAACATATAGACATCCTTTTCCAGGGTGTGTCGTGCTCGATACCTTTAATTCCTGTCTGCATTCCAGGGCCTGCTCAGCCTCTTCCTGGCTCCCCAGCCCAGCCTGGTCCTTCCAGCCTCCCTGTCATCCCCACCTCTCGTGTGTGCACAAGCAGGGACCAGGTAGGGAGACCGGCAGATGCTGCTCTCTGTCCCTGGGGTTTCTTTTCTTAGTGTTGCTCCCACACCCACGCGATGCTTTAATTAACTGCCACACTCAGGCTTTGTCAGTGGGGAGAGTCAGAAATAGACTGTGGCTTCCCCAGCTCCAGGCGGCACCAGGACGTCACCAGCAGCCCCATTTCTGAATCAGGAGTCTCAAGCAGCTGCAGAGGGTGGGGAGGTTTGGGGAATCCCACAGGGGTTCTACACCCCCACCTACCCCGCCCCACCCCTCTGCAAGGCCTTCTGCAGCTTCCAAAGCCCAGCTATGCTCCGGCCACGTCTCTAGTGGCTCCTCGGAGAGCAACTTGATACTGAAGCTCAAAGCCCAGGAAGCCCTGGCGGCATCCCTGCCCCAGCCAGGTCCAAGCAGGCTATGTAGTGAGGGAGAGGAACCGGCGCCCATTCCTTTGCTCCTCGACACAGGCTGCTCCCCTTGCCTGTGCCGGCTCTGGGGGTCTGCTCTCACAGAGCTTCATGACTCGTTCAACCTGACTGCCCTTTTCCTGGCCATGGTTCTGCCTAGAAAATTTCCTGGGCCACCCTGGCCTGAGTGGCGACTGTGTGTCAGGGCAGGGGTCAGCACACTGTGGGGCAGGGGTGGTGGCCTGTGATGCATGCCTCTGCCTGGACCTGACTCTCTGTGCTGGGAGAATGCTTCCTGGGCCTCATCCCAGCTGTGTCCCTGCTGGCTAGTTCCTGCCAGCTGGTGTTGCTGGTGTTCCTCCCTGCCTCAGCCCTCCCAGCATCTGGAACTGGCTGTGGGTTCTGATTCCAGCTGTAGTAGCTGCTGATCACATTCCTCTCTCTGAGCCTCAAGGGTCTCACCTGTAATGTTGGCAAAGTAATTGTCTGTCCTTGGCATCAGGCTCGTCACCGTTTTTCCTTTCGGAAGCCCCAACTCTGCATGAAGAGTTAGCATAGCTTCAGGTAGCAGGTGGACAAAAGGGTATCTTTTATGTATACTTAGGGTAACAAGTATTAATTTGGAGTGTGGGGTGTTTTTGCTCTGTGGCCAACTTCTTCCCCAAGTCTTGAACACTTCAGGGGGCCCTCACAGGCCTGCAGCACACTTTGTCCTTGGTATCTGGTGGGGGTCTGGGCAGGTCCGTATCTCTTGGTGGTGGGTTCATCTCCATCTCTGTTGGACAGAAATCTGGAAGAGTCCGGAGAGTGTTTGCAAATGCAAATCTAGTCCTGGCATGCCCATACCCCATCTCACCCAGGTCTGCTTTAAATCCTTCAGTGCCGCTCTGGGGTTCCAGGAGTGAATCCAGACTCCCTCTCCAGGGATGCCAGGCTGTGTGGGTCCTGCCCCTGCTCAGCCTCAGTGCACACACACCTCCTTGCAATCTAAACGACCCCGCCTCAGGACCTTTGCACATGTCCTCTCCTCACCTAGCGATCCCCAATCATCCTCTAGATCCCAACTAAAGTGTCACCTTCTGGGAAGCCATTCATGTGCAGATTAGAGCCTAGTCTGAACGGTGGCCTGGCCTTGTTGGGTTGGCAGAACCACCCTAAGACCCTGCTTAGCACCCTCACCTGGCAGTCAGGGGTCTTCTTGCTCACCTCAATCCCCTCCACTGGTGAGAACCACAGGGAGGGTCTTGGGGCCCACAGCACTGTCTAGGGTTCTGCATCCACCCTTCCAGGTGTGGGGTCCTGGCACTCTGTAGGTAGAGAGGCAGGTTGGTGACAAGCCAGTGGGGTCCTGGCCTGAGCACCCTTTTGCTCTGTTTACAACCCTGTGCCTCTGGGGCTGTGTCTACCCAGAGGACTGCATATTCTAGACCATTCAGGGGTACCCTGTTGACATTCAGTGAGAAGCTTGGCAGCTAGATGAAGCCCTGCAGTGAGCGATTGGACCACTACCAGACTGCCTCTGTGCCTTGGGACCAATTGCACAGTTTTTGCTGGCTTGATGTCCACACTTTCCTGAGGTGTACCAGTTGGATGAAATGCTCTTCTGGGAACATGGTCCGCGATCAGCTGGCAAGTCACAGGTTGGGTTTTCTTGAGAAATTACTATATCCCAAGCATGCATTGTCACAAACATTTTTGTGCATTATCTCATTTAATGCTCATTAAGAGGGTCTGGTACTAATTCTCATTTTAGATGAGAAAGACAAGGTTCCAACAAAGGGCGGGGGGAAGCCTTGTTCGGGGGCCATGCCAGTGGACACTAGCCTCCAGGGACATTTGGGGTACTTCTCAGATTTGAGGAAATGCACAGCCTCACTCCTCAGGTGTCCCTATGGGTGTTCCTGGCTGGGCAGCTGGCTCAAGAATTGTCTTGAGCCACACATAAAATACAAATGGCTGGGGCCAGCATCGCGGACAGTGAAAGAGTTTACCAAGGCAGTTATAGGTAAAGAAAGGCAAATTTATTAGAGAAAGTATGAAGATCCGTTGCAAGGGTGCAATGGGCAGCACAGTAGAGAAGGGGCTGCTGCAAAGAGGCAGGGGCTGGAGGGAAGTTTTATAGGGTTGTGCCAGAGGGGCTTATGTGCAGATAAGATAGTACTGCTGGATCTTCGAGTGGAACAAGGTGTTTGGAAATAGGATGTCATGCCAGTGGGTTGTCTGTGATTAGCTGGCTCTCAGAACAATTCTTCTCCCCCACCTAGGACCCCTTCCTCATTGTTGCTTACTTATTAGGACTCCACGTTTTACTTCCCAAGATCCCATTCCTATACACAGCCTCTCCCTCTTAGCCAGAGGAGCTGTGCAAAGGAAGTACCTTTTCATGGGTAAAAGACTCATGGTGCGCTCACTCTTGCTGGGCTTCAGGGATTTTTCATTTCTATTGCTCTAAAAGTGCCTGTGTGCCTTCCCCCTCCATCCCATCTCCTTCCTGCTTCCGAGCCCTTCTGTGGGCAGCATGGGGGCCAGGAATCTGGCTTGTTCCTGCTTTTCCTATGGTGGTCTGCCCCACCATTATTCACACACAGAGGCTGTTGGGTTCTCTTACCATTCCCTGTTTACAGAGACTCAGATACATTCAGAAGCGAGCTAACGCTGGGTGCCCAGCTCTAAGGGGAGACCCCAGACAACTCCAATTTCCTGATGATTTCTCTTCCTTTACCTAATTCCTTCTCCAAGACTCTTGCAGACACTGCTGTACCAAGTGGATTCTGTGTAACTCTCTCAGAAGTTTCCTCTTCCATGAAGCCTGCCTTGATTACCCACCCCCATCCTCACTCCCTCAGTGTTTAAGCCCAGTGTGTGAACAGTTAAGAGACGCTATGGTCTTCCCACACTGGTTTCTTCTCTTCATTTGGGTCTCAGCGAAATGTATCTCTGCCAGATTCTGAATGTATCTGCCCCTGCCCAACCACTCACCCACCATATCCGCCATTTCCTCCACGGCACTGACCACTCTCTCAGATGATTTTGTTCATTTGTCTGCCTTTACCTCTAGACCAGGGGCGTCCAATCTTTCAGCTTCCCTGGGCCACACAGGAAGAAGAATTGTCTTGAGCCGCATACATAAAATACACTAACGATAGGTGATTAGCTAAAAATAATTGCAAAAAAACCCTCATAATTTGTGTTTTCAGAAAGTTTATGAATTTGTGTTGGGCCTCCTTCAAAGCTGTCCTGAGCTGCATGCAGCCTGCAGGCCATGGGTTAGACAAGCTTGCTCTAGACTATGAGCTTCCCAAGGGCAGGGAAGACTTCCCATACTCAGCACTCTGTTCTGGGGGCTTGGAACAGTGCCTGGCACATAGCAAATATGTCATAGTCATCTCCTGAGTGCTTGAATGAGTGGCCTTTGGGGTGTTTTGACTAGACTGCAAAAGCAACACTTAAGTGAGCTAGGCTTTGCATACATTGTTTGGGACTGGGGAGGATTCCAGCCAGGAATTATCAGGGGGGAGGTTCACGTCTCACTGAACATCGAGATATGATGTGGAAGTAACCACCCACAGAGCCAGAAGACAAAGCCCACAGGGGAGCAGAACCACAAAGGGTTGTGTTCTAGTGGGGAGGGAGGAGTGGCTGAGCCCCGCAATGCCCTAGGCTTTCTGCTGGGACAAGGATTATAAATAGGAGATAAATAATTTTTAAATGGAGGCAACATCCTCACTGGGGCAAAATATTATGGCCCTAAATTCTGGGCATTCAAATACTGGGCCCTGTTGTCTCCCTGCTGTGGTTAGAGGATCTGGAAGTGGGAAGGTTTCTGGCTCTGGCCCAAGGACAATATTATTGTAGTCATAAAAATAATCAGAGCTTGGCATTAATTTTGGATAATGATGTCTCCTTCTCCTGACAAGCCCTTTATGTTTTTTGGTGGTGACTGTTGTTGGCTGCATCCTCCAACTTCCTCAATGAGAGACCACTTGAAAAAGAAATAATAATTTGTCTTCATATCGCACACTCCGTCTGGGCTGATGGTGGGAGGGGAATGCGTGTGGGTGGGCTCAGCTCTGTTAGCTGCGCTGGCTGGAAGAGATTCCCAGTTTTTATTCAGCGCTCGAGCTGAGCTGCATGCTTGCTGACAAGAGGCAGGAGGCCCCTTAGACGTCTTTAGACACTCCCCCTGTGCTGGGCTGGGCACAGGCGGCTCTACTCAGCAGTTCAGCAGGCAGAAAGCCGGAAGGAGAGATCAGTGCTCCCAAGGCTGGTGTCTCCCGTGCTGACAACGGAGGCAGTGCTGGGAAGCATGAATCTCCCAGCATCTCTGGATCCAGAAGCCTGAAAACAGGTGGTGCTACCCACCCCTCCCTAAGCCAATGGGCAGGAAAAAGAATTTCCTGAACAGATCTCCTCGCTGCTTAAACACACTGCTCCGGTGAACAGTCCAGACCAGGCAAGGTTTGGGCGACAGATCAGAAAAATGAAGACCTGCACATGTGGAGCTGGAGCAAGGACTAGTCTAGTATTAGCTCTGTGACGGGAGAGCTTTGACTGTCACCTGGAAGTCTGACTTGATTTTGCCAGCAAGAGGCAACAACCAAAGGTTCACTTTCTCTCCTCCCAATTTTGGGAGGTGATCTATAGGGGTTTGCCAGCCACCTCTCATCCTTGCAGACCCCAGGTGGAATTTGCAGGCAGCCACTATGGTGCAAAATGTAATTTTAGTGTTTTTCCGCAGACGGCTGAGCCAAAGACCTGCCGTGGAAGAGCTGGAGAGAAGAAATATCTTGAAACGTGAGTAGCTGGTGATTCCTCTAGAGGTTTTCCTTCACGTGTGGTGAGGCTGTTGCACAAATCCTGAGTTCCCATAACCCAGCCCTTCTCTGCAAGCGGAATGCTCCATGCTCCCAGTAAACCTGAGCTGCTGCTGAATTCTGAAAGCAAGCCCCAAAGGAAAGCTGATATACCTAGAAACATTTTTTTTAATTTAAAAAAACTCCTTTCCTCTTAGCATAAAGATGTTTTTATTTTCAGGGTTAGTCCCATATGTCTAAGTGCGTTAGGTTTCAAGCAGGTCTTCCTGGCAGTGTGGGTCGGGGTTCTTCATGGCTATAGAAATCACAAAGCATGAACCGCATGAACACACTAGAGAAGGACACGCCCCTTGCCTGTTACACTTGGGAGGAATAAAGCAGTGAGCTCAGGGAAACAGTGAAGCCATGAGAAGCTTTCCTGTGGCTCAGGACTTTGAGGTTCCAGGACCCTCTGTTGCTCCCAGCCTTGCAACCCCTTGCATTTCCCGTTAGGTGGACAATTATAGCATACGCTGAGCATAGGTGTTCATGAGTAACCTCCATGCTCTAGGGCACTATATTCCATTAAATATTCCATAAAGTCAGTGATTTAGGGGTGGCCAAACCTCTTGAAAAAGTGTTTCTCCAATAGTTCTTTATCTAGTCATTTTCAGTTTTTAAAACGTTTTTCACAGAAAGTGTCTTCTAATGGCTTGGATTTTTAAAGGACTTTTTTTCTATGTGATGAATACTGCAGACTTTCTCTGAGTTTGTTTTCTTATTTGTGAACATCTTTTTATGAAGTTATAATAAAACTGACCAAGCTGACTTTCTGTCAGAAAATACTGCAGAGCCCCTTGGGTACTGAACTTGAATTGATTCCTCCCTCCTTTCTTTGCCTCAATGCCTTCATTAACTGCCTAAAACAATCCCCTCCTTTATAGATTGTTGAAAATAACCCTCAGATAAAGACTTCTTCATTTTACTTTTTAAACTTAAGATATAGTGACTACTGTTCTATGTTAACTATACCATCTCTGAGGATTTAAAGAAAAGCTCTTCATTGATAACATGCTTAATTAAGTAGGCAGACAGAAAAGTCAAGCTGTTTCAGTTGCCAAATATTTGAATTTTTAAAAATTAAGTCACTTATTTATAAAGCTTGTAAGTTGCAGATGCTACTAAAAGTAGCAGTCCAGACTTGAACCAGGCAAGTTCAAGACACAGGAAGCACCACATTCCAAGTAGCCTGCTGTCAGCAACAGGAAGAGAGTACTACAGCCCAGACCTTTAACCCAGGAACCATGTCTTCTTTCAGTAGCAGCCTCTTCCTTCCTATCGTGGGCAACCAGGTCTTCCCATCAGCAAGTACTTCTAATTGTGTTAATCTTTGGAAATAAATTCAGAGCCTTAGAAATAGAACTATCTTTGGTGAATAGGGAGCTAGCAAATGCATAACTGAAACTGACTGCCCTTACCTTCAGTGCACGAAAGGGAAAATGGGTTTCCTCTGCGGTGGCCATGGCAATCCCGCCATAAACACTGTGCCTTCATCAGTGAATGTAGGTTTGTCCTTAGCTCGGAAGCCCTCTCTAGTGTCCTGAGTGGAAGGACCTGAGAATTTTACTGCTAGGTTTGTGGTGGGTGTTTGGTTTTACATTTGTTCTGTGGAGATGAGAATAGGGTAACTATATATAGCCTAGTATGAAATATCATACTCATAGGCTCTAGATACACAGGACTTCAAGCACTCATACTGTATTGTATTTTCTTCTTGTAACCAATTCTTAGAATATCACTTTTGTATTTGCTTCAAGGGGGAGCTCATGACTAACTGCAGTCATATCTGAGGAGCACTCAAAACTCTGCCCATATAACACTATAACATGGATAGAAAAGCAGAAGAGCAGGGGCCCCTTTATATGGTGATGGTAATTCTTTATTAGGCCCAATCTGTGCCAGGGACTATATTCAGTACTTGGTATATATTCCCTCGTTTAATCACTGCAACATATTTGTGAGGTTTGCACTTTTTAATAAATGAATATTGGGAAAAGGATAGCACTAGAGTTCAACCCCAGGTCTGCCTAACTCCATTGCCCATCTTCTTAACTACTGCATCAGAAGCAGTAATACATTTCTGGATATTCATGGAAGTCTCAGGTATAACTGTCCAAGCTGCTGGAGCTATTTCCAGAAAATATGAGTATAGCAGTCCTGATTATGGGTCCCTTGCTTTGTATAATGCAGAGGGTGTTCTGGGTCTGGAAATAAGAAATTCATAAATATATCTGAGGGGAGCTCAGAAGGGGAGGTCTGTGGGCTTAGGCTAACAGGGAGGACTTCTTGAAGGAGGTCTCCAACAGAGCGCCTGGCACAAAGCAGCACTCTGACAGGAACTTCCAAAAAAGATCAGTTCTCCAAAGACCCTGCTGGTGACCTTCGTAGTAATTATGGCATTTTTCAGGATTTAAAAAAAAAAAGATCTGACTTTGTTTCAATCTTTTCACATGGAAGCTGCACTTGGGAGCTGCCCATGGCCTATTTTAAAGAAATCTGAAAAATTTTACGTCACGTAAATCCCTCATGGCTTGCCTTGTCTGGACACTTTCACAATGTCTCTCTAATTCTATCAGCTTTCTGATGATACCTTAAAAGTATGGTTTCTTCTGGTTTCTCACTTGTATAAAGAATTAAGCAGAAAGAGGATTTCATTACGTTTTCTAAAACACCCTAATCCAAGATGACTCACTTAAAAAAAAATTACTGGAAAGCACAATATATTAAACTCTCATATAACCAATCCCACAAATGTATAAATATTTGAAATGCATCTTTTACATAAAGGCAGATAATGTGAAATTGTGTTAATTGCAAGTGGCAGGATTTCCCTTACCAAAACCTACCAGTGTTTCTAGGAGTGCTGATTGTTGAAATCTCTTTCCTAGGAATGGAGCTATGTTCAGGTCAGGGACATAAGGCTTTATTTAGCAACAGAGAACACCAGAAATAGGACAGCCATTATCTTGTATCCCAGGGGGAAGCTTACGTTTTATACTATATCTCAGCACTTTCGTCTATTTTTAGCTTCCAAGGGTAGGTGCGAGCACAGCTTGAATGTTAATAGTCGCAACTTACCAAGCAAAGCTAATTTTGCTGAGGGACTTGGGATCCTTTAAAAGGCACTGTCATATAACAGTGTTCACGCTTCAGCAATGGAGAGTCAGCGAGGTTCATAGATGTGTTAAGATTTGAAATATAGTCTGAACATATAAATTCCAGGCAAGCATATGCTGCCCAGGAGCTGAAGAAGGTGTTCCATGTTTTATGTTGGTTAAAAAGTCTGTACGCTTATTAAGGAAAAAAATTAGTGGCAGTGCTATTTATATTGAAATGTACATATACATTTATTTACTTAGTCTACTACAGCTTTTTTTATGTGGCATCTAAGTGCTAGATGTAAATATAAAGATATTTGGGGAGAAAGAAAAATCAGTGAGAAAGACAGACACAGAGGTGTCTACTTCCTTAAACAAACAGCAGCCATATCTGTGGTTGTTTCTAATGCACAGAAGGGCTGAGGAGACCAGGTTGGGATGACAGCAAAGCTTTGCTTAGTACAAGTATTTCTGTGTAATGAGACCATGATCTCCTGAGCAGTGACTGACAAAGTGGGAAGAAAACACCAAGAGTGATGTGGAATTAACTTCAGCTCCCAGAAATATGGATATCTTGGGAACACTTCCCTGCTCAAGAGAAGAACGTTTCAACCTGTTTCTTTGTTATTTTTTTTTCCTATTTTAATCTTTCACAGAAAGGAATGATCAGACAGAGCAGGAAGAAAGAAGAGAAATCAAGCAAAGATTGACAAGAAAGGTAGTATAAGCATTTTATTGCCTGAATAATAAAAGGTGGTCTAGAGAACAGCTGCTTCGGTAGCAGGTGGGATGGGTAATGCTAGGTATCACTCTGTGATCATGAATAATGTTCTCTTGGACATCATGGCATCAGTTAAATCAGGATATTTGCTCAGCAACAATGAATTAACTCCCTCTGACATTACCTATGGACGAAGTCCTTCCCTAGCACGGTAGTCCTTGGAGAGGTGCACAATGCACATGACATTTTTTACTTATGTTCAGGTGGAAGCCAGAAGTTGATTGGCATTTTCTTAATTTACAGTGTCTAGGAAAAGCATACCTGGGTATCAGTGTTTTAGTCACATTCTACACTCATCGCTTTTGTTCACCTCCAATATGTCTAGAAGTTCCTCAGTTGCAGAAAGCTTTATTAGACTCAAAGGTTTGTTCTCTGTGACTCAAATAGTTAACATTTACTATGGCCAATACAGGTAGCAACTCTATAAATCTTAATCTACTTTTAAAGCCTTGACCATTTCTAAATTCAAGTGTTCTGGATTCCCCTTCTTCGTTGTGCTGCTCCATAATAATTCTCTTGAAATTAACAGAATATCCTTCCTAAGCTGGACATATAATAACTTTATTAGTACTTTTAAAAAGCTTATCTAATTGTATCTGAAGCCAGTGATGCCATAAAATCTAACTTAATTCACTAACCATTCCTTGAGCTGGTGCTGTGTACTACTGGGGGTGTGACTCCTTCTGATAAAATATGTTGGAGGAAGGGGGATTGTGATTTAAGAGTACAGTATATAATTTCAGCCCTTCACATTAGAGATTGCTTGTATTTGGGTTATATTTTCCAGTTTCAGTTTTTTTTTTTTTTTTTTAAGAGAAGTGCTGTTTGTTCAGAGTACTTCAAAACTAGTTTGGCATGTGATACTTAACTATGATGATCTTTAATTTTAGCTTAATCAGAGACCCACTGTTGATGAATTAAGAGACAGAAAAATTCTGATACGATTCAGTGATTACGTGGAAGTAGCAAAAGCGCAGGACTATGACAGGAGGGCAGACAAACCCTGGACGAGACTGTCAGCAGCAGATAAGGTACCTAACTGCCTGTGCTGGTGGGGGGTGTTGGATGATATAATAAAGGCAAAATATGTCATGCCAGGGAGTTTATTCATAGACAGTAGGAGCCCTCAACTATTTAAGGGTATACTGCAGTAAATATTGGTTTCTCAAAGATAATTCAGGGTCAGATTGAGAAGTGGTTCTCAGCTAGGTGACAGTTTTGCCCCGAGGGACATTTGGCAATGTCTAGAGACATTTTTGATTGTCACAACTCGGGATGCTACTGGCATCTACTGGTAGAGGCCAGGGACACTGCTAAGCATCTCACAATGCACATAACAGCCCCCACAACAAAGGATTATCTAGTACCAAATGTCAAGACTGTGGAAATTGAGAAACCTTGGTATAAGGGATAAATCAAAGGTGGGCAAGGCTGCCATAAGAGATCAACTGACAAGTTTAAACAAAAAGAGCTACAGTGGGGACAAAGAGGCATTCAAGAAAGCCTCTACAGTATAGAAAAGGTTCTAGATTCTCCCCCTGGACTTGTGCAGCTTGAGGTATCTCTGAGAACCTCCTAAGAAGTCTGAACTGAACAGCTAGAGAGGCAGGAAGAACACAAGGAGGTAGTAGGTCATAGAGTCTCTGCATGACATTTGGTGAGCAGAGAGAGGGTAAGTTCTTGTCTGTGATCAAACACTTGACTGGCAGGATTTAAGCCCAAGAGTGTCCATAGAGTTTTGTCACCTTCTTGCTTCTATTAATTTTCAGAAGACTTAAAGCCTTCAGGAAGAGAAAAATTATACATTCAGGCAAGGAATTTGCTAATTGTTCTTCATTCTTCATATGCTGAGTATGAGTATGTACACAGATATTGCATCAACTTGGAGAAATGCGAACGTGTTGGACTAACTTGCCTGGTTCTTTGTGACTGATGTGCTCAGAGGATCACAGTGATGCGAGGAGAAGTATCTTTGGTGGTCTGCAGATGTGTTTGAGTATGAGAATAATATACCCCTAAAGTTCTTAAAGACTTTCCTTGTCCCAGAGGCTGTGTTTGATGTTTTCAGTCTCATCAGGTCCCTCGAGTGTTTATCTGAGAAAGAAGTACATGATGCAAGTGGGCCTGGGGAAGCCAAAATATTAATGTATGCTGAAGTTAGAAAGGCTTATTTCTAGATTATCTCTGATTATAAAATTCCAAGTTCACCAAAAGCTGAAGTTTACTCATTGTCTTGGTGTTCCTGTTTCATTAGTGCCCTAAGCATGTGCTTGGTCCGTTTAGGTATGGAGTGAACGGAGTTTGGGGAAGGGTTGTCTTCCCACTACAGTTCAGCAAATTAATGAATGGAACACTTACATAATACTAGTCCTAGCCAGAGTAATCGAGCAACAGAAAGAAAGGGCATCCAAACTGGAAAAGAGAAAGTCAAGTTATCCCTCTTTACAGACAATATGATCTTATACCTAGAGAAACCTAAAGACTCCACCAAAAACTTAGATCTGATAAATTCACTAAAGCCATAGGATACAAAATCATACAAAAATTAGTAGCATTTCTATAAACTAATAATGGACTAGCTGAGAAAGAAATCAAGGCGGCAATCTTATTTAAAATAGGTACCAAAAATACCTGAAAATGAATTTAACCAAGGAGGTGAAAGACCTCTGCAAGGAAAACTACAAAACAATGATGAAAGAAATTGAAGAGGCCACACACAAATGGAAAGATATCTCATGCTCATGGATAGAAAGGACTAATACTGCTAAAATGACCAATGCAATCCCTATCAAAATACCAATGTCATTTTTCACAAAAATAGTAAAAGCCATCCTAAAATTCATGTGAAACCCAAAAAGAACCTGAATAGCCAAAGTAATCCTTAGCAAAAAGAACAAAGCTGGAGGCATCACACTAACTTCAAAATATATTATAAGGTTATACTACCAGCATAATATTGGTATAAAAGACACATAGACCAATGGAAAAGAGTAGAAAACCCAGAAAAAATTCACTTATTTACAGCCAACTGATTTTTGACAAAGGTGCCAAGAACATAAACTGGGGAAAGGACACTCTTCAACAAATGGTGCTGGGAAAATTGGATATCCATATGGCAAAAGAATGAAACTGCACCCCTATTTCTTACTATATACAAAAATCAACTTGAAGAATAAAGACCCCAAACTATAAAATCACTAAAAGAAAACTCAGAAGAAACAGTCCAGGACATTGGTCTAGGCAAACATTTTATGGCTAAGACCTCAAAAGCACAGATAACAACCAAAATAAACAAATGAGACTATATTAAACTACAAAGCTTCTACACAACAAATCAACAGAGTAAAGAGACAACAGGGAATATGAGAAAATATTAATATCTGCAAACTATTCATCCAAAAAGGGACTAATATCCAGAATATACAAGGAACTCAACAGTAAAAAAACAAATAATCCCATTAGAAAGTAGACAAAAGACATGAATAGACATTTCTCAAAAGATGACATACAAATCGCCAACAGGTTTATGGAAAAAATGCTCAACATCATTAATCAACAGGGAAATGCAAATCAAAACCACGATGAGGTATCATCTTATTCCAGTTAGAATAGTTATTAAAAAAATAACATGCTGGAAAGGATTAGGAGAAAAGTGAACTTTTATATACTGTTGATGGGAATGTAAATTAATGCAGCCATTATGGAAAACAGTATGGAGACTCCTCAAAATATTTTTTAAAAACTATATGATCCAGAAATGCCACTTCTAGGTATATACGCAAAGGAAATCAAATCAGTACATTGAAGAGATATCTGTACTCCCCTGTTCACTGCAGCATTATTAACAATAGCCAAGATACAAAATCATCTAAGTGTCCATCAATAGATTAATGGATAAAGAAAATGTAGTGCGTGTATATATGTATATGTGAATACAGTGTGTATACACAGCCACACAAAATGGAATATTCCACCTTAAGAAAATTCAGTCATTTTTGACAACATGTATGGAACTGGATGTTATTATGTTAAATAAGCCAGGCACAGAAAAACAAATACCGCATGTTCTCACTCATGTGGGATCAAAAAAGTTGATGTCATGGAGGTAGACAGTAGAATGATAGATACCAAAGGCTGGGAAGGGTGGCAGGGTTTGGGGAGAGAAAGAGAGGTTGGTTAACCGGTAGTAACGTACAATTAGAAGGAATAAGTTCTAATGTTCTATAGCAGAGTAGGGTCACTACAGTTAACAACTATGTTGTGTATATTTCAAAACAGCTAGAAGAGAGGACTTAAAATGTTCCCAACACATAGAAATGATAAATACTGGAGGTAGACATCCTAAATACTTGATCATCACACAGTCTATGCATATAACAAAATATCACATGTACCCTATATATATGTACAAATATTATGTATCAATAAAATTTTTACAAAGACTTCCAGAATATTAGCTACATACTAGCTTGGTAGGACTATAATAATGAGTATGGCAGTTTTAATGATGAACCAAAAAATTGTTTTTTTCTGTATATTACATAATACAGTCAACAAGGATTAGGAATGGTTAATTTATAAACACGATGCTAATTTCCTGATTTTTTAATATCCTGTAAAACAATGTCTTGTTTTTAAATTTCAGGCAGCAATTCGTAAAGAATTAAATGAGTACAAAAGTAATGAAATGGAGGTACATGCATCAAGCAAGCACTTGACAAGGTCAGATTTGTTTCTATGAATTTCATGGTACTTATTTTTGAAACACACACCGCCTTCCCCCTCCCCCGCCACAAACCATGTATCCAGCTATACAAATTCAGCATTTTTCCAGAGAACTCTATTGAACAAACAGAATGTACCTCAAGTAAGAATGCTGCCTGCTCCCATTATTTCCTTTAGGACTTGGTGAAAGGTGATATGTATGGTAACAATATCGGTTTATTTAAGTAGTTAATGCATATTTAACAAAAATAAGCCTCAAGGCAATGAAAGTAATTTTTCTGTGTATTTAATTCCCCTCTAATATTCAGAATTCCTCCAATTTATAGAACTCACCTGTTTATACTTATAGATTTTTGTGAAATTAGTCACTCCCCACCTTCACATTTACTTTTTCCTATCGTAAATTATTAGTCACATCTTTAACACAGCCAGTGTTCTCCTAAAGCTGAGTATTTGTTTCCTCAGTAAATATTTGAGTAAGTGCTGAGAATGCAACAGTGAATATGATAAAGGAGGCTCCCATCTTCATGGAGTTTATGTTCCATTGGGAATATATTGGCTGATTCTCCCATAATCAAGACTTTTCCCATTAAGATGAATATATTCTCTGTCTATGCTACGATATGCAAGGGATGACACTGGGCTTCTTGGTGATGACGAAGTTGGGAAAAGATTTAACTCTCTTTACTTATTGAACTGCATATTTTTTCAGTATTTCCCCCCACTTCTTTTCCATGGCCATGACCGGTAGTAATTATGTGAAGTTCTCAAACATCTCTGATTCTAAAGCAGATGACTGTGATGCAACAAGCCTTCAACTGTATCAGTTGCTTTGTCTTCTCCTTTATCTGAAGATGCTCAAGGCCCACATACAAAGAGAAAGGAAATCCTGCATGTAGATACTGCCTTAAACTAAAATAATAGTTTTAGTTTTCTGTTTGTTACAAAGTGGCCACTGCAATTGTTATCTGAAAGATTTACTCTGTAAGATTAATGTGGCTATAGAACAGAAACTAAGTACAATGGAATTCCACCTTAACCAATGGTTTTAGGGTGAATATATCAAGGGGAAGGGAAAGTTGGATGAATAGGAAAAAATTATGCAAAGAGTTTGTTTTTTAAGGTTCCCTCCCATGACTAACATACTTTTGGGGAGGAATAGGTCATATGGAGGAATAGGTCATATGAATGTTTAGGAAAAATAGTTTCAGTAAATCATGCACAATTACATTTAATGTTCATTCTGTCTTAAATAGAATGAATACATATTCTATATATTGCAATCTCAATTTTGTACATTTTCCGATTATACATTATTAAATGTTTAGTAAAGATGTTTATTGTCCTAAGTTGATAGCTTTCTAAACTAATGACTCTAATACTTGAACATAAGGAAATAATTTTAGGGTCTTTATACCACATTTTAACAATTCAAGAGTCAGAACGGTATTTTTAGTTATGAGATTTTAAGAGTTTTAAAATTACTGTGAACATATTACTCTACAAAAAGTCATAACTCTACTATAATTTTCAATAATTTATTAACAAATTCATCATTTCTACTGATTTAGCAAAGCCCTGGCCTTTCTGTGTGCTTCAAGGGCTTTTAACTCACAGTTTTAAAACTAAGTTCTAGATAGTCCTAAGAATTCAGCATATAACAGGGGCCTGAGAGTGGGGAGCCCTCTGAGACTCTACCCTATTTTAACCAGAGTAGCTCCATCCTCATGTTTTACATATGGGACTTCTGAGAATCTTTTTAATAGCAGCAAATTTATTTGTATAAGGTTTTTGGCTATTTTAACTGCTAGAAATGAATAACCTTAAATTCTTTGTCTTTTTTATAATCTCTAGATTCCACAGGCCATAGAGATTTTCTTCTGAGAAGAATTTGTGTTTAATTTTTTGATACCAACACTGAACATTCATCAGGGAACTTTCCTGAAGTTCAGCTCAAGACTACCCTACCTGCTGTGTTTGTGAGAAGAGTAGGATCACACACACAGGTGCAATCTTGACCACACTTACCTGCAAGAGGAGTAACCAGAGGACACACTTCCTTCCTTCTTTGGTGTCTGAGGAGTGTGAACTGTTGGGGTCAGTTAAGACCCAACATAACTCTATCAGAAGAAAACTGTTGTTTGCCTTTCAACCTTGTTTTACAGTTCTGCAGTGTAATGGAGGACGGGCAACGTGCATGTGCAGGCTCACCACTCCCAGGCCTCTGACATGAGGGACATGTGACAGTGTCATTCAGTATTATGTTCAAAAGACATTTTTATCCTGATCATAATTAATTTGAAAACTCTTTAAGTTCATGTTATACAAGATGATTTACTGTATTATACTTTTCCTTTTTTATATAATGTCTAACAAAAAATACAGCTGCAACATTTTGATTCCTGTTAATTTTGTTCTTTAATTAAATGACTACTTATTGCAGGAAATTAACCCAGGCTTTACATTTTCTTGTGGTTGGGATGAGTGGTACTTTAGAACAGGGATCTGTGAAACAAGTCAATTTTTACTTTTGAACGATCAGAATCCAAACACATGAATGAGAATTCCAACTTTTTATGTGTTTGGTTTGTGCCTTAGAAAATCAAATTGAGTGCCTTTAACCAAGAAATAAGCAATAATTTGTTGAAAAATTCTATCAAAATGAAAAGTATGCCTCTTTAGAGTATTTTAAAGCTCACCTCTGCAAACACTGTTAAAGAAAGGAAATTTACCCCAGCACAAAGGTGAAAATCTTGGCACAAAGGGGGAAACTAACAATAAATGTTCCCTGAAAAATATTTTTAATTGGCTTTCAAATAAGTGTCCTTACAGAGATGAGCCTTCCCTCCTCCTTCCCTCCTGGTATACTGGTGAGGCAGGAAGCACAGTAACTTGGAGCATGACTTTCAGAGCTTGCAGAACTTGTGCACAAATCCAAGCTCTGTGCTATTCAACAAGTTACTTGTTTTTTCTATAGTATGGTCATCTCTCTCTCACACAACATTGCTGTACTATCTAAATAAGACAAAGCAGCTAAAGTGCTGGCACATTGCTGAGGACGTTCTGGGAATCCAATAAATGTTAGCTACTGATATGGTTGCCAGGTAGCACCTGGAGCAACTGAGTGTCCTCTATGACTTCTTGCCACATATGCTACCTCATTGCTTTCCACTATTTTTCCTTTTCTACTTAAGACTGCTACTGGGTCAGACGCCCACAGAAACTGCCAAGTCTTTATGTTAGCACTTTGTCCAAAGTGACTTATGATCAGTCCTAGAGACTAGCAAAACACACTGTTCATTGAATTATAGTTTTTTTAAATAAGAAATTGTTATGGTAGAAAAATTCCAGCTCTACCTCTTAGCTGCTCTGTAACCTTCTGTGAATCAGTTGACTTCTCTGAGCCTCAATTTGTTTGTGAAATGTATCTAAATCCTTTCTAAGTCAGTTAAATTTAAAGGATTTGATATATATATATACATTATATATTTTCTGTTATTCATAACCCATTATTTGTAGCCAAAACTTTACCTCTTTTCTATTTTAAGCAACATATTAGAAGCTCTCTGTATTTAATATTCAATTTAAAATATTAATGGGAGCCCAAATTATGTAAAACTAAGATTTCAATTTCCCTCACATAGAAATATTAATATATTTACTATGAAACAGAAAAGGAAAAGGTGCTACTGTTTAGAAACCACCTTGGCCCCCAAAGTACAAAAGATCAGTACTGCTTAACAAAAGAACCAGGCAGATCCTATAGTTAGAAATGACCTGGTTAGATGGGACATATATTTAGTTTTTTCCCCAAGTCCCATAACTAGTGGATAATAAAACTAAAAAGGTAAAGTGCAGGATAACCAAAGGAGGGTTTGGACTGGTTCAGACTCAAAGGTTCTAAGATATCCTAAAACCAGCAGACATATTCACTTTAATCAAAATTTGTGGCAATAGTATCTAACTTCTACCATTGTGTTTTTATTATGCACAAACTATTACTCTAAACTATACTTACATATTTCATGTTCTTATCAGGTATTATAAGGGTTAAGAGATAAACTAAAATTGAATCAAGTATATTTACTCTCCACCTGCACATCACAACTATCAAGTTAGAGGAATAAAATTAAAAAGCAATTCACAAGTCATATTACACTGATGACATACATGTATATGTACACGGATTTGCATATATTTATAATTTGAAGAGAAAGTTTATATACTTAACAGCCAACAGATTTAGAAAAAACTATTTGTCCTACTGAATAACAGTATATATGAATTATCAGAATTCTTCATTACTAGTATTCAATAATGAGGTTTTTATGCAATAAATTTACAAATCATTTGTCCCTATTTTCAGAAAAAATTATTAAAGCAATCATGAATATTTAAATCAAAAGTTCTGTTTTTAAGGAGTTCAAAACGTTTTTACAAGCATGTTAGTAATTTAGTGAGAGGAAATTAAATATCTTCTAGAAACATCTAGTAACTTTTAAGCTAATGTAATAGAGGAAATACCACATTATATGACTTTGTAAAAAGTATTTCTAAAAGAATTTAAAGGGGGCTGGGCATGGTGGCTCATGCCTGTAATCCCAGCATTTTGGGAGGCCGAGATGAGTGGATTGCTTTAGTCCAGGAGTTCGACACCAGCCTGGGCAACATAGCGAAACCCCATCTCTACAAAACAAAAAATTAGCTGGGTATGGTGGTATGCGCCTGTAGTCCCAGCTACTAGGGAGGCTGAGGTGGCAGGATCACTTGAGCCCGGGAGGTTAAGGCCATAGTGAGCCGTGATTGCACCACTGCACTCCAACCAGGGCGACAGAGCAAGACCCTGTCTCAAAAAATATAAAAATAAAATAAAGAGACTTTGAAATCATATCACCTAAGTAATTTTTTGACAATTGAAATGGTGGTGGGAGCGGGGAGGAAGAACCTAACATCAAGACATCCACCTTGTGGAAAGATATGGTAATTACAGGCCTACATTTATTATACATTGGAAGTAAAGTCAAAGTTTTTAGCTATGTACCTACAGTCCTTCAACAACAAATTCAAGCTCAGAAATGCAAAATCCTAATTGTACTATTAAAACTGCTATTACTATATGCTTCCGATACCCATTTGTCTAGTTTTTTTCCAGAGACCTTTTTCTCCATTTTTCATATGAAAACATCTCAGAAGATATTCGTAAGCAAGTGAACATATGAAACTGAATATATGAAAAATATTTTCAAAAAGATTTCTATAAATCCCATTTGCTTATTTAAGCTGCAAATTTATTTACAGTGATGATACTAGGAACATACTACTAGTTCATATTCAAACAAAAAATGTTTGTTAGAATGAACAACAAAGTACTGGTTAGCAGTTCCACAGTTCTATGAAAATAGAGCAGTATTTTTAAAGTAATAAAAATTTTCTTAAAAAACCTTTTCAAAGTTTTTAATCTCAACTGTAAATCTTAAAGATATAAATGGGGAAATTCTAAAAATTCAGTTTTCTTACTAAGCAATGGGAGGAAAGAAATCTGGATATATGGTACATATGACAATAATTTAATGTTTCAAGTTGCAGACATGTTACATATGTGTATTATTCCTTTCTAAATGCAGTTTATTATCCCTTCTCAAAAATACATACACTGAATGTATTACTACAATTCAGGTGTGTTCCCTAAAAGACTGGTCTATACCACCAGTCCATTCTCTGCTTTCCAGATAGCCTACTTCTTAATTATAATGGTGACACCTGATGTGGCAGAAAGCACAATCTCCAGAACCACCTATCATCTTGCTTCAATTTTTACATTCCAAGTTAGATTTGTTTGTTGATATTATTTGCTGGTATTTTATTTTGCTCAAAATTCTACTTGTTTATTCATAGCATATATGATTCTTCCATACTTTAAGTTTTAATTAGATAAGAAACTTATACACTAACTGTATGTGGTTTAACTGTTAATAGGTGGTAACAGAATGGTTAAAGAACTAACTCCAGCAACTGTGAAGCTCAACGCTAGGCACTGAACTCAGAGTTGGCAGAATTTGTCACTGTAGACTACAAATTTCATGTTGAATTAAATGCTGTATGAAAACCACTCCATCTATTATTCATTTAAAGGATCTGCTGGCCTTTTAAGTTGGTGTTGGCCATCCATGACACTACGATTTGGTGGCAATGAGATCACTACAGTAATGGCTGTAGAATTTAGTATTTAGGTTTCTGCCTAGCTATACTAACGTAAAATTTCTTCTCTTCCATGTCCTTTTCCATGTGTACTTCTGGGACAGTTACCACCTTACAGCTCTATTTGGTTGAGGACATGCGGTAAACCTACACCAGGGTGTTAGATTACAATCCAGGTAAGAAATTTAAGTCATTAGCTACAATGATCATTTATTTTTAATATGTTTAAAATAGAACAATCAAGAATTTTAGCTATATTAATTAATATACTCATTAGCCTCTGCTATGCAAAATTGATTTAAATCACTATTTCTGTGAAACAGTAAGATAAACTAAGGAAAAATTTTATAATAAAGAACAGAGAGTTCTGATCTATAAGATTTCCCTTCCGAACTTGAAGTCTGCAAACTACAGCCCACAGACCAAATCTGGCCAGCCCCTGCCCTTTTAGTGGCCAGTAAGCTAAGAATGGTTTTTATATATTTAAATGGTTACAATTGAAATTATTATAATAAGCACCGACGTGATACTCTGAAATTTGCCTTCTGGCCCACAAAGCCTACAACATTTTCTGTATAGCCCCTCAGGACAAACTTTGCTAGATCTTGCTCTGAACTTAAAAAATTTAAATAAACATATAATAGAACATTTTAGAAATGAATTACATAGAAGTCAAATAGCTAAATTGTTTTTAAATAAGCTTAAAACCTTTTAACTTCAAATCTATTCCAAATTTCAATACTCATTTATAAACCCAATTATCTTTGTATTTGACTTGTACAAAATGTACATCAAATTAGGTAAATAAAGCCTCATCATTATTAAAGGCAAGTGTTTCATTAGTGTGACTTCCACTCCTCCAAGTTCCTTTTATTTAAAATTGTTGCTATCACAGCATAAGCTAAAAGTATATTATCTAAAGCTCAAGATGGTACAACATATTGATGTCACTCAACACACCTGTATTCCTAAAATGTTGTTCTCCTGTAGACGTCAATTCAGAATATTTTCATGCGCCTTTATTTTAAATAGAAAAACTAAAGCTAACCATTACAAATACATTGTCTTAACAATGAAGTCTATGTACATTTGATTTGCCTATATGATTCCTCTAAGGGTCCAATGAAATGGAAATCTGTATGATTCTGCATGACATTAAAAGCACACATATCCTCATTTTTAAGTAGGGAGTTCATCTCTGTTTTGAGGTGGGCATTCTGGTGAAAACTGAAAAACCTGCTAGACATATTCTAAAAGAGCTGTCTAACACCATGGAAGGGTTCATTTATTACTCATTTGTGTATCTAGACCTGAGCTCAGTGCATATCATATAATAGATGTTCAAATGGCTGGTTAATACTTTACCAATTACAATGAAAATGCTGACACCATATAGGACTTGAATTTTAGGAGACACATTAGTTCGCTTTGAACTTAGTAAATTCCTACTTAAAACTGCCGTATTCATTACTTTGTTCATTCACATTGTTGTAAGCCTACTTTTCCAGACACTCTTTTAGCTTCTGAAAATTGTGATGAATAAGACATACAAGTTTCCTACCCACACAGAATTTACAGAAGTGGAGTTTGTGGAGGCAAGGCAGAAATAAAGAAATTTCAGATACCAAAAACTGCTATATGATAGACAGAAATAGTAACATTAATTGGATGGTGAGGGAAGTGCTCTCTAAAGAATTACCACTTAAATGGACACGTGAAAAACAGCAAGAGTTTCCAGGAAAATGGAATCTCAAAACCAAAGAGTTAGAAAAAAGTGAGATTGTTCAAGTAATGCTTGAGGCATACTCAACAAGGCGGAAAGGAGTACAAAATAAGGGTAAAGGGAGGCAGAGGTCAGCTCATGTGGGGCCTTCTAGCCCGTGATATAAAGGCTTGGTTTTAATAAGTTTTAATAATTCAGATGAAATGCAGATTAATAAAATAAGGCATTTAAAGTAGTATAATTCTGTGGCATTTAGTACATTCACAATGTTATGTAACTACCACCTCACCTCTATCTAGCTCCAAAACATTTCATCACAACATAACTTTTAAGCAGTCACTCCCCATTATTCCTTTCCCTCATCCCCTGGCAATCACTAATCTGCTTTCTGTCCCTGTGGACTTACCTATTCTGGGCATTTCATATAAATGAAATCCTAAAATATATGACCTGTGTGTCTCATTCTTTCACTTAGAATGTTTTTGAGGTTCATCCACATTGTAGCATGACTATATACTCCTTTCCTTTTATAGCTGAATAATATTACACTGTATGGATATATACCACATTATGTTTATTCATCATCAGTTGACAGCTATTTGGGTTGTTTCCACCTTTTGACTATTGTGAATAGTATTGCTGTGAACATTCTCATCCAAGTGTTTGTTCAATCTGTTTTCAATTCTGCTATATTTTAGATATCTGTCCCTACCCCAATCTCATGTTGAATTGTAATACCCACTGCTGGAGGTGGAGCCTGGTGGGATTTGTCTGGGTCACGGGAGTGGATCCCTCATGGCTTGGTGCTGTCTTCACAATAGTGAGTTCTCACAAGATCTGGTCATTTAAAACTGAGTGTCATCTGCCCCTGCAACTCACTCTCTTGCTTGCTCGTGCTTTCTTCACAATAGTGAGTTCTCACAAGATCTGGTCATTTAAAACTGAGTGTCATCTGCCCCTGCAACTCACTCTCTTGCTTGCTCCTGCTTTTGCCATGTGACTTGCCTGCTTTCTCTTTACCTTCCACCATGATTGTAAGCTTCCTGAGGCCTCCCTAGAAGCCAAACAGGTGCCAGCACCATGCTTCCTGTAAAGCCTGCAGAACTGTGAGCCAATTAAATCTCTTTTATTTGTAAATTACCCAGTCTCAGATATTTCTTTGTATCAATGTAAGAATGGACTAATACAGAAAGTTGGTACTGAGAAGTGGGACATTGCTATAAAGGTACCTGAAAATGTGGAAGCAGGTTTGGAACTGGTTAAGAGATTAGAAGAGTGAGGAGGGCTCAGAAGAAGAAAGAAAGATAAGGGATCCATATGAACTTTAAAGTAGTTTTTTCCAATTCTGTGAAGAAAGTCATTGGTAGCTTGATGGGGATGGCATTGAACCTATAAATTACCTTGGGCAGTATGGCCATTTTCATGATATTGATTCTTCCTACCCATGAGCATGGAATGTTCTTCCATTTGTTTGTATCCTCTTTTATTTCATTGAGCAGTGATTTGTAGTTCTCCTTGAAGAGGTAGTTCACGTCCCTTGTAAGTTGGATTCCTAGGTATTTTATTCTTTGAAGCAATTGTGAATGGGAGTTCACTCATGATTTGGCTCTCTGTTTGTCTGTTATTGGTGTATAAGAATGCTTGTGATTTTTGCACATTGATTTTGTATCCTGAGACTTTGCTGAAGTTGCCTATCAGCTTAAGGGGATTTTGGGCTGAGACAATGGGGTTTTCTAGATATACAATCATGTCATCTGCAAACAGGGACAATTTGACTTCCTCTTTTCCTAATTGAATACCCTTTATTTCCTTCTCCTGCCTGATTACCCTGGCCAGAACTTCCAACACTATGTTGAATAGGAGTGGTGAGAGAGGGCATCCCTGTCTCGTGCCAGTTTTCAAAGGGAATGCTTCCAGTTTTTGCCCATTCAGTATGATATTGGCTGTGGGTTTGTCATAGATAGCTCTTATTATTTTGAGATATGTCCCATCAATACCTAATTTATTGAGAGTTTTTAGCATGAAGCGTTGTTGAATCTTATCAAAGGCCTTTTCTGCATCTATTGAGATAATCATATGGTTTTTGTCATTCGTTCTGTTTATATGCTGGATTACGTTTATTGATTTGCATATGTTGAACCAGCCTTGCATCCCAGGGATGACGCCCACTTGAAAAAGAGCCCGCATTGCCAAGTCAATCCTAAGCCAAAAGAACAAAGCTGGAGGCATCACGCTACCTGACTTCAAACTATACTACAAGGCTACAGTAACCAAAACAGCATGGTACTGGTACCAAAACAGAGATATAGACCAATGGAACAGAACAGAGCCCTCAGAAATAATGCCACATATCTACAACCATCTGATCTTTGACAAACCTGACAAAAACAAGAAATGGGGAAACGATTCCCTATTTAATAAATGGTACTGGGAAAACTGGCTAGCCATATGTAGAAAGCTGAAACTGGATCCCTTCCTTATACCTTATACAAAAATTAATTCAAGATGGATTAAAGACTTAAATGTTAGACCTAAAACCATAAAAACCCTAGAAGAAAACCTAGGTAATACCATTCAGGACATAGGCATGGGCAAGGACTGCATGTCTAAAACACCAAAAGCAATGGCAACAGAAGCCAAAATTGACAAATGGGATCTAATTAAACTAAAGAGCTTCTGTGCAGCAAAAGAAACTACCATCAGAGTGAACAGGCAACCTACAGAATGGGAGAAGATTTTTGCAATCTACTTATCTGACAAAGGGCTAATATCCAGAATCTACAATGAACTCAAACAAATTTACAAGAAAAAACAACCCCATCAAAAAGTGGGCAAAGGATATGAACAGACCCTTCTCAAAAGAAGACATTTATGCAGCCAAAAGACACATGAAAAAATGCTCATCATCACTGGCCATCAGAGAAATGCAAATCAAAACCACAATGAGATACCATCTCACATCAGTTAGAATGGCGATCATTAAAAAGTCAGGAAACAATAGGTGCTGGAGAGGATGTGGAGAAATAGGAACACTTTTACACTGTTGGTGGGACTGTAAACTAGTTCAACCATTGTGGAAGTCAGTGTGGCGACTCCTCAGGGATCTAGAACTAGAAATACCATTTGACCCAGTAATCCCATTATTGGGTATATACCCAAAGAATTATAAATCATGCTGCTATAAAGACACATGCACACACATGTTTATTGTGGCACTATTCACAATAGCAAAGACTTGGAACCAAGCCAAATGTCCAACAATGACAGACTGGATTAAGAAAATGTGGCACATATACACCATGGAATACTATGCAGCCATAAAAAATGATGAGTTCATGTCCTTTGTAGGGACATGGATGAAGCTGGAAACCATCATTCTGAGCAAACTATCACAAGGACAAAAAACCAAACACTGCATGTTCTCACTCATAGGTGGGAACTGAACAATGAGAACACATGGGCACAGGAAGGGGAACATCACACACCAGGGCCTGTTGTAGGGTAGGGGAAGGGGGAGGGATAGCATTAGGAGATATACCTAATGTTAAATGACGAGTTAATGGGTGCAGCACACCAACATAGCACATGTATACATATGTAACTTACCTGCACAATGTGCACATGTACCCTAAAACTTAAATAATAATAAAAAAAAAAAGATAAGGGAAAGCTTGCAGCTTCTTAGAGATTGGTTAAGCGGTTGTGACCACAATGCTGATAGTGATATGGACAGTGAAGTCTCGGTTGAAGAGGTCTCAGATGGAAATGAGGAACTTACAAGGAGCTGGAGCAAAGGTCACACATTTTACGCTGGATGCATTCTGTTCATGCCTTAGGGATCTGTGGAAGTTTGGGCTTGAGAATGATGACCTAAGGTACCTGGTCGAAGAAATTTCTAAGCAGCAAAGTGTTCAAGAAGTGACGTGGCTGCTTCTAACAGCCTATGCTCCCATGTAGGAACAAAGAAATGACTCAACATTGGAAATTATATTTAAACAGAAAATGGAGAGTAAAAGTTTTGAAAATTCGCAGCCTGGCTGTGTGGCAGAGAAAGAAAAAGCTATTTTGGGAGAGGAATTCAAGCAGGCTGTGGAGCAACCACTTACTAGAGATACTGGCATAACTAAAAGGGAACCAAGTGCTACTATCAAGACAATGGGGAAAAGGCCTCGAAGGCATTTCAGAGAACTTTCATTGCAGCCCCTACCACAAGGGGCCCAGAGGCCTAGGGTGGAAGAATGGTTTGTAGGCCAGGCCAGGCCCAGGGCCCATATCCTGTGCAGCCTCAGGACACTGCTCCTTACATCCCTGACTCCAGCTCCAGCCTCAGCTCAAAGGGCCCCAGATACTGCTTATGCCACCACTCTGGAGAGCACAAGTCACCGTAAGCCTTGGTGGTTTCCACGTGGTGTTAAGCCTACAGGTGCATAGAGTGCAAGAGTGAATGAGGCTTGGCACCCTCTACCTAGATTTCAGATGTATGAGAAGTGGGACATGGAGTTAAGGATTATTTTAGAGCTTTAAGATTTAATGACTACCCTCCTGGGTTTGGGACTTGCATGGTGCCTGTTGCCCCTTTCTTTTGGCTGATTTCTCCCTTTTGGAATGGGAATATTTACCCAATGCCTATACCCTCATTGTATCTTGGAAGTAAGTAACCTGCCTTTGATGTTACAGGCGCATGGGTGGAAGCGATTTATTTGCCTTGTCTCAGATGAGACTTTAGACTTGGGACTTTTGAGTTAATGCTGGAATGAGTTAAGACTTTGGGCAACTCTTGGGAAGGCATGGTTGTATACTGCAATGTGAGACGCATATAAGATTTGGGAGGGGCCAGGGGTAGAATGATGTAGTTTGAATATTTGTCCCCACCAAATCTCATGCTGAATTATCATCCCCAATGTGGGAGGTAGGGCCTGGTGGGAGGTGTTTGGGTCCTAGGGGCTGATCCCTCATGACTTGATGCTGTCTTCACAATAGTGAGTGAGCTCTCTTGAGATCTGGTCATTTAAAAGCGTGTGGCACCTCCTCCTCTCTCTCTCCCTCCCTCTCTTCTCTTGCTTTCACCATATAACATGCCTGCTTCCTCTTCACCTTCCCTCATGATAAGCTTTGTGAGGCCTCCCTTGAAGGTAAACAGATGTCAGCACCATGCTTCCCATAAAGCCTGTAGAACCACAAGCCAATTAAGCGTCTATTATGTATAAATTATGCTGTATCAGGTATTTCTTTACAGCAATGCCAAAGCAGACTAATAGAAATTCTTTTCGGCATATACCTAATAGAATTGCTGGGTCATATGGTAACTCTTACGTTTAACTTTTTGAGGAACCACCAAACTGTTTTCCACTGTGGCTGCATTCTTTTACACTGCCCCAGAAATGTCCAAGAGTTCCAATTTCTCCACGCCCTCACCAAAATTTATTGTTTTTTTGATTCTAGGTATCAAGTGGGGATAAAGTGGCATTTTATTATGGTATTGATTTACATTTCCCTAATGACTAATCATGCTGAATATCTTTCTGTGTGCTTACTGGCCATTTGTAGGTCTTCTCTGAAGAAATGCTTATTCAAGTCCTTTGGCCATTTGTATTTGGGTTGTGTTTTGTTGTTTGGTTTTAACACTTCTTTATATATTTTGAATACTAGACTCTCAGAGATACAATTTGCAAATATTTTCTCCCATTCTGTAGGGTGTCTTTCCACTTTTTGGGAGTGTCCTTTGATGCACAAAAGTTTTGAATTGTGCTACAGTCCAATTTATCTAATGTTTCTTCCATTGCTTGTATCTGTATCATATTTAAGAATCCACTGCCAGATCCAAGGTCATAAAGATTGACTCCTGCATTTTTTTCCTGCGTTTCAGAGTTTTGGCTCTTACATTTAGGTCTCTAATCCATTAATTTTTGTATATGATATGAAGTAAGGTTCCATCCTCATTATATTGCATGTGTTTGTCCAATTGTCCCAGAACAATTTAAGAAACTATACTTTCCCCCATGGAATGGTCTTATACCCTTGATGAAACTCAGGTGACCATAGATGGGTGGATTTATTTCTAGACACACAATTACATTCTATTGGTCTAGAGGTCTATCATTATGCTAGTACCACATAATTTCAATAATGTAGGTTTGTCATAAATTTTGAATTTGGGAAGTATGAGTTCTCCAACTTTATTCATTAGAGTTTTTTGGTTATGCTGGGTCTCTTCCATTTTCATATGATTTTTAGGGTTAGCTTTTCCATTTCTGCAAGAAGACCATTAGGATTTTGATATGGATTGTATTAAATCTGTAGTCTATTTCAGGGAGTATTGCCATTTTAACATATCAAATCTTCCAATCCATGACCATGGATTACCTTTCCACTTATTTAGGCCATCTTTAATTTCTTGCAACAATGTTTTGTAGTTTTCAGTCTTATACCTCCCTTGGTTAAATTTATTCCTAAGAATTTTAATCTTTTTGATGCTATTGTAAAGGACATTGTTTTCTTAATTTCATTTTTGTATTGTTAATTTCTATTATATAGAAATACAACTGATTTTTCTGTTGATCTTGTATCTTGCAACTTTGCTGAATTTGTATTAGCTTCTAATGATTTTCTTGACTCTGTAGGATTGCTTAGACATAAGATCAAATCACCTGTAAGGAGAAATAGTTTTGTTTCTCCCATTCCCACTTGGAAATCTTTTTCTTTTTCTTGCATCATTTCTAGATCTAGCTACAACTTCTAGTACAATATTGAATACAAGCAGTGAAAGCAGGCATCCCTGTCTTATTCCTGGTCTTGGCAGGGCAGGGGAGCTTTTAGTATTTCCCCATTGAGTATTATGTAAGCTATAGGGCTTCATACGTACTCTTTATCATGTTTTGGAATTTTCCTTCTACTTCCAGTTTTTTGAGTGTTATTATAAAAGGGTATTGGATTTTGTCAAATGCTTTTTGTGCATCAACTAAGAATATTTCTTTTTCTTCCCTCATTCTATTGATATGGTATATTACATTCATTTTCCTATGTTAAGCCACCCATGCTTGGCTGGGATAAATCCATTTGGTCACGGTATGGAATGCTTTTAATGTGAAGCTGGATTTGGTTTGCTATTTTGTTGAGGGTTTGTGCATCTATACTCACAGAGAATATTAGTGTGTAATGACGCCATTGTGTGGTTTGGAATGTTCTCTCCTATTCTGTTTTCTGGAAGAGTTTAAGAAGGACTGGGCTGGGCATGGTGACTCATGCCTGTAATTCCAGTGACTTGGGAAGCCAAGGCAGGAGGACTACTTGAGGCCAGGAGTTCAAGGCCAGCATGGGATACACAGCAAGACCCCATTCTCTAGAAAATATTAAATAGCTGAGCATAGTGGCACATGCCTAGAGTCCTAAGCTTACTTAGGAGGCTGAGGCAGGAAGATCACTTGAGCCCAGGAGTTTGAGGTTACAGTGAGCTAAGATCAGACCAACATACTCCAGCCTGGGTGACAGAGTGAGACTCTGTCTCTAAAAAATAAATAAATAAATTTGAAAAAATAAAAAAAACTGGCATTATTTAAATGATAGAATTCTTTGTTGGGAGGTTTTCGATTACTAATTCAACCTCTTTACATGTTATAGGTCTGTTGATATTTTTTATTTCTTCTTGAGTCGGTGTTGGTAATTTGTGTTTTTAGGTATTTATCGATGTCATCTAGGTTAACTAATTTATTGATATATAATTATTCATAGTATTCTCCTAGAATCCTTTTTATTTCCGAAATTTCAGTAGTCATGTCCCTAACTTTCATTTCTCACATTAGTAATTTGAGTCTTCTGTTTATCTTAGTCAGTCTGCTAAAGGTTTATTTTATTGATCTTTTCAGAGGACCAAATTTTGTTTTTATTGATTTTCTGTGTTGTTTTTCTGTTCTGTTTATCTCTGATCTAGTTCTTCATTATTTCATCGATTCTGACAGCTTTAAATTTTTCTAGTTCTTTAAGGTATAAAGTAAGGTTATTGATTTGATACCTTTCTTACTGTTTATTGTAGGTGCTTACAGCTATAAATATCCCTCCGAGCACTGCTTTCAACGGATCACGTTTTGGTATGTTGCATTTTCATTTGTCAAAGTATTTTCTGATTTCCCTTATGAGTTGTCCCTTGACCCACTGGTTAAGAGTGTGTGTCACTGGAGAGTTTTATGTAAGGGAGTGACATGGTATGATTTATGCTTTAGCAAGACAGTGTTGGCTGCTAAGTGAAAAAAGTGTGGAAGGAAAAGTATAAATGCTGAAAAGCCATTGTAAGAGGCCGTTGAAATTGTCTGTGTGAGAAATTATACTGACATTGTCACAGAGACAGTGCAAGTGGCAGAAAGTATTCAGATGTGGGTCATATTTTGGCAGTAAAATCTATAGGAATTGTTGATCAATTTACTGTTTGGCTAAAAGGAAAATAATTCAGGAATTACTGTTAGGTTTTGGTTTGAATATTTGGGTAGTTAAAAGTAACTTTATTGAGATAGGAAGACAAAGTTCACGTTTTCTTTGATGAAGAGAAAGAATGGTAAGGGAGACAAATCAAGTTGTTTTGAGAGTTGAGATTCTTATTAGAAACGTCAATACAGCAGTATTTATAATGTTCTGATGTCCAAAGTGAAGGTCAGAACGTTTATAAATTTGAGATCATCAACACAGAAATAGTTATTATATGGGACTAGATGAAATTACTTAAGGTGAAAGTACTGACTGAGGAAAAGAAAGAGACTAGGAATGAACCCAAGGAAAAGACACAGAAGAGTAGCAAATACATGCCAGCAGAGGATTTTAAGCATGAAATGCCACTGAGAGGCTATGTTACCAAATCTAATCTGTTTTTACTTAAATGACTGTTGATTTTGATAAAAGTAGTTTTGATGAAATAGTAGGGGCAGAGCTGCATTGAGGGAAGGAAGCAAAGAAGTTGAGATAGTAACCTGAGAAGATTATTCTGATATATTCTTTGTAAAAGTGAATGGATAATTATATGGGTAGGGCAGTGGTTTCAGGAGATTTTGATGTCAATGGAAGGCCTATTTACTTATTTACTTATTTAATTAACATGGACTATAAAAATCAGGAGAGGAAAATCAAAGATAATGGGATTAAAACCCATTAATCACTAGTAGGGTGATTGTTCTTAAATAAACAAATCTGCTATTGGACTGAAAGAGAAATCAGAAAATGCTGGTCTTGATGCAGGAAACATGTTAGATTTTAGGGTGAAGATGAGAAAATTATGAGGTTAGACAATCAGCTCAAAGGTAAAGAATCAAGGAAAGAGGTATTTATATGCAATAATACTCTGGAAATGTGGTAAAGCCAATTAAAGAGAGCAGAGTAAGGACTGTTGAGCAATGTTGAGTGTCCATTTGAAGTACGTGGCCATACATTTAAAGCCTGATTGTATTATTTTCTCCTGTGCTGTTCAATTGGTAGAATGACAGCTAAGAATTAGTGGATAAGGTTGACAGGAAGAGAAAGGGCAAGAGAGTATTATTTTGAACTCTGGCATCTAGAATGGGTAAGGAAGGAAGGACAGACAAGAAGGTAACAGGAATAGAGAAAAAGTATAAATAGCCTGAGACTACTATACAAAGCAAGTTGGAAAGATAGGCTGGAGTGATAAGAATGTTGGAAATTGAGGTTTAGAGGGGCACAACTGCTGGTAATGATAGGATTTTAGAAGAGTTGGAAAGAATAAAGAACCTGGGATAGATTACACATATAGTACAGTATTGAAATCAAGTATGAGGTATGATTTAGGAGTCTTGGAAATTTGGCTGACGATGAGGTAAACAGGGTGATAAGACATGATGGAATTAGTCTTCACAGGGCAAGATGGATTTGCAAGTCCTGAGTGGTATTTAATATTGCAACGCTGTCACTCTCTTAAAATAGCAACCCCACTACCCTATCAATAAATCTTAGCTGATGCTAATAATTGCATAAAGCTGACCAAAATGAGAAGGGTTTTAAGAAGCCAGTTTTCCCACTGTTTAATTACTGGTATTATTTTTGAATAATACTCTGCTACCATTGAATAGACAAGGGATAGTAAAGCTACTTAGTATTATACTTTGGATCAAATAAATATCCTTCTTCAGATACCCAATGTTCACAAAATAGGAATATAATGATTTATATTTATTCAAGTGACATAAGCATTTATTTCAACTTCATTAAAAGCAAATCAAATGTATACTCATTTTTATAAATTAATCTAGCAAGATATTACAATGACTACTAGATTAAAAGTATTTGTCAAACAGCCTGCTTATGAAATAGGACTTCTATATTGAATTAACATATTTAGGCAATGTAGTAGCTTTTTTAGGCCATTTAGTGCTTCCTAATACATTAGAGCCATATCTGAATAAATGTTTCCAACAGTGTGCTGAAAGTACTGATCTACCACTCAGTTATACATTTTAAACTAGGGACTTCCTCCCCCTTGTAAGTGTGGCTAAATTTTTATTAGTTGAATTCTAAGTTATTAAACATATTTTAATTATATTCATCCCCAAACTGCATTGATTCAAAAACACATTTTATGTAATAATACATTTTACACAATAAAATTTAATTTATTAAAGAAACTCATTTTATGAGTATAATTAACTCAAAAAAGTTTCTTAAAGCTTCTATCTCCAAAAGTAAAAAAAAATATTGTATAGACAGAAGTCTTCTGGGCTTGGACTCATGTTATAGTGGTTCCCTCTCATCCATTAAAAGACATTTTTTTTTAATTTGAGGGTTCCTATAAAGGGTACACTTGCTTCGGTGACATGTATATTTTTCTCTTTGTAGGACTATTCTTATTTCCTCAGTTATACACAGAGAATAATAATTAGATAAAGTATGGTGATAAAAACTAGATTTCACACATTAGCATTTCTTTCATGAGACATGAATACTGACATCAGTTCTCTGCGTACATTAAGAAGCTCCTCTTCTAGCTATAGCCAAGAAAAAAAAATCACACTTAGATTTCACATTTTCGCTGTAAAACCACCAAATAAAATAGAAAAAAAAATCAAGCTGTTATTAGTGATTCATTTTAAAACAACTTCTTTCATGAAGATACTGCATTCTAACAGGTCTACAGATATCCACAGAATTCTGTGATCATTACTGATATTCAAGACAATCAGTTGAGAGAAGGCTCTAATCTTTTAAAGCCCCAAACCAGTGAAATTTAGATTCAATTTTTAAAGGAAGAGAGTAAAATTAAAAGTCTAGAAAACAATTTCAACAAGGATCAACCTAGTTAAGTAGCTTGTTTGCTTGAAGCTAAACTAGCTTAGCCACATCTTGATCCTGTACTATGTCAGCATATTGAGGTTCTATCTTTGTAAGTACATTAATATACTGTGTATACAAAGATCAGTGTACTTAAAAATGCCTTTCATCTTTGAGAAAACTCCGAAGACATTATCACTTAAAACAGTACCTTTAGTCCCTTCCCAGGTCCACGTTTCCCCCCAGAATGCAGCTGCTGGTCTACTAGGCCACTGGAAAGTAAACTAATTTAATCCTCAAATCTAAGTAAATGACATCTTGTCCAAACAGACAGTAATTCTTCCACTAAACTACAGACTTTCTGGGAGTTTTGTCCTGCCATATTTTCTCCTTCAGAAGACACAGCAGGACAGACGCCTGCTGCAGTACCCAGTGTTTAGAAACTGCAAACAAATCATTCAGATAATTTTTCAATTTGCAAATTTATATTCTCTTTTACTCCTTAGGAGGGCCTGTTTAAATTACCCCTATTCTTTCACTATAAATATGCTCCCATTATTTAAAGAACTAAAAGTAATTGGGCTAAAACTATCTTCTCTCAACCCAAAAGAAAAAGAAAGACATAAAAGCACACACACAAAAAAATCAAAAACAAAAGACATTAAAGTATGATTATCCCATTTTCAAACTTAGTTGACTTACCATGTCCTTAAGAAGCCTGTCTTGCAGCACTTTCATATCTTCTTTCATCAAACACATCTGTAAAAAAGTAAATATATTTCACCCATGAAATTTACCATAAAGTTTTCACAGCAAAGACAAAGTTACATTAACAAATTCTTTTTGTAATCAAGAGAGGTAACCTATAAAAAGCATAAAATTTATACCTCGGATGTAAAAACAGTTTCTTCATTATCAGTATTACAGAAGACACTTTTAGCCAATGAAGTTTTCAAAAGATGAAGCCTAAGAAGTAAAATAATGAGTTAACCTTGTATTTATCAATAATTCAAATTAGAGTGCTATAATATAGTATATATAATTTTAATTTTTCAAATAGAAATTTATTAATTTAAAAATCTAATTTTATAGATTATAGTCATTACGAATGTCATACTAACCTCTGTTGTTCGCTTTTTTGATATGCACTGAACTTCTGAAATATCTTTTCCCAAAAGTCCTAAATTAATTAATAAAATTTTATTTAGTCCTAAATAAAATATTTTAGTCCTAAAATAAAATCCAGTTAAACTTTAATATGATTAAAAATTAAAATCCAACAGTAGAATTACTCTATTTCTATTATTACAAATTTAAATAAACAGTATCACTATATGTTAAAAATATTCCAGATGTCATACGCTCTTTCAAATTAAAATAAAATTGAAAGTAAAATCTCTCAGGATTTCTCATTATCAAAGATATTCATCATAAATTTAAGTTCGTACTTGAAAAGTGTTTCTATGAAGCTGATTAGAAATCTAAGATAAAACTAAATTATTTTCTGAACAAAAAGCTTTAGGATGTGCTCCCAAAAAAGAAAGTTTTTCCAAGTATAGCTCTTTAAAAATAAGGTTTTAAACTTATTTAAAAAATTTTTAAAGTAACAAACCACAAATTCCTTTTCCAAATCTTTTAAAGACTGTGAATCTTTTTCAAAATTCTCCAGCTCCTCTATGATAATGAATTGGAATTTATCAAGTTTTTTAATCCTATTACAGAAACAAAATGAGATTAATTTTAAAAACTGTAGCATTCAGAATATATGAATATGTAGCATTCAAAAGTTTTCAGAACAGATTTTTATTACAGACCTAGAGTCCTGACTTTGATGATTTATTGTTCTCAGATGTTGCTGAGCTGTTTTCCAAGACTGCGTAGTAAAATAACTCAACATTTTATGTCGGATCTGAAAAATACTCATTTTTAAGTTAAAATATCTTTACAAAATAACACTCTAACCAAGACTACAGTAACAGCAAATAATTTTCCACGAAATGTAAATTACTAAGAAGAACTTGGAAAAGTGAAAAATTAAAAACTCAGTTATTTAAACTGAAGTGTTAATAGACACTGCTCTGAGTGAACTTATTTAACTCCATCAGTAGGTCTTTGACTAAGGGTTGAGTCCTCAACTGTTTTCATAAGAACCCCACACTCTACAGTATTTACAAAAATGCTGATGGTTATAATTCTCTTCAAAGACACAGCCTAAAAGTCACACTCAGAATTTTTTAAAACCATTTTTTTCACAAAAACATATATTTAAATCTAGCTACAGACACATATGAGAATATATAAGTCAAAGCTTCTCTATTCAGATTAGGTTGGCCTTGGGCAAAAAAAAAAAAAAAAAAAAGAAACAGAAAAAACAAGCAATTTCTAATTTTAACCCTGAATATAGGAGAAAGGAAAGCAAGATTGGGGGGGGGGCGGTGTTGATAACCTGTGCCCAAAACATCTTTTATTCAAAGGAGGGCATAAAAAACTATCGATTCCAAATAGAGGCATGTGAAAGAGATAGGCAGAAATATATTACTAATAATTAAAAATTCTTTTAAAAAGCATTTTTGCATTATCTCACTGGAACCTCAAAAACTAAGACTACATAACTATAATACAGAACTAGTAAAACAAAATGAAATGGTATTTCTCTGACTGCAGCTGCTCATTCTTTATACTACACTATACTATCTTCATTAATGCTCACCTAAATGACATAAAAAATGTCTTGAAAAGTGGCATGAAAACTGTCCAGTAAAAAAAAAAATTCACAGAAAAGCCAAAACATTAAACTGCAAAGGAAAATAGGACAAAAGAGAAAAAAGTAGTAGCAAAAGAAAGAATACGGGTAATATACAGATTTTATTCCAATTATTCACATATAAGGAAAGTTGGTTTCATGAATGGATATTTTGTTGCCAAAGGATCAAACAAGCCAATGGTCTAGTAGAAAGTGTGGCATATTATTATATTATTGGGTATAAATCATAATTTAAAGAATAACTCACATTATTCCTTCTCTTAAATTCTGAATTGAGCCTCTCGTAAGTCTCATAAGTCATCTCTATACCTGCAAATTCATTTCGCCAGGTCTCCCAAGGAATAGAAAAGTCATTTGTTGATAATGAAGATACACTTTCAGACACTAAAAAATGAAAACAATCTGCTGAAGTTAAAATATGCATTACTCTAAATTTAGCCTTGTAATTAGGCTAAGAACAAAATCTATCTTATTTTCCGAATCTATGTGTAACCTAAGGATTATGAAATCAAAGGCAGAAGAGTTCCTTATGTTTTTTTAATTTAAAAATGAGATTATTCTGATTTATAAAACAAACTTTTTGGTATGGTTAGTACAGCAGAAATGACTACTTTAAGCTGGAACATTTATGGATTTTTTTTAACTGCTTTTTAACTAGTTCCACATTATTATTAGGTATTTAGTGAGGTACTAGCACATCAGTAAATTCATACTCTAGTTAACCTAAATGTGATAGTAAGTGACAGAATGATGAGGGAGATCTATGGGCATCTAAGACCCTTACTACAACAATTATTCATATAAATGTGAACTTTGCAATGAAGCATCATCCATCTTGGACATATCCGAAGTTGTCTTTACAAATTTGTTTTGTAAATAGACTCATTCAAAATATAAGAACCACCCTCCAAATAACTGTATTTTGATACAGGCTACTGATCTACCTACTTTTGTGGATATGATGATCTGCATCTTCAATTTTACACAGTTTTTTGGGAAGCAAGTTTGCTCTCCTTTCTCCTTTCTCTTCCATTTCTACTTCATTGGAATTACTTAGATTATCTTCTATATATATTCTTTTGCGACTAAGATGTTGGGTGGGGCCTTAGGAACAGTTAAAGAAAGTTAAAAGCGCTGCAATTTTCATTAAAAATACCTAATATTTTCTTGCCTTTATTTTAAAAAGGCTTTGTTTCCACTAAGTATTTTTATTATGTTTTAGGTAATTATGCATTCAATTCTACCTAGTTTACTTATTTTCTTTTTACATTAAGTTGAATAACGGTATGACTTAAAATACATAATTCCTTTAGTTGAAATGTCACGTAGCATTTCAGTAATCATTTTTTAAAAAGCAAGACTATATGACTACAAACCTGATACATGAGTAGCATCACAGGGCATATCAAACCACGTTTTCTCTCTTCCTTCACTAGACTTGGATAATGAAGATGCTAAATGACTTTCCTAAAATACGTATTAGAAATTAGAAAAAAATTCCGTAAATATATTTCAATTCACATTTTATCACCTTTCTCAAACCCAAAAACCAATAATTTTAAATGCTGTCAATTCTTTCTCAGATTGTTTCTATCCCTTCCTTTTCATCTCTAATATTTACCATGTGTTAACCTTGATTCTAAGTTGACCTCAATCTTCTTGTAATAGCTGTGATGTGAGCTACATTTTTTTCTATTCCTGCTTTTCATTTCTTTATTAGGATTTCCATTTCTTTGAGTCAGGAAATGAGGAGCCACAGAAAACTAAAGTTTAAACTATTCTTCTTTCAAACCACATCTTTCACATCTAACCTTATGTTATACTATTTGAATATACAGGTTTTACTTAGTAACCTTTACATAGGTTACTGATTTTTCTCCACTTAATCTACATATACCTACCCATCCACTTAGGTCTAGCTCAAATCACAGCCCTCACCAAGTTGTAAAATTCTGTCTTGATTTTCTATATTTTACAGGTTATTAAAATATTTTTATTGATGGATGGATGGGCTTTTATGCTGGCAGGAAGTTCAACCAAATACCTATATATTCACGAAACCAGAAAGTGCCAATTGTAAATATGCAATCTGGGGTTCAGCAGTGGTATCCTCACTATTTAAGACCTTACTACTCTCATTTTAAAAGTTTCAACTTTCTTCTATCAAAAAATATTTTTCTATGATCAAGCCATTCTATATACTTTAAACATCAGATTTTCAGGTAATAACAGTTGAAAAGCATTAAAATATTATAATTACCACTAAAGGTCAGTAATCTGAGTCTTATAAGAACCATCTTAGTGTAAGGAAAATTTATAAGTTATAGTCCCACACTTACCTCTCTTTTGCTTTGTATATAATTTTCATTGATATGTGGAGATTCAATTTCCATAAACCGTTCTTCTGAACTATAACTGCTTACATCTGAATAGCTGTTACAGTTTTGTGTTTCTTGTGTAAGTACCAGAGAACTTTTTTTTTTTCTATTTACAATAGTATTACTCTTAGTTGGAGTATGTCTGGGCTATGAATGAAGACATACAAAAACCCAATAAGAAGTTACAAAATTGTTCAAAGCCCCCCACTTCAAAAAGAGTTGAACATAAGAAACATTAAAGCAAAACTGCAAAACTACTTAATTCACTGCAAAAATTCAATTCCAATTCATAACTAAAAATAAAAAATCCTTAGGCAAGTGGATTATTACTTTGATGACCAAAACCTGTAGATAAGGATCCCTGCTAGTACAGTTTCTATGCTCCAGAGGTCAAAGTCACCTTAACAAGAACACGAATAAGAATTTTTTTGCATTTTCTGTTCCAATCTTCATGTGTAACAGTTTATATGGCTGTCTATACAGAAAAGCCAAGAGAATCTAGGCAGACAATCATGATAAAACTCAGCAAGGTTGTTGGAGATAAAACAATCAATAGTTTTTCTATATAAAAATTTTAAAACTCAGAAAATGTAATTTTTAAAAAAAGTCTTTTAATACAGCAAAAAGAAGACCCATAAAATACTTAAGAATTAATCTAACAAGATGCATAATTTCCTTTGTAGGAGACTTCACCCAACTTTGCAGGAAATAAGACAAAAAAGTGGAGAGAGAAATGATGTGTAGATAAGAAAGATCAACATCAATATTGAAAAATGGCAATTCTTCCCTTAGACAAACTAATTCTAAAATGTATATGAATCAGTAAAGGGCCAAAGGAATTCTGAGGAATGGTGGGGCAGGGGGTATGTAACACCGTATAAATGTAAAATGACCCCAATTAAAGCAATGGTGGTATTAGCACAGAGATAGATAAACAGGCCAGTAAACAGTAAAATCTAATGGTGCCTAATCCAGGCCCATGTGATCACCCAGCCTATGACTAAATTAAGACTATTCCACTCCTGATGTCGCACTAATTTGATATCCATATGAAAAAGAAAGCCTGGAGAGACTCAAATCTAAAATTTGAGTCAAATTTAGACTCAAATCTAAAATAAGAAAATATTTTTATGACAATAGCTTAGGGGAAGATTTCTTGAACAACCCAAAAGATTGGTAAATTTGATTATGTCCTATCTTTTGTCATAGGGAAGTTGTGTAATTAACTGAAAATATACATACTAGGAAAAGAATGTTTACATTATATACAACGAATAAAGAATATCCAGAATATATTAAGAACTCATACAAATTTGTAAGAAAAATCAAGCAATGCAATTTAAAAATAAGAAAACAAACAGGAAATTCACAAAATGGCCAAAATCATGTGAAAATACTCATTGATGCAATGAGTCAGGAAAATGCAAATTAAAGACACAACTTTATGCTTACCAGACTGGCAAAAACAGAAACAACTGATAACATCTACTTAGTTAAAACTGTAGAGAAATGAGCACTATCTCATAGCAGTGTTGAGAGCGTAAGCAGGTTCAACTACCATATAAAGCAAATTTCCAACACCTTATTAAGAGTTGACAGTAAAGGGGCAGCATGGGGGAATGTCTCATGAGTGTCCAGCCAATGAATATGTAACTGTTAAAATTCCATCTAACACAGAGTAGCATCAAAGATGGTGGGTGGGGATTACCTAGGCTTGGAGATTTTGCAAGGTGGCATACTGAAGGGATTAAAGGATGCGGGGGAAAATAAGAATGACAGAAACAAAGGGATTGGTTCTAGGACCTCTTGTGGATATCAAAATCAGAAGATGCTCAAATCTGTGATATAAAATGGTTCAGTATTTGCATATAACCTATACACATCCTCCCATATACATATGTAATCTCTAGATTACTTATGATACCTAATACAATGTAAATACTCTTAAATAGTTGTTATATGTATTGTTTAGGAAATGGTGACAAGAAAAAAAAGTCTGTACATGTTCAATACAGACACAATTAAAAATATATATTGTTGTCTGTGGTTGAATCCACAGATGTGGAACCCACAGATACGGAGGGCCAACTATATTGATAAAGGATCACAGGAGAATTTGTGTGAATTTCACTAGTGTGAAACTGGGTTTCAAATTGTGGTCTGTAGAAACTCAGAGTTTTGAAAATATGCCTTGGGGATTATTTGGGGGAAGGAGGTGAAGGAGGCTAGGTAGATCTAGGGTTTAGATCTCCTACCTCTACTTTAAACAGCATAGTTCCACTTTTATCTTTCTGACACACAATGGTCCCTCTTAGCTGCAGTTTTGCTTTCCAGGGTTTCAATAACTCATGCTCAACCATGGCCCAAAAATATTAAATGGAACATTCCAGAAATCATTTATAAGTTTCAAATTGTGCACAATTCTGTGTGGTGCCATGAAATCTCTGGCTATCGGGCTGTCCTGCCTGGGATATGAATCATCACTTTGTCCAGCATATCCATGCTGTATATGCTACCTGCCTGTTAGTCAAGTAATAGCCATCTCAGTTATCAGATTGACTGTGGAGATATCGTTGTGCTCAAGCAACTCTTATTTTACTAAATAATGCCCCTCAAAAGCAAGAGTAGTGATGCTGTAAGTGTATTGTTATAGTTGTTGTTTTGTCATTGTAATAATTTATAAATTGCATATTTATAAGTTAATGTTTAAATTAAACAATCATAGGTATGTATGTATAGGAAAAAAAGATAGTATATATAGCATTCAGTGCTATCCTCCATTTCAGGCATCTATTGGGGGGTCTTGGAACGTATTCCCTGAGAATAAGGGGTGATTACTGTACAGAGTACAGATAAGAGTTTTGTAACAGGAGTGATCACTTCCTAAGAGATACTACTAATTGTTCTACACATTAGAACTACACACATTTTCTAGATCTGAATAGGCTTATTCCTGCAATGCAGGTACTTCTTTCAGATTTCACCATAATTTAAAGTCTATGGCCTTCAATAACCTTTAGTTACAAAAATTACAAGTTGACAAAGTAAATTGATAATTTAGTTGAAAACAGTGCAATTACAATATTTGGTTTAGGTGTTTATAAGGAAGTTTAACAGGTAAATGGTAGGAATATAAAAAGTAAATATATGTTGAAAAGAAGTTCTTCATTCTTCCTCATCTATGTTATCACATTATATGTATCATTTCTTCTTAAAATATAGTAGACCCTCCTGAAATCACAGATAGTACCTCACCCTATTATACTATGCACAGATTTCTTTTTCCTAATTTCATGGAAAGATGATTCATTCTTACCATAGATCTTAGCAACTTCCACATACCTTATTTTTGGTTCCTTATTAAGCACAGAATATTCACCATTTCACTTAAAGGAAAACTTTATGGCTTCTCTTTGGCCTATCTGAATTGTCAGCATCAATACTCTTGCCCTTTGGCGGTATTGTTAAGTAAAATAAGGGTTACTTTAACACAAGCACTGCAATACCTCTACAGTTGATCTGGTAACCAAGATGGCTACTATGTGACTAACAGGCAGGTAGGGTATACAGCACCATGGATACACTGGACAAAGGGTTGATTCACGTCCCAGGAGGGACAGAGTGGATGGCTCAATATTTCATCACACTATTCAGAATTACACACAATGTAAAACATATGAATTGTTTATTTCTGCAATTTCTTATTTAATATTATCAGACCACAGTTGACTGTAGGTAACTGAAACCTCAAAAAGTGAAACCACAAATAATGAGAAACTACTGTACTCTCCTGCTACCACATTCTTCCTCCTGTATAGCTATACATTTATTTGTCTGTTAGGTTCATCAAGACTGGCAAGTATCTCTCTCTTGTCATTATGTCCCTCTCCCCCAAGACCCTAGACCAAACCCAAAACCTTAAATAGACAAGCAATGTGTATCTGATTAAGATGATAGGGAAAATAACTTACTACCTTCAGATATATCTGATAAAGAGAAAAATATATATACATTCTCACCAAAAACAGTGGTCGTGGAATTGGTGAACAACTTTCACTTGCACACAGGAAGTTTTTCTCATTGTTTTTGGGTGACTTTATTGTACCTCCAACTCCACTGTTACTATTTAAGGATTCAAGTGATGAAGTTTTTGGATAAGGTGATATAGATTTTGTTATGCAGTCATAATCCTGAGTAAAATCCTTTTCTGTTATTTTCTCTATACCTATATTGCATCAAAATAAAAAAGAAAATAGATGGCAAGCGTTATCATTGATGTCTGCTTTAGAAATAGCACGATTAATTTAAATCCTAAGAATTTGTCAGATCTTCAAATCTTAGCTATAAAAAAGGATAGCTTTAAAAATATTAAGACCAAGTTATATTTAAAATATTTGTAAGACTGAAAAACAAAATGGCTGAATTTAAAATGTACTTGTAACAAGAACTTTCAAAACATTTTCCAACAAAAATATCTACAGTATGACCTGAAATATAAGCATCAACCTAAGTATTATCTTGAGTATTCTGACATCATAGCTGATTGTGTTATATATACACATCACAAAATTTTATGATTGAAAAAGGCTTGAGAAATCATCTGCTCTACATCTTTCACATAAAAATTAGAAAATTTACTGCTGGAATAAATCTTAATATAAATAAATCCTCAGACAATTTTCAGATCGAATCAGGGCATGTACATCTATCTCCTGAGTATGCGCTTATGTGAAATTTCATAGTGGTCCTTAGTACTGAGAACACAATAGCTACTTTAGAGGAAGCAGAAGTATACTAACTGATTTAAGTCTTGTATTTTAACTGAAATGATTAGCATTTAGAAATGCTTTAAAATGTCCTTACAAGGAAACAAAAATGGTATAAAAAGGGCAAACTTATACTTTCTATACTAGAAAGGCATACACATATACCAGAGCTCCAAAGAATATGAATTTTTCTTTAGCAATCATTTAAAAATAAAAGCATAACCTCAACTGTATACGGTATTAATCCAGTGTGGGTCCACAGAATGAGGAAGATATTCTTTGGACTTTTGTTAATGAAATGTAAATAGAAAAAACAGAATTCTCCAAAAATTCTCATGTTATTAAATATATATTGAGCTAAAAAAAAGCACATTAAAATTAAGTACTTTTTTAAGATTAAGTTATAATTTGTGAATATATATTATTTTCCATATTAAAGCATTTGCTCTTTAACTTCCTAACATGAAAAACATCAGTATCCTAGTAGCATTGTTCCCATGTTATCAAAAGTCAAGTTACTAGCATTAATTAGCTTAACAATGAAGTTTTAACTACTATAATTATAAATACCCCTCAAAATTAGTCTTAAAATTGTATTTTCCCATAATTAGAGTTATAGAAAACTATTGAATATTCAAGTAAAGAAAAAACAAAGTTATACTGACATCTCGTTACTTCTATAGATGATGGACTGCCAGATAAAGATCTGGGAGATAAGTCAAGGCAATTATCTCGTATAGCATCTTTTAGTAGAGATGAGTTTTTGCATTGTTTTGATAGTTCCTTTTCTGTTTCAGCACAGAAGACTTTCTGTTGTTTCTTTGGTAGCTTTACCGTTTTCATTCTGGAATGGATATTCTCCTCCTAAATGTATCAATAACTTTCAAATTATACTCAAGTACAAATATTTACACTTGGACACATAAAACAAATTATATTCAAATATTTATTAAATGTTGTATATTACCACATACAGGCATAACAAGGACCTAGACATGAGCAGTGAAAGACTTTCTAATATACTAGAAGCCATAAGACAAATTCACAGGAGAATATAATACATTTACTATAATAAATATCTTAAGAGATACAAATAGCCTTCTTTGAGGGTTCAAAGATTATATCCAGTTTAGGGAAATTAGAAAGCATTCCTAAATTTCATAGTATTTGAGATACTAAGGAGTTTGTGAAAGAAGGTAGAAAGGGGAAGACATACTGCGAATAGAGAAGACTTCGCAAGAACAGAGGGAGTTGAGAGGCACAGGTCTTTTTTGGGAGTCACAGGTTATACTATCTGACCATTTCACAGTTCTGGGCATACACTGGAGAAGGGTAGAAAAAAGCTTGGAATGGCATTTTGATGCTCTGAATATCTGACAATAGAGATATTTTTAGGGTCTTCCTTTGAAGAGGGATAAGATGAGAGGTGGCTTGAGAAGGCATATGACTATTTGTATGGTAAACTTCCTTTAAGAAGTGACAGAAGGCTGGGCACGGTGGCTCATGCCTGTAATCCCAGCACTTTGGGAGGCCGAGGCGGGCAGATCATGAGGTCAAGAGATCGAGACCATCCTGACCAACATGGTGAAACCCAGTCTCTACTAAAAATACAAAAATTAGCTGGGCGTGGTGGCGTGCGCCTGTAGTCCCAGCTACTAGGCAGGCTGAGGCAGGACAATCGCTTGAACACTGGAGGCGGAGGTTGCAGTGAACCAAGATGACACCACTGCACTCCAGCCTGGTGACAAAGCGAGGCTGTGTCTCAAAAAAAAAAAAAAAAAAGAAGAAGAAGTGATAGAAAATGTAGACCTAAGTTAGGAAGTCTTTAAAGTATTTTGGGTAAGAGATAAGATTGCAAAAAAGAAGAGATGGAAGTTTATGATGTCAAATCAGCACACTATACTGTTCAGAAACCTATCTTTAGTGCCAGACTCTCTGGTTTCAAATCCTAGACCTACCACTTCCTAGTTGTGTGACCTTGAGCAAATTCCTTCTCTCTGAGCCTCAATTTTCTCAGTTGTAAAATGGGATGACACTAATAGTACTAATTACCTATAGTACTTATGAGATTTTAAGACATTAAATCTGTAAAGTGCTTAATATAGCAGTTGACACATTGTAAGCACTACATATATTTATATACTATACACATACACTATACTAAAATAGTAATATAAGTATATATATTTTTCCCATAATTGGAGTTATAGAAAACTATTGAATATTCAAGTAAAGAAAAAATGAAATTATACTGACATCTCATTACTTCTATAGATGATAGACTGCCAGACAAATAAATAAATATTTAACTTTGCTTTCAAAAACAGGTGACTGGGAATGTGTCTGGACATTATGAGACATAAGGAAGAAGTAAGGGATGGTGACAGGTGGGCCAGTGTGTGGGAAGAACCTCAGACACCAATGTTTTGCTTTCACTCAACAGACACACAGCTTCTCCATGCTATACTTTATTAAAGCCTAATTTTAGAAGATTAAGTACTTCTCCCTTTCAAAGATACTATCATCAAGTTATAATTTCACTAGATTCAGACATCTGTTTTATAACAAAAATGCCAACTTATTACAAAATTTAGCATTATATTGCCTAAGGGCAAATTTCTAGAATTATTATTTAAGTTTTGTCATAAAGGAAGTTAACTCTTAAGAAGTAACAAGATAAATTTGACATTTTTTACAAAAATATATATTTAGTATTTTAAGAGGCTTTTAGAAATTAATCTGAACTGTATCTATTTACCTTTACTGGTATGTTCTCTTTAAATGAATGTGAAAATTCTTGTTCACACTCTGATTCTGAATTTGAGAGATCTTTATAATTTTTTTTTGTTTTGGTTGCTTTTCGTGGAAGTCTGATTCTTCCTTCCGGAATTGTCTTGTCCGTCTTTTTCATGATATTTTTACTGGGTGTCTTTAGGAGAAAAATTCCTGAATATTAGATCAATATTTGAGGTACAAGAAATACAAGCAATTTGCTATAAAATTGGCACTGTGACAAGTTTTACATAAAATATTTGTAAGAATGATTCTTGATTAACATACTTTAAATTAATGGATTTTTATCTTCCCATTCCAGTTATCATCTTTACCATCTCTGTATCCCTACCATTAAGTCCCTGAGAAGCCTGATATATACTATCTAACTGAAGTAAAAGATTTTAAAAATACCTAAAAGCACAGAATAAAATGGAGTCAAACAAAGGCCAGTATGATTTAAAAAGAACCAGGAGAAAGTGTGCAAAAGAAGGAAGAGGTACATAAAACACATAACTGATAACAAGGATAAGATTATGAGATGATGAATTATTTTTATATGGCAAGAAAAAATAATTTTAAAGAGATGTTTGAACACAAACTTCTTGGCTTACCATTTTAGAGCTTGGCTGTCCCTTTTCCAAGGATGATCCTGTAATTCAGAAAAATAAGGTTAAATTTTCACAGTAAATAAGAATAGGCGTTAAATTTATTAGAACATCATTTCAGCATATTTAAATTAAAATAATAAAAAGTAGTAAGTTTTTAAAGCATGTGTTAGCATTTAATAAGTGAACCTCCATGTGGCCTCAGGCCACCAGGATACCAGCCCTCCTGACACCGTAATCTTCTCACCTCTTCTGCTGAAGAATCTGGCCTCACAATACACTATTTTGGAAGCTTTTCCTTTCCCAGAACTTTTTAGTAGCCCAATTGTACCACATCTCTGATTGGCACCATTTTTAAACTCATTCAAAAATGTAATTTTCAAGAATTGATAACTTTTACTGTAAAGTGTTTCTTATGATATGAATTGCCAGTTTTCCTCCCTCTCCTTTATTTTATAGAACTTTTTAAACATATAAGAGAATATGTCAGCATAAGTTAAAAAGTTAACACCTATAAATCTACCACTCAATTTAAGAACCAGATTGTGTATAATGCTGAATCTACTTACGTATGCTCTCTTATACCATCCTCCGTGTCCCTTCTGCTAAAAGGTAATTACTGTCCTGAAATCTGCAGGTCTTAGTTACTTGCTTTAAAAACAAGTTTTATTACATAGATATAAATCTCTAAACAATATAATGAGATTTATAAAATATCATGTCCTGTATAATATCCTACGATTTATTTTCCATACATCACAATGTTAATAAGATTTACCCATATTATTGATAGCAGCTTTAGTCTCACTTCTTTTTTGCCTTTCAAGCATAATGTTATCTTTCCAAATAGTCTCTGAAACCTAAGAAATAAGATTATCCAAGCAAAGGAAGCAAAGCTGTTTTGGAAGAGAGGTCCTCTAATCTTGGCAATAAGTCAACTCAAACACGTTAACTTGTAGTTATTCAATAATTTAAACAAAAGAATTCATACAGAATTTCAATTTCGTAAGTTAAATTTTATAAATATTTAGTGATGACACTAACCTCTAACATCTTCGTGAGATCTCTAATCTTCTACTTCATGTTATAAATGTTTTTATTTGTACGTCTTCCCACTAGACTGTAAGCTCCCTGAGGGCATGTGAATCTTACTATATTTATCTTTGGCTGCTTCAAGGTTCAGACTATGATGCAATCTAGCCTCACCTTTCACCATTTTCCCATAAATATGATCTATGTACCAAATACCTCAATACTGCATTCCCTGAATATACTATTCTATTCCATACTTCTCTCCCTTTTATATATGATAATCCTGCTGCTTTACTTCCTCATGTATCTGGTGACCTCTCACCTAAATTTCAAGATTCAGCTTCATTTCTAAACACATGCCAAAATTCACTTCTATTTTTAGGTAACTACTGGTTATTTTTAATCCTGAAATAAAATGAAAGCTGATGCCCTTAAAATAAATATACATTTAGTTGAAAAGCACAGAGTTAAGTCTTCTTTTAAAAATGCAACATATAAAATCTTTGTTTTAGCAAACGTTGAAATTGATGTTCAGCTATGAAAATGGTAATTCTCTCTAGCCAAAACTTATACCTGAAACTCTTACCAACTGCTTCAGGAGATTCACTATCACAGAGAAAGCAGAAGCCACTTTCTAGGAAAATACTTTGTGGAAAACTTAGACCCCCAAAAAAAAAATATCTGGAAGAAAACTGTTTTCCTTTTGATATATTTTTTGTGTCTATATAAATTCCTAAAAAAGGATGCGTGTTGGGTGCAGCAAGAAGATGGGATATTTAGTAAATATAAATATATATATATACACACACACACATAAACATATAAATATATATATTTTATACACACACACACAAATGTAAATACATGTAAATATATATAGATTAGTGTCAAAGTTCAAGCCTTGGTCTTAAAGGTGTTGGGTTCATGAGTACTTGGTATATTATTCACAATAATTAGCTAAATAACTGGATAATACTGGGCCATGAGTAGACAAGTGACGAGAATCATGAGCCAAGGATAATGATAAGTCATAATTTGTGTCCCTAAGGTCCTATTAAAAATAAATATAACCGTATTACTAAAATAAAACAAAAAACATAAAACTAGTGTTTTGTCCTATCCATGAAAGTATGTGGTAATGAACAGTCTAAATACAATAAGCTTATATAAAGCATTTTCAATAATTGAAATAAACTGCAAAATCATTTGCAACATTTATCCAAAAGATAATTTCTTACTTGATTTTCCACTTTTATGATTCCTCACATTTTTATTTCTGCTATAGTCTATTAGCTGTGGTTTTGATTTTGGTTCTCTTAGCCAGCTAATATCAGTCTTGCTGTCATCACATCTGTACTCTGTTTCAGTATCACTAAACAGATTTTTCTTTTGATGATTTGTTATAATCTATAAAAAAAAGTTTGAAATGCATGAAGAAATACTACATCTCATTATGTCATGCAAGGTAAGTTAAACCAAAACAACAACAACAACAACAAAAAACAAAACCCAAAACAGGAAAACTAACTTGTCATTTCTTAACATCCTAATTTAGGATGGCATTAATAACCTATCCAAGAAAGTCACTTGGAAAACCAGATCAGATAACGATATTTGTATTTTGGTGTTGATGTTGTTAATTCAAAGTTAAATCAAAACAACTTATTTCCAGAGAGGTATAACCTAATAGTATACATATTAAAAAAACTAAACATGGCATTTCTTTTATTAGATGATTACAAATAGCTGAAAGACCATAAGAAAATTCATAATAGGAAGGTGGATAGTTGCATAAATAAAACAATCAAAATGTTTTTGTTTTCTTGTTTTTGATAATCTTTAACATTAAAAATTAAGAGAAATACTACTTCTAATAGACATATTGAGATATTATAACTTACTTTTTTATCTTTTGTTTTGACAGAAGATTTAAGTTCATCATGATTCCTTGGACCTACCCTTAAACAAAAATATGTATTAATTAAAAAATACCGTTCATACTTGTTTCTTAAGGTAATACACAATGGACAATTAGACCTGAGTTTTCAGTCTTAACTTTTTCACTAATTAGCTATATTATTCTGGCCAAGCCACTTATCCTCTCTGACCTCAGTTATAAAATAACTATGTTGGATTAAAGAACTACTAAGTCTTTTTAGCTTTATGATCTAGGATATACAACTAATATTCAAAGTGATGATAATTTGCATATTAATTTAAAGAGTAAATGTTGAAGTAACAGAATCATAATGAGAGTAATAATGACTAGCATTTTTATTCACTCTTCTCATTTGTTAAAAAACTCTAAGACTGGGAGGAGATATTTAAGAGAAAAAAAAGAAGATCAGAATATTTTAATCTAATAAAAATACCTACAATCTAATTGACCTATCCGCACAAGCTTCTTTAGCTGTAGCTTGAAACTCTTGGATCTATATTGTAAATAAACATTAAAAAAAAGAGGTGTCAGTGTCAAAATAAACAAGAATTAAAAGGAATAAACATAAAATCTAGTTTTGCTTCACAAAATCATAAGATTTGACATAAAATTAACTTTACTACAATATTTGTATTTGAAAAGAAAATACAATACACTAAAAATAGAATAGTTTTTTTTTTCATCAATAAGAAAGGTGATTTTCTTGGTAGTGAAGGCTTTCTACCCCACAATTGCTTGTTTTTCTCTACCTTATTCCAAAACAAAAATTAAAAAAAAAAAGCCACCTAAATATACGTAGGCTGGTTATCCAAAATATTATTACATATTTCTTAAAAATTTTAAAGCATATGAGGATGCACATTAAAAACATACTATGTAATAACTGCATGGTAAATACAATGTAACTTCTGAGTAAATACAAAGTATCTTGGTATTTTAGCTTACTCCAAGTTTTATGATAGGGTCATCAGCTCCATTCAAATTAAAATTGTAAACATCATTCCTGTGAAAATGAAGAGCAATATTAGCTCCACTTAAATATGTGTAGTCTCTTCAAATATGAAGAAAATGAAAAATATTACAAAAAATACTTACACTGGGCATTCAGAAGTAACATTAACAAAGGTAGTCTTCAGTTTTCTGTAGCTTTTTTTCTGAACTTTTTCCTGAATAGAAAAGAGGGTTATAAAAAAATCATTAAATGGCTAACAGGTATATGAAAAAATGCTCAACAGCACTAATCGGAAATGCAAATCAAAAAATGAGATGTCATCTCACCTCAGTTAAAATGGCTTGTACCAAAAAGACAGGCAATAACAGATGTTAGTGAGGATGTGGGCCTCATACACTGTTGGTGGAATGCAAATGGTGGTACAACCACTGTGAATAACAGTGTGAAGTTTCCTCAAAAAACTAAAAATAGAACTACGGTATGATCCAGCAAGTTACTGAGTATATATCCAAAAGAAAGGAAATCAATATACCAAAGAGGTATCTGCACACCCATGGTTACTGCAGCATTATTGAAACCTAAGTGTCCATCAGTGGATAAATGCATAAAGAAAATGTAGTATGTGTATATACAATGAAATATTATTCAGCAATAAAAAAAGAATGAAATCCTGTCACTTGTAGCAACATGGATGTAACTGGAGGCCAAAGTAAAGTGAAAGAAGCCAAACACAGAAAGACAAATACCGCATGTTTTCACTCATAAGTGGGAGCTAAAAAAGTGAATCTTATGGAGATAGAGCGTAGAACGGTGATTATCAGAGGCCAGGAAGAGTAGGAAGGAGTAGGGGGGGAACAAAGGGATTAAAAATATATATATATTACCAGTGAAATGTACACTTAAAAATGATAAAGATGGTAAATTTTATATGTATATTTTACCTCAACAAAAAAACTTGTACATTACTCTATGTGGCAAACAAATAATGTGCATTTTAAAATATTTTTCTAGTTGTGCTTCCACTAACATAAATCTTACATTTGTAACATTCTCCTTAAACTGAATAAAAATATATGCAAAATAAATTAAATCACCACCCATATATATAATTGCACTCCTAGGGCTGGGCACACTGGCTTACACCTGTAACCCCAGCACTTTGGGAGGCCAAGGTGGGTGGGTCACCTGAGGTCAGGAGTTCAAGACCAGCCTGACCAATATGGTGAAACCCTGTCTCTACTGAAAATACAAAAATTAGCTGAGCATGGTGGCATGCGCCTGTAGTCCCAGCTACTCAGGAGGCTGAGACAGGAGAATTGCTTGAACCAGGGAGGCGGAGGTTGCAGTGAGCCAAGATCACGCCACTGCACTCCAGCCTGGGGGACAGAGCAAGACTCTGTCTCCAAACAAACAAACAAAGGTATCTGCATTCCTATGTTCATTGCAGTAGTATTTATAATAATCAAAACATGGAAACAAAGTAAGTATTCACTGACATATGAATGGATAAAGAAACTGTGGTGCGTGTATATATATGAAGAAATATTATTCAGCCTTAAAAATAGTATATCCTGAAATTTGCTATAACATGGATGAACCAAGACAAGAGGACATTATGCTAAGTGAAAGAACCAGACAGAAAGAAAAATACTGCATGATCTCCCTTATATGTGGAATCTTAAAAAAAAAAAAAGTCAAATCTATAGACGTAAGATAATAAAACAGTGGTCACCAGAGGATGGCAGGAGGGAAGCAAAAAGGGAGATCAAAGGATACAAAGTTGCAGATATGTAGGATGAGTAAGTCTAGAGATATAATGCAGAACATGAGGACTATTAATAGTATTGTATAGTACACCAACTATATATAATACAGTATTGTATTATATAATAGTTTGTTGCACCAACCTATTATATTTGGGATATTTGCTAAGAGTAGATTTTATGCGTTCTTGCCACACACACACAAAGATGAATGAATACATTAATTTGATTATAGTAACCATTTCACTATGTATATCATGTTATACACCTTAAATACATACAATAAAAAAACACTTCTTTAAATATCAGAGACTTAAATAGTAAAAATACAATAGAAAATATTGTAAATCTAATAAAATCCTTTAACCTTAATACTTACTGACATTGTTGTACGTAAATAAATGACCTCCTTACTGGAATTCTATAAGCTAAATTTTGGTGATGCCATCACCACAAACCAAGCATGCTTTTCCTTTGTTTTGGACTCTCATTTGCTTTAAACTTTTAAATAGAAAACTTTGAGAGAGGCTAAGGTTTATGTAAAATCTCATGTAAAAGAGTCAAAAAGCTATCAATTAACTAGTATTGTTAGGAAAAAAATATGTGTTAAATTATTTATACAGCCCACAACTAAAAATATATTCAACCAGATCTCAAAGTAGTGAGGGCAAAAAAAGAAGTTAAATAACATTTAATAAATTAATTGTAATATACTGTATTAAAGAAATGTACTATGATTAAATATCACTAAATAATTGATTACTGATCAGAAATAATTAGTAAGTTAGAAATATTAAAACCTAAAATATTAATTTTATGTTGTGATTCATCTTCAATTTCTTTCCGTTATTTTATATAGACGTATTTGCATTATTTTAAAAAGGTTATCTCTCAATATATTACTCCTCTGATCATTTATCTGACTTATCCTTCCCAGTATGATTTTTACCAGTGCTTGCATACATATGTTCATTCACCTGTTGCATCGTTTGTGTGCTGTTACAGAATATGTAAAAATGAGCAAAGATGTTAAAGAAGGTAAGCAAAAGGCAGCAATGGTATTATAGAGAATACAAAGGTGAGCACAAAAATATTACAGAAAATACAAAGATGATTCAAAATATAGTGAAAAAACAGAAGAAAAAACCCATGAGTAAAATAGCAAAAATAAATAAAAATTTAAAAGGTACCAAAACACTCTATTGTACAGATTCAGAATTCTTGCCAAATGGGTTTTTGAGTCAGGGCATCTTGGAAAGTTTTCATAAGGAAGGTACAAAGAGAAATATTTTAATAATCAGATAAGAGGGTGAGAGAGCCTACTGACTCAGTTTAAAGTTCATTGCAAAGGGAGAAGAAAAAGAGAATACTTAGGAAAGACTTACTTCAGGAAACCTCAAGTTATGCATGACATGCCTAGAAAATTAAGAAACAAGACAATCTTTTAAAGGGAAAAGTGAGCCAGTCTATGTTTCCATTTAATTCAATAAGCAACAGGGACCAAAAAAAGGTTTCTGAACAAGAAAGTGGCATGATTGGAGCTGTGTGCTTTAGAAAGAAAAAAAGCTGGTAGTGAATGTGATGTAAGGATTGACACAGAGAAATGCTAGAGGCAAAGAAAATTATTAACACATAAAGCCTATTGTAACAATCCAGAGATTAGAAATCAGAACCGAAACTGGGCTGATAGGAGTTGGCCTCGACAGGGGAGAAAACATTCAAGAAGAACTTACAGAGGGTGAACTTCAAAACTTGAAATATTAAGTGGACACAGAGAGCAACTGTGAGGTTAGAAAAAAGATAATTTATATTATAAGCCTGGATAAAGAGTAAAGGTTTTTTTTAAACAAAATTGGAACTTCAGTAGGATCTAATTGTTAGGAGAGATGGGATCGGCTATTAAAAAAATACACACACACACACACACACACACACACGCGCGCACGCGCGATAAGGATATACTGAATCATGTACCAAAAAGTAAAAATATTATGCTCATATGTGTAAAAGAAGCTTTTTATTTGAAAAACAGAAGGTTGGAGGGCTATTTTGAGTACTTGCTATTAAACCTGTCAGTGGTTATCATTCATTTAGCAATATTCTGAAAACATCGTATCAAATTCCATTTTACCACTATGCTATTTTAGTGTTTATGGTCAAATATTGAGTTTGACTATAGATTTGGTGAAGTTAAGTAAATAACACTTACCTTACTGAGTTGTACAACAGGTTTGTTTGAAAAATCACTGTAAAAAAAGATTTTGTCAAAATTGAAAAAGCAAATCAGTATCAATATCATAAAAGTCATTTTAAGATAAACCATGTTTGTCACTAAATTTATATTCAATGTTAAAAATAACCAAAATGTAACAGTAATAGTCTGATAGTTTTGCTACTTCACTCACAGTAAACAGCACTTATAATAGAGCATTCGAAGCTGAATCATTAATGCAGCAGAAAGTGTGAATTTAAAATGAATGATTCCACCATAAGAATCATTTATTCATGACCTATAGTAAGGCCAGAATTAACGTAAACTTGAATTAACCACCTAATAGACTATAAATAGACATTTTGTAATAAACAATCTTTGGAAAGACTGCAAAGAATGTACTATTTACTACAAAAAAACTCATATCTGGTTAAATTCTGTATTTCATTAAGCAATGTATTTAAATATATTTATTCATTACTAGATTCAGTAAGTACAATGTCTACATCCTAAAGATTTTTAAAATGGTATGTTGTATTGATGTGTTTTTTGATCCTATATAAAATGTAACTAGACAATAGAATGACAAATTTCAAATTTAGTTCCCTTCTTGTGTAATTTAAACACCTACTATTTATAAAAGTATTAAGTAACCATGTGTTTTCTACTGAAAAGTTACATTATCTGAACCTATGTTTAAAATTAACCTTTTTAAAATTGTGTAATATAGTTGTATCTGTCAGAAAAATATTCATGTCTGAAATTTAAGAACATACCTGTTAATCAAAGACTCCTTTAATTTTCTTGTAGACTTGATGTCATCTTTTGTTTTGTATCTTTTATTGATTTGGCTTATCAAGGATTCTGCTACATCGGTAAATTCTTTCCCTTTTGACTTTTCTCTCTGAAAAAAATTGTAAGTTACTTTTAAACTCTACCAGTTAATCTTTAAAGGAAAAATAAAGGCTGAAAAAAACTTTTAAGATAAATCTGGTTCTATTTATAACTGCAGAGAGAAATAAAGAGAGTCAACTGTTTAGTAAGTTTGAGCTTTGTTAGGCATTAAAATAACTCAAGATAATTTTTTTTTATTATACTTTAAGTTCTAGGGTACATGTGTACAACATGCAGATTTGTTACACATGTATACATGTGCCATGCCAGTGTGCTGCACCCATTAACTCGTCACTTACATTAGGTATATCTCCTAATGCTATCCCTCCCCCCTTCCCCTACCCCACGACAGGCCCCAGTGTGTGATGTTCCCCTTCCTGTGTCCAAGTGTTCTCATCGTTCAATTCCCACCTACAAGTGAGAACATGCGGTGTTTTTTTGTCCTTGCAATAGTTTGCTGAGAATGATGGTTTCCAGCTTCTTCCACGTCCCTACAAAGGACATGAACTCATCCTTTTTTATGACTGCATAGTATTCCATGGTGTATATGTGCCACATTTTCTTAATCCAGTCTATCATTGAGGGACATTTGGGTGGGTTCCAAGTCTTTGCTATCGTGAATAGTGCCACAATGAACATACGTGTGCATGTGTCTTTATAGCAGCATGATTTATAATCCTTTGGGTATATACCCAGTAATGGGATGGCTGGGTCAAATGGTATTTCTAGTTCTAGATCCTTGAGGAATTGCCACACTGTCTTCCACAATGGTTGAACTAGTTTACAGTCCCACCAACAGTGTAAAAGTGTTCCTATTTCTCCACATCCTCTCCAGCACCTGTTGTTTTTAACAGAACTGTACAGAGTGCTTTGCAGACATTTTTAAAAATGTTTCTACCCATAAGAATAAAAAACTGAAAAAAGGAGAAACCATTTCTTTGAAAAGATCAATAACATTGATAAACCTTTAGTCAGGTTAACTAAGAAGAAAGAGAAAAAAAAACAGAAATTACTATCAGAAATGAAAGAAGGGCCATCACTGCTGATCACATAGACATAAAAATAAGTCAATATTATGAACTCCATGCCCGCAAATGTGATAGGCTAGATGAAATGGACCAATTCCTTGAAAGACACAATCTACCAAAACCTATGTAAACAGAAACAGATCATCTGACTAGGCCTATATCTATTAAAGAAATGGAATGAATACTTGATATCCTACCAAAACACCAGAAAGAGTTCACTTGTGAACTCTATCAAACATTTAAGGAAGAAATTATGCCAATTCTCCACAATCTTCTACAAGATAGAAGAGTAGGAACTACTTCCTAACTTAGTCTATGAGGCCAATGTCCCCTTAATACCAAAACCAAAGACATTACAAACAAGTATAAGTACAAACCAATATCTCCCATAAACACATACACAAAAATCCGCAACATCAGCAATATCAGCAAATCAAATCCTACAATGTATAAAAAGAATTATGCAACTATTACCAAGTAGATTTTATTCTAGGTATGCAAGACAGATTCAACATTTGAAAATTAATGTACTCCATCATAACAGGCTAATTTAAAATAATCAATCAATCAATATAAATTGATACACAAAAAGCATCTAACAAAATCCAACACAGATTCACGATAAAAAACCCTTAGCAAACTAGGAATAAATGGAAACTTTCTCAGCTTGATAAAGAACATCTACAAAAACAGTTACAGCTAACATCACACTTAATGGTGAGAAACGAGATGCTTTTCCTACTAAAATCAGAAACAAAGCAAAAATGTCCCTTCTCATTGCTTCTTTTTAACATTGTTCTGGAATTCTTCGCTAATGCAATAAGACAGAAAAAGGAAATAACAGGTATATTGATTGGGAAAAAAGAAATAAAACTGTCTTTGTTCACAAATGACATCACTGTCTGTAGAAAATCTCAAAGAATTAGCAACAAAACTACTGGAAGTAATAAGCAATTGTAGCAAGATTGCAAATTACAAGGTTAATATACAAAAGTCAACCACTTTCTTATAAACCAACAATGAACAAGTGTAATCAAAAACACAATATAATTTACATTAGCACTGCCAAAAGAAATACTTAGATGTATATCTAACAAAACATGTACGAGAGAAAAACTACAGAAGTCTGATGAAAGAAATCAAAGGAGATCTAAATAAATGAAGAGATATTCCACATATATGGATAGAAAGCTCAATATTGTCAAGATGTCAGTTCTTCCTAACGATCTGTAAATTTAATACATTCCTAGTTGAAAGAACAAACAAGTGGAGCACAGGGGAATGGTAGGGCACTGAAGCTATTCTGTGCAATACTGTAATGGTAGATATGTCACTTCACTACATATTTGTCAAAACACACAGAATGTACAACAAAGCATGAAGCCTAATGTAAACTAAGCACTTGAGTTAATAATCATTATTTATCAATAATGACTCATCAATTCTACCAAATGTACCACAGTGATGCAAGATGTTAATAATAGGGGAATGGGTAAATGGGTATACGAGGAGTCTCTATACTTTCAACTCATTTTTGGGACTAAAATTGCTCCAAAAATGATTTTTTTAAAAGTAAAAGGACTACAAAATAAGAATTATTCTCAGCATAATTTAGATAACTTAGTTTTAATAAACTCCAATATTATTCTTAAAGATATGAGGTCTCCTGATTTTATATTTACTTTTCTCTGGTTATCAGGCATATAGGTTTTTTAGTTGTAGTAATATACACAAAAATCTAGTAAACACAAAATTTACTATTTTAACAATTTTTAAGTCCATATGTTCTTATATATAATAGGTACTAAGTTATTAATGTCCCCTTAAGATTATCAGAGTGGTTTACTTGTCTTGATAGAAATGTACCAAAAATGAACCTTCTCCAAAATACTGTATGATTTCAGAAATTCCAGTATAATTGGAGCCAGCCTGGGAAATCTGTGCCACTGAACTACAGAGGTTGCTCTGGGGTGATCCAGTAAGTAGAAAGACAGTATCAGACAGATGGCTACCTTAGAAGACAGTTATCATCTAGCACCAGTTAGAATGATGATCATTAAAAAGTAAGGAAACAACAAATGCTGGAGAGGATGTGGAGAAATAGGAATGCTTTTACACTGTTGGGAGTGTAAATTCGTTCAACCGTTGTGGAAGACAGTGATTCCTCAAGGATCTAGAACCAGAAATACCATTTGGCCCAGCAATCCCATTACTGGGTATATACCCAAAGGATTATAAATCATTCTACTATAAAGACACATGCACATGTATGTTTACTGCGGCACTATTCACAATAGCAAAGACTTAGAACCAACCCAAATGCCCATCAATGATAGACTGGATAAAGAAAACGTGGCATTATACACCATGGAATACTATGCAGCCATAAAAAAGGATGAGTTCATGTCCTTTGCTGGCACATAGATGAAGCTGGAAACCATCATTTCTCAGCAAACTAACACAAGAACAGAAAATCAAACACCACATGTTCTCACTCATAAGCGGGAGTTGAATAATAAGAACACATGGACACAGGGAGGTGAACATCACACACTGGGGCCTGTTGAGGGGTGGGGGCCTAGGGGAGGGATAACATTAGGAGAAATACCTAACGTAGATGATGGGTTGATGGGTGCTGCAAACCACCATGGCACATGTATACCTATGTAACAAAACTGCACGTTCTGCACATGTACCCCAGAACTTAAAAGTATAATAAATAAATACATAAATACATAAATAAATAAATAAATAAATAGGTAGATAGGAAGGTAGGTAGGTAGGTAGGTAGAGACAGTGATTCATGAACTGGTGGGAAATTCTAAATAGGATACAGGTAGTGACTCTATGAAGGACTGAAGACAATTTCTGAAAACAGGAAGTTGATTTTTTAAAAATCAGAGCACAGCTTAGAAAAGATTATTAGGTTTTGTGCTCCCAGAAAAAAAAAATGACTAGCTCAGGGAAATTATGTGAAATTATTCTAAATACCAAAGAAAGCAATTTAAAATTTAAATTTAAAGACAGATCTTTGTTTGGACAAAAAGAACCTTATTTTCCCTGGGACTCAGGGAAGTAAACAGCAGCTGAGAAAGAGAAAATAACATATTAGGACCCAAGAAAAAAAGGGACCCAAAAGAATATGATTAAAGAAGAAAACAGCCAAATTAGGCATAAAAAGTGAGCTGCAGGTGTAAAAAATATTTTAAAGGAGGCTGGTCAAGACAAATTAAATAATGCCTAATTATATACAATTGCAAATTATCTTTTAAATATAATTTGCACATTGAGAGGTTACATTGTGTTAACATTTTACATTGACTCCAGAAATTTGGCTTCCCAGGTATCAGCATTACTACAGAAGATAAATGAAAATAAAAGCCTATAAAACCTGGATTATTTCAGAAATATCAAAAAGCAGATTGCATTACCTGCGGTGGAAATGTATTCTAATTAAAAAATTGTTCTTAATCTGCATTTTGATAGTTAAGAAAAAATGATTTACCCGTAACTGTTACAAAAAAGTAATATTTTCTTCCCTGGAAGTCTGGTGGCAAAGTAGCTAAAAATGTCTTAGAGATGTTCTCCAGAGATGATTAATCTGAAAAAGAAAGTGGGAGCTCTAATAATGATGAGTAACAGTTACAATAGAAGACAGTCTCTTCCAACCCATTCACATACTTTCTTGCAAAACCTTGTCAAGGTTAAATGCATTCATCCAAAAAATATTTGAGATGCTACTGTGTATAAGGCTGTGCTAGGACATGCAGGAAAACAAATGTTGAATAAAACATAGTCTATGGTTACAGTCAAAGAGAGAAAAAAAAACATTTATTAAAAAGAAAGGTAAGAATTATAAGAAATGTACAAACAGTTCTATATCCAAGTCAAAAGGAAAGAGTGGGAGGAACCTAAAAAGAAGAGACAGGAACTGCATGGTTCATTAATTCTATACATATTTACATGTCTGATACGCGCCTAGTACTGTTCTATCAGAGCTATGACAAGGGAGAGGTGAGTGAGGAATTCTGAGAGTCTGGGCACTGAATTAAACAAGGTATTACACATGTTAAATGTGTAGCAATTAATCAAGTTTCTTTCTTTCTTATCAAGTAGGCATCTTATGGATATGCAGAAATCAAAACACATTGAAAGCTCACCATTTTTTTTTGTTTCAAATCCCAGGAATCAAGCTCAGAAGTCAATTCTTTCTCTGCTTTTCTATGACTTTGCACATTTTTGCTAGCAGATGGATTTTTATCGCAAGTAGCAGTATTCACATCTTTTGACAATATGTATTTCTTCTTATATATCAGCGATTCTTCAATTGTCTTATTTAGGAGAACCGATTTAAAAGTAGTTTCAGATTCAACAGGCCAATCACTCTGCTTGGCATTTTCAGTATTTTTCTGCCCTGAATATTTAGGATGATTTTGTTGCTGATTGTGTTTCTTGCAAACTTCTACTTCTGCTTTATCTATTTTGATATGGTCGGTTTGTTCTTTCTTATATTTCACTTTTCCTGTTCCTTCAGAATTATGATCAGATATTGAAGAGGATGATTTTTGTTTAGTAAGTTTTTTATTTATAACAATATCTATTGGGGAAAATGAGAAATTAATTCTTTTTAAATTAATAAGTTGACATATGTAAAATTTGTTAAATTTGTTTTAATACTTGTTAGACATTTGAGGAAATTAACACTGAACTATTACATATAGATAAAACTAAGTTTCACCTTGATTCAATGTGTCTCCTGATGAAGTACTTGCTCTTTGGTTATTACATAGTTCAATGTTTGTTACAGGTGTCCAACATGCCCATTTGCTGTGTATTTTATTTCCACAGATGTTGTCTAAAACACCAGGTAATCTAGAAAATAAATTAATTTGCTTAATGTTACAAAACATTAGCCTATGACTTTAAGACCTTGATTTTTAATGTAGTCAATGTTTACTGAAAGCGATTACTTATGTGAAAATAATGTGGAAATTTACCTTATCTTACAGTTCTACTGTATATTTAAACTAAGTTATATTTCTACACATTCATTGTTTATACATTTTAAAAATCTCATTCATTTTAAGTCTCTCCACTTGAAAAGAGTTATATTGGACCACATGGGGAAAAAAACCATATACATAATTCCCCATTGTGCTGTCATAATACTTGAGAGATGATTAATACTACATTCTAATCATATAAAGTCCTTTTCCTCCACATCTGTTACATTCACTGAAAACAGCATTAGTATAAATGATTCGATGGTTTTCTCATACTTACATAGCATGATCTCTTTTTTCCACTGGCTGTGAATCTGGTATAACATCCTGGAGTTCACCTAAATAAAACAAATATTATAATATTTTCATTTTTTTCATGCAGTTGGCAGGGGGATAGGGAGGTTAGTATAGAAATCTATAAAGGTTCACATATTGGGATGAACAGATTGATCGATTTTGCATCCTCTCTCTTAAACCCAAACTTCTGGGGAACAAAGGTTGTATATTTCCTTGTAACCTCAAAAATTCCTTGCACAAAGTCAAACAAATTCTTTGTAAATCTTTTTCAAATCAATGAAAGCCAGTGGGGTTAAATGGTAATACAGGGAGAAGTATATACATTTTCTAAAAAAGTGACTAAATTAAACCACAAGGTACTTACTAAAATTTTGGTTTGGGAATTCAACATTCTTATTTTCTGTGTTTTCTACACACTTAGCAGTTTTGATATGCTGTAAACACAGGAAACAGGTTAACGTAAACTTAAGATGTTACATGAAAACCTAAACGTTACAGTATTAAGGTTTGAGTCTTTTAAAACAAATCTGCCTTGATATGAAAAGTTGGATACTATTTTTATATATTTCATAAACGTTATGCCCGTTTTTGAATATTCCCTATCCTGAAACACAAGAAGAAAACTGTCACTGCAGACGAGGCAGAATATTGCATAAATTTTCTGATCACATCCATAGCTAGCATAACAATTCAATTTTCATCTGTAACTGACAATTTCTAGACTCTCCACGAGGAATCTCTCCTGCTGCTGTTGATTACATAGCCTGCTTTATCTATTTTGATATGGTCCATTCTTTCTTTCTTATATTTCACTTTTCCTGTTTCTTCAGAATTATCATCAGATATTGAAGAGGAAGATTTTTGTTTAGTAAGTTTTTTATTTGTAACAGTATCTATTGCATTACCCAGGTAACTGCTTTCCTACAGCAAGCTTCCCTATTTCCATAGCCAAAGATAACACTTAATCCAGATCAAATACAAATCTGCCACTATTATCAGAAAAATATTCCCTTTAGTCTAAGGTATTTTGCCTCATCCTGGCTGCCTTTCCTTCTTACTCTAGCCAGTGATTCTCCTCACTAGGAGGGGAACATTATGGAAATACGCAGGTGTGGTTTGGGTTGTCACAATGACAGAGGGCCTGACAATAGGTAAGCACAATCCTAGCTAGGATGCTTATCATCCTACAACATTTAGGACCATGTCGCACAACTGAAAAATAATCCCCTTATTAAGAAACACTTAGACAACTTGAACCATTACTTTGACTATTTTCTTTTAATATCTTCAACTCTCATACCCTTTATCTTTCTACCATATACCCATTTAAATTAAAAAAATAGAATCCATCATCTGTTCTCATCTTACTATTAACACCAAGGCTACTAAGCTTTGAGAAAATTGTACATATTTATGAACATATTTATGCTATAAAATTCATAGTCATATTTAAACTGGGTCAACATTGTCTAACACTTATTCTTAGGCCTCTTCATTACCTTGCACATAGCTTTACATGTCCCTGAACCCTGTACTTCAACAGATCTCCAGGAGAAACTCACCATCTTCACACTTCAGAAAAAACAACAGCTATTAGATGTTCCTCCTTTACAAGCTTATCTGCATCGCTGATCACCTCCTGTTTCTCCAAGAAACTATTCTCTCTTATCCATTCCTGCTCTGTCTTTTCAACTACCTGGAACAAATGCCCTTCTCCTCAATATCCATTTGACTCTTTACTGACCTTTCAAAAGTCAATTCACTCTCCATATTTTCTTAAAAAGCATCTCCTGATCTTCACCCTCACCTCTAGCTATGGGGTTAGGCACTTGACCCTCTACTTGGTTCCTACTGCATCCTATATGTGTAAATCTGAGAATGCTTATATAACTTAGTATCTAATTTTCATGCTAAATTTTGAGAAACTTAAGGACACAGTCCACTTGTACTTCACATTCCTATACCAGAGTCTTCCCCATAGTAGTCACTAATTTGTATAATAAACTAAATAATTATGGCAGGTTCATTTATGCCCCCAAATGTATAAATCAAGTTATAGTGAATTAATATTCATAACTCTTATTGTAAGCACAGTAAATGAGTCAAATGCCAGAAGGACCCTACTTTCAAGGGCAATAAACATTTAGGGGAAAAAAGGTAATGCTTTAAACAAAATGAGATACTTGCAGCTTGCAAAAGGAGTTAGCTCAATACATATTTCCACAATTACTTGAAAAAATATTTTTAAAATACTTTCAAGGTAAAGTTACTTTGTCTGTATTATCTCTTCTATGTCTTTCTTCTGATGATCTAGATTTCAGTGATGCAGCATTATCCACTCTATTTTCTGATGTTTGAGAAACATTAGGTTTCTCTGCAGAACTCGTCATTTGCAGTGGTGGTTTAATTCTTCTTCTTCGTGGTGGTATTGCTAAAAAGGAGGACAAGGATTGCAGATTTTTCTTTTTTTACCTATTGCTATTATTGAGGTACTTTTCCGATGAGGAAGGTAAGAAACGAACATGCTTAGATGGTTCCCAGGTTTCTGGCTTAGATAATTAAGTGAATATAGATGCCATCTACCAAGATAATAAGTGAAGGAAAAATATGCAGGAAGGGTGGAAAGATTAATTTAATTTTGGACCTATTAAGTTTGGGGAGCCTGTCAGATACTAGGCAATTGGCCAGTAGGCAACAAGATTTTTAGAACAGAAGGTCAATGTTAAGTTGTCATATAGACTAAGACTTTAACTAGTACACAGTATCAGGTTTTTTAAAACTTTTATTTAGCTCTTAGTATGTATCAGGCACTGTTTAAAGTTTCACTAGATAACTTATTAAATGAGTGATTTTTATTTAATCCTCTAAACAACTTGATAAGATAGATACTTAAGTGCCACTTACAGAAAAAAAACTGGTTCTAAATTTAGCTAGAGGATATCTGTACAAAGCACACAGCTGGAAGTGGGGAGCTAAGTCCTCCTGGCCTGGTTAATTCAGTGTTTTAACCAGTAAGATATGCTGTGTCCTGCTTAAATTATAATAAATTATTAATGTCGAATATTAGTATTTTGAACACTGTTCTGTTCATATGTTAGCATTATACTTTTCTTCCCATTAGAAGACATTTGTGGTTCATATTTTATCAATTTTTATACACCAAACTTATCCTTTATGTAAATTATGTTCAGAATTGCCTTAAAAAATGCCTCCTTTAAAATAATTGTTAGAAATCTTTTAAAACTATAAAACTTACATGTGTTGCTGAAAAGTACTGGACTTCTCATAGTGTATCTATCTGCACCAGAAACAATCATTGATGCTTCAGACATTTTTCTTTTGCTAGGAGTAATTTTCTGAAACCATGATGAAAAACAACCACTGTAAACACAGTCTTTTTGAAATTAAATATCCTACAATTTTACTTATAACATTTTGCCTTGATACATGCCAAAGATATATGTTTTTTAAATAAACAACACAATATTCATAAATTTCCATGTTTTAGGCTGATATGAAAGGTTCATCTTCATGTTTGGTATTAAATAAGTAGCTAAAACAAGTAAGGAACATTGTTTTAAAGAGTATTTATAGAATATCCATACCTATGAAGTACAGTACCTTTATATGCTAGCTGAAAATATTTTATCAATATTGAGTTTATCTGGTTAACCATAGCTTGCAATTTCCTATTCTATATCATGAGGATGTTTGGATTACATATTTATATGAAATTATTTTGAGTGCTTTCATGTTAAGCTTTCTTCAAAACATTCACACATTTTTGAAAATTGTACTAATAATCTGTGAAGACTAAACTGGAGTGAAGTAGCTGCAGGAATTCATAGATTCAGTGGCACATAATCTAGTGGTTCCAATAAAGATTTGTTTTCTCCCGTATCATCTCACACTAATTTATAAGAGGGACAGAAGTAGATAAGCAGAGGCAGGGACTACAAGAGACAGGAGTTTCAGAGAATGCCATATTAAGAAGTAGATGGTGACATACTGCAGAGAGGCATAAAAGAGCTGGTTTTAAGGCACCTGTCCCTAGAACAGGGGAAAAAATGATACAGTTGTGAGTGGGTATGTATATGAAACGTGAGGGAAGGATGGAAAGGATAAGAGAAAAGAAAATTCTAAGATTAACTAGAAAACAAGCTTCTGAGCCAACAGATTTTTCTTAGAGAAATTAAGTTTTTAGTGGCATAGTGAATGGAACCTGAACAGTTACTTATTCATATAAATGCCTCAAACAGTTCATCCTTATTGAAAACAGAGCACAGGTATTTAACAGTAGTATGGTGTTTTTCGAACTTTGGTGTGCTTAAGACCTTTCCAAGAGTTTAAGATTCAACAGATTTAAGGTGGGGCTAAGAATCAGCATTGTTAATAAGCACCCAACATGATTCTGATATAAAGACACCAAAAATAGCTTTCATGTGCTAATTATCTCGGGGAAATAAATGACACTTTTAATTGAGAACAAAAGACTAAAAAACAAAATAGTAACATAAACATGCCAAAATATATGGAAGTGCCTGTGAGAGTTATAGTTACGTAAAGGTGAGAGATTAGTAAAAACTGAAATAATCAGGCAAAGCTCCACGAAGAAATCAAAAAATGGGCCGGGTGCAGTGGCTCATGCCTGTAATCCCAGCACTTTGGGAGGCCGAGAAGGGCAGATCACCTGAGGTCAGGAGTTCGAGACCAGCCTGGCTAACAAGGAAACCCTGTCTCTACTAAAACAACAACAACAAACAAAAACAAAAACAAAAATTAGCCAGGTGTGGTGGCAGGTGCCTATAATCCCAGCTCCTTGGGAATCTGAGGCAGGAGAATCACTTGAACCCAAGAAGCAGAGGCTCTGGGAGACAGAGGTTGCAGTGAGCCAAGATTGCACCACTGCACTCCAGCCTGTGTGACAGAACGAGACTCCATCTCAAAAACTAAATAAAAAGAAAGTGGAAGACAGTGTGGTGATTCCTCAAGGATCTAGAACCAGAAATACCATTTGACCCAGCAAATCCCATTACTGGGTATATACTGAAAGGATTATAAATCATTCTAACACAAAGACACATGCACAGGTATGTTTATTGCAGCATTATTCACAATAGCAAAGACTTAGAACCAACCCAAATGCCCATCAATGATAGACTGGATAAAGAAAATGTGGCACATATACATCATGGAATACTATGCAGCCATAAAAAAGGATGAGTTCATGTCTTTTGCTGGCACATGGATGAAGCTGGAAACCATCATTCTCAGCAAACTAACACAAGAACAGAAAACCAAACACCCCATGTTCTCACTCATAAGTGGGAGTTAAGAACACATGAACACAGGGAGAGGAACATCACACACTGGGACCTGTTGCGGGGTGGGGGCCTAGGGGAGGGATAACATTAGGAGAAATACCTAATGTAGATGACAGGTTGATGGGTGCAGCAAACCACCCTGGCACGTGTATACCTATGTAACAAACCTGCATGTTCTGCACATGTATCCCAGAACTTAAAGTATAATAAAAGACTTCCTACAAAAAAAAAAAAAAAGATATGTAAAATGTTTTAAAAGGAAAGCAAAAAAAGAGAAAGTGAAAATGAACAAGACTTGCAAATCTAAGTATGCTTTAGATGGGTAAAGGTAAAAAAAGAAACAAATAATGAACATCTAGAGGCATGAATGAACATGGCATGCAAAGAGACAGTAAAGCAAACTACCTTACAAAAGGGGAGAATACATACTACAGTTTTAATAGAAAGGGTAAAATTAAATTATAGAAAGTCTCAGAACTGAGCCAAAATTTATTCAGTCAGTGGGATGAACACAGAAATCACAAAACTTTTGGAGTAGAAGAATGCTATCAAGATACTGATATTTAAGGAAAATCGCTGATTATTCGGGGTATCTCATAGGATAAAACAGTGGTGACAAAGTCCTACGAGGAGTCTACTGTATTAACCTAAGTGTGCTGAGATGCGTAATGGCAGATGAAACAAGAAAGAATGGGTGTGAGACACAGATACTATGAAAGAATAATCACAAGCACCTTGGTTCCAGATACAAGGGGAGAAGAGGCTGAAATAAAGCATATTGCCAAAAAAATTAACAGTAGTATTACTGAAATACAGACAGATGCAGATTTTAGTCAAAAGATAAAATGTTTGAGCTTAGACTTCAGGAAAGGTCTTGAAGAGACATACAAACGGAAATACAGAAAAACAAGTAGAGATGCAGCTATAGAATTTTGAAGAAAAGTCTGCTACATTTTAAGAGCTCACATTATGAACATGAAGGAAGCTCTCTAAGAAAGAAGGCAACAAGATGTTCCAAAAGCTGGATATCAAGGTTTTGGGTTTAGAGCAAACCTACCAAGAGGTATGGAAAGAAAGTTTTTCTAATGTAGTAATAGAAGCAGAAAGGGAACTGTGGTATACAATGGAAGCTGAAGGAGTGGACCTTAAGAAACAGGGGGCTATCGACAATGTCAAGTGTCACAGCAAGGTATGGTGGTAGGGGTTCCATTTATGAGAAATTATTCTCTTGGATGTGACCTAGAGGAGGTCCTTCAATGGAAGAGGAAGAAAAGGAGTAAAAGAAAGAACCTCATACTTTTTTTTTCCTCATGCAAATAAACAGAACATTATACATTTCTATTCTACATTATAGCCAAATGCAATTACAGAACAAAAAGGATACATTCAAGAAGTAGGTTATCTTATCTATCTCTGATTTGTAATTTACAACTGTAAAGTGTATCTTGTTCTAACCCCTATACATGTACACAATTTGCTAAGACACACACTATCTTTTGTTTGCATTTGTCAAAGGTAGGAGAAACACTCTGAAATGTGATTGATCAAGGCCAATAATATATAAATTCTAGATGCTTCTTTCAGTACTCATATATAGCAGTGATTTGATCAATGGTAGTTTTATAAGCCAGTATTTTGACACCATCTTTACCTCAAGCTGACTATTATTTCTATTCCCTTTGTCACTGTTTTTGATATATTTTGAAGGTTTAGCAAATTCCTTTGGGGACTTTGATTTTTCCTTTAAACTAACGAGCTCTTCTCCGACTGGTGAGATTTGACTTTCTGGCACTAGAATCTGTTGGAGAATATGAAAAAAAAAAGTATTTAAAACTGCAAACCACAGAAAGTAATCAACAATCACTGGATGTCTTAAGCTCCTACTCATCTCACATATTCAATTATTTCCCTTTTCTATCCATGTGCTGTTATAATTTTTACAAAGTGATCCAATAAAAAGCATCCATTTTTTCAAACTCTAATAGACATAAAAGAAGCTTGGCATTAATGGAAGGACATTTACTGCTTTTTTAAAGTTTTAAAGTTACTAAACTGATATTTATTAATAACCCTACTCTTTACACTAAAATTATCATTAATAACATGTTTAAACATCATATACATTTTATTGGGGTACTGTTTATATTGAGACCATTTGTTTTCTATATATTCACCCTCCAACAACACCTTTATTACTGTTCCATTAGTTATGGTTAAACTTAGCCCAGTGATAAAAATCAAGTAAGTCTGAGACATACCTGTGATCCACTTGCATCAAAAAGTATATGCAGCGACGTTTTGGCAACTGAAATACCTTGTTTTCTGATAGATTCCTAAAATTAAATCAATTCACAGTGATGACATTTTCTTCATTTTCTTTCCACTTTTTCATATGTCATTTTATTTCCATTTAATGTAATTATTTCCTGTTTTCTTCCAAAATTGCCAAATATCCCAAATTATTACTTTGCATATATGAATACCTTCTCAGAACACTTCAATTACTCCCCTTTAACCAGTCACCTTAGCTTGTCATTTGTGAGGAACAAGGGTTCCTCACAAATACATCTAATATTATGCAACATAAATCTTTTGTACTATTAAAATTTGTCAATTGAATATCTCCCCAAAACATCACACGAATTGTCACCTTAGATTCTCAGTTAAACAATATTTGGCTCATAATGTCTTCCACATGCCTGGAAAGTATTTTATCTAAATCCTTTCCTTCAACTTCAAAGGCCATTTCAAGTCCCATATCCATAACAATGCTAATCTCCAAACCTGACTCTTTATGAGCATTCTCTTTCTTCAATGTCTATAACTCATGTTCCCTATGCCATTATTTACTTCTTCTGATGTATCATGTGTGTAATTCTCACGATGTTTAAAATCTTGAAAACAGTGCTTTCTCTCATTTTACTTTTTAAACACCTGGCAGAAATTCATTAAATGTTTTGAGCAGCTGCTGCTAATTTTGTCATCCGAGATACTTTGTAATGGGTATCTCAATAGATATGACTAACAAGCTGATGACTCTTCAACAGTACAAATTTAAAGAACTAAAATCTACATTTTAAGAATTCTAGAAAGGAAAAAATGCAATAAAACTTATAACCCCAAACTGTTTCCAGAATTATGAAAATAGTAAATATTTATTAAGTTTAAAGACTTACCCTATGTTTATTTGCACCAAAAATTTTTTGAGTTACATTAGTGATTTCTAGTGATGCATCAAAATACAAAAGCAATTCTTTCCCTTCTCTTTTGCTAATTTTTACTGTATTTTTCAGAATTATTGTCAGTAGCTTCTTTGATTCTCTCACTGTATAGAAACAACACTGATTAGTTTATGTCTCTATGATACTACTCTGCAAGTATACTATAAATAAGACATGGATGTAGCATATTAATTGAATCAAAATTCAAATTCTCAATATTGAACAGTGTTTAAATTAATCAATTCTGGCACTACTTACCTATGTAAATCAATCAAGTCAATTTAGCTTTCCTAGTCTCAGTGTTCTTATCTATAAAATACAGGATATGGCTATAACTAATAAGATAGAATCCTAAATACATTCTGGACCCTAACAAATTCTTAATAAAATATTCCTTGAACACATCTGAGAATACTATTTTCTTAATTTAAAAAAAGGCAAACAAAAACAATAACTTTAATTCCATATAATTACCATATTTCTAGACATACACATATAAACATTTCTATTAAATCCACAGTTGTTATAACATGCTGACAACAACATTTGACAAAAATTAAGTGTCAGGAGATTGTGAGGTGAGAAGGATCTAGCACTTGGCCTCAATGAACTTACCAATCCAGTAAACAGAGAATACAGCAAGTGCCAGCTTATAAGAAATAGTCACACTCTCCCTCCCTACAAAAGTTACCAAAAAACTACCTGGCATCTAATAAATGCACCTGTATTATAGACCAGAGGCCACCATGCTCCTGTCCTACTTGTGGCAGGAATTCTATTGCCGAATGAAAAGTCTCCAACCCTGCCCACAATGTACTTTTGGGCAAGAGAAAAACACTCTGAAGGAGCAGGATCACACAAAGTAGGGAAATTTATCTCTACATCTGAAAAAGCTCTGCAGGCCACGCCATGATGTGGCCTAAGGGACAAATGTCCTACAGGCTATGAAATGTCCTGATTCTTATGAGGCCTGCCCAAGCAGAAAATGTTTTATTTGCTTTTGCAAATATATGCTCATAAAACTTTCACAGTAATGACCTTTGAAGGTACTAAGAATTAGCAATTGCTTGAAAGTAGTAACCATAGTTTCAAACTCAAAGAGCGCTAGTAGTTTTTAAAAGTTAAACAGTGACAAGTTTTCAGGTTTCAGAGATGAAAATTTAGGTGGCTTTAAAAATGATGTTTCATGTTTTGATGAAAATTAAAACATTTGTAATTCTTAGGTCTATTTCTGCTGATTGTTTTATTCTTCTGATATGCATTTGACTTTTTTTCTATAGCTTACTGTAAATTATATTAAATGTAATATTTGCTTTAACTCCTTGCTTGCACATGATATTAGAACTACTTCAAATTTATTATTTTGCTGAATGCTTTGTGCCTATTTGTACAAAAATTTGTCTACCTATGTTATGGCTACTTACATAGAAATTTATGAATATCTGTTATATTTTAATGATTGCTTTGTTGAAATTCCTGATATTTGCTCTGTCTGGACTATATAATGGCTTGGTTTCCTTTTTAATTAGTTAGTGTTACTGAGATACAAGAAAACTTTGTTTTGTTGCTTGCTATAAAATCCAAGTATTTATGGATATCAATATGTCAAGATTTTATAACATAAGAATCAATAGAAAGAGAAGGAAAGAGTAAAAACTATTCTCTCAAAATTGGCTATGAATGGGGAGAAAAAGATAGCTTCAGGAAGACATAGGATAAAAGTAGGCTTTTTGTTTTATGATGTAGACATTTGAGCCCATTGTTATACTGAGAGAAAAGAGGTACTGAGAGAGAGGAGGAAGATACAAAAAATATGAATTGATGGAGCAAAGACTTGGAGAATGTGTGTGGAGAACTCAGAGAAATTACCCTTCAACAAGAGTAGACAAATATCTTCTGTTTACAGGAGAGATAAAGGAGGATACAGATAAAAAGATGTTTGGAGATGGAGGGTCTGAAGGGCCAAAATGTGTAAGTATTCTTACCTGAAAAATTCATGTTCTTCTGAATTACCACATCATAGTGAAAGCAAAAAAGGCAAGGTTAAGGATAACTTAAAAATTTAAGTAGTAGCTGTTAGACAACTGGAGAGGGATGGCAACTATGGACATGGAAGACTGCCAAGTAGCAGTGAGAGTCCAAAGTTGGAAGCTGGAGACTTCCACTTCTGGGGAAAATGTAGGATATTGTGGCAGGCTAATATCCTGTTTTAAAAAATCAGAAGGATTAAAATATCATATGTTTAAAGGTGTCAGAGAGCTGTACATGTAATTAGATCTCTGGCCTTTTTTTCTCTAAGGAAATTTGCTAATTCTGTTTGTAGGCTTAAGAAGAGAACCTCTGCTGGAGAAAAGAAGACAAGCAAGTATTTAGTGAGCAGTAATGCCTGGAGTAACAAATAGGACACTTAAAAGCTTTAAAGGCATAACTAATTTTCCCTTCATTCTGGGGCAGCACAAGGAGCTGGACCAAACCTGATAAAAGGCAGTTAACTCTCTTATAGTCTCATGGGCTTGGAATCAATGTACTGCCTGATACAGGTATCATCCTCAGGCATGTACTCAGTGTCCTGTTCAAAATATCTGCCAGATTTTGGACTGAGTAGAGTGAACGGCTGGAGAGCTGAGCTGGAAACCTCTAAGAGGCAGAACTGTATCTTCCACAGTCTCTCAGGTTCAGAAGACACAAATCTAATAGGCTCATCATCAACAGACTGGGATGGCCACACCTGAGTAATAGAGGCAAACAAGACAAAGAGTAAATTTAAAACCAGAACTAAACACAGACCAACATTCATGACTGGATCAGTCCTTCAGCCCCTCTGCCTAAGAAGAAAAAAGAAACTCTTCTGGTGGAAGGATTATCTGGAGCATCTATTGTTCCTGTATATGCATTATCTATCATAAAATTACTTGACATCCATAGAGGCAACAACATATGACTGATCAAGAGAGGAAACAACAGATCTTTTTAGAAGACTGTATTAGTCTGTATTAGTCTGCTATAATGGAACACCTGAGGGTGGGAAACTTATTAAAAAATGATTTATTTGGCTCATAGTTCTGCAGGCTGTACAGGAAGCATGGTGCCAGTATTTGCCTCTGATGAGGGACTCAGGAAGCTTTTAATCATTGCAGAAGGCAAAAGGGGAGTAGGCATATCACATGGCAAGAGAGGGAGCAAGAGAGAGATGGGAAAGTGCCATATAAATAACTAGCTTACCTGAATTAACAAGAGAAATTGTCACCATGAAATAATTATAGAAGAAAAAATAATCCCCTTCACCCTCAACACCAACATCATAAACTAAGCATATATGTTTGCTCTTTTAATTTCTACTAACATTGTACTGAAAATTATACAGCCAGTGCAACAAGGCAAGATGGTAGGAGGGACTGACCATAAGAAGTGTTAGAAAGGATGTAGAACAAATGGAAGTCTTATAAACTGATAGTGAAAATGTAAAATGGTAAAATCACTTTGGACAACACTTTAGAAGTTTCTTCAAAAGCTAATCATATGCCTATGGGTCTGAACTAACCACTGAACTTCTTAGTATTTACCTGAGAAATAAAAATATATTTTCAGAAGTAATTAATTATACATGAATATTTACAGCAGCATTTCATAATAGCTAAAAACTGGGAACATTACAAATGCTCATTAACAGGTGACTACAGAAACCAATTGAAGTATATCTATACAATGGACTAACACTCAGCAATAAACAGAATAAACTACTGATACATGCAACATGCTTGATTCTTTTTTTAAAAAAGTGTTCTAAAAGAAAGAAGCTGGACAAAAATTGCTATGTACTGTATGATTCCATTTATATAAACTCTAGAAAATGTAAATGTATCAAAGATAAAGAAAACATCAGTAATTGCCTGGGGGTAGAGTAGAAGGATGGATAGATTAAAAGAAGTACAAAGAAATTTTGGGGGTGATATGTTTATATTAACTTAACTGCCATGATGGTTTCATGTGCATAGACAAATATGAAGAGTTATCAACGTCCTTAATCTGATGAAGGTTATCTCTACAAAAGACTTTTGGCTAACATTATACTTAATGGTAAAATACTGAATGTTCTTTCCTAAGCAAAGATTGGGAAGTAGGCAAAGATGTCCACTTTTATCACTTCTATTCAATATTGCACTGGAGGTTCTATACATTGCAATAAAGCAACAAAAGGAAAGGAGGGAGGGAGTGCATAAGGATCAGAAAGGAAGTAGTAAAACTACCTCTTTTGCAGATCCCATGACTGGTAAAATTAAAGATCAATTCTATTTATAAACATATAGACTGAATACTTGGGAACAAATTCATCAAAAGACTTATACAATGAAAACTGTGAAACGCTGTTGAGAGAAATCAAAGACCTAAACAAATGGAGAGATACACCATGTTTATGAACTAGTTATGACTGTTAACATGTTATTTCTCCCCATATTGATCTAAAACCTGAGACATAATTCCAGCAAGCAATTGATAAACCAATTCTAAAATTTATATAGAAGCTCAAAAGGCCTATAATTTCCAAAACAATATTTTAAAAAACCACAATGTTGGAAGACTTATACTGACTGACTTCAAGACTAACCACAAATCTACCATAATCAAAACAGTGTGGTACTGACATAAAGAAAAGAAGACCTATGATAAATAGAACAGATTGGAGGACCAAGAAATAGACACACTATTACAGAGTCATGATTTTCAACAAAGAAACCAAAGAAATCCAATGGAAAAGAAAAGCCTTTACAGCAAATAATCCTGTAATAACTGCATATCTATATGAAAAAATGAACCTCCAATCTCTGCATCATACCTTAATCAAATATTAATTTGAGATTATAATACTCCTAAACATAAAAGCTAAAACTATAAAATTTTTGTGGAAAAATAATAGAACATCTTAGTGATTTAAGAGTCGACAAAAATTTCTTGGGTCACAGAAAGCAATAACCATAAAAATAGATCAAGTAGATTTCAAAATTTAAAACTGCTCACCAGATATCATTAAGAAAATGAATAAGCAAGATACAATTTTGGAGAAAACATAGAACATATATATGTCAAAGGAGTGGAATCTAGGATACCTAAGAACTAGATAGTCCAATAAAAAATGAACAAAATATTTAAAATATATACTTTACAAAGGAAAATATATGAATGGCCAGAAAGCACATGAAAAAGTGCTCAGCATCACTAGTCATTAGAAAAATGCAAATAAAAAACATGAGATATTATTACATGTCTATTGAAATGATAAAATATGTCTTAATATCTAAATTTGTAATAGTACTAGTCTGATTTTGTCCACTAGCGTTATGCAGTTCCAGTTATAGGACTGGAGAAACCAGATATTCAGATTTAATCAAGCAAATGGGATGGAAGGTCAGGAGCCTTAAACATAGAGACAAGAATGACAAACTGGATCACTGGTTTTAGACTAGACAGGGAAGGAGGTAAGTACAGGGGTAGAGCTGGGAGATTAGTAGGGAAACATGGGATCAAGGTGTTTGATGAATTTCTGAATGTGAACATCTGAAAATATTGATTTTGCTTTCATTAGTCTGTTTTGTTAACCCAGAAAGGATGTAACATTTGTTCCATATGGTAAGAATTAAGAAAATTATTAGAAAAAAACAAGTTTAATACCTTCAATGCTGTATATTTGTACTTTTTCCTCTGGCACAGTAACTGCTTCCCATTGATGATCCTTAAATTTAAAAGCAGGTTTTGGCCATAAATAATTTATTTCTGATTTACAGTTTCTTTAAACATCAAATTTCAAGTTACAGGAACTATCAATTCTTTTTGCTAGTCACTAAGTAACTAGTTTATATAACACCTTTCTTGCTCCACCAATTAACTACATATTACACATGTTACATTTAATGTATTTGTTCATTATCAAAACGAAATGATGATTTTGACAATTTTCTATTCTTAACCAAAAAAAAGAATGACTGTTAATATTAATTAGAGAATACCCTTTTTAAAAATGTTACCAAGTCTTTTTATGTTTTCTTTGAAATATTTTATGAAGTCATACTCATTCCTCAATTCCCACTCCTACTACCTATCCCAGGTCCTGTAACCACAATACTCATTAACTGATTGTCCTTTGATTTAAATATGAATGCGCATGAATAATAACCTAAAATGTTTGCCCCAAGTATTTTCACTGAAAATGTGTGTAACTGAATGATACTGAATTCACAAAGTTATAGTAAAAATTAAATACCATTCCTGGCCAGGCACGGTGGCTCACGCCTGTAATCCCGGGACTTTGGGAGGCCAAGGCAGGCGGATCACGAGGTCAGGAGATGGAGACCATCCTGGCTAACACGGTGAAACCCTGTCTCTACTAAAAATACAAAAAAAAATTAGCCAGGCATGGTGGCGGGCGCCTGTAGTTCCAGCTACTCAGGAGGCTGAGGCAGGAGAATGGCGTGAACCCGGGAGGCGGAGCTTGCAGTGAGCCAAGATCGCACCACTGCTCTCCAGCCTGGGCAACAGAGGGAGACTCTATCTCAAACAAAACAGAACAAAACACAAAACAAAACGAAAAAAAACTAAATACTTTTGTTATTTAAGGACAACTCATTCCCGAGAAATTCCTCTAAATCCTTATTATTTTCACTAATTCCCTTCTCTCCTATACCTTAATTGAAACCAGTCACACCCTGATGACATCACTACCTTTATCCCTTACCTCAAAACCTCAGGATCAGGAGGAAAGGGACAGTATTCTAATTTTTCCCCAAGGCTTTGAGCAGCCTCCTATTTCTGTGTGTAAAAAACTTGCTCCTTTGAGGAATATCTCAGTTGGCATACTCTATTCCCAATAATTGTTATCATCTACCAACTTAAAACTGATTCTTCCTTATATATCAAGGCACTTAGTTCACTTTTTAAAAAACACACATAATGGCAATTTTCAAACAGATTTTTAATCAGAAATCATAGTATTATAAACCCAAAATATGCCCTTACCCAGATTCAACAGTTATCAGTATGTTGTAGCAATTTTGTTCCATTTTCACGTCCCACTCTCCCTCCATTATACTCCTTCCTCCTGACCTCAATTTTTCCCTTCAACCTCTCCCTATCTGCCCTTCACCATCAATTTATGAAAGCTCTTATCCTTAATATACCCCAAAAAACCCCTACATTGAATCCACATGTCACGCTCTTTCCTTAACTTGATGTCTTTACTTCCGTAACCGATATTTTAACTTTCTAGGAATGCCTAAACTCTTCACCATGTAAGTGAAACTGCTCTTTCATGGGTTACCAGTTTTTATTTAACCTCCCCTCTCAGGAATATTTCACTGTGTTGATCATTTCCTCTCATAAAACCTCTTTTCCTTTGTCGTCCGTAACACTATACCCTTTTAATTTGTTCCCTTTTGGCCGATTCTTCAAGTATCCTTCTAGCTAAAATCTCTTCTACTTATCCTGTAGAAATTTGGTTTTCATAGTTCTTTCACATAGGCACTCATTAAAACCCATGTTTCTGTCATTTATATACAGATAGCTTCTATATCTCTACTTACGGCTCAAATTCCATCCAGCTACCCAAATTTTAGTAATCCTTCTTTTTAAAAAATTACAAACAAATCACCAAGTTTACTCAGTTCTGTCTCCTCTCAAGTCTTTCTGGATTCTATCAATTTCCATCCATGCCCATTGTTATATCTCAAAACCATCCCACAATTATTTCTCACCTGGATTATTGCAAAAGCCTCCTAACTGCCTCTAGTATTTTTCCTTTTTATCCATTCTCCCCAGTCTATTTTTATCCATTTCCCCTACCGGGGGGGATCTTTTACACAAATGTGTTCTCCAGTGCCTAGTACATACGTGACACATAGTTCTCAATAGATATTCATTGAACTGATGTTACCTCCTACTTAAAATCCTCCTTTGGCTCCACACTTCCTATATTTTTGCAATCCCCTATGCCCTCTGTACATCTTTCAATTCTTTCAATGTTCCGTTTACTCATTCTTCCAACAAACATGAGCCACTGAATAGCTATAAACTAATCTTATACTCTATGCGGGAAAGCAGACAACAAACAACAAATAAACAAAATGATTTTAAATAATAACTACTATAAAGGAAATAAGACAATGTGGAATAATGTGGCTGTGAGGCTACTTTATATTGAGTAACCTGAGAATACTCTATGAGAAGGCAACATTTGTGCTTAAATCTAAATGGGAAGAACTAAGATGCAAGGACCTGGAGGAAGAGGTCTATGCAGAAGAACTAAGAAAGACCTAAGATGGGCATAATCTGTGTTAGAGAAATAGAAAAATAAATGTGACTGGAACACAGTCATCATAGAAAATATATGAAATATCAGAGAAACAGCCAGAGACCAGGCCACAAAAAGCCTTGTATGCCATGTCAGAGAGACAGAAGAAGGATTCAAGGAGCCACTGTGGAGAATGGCTTTTATGGAGAGCAAGAGAGAATAACGGGATAACATACTACAGCTACGGAAATTCAGGAGAGAGAGGATTCTAAATATAGTTTTGGAAAGAAGAGTCCCCCAGCATCTTGATCAGTGTCTGGAACACACTAGGCATTAAATACTTATAAATGCATTTTATACTTTCCCTATCATGTATACTGCTATAGTGTAATTGCTTCTTTTTTTTCTTTTCTTTTTTTTTTTTTCTTTTTTGAGACAGAGTCTCGCACTGTCACCCAGGCTGGAGTGCAGTGGCCCGATCTCGGCTCACTGCAAGCTCTGCTTCCTGGGTTCACGCCATTCTCCTGCCTCAGCCTCCCGAGCAGCTGGGACTACAGGCGCCTGCCACCACGCCCAGCTTATTTTTGTATTTTTAGTAGAGGCGGGGTTTCACCATGTTTAATTGCTTATTTTCTTATCTCAATAATCCATTAGACCAAACTGAATAAAGGAACACTGCCCTATTTATTTCCTTTATAGTAGTTACTGCTATTTAATAACAATACTTTTCTCCCATAATGAAATTCTATTAGGCTGGTGCAAAAGTAATTGCAGTTTCTGCCATTGAAAGTAATGGCAAGAACCGCAATTACTTTTGCACCTGCCTAAGTAGCTCCTCGAAAAAAAATCAGCTTAAAACACTCCTACAAATCCTGCAGGAGAAGTATACTAATGGAAACTGTCAGTGCCGCTGAGAAGCAGTGCTAGTCATTGGAACTCAATTTTAAGCATTCTAAGAAGGTACTTTAAAATAAAAAGCAATAAAGGCATGTGGAAATCCTAAAAGGCATTTGATTAATGTTCATCTATAAAACGTTTACCTGGAACAAATGGCAGGATTCTATAAGAAACAGACTAAAAAGACTAAAGCCTTATTATAATATCACCAGCCACAACCAGATTAGTAAATGCTGATCAACTCTTACTCAGATTTTGGCAAACGGACTACATAATTTGAGCTAAATGTATGCAAATGTATCAAATATGAGGTGGTAGCTATTATGAAATAATGGCTCAAGGATTTTCCTCAGGTAAAAAACATGCAGGTCAGCAGAAAATATGCCACCTATTTGGAAGATCTGAGCACAGCTATGATAAAGCATAGGAAGAAAAAAACTAAAATTAACTCCCAATCAAGTCCTATTTCCAAAGAGAAGGTTTTATGAATGATTAAGTTAGGACCACTTGTCACTGTCTGTTAATAATATTTTCAATAGAATGCCACTGTATTTGAGTAACTTCTCTTTTCTAAAGTCAATTCACTTTGTTTATGTGAATATAAAATTTTAACTGTCATAAATTAACATTTATTTTTGAAAAGCTTATGTTAAAAAATTAGTATTAAAACTCAGCATTATTTTTTCTTATACAATAAAACATCAGAAGTAGTTTGCATTTATAATTAGCTTGGTAGGTTGCTATGCTAATCAAACTACTAGAGCTAATGTTAAAATCTAGGTAAAGACTGGCTAGAACATATAAAGAAATCCACATTCTTAAAGTAAAAATCTTATATATGCATATACATAAAGAATAATACCAACCAAATGAAACTTACATCATTATCTCCAGCAATGTAGAATGAGAGAGTCTGACTCCCAAGATTAAAATCAATCCAAAATTCCTCAAGTTTTTCATCTGATGGTATTTGCAGCTAACAAAATAAACATACAAAACTGGAATATACAATGATTTTAGAAATAATAGACAATTATGATGTTATATTCATGGCTAAAGCAAGAAAACAAAGCTAGAAGGAGAGAGAAGTGAAAGAACAGACAAGTATAATATTTAGATAAATTTAAAAATCAAATGAAATGCTACTTTAGTGTTTTATAAAAAATCAACTAGCTCCAAGAAATTAAGAATATTCCAAGTGCTAATAAAGGTTGAAAGTACTAGTTTGAATAGATTCATACATGATAAATCAATAATGGTCTTAAGGAAACAGGAGAAAAACTGGACTACAGCCTTTATTTTTCAGTTATTCTTGGCAATGAATATGCTGTTCCATAAAACTTCTCCTGGTTTCACTGTCAGATACAGAATACTAGACCGACCAGCTACATTCATGATCTAATTACAACTATTTTTAGTGTTCTTATTCATTTTTAACTCATAATTCACTTGACTATCAAAATTCATGCAATAACTAAAATAATGTGTTAAATTAAAATTTTACCTCATATTTATCAAGAAATGCTGATAAACAAGGAAATGTAAAGACCCTGAAATAAAAAGTAGTTTAAGAAAAAAATAAATAAGCTTTCACAGCATAATCTTGTCCAGTAATAGAAATCATGCCTAGAATCAAAAGGAAATCAGGCAGTGGTCATAATAATTGAAATAAAATCATATTTCCCTCTTTAATACTTCTCAAAATACATGTTTAGTGGACATTTATGTAGAGAAAATCATATTACTTTGACGATACTACTCAATCTACCATTTTGACTAAAATGATTGCACCAAATGTTTTTGTGTGTGATATGGTTTGGTTCTGTGTCCCCACCCAAATCTCGTCTTGAATGGTACTGTCATAATTCCCATGTGTCGTGTGAGGGACCTGGTAGGAGATAACAGAATCATGAGGGCAGTTTCTCCCACACTGTTCTTGCGGTAGTGAGTAACTCTCACGAGATCTGATGGTTTTATCAGGGGTTTCCGCTTTTGCATCTTCCTCATTCTCTCTTTGCCTGCTGCTATCCATGTAAGATGGGACTTGCTCCTCCTTGCCTTCTGCCATGATAGTGAGGCTTCCCCAGCCATGTGGAACTTTAAGTCCAATTAAATCTCTTTCTTTTGTAAATGTCTCAGTCTCCAGTATGTCTTTATCAGCAGTATTAAAACAGACTAATACAGTGTGCTATCAAATATGAGCAGAGTTTCCTAATTTAGCTTATTAATGTTTCCATAGAACTTAAATAAGAATACAAGTGAATAATTACATTAAAAATGGTTAAATTCACAGAATGCTTTCTTAGATACTATTTTACATATTCAGCATATTATCTCATTTTAATCTATATCACAAACATATGAGGTAGTTATTAATATTATATAACAGCTAAGGAAACTGAGGCATGTAAGGTTAAATAATTTGCCCAATATTAGAACAGGAAGAGAGGAACTTATGATTCAAATCAGGTAATATGACTCCTTGCACAACCCTTACAATACCGTTAATTTCTTTAGTAAGTAAAATAAATGTGAACTCATTCATCCAATAATTATGTTGAACATCTATGAGGTGCCAGGCATTGCAAATCCTGTTTTTCTGTCGTTATAAAGATTAAAATTTACATTACACATACTTTCATGCCCCTCAGAAAGATCCTACTTACCATATGTTAATTATAAAGGAAGATGATTTGTTTGCTATATATTTACATTCCAGTATGTGGATGAAGGAGATGATTCAAGTAATAAATATGTCTAGATTTTTATTATCCCTCAAACATTAAATAATAACGGATATGCAACTCAGAAGTATAGTAAGCCAATTTTGAACATCTAAAGTTATTAATTAATATGAATTAAACAGAAATGAACTTTTCCCTCTAAAAAGTACAAAATAAAACAAGGCCAGTGCAGAATTACTTCAGATTACTGGTGTAGTAATTTGCTAAAATCATGTTATTGTTTTAAATTATCTATGCAACATTCAACACTCCAACATAGTGTAGAGAACAAGAACAAATAAAGTTAAACGTATAAAGATGCAACTGGGTGCTCACTCTTGAGCTCTATTTATTTGACAGTAAATGGTTGTATCTTGCATTAAGTTTACCTTCTTTTGTCTCCAAGCATGCCATTTACAAGGTTGAGAAATATCCTGCAATCCTAATTTTAAAGAGAAATACTTTTAAAAATCATAATAATTTTTAAAAATTCACGAATTTCTGTTATTGTTATACAACTTACTGTTTCAAATTCAGAGTCCTTAATTCTTTTAAATGCCTTAGCAATAAAATCCATTGAAAACCACTGATGTGCCAGTTCTTGTCTTTGTTTTTCTGTGGTCATTCTACACAAAGCTTCTACAATGCCTACCTGTAAGTCATAATCTATTAAAAAAATAGTTAATGTTTGATTTACAATTATGAAAATTAAGTTTATAAAAGACCATATATTTTACAAGGTATTAGAATAAGCAAGAGAAATAAGAATATATTAATGTAATTGATTAATCCATTAATATTTTCTTCATATGGATTAGAAATATCTCATCATTTGAGGAATTAACACAGCCCAAATAACAAGTGTGCCAACAGAAGAAATAAGTAAAATTTAAAAAAATTTTGAGACTTCTAAATATTCAGACACTGCCATTTCATTATTATTAGAGATATAAAATGCAAAGTAACCCACACAGTTGTCTATAAGTTACAAAATCTGTTTTCCTCTTGTGTAACATGTTTACAGTTATCCCAGAGTACTTTAAACCATGATTTATTCTACATGTAAATCACCATATTAAAATTCATTCACAAAAAGCTTAGAAAATAAATTTTAAGTTATTTTAATAAACACATTGTTTAAAAACAAATCCATCAATATCAAGAATATTAGACACCCTAATTTCATAAAAAATCTGAGGAATTTCTTAGCACAAGTAGTTCAGGTCTATTGAAAAATTAAGCCATTATATTAAGCTATTAATTTAAGCTTTATTAATTAAGCTATTATATTAAGCTATTAAATTAAGCTATTAATTTAAGCTATTATATTAAGCTATATTATTCATAAGTCTACCATTAGGCACAAATTGTATGTATCTAACGCCTACTGTCCTAAATTATTTTTGTCCCAAAGACAAATTTCATGTATATTTATTTAAAATTGCTTAATTGTACATAAAGTTTATAATTCCCTCAGTCTCACATTGCTATGCTAATATTTAAATTAAAAAGATACTATCTGCTATTCATAAATATGGAATAATTTTAGATTTTGAAAAGACATACTTACCTCCAGCATCTAAAATCCTTTCTCCCATACTACTCCTGTGAATTAAAATAACAGATTACAAAATAGACCAATATCAATTAAATAGGAAGTCCACATGTTTAGGAGGAAAAGAAACTTCACAAAAATTTACAATTGGCTAATATCACCGACTTTTGCAGAAATTATATGCATACACTAAATTATATTAAAAAGCTGCAACAGTTTATCAGTTTCATTATTAATGCAAACTCATTGTTGTCTGTCTTATAAAACATTCTTATGGATTTTAAGAATAAAAACCATATAAGTACAGATTATTACATGAGAATTAACATTTCTTGGTTAGAGAGTATTTTCCGGGCATCTTGAGGCATTTTGTCAAGCATAGCATTCATTCTTTTTATTATCTAGAAAAGAAAAAAAGATACTGCATTAACTTTACATTCAGTGAAACACTATTAAGAGAAATATTCTAGGCACATAAACTTAGAAGCCTAATTTTTTCTTAATCACTGAGTTTTATTATGGGAATGGAGTAGGATGGAGGAAAGAATATATAAAGTATAAAATAGGCCAGGCATGGTGGCTCACTATAATACCAGCACTTTGGGAGGCCAAGGCGGGCGGATCACTTGATGTCAGGAGTTCGAGATCAGCCTGGCCAACATAGTGAAACCCTGTCTCTACCAAAAATACAAAAATGAGCTGGGCACGGTAACGCGTGCCTGTAATCCCAGCTACTCGGGAGGGAGGCAGGAGAAGCACTTGAACCTGGGAGGCAGAGGTTGCAGTGAGCTGAGATTGCGCCACTGCACTCCAGCCTAGGCAGATAGAGCAAGACTCTCTCAAAAAAATAAAAATAAAAATAATAAAGTATAAAATAATGAATATAAAAACAACATAAACTATAGAATATCAAAAATAGAATATAACATGACTCCGATACTTAAAGCACTTGTACTTTTTGCAATAAAACTTACATTTAACTCCATTATAAAATCTGAGGAAGCCAAAAAATGTTACTTTATTAATTTTGTTCTTATGATTATAGTACATATACACACATACATATACTAATACAGATTATTTTTAGCATTTAAATACTTAAGCACTCCAAAAATCTGGTTGGTATAATTTATTTCCATTTGAGCTATATGCATACATAAACCCATATGGTTATAAATTTTCAATAAGTATTTCGGAAATATGTCAGGCAATAGATTAAGATGATAGAAATGTACTCCAAGCTAAGTAATTTTGTCCTACGTGAAATAAATGTTCAATTTAATTGCTATTGATTTTCTTCACGTTCTCATTTTTAGTTTTTAAAACACAAATAAATGACTTTACCTCTTGCTGAATACAAATATTCACTCTTGAGTCAATAACCAGGGAACAAATGCGAGGTACGAAACTTTCCACTACTTGTTTTTTACCTGAATAAAAGTGTTAAATTATTGATAAATGTTCATTTCAAATCCTCTTAACTGTCAGTCTTTTCTTGTAAGAGTTAGTGGAAAGGGGCCAGGCATGGTAACTCAGGCCTATAATCCTAGCACTTTGGAAGGCCCAGATAGGTAGACTGCTTGAGCCCAGGAGTTTGAGACCGGCCTGGGCAACATGGCAAAATCCTGTCTGTACAAAAATTAGCCGGGCACCTGTAATCCCAGCTACATGGGAGGCTGAGGTGGGAGAATCACCTGAGCCCAGGAGGTCAAAGCTGCAGTGAGCCGTGATCGTGCCACTGTACTCCAGCCTGGGTGAGAGTGAGACCCTGTCTCAAAAAATAAAAATAAATAGTTAGTGGAAAGGATATACTACTGCAGTTCAGAAGAAGGCCCACCAGGGCTTGGGGATGAGAAAGAATGAAATTAAGTCCTAATTCTACTTGGCCTTGCAAAAAACACCACTCAACAAATGTGACTGATTTTAATACTGTCAAGGGACAACTCTAGATCTAATACTGTCAAGGGACAACTCTAGATCTAGTTTCTAACTGCAGGCACATAAGGAGGTATTTATTTATTTTTTTTAGATTAAGTAAATATAGTTCAAAATTGAAAACTTCAATTCTAAGGCTTTTACCAAAACTGACCTCATTAATTTTTAGTTATACATCAAAAATTTTTATACCCATAAAGACCAACACATCTTAACCCCAATGAAGTTCTAAATGATGTGAGCCCCTTTTACGTTAATGCATTTTTGAAAGATGAGGCTTTATCAATACTAAGTATATTCAGAGGAATGTGTACATGCTGTTTCATAATGCAAATTGTAAAAATAACTTTAAACAATGGAAATACTGTAACAACAAATGTACAATTTTCCAAAGTGACTGCATAAAAAGAAAAAATTACTCAGATGAAAAGATACAATTATTTACTTTAAAAATCAGGTGGATCACTTTACAATTGCTGGTGCTTTAGGATCATTTTTTCCCTAAAAACTTAAAAATTTAGACTACATTGTTATGTAGCAAAAACAATCAATGAAGAGGTAGGATTAATTATTATTTAAATCAATGGCAATCTGTTTAAAACTTTTTGGCTCTGAAGACAGCGAGTACCTTTATTTATAAATAATTCACCAGCCTCATTGACCAATCCTAGGTAAGTCTTCTTCAATCAACACAGAGCTAAAATAACTTGGATCTGATTGCTTGGCACAAGCAGGCCACAAGTCAAAGAATGAGTAGGAACATATTCTGTATTCTCAATTTACTATTGAAAATTTGTTCCATTAGATCAAAGTTGGCAAACTATGGCCCACGAACTAAATGCAACTCACTGCCTGTTTTTGCATGACTGTATTACTCACCAGCAAGTGCTCTGTGAAAACTATTTGAATCTATCATGTTTTATTAAAACAGTAGTGTCAAAGGTGAACATCATTCACTCTTGTCAGTTTACCCACGGTCAGTTCTTTGAATTTTTGTCAGAAGCAGAAGCTGAGTATTCTGACTTTCCCTACCACACAGCAGTCAAATGGCAGTGGGGTTTTATTGTGACTTTTTGATATCCAGCACCAAGACTGAAATTTTTCTGAACAAGAGCTGTCCTCAACCTTTATTGCTGAATACTGAATGGCTTTGGTAATTAGCACTGGCTGCAGAGTTAACAATGTTTCTAAATGAATTGGGCACAAAATTACAAGACAAAATAATGCTTGCATCATGAACTTAACACTGCAGTGAAGTCATTCTGATAACTAAGGTGATCTGAAAGGCAAGTAATGCTATGCTGCTTTATACACTTCACAGACTGTCAAAACAGGAAGCAACATCTCCATTTCCACACAAATTTGCAGGGAATATATTTTTTCCAAACTCCAACTACAGGTCTAGCAGTGTTTTTGGGCTTTGTTGTAAGTACAAAGGAAATTTCCACATTTCAAAATCCATTTAATTGTGCAACTGGGAAGCTTCCACATAACCTTCAATTGGAAGTGATTAATTTGCAATGCAATGACATTCTAAAATGCAAATGTTAAGAACCTAACAATTCTATTAATGCCTTTCAAGTGATGAACACGCTCAATTAAAAGCATGCTTATGCACTGATATCAGTATTTGGCACTGTCTGCATGAAAAGCCATTTTCTAATGTGACATACATAAAACCTCATTATAGACAGGGATTAACGAACATTTACAATCAATTTTGAAAACAGAACACTAACTCTGAACCCTAATTAAATGAAATGTTATTCTCTCGCAAAAAAAATGCAAGTTTCATTATTAGTAGACCTATATTACAAAAAATTGTACAACTATTATATTTTCAATGCCATCAATAAATCATTCGTAGAAATTTGTTTTTCTTTCTTGTTATACAAGTACCTACATAATATTCTTAATTGTTTTTCTCTTGGACTACAAAGTCTAAAATATTTATTATCTGGCCCTTTACAGTAAAAGTTTGTTGATCCTTGAATCAGATAATGAGTTCTTAATACTAGGACAATACAATGGGAATTGTAAAATTATACTAAAACTCTAACAGTAAAATTTATTGTTCCAATAGAAAATAAGTGTTTATTATACCTTCATCACTGACATCATGTATGACCTGAAAAAAAGTGAATAATAATTTACAAGTTACTATATATTACAAACCATTACAATATTATAAACCATTACAAATGGTATTGAAATGACAGATTACATTTTAACTCACAGCATAATTACTTTTTATTAACTAACCATTTAATTATATTTACCAGAATAAATGCTTTATACAATCTGAACAGACCAATCCAACCAAGTCACCAACCAATCTGTTAGTGACTTTTAGGCTCAGGGCACAGAGAACACAAACTGTTTTTTAAATAAACACATGCTTTATAAATATCAGTGTAATCAATGTGATTTTTACCAGCAGAAGATCAACTAAGTCTTCTATCATATTTAGAACAGCTTCATCTTTTGAATTTCCTTGACTCTGAATAATGTCCTTGGATTTTTCAAACCAGGCAACCATGTAAAAAAAGGAATGAACTTATTACTTTGAGTTCCATTTTAATAATTTTAAGAATGTACTTATCTATCTTTGCATCAACAGTAAACCTAGGAATAAAGATACATCAAAATTAAAATTTTAGAGTTGTATCAAAATAAATTCATGTTTTTAAAGATCCTCGTTTTTTTTTAACTATCTTTTCCCATTGTTTGAAATGGGAATAGATGTAAGTTAATTTTGATTCCATGTAGAAGATCCTTATTTCTCCTTCAAATTCCTAGTTAGGGTACGTTTATTATAATAGAAGGAAGTAAATTATCATCACAATTTAGACCATTTTGATATTGTTACTATATGAAAGGTTTTCATATTATTTTACCTTAATTCAGATATTTGAGTACATACATCTCAGATACTATTCTAGGTGACAATAATGTAGCAATGAACAAAAGAGACAAAAATCAATATCCTACATTCTAGCATGGGAGACAAACAATATAAAAACAAAAAATGAAGTTAGATAATAAGAGTTAAAGAGACAATAAAGCAAGTAAAGGCCTTAGGGAGCTTAAACTCACATGATTATCAAGGAGTCTGTCTTTGTACAGTTTTCTTGTGATCTTTATATTTGTAACATATATCACAAGTTATAGAAATGTTTTATTCCAAAAATTGTACCTAAAGTTCCTAAATTTATTTTCAACAATTTGGATAATTTCTTACTAGAAAGCATATCTTTTATAATATTTCATTCACATGAATATGTTACATATTCCATACTTATCTTTTGTATTAGTCCTTGTTTTATCATCGTTAGAAGTCCAGCTTGCCCCAATACACTGATATTTTTGCCACATCTTCCAACAGAAACCAAAATGGCTGAAACATTGTGGATATCCTCTTTATTAAGTTCCTGAAATAAAAGGTATACATTAAAATTTCTGTAAACACAAAACAGTATGAAATAGACATTGTACAAGGAGCGTTACACATATATTTTAATCTTCACAAATCCTGAAAGATGGTCATTTTAATCACCTCTATATTGCAACAGATGAAAATGTGGTTTAAGAATGTGACCTGCCCAAAGCCATACAATCAGGGAATGACAAACTCAGGACAAAAATGGAAATCTGTATAAATCCAAGAAACTTTATACTATGACACAATGAATCAGCAACTTTCCATTCTAAAAAGCTCCATGTATTTAACTAACAGAAACAAGAAATTTTTATTCAATTTCTTGGATTCATAATGAATCTCAGATACTGGGGTGAGGGGATTATCAATAATCACCTTTTCTCATGTATGAAAATGCCTTAAATATGATTAAATTCAAAGTTTGGGGTGATTTTTCTATGTTTTAGTTTTGACAGAAGTAGGCATTGCCTATGTAACATCAAGTATACACTGATAGGTTTTTTTAAAAAATCTATCAACTTGTTTAAACTTCAAAGAGCTGAAGTATTTTTTCCCCAGTTTCAGCCACAGTTAATAGTAAAGCCGTTGTGAACACATATTTTTGTATATTTTATTTGGGAAATGACATTCCAATGTGTTGAGATTCCTCAAACAAACAAACAAACAATAATAAGCAAATGGTGAAATAAGCATTTATTTATATAATTATGACTGAGCTTGCCCAAGCCTATTCATTTTTTTCTGATGGAGTACTTCCTTCTAAAACTAGAGTTCTATCTAATAATTGTAACAATCATTCAGCAAAAATGAATATTTACCCTGCATATAAGGTTGTCCACCTTGTGGAAAAACTGTTTGCTGCATTTAATCTTCACATCTTCACAAATATCAATTTGCAAAAGTGTTTTCAAAGGTTTGAAATCATTTTTTCTTAAAGCATCATCAATGCATTTTTCCAACTGCTAGAGAAATACATTTAACGGCACATACTGTATCAAAACCAAAATTAATTACCTTATGCAATCTAGTAATTTGAGAACCGCTTTCACATGAAAACTCTCAAATGAACTCATAAAATATTAATTCACGTGTTTTTTAAAAATATGGCCACTATTAAATTTGGAACAACTGAATTAGAAATTACATTTCTTTGATAATATGATTAGAAAAAAATATTTTATTAATATTTCCAATTCATATCTTTTATTACTAAGGTCATCTTTATGTCAACCTCAATAGAAACTTGATGAAAAAAGCAAAAAAAGTTTAAAGTAGCAAACACTTAAACCAAGAATAAAAGCCTAGCATACCTGACTACTAATCTCTTAACGGGGTTTAAATAGTAAAGAAAAAAATACATAAAGACAGGCAAAAGCACCTTTTAGAAATTATGCCAACTAACATAAATTAAGCATTACCATTATATAATATTTATAACATTATTAAAATCTGCCATCCTTGCTATTAAAGTACAACTTCATTAATAACAAATGTTCATACTGCAACCTGATCACTAAACAGGTTTGGCTGTGAACTGCATACATGTTGAATAGATTATTAACACTTACACTTTACCTAAATACACAATATTTTAATCTCTAAAACTTAATACAAAAATATCCAAGCATAAATTATGCATGAATCAGTGCATAATTCTTTTCAATGTAAAAGGTAGGTATAAAGAATCAGCATTTTTAATACTTTATAAATATTCTTAATATAGCTTTTGCAAACATCTACTGAATACATGAAAGGACACTTTATTTAAACTATTTTTGACCATTTCATAAAAACATGTAAGCTTTATCATTGCTAAAAACATAGCACTGAATACCTGTAAGTAAACAAAAAGTGATTTTCAGAATGAAAATACTTACTTTTGGTCTAGGACTACATACCTGGAGATCTGGTCTTATTGGCATTTTGACTTCATTTAAAAAAAAAAAAAGCAAGACAAAATAAACACCTATAAAAGAAAACATATATTTTCTGTATCTCACAATCTGTTTCATGTGTTTAACAGTTTAAATATCTTACACACATAAATATGCATTATTTATACCAAAGGCAATATTAATTTCCTCACTAAACACTTACCTGTTTATTAAATTACACATTTGAATATGATCAAATAAGTTTCTAGAGAAAAGCCTGAAGATCATTTAGTCAAGCTCTTCCTTTTTATAGATTACTTAAATTAATGTCAAATATCCTGCCAAAAGGTCACAAAGCTAGTTAGTAAAAGAATAACCTGGATCTCCCTTTCCAGTGATTCCCTGCTATACTTGTTCCACCTCTGAGAACAAGGAAAAAAAAAAAACTCTTGAATTAATGTGCAAATGAAATTTGGGCTATTAATATTCAAGAAAGGAGGAATATGCAGATATACTAACAATGAACAGGATCAAAATATGCAAGGAAAGGAGGAAAAGATAACTCAAATGCATTTCATATGTCCACAAGACTGTTCAGGAAAGATAAAGAACCCCCAGTTTCTGGTTGAATGCTGAAATTAAGGTGAGGACCTCACTTTCCCAAAGTTATCTGGGTCCTTAAAGACCATGGGATGCAAATACAAATAACTGCCACAAATTAATATATTGCAATATGGCTAATAGAAAATATGCACCAGGTTCTAAAGAGAGATTCCATGCTTATGAAAACAGGACCAAAAATAGATTAAATCACTTCAAACAATCCTATCTTGTGTGTTTCTGACAAAGATCAAAGATAAAGGTCATTGATTCTCCCTGCCATGAACACCTAAGGAATTAACATTATTTTGGTCAAGAAAATGCAAATCATTGCTGTAGTCTTCCTCAAAGCTCTGTATCCCTATTGTGTTTTGTAGAATATGCATAATTATTTGCCTGTCTTTTTTGGAACAAAGTACTAAGGTTATTCTGAGAGGAACCATGTGCCTGATAGTATTATTCATTTATAAATAATAAAGTCTGATGATTATGTTTCTTACCATCTCATTTTAATAATTATGGGAATTTTTTTAAAAAATATTGTATGTTACAAAACTCCATGTCTACAAAAAAATTTTTTTTTAATTAGCTGGGTATGGTGGTGTGTGCCTGTAATCCCAGCTACTCTGGAGGCTGGGGTGAGAAATTGCTTGAGCCTAGAAGTTGAAGGTTACAGTGAGCTATGACTACAACACTGTACTCTAGCCTAGGCAAGAGAGGGAGACTCTGTCTCTAAAATAAACAAAAAGAATGCATGTCATCATTTCTAAGGTAACTACTAAATGAGTAGTGAAAAAATACGTAACTACTAAGCTAAGTGGGGGGAGGGAGGCTGTAATGTTTTCATTTTAATCAATCCAGAGAGAGAGAGAAAGAGAAAGAGACCCAGAAGAAGAAAGAAAAACAGAAAACACAAAGTAAGGTGATAGATTAAAAGTTACATATCAGTAATTACATTGAAAGTAAAATATATTAAATACTCTGAAGAAGTAAGAATGTCACCCTCCCAATATGCTGCTCTCACATATTGACTATTTTAAATTAAGGGCACTTAACAAAAAACAGCAGGTACAAGATCACTCTCACCTTCATTCCGTTTCCTAAAAGCAGGAAATGAAATTCCCATGTGAAAGATGTCCTCACTATACCAAAAGAGAAGTAATCTTATAATTAAGGAGGGGAAGTTAAAATTAAGAAAATCTGTACAACCAAACTTTGTTAAACCCACTCCTATCTTCCTAGTCATTTCTCCACCCAATTAACTACCCTAGCCTAAGGCCTCTTTGCCTTATCTTATTTCACAACTTACTATTCTTTGTCCAATTCAGTATATAACTGACCCTAACTACTTCTTTGGGTCTTCATGTTCTTATGAGGGATCCTGTGTCATGTAAAACATGTATTAAAGAAATTTGTGTGTTTTTCTCCAGTTGATCTATGTCAATTTAACTCTAAAAGGGAAGAGGTAAAGTTTTGCCTCCCCTACAACTCCAATTAAAAGTCAGATTGTCCTCAAAGGATCAGTGCTTGAGGGATGGATACCCCATTCTCCATAATGTGCTCATTTATCATTGCGTGCCTGTATCAAAACATCTTACGTACTCCATTGACACCTACTATGTACCCACAAAAATTAAAAAGAAAAAAGTTGGATTGTCGGGTAGGTTAATCATTTTTAAAACTATATGCTGTCCAAAAATATTATATTTTAAGAGATATACCTTAAATAAAGGGCTATAAAACAGTTGGAAATAAAAAGATAGCTACCACACAAACAAAAGAAAGCTAATAAAACTATATTACTGTTGGATTTACCATAAAAGTCCAACACAGATGGTACTGAAAAGAGAATCCAGAAACAGACCTATACACATGACTTGATTTATGATCAAGGTAGAACACAAAGCAGTAAGGAAAGGGTACGATAATCTTTTCAATTAATCTATACTGTTCAACTGGATGTTCATAAGAAATTTAACAAAACCTCACTACTTCATACCAACCATCTCATACCATATGCAAACACCATTTCCAGGTGGAATGAAAATTGAGAACAATTAAGTTTCTAGAACATAATATATTAGAACATCTTCATGACCATGCAATAAGCAATAAGCAAGATTATAAAAAGCTCTAACCATAAAAGACAACTGATAAGTTGGACAACCTTAAAATTAGAAATTCTTGTTCAATGAGAACACATGGATACACGGAGGGGAACAACACACACTGGTGCCTGGTGGGGCGGCAGGAGGGAGAGCATTAGGAAAAATAGCTAATGCATGCTAAGTTTAATACTTACAGGTTGATAGGTGCAGCAAACCACCATGACACACAACATGGTGGTTTTCCTATGCAACAAACCTGCACATCTTGCACATGTAGCCCAGAACTTAAAATAACCTATTGATTTTCTCAATCCATGAGCATAGGATTTAACAAAAGAAAGAACTCTGTTGGAAAACATCATTGAGAGAACAAGGCAGGCCACACAGATGAAAGTATTTTTCTCTTGTACATTATTCACATGTGTGAATATTCACAACTGTTACTAAGTTATCTGGTTATCAGTTAATGTAAACATACTCTTGGAAACATGAACTGAATAAAAGGTCCTATTTTGGCACCACAGCCTATTTAATGTCATAGCCTCTGACCTTCCACCTTCAAAAGAGTCTATAACTCTGACCAGTTGCCTCACTTGTTAACGTATTGCCCTGGTAACAAGGTTATAATTGACATCTTTGATTCCTAAATGTTTTAAATAGAGGGAAGATTTCCTCATCAAACAGAGGATTACTGGGACTACTACTTCTCCCAAATGCATGTAGGTACTATAATTTATTATCAATCTGTTAATTTCTTTTTTTAAGAAAATCAGAAGTTCATGAGTGTTCATTTAGATGAAGTGAAGCAGAACAATACTGCCTGCTTTAAAACCTCACTAGTTTGTCAAAACCTCACAGAGAACTGTGGAAATAATAGCTCTGAATTTATGTTTGTCTATAGGCTCAGAATTCTTCCTAACCCCACCTCCTAGTATTAAGGAAACAAACTTTAGAAGTAACAAAAGCAGCTTCCATTCAGGAATCTGCTGGGAGACAGTCTCCAGCCAAAACAAATATGGATTGAAGGAGGAACCTTCTCCTGTAAGACAGGTTTCATAAATCCGAGAAATTCCATAAGGGATGGAATTGTGCCAACTGCCTCTGTAACAAGAAGAAAAATGTTTGCTCACAGCTATGTGTGGATTCTCACTGTATTAATTTCCTAGGGTTGCCTTAACAAAGTGCCACAAACTGGATGGCTTAGAACAGCAGAAATTATCTCAGTGTGGAGGCAAGACGTCTAAAGTAAAGGGGTCAGTAGGATCATACTCCCTCTGAAAGTGCTGGAAGAAGGATCTTTAAGCTTCTGGTAGCTGCCGACATTCTTTGACTTGTGGCAGTATAAATCCAGTCTCTGCCTCCTTTATCACATGGTATTCTTCCTTTTACTTTCCACATTGTCTTCTATGCATATCTGTATCCAAATTTCCCCTTTTTATAAATATATATTGGGTTAGGGCCCACCCTAATAACTTAAATAATAAGTTAATAACTTAACTTGGTTAAATACAAAAGACCCTATTTCCAGAAAAGATCACATTCTGAGATACTGGGAATTAGAATCTCACATATCTTTTTAGGGGAACACAATTCAACCCATAACAGTCACTACATAAAGCCCAAACTTAATATTGGAATGCCAAAAACATGGGATTCAAAGAAGAAATAAAAGTTGAGGTTTTGAATGTACTGGGTGGGGAAGGAAAACATGTCATATAAGAGCTAGTAACCAGGGCAGCCTGGGTTACCCCCCTGCACATAAGGCAGCAATGCCATTACAGGGTGACATAATTATAGAAATTTTCCTCAAATGCAGTGCCAAAATTAGCCTCTTGCTGAAATATTTTCTCCATTTCAATTAAAGTGAAACAAGTCAGATTCTGGATAACTGACAGAGACTGGTCTACTGGAAATATATAGCAGAACTTTGGCATTGAACAAACAGTTTCTGAGAACATATAACTGGTACTTCCTTTCCACGGAAAACAGCTGAAGCTACAGCTGATGAAAGAACTCCAACTCCACCAAAGAATCTGACTGCACTTGAACATAATGAGATTTGTTGAGAATGTGTCTTTGGGACTTAAAAATTTTGGCCTTCAGACTTTTAAATTCAGAAGCACAAAAAAAGGATTCTGGACATTTAAATCTTTCAGTCCTTGGTCTTTAACTTGTAAAGGGTTTTAATTTTGCAACCTTAATGTTCCCTGAGATGTTCAAAACAGAAAATCTTTACATTCAAATTTGTTGGCATTTTACTGCTGAAACATCTTTATGTATTGCCAAATACCTTTGTTCAGTATAGTACATCAAAGGCTCTACCATATATCTAGAGATAATTTGGAATGGGAAGTAAAACAATGACATTTCTGCCTCAGATATAGAGTGGCATTAGGTTTCAATTTTCTGTTCTAACCCAAAGTAGAATCTTCTTCCAGGGTCAACATCTAAAGTTCTTCCACAATCCAAAGAGAATACCCAAAAGAAGGTAATGGCCTCGTGAAGAAAGGAAAAGAACCATCCAGATAAATCTCCTCCAAAAAACAGGTTAATAATTAAGTGAACAAAAAGCTAGGAAATGTTAGAGAGAAATACCTTTTCCCTACTCCTAGCTTCCGTGAGAAAGACTGAGTATACCATCGGCCTCTCTCTATTCCTTTAATTTACATCACCACTGAGGAGCTGGAAATATTTGATTGGTAAATTTGGGAAGGAAAACGAGCCAGGCTCAGCTCAGCTCCACCCTTTTGTTTACATGAAAACTGAAAGAGGAGTTTCATGTTGTTTTCAGTTTTGTTCCTTCTGGAAGCTCTGCCCCTGTGAGAAAGTCAGTATTTTGCTCTGTCCTTTTTTTCTGGAGTCAATACAGTAAGCTTTCTCTTCCAGGGTGGAAGGCGAAAAATGCAGGTCTGGAAAGGTCTAACTCAATTACCTTGCAGTGCCTTGGGCAGTAAGTTTGCTTAATTCTGGAGCTCAGTATTAGCAAATTCACTAGGCCAACAACCTAAACTCACACCCATGAACCTAGCCAATATAGGACTAATGAAGGTTACGTTTCTTTTCCTACTCTGTCAGAACCCAGGAAGAAAGAGGAATGCTGTTTACCAGAGGACCTTTGAGAGATTCCAGCAAGGCTCAACATAAATATCTACAGTGTTCCTTTTTATATTAGCAATAATCAGACAATTCCATTTTTTAATATAAATAACTAAAATGAATAAATCTAACAAAAAGATCTTAGCAAGAGATATGAATACATGGAGTTGTTCCTATTCATTAATGCAAGGACTTAACATTATAAAACCATCAATGCTTCACTAAAATAAACATCTGAATTTCTAAACTCCAAAGCAATTCCAGTAAAAATCACAAAATAATAATTTGAGAGATTTGGCTAATTCTTTTAAAACATGTATGGAGGAATAATGCTGCTCTAATACTAACTTTTAAAATATTAGAGAAGAAAAATCACCTTATTTGATATTAAAACATATTACAAAGTCACAAGAAATAACTATAAACAGTGAAGTATTAAGAATGGAAAACAAATGGATCAATAAAACAAAACAGAATTCAAACACATAAGCATATATTGGAAGTTCATATTTGAGTCAGATGGTTTTGCAAATCGGGAAAGGTAAACTGGTCAATAAATGGTCTGGGAAAAGTGACTTGGCATGTGGAAAAAATAACATTAGAAATCTATTTTGCCATAAAAAAATAAGGTCTAGATAAATTAACCGCATGAATGTAAAAAGTAAATGTTTATAAACTATTAGCAGAAAATTCAGGAGGCTATCACTAAGATGTTCCAAGAGGAAAGAATTTAAAACAAACGCACAAAACATAAAAAGTAATAGATTTTAACTTTTTGTGCATCACTGTTTGTAAAAGAGAGGCAGCATACTAGGAAGACATTTGCAATGGAATAAGAGACTAAGGATTAACATAAAAAGAATTATTATGAAGAACTTAACAAATCAAGGAGAAAAAAAGCAATAACCCAACAGCAAAAATGGAAAATAAGAAGAGGTCATTCAGAAAATAAAACTCAACTGGCTAATAAAGAAATGAAAATGCTACCTCCATGGTAATCAGAATGCTAGTAAAACAATAACCAGTCCCCTCTCCACCACCCACCATATTGGCAAAAACCAAAGAGACTGATACTACCAAGTCACAGTGGGAATAAAGGAAATTGGAAATCATGTATGTACTCCTGGTGGGAAGCAAATAACTGCACTTTGAAAAAGAGTTTGATAGCATTGGGTAAAAATGTAAACTTGAATACCATATGACAGTAGTTCCACTTCTAATTTTACACTTTAGAGAAACTCAAAAGCACAAAGGGAATATAAAAATATTTACTGAAGCATTTCTTCTATTATCAAGAAACTGAAAACTGCCTCTGTCAGTGTGGTGGGTGAGGAGGTAAACATGAAATGTGGTGAGTGATGCAACTGAATTCAGTAGCTGAATATAATGAAGAAGATCTATATCTCAGAATATGGTGCATCTCAAACACAATATAAAGCATAAAAAATGCAGAATGAGATAATAGAAATTCTTTATGTAAAATCTAAAGTATACTTAATAAAGGCTTATATGCACTGTTATTTATATGTGTGTATCTGTGTAATACCAGAGGATACTTTATTAAAGAAGGATACAAATACTGGGCATATGAACATTGGATGATTTGCACAGGTAAAGAAAATAACCCTAGGGATAGGGAATAAAATGGACCAAAAGACAAAAAAAAAAAGAGACAATTTTAATTATTTATTTAGAGGAGTGCAGTAAAGCATGGTGCCTAGACTGAGAATACAATTGATTAAATTAACTTAATTCTGTTTCCTAAGGTTCAACATACGCTCATACATACCCTTTCAATCACCACAACCATTAGGACAGAGCAAAAGGGGCCCCTGCTATGCACTCTATATAGTGTAATCTCTTTCTCACTATCTCTTATTACTGAGCACACAGGCATCTCTATTAGCTCAAAACCCAGGACTCAGGCCTACCCCCAGAAAGTCTATAACCATGAACACATTATTCATTCTCATAACTCTATCCTTCAGGCCCCTGAACTTCCTTTGCCTATGCCTATGAAAGAAAAGGACTGCAGTTAATTACACTATTCTGCTTACTTTACGTATGTCCGAATTTTCCATAATAAAAAAAAAATGCTTAAAGAAGTCGGGGAGTGTGAAGCCACAATTGAATACAGAGAAGGTTTCAGACTGTGCTAATGCTAACATTTTAGTCTCTGCTTCAGAACAAAGATAGCATGTGAGCAAGTGCTTAGGTAAGAGAAAAGAGATATTGTCAAATCCTTCCCCTGCAAAGCAAGAATACAGATGATTCTTGCATGACAAGATATTACTTTTTAACAGTGCCAAATGCCCATCTTCTTCCTTCTCTTTTTACTCCAATTTGTGACTCTAGAAATACTAGCAAATTAGTGCACAGTATTTGCAACAGTAGCACATGTTGGCTGAGGAACATTCTGTAGTAGTAAGCAATCCATATTAATATATATGTAGATCTAGACATGAACTACGTGAACATGACATGGACTCTACATTAGACAGTAAGCAAACACTAAAATAGTGAATAAATGTATTGTTATAATATTTAATATGGTAATTATTCAAAAATAAGCAATTCCGGTGTTATTAAAAATTTTTAAGGAAACTATTAATTACAATTCTATGATAATTTTAATATTTAAGAATTTTTTAAAGAAAAATACTTTTTACACCTATTTTATGTTTGTGATATAAACCCAAATTTGATACATTTTGAGTATAACACATTTTGAGTAATTACAGTTTTAACCCTTAGATCATGGCTGTCAATAGTAAATAAGTAAAAGTCTTCATTATAACATGATTTTTAAAATAAAAATGAACTATACACAGTAACTTATGAATTATGTAAGTATTTTATCACTTATTCAAAGATTACCAGTCCATCATCAGATATCCATAATAAGTGCATTCAGTTATCTTTGGTACTTTTCAGGATTCAGTCATAAAAATAATAGCCTTGGCTGGTGGCTTATGCCTGTAATGCTGGTGGCTAGCACTGTGGGGGGCCCAGGCAAGAGGACTGCTTGAGCCCAGGAGCTCCAGACCAGCATGGGCAACATGGTGAGATCCTATTTCTACAAAAATAAAAGTTAGCCTGGCCTGGTGGATCGCAGCTGTGGTCTAGCTAATCAGGAGGCTGAAGTGGGAGGTCCAGGTTTCAGTGAGCCATGTTCACGCTACTGCACTCCCACCTCGGCGGCAGAGCAAGACCCTGTCTCAATAATAATAATCATAGCCATACATGTAGTTTTCTATTTTGATGCAGTGAAGGTGTATTTGTGAAATTTGAGACTATTTTATTTTACAATTTGAAAACTTGATTTAAAACTTTAAATACTTAAAATATGTTGTGGGGGCTCCATTTATACTCTTTCCCTAGGGCCAGCAACTGTTGAGGCAGGCTTGCCCATTAGCGTATGCTTTATCTGTTTTCAGAACTAAAGCAATTTGAAACACTGTATTTTACAAAGTGCCCTGAGACATTAATTACAGCACAGAAAAAAGTACAGCCAAAGAGGCACATAAAGCTAACAAGATGGTTTTAGTTTCTAATCTACTTTTGCACGAAGTCAGTTGGGGAAAAACAAACCAAGGAAAGCAAACTGAATAATCAGGTTACACACACACACGCATGCCTCAAAGCTGAATGCATACAGGCCACAATAGAGTCAAAAGCACAGCACTATCCACATCATCAAACAAGTCAACATTTGCAAGTGAAAGAGAAGGCTAACTCTAAAAAGAAACAAAAGTTATACACTTATTTTTTCCAGCCTCATAAGGAAGCAATTTAAAAGATCTTTAGGAACTACTACTATGTAACAGAACGACTTCGGAAACCGAGAACAGAATAATAATGTTTCAAGAGAAGCGTGGACTTACCTGTCAAGTAAGCAGGCTTTGGGCCCCAGTCGACTGAACTGGGGGACTGGTTAGCGAGCAACACAGAGAACTAGTAAGATGATGACTGTGTATCTGCAGGCAGATAAAGGCGTTACGGATAAAAACAACAACAAAGAAAACAATTTGGCAGATGAGGGAGGCAAAGATTTTCCCCCAAAGGAAAAATTGCTGAATAAATGCAAGCAGCAGTGGATAATTCAAAGTCCCCTCTGCCATGGTAACTAACATAGCTAAGGTGTCCAAAAAGACATTAAAGGTGAATGAAGGGGAGGGAAGGCGTCCTCCTCCTCCCATCATTACTAAAAAATGTAGGCCGGGCGAGGTGGCTCATACCTGTAATCCCAGCACTTTGGGAGGCCGAGGCAGGTGGATCACCTGAGGTCAGGAGTTCGAGACCAGCCGGGCCAACATGGAGAAAACCCGTCTCTACTAAAAATACAAAATTAGCTGGGCGTGGTGGCGCGCCAAGTAGTCCCAGTTACTCCGGAGGCTGAAGCAGGAGAATCGCTGGAACCCGGAAGATGGAGGTTGCAGTGACCCGAGATCGCACCACTAAACTCCAGCCTGGGTGACAGAGCGAGACTCCGTCTCGAAAAAAAAAAAAAAAAAAAAAAACCACGCTGCCGTATTCGCAGATGCTCGGCCAGCCTGGAGCCCGGTCCAGAAAAGGCCGCACGTGGAGCCACGTGTCGCGCATTGAGCCGCTCCGGGGCGCGTCAGGCCCAGCTGTGCGGAGGGGCTGGCGGCCTCAACCGCAAGGAGAGGCCGCAGGTGGGGACGGCGGGAGGGAGAGAAGGGACTGAAGGCGCCGAGCAGGAGGAACGTTTTGCGCGCACTCCCTTCTTCCCTAAGTGGAACCGGCAGTGGCAACAACGAGGCCGAAGGCGAAGTCCCTGCTCCCACCGCCGGCACGGTGACCCCTTTTTCCAAGGGTCACCCCCGAACCAACAAAGCACACACACACCCGAGATGCGCCCCAGGCCGCAGCGCCAACCCCCCTTCAGGTGTCCCGGAGGCAGGCGAGCAGCGGTCCCCAGGGCTCCCGTCGCCACCGCTTCTCCCGCACCCCTCAGCCTCCTCGGGCCGGCGACGCGCGCAGCCCCAGGCCTGCTCCCCGCTCGCCAAGGACACCGCCCCGCGCCTCAGCCACCTTGACTGAGCCGCCCACGCGCGGGGGCGGCTCCGAGCGCCCATTTCCCATCCCCGAGGCCGAGGCTGGCCAGGCAGGTGCTGATGGGGAGCCTCGCGCGTGCGCGAGCCACCCTCGCCGCGAACTCTGCACAGCCCACGCCCTGGCCCAGCCTCGGCGCCTCCCCTCCGCCCACTGCCGCAGAACCGCACCCCCTCCCCCTCAGCAGCTTCCACAACCGCTCCGCCTCAACCGTCGGAAGCTTCTCGCCTGCCGGCTTGAAAGACCAAGCCGAAGCCCCACCCTCCCTCCGCGCCCCGCCGTGGGGGAAGCCCACCCAGGCACTCTGCTCAACCTGCCTGCGGAAGGAGGCGTCCGCGTAGTGTCGGTGGAGCCGCCCCCTATGCTGCCGAGCGTCGCAACTCTGCGCCTCAGGGACCGCCGCAGCGCCTCAGGCGAACGGCGGAAGGCGGGAAGCGCCCGTCCAATCCGCGCCAGGTGCGGTCGATAGTGCGTCCAATCGGCGTCGCCGCCAGCCAGGTCCCGCCCCCCCCCCCCCCACCCCCGCCAACGCTCGCCGGGGTCGCCCGAGGCCTGAGCCAAGGGGGACGCGGTGGGCGCGGCTCAGGCCAGGCCCTCAGGTTAGTGGGTCCCGGCTGTCCCCGCGCTTAGGCCCGTCCTCCCGCGCTATGCTCTCCTGATGAACGCCCCGCGAGCGGAGTCACCCCCGCCAGCGAGGAGACGCGCTGCCTTGACTGGGGCCCTGGTCCCGGGACAGGCGAGCAGGAAGGGATGGAAGGGACGGAAGCGCGGGCGGGACCAGGAGAAGCCCATCCCCGCGCTATGCGTCCCCAGAGCCACTGGGACCCGCGGCTCCAGCCAGCCCTGCAGGGGCGAGCTGGACCGGGGGACCAGGGCGCCGGGCCGACGACTCCTGGGTGAGGCCTGGCTCCTGCCGGCAGGGGGCGCAGGGCCGCCTGGGCTCCTGGGTGCGGGTGCAGGAGGGCGGGAGAGACCGCAGGTCCGGAGACGGGGTGCTGAGCTGGGTACCCAACTGCGTATTCCTAGGCTCTTTCAGACGTTTCCATTTAAGATATCCGTTTAACTTATGCAGCCAGCGGGTGCTTGTGTAAAAAATCGCAGGCCCTTCTGAGACAGGCACAGCCGCGAAAGGGTCTCCTTGCCCCTTGGCTCGCAGAGGGCGTCGGTGTTCGGCGCTCAGTCTTCTGCGTGTTTTCCCCGTGCTCCCGTTCTGAGATGGAAACTGTTCCACGTGCACTGAGATGCAGCTCGGTCTTTCTAACAGCTTCGTAATTATTTAATCATGTGGATTAACTTCATCCGAGGAATTCAATCCTCCACTGATGAGCCTACACTTCTATTACAAATAATACTGCAGCAAACCACCTTTGGATTAATCAATATTTGTGTCGGATCAATTTTTAAAAGTTGAATTGTATGTGTAGTTAAACTTTTATAGGTATCTTCAAATCAAAATTTAAAATTATATTTTAATAACATTTTAATTTCTTATCTAAAAGGCACTAATTGTTTAAAAATATGGGATTAAGATTTAAATGTGCGGTGGAAAGCACCTGAAAAAAATAAACACAAGGGAATAGAATCAAAGCTCAGTTGTGGACCAGAGCAGATCAAATCACAGTAAATAAGCTCTCAGAGGTGTTTTAAATATTCTGCTTAGCTAGAATTACCAACTTCTTGACAACTTTGTAACTACCCCCATCGAACTTAATTTTGATATCTTAGTTTTTTAATTCAGAGCTGACAGATTACATATGCAATCTAAGGTACACAGGTGTACGCAGGGATTTGAGGGGATTTTATATGTTCAAAGCTTTCAATGCTTTTGAATTATACGTTTAAGTACTAATAATGTATAACACAAAATGTAAGAAGATCGAAGAGTGCTTCAAAATTGTGACCTGGCAATTTTGCATAATTATTTTCATACCTAGTTTTCCGCCAATAGATCTAAGATCCTTCATGGTGGAGTTGCGAACGCACAGAAATTTTCCTAATACACTTCAAAAATTAATAGTGATGATTTTTTACCTTGCCGCTTTTTAGTTGAAGAAAAATGTTAGTCTTTTTTATTGCTTCATGTGTTCAGGAAGCCTGCGGATTATTTAGTAAACATCAGTGAACTACAACATGGAAGAAAAAAACGATATCACTAATTTTACTGTTAATTTTTTTAAAGGTTTTAGACCGCAGCATTTCATGAAAAACCTTATCAATTATAATCAAAATTTGGAAACTATGTGCCGTGGTTCACACATATACTCCCTGCACTTTGGGAGGCTGAGTTGATGGGATTGCTTGAGGCCAGGAATTTGAAACTAGCCTGGGCAACATAGCTAGGCCCTATCTCTACAAAAAAACAAAATTAGCCAGGCGTGGTGGCATGTGCCTGTGCACCTAGCTGCTCTACGCGGGAGGCTGAGGTAGGAGAATTCTGCTTGAGCCCAGGAGCTGGAGGCTGCAGTGAGCTATGATTGCACCATTGCACTCCAACGTTGGTGACAAGGCAAGACCTTCTCTCAAAAAAGAGAAATATCATAATTTGGCGTTCAATTAATTTAGCTTTCTGAATCAACAAGCATTTATTTGGAATATTCTATATGTCATATAACAGGTAGAGAGAGCATTGACTTTGAAACAGGTTTGAATGTTCAATTTGTTACTTACCAGCTATGGGACTTTAGGTGAATTACAGTTATGTATTGCTTAATGATAGGGGTAAGTTCTGAGAAAGGTGTCTTCCTCAAGCAATTTTGTTATTGTGTGAATATCTTAGCGTTTACTTACAAAAACCTAGATGGTATAGCCTACTACACACCTCAGGTATATATAGTACAGTCTATTGCTTCAAGGCTGCAAACCTGTATACAGCATGTTACTGCAGTGAATACGGTAGACAACTGTAACACAAGGGTATTTGTGTATCTAAACACAGAAAAGATACAGAAAAAAATCTGGTATAATTCCATGGATCCACGTCATATATACAGTTACCCTGTTGAGTGAAATGTTATGTGGCCTGTGGCTGTACTTACACCACTCTGAGCTTTATTTTCAGCTAAGAAAAAGGGGATATTGTCTACCAGGTAGCATAACATTCAGAATTAAATGAAATCACATATTTAAAGCACTTAGCACTGTGGCCAAGCAAATAAGGGAAGACAAAATAAATCTAAGTTTTCTTCCCCCATGTGCAAGACTTTGTACTTAGGGTGAGGGTCATGATCCGGAAGGCAGACAGACACACACTCATTACTGCCTGCACAGTGTCATTAACTGTTGTAAGAGAAGTACATTAATGATCACATTCCCTGTATTCCCCTAGAGCTTTCTTCATACCTCATGCTGACCTGGCATATAAAATTGCATTTCCTTTTCTCAAAGACACATACAACAACTCTGCTTCTGACGCTGAGGCAGCGTGTTGTAGAAAGGATAAGACTTGCATGTGAAATGATTTAGACAAGAAGTTTCTAAAGCTTGGTCTCTGTAATTAGGCCACAAGAAAAACATACTGAAGCATAATAGAATAGCTCACAACCACTTTTGCACATATACTTTAATACTTAGGCTTGGGTAAAATCATTTTAAATAACATATTAAAATACGTTTGGGGGGACAACCCGGCAATTGCACAGCCCACTAGAAAATTTTAACATCTAAGTAATATAACTGTTTTAGGGTCTGAAAGTTCTCCTTCAGTTGTTCCACAGCCTCTTTATCAACTAGGCAAATATATTTAAGCTTTTAAATTTCATAATGTTGATATTTTTTAAAAGGCACGGGAGGTTCACTTAATATTAAATATATAACATTCACTTTCATGACCAAAACCTTTTTGGCAAGTGACTTTCACATAGATTATGAGATTCTCTACATGCCTTAAAATAAATCTGGCAGCTCTTAACTCATATCTAAATTCTCTGGACAATTGTCTTGCTCTCTGTTTTGGGGCCAGAGGCGTAGCAGTGAAGGCCCTAACAGGCTTGCTGACCTAATTGGACAGTTTGTTAAATAGCAGGAAATGTAACAAGGCTTCTTGCATGTTAATGTAGTGAACAGTGCTAATAGCCAGAGATTGTGCAATTTAGTCACAATATTTCAAGTCAAAATTCAGTGTTCTTATATTAAAAGATACCGAAGAAAGCTATCCTTGTTCTTTGAATTATAAAAGCACAGAGGTTGCAATGATCAGAACCAAACTGGTTAAAAGCCGAAATGCATCCTTTCAGTATTGATTTGACAGATGCCAACAAGCATTCAAAAATTTAGAGTTAATTTCTTGGTGACAGGTAGCATAAAATTGATCACACTGGTTTCAGCTGTATCATAAGCTTCACAAATTGGAGATCTTGTCCTTCCTGGCTGTTTTTTTTTTCCACACCTTAATTCTAGCACCTGTTGTCAGACCACTGTTCAGCACCAAAAGAACTCCTCAGCCTGGAGTTCTTTGGAGTTTTAAGTGATTGCCTAACTCAGCAGGGGACAGTGGTCTTGACTTCTCGGTTGACGGTTTAAAAACATAAAAGAATTTTATATTTTAAAACTGACAAACTAGAAAATGTTAGAAACTCTATCTGAAGGCACAAAGTATAAAGTTGGTGGGTACTTGATAAAACATGATGTATGTAAATACAGTTCAAAACAATTTAAAAGTATAAATATTTGTCAATTATTTTTCCTCCAGTGCTCTGGCTATTGCTGAAAACACCTTCTAGTTCCACCTTGTAACTGGACTCCCAAAAGATGAATGCTGACATCTTCTGATGCTTAACAAGAAGTAAAAATAGTCACCGGAATCATCAAAAAGGTAATTGCAAAGGGCACTGTTGCCTGAAATTCTCTAGTCACCTGAAAACTGAAATAACTGAGGCAAGACTTCTTAAAATGCTTAGTTTCAAACTTAAACAGAATGGCCCGATAATGATCAAACATGTACAGAGAAATACATGAAATCAGAATTGTGAATGCAGAGAAGTAACTGTTTTGCTAGTTTAAAAGTCTGAAGCTTTTCCCGCCTCCCCAGCTGTTAATGTAGGAGACACACAGCCTAACCAGGACAGTCTCAATGCCCAGGAATGGTTGTGTGATGACTGATAAAGCAGAAATTTCTTGCCTATTAATAGTTTCCCACTGTTAGAAGGCTACAGCCGTTGGCAATCAGATGTGGGCTCAGGTTTTCCTTGTCCTGGGGCAGGAATGCCTGGAGGGACCACGATGTGGGTCACACTGTACATTCTGTTTACTGTGGGCACAAACACAGAACTTTTTTTTTTAGCTTATTAAATCGAGAATATTCCTGAGGAGGCATCCGCTATGGGCTAAAGGTCCCAACATCACAATAATAAATAACAGCTGTGTTTACAGAGACACATTCAGGACACATGCAAAAGCTTTTCCTAGCAGGAGGACTTGGGCCTTTGCAAAACAAGCTGCTTGGGCCTCCCCAGAGGGCCCACCCTCCCATGCACCCACCCCACCACCCTGCCCCAACTCATTACACAACTCGGCCTTCTGGCCACCTGAGGCTACTTTTTAGACCAAGTGACTCAGACGTTTCAAGTAGAAGACAGGATGGGCCACTGCCAGGGGACCTTGAAGCAGAAAATTAGGTCAGAGGACTTGGAGGATGGTGAAGAACAACCAGATAGATGTGAGAGCCCAGCAGGGAAATGACAGGAGGCGCAGCTTAGGTGTGGAGGCTCCAGGTGGCCGGTCCCCGCGCGGCTCAGATGAAGTGGATCCAGCTCTCTTCGCACTCCCCGCGAGGCATGTGCAGCGCGTGGTTGCGACATGTGAGGCTGTAGTCTCGGTGGTCGTTGTTGTCCCAGTACTCGGCACCCGCCACTTGGTAGCGCACCGCGAAGTGCACGCGGGAGCCGAGCTCCAGCAGGAAGGGCGGTACTGGGAAGCCGAAGGTGAAAACGTCCTCCGTGCCCTCGGGGCCTGCGGGCCCGCGCCACCGCGCCACCGCCTCGTGGGTACTGCGCCAGCCCGAGAAAGTGTAGCGCACAGCCACCTGCTTCTCGAAGGCCACGTTGCACACGCGCACTGTACCGCTGATGCCAAGGTCCGAGCAAGTGACACGCTCCAGGCACACGAGCTGCCGCTGCAGGCGCTCGCCAAAGTCGGCGGCCTCGACGGGCGGCGGGAAATCGGGCACCAGGCAATGCAGGGTGAACTCCAGGTCCTGGCTGCTGCAGCACAGGTCCGAGTTGATTGCGAGCCGCGACAGCACGTGCAGCGGCACGGACGGGTCGTCTCCCGCGTTGAACACCTTGACCTGTGCCAGCTCCAAGCCCAGGGCGTCGGCGAAGCGCACGCGGAGCTTCTGGCTGCAGCCCGGCCGACACGCAGCGCCCGGCGCGCCCGCGGCCTTCTGGCGGCGCTCGGGGGAGCTGGGCAGTGAGCGCGCCCGCCGCAGGATGATGGGCCGCAGGCGGGGGTCGCAGCCCGACGGCGCTGGCGTTGGCGGCGGCGCGCGGCCCGGGCTCCCAGGGGGCCTACAGGCCCGCGGCTCCAGGGCCACGCCGCCGTCCAGGTCCGACAGGCAGCTGAGGCTCCGGGGGCCGAGCTTCCGGGATCCCAGGGCGCTAGGCAGGACCGCGGAGCTCGGGCCTCTGGACATGGCCCCGCCGGCCGTCGGAAAATGAGGCAGGGATGAGAGACGACCTCCCGACCCCGCGACAGCTCCCTCCGTGCTCAGAAGCCGCTGAGAGTCCACCGTATCTGCAACCTGCGGGGGACCTCTCGGGCCCGGTGCGCCCTACCCTTGGTTCGCCACCTTGCTCCTCGAGTCCTTGTCCAGGTCCTCCGCTTCTTGCGGTTAAAGAAATTGTAAGAGTGGGGAGTTTTTCTCTAGTGGAAGCTTTCAGAGGCCTCCCGGGAGCGCAGGGGAGCGCCTCTTTTTTCTTCTTGCTTCCTTGGAGGTTCTTACAAGAAGGCTGCGTTCCGGGAGCGGCCCCTCCCACTTTCCCGGTCGGCGGCGTTACTTACAAGGCTGCAACTTGACCGGGTGCAACTTCCTAGCGAGCCTCCGCCCCGCCCCTCGTGACGCCGCCTGCAGGCGGGCCCCCGCCGGCCTCAGCTCAGCCAGGGAGCTCAGCCGAGCTGCGCGCCTCCGCCTCCAGCTCCCCTGCCGCAGCGCGCCGCAGCCGGGCCTCCCCGCGCGGGCGCCGGAGAGGAAGGAAGGCTGGCAGCTTCGTCACGTGTCCGCTGCAGTCGCGAAACAGGTCTGATCAATTTCTGTTTACGTCTGCCTGGACTGCGCGCCTATCGATCATAGGCTTTGTCTGCACAAACGGAGGACAAGGAAAATGCATGCTGCGTGTCCTTAGATTTCTGGGTTGTGGATGGGGGGAGCGGTGGTGCAAAAACCGGCCTTGCCAGGAGCTGGTCTCAGGCTAATTTTAAACATCGAGGCCAGCCCACACTTTGGACAGGTTCACTGCAACCTGGACCCTTGGTCAGACCGAGGGAGCCTCACTGCGTAGAGGAGCAGCGTCATGTCCACATCACCCAGAATGCTTTGCCGCACCGAATGGCCAGCAGATTCCCTTGAGGGTGGGGAGGGGAGGTGCTGCTGTTGTCTTCCTGGACTCAGCGCCAGAGAGGAAGACAGGGGAACAAGAGTTATTACCCGCTGATGACTTCTGCAGCTGCCCTTAATCAGCCTCTGGCGCTTGGGGAGCATATTTGTAGCCAGAATCTCCGACTTTTAGCTTTGTTTCCAAGCAAGCCAGAAACACCAGCAAGGCCTGGAGCTTGTTTTCTGCCTATTTAGAACCCTGCAGGCATTCGTGTCTCTCACCCGGTAGCTTTGAGCACAAAACCCCACAGCTGTTGGTGTAAAGCATACCAGGTGAAATGAAGTAGAAAAGATGCAAGTGCACTTTCCAGAGAGCAGTTTGGGGCCAGCCATTCCATTAAGAAGGTTCCTTTTTATTGTCCAGAGGGACAAAGCAGAAAGAAAACCAGACTAATGAAAGGGGGTTGATTCAAGAACATTCGCTGCATCTAAAATGAGTCAAGGCTGTTGATTGTGGTATAATTCATGAAATGTGAGAGAGTGATTTTATTTATCATTGGATGTGAGCTAACTAAAAAGGCTTACATGATTATTGTGGGAAAAATACAGGAAAGTTTCAGGAAGAAAATAAAAATCTTCTATAATCATCTCTTTTATTTTACAGAGACAGGTGATACGGGAAAGAGAAGTATCCAATTTCCATTCAGTGCACTTTTAATAGGCCACTCAAAATGAGAGGGGAATAACAGCAATATGTGGTATAGATCAACAATGCTTCATAAAGAGATAATATATAATATGTAATATGTGTGAATATATGGAAAGTCTTATAATGGATTGATGTGATAGAGAAGGCCGAAAAATTGAATGGGAACGTTCCTCCTAGAGTTTAAGCTCCTTCCGAACAGGGACGTGCATAATCATTGCCATTTTTCTGGGTACTCCTGTAATTATTTGTTGCATGAATGAATGATTGGGCAATGCAATGATTGAACGCTGGAATAAGACCTGACCTTATTTAGCCTTCCAGATTTCTTCAACATATTATTTCCAAGGAAGATTATACCTGTGTGTGAACAGGGAGAGAGAGAGAGAGATGGAATCCATTCACAGTATTTATAGTAGTGTGATCCTGTGATCCTGTCTCTAATATCTACTGTAATAAGCAGAAAAGACAAAGCTGTAAGCATAAGACAATGTCTCCCTTCCCCAGTATTTCATAACCTAGAGTGCAAACCACTATATGATCACAGCCTTAATATTTCAATATTATACAAGTATTAAAAAACAAGTGAAAAACCAACCCAATACTGGTGGTAGGACCCTTTGCAATCAATAGTTACTGACAGTATTCTGTTGCTTCTAGTTCCGGTGGTGAGGAGACCTTTCCAAATATAAGAGGAATAAAGAAGTCACCTCCCCAGCTGTCATCATCTTCCAGCAGATTGAGCAAGAATATTTTGAGCACTACAGGAAAGGTAATGTAAACTTAGAAGAAAAATCTGACTTAGATTTATTCTGGGATTTTTTTTTGTTTGCTTGCTTGTTTCTTGTGTACATGTTCACAGTGTTTATTACTGCATCCCTGTTTTTAGACAGTCCATCAAACCCGAGATGATGATCAGCCACGTGATTTTTTCAAGAAGAGGAATAGGGTGAATGAATCTCATCAGAAAAGCAGGTAAATAGTTTTAGTATAATTGCTTTATCTTGCAAAAGACTCATTATCTCTGTTGTCCAGATTGAATATGTGGAGTGGGGAAAAAAGTATGTCTATAGATAAGAAATATACATTTATAATTTTTTTCTAGCAGAAATGGATAGAAAAGTGGTTTAAGCATAATAGTGGATAAGGATTCCAACGGTCATAATTCTGGCAGTTGTTAGCAGAATTATAATTTTGAGTAAGTCCTTTAATCACTTTTCTATGTTAGTTTCCTTTTATATAAAAGGATAGTGACAATAATTAATTTTTATGGATGCATACTGACAGGCAGGAACAAAATGTTTTAACAGTGTTATGAATTCTGAATAATGGAGATTCCTTCATTTCTTCATTTATTCAACATTTATTGAGCACACGTTGTACTATTGGCAATGATTTAATGTCCTCCATATTTATTAATTAAAATGTAGCACGTATTCAAATAGTTGCTTAGGTTGTTTGAAACCACTGGGCAAATGAACCTCTGAAGTTTCCAGAAAGCATGTTTACCACCCATTTCTATTCATTCTATCTGACTTATATTACAGAGAAGTATTATTAATCTTAAGTGCCACGTTCTTGGTAAATAAATTGAAAAGAGGATATTTTCAACTCTGATGTGAGATTCAGCATCAGAATAAATTATGCCAGAGAGAATTAGTTTCTATACTCATAATGCACACAGTATTCATTATTCCCTTTACCTGCTATTCACAAGGTAACACTAAGACCCTGTGTTTTCATTCATATGTGTTACAGGGCACCATATGATTTTATTTCTGTTCTTTAAACACAATTTTCCCAAATGTGTTTTCTGTTTGAAAACATTGTAACAAGCTTTTGATTTAAGGTACAGGTTTGTATGTGCAATGCTTTTATATATTAAAATTTCACTCAGCTCAGAATCGCCACCAATCAGTGATTAAACTGCAAAACTTGCATGTTATTTGATATTTACACTTAATTTAAAATAGGTGTATAAAATAAAACTGTTTTTACTTCTGAATGTTATTAAATGCTTTTGATGGTAACAATTCCAGAGTTCTACGACTGATTTTTTCCAAACTAATGTTTTTTTTTAAAGTACACACGAAAGTACGAAACAAGCACTTTGAGAAATGTTAATGTTTTTCCTAAATGCTAATATTTGATATAAAATGGAAACTGTGCATTCTCTTTTGTCACATGCATTATATAATGTATCTCAAATAGAGTATTATATGGGAAAATGTTCTATAAAATTACTTATGCTTTAAGGAGTTTGGAAGCTGACATTTTCTAATGCCTACTAATAGCTGAGACAAAAAAAGTACAACTAGAAGATTCTTTTTGTTTGTTTAATTATAGCCAGACCATTTTTTGTCATATGTGGTAAGAATTGCAGTTTTATTTTCTCACAGCAATATGAATGCTGGCCCATCTTGGAATAAAGTGCAACATTCAAAGAATTCTTCAGGAAAAAGGCAGAGTAAATCCCAAGTACCCCACGCTTCTTCCCAGCCGAGAAGCAGCCTCACAGCTGTCACCCAGCCTACTGAAGAAAAACTTAAAGAAAGCATTTCCCCGGAAGCAAGACGCAAAAGGAATCCACTCGGTTCCAGGTGTCAGGGGGCCTCAGGGAATAAACTGTTTCTTGATTTTCAGTCAATGAAAATTATTAAAGAGAATGCTGATGAGGACAGTGCAAGTGATCTCTCTGATTCGGAAAGAATTCCCATTCCTCCTTCTCCCCTCACACCTCCAGATCTCAATCTTCGAGCTGAAGAAATTGATCCAGTTTACTTTGATCTTCACCCTGGTCAGGGCCATACAAAGCCTGAATACTATTATCCTAATTTCCTTCCATCCCCTTTCAGCTCCTGGGACTTACGAGATATGGCCCTGCTTCTGAACGCAGAGAACAAAACGGAAGCCGTGCCCCGAGTGGGAGGACTTCTTGGGAAGTATATCGATAGACTTATTCAGCTTGAGTGGCTGCAAGTCCAGACTGTACAGTGTGAAAAAGCAAAGGGGGGCAAAGCAAGGCCCCCCACTGCCCCTGGGACCTCAGGGGCACTGAAAAGCCCTGGGAGAAGTAAGCTAATTGCTAGTGCTCTGTCCAAGCCACTACCTCACCAGGAAGGGGCTTCAAAGTCAGGCCCTTCCCGAAAGAAAGCTTTTCACCATGAAGAAATCCACCCATCACATTATGCATTTGAGACTTCCCCTAGACCCATTGATGTGCTTGGTGGTACCAGGTTTTGTTCTCAGAGGCAAACCCTTGAAATGAGGACAGAAGAAAAGAAAAAGAAATCAAGTAAGAGTACGAAGCTGCAGCGCTGGGATCTGTCCGGCAGTGGAAGCAGCTCTAAGGTGGAAACCAGCGGTCACATTCGAGTTCCCAAACAGGCAGCTGTGATTCTGGACTCAGCAGATTCCTGTAAGGCCTCCAAAACACAAGCACATGCACATCCTAGGAAAAAGGGAAAGGCAGAGAGCTGTGGTCATGCCACTGTATCGAGTGAGAAAAAACTGAAAACAAACGGAGTAAAGCAAAACACATATAAACTAAAATAAATATCTAAAATGATGAATTGCCAAGACCTGCAGGTACCTCAATGTTAGAGCGCTTCCAAAAGTCAAAATACTGTGAATTTTAAGGAATTTTACAAATACTGACATTTAAGTAGTTGATTGGCATTTTTGTCCACCTTTATTTCTACCCTGAGTGGGGTTATTTTCAAAGGGAGGTGTCTTTCAATAAGCCTTTCTTTGTATTGTCAGTCTTAGGCAAATGAGAGCCCTTTAGATAAAAATTATGTAAAATATGTGCCATATAAAGGAATAAAATGGCACCTCTCCAGGGAAAGTGTCAGTGAAACCTCAGCTACAGTAGCCGGTCTGTGTAGAGCAGCTAGTGGTGTTACCTCCCCATTTTCACATGCACGTAAGTATATGAAATAGTGCAGACTGTTTCAAATGGTGTGGAATCCTAAATGTTCAAAATAAGGCCCTTCTTGCCCACTCCCTCGCTTACTTTTTTATAAACTCCTCAAGCAAAATTTCTGTTCATTTTACCCTTAGGAGAAGCTTTAGTTCTTCCTCAAGTCAGGGAGTAGTGAGTTTGTGTTTTGAGTAGTCATTTATCACTAAGCTGGTTGCTTTCTAGAGAGACAGTGGAATCTAGTACTTTAATACATTTTCTCTGACATGGTTTTTTTTTTCTTTTTTGAGGGGCATTTTAAACTTAGAGGTGGTGGTAAAACCTACTTTTGAGTTCTCCGAACTGAGGTTAAAATAACTTGCAGAATTTTCCAAAGTCAATGGGCTTAGCATGATTACTGCTGTTTGGTGGGGCTGAGAATGAAATATTTGACATTCTGGAATTGCTGGCATGTAAAGCTTCTCCAGAGAGGCACCCCAGGGAAATCACTCTTTACAATTTGTAAAGGAAGGGCCTGTAAAAGGATCAAAACACATGGACCTACATTCAGTGTAATAGTTACAAAGTTACTGATTTGGGTTCCACACCCTGTGGTCCTTAGTCAAAAATAATGATCTGTTTCAGTTTGCAAGAGCAGGATTTTATTATTTTGCTTGGGGTGTGGGGCGGGAGAGTGGAATATGAGTAAGGTTGCTGAATGAATTCTAAACTCCCTTATCTGGTGTTCAGGCTTCCCAACTCTCTCCAAGCCTTCTTATTTCACTGCAGTTAAATAACATCTTCTTGTTCCTATAGTTGTGCTGTGAGTTTTCTGTTCATATTTGCGTAGTGTATTTTAATACTGCCCATGTCATTATAGTTGATTTTATCCCTTTAAGCAATTACTGTATTTGTTTTTGACGTAGAGGTTTCAATTTTTTCACCTTTGGGGCAAATGAAAAACTTGGCATTTTTCATTTGGGAACATATAATAGCTTGTAAACTTTTCAGACAGCAGTAAATGTCTGAAAAAATATCAAAAACAGCATAAAGACAAGATTATGTAGCTATAATTATACGTATATAATTATAAAAAAACAATGTGCAAAGGTTATATTTTAAGGTCTTTTAAAATCTGATTTTAATCATACCAAATGACATAGTATTTTTTATGGTAGCCTTTTACTTTCAAGACTTAATTTTCAGACTTGTACAAGTTCCTTCTTACATTCTTTCCCTCTCACACCATCCTACTGGAGAAAGCATACTTTTATGCTAAGATCTTACTTTAAGCTTTTTATGTGAACAAAAGATGTACATATAGTAAGTATTACTTCCGTAGTCCTCAAATATACTATAACTTTTGTACTTAGTATATGTTTTATATTTGGAAAACAGCACTACGCTTAGTTTTCCTGTAGTTCCTGAGTGATGTCTGTGTGTTCCTTGCCTGCCCTTTTTTGTGAGCACAGATTAGTCTGTTATCCATGGCTGGCACTTCACTTATGATCCTTTCTCTGCTAGATTTTTATGCAGCTCTCTATGAAGTTTCATGGCCCATAGATATTCAAAAGCATGATATTCTATACATATGTGTATATGTATATATACTCCTTATGTTAATACTAAAGTGTTTATGCTGAGTTGCTGCCTTTCCCCGTCATGTATCCATGTGCATGCTCTTAGAGACCTTGAATGGTTGAGGGTAAAGTGATTTATTAGTAATTCTACTTGCCTTGTGTATGTCTGAGCTGAAGACAATCGTGATTAAGAAATTTAGAGGTGGCCGGGCGTGGTGGCTCACGCCTGTAATCCCAGCACTTTGGGAGGCCGAGGCAGGCGGATCACCTGAGGTCGGGAGTTCAAGACCAGCCTGACCAACATGGAGAAACCCTGTCTCCACTAAAAATACAAAATTAGCCGGGTGTGGTGGTGCATGCCTGTAATCCCAGCTACTCGGAAGTTTGAGACAAGAGAATCTCTTGAACCCGGGAGGCGGAGGTTGTGGTGAGCCAAGATCATGCCATTGCACTCCAGCCTGGGCAACAAGAGCGAAACTCCGTTTCAAAAAAAAAAGAAAAAGAAAGAAATTGAGAAGTAACGCCTCATAATATTTGTTCCCAGCTTTTTAAATTGAAGCTGGTTGCATAATCTGGGGAATAGTCATAATTTCATGTGTTATACAGTTTAAAAAGCCTGCAAAAGTGACTTTGCTTGTTTACTTTCTGCCTCAGATTGACTATTTTAACCAATATTATCACGACTAGATCATAGCTCCTAGTGAATAACATGAGGTGTTTTAAAGTTAGGTCTATTACAGAATTAACATAAGCACAATTTTAATTTTATGATATCTGATACGCCTATCTAATACATCTTAATGCATTAAATGCTGCAGATAAGAATCTTGCTATTTTTCAAGTAGACAACATTAGAAAGTTGAATCATGAACTCATTCAGTTCATCAAGTCAAAAGCATTGAGTCTTTTGCTAGTCTAGTGACATGGGTCATTGTATTTCCGAGAAGTGCCTCTCATTTCTGGGGAGTTGTTTACATATACCCTGCATTTAAACCAATTAAAACAATCCAAGTTTCTTTAAAAAAAAAAAAAAAGAAAAGAAAAAAAAAGAAAAATATTTTAGGCTTAGAATTATCTAATGGAAAAAATGTAAAAAAGTTCAAAAATGAACTAAAAGTATATCAGTATTTGCAGTATTTGCTGTGATTACTTAGGTTTAGACTTTCTCAACTTCTTAGATGACTAAATGGGCTGAAGACTTGTAACTAACTTGAATAGGATAGACTTCATACCCTGTGACAAAAAGGATGGGGAAGAGAATATCATTGGTCTTGCCATATACCTACTAGCTAAAAGGAAAATGGTTTGTAGTTGTTCTTGGGCCTACTGTGTTGCTTTTCAGAAGGACATAAGACTTTCTACTTTATCTAATATGGATATCATCTACTTCCTCATTCCTTTATGCTCACTTATGGAGTAGTTACATAGAAATATAACTCTTGGTGGTACTGTATTTTAAGGTAATTCAGAAGCAGTATTTATTATTTATGTACATGTACAGGACACCATTCAAAATGGCTTGAAAATATTCAGCATGTTTGTTATTTGCTGTTATATTGTATGTTTAGTTGTGTATGTGATAAACAGAATTGATGTAAGTTTTTGTGGACTTGAATTTCTCCTTCCTTGAGATCAATTAAACAGCAGAAAAATATTGTCTGGATTTTTCTGGTATTGTTTTGTTTTGCTTTTCATGCAGTTCTCTTCTGAAGCTTGCCTTTATTTTCTCCCTGGTTATTTAAAGGAATTGCCCAGGATGAAATGCTGTTACAACTCCTGTCTTAACACTAAGCGACATGGGTGGCCAAAGCACAGGTTAACATTACCGGATATATCAGAGAAGCATTGCAGTACATTTCTTGAGTCGCTCTTCCACTTACTACTCCATGTTGAGGATTAATTAGGGTAGCAGGATGCAAATTCAGTAAGCATAAATTAAGGTAACCTGTGATGTAATGAACTTTCACCTTTATGTACATATCCGGAAACGAGTACCGTCTCTTTCAAGGAAGTGGCCTGGTTAGGAGATAGCAGTTTTGAGCAGCTCCAGCTGCAAACATTCTCAAAAGCCCTTTGCTCTTCTTTCTAACTTCACTCTGACAATAGGGTGCATTCTTTTGAGTCTACCAAATTGTGGCAGTAATGTTCAGTGGCTTAAAAAGTAAGTTTTTGGATATGTTTTGAAAATTAACCATGCTGGAGGTTTAAAATCTTTTTTTTTTTTTTTGTACAGGAACTGTATTATTTTGGGCTGTTGCTGTTTTATTATCCACAAGGTGGCGACCAAACCCTTTCAGATAGCAGTGAATTTGGCCTGTGAGTACCTTCTAGTCAAATAAAAAGGTTTTTACTGGAATCAAAAAGAAATGGAGAGACAAAGACTTTTTGACTTCAGGCCCAAAGCATGTTCTTTATTTAACTTCACTCTGCCATCAGAGAATACAGTGGTTTATTATATGCAGTTAGGTGCTGTGGAGGATTCTCTTTGATTCATTGAACAGTCTCACATCATAAAACACTGTATCCAGCATAGAATCGTCCTCAATGAAGTAACATAAATCATCAATTTATAAAAATCTTCACAGAGATCCCTGTTTCATAAAATACAATTTGAATATTTTTGTCTTCAGCAATTTAATGTATAAGGAATTACTGTAATAATACTGGAAAATATATATGGAATTAAAAATGGAATAGTCATAAATAATTGCCCTAGCTTAAATGAGATTTTAGAGCAAACAAATAACACATATTTAACTTTAGATTACATTAAGCGAGGACAATTTCATGTGAGCTCCTCCCTAGACCTACTGAGTCAAAGTCTGCATTTTAACAAAATCCTTGGCACATTAAAGTTTGAGAAATCTGCTTTCCTGGTACTTAAGTCTGCAAGTTTGAGTGACTACTTTATGGTGGGTGAGTAGCTGGCAGGCCCTCTCCCCCTCAAGCAAGCCATTTGCTTATCTAGCCCTATTTTCTCCATAGTTTAAAGGCACTGGGCTGGCTGTTTACCTAACAGGTTGCCTAAATGAGTGATTTACGGCCTCTGATAAAATCTGCTCCACAAGTGAATGCTAAGGAGTTGAAGTTTATTTATTTATTTTTTTCAATAGCTTTTAGGGTACAAGCGGTTTTTTGTTACATGGATAAATTATATAGAGATGAATTCTGAGATGTTAGTGCACCTGTCACCCGAGTAGTGTACATTGTACGTAATGCGCAGTTTTTTATCGCCAGCCTCCCTCCCAACTTTCCCCTACTGAGTCTCTAAAGTCCATATGTCACTCTGTATGCCCTTGCATATTCATAGCTTAGCTCCCACCTCTAAGTGAAAACATAAAGATTTGGGTTTACCACTCCTATGTTACTTCAGTTAGAATAATGAGGTCAGGAGTTCGAGACAAGCCTGGCCAACAAGGCGAAACCCTGTCTCTACCAAAAGTGCAAAAATTAGCCAGGCGTGGTAGCATGCGCCTGTAATCCCAGCTACCCAGGAGGCTGAGGCAGGAGAATCCTGGAACCTGGGATGCAGAGGCTGCAGTGAGCCGAGATCGTGCCACTGCACTCCAGCCTGGGTGACAGAGCAAGACTCTGTCTCAAAAAATAATAATAATAATAATAATAATAATGACCTCCAGCTCCATCCAAGGTTTTGCAAAAGACATTGTTTAGCTCCCTTTAATGGCTGAGTAGTATTCCACAGTATACTATATATATGTGCGTGTGTGAGTGTGTACATATATATCACATTTTCTTTATCCACTCAGTTGATGGGCACTTAGGTTGGTTCCACATCTTTACAATTGCGAATTGTGCTGCTATAAATATACGTGTGCAAGTGTCTTTTTCATATAATGACTTCTTTTTCCTTTGGGTATGTGTTAGTCTGTTCTCATGCTGCTATAAAGAAATACCCAAGCCTGGGTAATTTATAAAGAAAAGAGGTTTAACTGACTCACAGTTCCACATGACTGAGGAGGCCTCAGGAACCTTACAATCACGGTGGAGGGCACCGCTTCACGGGGCGGCAGGAGGGAGAATGAGAGCCGAGTGAAGGGGGAAGCCCCTTATAAAACCATCAGATCTCAGGAGAACTCACTCACTATCAGGAGAACAGCATGCGAACCACCCCCATGATCTAATCACCTCCCAAGAGGTCCCTCCCATGACATGTGGGGATTATGGGGACTATAATTCAAGATGAGATTTGGCTGGGGGCACAGCCAAACTATACCAGGGCAGATACCCAATAGTGGGATTGCTGGATCAAATGGTAGATCTACTTTTAGCTCCTTAAGGAATCTCCATATGTTTTCCGTAGAGGTTGTACTGATTTACATTCCCATCCGCAGTGTACAAGCATTCTTTTTTCCCCACATCCATGTCAATATCTATTGTTTCTTGAGTTTTTAATAATGGTCAGTTTTACAGAATTAAGGTGGTATCTCACTGTGGTTTTAATTTGCATTTCCCTGATGATTGGTGATGTTCAGCACTTTTTTCACGTTTTTCTTGGCCATTTGTGTATCTTCTTTTGAGAACTGTCTACTCATGTCCTTTGCCTACTTCTTAATGAGATTACTTAGTTTTTTCTTGCTGATTTGTTTGTGTTACTTGTAGATTCTACATACTATTCCTTTTGTCAGATGTGTAGTTTGCAAATATTTCCTCCCATTCTGGGGTTGTCTGTTTACTCTGCTGATTATTTCTTTTGCTGTGCAGAAGCTTTTTAGTTCAATTAGGTTCCATTTATTTATTTTTATTTTTGTTGCATTTGCTTTTTGGGTCTTAGTCATGAATTCTTTGCCTAAGCCAGCGTCTAGAAGAATTTTTCCAATGTTGTCTTCTAGAATTTTTATTGTTTCAGGAAACTGGCAAGCCACATGTAGAGGAACGAAACTGGATCCCTATCTGTCACCTTATACAAAAACCAACTCAGGATGGATCAAATACTTAAAATATAAGCGTTCGGGCTTCTTAGATCACCTAACCACCTCATCTGATTTTCCTTACATTCAGACTCCTAGATTTTCAAACTCCAGGTGTGGAACACTCACTCGACTTCCCTTGTCTCTTTCCTTTCACTCACTTGGTCATTTTGTCCAGGATTAGAAGAGTGTTCACCATCTGTCAGCAAGCTTTTCCTCTAAACCCATCTCTTGAGATACTCTGCCTAATAAAGCAAGGAGAAAGAAAAGGAAGTCTTTGCTTTTCTCACGTGGTGTTTTCAGTTTTCTAAATGCTGGAATGAAATGCTTTTTATTTGTAGAATTTATATAATACTGAAATAGCTTAACAAGTTTAATTGAAGATGTTCTGATTTTTTAAAGTATATGTGTTCACCTTAACAGAACAGTTTTTGATGCAGGAAGGTAAAAACAGCTGTTTAAATCTTCCCCTTTACTTTCCTTTCCTTCATTTTCTCCTTTCCTAAAGAAGCATAAACAATTTATGTCAGGGGTGTCCATTCTTTTGGCTTCCCTGGGCCATACTGGAAGAATAATTGTCTTGGGCCACACATAAAGTACACTAACACTAACAATAGCTGTTAAGCTAAAACAAAAAATGCAAAAAAATTTATAATGTTTTAAGAAATTTTATGAATTTATGTTGGGCCGCTTTCAAAGCTGTCCTGGGCCACAGGTTGAACAAGCTTGATTTACAAACATAAATGATAGAAGAAAGAGCATGGTGATTCATACCACTAGTATGATTAGCATTGGAATATACTTGCAAAAAGTGAAAATGCCTTCAATAAGTTATATCTGGCAGCGTTTTTGTTTGTTTTTCTAATTGCATATCTGCAACTACATATTAGTTAAAAAAAATTGGGGCAAGAGATTAAAATCTCTCCAAGATAATTTTCTGGCCAGCTCTTAGTGGCTGACAAGATACCAAAACCTAAGTTTCAGTATGCACGCTCAAATCAACCCATGTGATTAGTAATCAGAATTGAAAAAATTCTTAGTCCTTGAAAAAAATCCAGAAACACAAATGATGGATTATTTTATTCTAATATGAAATCTAATGAACTTCAGCTCTTAATATATGTGACAAGATATTGGGGTACAACTAGAGATACACTATCAGGTATTGGGTAAAACTACACTTAATAATGATGAATGCATCATGAGGGCATCCCCGCCCGGCTTGGGCTTCTGCTTGGACAGTGGTCTAGCTGGTCAGGCCCCATGCCCAGCTGAAAGGAAGAGAACCGAGGTGGACAGCAGGACTGAGGGAAGATGACAAACACACTGGACTCTACCTGCATTTGGCATTTCCCATATGGATCAAGTAAACAACAGAGAAGTAAAGTGCTGATGGAGTTTTCCTCGATGGAGTCAAATTCACCTTTCTGGTTTTTTCCCAATATTGCATTATAAATTTTTTCAGGCCAGGCACGGTGGCTTACACCTGTAATCCCAGCACTTTGGGAGGCCGAGACAGGTGGATCACCTCAGGTCAGGGGTTTAAGACCAGCCTGGCCAACATGGTGAAACCCCATCTCTACCAAAAATACAAAAACTAACTGGGCATGATGGCACATGCCTGTAATCCCAGCTACTCAGGAGGCTGAGGCAGGAGAATCGCTTGAACCCGGAAGGCAAAGGTTGCAGTGAGCCGAGATTACGCCATTGCACTCCAGCCTAGGTGACAGAGTGAGATTCTGTCTCAAAAAAAAAAAAAAAAAATCAAACATATACGAAAGTGGAAAGAGCTTCACAGTGAATACCCGCATGCTTACTCTCATAACCAGACAGTTGCCACCTGGCTGTGTCTACTCTGTCCATCCGTCTAGCCACCTAGCAGTCCCAGCTGTGGCCTATTCCAGGCATCAGTATCCTTCCAGCTTCTGCCTGCCATGCTCACCCTCCAGGGCCTCCACTGTGGGTAGCTGTTTTATACTATATATATATACAGAGAGAGAGAGAGAGAGAGAGAGAGAGAGACAGAGTTTCACTCTTGTTGCCCAGGATGGAGTGCGATGGCTTGATTTCGGCTCACTGCAACCTCCACCTCAGCGATTCTCCTGCCTCAGCCTCCCAAGTAGCTGGCCATGTGTCACCACACCTGGCTAATTTTTTTGTATTTTTAGTAGAGACAGGGGTTCACCATGTTGGCCAGGCTGGTCTCAAACTCCTGACCTCAGGTGATCCACCTGCCTCAGCCTCCCAAAGTGCTGGGATTATAGACATGAGCCACTGCGCCCAGCCCTGTTTTATATTATGTTAATAGCTGCTATGTCTATGGCAGAGTTGAACCTACTTCACCACTACTGGAAGCAGAACTCTTCCCTGATTATTTTAAAAACCCTTCTCAAGAGTGTTCTGAGAAATTAAACTTTTCTTGTGACTATGAAGAAACGGGAATTGAATTCAGAAGTATTGGCTGGAAAATTATTTTTGTGTTAGTGAATATAGAAAGGTCTTGACTCAGGGGACATATAAGCATGAGCCATTTTATTCTTCCTTAATCTGAGCCTTCACCCAAAGCATTTCAATCCCTCAGTTACAACTGGGGCTCATTATTACCCAGTCACGTCAGTCAGTAAAACCAGCCCAGCTTAAAACTTCGATGTCAGCCTTGATGGAAATCTAATCTCTTCCATCCGCCCTGGGTGGGCTGGACTCCCAGGTGGGTGTGTGGGCAGGGGAGGCTTGGGCAGCCCCTCCTCACCTTCCAACCCAGCACTGAGATCCTAAGGCATGGTGGTGCTTTGCTGTTGGGACACCTCTGCTCCCTCCCTCTTCCAGGCTCTGCCTCCCCTAGCGTTGGTGACAGAAAGAGAGACTAAGGGAAAGCCTAAGGCCTGTCCTCTGTAACAGGCCACTCTCCCAGCCTTTCACTGCGGCTGGCTCACCTCTGCAGAGGAGGCATCGAATGCCAGCCTTCTCACCTCCCCAGCCAGGAAAGAAGGCTCGAGCCCAGCGCTTTACTTCTCTGGTGTTTACTTGATCCATATGGAAAATGCAAAATGTAGGCAGAGTCGGGTGCATTTGTCATCTTCCCTCAGTCCCACTGTCCACCTAAGTTCCCCTCCTTTCAGCTGGGCATGAGGCCTGGCCAGCCAGACCACTGTCCACGCAGAAATCCAAGCCGGGTGGGGATGCCTCATGATGCAATCATCATTACTAAAAAAAGAACAGTGAGAACTGGAGGTGGCTGGGGGCACTCCTCAAAAACATGAGAAGGTTGACCCTGGGTAGGTAATTGTAGCTCATACCTCCCTTGCAATCAAGTAACTTTTATCTCATGAGTAATCTCATTTCTTCATTTGTCAGCTTACAGGGAGCTGGGAGCTGCCACCATGTGGCTATAAAGTATTACTGTACTTCCAAGGACACAGAAAGGAGCGCTAGACTATTGTCACTATGATCACATGCTCAGAATAGAAAGGGAGCGGGGACATCTTCAAGCTCAGGCTCACCCAAGATGTGCGGCAGGTGATGCCCAGAATCACCAGCTGAGTTCCAGGCCCCGTGGCCTACCCAAGTAGGGTTGCCGTGTGGGGAACTGGCATTCTGCTCAGTTATGTTAAATGCTTGAGAATGTTGAAAACTTGTTTGTTTCTAATATATTAAAATACCAGTTCCTATGGTGTTTTTTGTTTTGTTTTGTTTTGAGATGGAGTTTCACTCTTGTTGCCTAAGGCTGGAGTGCGATGATGCGATCTCAGCTCACTGCAACCTCCGCCTCCCGGGTTCAAGGGATTCCCCTGCCTCAGCCTCCGGAGTAGTTGGGATTACAGGTGTGTGCCACCATGCCCGGCTAATTTTAAAATACCAATTTCTTTTAAACTTAAAACGAATGTGAAAGTGGAATCATTCACTGTTGTCCCCCAGCTCCGCCCAGACTAGAACTTTGTGAGGCTAATGCCTTTCTAGCAAGAATATTTTAGTCCCCAGCGCTATTCTAGCAGCAGGGAGTGCTCAACTGATGTGGTTTTTTCACATATATTTAACATGGTTTAGCTCACCTGACTTATATATTCTAAATTAGTAATTCTAACTTAATCAGTTTTTTAAAAATAGGCTATCATTATAGAAATATCCACTTTGAAAATAGGCACAAGGTGTTCAGTTTCTCTTTATGCACAGGAAATATCTATAGACTTTGAAGTTGTATTTATTATTCTTTTCAATAATAAGCTATTAATTTCAATAAAAATAAACTATTCAAATTAAAATATTCAGCAGCATCTCAGAGCTATGAATGTTCAGTTAAGCAAAGAAAGTTTTTTTTTAATTGGGAGATTTTTATTTTATATTTTATTTTTGATGAGTTCTTTTTTATTTTTATTTTTTAATTTTATTTTTCCATAAGTTATTGGGGTACAGGTGGCATATTGGTTACATGAGTAAGTTTTTCAGTGGAGATTTGTGAGATCCGGGCGCACCCATCACCCAAGCAGTATACACTGCACCATATTTGTTGTCTTTTATCCCTCACCCTCTTCCCACTCTTCCCCCCAATTCCCCAAAGTCCATTGTATGATTCTTATGCCTTTGTGTCCTCATAGCTTAGCTCCCACAAATCAGTGAGAATATACAATGTTTGATTTTCCATTCCTGAGTTACTTCATTTAGAATAATAGTCTCCAATCTCATCCAGGTCACTGCAAATGCTGTTAATTCATTCCTTTTTATGGCTGAGTAGTATTCCATCATATATATCTGTATATACACATATATATACATATATATGTGTGTATATATATACATATATATGTGTGTATATATGTGTATGTATATATACATGTGTGTATATACGTGTATGTATATATGTGTATATATGTATATATGTATATATATATATATACATACACATATATACACACATATATGTGTATATATACATATAGATACGCATATACACATTTTCTTTATCCACTAGTTGATTGATGGGCATTTGGGTTGGTTCCACGATTTTGCAATTGTGAATTTTGCTGCTATAAACGTGCATGTGCAAGTATCTTTTTCGAATAATGACTTCTTTTCCTCTGGGAAGATACCCAGTAGTGGGATTGCTGGATCAAATGGTAGTTCTACTTTTGTTCTTTAAGGAATCTCCACACTGTTTTCCATAGCAGCTGTACTATGTTATATTCCCCCCAGCAGTGTAGAAGTGTTCCCTGATTGTCACATCCACACCAACATCTACTGTTTTTTGATTTTTTGATTATGGTCATTCTTGCAGGAGTAAGGTGGTATCGCACTGTGGTTTTGATTTGCGTTTTGCTGATCATTAGTGATGTTGAGCATTTTTTCATATGTTTGTTGACCATTTGTATATCTTCTTTTGAGAATTGTCTATTCATGTCCTTATCCCACTTTTTGATGGGATTGTTTTTTTCTTACTGATTTGTTGGAGTTCATTGTGGATTCTGGATATTAATCCTTTGTCAGATGTATAGATTGTGAAGATTTTCTCCCACTCTGTGGGTTGTCTGTTTACTCTGCTGACTGTTCCTTTTGCAGTGCAAAAGCTCTTTAGTTTAATTAGGTCCCAGCTATTTATCTTTGTTTTTATTGCATTTGCTTTTTGGTTCTTGGTCATGAAATCCTTGCCTAAGCCAATATCTAGAACAAGCAAAGAAAGTTTACCTTTTATTTTATCTGTTTACTACTTTAAACAAGGTAATGTGATAAAAAGGTCATGTTAAGGTAATCAGGGTTAGTGTATCACAGATTGTGTTTTAAAACTTGCTTACTGCAACCGTAAGTATTGGTATAATATAATCTCAAATTGTCTCTTTCAGAATTCTCATGCAAAGACTCCCGGGTTGCCACAGAGATCCCTGTCCATAGGGAGGCTCTTTCCCATCTCTCCTCCCTCCCACTTTAATTCCAAACTCAAAAAGGCAGATTAATCTAAGCTTAAAAAAGGTTTTAGTAGAAATAATTTGCAAACCCCAGAGCCCTGGGATATTGTTGGAATAACAATTTTTAGTGCTTTGGAAAGTAAAAGTTGATTTTTCTTTTCTATCATTCTTCCCCATCCCTTCCCCCTTAATAAAGTTATCATTCTTGTCATTTTCTAGTTTTTTTTGTTTGGTTCAAGAGGATAAGATTATAGAAAATAGTCACTAACATATCCTGCTATAGAAAGAGATGATTGGACCTTCTATTTGGAAACTAGAACAAACAAGGAAACAAAGAAACAAATAATTCTGCTTTCCGATAGGTGCTGGTTTTACTTCCTCTGGCTGAGCTGTTGTTCCTGAGGTCAGACCCCAGCCAGTCTTTTGTGTACGTGCAGGACCATGGTGGCTTTAGTTTCTACCCCACCCTTCCTAGGAACTCTACTTGTGGCAAACGTATGTTCAAGCTTACAAGTCAGCCCACCCCACTCTGATAAATGCAAGAAAAGCTGAAAAGGGAGGAGCAAGATGGGATGAAAGCATCTGGGCCAAAGTGACCTGAAAACCATTAGAGAAGAAGCTGCTGGCTGAGAAGGAGGTGTGTGGCTCCGGTGAGACCACCAGCTTGGAGGACTGGTCAGCAGCTGCACGTTCTGGGTCTGTCTTGGGTATTCCCATATGGCCATGAGATCCGGGAGCCACCCCTCGCTGCTGCTGCTTCTAGTGCTGCTGCTGTGGCTGCTGCAGGTAAGCTGAGCCTGCAGCCTAGTGCTCAGGTGCAGGGAACTGAAAGCAAAGCACAAGCTGGCCCTGCCCCTTCTAGGCTAAGGGAGGGGAGAGGGACTGAGTGTGACCTGCTGGGACCCAGGGCTGGCTGTCTTGAGAACGGCTTAGGTAGCAGGGGCTCTGGATTTATATAAAGGGAAGTTAAGGGTCCCAGTCTGTTTGGGGCAACAGTGGGAGCAGGCTAAGGGACCTGTTTAAAACTAATTTATATAGTTCACACTATTTTTAGTGAGATTACATCAACACACACGTGTTTTCTTTCTTTGTTTCTTTCTCCTTTTGTTGAGACAGGGTCTGGCTTCATCATCCAGGCTGGAGTGCAGTGGCATGATCAAGGCTCACTGCAGCTTTAACCTCCCAGGCTCAGGTGATCCTTCCACCTCAGCCTCAAGAGTAGCTGGGACTACAGTCACTTACCACCACGCCTGGCTAATTTCTGTATTTTTTATAGAGATGGATTTTCACTATGTTGCCCAGGCTGGTCTCGAACTCCTAAGCTCAAGTGATTTATTCGCCTTGGCCTTCCAAAGTGTTGGGATTACAGGCATGAGCCACCTCACCCAGCCAACACACACAATTTTTTTTTTTTTTGAGACAGGGTCTCGTCATCCAGGCTACAGTGCCTGGTGACATCTCAGTGCACCGCAACCTCCTCCTACTGGGTTCAAGCAACCTCCTGGCTCAGCCTCCCGAGTACTGGGACTACAGGTGCACGCCACCATGCCCGGCTAGTTTTTGTATTTTTATTAGAGACAGGGTTTCACCATGTTGGCCAGGCTGGTCTCAAACTCCTGACCTCAAGTGATCTGCCTGCCTCAGCCTCCCAAAGTGTTAGGATGACAGGCTTGAGACACTGCGCCCTGCCAAGTTTTATAATGATACTTCTGTTCACACTTTACATAAGATTGAGGAAATCTCAGTTGTCTGGATCCAAGGCAATTTGAGCAAACCCACGGGGATGGAATGGCTAAATCCATTGCCCCCAACTGCCACTGTTTAAATGGGAATACAAACTAGTGGAGTCAGGATTCGAAACACATGGGCTTGCTCTGTTTGTACTTAGAGTGGACAGAGGTAATGTTGCATGCGCTTGTTGGTTATGATCTGCTTCGCTGGCTTTCTGTAGGTAGGGAGAGGGAATCATTTCTTCCTTTGAATACCAGCTGAGGGTGGGAAGCAGCCCAGTGGCTGGTAACTGTGACCTCTGGACTGGGCTGCTTGGCGTCCTGACCTAGGCTCCTTCACAGCCAGCTGGGTACCTAGGCCAGCTTAACTTTGTTCCTTACCTTGGATCAAGTTGAACTCACCTAGGGAGCTTCAAGGGATCTCAGTGCCTGGGTTTTGCCCCCAAAGGTTCAGGTTGAGCTGATCTGGGAGTGCACTGGGTGTCAGTGCACTGGTTTTAACATAACCTTGTTAAGCCTATTTTTCTTCACCTGAAAATGGAGCTAGTAACTGAATTTATCTGAGCCAGTGGTTGTGCCAGTGAATGAGGAAAAGCGTAAAAGCCCTTGGTACTGCGAAAGTTGTCAGAATCAGAATGGAGTTCCTTATGTTAAAACACACACACACACACACACACTCACACTCACAGGCACAAAGCCTGATATATAGACACAAAGAAGGTTATGAAAAGGGGGTTCTCGCATTTGTAGGCTTGATAACTAAAACTATCACAAAAGCTCTGCAAAAATAACAACTTTGCACAAAGGCCGTTAAAACCTTACACAAAAAATACTTTTTCGAAGAAATCTTCCCAGCAACTTTTTGTGCAAACTCAGACCAGTGTCACCCTTCTTATTGATCTTTGTAGCCAAAGATAATTGTTTCAAAACAATGATATAATCCTTCTCATTTTTTCCTTTGAAAACCTTTATCTCCCTTTACCTCCCTGACTCTGCACATCGTTTACCATGGCACACGTATTCCCATGGCAATGTCCTTGCCCAGACAAACGTCATCTTCTCTTAGAGAGCCTCTGTCTACTATTAGGTTCACAGTTCAGTAACGACCCAGCCGTTTTTCTAATCACAGTGAAAATGGTTGCCAATATTCATTCAGAGCTCATGCTAAAACTATTTACTGGATACCTGCTTTGGGCCAGGCACTGGGGATACACCAATAAACATAATAGGGGGAAAACCCTGTCTGAAAGTGGATAACTTGTTTGGTACCAGTTGCTTGAGGTTTGGAGAATTTTCTTGGGCACATTTTGCCATATCAAGAGTTACGAGTTCCCTTAGTCAGACAGCACATTAATTTGATCTCCAATACTTCACAGAAGTCCTTTTTAGTAGCCCATGTTTGCATGGATTTGAATATAGTCCAGATCAAATCCTGTCCCCATCCTTCCCTCGCTCCTGCTCCTACCCACAATGAGTCTGATCAGGAAACAGACCTGAATTCTCTTCCCTCTGGCGTATTAGTGCAGTGCCAAAGCAAATTAATTGACTTCTGAGGGTGGTTGGGTGGGGGTGGGCAGTGGGAATGGGTCTGTGGATTGTACTTCAGTGATTGATGACAGCAGCTTTATGTAGATTCCAGGGAATCAAGACAGATGAAGAGAACATGATTCAATAGATATAAGAAGTTTTTAGCAATCAGAATGCTGGACCTTTAACTCTTAAAGAGCTTTACACCTGGCAGGTGCTCCATAATTGTCAAATTGGCTATGAGGAACATTCCGTTCCATTCCTTTACATCCCCGCCCCCTGAATTGGCTTATTGCCATCTGTGACATCTATGACAGATACCTACTTCCCCCTGTTCAGATCTCCATATTTACAAGCTGATACCATTTCTGCTGGAGAGCTATTGTGTCCACAATAGTTTTCCTCTGAAATCCCCACACCCTTTCTTTGTCATTTGGCCATGAAGCCAAATCACCAAGTCAGGATTCTGTTCTGCAGGTTTATGTCTTTGTTCCAGGTTCAGTGACAAGTAATGACAAGCCAAGGAAGAGGAGTTTTCTCCCCTTTTGTCATTTCCAGGCCTCTGAGCTCATATGTCCTCACCTTGGGGCTGTGGCAGGCTTCAAAGACCAGAGAAGAGGGAAGTTTTAAGAGAATGAAACTGTACAATGAGAAAAGCCACTTATGATTTTTTGTTGTTGGTGGTGGTGGCGTTGTTACCAATCTGGGAAATTCTGAATTGAGTTACATTTTAATAAATTGTTAGCATTTATGCTCTGACTGAATTACTCTTTCAGCCCTTCATTTAAGACCAACAGAGTGATGGGTTGCAGAAGGTGGGGATAGTGTGGTCAGAGGTGAAGCTGAGAGGGTCAGCAGCGGACAGAGCAGGTTGGATTCTGTCCTAAGAGAAGTAAAAACACTGGGTGGAAAGGGGTGTGAGATCTGTGCTTTTAAAGATCACTCAAGCCTCTGTGCAGAGAATGTGTTAGGAACGTATATTAGTGTCCTCAGACTGCTGAAACAATGAACCACAAACTGGTACATCGGCTTAAAATAGGAGAAATGTACTCTCTTGCAGTTCTAGAAGTCAGAAGTCTGAAACCAAGGTGTCAGCAGGGCCAAAATCCGTCTGAGACTGGGAGGACCCTCCCTGGCCTCTCCCCAGCTTCTGGTGGGTTGCTGGCAATCCCAGCTCTTTCTTGGCTTGCAGCTATGTCACTCCAGTCTCTGCCCCTGTCATGACATGGCATCATCCCTTTGTGTCTGTGTTTTCCTATCGAGACACTGCTCACTAGATTAGGGCCCACTCTAACCCAGTGTGACTTCATCTTAACTGTAATTCAGTTAAGAATTACATCTGCAAATAGCCTATTTCCAAATAAGGTCCCGTTCACAGGTACTGGGAATTAGGTCTTCAATATACACTTTTAGGGACACAATTCAACCCACCACAGAAGGATGGAATGAATGGGAGAGACCAATCCTGTGGGTTCCCGAGGTGGTGGAAACTTTAGCTGTTTGGGGTGGAGGCAGAGAAGAGCTGGCCTTAGGAAGTGAACTTGACAGAACTTGGACATGGGGATGAGAGAAGCAGAGGCATCAAGGATGACCTTTGGAATGAGTAGGTAAGTGTCTTTTGTGGTTAGAGAGCCCCCAGGATGGGCAGGATTGTGAGAATACAAGCTATGCTATCAGTCTGGGACATGTAGGATTTGAGTTGCTTGTGGGAGATGCCAGTGGAAATGTTGCCTAGAGACTTGAATAGGAAAAAGAGGAGATACTTACGTAGCCCTTGCCATCCTGAGCACTTTGTGTGTGAGTGTTGTATGTTAAAAAGGAATAATAATAGTACCTTCATGATTGGGCTGTTGTGAGGATCAAATACATACAAACACTTATACATGTACATATGTGGGGGTTGTGCATGTGTGTGCACAGATGAGGAAATGCAGACTCCAGAGCATAAATTACCTGCCCGACATCACATAGCTGGTGAGGGGTAGATAAGGATTTTTTTTTTTTTTTGGCAGGGTCTCACTCTGCTGCCCAGGCTGGAGTGCAGTGGTATGATCTCAACTCACTGCAACCTCCGCCTCCCAGTCTCATGCGATCCTTCCACCTCAGCCTCCCAAGTAGCTGGAACTACAGGCATGGGCCACCATGCCTGGCTAATTTTTATATATTTTGTAGAGACAGGCTTTTGCCATGTTGCCCATAGAACAGGATTTAAACTCAGGTCTTCTAAACTTATAAATCCACATGCTTAACCAATACTTTATACTATCTGCATTGGCCTCTAGTCACATGTGGCAATTTAAGTTAATTAAAATTAAGCAAAATTTAAAATTCAGTTCTATACTAACACTAGCCACATTTTAGGGGCCCAATTAGCCACATGTGGCTAGGGGCTACCACACTGGCCAGGACAGCAGGGACATTCTCATCTTCACAGAGATTTTCCTAGGACTGCCCTGGTCTAGAGCCCAGAAGAGAGAGATTGGGTACGGATTAAAAGAATCTCTAGAGGAATCTCTCATAGGAAACTCTGTGATTTCTAGGATCCAAATTCTCCCTGAATGAAAGCTTAAGAGGCTTTCCTCATCATCCAAAAATAAAAAAAAAAAAGAGGTTTTCCTCACTGTCCAATTTCCTTATCTTAAAACCTCTCTCCTCCGTGGTCTTTCAAGCCTGCCACAGCCCCAAGCTGAGGACTCGTCGGCTCTCAGAACTGGAAATGACTGAAGAGGGGAGAAAGACTCCTTTCCTATGGCTAGTCATTACTTGTCACTGAATCTGGAACAAAGACATAAACCTGCAGAACAGAGTCCTTGATCCAAATTCTGCTGATTTTTAGGACCCGAATTCTGCTTAAATAAAAGCTTGCATTTAAAAATGAAATATTTCCAAGCATTTTGGGGGAGAATGATTTCTATATAGGCCTCTTAGCTCTTTAGTATCCTGTATAGTCACAGATTACATCTTCATTCATTCAGAGAATTTTCTCCCAAAAGATGCCATGGCTGCCCAGCCAGGCCAGCCTGAATGATATTGGTTACATGCCCCAGGTCCAGAGCCATCTGTCAAATCATGTGCAGGGCGGACCGTGCAATCATATGTCTGCCTGGCCCCCTCTGATAAAGTGGTTTGGTGGACATGGTAGCTGAGGGAACAAGCATCTAGAAAGAACCCCCCCCACCCCAGGCCCACACCACCGCATTATAGAAAGCATTATGTAAATCTTTTGAAAGATTTCCTCTTTGGACAGACTGCCTAAATTTGGCACGGATGAGAAATATAATGAGAGCACTTACAAAATCATTACAGAAAATATAACAATTTCCAGTCTTCCTGCATCACCCAGATGAGAGATCTCAAGTTAATTTCTAAGACATGCATAAAGAGAGGAGAAATGAAACATGCACAACAATGTGAAATTTAAGGCATCTCTGGCAAAGTATAAACATCCACCATTTCAAACCTCTTTTTGAACACTTCAGCCAGCTCTTACATGACTGTCAACTGTGCCGTTTATGTCTTATCATAATAAAATGAATTTACAGAGCTTTAGTGTTGAAAGAGCCCTTAAAGACACCTTGTCTCATACCCTCAATTTACAGAAGGGGAAACTGAGGCCCAGAGGGAACAAGAAACCTCAATATATTCCTTGTTAATACCCTTGGCCACCTGGAAATACACCTGTTTCAGAAACGGAATTAATTTCTTTATCTTTTGCAAGAACTACAATTTTCTCCATTTAAAAATTATACACCTGGGTAGGCCCTTAATTTCAAACTACTGACATTAATCAAGAAGCATCCATTGTCTAAAAAAATCAGTTTGAGATTTCAGACTTAAACTCAGAGTTTAAACATTCTTTTCCTTCAGGTAAATAGACAGAAATATAACCTGGCCAGGAAACAAATATTATCATTAGCCCTGATGCTGACAATACAACCCAATAACATCACCCACCCACCACCCACCATGGCCTCTTGTATTGTAATGTGAATAAGGATAAATAATGATAGATTCTGACGCGGACGAGCCAACCAGGGTGGAGGCTCTGTCCCTGGTGATTTAGGTATCAGTCCTAGAGATTTAGGTTATGTGGGTTATATTTGCTGATACCATGGTAGCTATTAAAACAGGGAAATTTTAAACATATTTCTCAATTCATTGGACATAACCATAATAAACCCATTCTATGTTAATAAAAATAGCACATATTTTGGAAACTATCCATATTTTTCAAAATTCCATTTAGTGGAAAAAGTGCCACTATCTATATATTTTTTGCAAATATTTTGAATGTCCAGCTTTAAAGAAAACAGCGGGAGTCTCCTTTCTGCTTCTGTATTCAGTCTGTTGTGAATTTGTTTGGTTGGAGTATATGAAGAAATTCTGGCCTCGCACAGATATTTGAAAAGGGAGGAATATTTTAATAACCTGGAACAGATAATTGTGGATATTTTTCTTTGATATTACACCAAAACTCAATACACTGTAATGTCTTAACAGTTATTTACTGGGTGGAATCTGAAACCATATCACTGAATTTTCCCTACTCCGTTCCATTAAAATCCACTGGTCTCTCTTGCACTCTGGATGACTCTTTTGCCTGCACCTGATTTTAGAACATGATGTGTTGATCATTAGGAAGCCATTGGCTATTGAGTTATGCAGGCATTTCCTGTGTGGACATATTTCAGCCTATAAAATTAAAAAAAAACTATTGCTATTATAGTAAAAATCTTTAATTATTAGGAAGCTTTCATGCTTATATTGGCAGACACAAGTTTTCTAAAATTCTGATTTTTGCTTGAAAGATTACATTTATCAGTGGGAACAGATACTGTGCATTGATTGATTTTCTTGAAGTGAAAGCTCACTTTGTTCATCATCAAGGAACCGTATATCAGATACCCTGGCGTGAATCATCACAGTTTGTTGGTTGTTCTTTCAAGTAAAATGGTGTTGCATTAAAAAAAAAAAAAAAGTGGCCTGTTCAGCTGGAAACTGAAGCAATCACGCAAGTACGTTTCTTTGAGATAAACCTTCTGCCTTGATGTACAGCAGCAGTGCCTTGTACATACTTCCCATCCACTCACGAAGAGGGTTTAAAAGATGTACACTCAAGTGTTGCAATTTAAAACAATTAATATTTTTTACTACTTCATCAGTTCTCAAGCGATTACAGTAATTGAGTAAATTCACTAATTATTTCCTTCTTAAATGAAACTAGTTTTCTTTGTGTTTCTTTTTGGTTTTTCCTGCAAGTGCGTGAGCAAGTGCATGGTGGTGAAGAATACAGTGGGGAGTTTGGTACCACTGCCTTCATTTGTGCTGAGGCATCAGCAATTCCACTCACCAACGTTATTGTTTTGCACCATCAGTGCAAATGTCAGACAGCAAAATAGGCAAACAATGCCTTAGTGCTCTTATGAAAGAGTTTGGCCTTGTGGACTCTCTTACAGGGCTGTGGAAACCATACTTTGAAAATTGCTGCTACAGAGAAACTTTTCATATATACATGGATGTTTATTACCATAGCATTTTTGGTAATGAAAAACTGGAACCAACCTAAATGACCATCACTAGGAGAATGGATAAATAGATTATTGCCTATTCATATAGTGAAATGTTCTACAGCAATAAAAATGAATGAACTAGAACTGTAGGTGTTAACACACACATCCTCCCCCAAAATGAAAAATCAATGATAAGTAAAAAAAATAATAATAATAAGTTATGGGATGATGCTTACTGTGAACCATTATTTAAAAGTCCAATCCAAAACCATAAAAATTACACATTGTTATGAATATATAGCCATATCTATGCACACAGATACATATAGTGAAGGTTTAGAAACATGCATTGAAATGCTAAGTATAATTTAGGATGAGAGTTACTTCTGAGGAAAAAGTGAGATGAGGGAGGGGTACACAGGAAGTTTCAATTTTATCTGTAACGATTTACATCTCAACACTTCGAAGCAAATAGGGTAAAAATATGAAGGTTTGAGAGAACTAGGTGATGGGCATCATTATGTCATTCTCTATTTCTTTCTGTATGCTCAAAGCATTTTGCTATCAAATTTTCTTTTAAATAGGAAGACTGTATAACAAGAAAAGGTTTTATTAAAAATGTTTCATTTTTAAAGACAGACTTTCCCTTTTTATTATAACTGGCAAGAATCTTAGTGCTAAATTGAATACCCAATCTTAGTTCCTGAAATTGTCTTTTTTGATAAGTTTTTGTTTTGGTATAAAACTTGTAAGATTTAAGGAAAATACAAAGAATTCCAAAATACCCCATGTGAAAATTCACCAGTTGTTTATACTTTTTGCCCCGTTTGCTTTATTCTAGTCATCCTGCGTGCACACTGTCTCTCTCCCTCCCCACTCCCACCCTTTCGTTTGCTGCTGGTTCTAATCATACATTGCAGGACCATTCTCTCTCTCTCTTTCTTTCTTTCCTTCCTCCCTTCCCTTCCCCTTCCCCTTCCCCTTCCCTCCCTCCTTCCTTCCTTCCTTCCCTCCCTCCCTCCCTCATTTCTTTTTCTTTCTTTCTCTCTTTCTTTCTTCCTTCCTTCCTTCCTTTCCTTGCCTTTCCTTCCTTCCTTCCTTCCTTCCTTCCTTCCTTTCTTTCTTTCTTTCTTTCTTTCTTTCTTTCTTTCTTTCTTTCTTTCTTTCTTTCTTTCTGTCTCTCTCTGTCTCTCTCTGTCTCTCTCTCTCTCTCTCTCTCTCTCCCCCTCTCTTTCTTTCTTTCCTTCTTTCCTTCTTTCTTTCTTCTCAGATGGAGTCTTGCTCTGTCGCCCAGGCTGGAGTGCAGTGGTGCAATCAAATCTCACTGCAACCTCCGCCTCCCAGGTTCAAGCGATTCTCTTGTCTCAGCCTCCCAAGTAACTGGGATTACAGGCGCGTGCCACCATGGCCGGCTAATTTTTGTATTTTCAGTAGAGATGGGGTTTCATCATATTGGTTAGTTGCTCTCGAACTCCTGACCTCAGGTCATCCACCTGCCTTGGCCTCCCAAAGTGCTAGGATTACACGCGTGAGCCACCGCTCCTGGCTGACTTATCTCTTTCTATTTCAACAGTCTTGTACATGTATTTTTTGGAGGAAGGGAAAGGATTGTTGAGATACAAATTATAAATAAGTATTATCACTCTAAGTCATTATGTAAATGTAAAGTGCCATGTCTATTATTTTATTAATTATTGTAAATAATGTCTTAGAAATAAGGGGCAAAATAAACAAAAGAAAAGCCCACTTAAACCTCGTCACCAATTAATATTTGGTGTTATTTTACATGTGTACATATAAATACATCTGTGCTCATCCTGAATAAACAAGTTCTACTTCCTGCTTTGTTAACTAACAGTAGTATTTTATGATTTTAAACGTCTCCCCACCATTGGTAATAATAAATCAGAATTCTTTTCATTATTTCTCCTATAGTTAGAGAAGATAAGTGGCAATCAAGAATTAAGATGTAGAGGATAAGAAATTCTATTTACCAAAACTAAGTACAGAAGTTCTGTTTTCATCATTTCTAATTCTAGATTTGTGCAACTCCAGGTGGTTTCCATGTGATTCTGGTAAGTATATTCTCTACTAATTAATATTATTTTTATTTTTAAGGTCAGTATCATTGACAGTGTTCAACAGGAAACAGATGATCTTACTAAGCAAACAAAGGTGAGGTTTGGAAGTCAGTTTCTTAATATATAAAATCAGTCTCTACACTTGACTTAGAGACAGAATTGCAGTTTGGAGTTCTTTAGTGCCCTGCCAATGTTTGGTTTGCAGAAAATAAAATAGTAACTTCATGTGGCCTTTTAGAATCTTGAGGGACTGCCAGAGAGTTGCAGATGATGCTTTTATGTCTAATTAGAATATGAGCAGCCTGTGAACATCAAAATTCAACTGTACACCATAAGCATGGAGGTTTGTCCACATCATTTTATTCTTTATGGAATTAAAATATATTGAACTTCATATTTTCCATTGCAGCAGTCATGCACCTACCACTGTGAAGTTTTGCCATATCCTCATGCCACGTTGTGATTATTTACTTGGTATTGTTCTCTTGGTCAATTCACTCTATCATTAAGTAATTTTTTTAAAAAAGAACTTACATTTTTGTTGATAAAATTAATGTGGCTAGAAACCAACTTCACTTATAATAGATGGTAACTGTGAAAATATATAATGCAAACAAAACAATGCTTTAAATTTCATATATTCTCTTACCTGACAAATATCTGAGCCCAAGATCTGAGTCTAAGTCACTCTCTTTCTCTTTGTGTACATATCTGCACATTTGTTAAAAGGGATAGTCATATACAGAGAGGCATTAAAGGTCTATCAGCACCTAATCATCAATAATTTCAGGAAGATTGAGAGATAAATGGAAGTGGGAAAACTTTCTCAACAACCGTTTGCATGTCTACTATAGGACAGCCATTGGCACATAGCAGACAGTCATCTTTAATGCTATGTCTGGATAGCTCCTGAAATTATCTCAAGAACCACGTCAAATCATCGGACAGCATCAGCCCCGTGGTTAGAGATGACTCTACAGCTATTAAGAAGACAGGCACTTGGGTTTTCCAAGCTTAGGTGGCTGTTCTGGTGATGAGGGAATGCAGGCCAAGTGTCAGCACAGGGCCTTTACATGAAGTAAGGGTGTGATAAATCCTGGCTGTGAGCATCACTGCCATCCTCATTGTCACCACTGTCACTATAAGTTCCAGGAAAAGATCTACCAGCCTCTACGGCGATCCAAGAGAAGATGGGTTATCACCACCTTGGAGCTGGTGGAGGAAGACCCGGGACCCTTTCCCAAACTCATTGGTGAGGTAAGGTGCCTACTCTTAAGGAATGACCCCATCATGCCCTCTAAGTAAGCATGCCCCTTTGGCCAGGAAGATTAAGTCTTGAAAGGTTATGTGCTAGTGAGGCCAGGGAGTGAAGTAGAGCAGAAGGAGCACTGGCCTGGGGTTCAGGATGCCTGGGTTCTAGAACTCACTCTAACTCTACCTGGTTATGTGAGTTTGAACGAGTCACTTCTCCATGTGAGTGTCTGATGAGAATCTCATACAGCAACAGGGTGGTTAATTCCAACTGACAGGTCTGCTTTATTTGGCCCATGCAGAGGCTTTTTTTTTTTTTTAATATTATTTAAAAACAGGGAGATTGTCGGCCAGGCGTGGTGGCTCACGCCTGTAATCCCAGCACTTTGGGAGGCCGAGGTGGGCGGATCACGAGATCAGGAGATCGAGCCCATCCTGGCCAACATGGTGAAATCTTGTCTCTACTAAAAATACAAAAAATTAACCAGGCATGGTTGCAGGTGCCTGTAGTCCCAGCTACTCGGGAGGCTGAGGCAGGAGAATGGCATGAACCCAGGAGGCGGAGCTTGCAGTGAGCCAAGATCGCACCACTGCACTCCAGCCTGGGCGACAGTGAGACTCTGTCTCAAAAATAAATAAATAAATAAATAAGGGAGATTGTCTTAAAAATTTTGCCCTTCTAAAGACTTTTTAAAAATGGAAAGTTCTGGCCACAAGGAACCCACATTCCCACATTACAACAATTAGGTGGGGCTTGAGTTACTCAGAATACCAGTTTCCACCCCTCCCTATTGCCTCCCTCATGCTGAGGGCGAGCACTGCCTTGAAGAAGTCACATGGTATTGGAATAGCAGAATCTTTTCACCAGGCTCATGTTGTTTATTTCCACTACCTTCCTAGTACCAATGGGCCTTTGAATTAAGTACTGATTAAGTTCTGCTATAGCTGTGGCATTCTATGATTCTTAGAAAAAGGAAATAGTGCACGCCTACTGTTAAAAACAAACATAAAGAGTACAGAAAGTTTTCAAGTCTCAGTGGTTAAAAGTGTATATGCCTAAGAGTCAGGGGGAATGAGTGGGTTCATATTCCTACTGCACCACGTCCTTGCTGGGTAAGTTAGAGACTTTTAACGTGTCCTCATCTGTACGATGCGGTCAATGATATTGCCTACATTTCAGAGATGTTTTAAAGATTAAATAGGTTAAGGCAAGCAAGGCATATTGTAGGCCCACTCATTCTAAGCTCTTTCTAAATGTTAGTTGTGTGATCCCTACTTCTCTTTCCTTCAAGGGATAATTGATATTAATAAATTGGTATGTGTGGTTCCAGATATTTCTCTACAGATTTTCTGATGTGAATTTGCATCCAAGAAATGAGATCACACTTGGTGTGTTGTTCTGCTTGCCTTTCTTGTTTAGTGATGTGTCCTGCTCGTCGTTCCGTGGCAGTGTAAATACATCTTTAAAGGCTACAGAGTATCCCATGCTATGTGAAGGAAGTATCATTATATTATTTTTTTCATGTTGATGAACATTTATGCTATTTCCAAATTTTCACTGTTACAGACCAAACTGCAGCTAACAGGTCAACATCATTGTTCCTGCATCTCAGCCCATCTATTTATTTCTTTGGCAGATGTGCCATTGCTGGGTATAATTTCTTAAAGATGCCATTGATTCTTAGCCTTGATACTTGATTATCATAGTGGCTTATTCTCATCCTCCTTTTTTCTTCTTTCCATTTTTCCTCCTTCCAGCTGTTCAATAATATGTCTTATAACATGTCACTAATGTATCTAATCAGTGGACCTGGTGTGGATGAATATCCAGAGATTGGTTTGTTTTCTCTAGAAGATCATGAGAATGGAAGGATATATGTTCACCGCCCTGTTGATCGAGAAATGACACCGTCTTTCACGGTATCTAAAACTTAATATATTCTAAGCTCGGATTTAAAAGCTCTTGCAAGACTGTTGTATTTGGTAAGCATTATTTAAGCTGACTATGTGCCAGGTTCCGGGAGATTGAGAAATTATGCCTTGTGACAAGCTTTACGAGTATGCCTGAGACTTTTGTAATCTTCTTTTAGAGTTGTGGACTTTGGCTTTGTAATGATTTCTGCAATCGATGTGAGCCGCTATAGGTCTTTATTCTAATGACCAGTGTCCTAGCATGATCGGGATATCTGAAAGCATTTGGAGATAGGGTCACAGAATGTTTATAAAATGGGCTAATTTATTTTTTGATGAGTGACTTCTGAAATATGGAGACAAGCCATAACAGACCCAATGGGTTGCCCAATAACTGATACATGAGCAGTTGCATACCTGTTGACAATGTCTTATTGTGAGTGCAGGTGTTCTTTACGATTTCATCACTGCAACACTGTGGTTTACTATGAAGTTGAAATTCAGGTTCTAAACTAGGAAAGGAAATTATAAAGAAAAAAGCCCTGAACCATGTATCACATTACTCACCTAACATCATAGGAAGTCCTTAGGTAGTCAAACTTTGTTCTATTTTGACTTAAGTGGAATGGAGCTGCTGGGAACTGGGCTTGGTTCTCAGGCGTGCTTGGCTGTACATTTATTCATTAACTCTTTCAGGGTTGAAAGACGTTGATTAACATTCAAGAAAAGTAACAGTTGAAGCTTTTCTCCAGTGATCTCAAAGTACTTATATACACAATAAAAGATATACCCTTGACTCACTGATAGGCTCTGAATCTCTAGTTTTTAAATAGGTGAAAATTGTTCTAAAACTCCAATGAACATGCAAAAATGACTCTCTAGGTCTTCCTTATCCGTATGAATGCATGCCTCCCTTCTGTGCAGAATTCACAGTGTCTGTTAAAAAGAATGACTTTTAACAGTGCCTGTTAAAAAGAAGAGTAGTCATAAGGAGACCCTGAGATAGCACTTCTCAATCTTTCATGAGCAAACAGATCACCTAGGGATCTTGGTAAAAATGCAGATTCTGTTTTAGTAGGTCAGGGTGAAGCCTGAAAGCCTGCATGTCTAGCAAGCTCCAGGTGATGCCCATGCTGCTGTTCCTCGGGCTTCCACACATTGAGTAGGGAGGACCTAGTAATGGTCATGGTCTGCGCAAGGATGGAACCAAACATTCAGTGCTCACTTGTTGTTGTTTGCTTGTTTGCTTTCAATATTTTATTTTTTCCTTTCCTTTTATTATTATTATTATTTTTAACTTTCATTTTAAGTTCATGTACAGGTTGGTTATATAGGTAAACTTGTATAATGAGGGTTTAGTGTACAGGTTATTTCATCATCCAGGTATTAAGCCTAGTACCCACTAGTTAGTTTTCCTGATCCTCTCCCTCCTCCCACCCTTCACCCTCTGAGAGACTCCAGTGTCTGTTTCCTTCTGTGTGTCCATGTGTTCTCATCATTTAGCTCCTATCTATAAGTGAGAACATGCAGTATTGGTTTTCTGTTCCTGTGTTAGTTTGCTAAGGATAATGGCCTCCAGCTCCATCCATGTTCCTGCAAAGGACATAATCTCATTCTTTTTTATGGCTGCATAGTATTCCATGGTGTACATGTACCATATTTTCTTTATCCATTCTACCATTGATAGGCATTTAGGTTGATTTCATGTCTTTGCTACTGTGAATCCTGCTGCAATGAACATACCCATGCATATGTCTTTATGATAGAATGATTTAAATTCCTTTGGGTATATACCCAGTAATGGGATTGCTGGGTTGAATAATATTTCTGTTTTTAGCTCTTTGAGGAATCACCACACTGTCTTCCACAATGGTTGAAGTAATTTACACTCCCACCAACAGTATATACATGCTCCTTTTTATTCTGCAACCTCACCAGCATCTGTTGTTTTTTGACTTTTTAATAATAGCCATTCTGACTGGTGTGAGATGGTATCTCATTGTGGTTTTAATTTTCATTTTTCTAATAATCAGTGATGTTGAGCTTTTTTTCATATGCTTACTGGCCACAAGTATATCTTCTTTTGAAAAGTGTCTGTTTATGTCTTTTGTCCACTTTTTAATGGGGTTTTTTTTTCTTGTAATTTTAAGTTCCTTATAGATGCTAGATATTAAATCTTTTTCAGATGCAAAAGAAACTATCAACAGAGTAAACAACCTGCAGAATGGGAGAACATTTTTGTGAACTATGCTTTTAACATTTTAAATGATGTATTAAGGGTTGACATTCATAATGTCTAAAATGGGACTTTGTGTCTAAAAGCTGATAATGCTAAAGCCAAATATCTAACAGCATTTCCTGAAACTCGAAGTTGAGTTGGAAATGCTTGGTGCATCACAGATAGATCCTAGGCACCATTTAGAGCAAAGAGTGACAGTGTGGGGTGCGGGGAAACACATGGCATCCCCATTAATTCTGTTATGTCAGGTTTTCAGGGCCCTATGCTTGGAGCTCCCTGGCTAGGCCAAACCCATGTTCTGATCCCCCAAACATTGACCACAGTTGTCTTTTAATATTGATTTAGGTACTTATTTGATCCGTGGCCCTGTCATTTAACTACAGACTTCCACAAGGAAAGATACAGGGTGGGGATTCTGAGGCATGCCCCAACCTTGCCTGTCACTCTCCGTCTCATTACCCTGTTTTATTTTCTCCTCAACACCACTCATCACCTGAAATGTGAATTTTGTGTTTAATTATCTGTTGATAGTTGATCTCCTCCATTAGAATGCTGATCTCCCCTCTTAGAATGTAGTTCTAAGAGGGGAGAGACTCTGCCTTATTGTTGACTTTGGGGAAAGTCTGCCATTGCCCCAGGGTCAAGATCAGGGCCCCTCACATAATAGGTTCTCCCTTAATCATGTTAGATGAAGGAGTAAATGAATGAACAAGCAGAGTAAAATGCAGCCTCGGCCTTGCTGGGTGTTGTGAGTTGAATTGTGTCTCCCAAAAAGACATGTTCAAGTCCTAATTCATGGTACCTACCCCTGTGACCTTATTTGGATATAGGGTCTTTGTAGGTGTAATCAAGTTAAAATGAGGTCATACTGGATTAGGGTGGGCCATAACCCAGTGACCAGTATTTTTAGAGGAAGAGAGAATCTTTGACACAGAGACAGACGCAGAGGAGAATGCCAGGTGAAGGTGGAGGCAGAGATTAGAGTGATGCCAAGGAACACTGAGGTTTGCTAGCAACCACCCGAAGCCAGGAGAGGCCCGGAAGAGTCTCTCCCTCGGAGCCTCCAGAAGAACCAACCCTGCTGACTCCTCCATTTCAGCTCTAGCCTCCAGAGCTGTGAGAGAATAAGTTCCTAGTGTAAGCCATGGGGGTCTATGGTATTTTGTTACAACAGCCACAGGAAACTAACAGCCAGGGGCTTACACACTATTTAGGAGCATGTGAAATGGTCCAATGAGAAGGATTACCAACCAGGAAGGGTGGCATAAGCCATGTCCTATAAATTAGGACGTGTCCTAAACACTACACAAATTGAGCATCCTAGCTTAACCATCTGCTCCTGTAAGAGAGCGTTTATTGTTGGCTTTGGCAGTCCATCAAGATAGTACATTATTAAAAATCAAGTAAGCCTAATGTAGTGGCAAAAAAGACATTCTAGTAGCACTTCTTTACTCTTGAGCATCCTGATGGGGTCTCTAAAACCAGCCAAAAGAAAAATTGTGTTCAGGGGGTGGTGTGGGGGAGGCTCACATTTATTAACTCCATGCATGTACAAGAAAGCAGTAGCCCTGGTTGAGAATTACTGTAAGATTTGAGACAGAGGACAGCAACAGAAAAAGTTTTAATTTTTTTCTGTGTATGGACCTTATCTATTTATATCAAAATATGCTCATTTTTGTAGAATACAAAGCTACCCCAAAACCCATCTTTTTATATTTCTCAAAATAATTATTTGTTAATTTTTTTTCACCACACAGTCTAACCTATGCAGTAGTGATTTTGTGTTGTGCATTTGGCGCTGAAGGTGTTCCTATGTGCTCATTTGCATGGAAGGCCGCAGATCTTGTGCCTGTAATTTCAAACAGCCATGTGATGCATCAAGTTAATGCACCACGGTTTGTTTATCCAAAGGTATAAATCTTGAGGCTATAACCAAAGGCTGGAAACACTTTCCAAGTGCAGAAAATGTCCATGACATTTCTTTTCTCCATCGTAACCCGAATCCCTAGAAATTCTTAGCATCTTGCCAAAGAATAAACAGCACTCATGTTTCTCAGGCATCTTATGGAACTAAAGGTCTCATACGTAGCTTTAGGATAATAAATGAAATATAAAATAATAAACATAAAACACACAAGTGGTTCTTTTTTTAAATGGAAGGAGTACAGTTGGCACAGTTTTACAGCCAGAAGTCAGGGTGATTAAGGAGCAAAGAGTTGCCAGCACAGTCATACATTATGGAGGAGAATGTAGAGATGGTGAGTGAGAAAGCCAATTTATTTGCACAAAAATTTAAAAATGTATGCTGGAGTCCCTGCAGTGGACTAGCTCAGTGGTAGAAGCCCTGAAGCCTCCCTCAGTCCTGCTGTGGGGGAGGAGGAGCACTGACCTGCGTTAGACATGGGGGCTGCTGTGCTAGGAGACCTGGTGGGACCACGGTGATGGAAGCAGAGGAATGAGCCGCAAGTCTGCAGGGAAAGGGGGCTCAGGCAGTCATGCGAAACAATACAGAGGGAAAGACGTTTAGGCCCCTGAGGAAGGGGATGGAGAGAGTGTTGCCTAAAGCTTTCAAGGCCCTTAGAGGCCCCCTGGGAGGGCCACCGACCCTGGGCACTGAGTAGCCATAGAGTGAAGTGAGGAAGAATCGGCGGAAGGTGCAGTCTTGATCCCTGACTGGACTTGAATCTGGGCTACTCTACTTCCAAGCTGAAGGTGAAATAGTCACTTAGTCTCTCCATGGTGCAGAGCTGGACAGCAAGGGTGCCTTCCTCCAGGGCTTCCGCGGGGATGAACGGAGGCCATCTACGGGAAGGGCTGGTGCTGGTGAGTCCGCCCTGGGCCTGGCTGAAGCTGGCAGCCAGGCTTCTGCACTAAACCTTTTTACCCCAAGCAGGATACTGTACCTGGCGACCAGATGATCCTTGAGAATCCAGTGGTCTGACTGCAGAACAGGCCTCTGCCTGGACCACCCTCGTGCCAGGATCCATGCCCTTTCCCACTCCCTTTTCTGCGACTCTGAACTCCTGCCTTTGCCCACAGCCTTTTCAGCCTTCAACAAACAAAAGCACCCTTTATACTAGAGCAATGAGAGATTCAGGAGCAAGCCTGATTCGACTTGCTTTTAAAAATATGTATATTTATTTAAAATACACATGTATATTTTCTTATAGTTCATATTTATTATATTTTATTAATATATATATATTTATTTTGTAAGTAGGGACATCATATTTTTCAAATTAATGGACTTTATTTTTTAGAGCAGTTTTAGATTGACAGAAGCACAGAACAGAAAGCACAGAGTTCCCATCCTCCCCTCCCCCCACCCCCTCCCTTCAGATTCCCCTATTATGAACATTTTGCAGTAGTGTGTGCATTTGCTATAATGTATGTGCTACATTTGCTATAATTGTTGAGCCAGTATTTTACATGACTATTAACCAAAACCCATAGTTTACATTAGGCTTCATTCTTGGCATCTTACGTTTTATGGGTTTCGACAAATGTGTCCACCATGACAGTGTCGTATAGAATAGTTTCACTGCTCTAAAACTCTCTGGGCTCTGCCCATTCACCCCTCCCTACCCCCAGAACCCCTGGCAACCACTGGTCTTTTTACTGTCTCCCCACTTTTGCCTTTTCCAGAAGGTTATATAGTTGGAATCATACACTATGTAGCCTTTTCAGACTGGCTTCTTTCACTTGGCAATAACCATTCAAAGTTCCTCCATGCCTTTTTTTCATTGTATAATATTCTATTGTGTGGATGGACACAGCTTATTTACATATTCACCTACTGAGAAACATCTTGGTAGCTTCCAGAGTTTGACAATCATGAATAAAGCTATAAACATGTGTGTGCAGGTTGTCAGGTGCACATACATATTCAACACATTTGGAAGGCTGATAGCTGGATTGTGTAGCAAGAGTACATTTAGTTTTGTAAGAAACTGCCAAACTGTCCCCCGAAGTGGCTGCACCATTTTGCATTCTCACCAGCAATAAATGAGAGTTCCTATTATTTATACTTACTTTTTTTTTTTTTTTTTTTGAGATGAAGTCTTGCTCTGTCACCCAGGCTGGAGTGCAATGGGGTGATCTCGGCTCACTGCAACCTCTGCCTCCTGGGTTCAAGTGATTCTTCCACCTCAGCCTCCCGAGTAGTGGGATTACAGGCACCCACCATCATGCCTGGCTAATTTTTGCCTTTTTGTAAAGGTGGGGTTTCACTACGTTGGCCAGGCTGGTCTTGAACTCCTGACCTCAGGTGGTCCCCCCACCTCGGCCTCCCAAAGTGCTGGGATTACAGGTGTGAGCCACCACGCCCGATCTTATATTTACTTTTTACATATAAAATTAATAGGGCTTCTTACAAAATTTTGTACAATATATGAAAAATCTCACCCCACCCACAACTTTTCTCTCTGGTCTAATTCCACAGAAGGAGAAAATAATTACAGAGAAATTATAACATTCACTCTTCACTTATTAGATTTGATATGAAGTTTTTAATAACTTCTTTGACAATATAATGACCTGAGAACCCTCAACTGCCTTTATTCCTTCCGAATTTATATGTATTTTACTTTTAAAAATTTATTTTCAAAACTTGTGTACGGTAAAATTTGTATCTCTTGATGTATGGTTCTAAGAGTTTTGACAAACCCTCCTTCAACCCTTAACCCCTGGAAACCACTCATTTCTTCTCCTTCCCAATACATTTACCTTGTTTAGAATATCATAGAGATGGAGTCACACAATACATGGCTTTTTAAGTCTAGATTTTTTTCACCTCACATAATGAATCTTATATTCATCGATGTCATTGTGTGCATCAAGAGTTTCTTCTTCTTCTTCTATTTTTTTTTTTTTTTTTTTTTTGAGACGGAGTCTTGTTCTGTCGCCAGGCTGGAATGCAGTGGTGCAATCTTGGCTCACTGCAACCTCCATCTCCCAGGTTCAAGCAATTCTCCTGCCTCAGTCTCCCGAGTACCTGGGACTACAGGCGCCTGCCACCACGCAAGGCTAATTTTTTGTGTTTTAGTAGAGATAGGGTTTCACCATGTTGGTCAGAATGGCCTTGATCTCTGGGCCTTGTGATCTGCCCACCTGGGCCTACCAAAGTGCTGGGATTACAGGCGTGAGCCGCCGTGCCCAGCCAAGTTTGTTCTGTTTTATCGCTGAGTAGTATCTTGCTTCTCACTTTATAAAACTAAAGGGTGCTTGGACTCTTTTCAATTGTGGTGAGATAAAGCTGCTATGCACTTTTTTTTTTTTTTTTTTTAGATAGAGTTTCACTGTTGTCGCCCAGGCTGGAGAGCAATGGTGCGATCTTAGCTTATTGCAATCTTGGCCTCCTGGGTTCAAGCGATTCTCCTGCCTTAGTCTCCTGAGCAGCTGGGATTACAGGCACCCACCACCACACCTGGCTAATTTTTATATTTTTAGTAGAGTCGGGGTTTCACCATGTTGGCCAGGCTGGTCATGAACTCCTGACCTCACGTGATCCACCTGCCTCAGCCTCCCAAAGTGTTGGGATTACAGGTGTGAGCCACCATACCCAGCCCACATATGGCTTTTATGTGAAAGTCAGTTTTCATTTATTGTAGGTAGATACCTAGGAGTGGCTTAGTTGGATCACGTAAGTGTATGTTTAACTCGATAAGCAATTCCCAAACGATTTCTCAGAATAACTGAACAATTTTGCATTCTCATTAGAAATGTATAAGAATTCTGATTGCTCTGCATCTTTGGCTGCACTTGGTATTGTCAGGTTTTTTTCAGTTTAGCTGTTCTAAAAGGTGTGTAGCGATATCTCATTGCAGTTTTAATGTGGATTTCCCTAGTGACAAATGATGACTTATTTACTATCTGTATCTCTTTTTTTGGAGAGGTGTCTGTTCAAACCCTTTGCCCATTTTTAAATTGTATTGTTTTTGTCTTTTTTTTTTTTGAGATGGAGTTTCTTTCTTGTCTCCCAGGCTGGAGTGCAATGGTGCAATCTCAGTTCACTGCAACCTCCACCTTCTGGGTGCAAGCAATTCTCCTGCCTCAGCCTCCCAAGTAGCTGGGATTACAGTTGCCTGCCACCATGCCTGGCTAATTTTTGTATTTTTTTTAGTAGACACTGGGTTTTGCCATGTTGGCCAGGCTGGTCTTAAACTCCTGACCTCAGGTAATCCACCCAGCTAGGCCTCCCAAAGTGCTGGGATTACAGGCATGAGCCACCACACCCGGCCATATATTGTTTGTTTTCTTATTGAATTTTGAATACAAATCCTTTGTCAGCATATGAAATGGAAGTATTTTCTCTCAGGCAATTGTCTTTTCATTTTTGTCTTCTCATTCTTACCTTTGTCTTTTCATTCTTTTAACAGCATTTCTTACAGAGCAAAAGTTATTACATTTTGATAAAATCCAATTCATCAATATTTTCTCTTCTGGATCATGTTTTTGGTGGTGTTATCTAACACATTGTCATCAAGATATTCTCCTTTTTTTACTAAAAGTTTTATAGTTTTATGTTTCACATGTATGTCTGTGATCCATTTTGAATTAATTTTTGTCTAAAGTGTGAGATATAGACCCAGGTTTATTTTTTTTTTGCTTATGAACATCTAATTGTTTCAGAATCATGTGTTGAAAAGGCTAGCCTTTGTATTATTCTCAAAAATCAATCAACCATACTTGTGTGGGCCTATTTCTAAACTCTCTATTCTGTTTCAGTGATGTATATATTTATCTTTTCGTCAATACTATACTCTCTGGATTACTGTATTTTTATAATAAATCTTGAAATTATATAGTGTGAGTCCTCTAACTTTGTGTTTCTTTTTCAAAATGATTTTGCGTATTCAAATTTCTTTGCCTTTCTATATAATTTTCAGATCAGCTTGTTTATATCTCTAAAATATTCTGCTAGTCTTTTGATTGGGATCATGCTGACTTTATAGGTCAATTTGGAAAGAACTGTCATCTTGGCAATACTGAGTCTTTCAGTCTGTAAACACAGTATATCTTTTCATTCAATTAGGTCTTCTTTGATTTCTTTCACCAGTGTTTTAACATTTTCACTAAATAGATCCTATACGTATTTTAGATTTGTAAATGGAGCTGTTTTAAAATTTTTATTTCTAATAATTCATTGCTGGTTTATAGAAATATAGCTGATTTTTATAGATTAACTTTATATCTTGTGACATTGCTGAAATTGATTTTCGAAAGTTGAATCAGCCTAAAATTCTCAGGATAAACCTCATTTGGTCATAATGTACTATCCTTTTAATATATTTCTGGGTATTATTTGTTAGTATTTTGTTGAGAACTTTTAACTCTAGATTCATGAGAGATATTGTTCTGTAGTTTTCCCTGTAATTTATAAAAATTTGACTTTGTATCATGGTAATATTAGTCTCATATAATCAGTTGAGAAGTTTTTCTACCTTTTATATTTTTTGGAAGAGACTGTTGAATTGGTCTTTCTTCTTTCATATTTTGCTAGAATTTATCATTGAAGTCATCTGGGCCTGGAGTTTTTTGTTTTTATTTCTTGAAAGATTTTAAACTATAAATTTCACTTTAAAAAAATATATAGGACTATACAGGTTTTCTGTTTCTTCTTGAGAAAGTTTTTGTAGTTTTTCTTTATTAAGAATTTGGTCCATTTCATTTAAGTTGCTGAATTCATTGGCATAAACTTGGTCATACTAGTCCTTATTCTTCTTCTAATGTATGTAGAATCTCTAGTGATATCCTTTCTTTCATTCTCATTATTGATAATTCTCTCTGCTTCCTTATTTTCCCTCATCAGTCCGCCTAGAGGTTTATTCACTTTATTGATCATTTCAAAGAATCGCTTTTGGTTACATGCGATTACGTTGGTTACTTTCTCTATTGTTTTGTTGTTTTCCATTTTATTGATATGTGCTCTTACCTTTACTATCGCTTTCTGTTTGTTTGGATTTATTATTATGTCTTTTTAAAATTTCTTAAGGTGGAAGCTTAAACAATTGATTTGAGACCATTTGAAGTGAAAGATTTCACACATGCATATTTGACGTGGACTGACTTTTCTTATCCAAGTACAGAAGTAACCGCAGTGGCCATTTAAAAACATAGCATGTCAGTAGCTGTGCTAGTTACTATAAATGTTCACTTTCCCAAAAATCTTTAACTGTCTGCTCTCTGTGATGTTTCAGTAATATTCAGTTAATATATTTATTTCTCATGACAACACTGATAGGTTGTAGAAACGGAGGCTCACTAGCAACCTGCATGTGTTTACCCAGTGGAGAGACTGAGATTTGAACCTAGTAATAACTGATCATTTTTTTCCAAGCCAGAGCATTGGCTTGTTCTACACATTTGCTGAGCACCTAATCTGTGCCAGTACTATGCTTGCTCTCTGGGGTACTTGGTAAATGAGGGCAGTCTGATTCCTGCCCTCCGGAACTCTCAGTCTAGAGGAGGAGACAGACGTAACACATAATTAGGATAACAGTTATTTTATTAGAGTGTCATCAAGTAAATGGTTCTGCAGGATTTTTACAGCTCTCTGCTTCCTAGGTTTATTTTGATGTTGTGGAGCGCTCAACAGGAAAAATTGTGGATACATCCTTGATTTTCAACATTAGGATCAGTGATGTGAATGATCATGCACCCCAGTTTCCAGAGAAGGAATTTAACATCACTGTGCAAGAAAACCAATCTGCAGGTGTGTGCGGCTGGGGGGCTGCCGGGCTTCCTTCTGTCTCTGCTCTGTTCCTTTTCATTAATATTGATGAGGAGCTTGATCCTAGTCATCGTCAGGGAGAGTTTTTACTGTTCACATCTCAAAGATCGCAGGCCTTGGATCTGAGCGAAATGCTTTGAGGTCCGTAAGCCTCGTTTTGTATCGGCAATAAAGTGATGTGGGAATTACATCAGTGGGAAGGGTTGATATGTAAATGCCATTCTAAAAATAAAGCCACATGCAGTGAGGGAGAAAGAGCTGGGTGATGAGCTTCTGCATATCTCTGCACATTTTTTGTCTGTAAAATGGCAACACGATCACATCTATAGCCTCCGAGTTACAGATACTGTGCATTCTTAAACCCAACCGACTCTTACTAGAATGTGGATTTATTTTAATAACAAAAATCATTTTTTTGTATAATCATCTCTCCAAAAAATTCCAAGAAATGAAAAGACTGAAAAAGAAAGCATCTTTAATGTTACCCATGAGAGATAACAACCATTCGTGTTTCAGTTTGTATTCTTTCAGCATTTTTGTGTGCATTTTCTGTGTGTGTGAATACACATGCTGTGTGTTAAAATTATATATGTGTATGCATTCACACATTTGTATGTATAATTACAAATGCATATTTGTATGTACATACATTTTTTCATCTTTATCATAGTACACATTGTATATGCGTATATGGTAAATATTTACACATATTTGGTGTGCTTTTTCACAGGTGCATATTTATAAATTTCCTCTCTAAAGGTGCAATTTTACTGTTTGTAACCTGATATTTTTCTAAAATACCCTGTTGTGTAATATTTTATGGACGTGCTTTAAGGTATTTGACCGATCTCCTATGGTTGAACATTTATGTTTTTTTGCCACTTTCTGTTATTTTCATAAAATATATTTCAATGATAAAATTTAAGCTAAATCTGTGTCCCAATCAAGCATTATTTACTTAGCATGAATTCAGAGATGTAGACTTGCTGGTTTGCGCTGTGCATACAATGTAGGGGTCCTCATTTGCTGACCTGCCCCCAGTCCACGAAGATGCTTGGTGTGTTGTTGGTCTTTGATAACTATGTGCTTGAACATTTTGCTATGTTTCTTCGCCATTTCCATGTTCTATCAGTTACTTTTTCCTTTCTTTTCTTCATTTTTCTGTTAGTGTGTTTGTCATTTTTCTTGATTTTAACCTCTGCAGTCTATATTAAGAATATCTGCCTGCCATGTATGTTTCAGATATATTTTCCTGCTTTATCATTTTCTTTTAAATTTTGTCCACAGTTTTTTGCCAGAAATTAAAAGTGTAATCTGATCCACCAATTTTGTCCTGTAAGTATTCTGCATTGGCAGTCATGATTAGAAAGTTCTTGATCTTATAACTAATTAAATATTCATCCTTATCTTTTCTAGTATGTCCATAGTTTATTTTATATTTAAACATTCCACTCATTTTGGTATATGCCCCAATGCCATTTAGCAAATAATTCATCCTCTTACCGGTTTGATAGGCTACCTTTATCTGATAGTAACAATTTTTAAAAATTCTTTCTAGGGCAACCTATTTTTCAGATGTTAGCAGTCGATTTGGATGAAGAAAACACTCCAAATTCTCAAGTCCTCTACTTCCTCATTTCTCAAACACCATTACTGAAAGAAAGTGGTTTCCGGGTTGATCGCCTTAGTGGAGAAATACGACTCTCCGGGTGCTTAGATTATGAGGTTATGTGGATTTTATTTTTTTTTTAAATGAAATGTGTGGCCCATCCTTGAGCCCCAGGCTTAGATTCTACATTTGTAGTGGGGAACCCTCTGTGGCTAGATTTGCTATTGAAATTCCTAAACAGAATATTTCTTTATTAATATTTTCCTTTCCTGTATTTGAGGGGCTTAACTTTCCTTTTCCTCCCACATAGACTGCTCCTCAGTTTACACTGCTAATCAGAGCCAGGGACTGTGGAGAACCGTCACTGTCATCCACGACCACCGTTCACGTGGATGTGCAAGAAGGCAACAACCACAGGCCTGCATTTACCCAGGAGAACGTGAGGCTCCTGGGCCGCCCCAACGTCTAAGCCCCAAAACAAGTAGCCCTTGGGTCCTAGGCTCAGTTTTTCTCGGAGAGGGTGTTAGGCTGTTATCATATTGCTATGAAGAAATACCTGAGACTGGGTAATTTATAAAGAAAAGAGGTTTAATTGGCTCATGGTTCTGCAGGCTTTACAGGAAGCCTGGGGCTGGCACCGGCTCAGCTTCTAGGGAGGCCTCAGGACGCCTATGATCATGGCGGAAGGACGGGGGGAGCAGGCATGTCACTCGGTGACAACAAGAGCATGCAAGACACGGGAGGTGGGTGGGGAAGAATGAGGAACGAGAGAGGTAAGAGGGGCCACACACTTTTAAATGACCAGATCTCATGTGAACTCAGGGCCAGAGCTTCCTTATCACCAAGGGGATGGCCGGAGCTATTTATGAGGGATCTGCCCCATGATCCAAACACTTCCACCAGGCCCCACCTCCAACACTGGGGATCACATTTCAGCATGAGATTTGGGCGGGGACAGATCTCCAAACTATATCGCGCAGTCACCCAAGATATGTGCAATTCTCCAAAGTGACTTAAGCTAGAATCAAGAAGCCAAATCATATTGACATAGAAGCAGTTCATAATGGTCACATGAGCTTACATTTTTGACTGCTGTATGCCAGAAACTATGCTAAAAACTTTTACATGCATTTTTTTCATTTTTGATTATTGAAACTACAACACGATTTCTGTTTTACAGATGGGAAAACTGAGGTCTAGGGGAAGACAGGGAATTCCTGTTTACTTGGAGTCAGGGGTTCCTATGCTCAGCCCAACTGACACTGGGCCAGATGATTATTTGGAGTGGGGGCTACTCTGTGTGCTGTGGGATATTCACCAGCATCCCTGGCCTCCGCCCAGTAGATGTCAGTAGCGCCCCTCAGCTGTGACAACCAAAAGTGTCACCAGACATTGCCAAATGTCCCTCAGGGAGAAGAATCACCCTTGGGTGAGAAGTCTGCACCTGAGGTTTTCACACCGTGTTCAGGATTCTAGAGGGAAGGTGAGCAGGTAGGCTTTGGCCTCGCCTTCCATACCTTACCTTATCCAAGTACAGAAGTAACTGCAGTGACCATTTAAAAACATTGTATGTCAGGGTCCACATGGGATTTCCCAGGCTGCAAGACTCCCAGCCTTTAAGAAAGCATTGAAAACCACTGTGTAAGATGGTTTGGGATGGGTGCTCCACCTAAGGCATGTGAGATGGCTAAGAGATAAAATAAGAATCACTCAAGATCTATTTCCAATATTTTATTTTTTACTATTCTATATGTATTTTTTAAAAAGTAAATATCCACCATATTTCCTTTCTCCTGACTCTGTCAGTGAGCCCTTTCTTGACTACTGAGTTAAAACCCTCCCTCTTCTTTCCTGGGACACACTGTAGCCCCTTTGTGCTTTCTTCTGCTTAGTAGTGTTCTACTTAATCAGTTTTATTTATTTTATAAATCCCCCTACACACACACACACACACACACACACACACACACACACACTCTCAGCTCTCAGCTCCATCAAGGATGGAATTTTTGCCTGTCTTGTTCACGGCATCTGAAATGGAATGTGGCACATAGAAGCTGTTGTTGAATAAATGATGCAAACAATTATTTTTAAAAGGTGTCATTTAATTAGAAAAAAAAAACCTGTATAAACCAAAGTGAAATGTTTGCAAACCAAAGCACCTCACCAGAAGTATATAATAACTACAAAATAATATTATGCTTGAACCTTGTTTCAAAATCTTTTCCTGGCTTGGTAAAAAGCAATGCTCTCAAAAATATGGCTGGAAAAAAATATACCCTGTTATTTTGAAGTGCTCGTCTAGAAACATTGCCTCCAAAAGTATTGAATAACAAGCTATTTTGAAGATATACATGTGTTAGAAAAATGATCACCTTAATCTGAATAACCACAAGTGTCCTATTTTAGGGGAAGAGCTAGGATTTTTAGAGAGCATAAACTAGGATTGTGTATTATTATTTTTAAAATTCTTAGAAAAAATAGGGCATTGAGTTGGATTTAAGAGTACTTTAAGAATTATTTAGCGAGTCACAGGTAGGAGGGGGCAGATATTCCAACGTATGCACCTTCTGCTGTAACAGACGGAGTTGCGAATCCCTTAGGGCAGGTTTAGCAGCATGAGGAATATCCAGGGTGTTGTGATGAGGAGCAACATTCTTTCTCCTTCTCTCTCTTGCTCTCTCTCTGCTTCTCTCCCTCCTTCCTCTCTGCTTTCCTTTTCAATTGTGTTTTTGTTTCCATGACATGGACATGATGATTGCTTCTTTCAGTATAAGATTCAGATTCCTGAAGGCCGAGCCAGCCAGGGCGTGTTGCGTCTCCTGGTTCAAGATCGAGATTCTCCATTTACATCAGCTTGGAGAGCAAAATTCAACATATTGCATGGCAATGAAGAGGAGCATTTTGACATTTCGACTGACCCTGAGACCAACGAAGGGATATTAAATGTTATCAAGGTAACACCATACCGGTGACATACCAACCAGTTAGTGGCAGATGCTGAGGCCTCTTCTGTAGGATCACTCACAATGAACCAGGGAGCTAACGTCCGTGGATGCTGGGTGCTGAGCCCATTACGTACCACACGTCACCAGGCAAGGAAGGCAGGGTCTCAGTGCCACTTCTGTGTGTGGGCTGAGGACTCCTCCTACCAAAATGATATCAATAATAAAACTTATTTTGATATGACTAAATACTTCACCATTTAATTTTTTGTTGTTGTAGGCAAAATGTAATAGATTTACATAGGCCTTAAAATGATTATTCTTTTTCAGATGTCATTAAAAAATGAAAACATTTTCTTCAACACTAAAAGTTCTTTCTTTTCATCTGAGTTTTCAGTGTTTAAGACTTTTAAAGTTTAAAACAAATGGGAGTGCATCTGTGTGGCTCCAAGAGTATGGAGAGCCCCTGGCACTGTGCCTAATGGAGAAGCTGGCCTGGAAGAAAGTATTAATATTACCATCTCATTTACTGATTAGGAAACCAAAGCCCAGAGGGGTTAGGTCCTTTACACAAAGCCACACAGCTTGAGGGGTGGAGTGGAGGATCCCACTGGGGCAGTCTGACCCCAGTGCCTCTAGTCTTCATTGCTCACAACCAGACCTAGAGTGACCAGGGCCTCTAGTGCAGTGCAGGGCAGGTGAGTCACCTGGGGACAAGGCAGACCTGAGTCAGCAGGTCTGGCACAGAGCCCAAGATTTGCCTGCCCATTTGACCAGCTCCCAGGGGATGCTGATGGCCTGCGGACCGTGCTATGAATAGCAAGGCTCTGTAGACGCTGCACCAGATGCCTGGGGTTGAATTTTCAAAATATTCCCAGGCTTTCAATCCTTTTAAGTCAACTGACCACTTTGTACCCTGAATAACTATGATCATTAATATCTATATTTCCCTAAGTTCCCCTGACTTTTTGCTGCATGGTTGTCTCATTAATGTTTCATTAGGCTATGGTTTTTGTTGCATTTTTCATTACCCTCTGAAGGATGGTGGCTCTTTTCAACCAGCAGAGGAGGAGGGAAAAAATAAAAGAGAAAAGAACTCCATAAATGATTTGAAAATGAGCTGTAGACTGTCTTTTGATCATTATCAAAGACAACGTAAATAATAAATGAAGTGCAAAAGCCACAAGCTCTGAGTTTGCAATGATGACTCGGTGCTGGGCTTCCTCTGGCCAGAGGAGCAGCAGGTGCTAATGAAATCCTCTCTCTGGGGTTCCAGCCTTTGGATTATGAGACTCGCCCAGCGCAAAGCCTCATCATTGTCGTGGAGAATGAGGAGAGGCTCTTCTTCTGTGAGAGAGGAAAGCTTCAGCCGCCAAGGAAGGCAGCAGCCAGCGCCACTGTGAGTGTGCAGGTGACAGACGCCAACGACCCACCAGCCTTTCACCCCCAGAGCTTCATTGTCAGTAAAGAGGAGGGCGCCAGGCCTGGGACCCTGTTGGGAACTTTTAATGCCATGGATCCAGACAGCCAGATAAGGTGAGAAGAGAGGGCCAAGAAGGGCGGTTGTTTAAGTGGAAATAGCCACATAACCAAGAGGGCTCCTGTTAGAAAACCAGCTCCTTGGACGTGTTCACGAGGTTGCCTCAGTCTCCGTGACGAAAATACAAGAAGCCACAGTGCATGACCACTGACCTGAGTTAAATGTCGTCTTCTATCCATAGGTTTTTCTGACCCCAGCAGAAGAACTCACTTGTTGGTTTTCCTTTGCATTTTCCATGTGTTCCTTTTGTATTCTTTCCTTTGTGTTAGAATAATCCGTTACATTTTTCTATCTCCCCCATCTGTACCAGAAGTTATAAACCAGTACCTCTCTTGCTTCTGGGCAAGAAAAGCGAGGGTTTTTTTTGTAAATTGTGGTAAAATATACATAAAATTTACCATTTTATCCATTTGTAAGGGTACGGGTCAGTGGCATTAAGTGCATTCACATCGTTGTGCACCATCACCTCCCTCCATCTCCAGAACTCTTTTCATCTGGCCAAACAGAAACTCTGTCTCCATTAACCACTCATTCCCCCTTCTCCAGCTCCTGGCCTCCACCATTTGACTTTTTGTCTCTCTGAGTTTGATGACTCCAGGTCATCAAAGCAGAATCATACAACATTTGTCTTTAGGTGACTGGCTTATTTCACTTTGCATAATGTCCTCAAAGTTCATGCACGTTTAGCATGTATCAGAATGTCCTTCCTTCTGATGCTGAGTATGCATATGTGGTATTGACACATTTTTGTTTACCCACTCATCCATCGATGGGCACTTGGGTGGCATATGGCCTGAATCTCTTGATGTTCTTGAAGAAATGGAAGAAATTGGCATTTTTGGGTCTATGTTCCATGAGACCATGATCATGGGGACAGAAAGGGGTCATGAGTCATGCCCCTTCTCTCTCCAGGCTGAGCTCAGCAGTTGGCCCCAGACCCCATTCCACCAGCTTCACTCATTTCTCGTGCTTACTTGGCCTCGGTCCACACTTCAGTGTGAGATTCCTCCCCTTACAGCAACACTTCTCAACTTATCTGTTGGGAATGGCTAGATTTTTTTAAAATTTACAATTCATTATGGAGTGATAAGTTTGCAAAATATAATGAAATTGAATTACTAGAAAAATTTTCATGCACTAGGTGGACACAACAATGCTGACGACTCTAAGGGCTTCTCAACACTTGCTCTTCATTTTTGCAGTTATCTCATTGTGAGCAGCCAACCAACAGCTCACAGACCCCTTCTGGTGCACAGTGGTGCACCTTGAGTTAGCAAGGCTCTTAAGAAGTAGCTGTCAAACTATAGTGTGTATCAGTCTCTGGGGGAACTTGTTAAAATGCAGATTGCTGGGCCCCACCCCTACAATTTCTTTTCTTTTTTTTTTTCTTTTTTTTGAGATGGAGTCTCTCTCTTTCACCCACGCTGGAGTGCAGTGGCATAATCTTGACTCACTGCAACCTCCACCTCCCAGGTTCTTGTGATTCTCCTGCCTCAGCCTCCTGAGTAGCTGGGACTACAGGCACATGCTGCCACGTCTGGCTAATTTTTGCAATTTTAGTAGAGACGGGGTTTTGCCATGTTGGCCAGGCTGGTTTCCAACCCACCCATAGAATTTGATTGAGAGGTCTGGGGCCAGGACTGAGATTTGCATTTCTAAGAAGCTCCCAAGGGTGCCCATGATGCTGGCTGGGGATCCTTTTAGGCACCACCAACAGGAGCCTTTCCTAATTCATTGCTGTCTTCCTGTCTCTTGGGATGGTTGGCTCATACGTAGGTCTCAGGAAATGTTTGGACTGTGCTGAAATCAAGAACTAACAGTCCATCATTTTAGCCTCAATATGGCTTTTTCCAGGAGGCAGGATGAGTGTCTTTTGTGACAGGGTGGAGGCATGATCTGGGTTGGGGGCAGCTTTGGTTTCCTCTAGTTCTGCTTCATCTGCATTAGCTGAGGGAGCTGCCTTTTGGCCTGAGATAATCCACAGAGGAACTCTGAGTTTCTTCCCCTCGTTTGTAAACATTGCAAAATCACAGTGCTTCTAAGGAACTTCTGGAACTTTCCCTAAGAGGTGAAGCAGTGCACAAAAAGCTTCAATCCCTTTAAAAACTGTGACCCACGCAACATGAGAGAGGGATCCTTGCTGACCCTTTGAAAAACATTTGCCCAGAAGATGAAGGAAAAGCATAAGGAGAAACTGCCCCTCTCCGCACCTTTCTGGGACCTGCACTTTTTGTTGTTGTTGTTGTTTGCCTGAGTCCAGGAGGTTCCTGCTGCGGTGCCCTCAGCAGGTAGCTGGGGTGGCAACCTGGCAAGGTTGCAAAGGATGCAATCCAATGGCTGACAGCTCTCAGGAATCCTGGAGGGCTTGGCGTGGCCCACCCCTTACAGTGGTGTCAGGTTCACATAGGTGAGGGGGATGTAGAAGACCACTTTGAGGAATAGGGTTACCCAACTGTGAACTGCCAGGGCTCTGCTGCAAAGGGAACACACCAGGGGTAAAGTCCTAGGTTTCTGTTGCAAGGGCAGGTTGGTTTTTCACACTAAGCTAACATCATCTACAGGCCACTGAAGATGGGTTCCTTTCCAGATTGAAACATCTCCCCAAGGCAGACAAAACTATGTTCAGTCCAACAAGGAGGGGGACGCTTGGTCTTCTGGTGAATGTCAATTCCACAGACCTAGGAGAGTCTTTAGGCTGTCCTCCCTGTGCTTCCATTCCTTTCGTGAATTAAACACTCTCATAGTTTAATTGCTCTTAGAATTTCTCAAATTACTTGTAGTAGAAATAGTGTTTCTATGACATATTTTGTTTTTTTTATGCAACTTTTTTATCTTTTAATGTAAGTTTTTAATTTTAAAAATTGCTGTCCATTTTCCTTCTACAAGATATGAACTGGTTCATGACCCAGCAAATTGGGTCAGCGTCGACAAAAACTCCGGAGTGGTCATCACCGTGGAGCCAATTGACCGAGAATCCCCTCATGTAAATAACAGTTTTTATGTAATCATCGTTCACGCTGTTGATGATGGTGAGTGTTTACCCAAAATTGGAAGAATAAAATGCTCATTCTTGCTTCCTGCGGGAAAATAACCCTGGTGAGCGTCTTTCAGCACAGCAGAGAAAAGGATAAAATAAACCTTGTTATCACTCTGCATCCATGCTGGTGATTATTTTTGGTAATAATTCTTGAAATGGTAAACAAGGGACCAATACCATCGAAAGAGGGCAGTATTCATTCAGAAGAGACAATTAAACCAGCAAGGAGGCTGCAATCAAACCCAGCATCTTTTTCATCTGTTCATGAGCTAACTCTTTAGCTCTTTGTCAAAGCCAATGATGTGTGATAAATATTTAGCACAGCTTCCCTGTGCTTGGGATGGCATATGAGCTCAGGTAAATGGGACTGTAAGGGACACATTTGTCATAAACCAGAATGGGTGGTTTTATAAGCCTGTTTCAGCTTTTTCTCTACACTCTCCCAAGGCTGAAACTTTAAACACACCAAAGCAAAGTTGAAGAAATAAAAATGTTCAAATAACTTTAAAATTGTATTTAAGAAAGTCTGTGAACTAAAACCCAAGCTCCAAGTGATATATCACTATACGTTCCATTCTGTAATTAACTAGTGGAATGTTGGCGGGGGGCAATGGAGATATGAAACACGTGTTCCTAATCAGCATTAAGGGAGGAGAGAAAATGGGGCCAGTGTTTCAGGGTTCCGTCATTCTGTTATGGATGATTTTATGATTGGTACTTTTTTTTTCCTTTATTTTTTGCTTTTTGTATTTCAAAAGCTTTTGGGGTACAAGTGGTTTTTGGTTACGTAGATGAATTATGCAGTGGTGAAGTCTAAGATTTTAGTGCACTGGTCACCTGAGTAGAGTACCTTGTATCCAATGTGAGATTTCTTAGCCCTTGGCTCCCTCCTCCCCTGCTTCTGGGTCTCCAGAGTTCATGATATCACTCATGCCTTTGTGTATCCATAGCTTAGCTCCCACTTATAAGTGAGAACATACAGTATTTGATTTTCTATTCCTGAGTTATTCACTTAGAAGAATGGCCTCCAGCTCTATTCAAGTGTCTGCAAAAAAACATGATTTCATTCTTTTTTATGGCTGAGTAGTATTCCATAGTATACATATGCCACATTTTCTTTATCCACTCATTGGTCGATGGGCATTTAGGTTGGCTCCATATATTTGCAGTTATGAAGTGATGATTGCCACTTTTTTGAATTAGAAAAAGTCCTTTTAGATAATTGTAGATTCACTTGCAGTTTTAAGAAATAATCTAGTGGATCCTGAGTATCCTTTGCCAGTTTCCCCCAGGGGCAACACCTTGCAGGACTACAGTGTAACCTTGTAACCAGTACATCAACGCGGAGACGCAGCGCATTTGCCTCCCCTTGGGGACCCCCATGGTGCCCTTCTTTAGTCACACCCATTTTCCTCCACCCCACCCATCCTTGATGCCTGGCACCATTGATTGGCCTTTTGTTTTTTTAATGAAGCCACATTCTACCTTGTTCTACAAATGATTTGAGGTGGTAAGTGCTTTATTAGCTTACCCAAATATTCTGAATGCTCATAAAAGCAGGAAAACAGATCACGTGCATGCCAGGAGAGCTTATGACTTTGAAAGGGAAACAGTTCCAGTATTTCAGGAATATTTTTTTTCTGAGAGACGGAGAGTGCTCATTCTCCAGGGCTGTGTGTGCACGAGATAAACAACTCCTGAAACTTCCTCCCCATACAAGGCTTCCCACCGCAGACTGCTACAGGGACCCTAATGCTCTTCCTGTCTGACATCAATGACAACGTCCCGACTCTCCGGCCACGTTCCCGCTACATGGAGGTCTGTGAGTCTGCTGTGCATGAGCCCCTCCACATCGAGGCAGAGGATCCGGACCTGGAGCCGTTCTCTGACCCATTTACATTTGAATTGGACAATACCTGGGGAAATGCGGAGGACACATGGAAGTTGGGGAGAAATTGGGGTGAGTTTTTGTATTGGTCATGGGCAAAGAGTGGAAAATGCCAGATATCCAATTCAAACAGATTTAGGCAAAAAAGGACTTTATTAGCTTAAAAAACCGGAGAGGTCTGTGTTCTGGCAGAGCTGGCTCTAGGTGCTCAAAAGATGTCCCTGGATATCCTTCCCACACATGGTCTGCCTTTCTCTAGGTTCCTTCTTTTTTAGGAAACTCTCCTCATCAGGGGGTAGGAGGCTGCTGAGAGTCCCTGAGACATATTCTTGCATCTGGCAAGAAGGGTGTTTCCAGGGAAGCTCCAGGATTGACGTCACTGTTTGGCCTGGGTCAGCTGCCCTGTCAATCACTGTGGGTGGGACTTGGGAGGGCGGATGTGCTGATTGGCTGGTTCCCAGCCCACACCTGGACCTTGTTGGGATCTGGGCTCACCCTCTCCTGATTCATACTGAGAATTCAGGAAGTGTGGGCTTCCCTAAGGAAACACTGGGGCACTGTTACCAGAAGATGAACATGCTGAGCAGGTTAAAAGCAACTGGCATCCACTGTCAACACTCTCCTCTGTGCCTCTAGCCGTGGCGTCTGTAGACTGTGGCACGGTTTCAGCTGAAACTGTGTGCTCAAGTTTGTAGTTCTCAGACCTGGAGTGTGTGGTAAAGCACTTCGCCTTGCCCAAAGAGAGGTCTGGTCTTTGTCCTTGGGGTCTGGGTGATCTCTATTGGGGTATCATGTCTGACACCAGTGTCTCTTTACCTGGGGTGTCTTGGGCTGAGCCGGATAGGGGCAATGTGATTTACACTGGGGACTTCTGGTCACATAGTATCAGTCTATTACCAGAGAGGCTGGAGACTGAGGCCGCCCACCTGGGAGGCCCACCAGCTTGCCTGACCAAGCCCCAGGAGGACACTGGAGCCTGAGGCTCAGGTGAACATCCCTGACTGCAACATCCCATGTGTGCTGTCCCTCATCGACGCTTACCTGGCTTCTCAGGAGAGGATGATGAGAAGCTCTGCTACTGGTGCTTTTCTGGACTCTGCCCTAGGTGCCTCTTTCCTTGTGTGATTTACATCTGTATCTTTTCCCTGTAAAAAACGGCACCATCACTGTAACAACTTTCAGTGTGTTCTGTGAGTCTTTCTAGAGAATTGTTGAACCTGAGGGTGGTCTTAGGAATCCGTGAACTTGCAGTTGGTGTCAGAAGTGAGGGTACCCTTGAGGACCCCTCCCTCTAACTCTGCAGTTGGCTTACTTTCATACAGAGCTTGGCCCGTGCAGGGCGTTCAGTGAGCGTGTGTTGAGCAGATGAGCAGATGAGTGAGTCAATGCATGCCATGTTCTTTTTCCCTTTGCAGGTCAATCAGTTGAACTTTTAACCTTGAGAAGCCTGCCACGTGGTAATTACTTGGTGCCACTCTTCATTGGAGACAAACAGGGACTTTCCCAGAAGCAAACTGTCCATGTAAGGATCTGCCCCTGTGCCAGTGGGCTCACGTGTGTGGAGCATGCAGATGCAGAAGTGGGGCTTCTTGTGGGGGCCCTGTTCCCTGTCTGTGCAGCGTTTGTGGCTCTGGCAGGTCAGTGGTCTGTAGGGGTGTCCTGGGACTGTGGCTCCTCTCCCCAGGCAATAGGCCAGGGGTAAGGGGCTTGCTGGGGTAGGGGACAGCGGTGGCAGGATTGGTGGAATGGCTTTGAGAATGACTTCTGGGTGTACTCAGGCTCCTAGATGCAGATCAGAGGTTGCCAAGCTGGCCAGGCAAGATCCCTGGCCAGCAAAAGCAGCTTCTACTCACAATGGAATCCACTGGTAAATATAGTCAAGGAGTGGCCCTTTGTTTGCAATAACCATGGAGACAGCAATGTACAGATATTCAGGCTCCTGGACCTGGCAAGGCTAATAAGAAAGCAGCTTTTCCAAGAAACAATACAATATTACTGGCCAGATAGTATTATTGATTAATTCAACAAACAGTTATGTAGCATCTACTTGTACCCTGGAACGGTGCTGAACTTTATAGCTACACAGATGACTAAGACGCAATTTGGCCTTGCCAGTTCATGACTGAGTTATACATGAACAGAACAAGATCCTCACGAAACCTCTGATATGGGTGAGCTTGTCTAATCTGTTTTTCCCCTTTGTTTTATAACAGTGGCTCTGCTTTTTCTGTTGCGATGCTATTTTGTGCTTGAACCTAAGAGGCATGGATGCTCTGTATCCAATGATGAAGGCCACCAAACACTGGTCATGTATAATGCGGAGAGCAAAGCTACTTCAGCCCAGGTAGTGGAATGTCATGCTTTGTGTCTTATGGCAAGGAATTCACTAATACACAGACATACAGCATGTATTTTTTCACCCATTGTGCCACCTCTTAATTCTTCACTCTTACCCGTGTTTCAGTAGCAAGTGGGAAAAAATTCTTGCAAATACTATCTAACTCAGATAAATGAATTTATTCTTTTAGATCAATGGTTCTCAACCATGAGCAATTTTGCCCCATAGGAGATATTCATCAATGCCTGGAGACAGTTTTGATGGTCACAGTTAGGAGTGCTACTGGCATCTAGTGGGTTGAGGTCAGAGATGCTGCTAAACAGCCTACAACACACAAGACAGCCTCTACCACAGAGAATTATCTGCCCCAGTTTCCTAAGTGCTGAGTTTGAGAAACTGTGCTTAGGGAAATAGTGATTTTTATTAAGTAGACGTTCCCTAAATGGGATTGTGTTAGGCTCACTAGTTAAATGAGTCTGAGCTGGCTTCTTGGCCATGGCTTTCAGTAGATCATGGCAGAACCTGCTCTTCTACCATTGTCTGGCAGAGGCCAACCAGAAAGCTCACTGCCCTTGGAGGTACAAGGCCTAGGCTCTGTTTCTGCCTTTGCATCTCATTAGCTTCATCATTTAACCCTACATCCTCATCTGTGAACTGGGATGATAAAGTCAAATTCTTAGATAGGTTGTGGATCAAAGAGGATGCCTATGAAGGCACCTAACACAAGGCAGAGCCATATAAAGTAATTGGCCAATGGCCACTGGTTTTTCAAACTGGCTGCTTCTGAAATGGGCCCTACATTATCTTAGTCATCCTTGCAGCAACCCTGGGCTGGGGTTAGACAGACAAAGAGATGAAAGCATTGTGAGCTCTCCTGTTTGTCTTCATCTAGAATTAAGTGGTTGATTTAGAAAATGAACGCAAAAGAAATGTCAAAAGGAAACACACACAGAGGATTCGGTCACCCCATCTTACACCTCCACCAATGTTTTTTTCCTGGAAGGGAGAGACTTATTGAATGAAGTCAGACATTTAGGGAAAAGATATTCCAATGAACTTGATATGATGCTCATGTAATTAGAGAGTTTCTCAAAAATATTTGATTGAAGAAGCTGGTGCTCGCCCAAGGCTCCCAGGGTTCTTTGCATTTTGTCTTCCCTGCGGCATGAAGGAGGGAAGGGAGCAGCCACTTAGGCTCCTCTGGCAGGTATGTGCCTGTGCACCCTCCTGTGAGCCCTTCCTGGGTGGGGAAACAGGAGCAAGGTCCAAACTCTCCAGATTGTGAAGTCCCCTGGAAGGAATCTCCGCATCCCAAATGTGAGAGCAGCAGTAAACTTGATTTGTTGTGTAATTTTAAGAAGAAAACCATCTGGACAAACAGCAGTCTTTGTGTAACAGTAGAATTTCTTGCCTTGGACAGTTCCAGTGGCTCAGAGGCTCAACCATGAAGGGAAACAGAAATGGTTCCCAGTCCCAGGAGCTGTGCCTCAGTCTCCTCCTTGGAGGGAGAGAGTGAAAGCTGCTGAGCTTGGAGGAGACTGGCAGGAATGTCACACTCCCTGAGCACTGGTTCAGGTTGTAGCTGAGGTGGAAGGGACAGTGGGGATGCCCTGGTTACCCTTCTTTCCCAGCAGCTTTGTGATTGTCTCTTGGAAAAGAGGAAGCAGCTATGGAAGCAGTGTGGGTGGAAAGGAACCTTGGCCCTTGTGATGCTAAGACCAGGAGGGTTGGAGGGGGCTTAATGACATGGTGGCACTGGTCAAAGACCAGCTATGCCAGCGGGACAAGAGAACCTCCTGCTGGGCAAGGGGCTCTGTTCTCTTCTTGTACCAACAAATCTTTCTCTTGTTTCCCATTCACAGCTAAAGGCACATCTCCATTCCTGCTTCAGTATCTTAGGGCTCTGAGAAGTGGAATTCAACAGACCTGGGTGTAGATTCCAAATCTGTGATTGATCAGTTACATAATCTAACTGAATCTGACTTTCATATATAAAGTGAGCTTGATAGTCTTCTGTCTCTTAAGTTTTTTGGACTCTAATCAAATAACACATGTAAAATTTTCAGCACTAAGAGTCATGCAATAAAGGGTGGCTGCCAATATTAGCATTATTAGCAGTAATTACTGATTATATCTCTGTAACCTTGGTAAATAAGGCCATCTCTAGGTGCACTTATCCCTCTGTCCATCTTACATGAATATACCAGCCTACCTTGCACATCCACTCACCAGGAACATTCTGTGCTCTTGGGAAAACTCCATGCAAGATATCGTGACTAGCTGCACACATGTTGTCACATTCTACTACTAAACTATAGGGATGCCATCTGATGGTGATGATCTACAGAAATGCATAGATGCCTTCCCTGCATGTGGGGAAGCTAATGAGCCCTTGGCCAACAGAAATCCAGCACCCATCAACCTGAGTCCCTCAGTGAACATATATGTTGGGTGATAAATGAATGGGACAATGCACAGAATACCATGCAATGCTGGTGACCCCAAGAGCCATCACCATGAGCCCTAGAAAAAGACAAGCTTTTCAGTTCTGAGAGCTCCTGAAATGAGCCTTTTACCATCAGTTTACATGGAACCCTGAACCATGAGAAGCTCAACCTCCCAGCGAGCAATTACAAAAGGCAAACAGAAATAACATTCTTTTCCCACATAAGTCATCCAGATTTACAGGAGAGGTGTATTTTTTACAGTCTGGACTTCTTCTGTGATGGCATAGATACAATGTGTTTTGGAGAAAATGTCATTCCTTTCCTTCTGTTTTTATTTCTGCTATCTGTGATTTCAGCCTTTGTCATATTTCTTTCTCTGTGTTCTACAGACATGGTCAGATGTTGAAGGCCAGAGGCCGGCTCTGCTCATCTGCACAGCTGCAGCAGGACCCACGCAGGGAGTTAAGGTAAAATGCCCCTTACTTGCTTCTGGATTTCAGAGAAGTGACTTTCCTGGTGGTTTCCCTGACAAGGAACACCTGGGATGCTCCTCCCAGTGCCACATCCAGGGAGGTTCTTCTTCAAGTCAGCAACCCCAGCCCCTACTTGCAAAGCCCCATGGTTCCCTTAGCCTAAAACACCCTTGCCTTTCAGTGGCCAAGTTCTTTCATCTTTGCTGCGGTGTCAGATGACCCTGTGCTTCCAAATAGCACTGTGTCCAGTGCCATATGGTGATTTTTTGCCATATGCATATGGCACTTGGACTAGTGTATTTCTTAAGACACTTTTTTCTTAAAATGGGCTTGTATCCACATTAAGTACATTTATTTAAGTAGGAAATTTTATATTTCAACTGTAAATGAAAACAGTTTTACTTGTATAAAGAGCAGGCAAGTGTGAAGATAGCCATGAAAGAAGTAGGGCACAATGACTGGGTGGACGATGGCACTGCCAAAGGCCCGGGGCCCCTCTGCAAGGAAGGCAGAGCGTGGAAGCCAGGCTAGCACCAGAGTGACACTTCCTCCTGGATGTCATTAGGGTGTGGAAACAGAATTAGAAAGGGAATAATTTTCTCACCGTGCAAATCAGTGTTATTTAAAATTGTTTCCCAAGTAGCTAAATCTTCCATTCTATAACTAGTAGGTGTCCCCTACTTTGAAAACAAAGTTGACCCAGGATTGCCATAAATGAGCATGTGCCTGGCCAGGGCAGTGAGCAGGGCTGGGTCCGCTGTGCATTCTGACCACTAATCTGTGCTCCTGGGGGAAGGGCTGCCCTTTTCTAATTCCTACAAACTTGCCTCCTGGGCTGGCGAGAGCCTTCTCTTTCCTTCCTCTGAGCCAGTCTGCAAACTTCTAGAGGTCTAGGTGTTGCCCTGAGGGGCACACTATGCACTTTGCATGCCTCATCTCATTGAATTTTCACCAGAACCCATAGGGGCGTGTGTGTGGTGGGGGCAATCTTGCTTCCCTATTTTACAGGGGAGGGAACCAAAGCCTCCACCTTCTAGGTTTTGGTGTATCTCTGGGTTCCCTTCAGTGTCCTGCAAATATTGTAGTAAGTACATCTCTGGTGACTGCTTAAATAAACTGCCATTCACACACTTTCTCTAAGTGAAGCCGTCACTTATGATTTATGGGGTAACCTGATACTTTAAAATCTGCTGAATAGTGTGAAATAGCGTCAATGAGACCATTGTCAAGGTCCATTGCCTGCTTTATTTTCTTTGAAATATAACTTCATTATTGAAGGGTTACTATTAAAATAACAGAAACCCAAGGCAGAAAATGCCCACAATCCCATCCCTGAATCTAAACAGTTTCACCTGTGAGTGTCACCTTCTAGATGTCATCTGCGTGTCTATGCAGTTTTCAGGTGTCTGTGTCATGGAAAGAACATTAGCGTCTTCATGTTCAAACCTCCTCCTGCCATGCGGTTCCATTGTGCCTGCCCTTTTATCCCTGCATTCCCTGCCTCTCTTCATTTTCCTTTTCCCCCCACCGCGCCCTCCCTCTCATCGTGTTAATTTGTGTTTGCCTATGAATATATGAGCAAGGGGAAGTGGTGAGAGGTCACGCATGCCCACTTTGTTTCCAGCTGGAGAGAAATCCATTCTCTTTTGAGTAAATCAGCATTTTCCCTCTAGGATCTCGAGGAAGTGCCTCCATCTGCAGCGAGTAGGTCAGCCCAAGCACGCTGTGCTCTGGGGAGCTGGGTGAATTCCAGAAGGTTGCTCCCTGCTACGGCCATCTCACTAGTGACTAACAGTTGGTCCCCCTGAGAGAAGGCCGTTGTAGAAGATTCGGTGATACTGTCAGAAAAAGGCACATAGTCAATGAAAATCTGAGAAGCTGGGCTTTTTCCACCCGACTCTATTTCCATCTATAGAACTAGGTATTATTATTGGTGATGGCTGCTGTGTTTAGAGTTGTTTGATAATCCTGATCAAATATGACACTTTTTAGAACATCCACAAATAGATACATTTTCTCATGTCCTTCTAAGGGCACCAGAGATCATCTATAAAGTTAAAAGCACAGCACTTTGGCCCTGACTAAATTCCAGCCCAGTGACTGCATGCTTCCAGCGAAAGGGAGGCCTGACTTCCCATCTGTGTTGTGTCTTCTTGTACTCTACATACAAATTCCAGGACGATTGCTTTGTGAAATGACTTTTTCTGAAATAATTTTAGACTAACTAGAAGTTGCAAAAATAGTTTGGAGAGTTCTTGGGGGTCCCCCAAATATACCATCTCATGTAACCCTACTCCATGATCAAATCAGAAAATGGGCTTTGGCACAGCACTGTGAGTACAGTTCTCAGTCACAGACCTTATTTGGGCCTCACCAGTTTAACTGGCCATTATTTAACCAAAATGTACTTTTCTGATATAGAATTAAAAGAGGTATTCAGGGTCTACAGAGCCGTAGAATCACATCCAATTTTTATGAGGGAAAGCTTCTAAAATACATTCAAGATCTCTGTAATTTCATATCTTTGCACAGGCAGTATCTGAGCAAAGATGAAAACATGATGTTCTTCTTTGCACAAAGATGATGCCACAAATCCATCACTGAAGGGCTCCCGCATTGATGAATGTTGGGTTCCATGTCCGTGCAGCTGATCCTTCTGGTCCTGTTCGGGCCAGCTGCATGGACATGGAACCCACACCATGGCACAGGGCCTCCCACTCTAAAGAACCCCTGCTTGGTTTAATATTCTACTGTCACCATCTTGAAATTCTTAATGTTTGAACAAAGGGCCCCCAACTTTCATCTTGCACTGAGCCCTGAGAGTTGTGCCACTAGGCCTGGGTCCTAGGAGTGGATGTGTGTCATTTGTTTGTATTCAGGGCATGGCCATGGCACAAAGGAAATCTTACTGGGTGTTAATGGACCCAAGATAGAGCTTGCAAATCTAATATTCTCATGTTCCTTCTTCACAAAGCAACTGTGAAACTTGTTCATGAATTTCTGCTATGAATATCTACACTCTTTAGGATTACTATACCTTTAGTACAAAAATGAAAGGCAATATGACTGCAAGAATTTCTAGTTATGTATTTGCATCCTTTGATAATTTATTTGAAATCAGTAAATATTTCATCTTTCTTTAAGGGTTATGGCAAGCCCTTTGAGCCAAGAGGTGTGAAAAACATACACTCTACTCCTGTAAGTACAGATGTAGGTGTTACCGTGAACAAATTTACCTTATTGTTCTGCCTAAAAGCTGTGCAAATCCCTGAAAATTGGAAATTTGGAAGGAAAGAGGTGATAAAAAAAAATATGCCCAACATCCAAGCAAACTGAAGGAGAAGCAAATGTGAAGAGAGGTTGGAAGTAGTTAAGGCACATTTATCCCGTGACTCGAGGGCATAAGAGCTTTTCAGTCCCTGGCAAATTTCTTTTGCTGTTGAGTTGCTAAGACCTCAGTCATAGGCTGAGTTTTCTGCTGTGCTTTGTCACAGACCTATAGAAATTTTGAGCTAAGGGGGTCTTAGACATCATCTAGTCAATTTTTTTTTCTAAATATGTTCTGCAGCAGAATTCTTCTTTTCAAATGAGATCCTACAAATAACTCCATTGTAAATAAAACATCTAAGTACTAATTTTGTATGCACTGACATTAATGACATATACCTATTACCAAAATAGCCAATAAAAATAATGATTCTGATGTAAACAGAAGGAAGTTGAATGTTGTGGATATAGTTTGCAAAATTATGTTAACTTAACACCTAATTCATTGCCTCGCATTATTATAAACTGGTTTTTAAAGTATCAAGAAAATTTTGATATATACCAACAAGCAGTTTCAAATCTTAATGGTTTTTGAATAGCTCAGTTTACAATGTTAGGGTTCTCTTTGATTAATGAAACATGGGACCAAAAGCTTCATTTGAGTTGCATAAAAGCTAATTAACATGGCATCCCAAATTTACATGTTGGTGTGGGAGACTAAAAAAGATGTAAACCACTTTCTGTTATATTATAAAAATAATATTCAGTATTGTTATTGAAATAATTTGTAAATAATGAAAATAAATTTCAAATACTCTAGCTGAAGTATCTTTGAGGAGTCGTAGGCCCTGGGGATAGAGTTAAACCAGTGGCTAAGTCCACAGAAGCCCAGAGAGGAGAGATAGTGCTCTCTCAGCCACAGTGCAGCCATACATAGTGTGGGGTTAGGACCTGAAGCTGGCTTGAGGCAAAATCACCCCAAGTCTACCTCGGGAAGGAGCCAGGCTGGAAACTGACATGGCGTCTTCCTCTGGCCCTGGATGAGCCCCATGCTTGGTCAGTGAGCATCTGGTGCAAGGGTACTTTGTACATAGCCCACATCTTAAGGGTCCTCCTCTGAGAGGCCCCTGGGGCTAAACAGACTGAGGGCACAGCATCTCCAGTCAAGTGCTCCCAGCACTGGGAACCAGGCAGCAGGGTCCCTAGGGCTGCTTGTAGTGGTCCACACCTTGCCTCTTTGGCTTAGTATGTTTGGTTCAGCTTACCTTGGTATGATGTGGCTTCACTATGTGTACACACATGTGTATATGTACAGTCATGTCTGGCTTAATGATGGGGATACGTTCTGAGAAATGTGTTGTTAGGTGATTTCATCACTGTGTAAACTTCATAAAGTGTTTTACACAAACCTAAATGGTGTAGCCTACTACACACCTAGACCTCTTGGTGTAGCCTGTTGCTCCTAGGCTACAAACCCGTACAGCATGTGACTGTACTGAATACTGTAGGCAATTGGAACACAATGGTGTTTGTGTATCTACCTACACAGGCCAGGGCGCCGTGGCTCACGTCTGTAATCCCAGCACTTTGGGAGGCCGAGGCAGGCGTATCACGAGATCAGGAGATAGAGACCATCCTGGCTAACATGGTGAAACCCCGTCTTTACTAAAAATACAAAAAATTAACTGGACGTGGTGGCGGGCGCCTGTAGTCCCAGCTACTTGGGAGGCTGAGGCAGGAGAATGGCATGAACCCGGGAGGCGGAGCTTGCAGTGAGCCAAGATCGCGCCACTGCACTCCAGCCTGGGTGACAGAGCGAGACTCCATCTCAAAAAAAAAAAAAAAAAGAAAAAAGAAAAAAACACCTACACATAGAAAAGGTACAGTAAAAATACAGCATTACAGTCTTATGGGACCAGCTTTATATAGACGGCCTGTCATTGAAACGTTATGCCGTGCATAACTGTATGTGTGCATGTGTATGTAGATAGATATGTGTATTCAGTTGACCCTTGAGCAACAGGAGTTTGAACTGTGTGGCTGCACTTCTATGTGGGTTTTCTTCTGCCTCTGCCACCCCCGAGACAGCAAGACCAACCCTTCTTCTCCCTCCTCCTCTTCATTCTACTCAGAGAGAAGACAATGAAGATGAAGACCTTTATGATAATCCACTTCTACTTAATGAATAGTGAATATATTTTCCTTAATGACATTTTCTTTCTTCTAGCTTGCTTTGTTATAATATAGTATATAATACATATGACATACAAAATGTGCATTAATTGACTGTTTATATTATTGGAAAAGCTTCCAGTCAACAGTAGACTGTTAGTTGAGTTTGGGGGGAATCAGAAGTTATAGGCATGTTTTCAACTGTGCAGGGTCAGCACCCCTAACCCCCACATTGTTCAACGGTCAACTGTATATGTATATATGTCTATATGTCTATATGTATATGTATAGAAGCATGTACATGTACAGAGGCATGAGTAGGCATATATGAACATGTGTATATGTTTGTCTGTATATGTCCATGTGTGTATATCTGTATGTATGTATGTATGTGTATATATGGCCTCATGGACATACATAATTGCCCCAGGCTTTATCATATTTTACATATGTCTTCTGGAACCCAATAAGTATCCCTAAACCCAGGTAAGATAGAAGTCATCTCAGCCATAAAGGCCACCAGTGATTAAAAACACAAATCGTATGTCACTCTCCAATTTAAGACTTCTGTTGGCTTGCCATTGCACCTGGGATAAAGTCTACAACCTTATGACCTTAAGGGGATCCTCCCTCCAGGGCTGCTTTGCAGAACCCAGCCTAAGACAGACCTATGTCTTTAATGTCCTGTGAGACCCTCTATCACGTGGCCTTTGCTCACGTATGGCTTCAACTTGCTCTGAGCCTCCCCCCACCTCCCTAACCATCCCAGCACCCCACCTCTTTGGGCTCCAGCCACAGAACATGCCAAGTTCCCTCCCTGCTTAGGGCCTGTGCTGTTTCTTCTCATTGGAATTCCCTTCTGTTCCATGGCCCTACAACTTCCTCCTCCTGAGAACTCCCTGCTCTCAACTGGGTGAGATCCCCTCTTAAACCTTCCCTTGGTGATCAGTCTTACATTTACCGCCACTCTTGGGTGCTTGCCTTGCACCTGCGTGAGCTCGACAGTGAGGCCCCGGGTGCTTTGCTTGCCTCCAGGCCAGCCTGACTCACATGATTTAGTGGTGGGATTTGTGAGCCCCCAGATAGCCACTCCTTCCAGTAGATGCCAAGCCTGTTTCCTACCACTGTATCCTCTGCCCTTAGATAGCACAGAGACCCAGATCCACAGACATGGGCCAGATGAGCAGGTGACTGCCAGCAGCCCATCATGGGAAACAATGGGCAAGGTTCAGAGGAAGAGAAGCCAAAATGAGCGAGGAGGGGCAATGTAGTTGAGGGGGTGCAAGGCATGACTGAGGCTGTCAGCAGGAACAACCCTCCTGGCCGGGCTCACTTGGGTTCCTTCCTCACTGAAAGTTTGTTTCAGCCCAGGCATTGGAAAGTCTAGCCATGAGAGCTTGCAGGGCCTCCCTCTCTCCCCCAACACAAAGAGAGGAAACATGAGCAAACTGCCCTGGGCCTGGCTCTTCACCTCCAAGAGAACTGTGCTCAGTGTGCCCCATCTATGCTGGGGCCACTGACACACAGGGGTTTGGGGGTAGGACAAGGGCTCTGCTGTGGTATGAAACTCTACTGGTTTGCTTGCAGGCTTACCCAGATGCCACAATGCACAGACAACTCCTGGCTCCGGTGGAAGGAAGGATGGCAGAGACATTGAATCAGGTAGGGAGAGCTTCTCTTGTCCTGTGCACTGGCTATGGGTTCTGCATCCCCACTGTGCTCCAGGCTTGATTTGGGGACACTTCCTCCTAAATCACTGCATTAGTCAGCTAAGGCTGCCATAATAAAATACCATAGCCTGACTGGTGGCTTAAATAACAGAAATGTATTGCCTCATGTTTCTGCAGGCTAGAAGTCCAAGGTCAGGGTTCCAGCATGGTTGGGTTCTGGTGAGAGCTCTCTTGCTAGCTGGCAGATGGCCACTTTCCCGCCGTGTCCTCACATGGGATGGAGAGAGAGATACCAAGCTCCCTGGTATCTCTTCTTATTAGGGAACTAATTCCATCATGAGGACTCTACCCTCATGAGCTCATCTAAACCTAATTGTCTCCCAAAGGCTCCGTCTTCAAATGCCATCACATTGGGGTTAGGGCCTGAACATATGGATTTGGAGAGGGAACACAATTAAGTCCATAGAAATCACTTTCATGGAAATCCTCCATCCAGTGCTGCTTTGCAGAACCCAACTGAAGACAGAATTGACACAGGACAGGCAAGCCCCAAAACTGGGGATTAGCCCAGGAGGGTTTTGGGAAATAATTCAAAGGTGAGGTGGAGGTGTTAGACAGCAGTCTTCTATTCAACATTACTGCTCCTTGCAAGGCAGGGCTAACTCATAGGCAGTACACTCAGAGTCAGAAATGTATGGGCTGTTGACAACTGTATATAAATACCCACTAAAACCCACTTTCAATTACATGCAAATTAAGCAGCAAGTTGATGCAAACGGAGGGGCTGGTTATTTAGAACTTTCTAGGAGAGCGGTGATAACTTCTGGGTCACTGCCATGGCATTTGTAAGCTGTCCTGGCACTGGTGTGAGTCTCTTGCACCAGTGAGCAATGAGGGCATCCAGGGTTCACTTTCGTCTCATCTGCTGGTTTCTGCTGGTTTTTTTTTTTTAACTTCATCCCATCTGGACCAGATCCTGTTTTGGTCAGCAGGGTTGTGACCAGAAAACAAGACCTGCTGGCCTCCTACCTCAGAATGAAGGATCTTTTCCTGCAAAATTGTGAAAGATGTAGTTTGACTGCGCTGAAGGGTTCTATTGTGTGAGATTCTGATTTCAGGTATATCCTGAAAGGTCCATCAACACAGCCACTGCGTACTCCTGGGAAGATTAGAAAGCAGCTTGGGAGCTGGGCAAACCCATGGGCAGGTTTACATGGATAGGGCAGAGTCAGTCCACATGCTCGTGTCATGGAGGCTCTGCATGCCCCCTGCTTGGGGAAGGAGGTACCAAGAAGCTGCCCAGGCCATTCTGACTCTAAGCAGCTCCTCCTGTTGCAGGGCAGTGGGAACTCAGGCCTGTGGAATGATAAGCACAAAGGAAGACCTAAATGTAGACAGTCTCTGTCAGGCCAGACTTATTTTTTTGGCAAACACGTGTATAATACTCACTTTGTTGTAGACTCTGTTCTGAGGACTTGAAAGATGTTAACTCTTAGTCTGCACATCAGCCTATTGGGGGAGGTGCTGTCATATGCCTTTTTATAACATGTGGAAACCCAGAAACAAAGAAGTTGGGTAATGTGTCCAAGGTCACAGCCACAGAAAGCAGTAGATTTGGGGCTCAAATACAGGCAACTGGGCTCCAGGGTCTAGGCACTTAGGGGGCTCATTAAAAAGCAGCAATCCCCAGTACCAACTCTGTGGACCCTGCTGTAGTGGGTCTGGGGTGCGCATCTGAGCCTCTGACTTGAGGTCCTGGGATCCTGTTTTGTGAAACCCATTGGTGAGCCTGGACGTCTCCTGCTGTGGTTGTCAGAGTGGATGACAGACAGGGCTGTGAACACTGTGGCCTGAGGAAGTGAGCCCAGACTGTGTCTGGATGTAGAGTCACTGTCTGGGGTCTCCCCAGTGTTGCTTCCTCTGGTTCCTGTCACAGTCCCCAGGTGGGAGCTCCAGCTCTGTGCCCCAGTGACAGCCCCAAAGGTGCTGTAGGCTTGGCCCCTTCTCACTCCCACTCCTTAGCCCTGCAGAATGGGTGCTGCCTGACACCTGCTTCAAGAGAACACAGACATCTTCTCCGGGCCTAGAAGCTTTGCCTAAAAGCAGGCAAGCCAGGCTTCTGCAGAAGGGGGCTGTGTACCCACAGACTCAGGGCTGCAGGGCCCTTCCCCAGGTCCTGACTGCTGGTGAGGAAGATGAAGGATGAGCTGCGGGGAAATTTCCATATGTCTCTCCCGAGCCGACTGTAACCTCCCTGAGGGCCAGGCTGTGTCATTACTGGTGCATGACACAGGGGTCACTGAAGAACCAATGAAAGAACCATTTTCACTATAACCCAATGTGATAGATGAATCCAAAAATGGAGGCTCAGACAAGTTGCTCCAATGGTAAAGGCATGAGGGACAGAGCCAGAAATGGGGCACAGAGTGGCCGACTACAGACGGGCCCACCTGATCATTAAGCAGGGTCAGGGAAATCTCCTCTCTGAGCCTTAATTTCTCATCTACAAAGGAGAGTTGGGGCAGCTCTGCTACACTCTCGGGTGAAGCTCTGTGCAGACCAGATTATGTCTCTACAGAAAACGTAGCATGTGGTGATCATCACGTAGTATCCAGCTTACCCATTTTCACATTTGCGCACACACACGTGAACGCATGCACATGCACACATACCGCTCATGCCAAGTGGACTGTGTGGACAGTATCGCAGGTCCTGCCTGGCTGAGCAGGAGAGGGACGTGTTCCAGCCGCGGGCCACCCTCCTCCCTCTGTGGGGCAGGGAGGCAGCTTTATTCAATGGAAGCTCGAAGCTCTGCTTGGTGGTGTGAGAGGAGGGAACACCAGATTAGAGGGCCCTGTTCTTTCCTTGTGAGCCCTCTAACTTGGATGGTGGTGTATGATGAATTATTGATCTGATGAGGCCTCCAAAGTTGCTGAATCAGGGTGCAGACATCCACTGCTCTGCTGTCAGCCTGGGGGTTTTGAAGTTGAATCCACCCAGCACAGCCCCCACTGCAGATTCTGTTTTGCTCTGCACACACCAGGTCCGTCGCTAATTATCTATTCAGCTTCACTGCAAGGACGTGAACAGACTCCTAACACGTAGGCCAGAGCTTGTGTATCTGCTGGTTTTGCTGTAAAAACTTTCTTTCCTCCCCCTGCCCCCAGCTCCCCCATGCCATATGGTCAGACAGTGACCACGGTCCCTGAGTGAGCAGACCCAGTCAATGGGCCAGATGTGCAGGTGAGCATTCCCGCGCTTCTCGTGGGCACCAAGCCTGACATAGCAGTAGACTGGGGCGGGGAGACAGCATTTCCCACTAAACAAGGGCCCAGGCAGGGCTCCTGAGAACCAGAGGAAGCTGGAGACAGCTTGTTGCAGTCACTGGGCGGGGCGGGGCGGGGGGCATAGTTAAGAGCTTGGAAGCCCAGGGGTCCCATCAGAATGGGGACACGCATGGGGTCCCTGGGGCCCCAGAGCTGCCCTTTCCAGGCCCTCCCCACCTCCCACCTTGGGCTTGAGCCCCAGGATTCTGACTGTTTTCATGCCCTACATGAGCTCACCCTCTCAGAATTACTATCAGCAGTGACGGATTAGACAGGCTCCCACTAAACCCATTCCTGCCAAGGTCTGTAGAACTGGCTCTGGGTTCAGATAGCACCCTCTAGAGGTATTAGAAGGTAAATAGGCTAAAGTCCCTCTCCCCTCCCCTCTCCTCCCCTCCCCTATTTATTGAATCACTCAGGCCAGAAAAGTCTTCACAGAGAGATGACTTGGGTCCTGAATGCTGAGCTGGAGTTTGCTGGGTTGGAGATTGGCAGAGGAGGGCTGTCTAGGGTTCTAGGCAGACAGGAATGAGCAGATATGAAGCCTAGGAAATGTTTCTGGGGTTTGTGCAGAGGGTGGACCTAAGGCAGGAGAGGTTGGGGAGAGGAGGAGATGGTGAGAAGAGGGCTGTTTGGAGGGAGAAAGCCATGGCAACCCCAGAGCAGGGTGGCTTAATGCGCAGAGCAGGCACCTCTGGCTCACGTCACACATCAGGGTGGGTGTCGAGCCGGAGCCTGCCCAGGGTCCTCCCACTCTGTGGCTCTGCCACCACTCAGAACTGGAAATGGGGCTGGAGGACAGAGAAAGAACAGAGGCTCTTGGGGAGGCTTTCACGGCCAGGTACGTGTCCCTGACATCCCTATTTCATCAGTCACGTAGCCACATCTAGCAGAGAGGCAGGAAATGTGATCTTGCCTGGTGACCAGAAGAACAAGAAATGAGGTTAGTGAACTTGCCACTCTCGCCCCAATGAGTGGAGATAGGGACCTATCCTCAGGCATTGGCCATGGGGCTGGAGGAGAGGGGACAGAACTAGAAATATCGCTGAGCATTTGAGAGGATGGGGCAGGGGAGAGTTGGCGATGACTCTAGGTTTCAAGGTTGAGCAGCTGGGCGGTAGGGGATGTCCTGACTTAAGTCAGGCTAGAGTTTCATGAACTTTGGTCATTCTGTCACTACTGTCACGCTTGTGTTTAACCCACTCACTATGATGTATTTAATGCATTTCTGTAAATCAGCTCACATGTTAATTAGCTTTTGGCTTTACAATCAGCTAGTGTGAAATCATGGAGTTGGCGTGCTTGTTATTATGTTTTGAAATATATGATAAAATGGCCATTCATTCAAATAAATATGTGTTCTGATACCTTCGAAATCATCTAATGCTGCAGGGGTCAGTGAACTTCCTATAAAGGGCCAGATAGTAAATCCTGTAGGATTTGAAGGCCAGTTCCCACAGCTCAGCCCTGCCATTGTTCTGTGAAAGCAGCCACAGATGATACACAAATAAACGGTCTTGGCCGTGCTCCAGTAGAACTTAATTTACAACAACAGGTGGTGTGCTGGATTATCCCCTGGGTTGTAGCCGGCTAGCCCCTGTAACAGGGGGTGCACACTGTGCTTGGCGAGCATTGAGGGAGGGGATGTGGGAGGAGATGCAGGTTGTGGGCAAAACCACAGTGGTTTCCAGGATGTTGAGTCTGAGGTCTCTGTGGATGTCCTTGTGGAGCTGTCTGGTTGGAATTCTGGCTCTGGATGTGACTGTAGGGAGTGTCACAGACAGAGATGGTGACGGGGACATCACCATTGCTTAGGGATGGACGAAGCCATGGCCTGAGCATGAATGGGGAGACTGGAGGGCAGTGGTTTGAGGAGCCACGTGGGTGAGAAAGGGGTGGCAGGAAGTGGTGGCCGCCCTTTCTTGCAGGGAGGCTGTGAAGTATGAGCAGATTGAAGGATAGACCTGAGCACATTTGTGGGTCGGGAGAAAGGAGCCCACAGCAAGAGGCCAGGTAAAGATGAAGAGAGAGGGGACAGTTGTCCAAACGAGGGTCGGGGGCTCATGGGAAGGGGAGGTGTCCAGGGCACAGGACAGGGAAGGGCGAGCCTCAAGGAATGAATCTGCAAGAGGGTGGGAGCAGGTGGGAGGTCCTCCTGGGGGCTCCTGTCATACTCCTGGGGCGGCCACCACTGTGTCACAGTTCCCTCTCAGACTGTAAGGTGGGATGTCTCCCCTCAGCATGGCTGCCACTTCTGGAACTGTACGAACTCCTGTGTCAGCTGAGGACACGGGGCCTGAGTGCTGTTACTACTGCATTGAGGTGTTCCTCGAATCAAACCTAGAGAAATGAGCTGGGTATGGAAGCACATGGCATTTACCTTCTCTTTCCCCCACTTTTCCCCAGAAACTCCATGTTGCCAATGTGCTGGAAGATGACCCCGCCTACCTACCTCACGTCTACAGCGAGGAAGGGGAGTGTGGAGGGGCCCCATCCCTCAGCTCTCTGGCCAGCTTGGAACAGGAGTTGCAACCTGATTTGCTGGACTCTTTGGGTTCAAAAGCGACTCCGTTTGAGGAAATATATTCAGAGTCAGGTGTTCCTTCCTAAAAAAAAAGTCTATTTTGGAGAATTGAAATAATTCATGGAAGGGAATCACTATTCAGGGATTTTTCCCCTTTGCTCTTCTTTTCCCTCCTTAAAAGAAAAATTACCTTCTAGTCCTAGGATGAGGACACACTATTAGTTTGAATTAAATGCTTTGATATTCTCAGATCAGCCATCTTGAACCAAAGCAAAACCACAAGTTACGCTTTCTTAAAATTTGATTTGTCATATTTTCTAGAGAAACTTGAATTTAATTGTGTTATTCTTAGCTTCCACTGGCAGCCTAGCTTTGAGGGTAAATGAAAATATAACCCATAGATTACCCAGCCACTTGGGAACAGCAGGTAATACTGAAGAAAAATAAAAATAGATTTTGAAAACGTTACTTACATTTCTATGATTATGATTCTGCTTCCATTTAAGGGAAAACTTAGGTAAATAGAGAAATTTTTTCTATAACATTTGTTGTCAGTATTTGAAGTGATTTTTAAAAAAATAAGTATTGGTCCCTGTTCACTTTTTGATTAGATAAATAGATAAAATATGTTATCTTGAGAAAAATGATTATGCTGAAAGCTTTATAAACAGTATACTCTTTAAAAAATGAAGAGCTGACATAATTTAACTTGTATGTATTATGTAAGTAAAAGAGTTAGGAGCCTTTGAATGAGTAAGTTCTGATTAGATTTTATCTTTAAACAAAACCACAAAATTTAATTGGTTTTTACTTGTCCACTTACTGCTAGTGTCAGTTTCAGGGGAGGAAATGGTTTCTTTTAAAAATCTTAATAGGGGACATATGCCCTAAAAATAGTCAGTTTTCTAGTCTGAGTAATAGATAAGAGACTGACTAAGCAAAGTTTAAAATGCTATTTGGACACTTTAATGCACATATTGGATATCTAAAAGTCTACAGCCATATAAAAATTTTATATAATTAATGAGCAAATGCCGTCTCTCATGCCCTAAAATAAATCAGTAGAAACATGTTTGCTGGTGAATCAGTGAAGCATTATGTTAAACAGTGAGTTACAGCTCAGAGTTAAAACTTTCTCCTTCTTTTTGAAGAAGCTGTGCAAATACTTCTTTTTAAGGAGATCTGGCCTTTTCCTACCTGGTTACCTCGGTCTTCCTCTGCTTTGGGAAGCTGAAAAAGAAGAAAAATCACATTTAAAGCACTGGAATGTCTGAATGGGACGCTTGAATGTGTAGAACAGCTGTACTGATCCTAGCATGACTCAGAGGACAGTCTAGGGCATTTTCTGGGTAATTCAGGATAAAAGTCTTTTTTTTTTTTTAAGAAAAATACATGTTTTTGGACAACAAAACAAAGTAAACATTAGTTTATTCGATTGCCTCCTTATACTTGCCTCTTTCATTCTGTCCCCTGTAGATTTTTTAAAAATTATCTCGTTTTAAAACTTTATTATTTCATTTTAAATAATTGACATATAATAATTGTACATATTTAGGGGGTACATAGTCATGTTTCAATACATTTACAGTGATCAGATCAGGGTGGTTAATGTAATCATTGGCTCAAACATTTTTCATTTCTTTGTATTGGTACAGAGCATTCAATATCCATCCCCCTTCTAGCTATCTAAAACTATGTATTATTGTTAACTATAGTCAACATATAGTGGTATAGAGTGCTAGAACGTATTCCTCCTAGGAATAATTTGCTGTAATTTTGTATCCTTTAATCTCTCCCTATCCCTCTTTCCCCCCACCTTTCCCAGCTGCTGTGTCCTCTGTTCTACCTTCTACTTCCGAGATAAACTTGCTTGGTTTTAGCTTCCACATATGTGTGAGGACATGTGATTTTCAACTTTCTGCAGCTGGCTTATTTATCTTAAAATAATGTCCTCCAGCTTCATCCATGTTGCCATAAATGACAGAATTTTTTTATTTTAGTGGCTGAATAATATTTCATTGTGTATATATACCATGCTTTCTTCATGCATTCATCTGCCTTTGGACAGCTAGGTTGATTCCACATCTTGGCTATTGTGAATAGTGGTGTAATAAACATGAGGTGCAGATGTCTCTTCAAAATACAGATTTCCTTTCCTCTGGACAAATGCCCAGTAGTAGGATTTTTGAATTATATTGTAGTTCTATTTGTAGAGTTTTTCAGGAACCTCCATACTCTTCTCCAAAGTGCCTGTACTAATTTACATTCCTACCAACAGCGTATGGGTTCCCTTTACTCAGCAACCTCATCAGCATTTGCTTTCTTTTCTTTATTTAATTTAATTAAAAATTTTGTTTGAGACAAAGTCTCACTTTATTGCCCAGGCTGGAGTGCAGTAGTGCAATCTCAGCTCACTGCAACCTCTCCACTTCCTGGGTTGAAGCAATTCTCCTGTCTCAGCCTCCCAAGTAGCTGGGACTTCAGGCACGAGCCACCACGCCCAGTTAATTTTTTGTATTTTTGGTAGAGATGGGGTTTCGCCATGTTGGCCAGGCTGGTCTCGATCTACTGACCTCAGGTGATCCGCCCACCTCAGCCTACCAAAGTGCTGGGATTAAAGGTGTGAGCCACTGCATCTGGCCCAGCATTTGCTATTTTTGACTCTTTGATAGTAGCTATCCTAACTGGGATGAGATAATACCTCATTGTGGGTTTGATGTGCCTTTTCCTGACCATTCATGATGTTAAGCATTTTTTCATATATTTTTTGGCCATTTTATGTCTTTTGAGAAACATCTGTTCAGATCATTTACCCATTTTAAAATTGGATTCTTTTTATTTTGCTGTTGAGATATTTGAGCTCCTCGTGTATTCCAGATAATAACCCCTTATTGGATAAATAGTTTGCAGATATTTTCTCCCATTTTGTACGTTAACTTTTCACTCTGTAGTTTCCTTTGCTGTGCAGAAACTTTTTTCGTTTGATATAATCCTATTTGATTATTTTTGCTTTTGTTGTCTGTGCTTTCGAGGTCTTACTCATAAGTTTTTTTACAAGACCAATTTCCTGAAGCATTTTCCCTAGATTTTCTTCCAATAGTCTTATAGTTTTGGGTCTCACATTTAGGTCTTTGATCCACTTTGAGTTGATTTCTGTATAGGGTGAGAGAGGGGAGTCTAGTTTCATTCTTCTGCATATAGATACCTACTTTCCCCAGCACCATTTGTTGGAAAGACTATCTTTTCCTCAATGAATGTTCTTAGTCTTTTTGTCAAAAATCAGTTGGCTAAAGATATGTGTATTAATTGCTTGAGTCTGTATTCTGTTTCATTTATTGATGTGTCTGTTTTTATAGTACCATGCTGTTTCAGTTATTATAGTTTTGTAGTATATTTTGAAGTCTGATAGTGTGATCCTTGTAACTTTGTCTTTTGTGCTCAGAATTGTTTTGGCTCTTCAGGGCCTTCTGTGGTTCCACACAAATTTTAAGATTTTTTTTTCTATTTCTGTGAAGAATGTCATTGGTGTTTTGACAGGGATTGCATTGAATCTGTAGATTGCTTTGCATAGTGTGATAATTTTACAACATTAATTCTTCTGATCCATGGGCATGAAATGTCTTTACATTTGTTTATATCCTCTGATTTTTCATCAGTATTTTGTAATCTTTTTTTGTAGAGGGTTTTCACTTCCGTGGTTAAACTTATTCTTTGATATTTTAATTTTTTGTAGTTATTGTAAAAGGGATTGCCTTCTTGATTTTTCAGCTAGTTTGTTGTTCATGTATAGAAATGCTACTGATTTATGTATGTTGATTTTTGTCTCCAGCAACTTTGCTGAATTTATTTATCAGTTCTAAGAGTTTTTGGTAGCATCTTTAGGTTTTTCTATATATGAGATTATGTCATCTGCAAACAGGGACAATTTGACTTCCTCCTTTCTAATTTGAATTCCCTTTTTGTCTTCCTCTTGTCTTATTGCTCTGGCTAGGACATTCAGTATTATGTTGAATACAAGAAGAGAGAGTGGGCACCCTTGTCTTGTTCCAGTCCTTAGGGGAATAGTTTCCAACTTTTCCTCATTTAGTATGATGTTAGCTGTGGGTGTGTTATATATAGCCTTAATTTGTTGAGGCACTTTCCTTTTATACCTAATTTTTGGTATAAAAGATTTCTCATGAAAGGATACTGAATTTTATCAGAGGCTTTTTCTGCATCCGTTGAGATAATCATATGGTTTTTGTCCTTCATTTTGTTGATGTGATGTATCATGTGTACTGATTTGGGTATATGAAAGCCTTGCATTCCTGGGATAAATTCCATTTGACCATGATCTTTTATCTTTTTAATATATTTTTGGATTTGGTTTGCTAATATTTTTGTTGAGGGTTCTAACATCTATGTTCATTGGTGATATTGGCCTGTAGTTTTCTTTTTCTGTGTGTCTTTGTATGGCTTTGGAATGAGAGTTATGCTGGCCTCATAGAGTAAGAAAGGAAGAGCTATCTCCACTTCAGTTTTGTGGAATTGTCTGAGAAAAGTTGGTATTAATACTTCTTTAAAGTTTGGCAGAATTCAGTAGTGAAACCATCCGGCCCTGAACTTTCTTTTCTTGAGATAATTTTTATTATTGATTCAATCTTATTACTTGTTATTGGTCAATTGAGGTTTTCTATTTCTTTTTGGATCAATCTTAGTAGGTTGTATGTGTTTAGGAATTTATCCATTGCCTCTAGGTTTTCAAATTTACCGGCATATAGTTGTTCACAGTAATTAATAATTCTTTGTATTTCTGTGGTCTCTATTGTGACATCTCAATTTTTTCTTTCAATTTTATTTACTTGAATCTTTTCTCTTGTTTTCTTAGTCTAGCTAATGGTTTGTTGATTTCATTTATTTTTTCAAAAAATCAACTTTTTGTTTCATTAACCTTTTGTATTGTTTTTCTGGTCTCGATTTTGTTTATTTGTGCTCTGATCTTTATTATTTCTTTCCTTCTACTAATTTTGGGTTTCATTTCTTCTTGAATTTCTAGTTCCTTAAGATACATTATTAAATTGCTCATTTGAAATATTTCTAGTTATTTAATGTAGTCATTTGTTACTTTAAACTTGCCTCTTACTACTGTTTTTGCTATGTTCCATAGATTTTGGTGTGCTGTGTTTCCTACTTTTATTTGCCTCAAGGAATTTTAAAATCTCATTCTTAATTGCTTTTCTCACTCCTTGGTCATCAGGAGCATGTAGCTTAATTTCCATGTATTTGTATAGTTTTGAGTGTTCATCTTGTTCTTGATTTTTAGTTTTATTCTCTTGTGGTCAGATAAGATACTTTATATAATTTTGATTTTTAAAAACTTTTTGAAGCTTGTTTTGTATCCTAACATATGGCCTCTCCTGGAGAAAGTTACATGTGCTGATGAAAAAAAATGTGTATTCCGTAGCTGTTGAGTGAAATGTTCTGTAAAGTCTACTAGGTCTATTTGGTAGGTTCAGTTTAAATCTGATGTTTCCTTGTTGATTTTATATCTAAATAATCTGTCCAGTGCTGAGAGTGAGATGTTGAAGTCCCCAACTATTATTGTATTGGGGCTTATTTCTGCCTTTAGATCTAATAATATTTGCTTTATAGATCTAGTGGTTCAGTGTTGGGTGCATGTTTATTTATAATTGGTATATTCTCTTGCTGACATGTTCCCCTTATTATTATTTAATGTTTTTCTTGTCTCTTTTTACAGCATTTGACTTTAAAGTCTGCTTTGTCTGATATAAGTATAGCTACTCCAGCTCACTTTTAGTTTCTGTCTGTGTGGAATATCTTTTCCACCCCTTCATGTTCAGTCTATGTGTGTCTTTACAGGTGATGTGAGTTTCTTGAAGCCAGCATATAGTTGGGTTATTTTAAAATTCATCCAGGCAGTCTTTATCTTTTAAATGAGGAATATAATCTGATTCAAGGTTATTATGGATAAGTGAGGGCTTACTCCTGTCATTTTATTGATTTATTGATTGCCATGTTGTTATTTTGTATATCCTCTGTTTCTTACTTCCTCTCTTACTGCTTTTTTTTTTTTGCAGTTGGCTGGTTTCCTGTAGTGATAAGCTTTTATTACTTTTTTTCCCCTTTGTTTTTGGCTTTGCCAGTGAGTTTTATAGTTTTTCATGTTTTCATGATTGTGGTTATTTTCTTTTCACTTCTAGATGTAAAACTCCCCTGAGCATTTCTTGTAAGATCAGAATAGTTATGATGAATTCTCTTAACTTTTGCTTGTCTGTGAAAGATTTTACTTTTTCATTTCTGAAGGATAGCTTTGCTTGGTATAATATTATAGTCTGGCAAGTTTTGTTTTGTTTTCAGTACTTCGAATATATCATCCAATTCTCTCCTGGCTTGTAAGGTTTCTGCTGAGAAATCCGCAGTCTAATGGGGATTCCATTATATGTGACTTGATGCTTTTCCTTTGCTGTTTTTAAAATTATTCCTTTGCCTTTAACTTTTGACAATTTGACTATAATGTGACTTGGAGAGAATCTATTTGGAGTGAATCTATTTGGAGTTCTTTGAGCTTCCTGGATCTGAGTGCCTATCTGTTCAACAGGAATTGGGATGTTTCCAGGTATTATTCCATAAAATATATTTCATACACCTTTTCCATTCTCTTCTCCTTCTGGAACACTCATAATGTGAATATTTGTCACTTAATGGTGTCCCATAAATCCTGTAGTCTTTCTTCATTCTTTTTTTGTCTGCCTATGTTATTTCAAAAGACTTGTCTTCAAGTTCAGAAGTTTATTATTCTGCTTGGTCTTGTCCATTGTTGAAGTTTTCAATTATATTGTTTAATTTCATTCACTGAATTCTTCCATTCCAGAATTTCCACTTGATCCTTTTTAATTATATCTACCTTTTTGTTGAATTTCATGTACATATCAGAAATTGCTCCTTGATTTTGTTGAATTGTCTATTTGTATTCTCTTATATCTCACTGAATTTCCTTAAGATTATTATTTTGAATTCTTTTACTGGAATTTTGTGTGTTTCCTTATAATTGGGGTCTGTTACTAGAGAATTATTATGTTCCTTTGGAGGTGTCATGTTTCCTTGCCTGTTTTGTGTTTGATGTGTCCCTGCATTGATTTATACATATCTGGTGAAACAGTCACCTCTTCTAATTTTATGGAGTAGGTTTCATATGGAAAAACTTATTCATATAGATGGGTTTTGGGGTGTTGGTTTGATGGGGTGCATTGGCTTTGATTCTAAGTGGACACAGTAGTGTAGTCTCTATGTAGTGTCTTCAACTATAATCCATGCTAGTGATGTTTGTCTCAGTGGCCTGGGCTGAGAGAGTTTATGGCAGTGGTGGTGCATCTTTGCTAGAGGTGGGCTCATTGGTTTGTTTCTTAGGTCAGGGGCATATGTGTGCACACAGTGGGTGAGCCAACTTGTGGTCTGGCTTTCTGGAGTTGGGACCGTGGGATTATTACTCTGGCTGGGGGCACAGACACACAATTGCTTGGCTGACCTGGGATCATGCCTGCCAGGGGCATCATATGGGGCTATTTCTCAGGCCTGGGACAGGGGCACAAGGCCTCTTGGCCAGCCTGGAAGGTATCTTCCTGCAGCAGCCCACAGGGCTATTTTTCTGGCCTGAGATGGGGGCACATGGTTTCTCGGCTGGCCTGGGGATGTATCAGCTGCTTAGTGCCTCAGGGACCTCTCCCACTTGGGGTAGGGCATGCAGTGGTTTGGCTGGCTTAAGAGTGGGTTCACCCTGGGCAGGACTGCAAGGCCGTTTGTCCCACTGGAAATGTGGGCGGTGAAGGGTGGGTTTCTTTTTTGGGCTCATCCTGAGTCACAGCTAACTCTGGGCCTGGAATCTACACAGCTGGGGTTGTGACATTCAGACACTCATGTGGGCTTGGTGGAATGAATATGGAGCGCTGGTGCTGTAGACGTACAGTTGCGACTGATCTCCAGAGCATAACACACTCCGGAGTGTGGCTCTGGTCTCAGAATGGTGCTGTCCTGCAGTAGCTTGGCTCACAGTGGGTGGGTATGGGGGGGTGAGAGCTTGGCTCACAGTGTGGGGGGTAAGCACCTTGTGCTACTAATCTGGAACAATGCAGTTCAGTGAAATCCTAGCAGCTCTCCAAACTGGGCTCAGGGCTTTGTGAGGACTGTGGGAGTCTTGTATGTAAGGACTGTAGGTGTTTGCAGTGGCAATAGGGACTGTTAGGGATCTTCTGCTTACCTTTTTCCTGCAATGGAAAGTCCCTCCTGTCTCTGGGCTGATCTGATCCAGGCAGGGGAGATGGGGTGCAGATGCACGGTGCCTCTACACTGCCCTCCTGGGCTTCTAGCCGTCACAGGTACTTCTCCATTCCTCTGCTGCATGACAGCATTCTCTTTTCAACACTCCAGTTAAAGCTTAGTTATTTATTTGTTGCCATGATTCTTTCTTGGTGGGGGTCTGGGAGAGCACCAGACATCTCTAGTCAGCCATCTTGCTGATATCACTCCCAGAAACATATACTTTTGAGTCTGAATTGTTGGTAAGGGCAATAGGTGGTTATTAGACCTTCTAGCTTTGCCTTACTACCATGAGTCAAATATAGCACACTGTCTGTTCTTATAAATAAAGTTTTGTTGGCACACAACCATGCTCATTTGTTTAGGTATTATCTATGGCTCCCTTTGTGTTCCAGCAGCAGAGCTGAGTAATTGCAACAGAGACCCCACAGCCCACAAAGCCTTCATATTTACTTTCTGGCTCTTCATAGAAAAAGTGTGCTTGACTCCTTCTCTGGGGAATTCTATTTGGAACCTCTACATCATATCAGACATCTTAAGATGTATTCATACCTTACATTAAAAATGAACACATTGCCATACAAATTTTGAAAGGTTTTAAATAAATTTGCTTTTGACTATGGGTAACTTATTTAGCTTACTACTGGCTACAAAATGTCAGCAGTTTTGCTTATTTGTGAATTCCTGCATTATGAGATGCTCTCTGACAAATTGTTTTCAATAGTAATAAAATATTCATGCAATACTCATGAACAACAAATTTAACAGTTAATGAGGTAACAAAATGTCATGTTTTATAGATATTTAGTTAGACATTTATGAATTTTTAGTTTGCTGTCTTCTTTGTGTATTTTGAAGCCGATATCCTTATCTGTACACACACACACACACACACACACACACACACATATATATATATCCTGACTATTTTCATAGGCCTTTTGGTCTTGGAATTATAGTGTCCAGTGAAGAAAATGATCATGTTGGCATCTTTATGAAGTACCCCTGGCATAGGATACTTCAGCCTTTCCCTTTACATGCAAGTCTATATTATATATTATCACCTTCCCCAACTGATGTCTGCAGGAGACATTCCTGGATGTCTGCTGGTCCTCCTCCCAAGTTCATTCTCAAGTCTACCTACATGCTTAAAGAAAGCATCCATTAGAAACATCAGCACCAGGAGGTTTTGGTGAAAATTCTTAGCTTGTAATGGAATTCACATATACTCATGAATTAAACTAATTCTTGCTAACGGCAATGAATAAGGCAATAAACAGAAATAGTAAATATTTTCAGAGAAAATGTGATTTTATTATGAACATTAGCCTCCAAATTACCCAGCAGTCCAAAGATAGCGGCAGTCTGAGAAGTTAAATATTTATTTTGCATTTCATCAATTTTGGTTTTTATGTGCAATAACAATCTGATTGGTTTTGTGGAGCTTTTCATCTAAGATGTTCGTTGTGCTTACTTTTATGATTTACTAAACACAGCAGATACCTCAGTTGTTAAAACTTTCCTTTTCCCAAGTGAAACACTGACCGAGGAGACCTCATTGTATGTTTCTGTGAAGTAGGCATAGCAACGGTCCCCTCAAAGATGACCTGTGGCAGCCGTCAAGGATATCAAGACAGTGCCCAATAGAGGGCGTTTCTAAGATGGTTTCCTCTCATCAGAGAGTTTTTCTGTGTGGCAGAGACTGCAACCCTTGTCTAGTCATTGTCTTCTCTGAAATGTGTGTGTCAAAGGCCAAATAAATCTGCTATGAAGAAGGAGAAGGATAAAGAATTCTGGAGCCATGAAAACAGTCCTTTCACTGTTCCCAACACAAGCATTCTACTGCTGAAATTTTATGCAAGTATGAGGCTGCAGAGACTGCTGATTGCCCTAAAACGTGTTACCTCTTCTTCCCCAGTAAAAGAACCCTGATTCTTGCTGTGCACTTGCCAGGCAGAATGGCAGCAACATTTCCCATCCTCCACTTCAGCTAGGCATGGCTATGTGACTAAATTCTGGCCAATGGGAGGCAACTTCCAGGAAGTGTCCTTGAAGAGGGTGGAGATGTGTCTGTTTCCTCTCCCTCTTCTTCTACTGGCTGGAATTAGAATGTGATGGCTGGAGGTGGGGCGGCCATTCTGGTCACTGCCGTCAGAGCTGATACACAGTGTAGTGCAGGATAGAAGAGGCAGAGGTGCCTGTGCACCAGGGAGCCCCACTCCACTCCTGAACCACCTTCCTCTAGACTCAAAGTGAGGAAGAATTAAATGTGTCTTGTTTAAGCCATTGCTCTTTTGGATTTTCTGTCATTCATGGCCAGGTCTAATCTTAACTGATACAAAATAGAGACCAAGAGAAGTGAGCTACAAGTAGCAGAACCAAAGCACGTGGCCTTGGCTTAATGGATGTGTTCAGGTGGCAGGGGCTCAAATATTGTGAGCTAGAGAGCCAGTGACCCTTGTTATACAGAAACAAAGCATTTGATAAAAACCACTGCCCATTGTTTTTTGAAAAGCAGCCCATGTCCTGAATAAGGACTGAGGCAGGAAATGGCAGGAGAAATTTATAATGTTAAAAAAAAAAAAGCATTAGCTGCTTATCACTGCTTTTAGCAATGTTCTACAAGAGAGAGCTGGACTTTGGCTACTGCTGGCCAGTACCTGAGCAAGAATGAAAGGAAACACAGTGTGCTAATGGAGGCACTCTACCTGTAGTCTGCAATTTAAGTTGACTGAGAGCTTGGTAATTTGGAGCCTTGCAGGGTTGAAAAAACAACTGCTGTGTTTCACAAACTATATCAGTCGTAGAAATGGTTTCTGCAAAGCAGCCTGCTTAGCAGAAAATAAAACTAGTGCCCCATCCTGCCAATTTGGAACCTTGTGTCAAAAGTCATTTGAAGGGTTTTGTCTTCCCAGCCAAGCCCTTCCTTCCCATGGCTCCAGGTGGGTACCATTATGCTGACAGAGAGAGAGAGAGAGAGAGAGAGAGAGAATATCAGCAGAGCATGGAGGCCCATAAGGAAAAACCAGAAGTTTCAGCATTAAAAACGTGTCTTCACAGAAGAGCTCACTGGAAACAAGTAGATCTGAAGTCTTTATGTTTTTGAAAAACTGTTTTACCAAAGAAACCAGCAGTTTGGTCTGTCTGCAAAAGCTTGTGATTGTTTAACCCCAAAGTGATTCCTCTGGGGGGTTGGAACAACCAACCTTCAAAGCAAGAAGCAAACTGTGAACGCTGTGTAGCCTCAGGAAGGGCATACCCTCTGCCCCCCACACTGGGTACAGCAGGGGAGATAATAGTAGGGAAGAGCCTCTGAGAACACAAGGCCATGGCCATGGCGGGTGATGCTACAGAAGGAGACTCCACTCTTCCTGCCCACTGGGATTTGCTCACGTGTGTGGATGATGATGGCTGTGTTTATCAGCCTCCAACTACCAAGTGGTAGTTTTAGTCACAGCTCTTCTGTTCTTACTCATCTCCCTTATGTTGGATGTATTGAGAACAAGTAACTTATTACTTAGTTTGTAGTTTGTCAAACCGTTAAAATCCTCATTCATATCTCAGAGAAAGGACTGTGCTTTACCCTGGGTTGCCAGATCTAGAGTCAGATGCAGTGATTGGATGGAATTTTGCAGATGTATCTCTTGGGAGCAAGAGATGAGCATGTTCTGTGTATGGGAAGAAAGGCTCACACAGGTCTGTGGGTGGCCAAAGGAGTGGACTGTAGCAGAAACTACTATCTCCCCACCCACTCCCATGATCTCTTCTTTCCTTATTCCTAAGAAATAAAACCCTGAATTTAGCCAGGGCTATGGCTTTCCCAAATGTACAATGCATTTCTCAGACTTCCTTGACCTAGCTGTGACCAGGTGACTAAGTTCTGGCCAATGGGATTCATGTAGTGGCAGCAGAGGTGGTCGTGCAAGTTCTGAAGGGTCCTGCAGAAAGCAGGTGTGCCCTCCTCTGCCTCTCCTCCCTCTTCCTGCAGGCTGGCTGCCGACCTGAAGGGGGACTATCTGCAGAGCTTGGGAAGGGAGGCGTCCTCAGTGGAATCCTGTGTTGGAAGGAGCCTGAGTCCCTCACACTGGCAGGCCAAAAAGGCCTGGATCCCCAAACTTTTACAAAAGAGAAATAAATGTAAGTCAGCATTTGTGGGGGCACTGTGTTCTGTCATTCATCGTCGAACTTAATACTAAGTAGCCCCAGTAATGTGGCCTAAAAAACAAACCAATAAATAGAAAACCACTGATGCATAAACGTGTGCTATGCTTTAGAGTGATTGCCTCGATGAGTTAAATGCACTCAGTGAACAGATTTTTCCCATTATGTTTAAACAAGTATTTGTACAATGAGAGAGTTTCCTCCTTACACCGTGCTACACTATTGCTTAACAGATTCCTAAAATTCTCTTCCAAAATGCCTGTCACTGCCCCATGGCATATCCTTTTAAATATCCCTTTCCACTGACCTCACAATGTCACAGTGTCCTTTTGAGCTTGGATTTGATTTTTGGAAACTGCCAGAAGTCCTCCAGGGTCTTCGGGGTAAGCAGGTGGGTGATCAGCCTCAGCGACACCCTTCTGGGCTGGGAGCAGGTGTGGTGAAGGGCAGATGAACTCATTACCTGAGTCACAAGGCCATTCATTCCCACATGGGCCTGTAGAGGGTTTGAGCCCTTGGGCATACCTGTTTTAAATGTTTTTAAAAACTTTTAAGTTTTAAAAAGTTTTTTAAAACTTCCTCTCTCAGCCCAACTGAGAGGAGTATTAAGCAGTGCGGTAAGCGTGTACCTAGATCGCCAACTCTGGGCTGGCACTGCCAGTTTCCCCAGCACCTAGACTGCCAAGCACTGACTACAGCTAATACTATCCTTTATCAAAACACCCTTAAACCAAGAGTCTGAAAATACAGTAAAGGTGATTAGGAGCTGCTTGCCCCTGATCAAAATGAACCCGGCGTAGTGTTGAATGCTTTCAATCTACCGAAATGGACCTTATGTGCTGGACACTATTTCATTTATGTGGAATCTGTGGTGTTAGCTTTCTCAGAGCCCAGAGCCAGGCAACCAGGCCTCACTGGGACGCATGGCCTGAAAAAGGCTTCATTCTGACTTAGAATCTAGTAGGAGGTGAAGTCCCACAAAGTGACTGTTGCCTTAATCCGCTCTGGGAAGTCTGTGTTTGCTCTGGGGTTCATTGTTTGTTTCCCTATGGGGGGCAGAATGGTGAAGACATCCTCCCAAGATTCCTGAGGCCTTTCAACTCATACTCTAATCTGGCATTACTGTGAAGGAATTTGCAGAGGGGATTAAGGTGAATAACCAGCTGATTGTAAAATAAGGCATTGATCTTGCATCTTGTGTGTGGGCCCAGTGCAATTCTATGAGCCCACAAGAGTGGAGACAGCTCTCTGGCTGGAGTTAGAGAGAGAGAGAGAGAGAGAGAGAGGGAGAAGAGGAGGCAGAAGGGAGGTGAGGCAGAAGGGACTTCACAGAGACCGGAAGCAAGAAAAGCACTCACCCTGCCATTAGTGGCTTTGAAGGGGGCCACAAGCCAAGGAATGTGGATGGCCTCCAGGATCTGAGCATCCCCTCACCCCACTGGTGATTGCCAGCAAGGACACAAGAACCTCAGTCCCACAAACAAGGACCTGCATTTGGTCAAGAACCTGAGAGCGCTTGGGCATGCATTCTCCCCCAGAGCCTGTAGGAAGGAGTGCAGCCTGGCTGATGCCTTGACTTTGGCTCTGTGAAACTCAGGGCAGAGAACAAGCTGAACTGCGCTGTGCCCACACTTCTGACCTACAGACCCTGTAGGGTAAATTTATGCTGCTTTTAAGCAGGGAATTTTCTGGTAATCTGTATGACATCAAACCTTAGCATGAATGTAAACTTCCACAGGGAAGCTTTGTCAAGGCATCTCCAGTGCCTGGAACAGTGTCTGGAACAGCATAGGTGCTCATTAAGTGCTCACTGAGTGAATGAGTGATATGGCGACTATTGGTATGCGGCTCCTGCAAGAAGGCTGGAGAAGACACGAGGGGCCACAGCAGCAAATGGAGCCAGGACAGTGTGTATGTGTGTGTGTTGAGGGGCATGCGGAGGATAGGGGCAGTAGGTGGTCACTTAGCTCTCTGGGGACAGGGTTATGGTCTTGGGCAGAGGAGAAGTAGTGCTGATGTGATTACAAGACTCTGATTATGTCCCCTCAGCCAGTAGGGGCCTCAAGGTCACTGCTTGTATACGGCTCAGGTGAAAAAGAAGGACAGTGGTGGGAGGGTGAGAGTCATAGGGTCACATTTTAATCTGTTGTTTTTTTCCCTCGATATAGAAAAGTTGAAAGAATTGTACAATGAAGTCATGTATACCTATCATCTAGATTCTGTAGTTAACATTTCCTATATTTGCTTTAACACACATCAATGCGTCTTTCCATCCCTCTTTTTTCTTTTCTTCCTCTTCCTCCTCCTCTTCCTCTTTATCCTCTTTCTTCTTCTTTCATCCTATTCTTTGATGTGTTTCAAAGTAAGTTGCAGACATCAGTATACTTTACCCCTAAATACTTTGCCTAGGTAGTGTTGAGTTTGATACTTTTAAAGGTAAAATTTACAAATGAAATGCATAGGTCTTAACTTCACCATTCCATGAGTTTTGACAAATGCACTCAACTGTGTAACCCACATCCCAGAGAGGTACAGACTATTGCTGGCCGACAGCAGGATCTGCAGTGATGAAAACGGTCGGTGCTGCCCAGCACAGCAGCCACCATGGGTGGTCCCTGAGTACTGGAAATGTGTCTACCAAGATGGAAGACCTGAATTTTTGATTTTATTTAATTTTAAATAATTTTTGTTTATATTCTATGTGGGTGACCTGCTACCTTTTAAAATTGAAATTTTGGTTGGAATAATGATAGATTCACATGCATTTGTAACAGATAATACAAAGAGGTCTCATACCCTTCACTCGGTTTTCTCTCAGGGTAACATCTGACCAGACAACTGGACAGTATCACAACCAGGACACTGATATTGACATGCTCCACCTACCTTACTCATGCTTCTTGGTTTCACCTGTGCTCTTCTGTGTGTGCATTAAGTTCTGCACTGTTTTGCCACCTGGGTAGGTCTGTGTAATCATCACCACTGACTGATGCTGAACAAGGTGCTGAGCAGGGCAGCACCCCCAGGGCCTCCAGGCTGCTCCAGTGTAACCACACCTGTTCTCCTCTTCCCACTCACTCTTACAACCACTGGTGACCATCAGCTTTAAACATTTTTAAAATGTTTTCACTTACGTAATGTGATATAAATGGGATTATACAGTATGTAATCCTTTGAGATTGGGTTCTTTTGATCTTCCACATTTTTAAAAGCCTGTCTTCCCCACTGGGACTGCAGGCTCCTTGAGGGAAGGAACTGGTTGTGGCTGAATCCCCAGGGCCTGACATGTAGTAGGCACTCTATGTTTATTGATTTAGCGAGAGGCAATCCAAATAAAAAAGCATTTACGTGCTGTGATGCAGAGGGGGCAGTGGAGGGAGAGAAAAGCTTGCAGAAGGAGATGATTCAAAACGCTGAGCAGGGAGTTCATAGGCAGGAGACATTCAGAGGGACACAGCATGGGCAACAGCTGCGAGGCAGGGCTGATCAGGAGGCTGCAGCCTGGCCTGTGAGGATAGCGTGTCTTAGGCTGACATGGCAAGTGAGGTTGTGGAGACATCTGAACCCTGGTACACTGCTGATCGGAATGTAAAATGGTACTGCTGCTGTGACAAATAATATGGTTATTCCTTAAAGAATTAAAAATGGAACTACCGTAGGATTCAGCAATCCCATTTCTGAGGATATATTCAAAGAATAGAAATCCAGATCTCAAACAGGTATCTGCACTCTCACGTTCGCTGCAGCGTTATTCACGGTCCCCACGGTGTGGAAAAAACCTCAATGTCCACAGATAAATGAACAAGTAAAGAGACGTGATATAGACACACAAGGGGATGCTATTCAGCCTTCCAAAAAGGGGAAATCCTACTACTTGCAACAACATGGATAGGTCTGGAAGACATTCTATTAAGTGAAATAAGTGGGACACAGAGGGACGAGGATTGGAAGGTTTCACTGATGTGAGTGATCAAAAAGAGTCAGATGAAAATGCAGAAGATAGAATGGTAGTTTCCAGGAGATGGGGGTGGGCAGGAGATGGGGATCTGTTTGTCAACGGGTATAAAGTTACAGTTACATGAGAGGAATCAGTCCTAGAGGTCTGCTGCACAACGTGGCACCTATAGTCAACAACGTAGCACCTATAGTCAACAACGTGGCACCTATAGTCAACAACATAGCACCTATAGTCAACAACGTAGCACCTATAGTCAACAACGTAGCACCTATAGTCAACAACGTGGCACCTATAGTCAACAACGTAGCACCTATAGTCAACAATGCACTTCAACATTTTACTTTAAGTGCTAGGATACATGTGCAGAAGGTGCAGGTTTGTTACATAGGTATACATGTGCCATGGTGGTTTGCTGTACCTATCAACCCGTCATCTAGGTTTTAAGCCCTGCATGCATTAGGTATTTGTCCTAATGCCCTCCTTCCCCTTGCCTCCCACCCCGCAACAGGCCCCAGTGTGTGATGTTCCCCTCCCTGCGTCCATGTGTTCTCATTGCTCAACTCCCAGTTATGAGTGAGAACATGTGGTGTTTGGTTTTCTGTTCCTGCGTTAGTTTGCTGAGAATGATGGTTTCCAGCTTCATCCATGTCCCCGCAAAGGACATGAACTCATTCTTTTTTATGGCTGCATTGTATTCCACGGTGTATATGTGCACATTTAAACATTTCTTAAGAGGGTAGGTCTCATGTCATGTGTCCTTACCACCAAAAATAAATAAATGAATAAATGAATAAATAAATAAATAATATATAAAAGCAAAGGAACACATGGTCACTGAGAGACAAGAGATTCAGTCTTCACTGAGGTTGAAAAACAAGGAAGGGAAAAAGAAAGTGAACTGGGGATCCCTTCTGCCACCTTCCCCCACAACCCCTGGTTTTATTGAGGTATAACTGATATGTTAATATAAAAAAAGACATATATTGAATATCTACAATCTGATATGATAGTATACCATCACCAGAATCAAGTTTTGTGGAGCTCTGCTACCTTTTTGCTGGGTGACTTCCCCAGTCTGGGCCTGTGTCTATTTGAAAAATTGAGGATTCATTTTGACTGGAGGGTTTTCCACCTGAGTTCTCCAGAGCCTCAGCATTCCAGGACATCAGGGTGATTTGAAGTCAATCACAGCAGAGAAACTTTGGTCTGTTGGTGTTTTAAGTATCTGGGGGTTTTTTTTGTTTGCTTTTTTTTGTTTTGTTTTGTTTTGTTTTTTTCAGTATCCCTTCAACTTCTTCTAGGAAAACATCTGGACTTCCTTTGGGTAGTTCCCCATCTCTTCATCCTCTGTTTCTGTAAGTTCCAGAGGCAGATCCTGGAAGATTTTAACTAGTTAATGTAGCCCACCCCCTTGGCCACCACTATTAGTTCAGAGATGTGCATTTTACCCAAACTGAGCCAGTGAGAGTGGGGCCCAGGGTCTTTCCAACTCTTTGGATGGACTTTGAAGCTGAGAGGCTGTAAGTGCAGGGGCAGTTGCAGCCACCTTGAGAACATGAGGGGAAGAGGCAGAGTGGTTGGGGGCCACCAGATGTGGGCAGCATGGAAGTGAGCTGAGAGGGAGTGGAGTGGGTTCTAATGACATTGCTTAAGTCCTGCACCTAGTTAAGAAGCCATGACTCCCCTTGGACAATTACCTGCACCAGTGAATTCACTTTTGTGCTTGATTCAAGTTTTTGGAAACCAGCCCAGAGTGAAAACATTTCCTTCAAAAGTTTTTGTTTTTCAAAGTGAAAGCAAGTTTATTAAGAAAGTAAAGGAATAAAAGAATGGCTACTCTAGACAGAGCAGCCTCGAGGGCTGCTGGTTGCACATTTTTATGGTTATTTCTTGATGATATGCTAAACAAGGGGTGGGTTATTCATGCCTCCCCTTTTTAGGCCATGTAGGATAACTTCCTGATGTTGCCATGGCATTTGTAAACTGTCATGGTGCTGGTGGGAATGTAGCAGTGGGGATGAACTGGAAGTCCAGCTTTCCAGGAGAACCTTCTCATGAGCACCTCTCACCTGCTTTGTGTAGTCTAAAGAGAGAAATCGCTTCAGCCTCAGCAGGGGCTGCATCATCCCCCAGGGAAGAGCCACAGCTGGGCGAGGATTGCCACAAGACATTTACAAGGAGATGATGCCACGGAGACTAACGCAGACTGGTAAACGGAAACACGGGGCTTTGGCTCGAACACCCTCTTTCAAGAAAGTTGTTTATGACCACAAGGAAGGTTTGAGTCTCTATATTTTTGCATGTACTAGATTTCTCCTTTTAAAAAAGATTCAGTTATGAATTCAGGCATTCAAGTTAATCCTTGAGAATTAAATCAATTGAATTAATTATTTGTAAAAACATCCTCAGTTTCTTCAGATGAAAGGAGTATGATCTTCACAGAATTCTGCTTGTAATTCCCAGAGCAGTTGATGTATTTTGTTGTATTTTGCTGATTGGCTTTGTGTGATATGCAAACTTCTTTATAGAGAGGCTGGGAGAGAGTTGGGGGGCCAAAGGTGAGAGGGCTGTGTTCTTCCCACGCTGGCTCACAGCCTCTTGGGAGTTTATCATGGAGCTGGGTGGCGGCCACTGTCTTCACTTTCCCAGTTTCTGGTTTTGTTTTTTAAAGTTTTCATCCTCCCACTTTGGAAGCCTATGGACTTCATCTGTCTTGCGATTTGTAAGTCAAGACCCCAACAGGCAGCTGTCTGCTTCTATTAGCTTTCATGACACAGGTGACACTGCATGGAAGGCCTGCCTCTTTCTTTAAATCAGTTATTAATATGAAATGACACCAAGTTGTTTCTCAAGAGCCAAACAGCCTAAGAATAGTAAAGAAAAATCATAATCTCACAGTATTATAATTCAATAACTATCATTATTAAAATGGTGGCATAAAGCCCAAGCTTTGCAATGTGTGGGGGAAGTTGAGTGAGAAATTCACCCTGAAATTCATCTGTATATCAGTCGGAGAAATTAATGCTGGCAGCTGAAACAGGTAAATCCACCAAGGCTTTTAACCCAATGAAGGTTTATTTATCATCAGGCAAAGTCCAGTAAGTGCACAATTTGGGCCTGTAGGTTGGCTTTGGCAGGGGAAAAGATGAAGAAAGCACAGTGGCTATTAAATTCTATTGGCCAGAACTAGTCCTGTGACCATGATCTATTTGCCAGGAAGACGAGGAGGTGAGAATGAACGCATAGATACTGAATGCATGTGGTTCCTCTAGCAATGTAAGGTGGATTTCTACTGTTGTTAGTCAGAAATGAAACTCAAAACTCATTTAGATGATGGAATTACGAAGAACTTGAATGTGGGCCTAACATAAATCATGCTGCTATAAAGACACATGCACACGTATGTTTATTGCGGCATTATTCACAATAGCAAAGACTTGGAACCAACCCAAATGTCCAACAATGATAGACTGGATTAAGAAAATGTGGCACATATACACCATGGAATACTATGCAGCCATAAAAAAGGATGAGTTCATGTCCTTTGTAGGGACATGGATGAAATTGGAAATCATCATTCTCAGTAAACTATCGCAAGAACAAAAAACCAAACACCGCATGTTCTCACTCATAGGTGGGAATTGAACAATGAGATCACATGGACACAGGAAGGGGAATATCACACTCTGGGGACTGTTGTGGGGTGGGGGGAGGGGGGAGGGACAGCATTGGGAGATATACCTAATGCTAGATGACGAGTTAGTGGGTGCAGCGCACCAGCATGGCACATGTATACATATGTAACTAACCTGCACAATGTGCACATGTACCCTAAAACTTAAAGTATAATAATAAAAAAAAAAAGAATCACATTTCCAATCCTGGTGTCTCATAGAGGATCAAAAAACAGTGTATGAAAGACACATGATGTGGGCATTTAGAGCATTTGGCTTTGGTTTGGGAGGAAGCCAGGGCTTAACACCAGCTCTATTATTCACCTTGTGTGAGCTTGATTAAGTGTATTCAACACTTTGAGTCCTTATTGCTTTGTCTGTAAAATGGGGAAAATAGTAACACCCCTCTTACAGGTTTTTTGAGAAGTCATTGCTATTACTCTTACCACCATCACTGCCCCGGGAACTTGTCTTTGTAATAAGATTTTTGGTGGATCTGAAGCTGTGGGTTATTGTTTAACCTCCTTCGTGTACACAGGCTGCCTTCCTTCATGCATACATGCACGTGGCAAATACTTATCAAATGCTTAGTGAATGCTAAGCCTGTGTTACCATTTTGCCTACGTTATTTAATTCTCACTTTCTGTTATCACCCCATTTTGCAGATGAGGAGAACAAGGCTGGGAGAAAGCAAAGGAGCCACTTGTTTAAGGTTATGCAGCTGAGAAATGAACAAGGTGGGGTTCGAGTCCAGAGTGCGCATTCCCCATCACCCCTTAACAAAAAGGCATGTTTCCCAGGAGACTACAGAGGAGAATCGGCAGGTGGTCACAACTGCAGGGCTGTCTCAGGCTGAGCAGAGAGTACGGTGGAGGGGCATGGGCCTGCTGTTGGCGGTGAGGGCCTTGGAAATGGCTTCCTGGAGGAGATGGCAATTATCCAGGTAGACAAGATGTGTGTGTGTGTGTGTGTGTGTGATCATGAAGAAGAAATAATGTGCAAAGCCCTGGTCATAAATAACTTTTCCTCTGCAAACTGTGGATGGCAGTTCACCATGTTTCTCACCACTGGCCTGGTCACTGCTTATCCAATATGCACGTAAGAATTACTTTTTCTCTTTTTTCCCTTCTATAAATTCTCATAGAACTTCCTTTAATGCATTAAAAAAGCAACTAGCATGTTCAACCCATGATATCATATATCCTATGTTTTAGGATGCAACTAAAGTGAATATATAGGTGAAGAGGGTGAATCAGTGCAGCTGGCAGCACAGGGAAAACCAGGAACTGTCAATATAGCAAAGGTGGGAAGCCCAGGGAGCTGAAGCTTCAGGAACCCTGGGACAGAGAGTGTCTCCCTGCATTCCAGCTTAGAAGTGCTGCTCTTCAAGACAGAGTGTCACCAGCTCCATTTGTCCATAAAGCCACATTGTTCGAAGGGAAGGCAATGTCCCTCTGCCACTGCTCACCATGAAAAGACAGTGCTGTGTCAGGAACTGTGGGGCCAGAGCTTTGTGCTCTGGGGGAAGGGTCATGAGGCAAAAGGTCACAAGGGTAGCCAGGAAAGTTCTAAATTAGCCTTGGGAACAGGCCAGGCCCAGAGCAGAGACCCAGAGTTCAGGAATGTTCCCTGGCCCTGCCCTTGAAGTCTCTGCTCATAGCCTCAGAGCCGTGGCTACCATGGAGGGTGGCTAAAAATACCTTGGTCAGGGGCCTAGAGATTGCACTTAGGAGACTGCTTTCCAGAGGCAGCCCGGGGAGAGCCGACAGCAGTGTGGGCGCCAGGGCCCCCACCAGCTACAAAGGTCAGCCCGCCCCCAGCTGCCTTCACATGGGCGTTTCTGCCAGTTCTCCTTTAGTGTTCAGGCTCAAATGAAAGGCCACTTTCAGCAAGTTTTCCTGACATTGTCGGAGACTGGAGCCAAGGCCCTGTCTGTTTTACTTTCTGAAAGAGCCAGTCTGAGAGATGGATGGGTTGGCGACTGAACACCACAAACAACAGCAGTGGGCTTTAACCTGATGGTGGAGGCTCCGGCACAGGTGGGGAAGGCCAGTGGCTCAGAAGGCCTGACAAGGACAGGACCAAAGCTCCAACAGCTCAGAGCTGGACTCCTTCCCATCCCAGATCTGAGCTCTTTGGTTCTCCTTCACAGAGGTGATTATGGTTCACAGTATCTTCTAAATAGAAATGCATATCATTTAAAATTTTTAATACCAATGTGTAAACTGAACCACACTTTAATTTATTCACCTAACAATCCACCTAAGAGATCCTGCCCTGTCAACATAGGTATAGTTATTGCACTTTTTAGAGTTTTTATGTCATTGTTTGTATGACTGTGTTATAACTTAAGCAGTTTTCTGCTGAGAATATTCAGGCTATTTCTGGCTTTTTGCTACAACAAACAGTTCTGCTGAGAACATTCTAATTCACACTTTTTCTATGCATGCATGAACATATTGTTAGGATACAGTCCTAGCAGTGAAATTCCTAGAGGAATGGGAACATACGTTTACAATGTTAATACCTATTGACAAATTGTTTTCCAACATTCCCACCAGCAGTGTGTATTATCAGTTTTTAAATATTTACCAGCCTAAGTAAAACAACTTAAAAAGGGTCTGTAATTTTAGTCTTAACCTCCATAACTTTCATTATAAATGAAGCTGGAACATATGAAATTATGTTTATGAGCCACTTATTTTCCTGTGAACTGCCTGTTTTTGTCATTTACCCATTTTTTTTTTCTGATGGATTGGTGGTCCTTTTTATTTATTTGTAGGAATGCTTTGTATGTGGTATGGTTTGGCTGTGTGTCCTCATTCAAATCTCATCTCGAATTGTGATCCCACGTGTTGAGGGAGGGAGGTGATTGGATCACGGGGGGCGGTTCCCCCATGCTGTTCTTAATGATAGTGAGTGAGTTCTCACGAGACCTGGTGGTTTTATTTGGGGCTCTTCCCCGCTTCACTTTCTCTTCTCTCTCTCCTGCCACCTTGTGAAGAAGAGCATGTTTGCTTCCCCTTTCGCCATGATTGTAAGTTTCCTGAGGCCTCCCCAGCCCTACAGGCTGTGAATCAATTAAACCTCTTTTGTTTATAAATTACCCAGTCTCAGGGAAGTTCTCGAAAGCAGTGTGAAAACAGGCTAATACAGTATGTGAGGATATTAGCTCTGTTTGTTATATATGTTACTTTTTTTTCAGTTTGTCCTTTGGTTTTTTAGATCTTTTTCCATGCGAAAACTAAAAAAAAAAAAAAAAAAAAAAAAAAAAAAGATGAAGTCAAATGTATCACTCTTCTTTATGGCTTTAAGAGGACACTGATTTCTGAATGGTGAGAAAAGGAGGTGACAAGAAACTTCTGCACCTTCCTGCACCAAACCAGACTTGACCCTGGAACACAGCAATCTGACCTGGCTGCGTGTTTCATGTGTGGTGGGTTGATGGCCCATCTCTCATCCTGGTCACTGTCACCTCTGTTTCCTACCTGCTTAGCCTTTAAGCTGCGAAGTCATGCTGGACACGCATCACCTCCCCAAACTCTGTCTTGTCCCCATTGCCACCCTTCCCCCAGCCTCTGGACAAATCTCCCTGCTTCAGTGTCTCTCATCTGTTGGGTACAAACATCCCCAGAAGATCCCCCGCCACACATTCCCTGGATCAGAACCCATCAGTGGTTCCCTAGTGCCTGGGAATTTCCATTCAATGGCCTCCGAACCATGAGCCTGCCTTTTCTGCCTGAAGCCCAAAACCCCAGCTACAGGTCTTTACCCCAGAGACCATCTTGGGCCTCCCTCCAGGCTTTTGCTTACTCTGTGCCCTCATCCTGGAGTCCTGTCCCCACCCCTATCTACAGAAACTCCACCAGCCCTCCTGGCTGCCCCGATGGTCCTCGCACAGGGAGTCTTGTCTACCTCCCGAGGTCACGTGTGGGCTCTGGTCCTCTTGCCATCATGGCAGAGATTTTGCTGTATCTCCCCCTGGCTGCTGGTGCTCTGCTTACCTCCTCCAGAGTTGTTAACAAAGAGCTGAGGATGCTGAGCTGCCCAGGGACTTGGCTGCAGGTGGCATAGGGAGCAGCAAGGGCTGGCCAGCCCATGAGCTACACGCCCGAGTCAGCTGCCTCCTCTGGGTAATGAAGTGGAAACATTGCTCTCCACCTGCCACCTCCAGGGGCTTTCTTGCTCTCTCAAGTGATTCTAACCACTGGTCATTCTTAGTTACCAACCACAGCTCCAACACTGGGCACCAGGGATGCTGAAGGGAGCAAAAACAATGAGCCTCCGAAGAGGTGAGATGGAAATTAATCTAATAACTACACACACAAAAAATGCAATCATAACTACATTCAGTGCTACACAAAAGGTTTGTGAATCAGGAGAGTGTATCTCCAGGGGTCTGACGTAGTCTGGGGGTTGGGGAAGCCCCGCAAATGCCCGAGCTGCCTGTGAGTATGAACAGCGAACTGGAGGGGGCAGTGTCCCAGTGGAGGGACAGCAGGAGGGAGCCTGGTGCACCCGTGACTCACACGGCTGGGGAGAGGGCTGAGGAAGCTCCAGCATTCCTGCTTCCCCTGATCTTGCCCTTCAGAGGGTTTGAGGCTGAACCAGTCCCTCTTTGAGGGAAGAAAGGGAAGATGTGTCCCCTGCCTGACAATTGACAAACAGAGCACATTCCTTTCTTGGTTCCAATGTCATTTGCTTGAGAACAAATGGACCAAGGAGAGGTGGCAGAGCAGGGATCCTCCAGCAGTGAGTGGTGCTGGCCCTGGCTGGTGTTTCAGGATAGGGTCCTGGTGAAAGGTGACAGAGGTACAGCCATTGAACCACAGGCTCCTCTCCCGATGGTGATCCTCAACAGGGAGGCTGCTCCCAGGTGGGGTGCCAGCTGCAAGGGAGCCTGAGAGCATAGGCGAACCCTGGAAACAGAACATCTGGGGATTCTTCTGTGCCTTGACTTTCTGTATTCTTAACATCTCGATGGCAGAGAAATCTGAGATCAAGGCTAAATATTAGCCTCTGCTTCAGATTCACAGAAATATAAAGAAACTGTCATAGAAAGACAGTTGAAATAATGCACATTTCAGCTTCCGACGAAATAGCCAGCAATGGAGGATCTGTGTTTGTTTGCAAAGTTTACTCACCCAATAAATCATTCCTTTGCAGAGATGCCATTAACTAATAATTCAAGGTTGGTAACCTCCAATCAACTGTGATTAAAGAACTTTCACTGAATGGCAGAGAGAGAACACGTTTTTCTGAATGCTAGCAGCAGTCGGCTTGCACCATCCATCTTTTCTTTGATAAACTGCTCTGGACTAATAATTCCAGATGGAAAGATTTTAAATCAAGTACGGAGGTTGGCAGGATCAGGGAAAACTCTGAATAACTGTAAAGACTATTTTATTGCAGACTCTTTTCAGATGGGAGACAGTCACCTAGGTTCTCAAGAGTGGATGGTGTTTCCAGGACGGGTATTTCCTCCTCACCTCTTATTCATACTCTGTGGGCACTCCACCCCCATCGCATGAGAGTTTAACTGTGAAGTGTGGATTTCACACGTTGCATTCCTGTCATCATTGCCCCCAGGACGGAAGGCCAGATTCTGCACTTGACACCCTCAAGCCTATCTCTTCCACACTCTGCCTGGAATTTTGTGTCCCAATCATACTGAGGTTTTCCTGGCGCTTTCCTTCTCAGCCTTCAGGTGCCAGCAGGGATGGTCACTGGGCTGGATTTCTCCTCTGATCCCTGCAGTGCCTCACAGAACCACTGGAAAACACACTGCCTCCTGGCTTGTCTGCCCCTCCTCTAGGCTGTAGGCGAGCTCATGGGGGCCAGTGATGTGTCTTATCTTCTTCTGTAGCCTCCATACTCAACACAGTGCTGGTGAGAGGTGAAACCTTCATCAATGTATGTTGCACTAAAGGGTGAACGAACACACTCCTTGCTGTTTTATGCTAACAAAGGGTGGTTGCAGGACAGAAGTAGGTCATGAGGGGTGGAACCTAACCTACCAGGCACCAAAGTCTCTGGGGAGTGTGTTAAAATGCAGATGCTGGGGTCCCACCTCCAGAGGCTCATTCAGCAGGTCTGGGCTGAGGCCTTGGGAATCTGTTTTTCTGGGGGTTTTTTTGTTTGTTTTTTGTTTTTTGTTTTTTGAGATGGATTCTCGCTCTGTTGCCCAGGCTGGAGTACAGTGGTGTGATCAGCTCACTGCAACCTCCACCTCCCGGGTTCAAGCAATTCTCCTGCCTTGTCCTCCTGGGTAGCTGGGATTACAGGTGCCCGCCACCACACCTGGCTAATTTTTGTACTTTTTTAGTAGAGACGGGGTTTCACCATGTTGGCCAGGCTGGTCTCGAACCCCTGACCTCAAGTGATCCACCCGCCTCAGCTTCCCAAAGTGCTGGGATTACAGGTGTGAGCCACCGCACCTGGCTGGAATCTACATTTTTAACAGTCTTCACAGGTGACTGGAGTTCCTGCTGAAATTTGAGAACCTCTGCTCTTAACCTTTCTTCTTTGCCTCTAAAAGCCATGCCTGTGACCTTGAGCCTTGTCTTACCTTTCTAACTCTCTTGTGTTGAGGGCAATGGTGACAAGAGCCTCTGGACTTTGAACGCTTACAAATAAACAGTGGGAGGCATGTGGGAAGCCCTAGAAGGTCTGGATGGCCAAGGGAGCCTAATTTCAGATGGACTATTGTGAAAATTGCATATTCATTCATTCAGTCAGCATGCATTTATTGAGCATCTACTATGTGTATCAGGAAGGACCAGGAGCTAGAGAAAAAGGTAAATAGGGATGACAGAGTCCACAGAAACCCACAATCTGGCAGGCTCTGGGTTGTATAACTCAATGAGAAAGTGAAGAAGGTGAAGGCCTTACTTCACCACAGGCGGCAGGTGGGTGCGGGGAGAGAGTACCCCATCGCCAAGGTCTTTGTCTGAACTCACTCCCTGCCCAGGGCAGGCAAGAATCTCCTTTCCAGAAGTAAGGCTGTGCTGACCAAAGTTGGCTGAGCTGTTCTGTAACAGCTGCAAAGCCCATGGTGTGAGGGGCTTTCTGTTTCATTGCAGCTTCATTGTGGGGATCTATGGGGAAATTTATTATGAGGTTTAGCAGACATTGCTCAGGCCACCCCAGACTTGCCTCTCAGTTTGGGCAATCTATTCAACCAAACTGCCGGGCAAACAATTGCACATTATAATTAGGAGAGACCTTAGGGGAGGTCTTCTATGAGGGGTTCATGAACCTTTGAACACTTTGCTACTCAACGTGTGGTCACTGGACCAGCAGCACCAGCATTCTCCGGGAACCTGTTACAAATGCAGAATCTGAGCCCCCACCCCCGGCCCGCTGCACCAGAATCTGCAATTCAAAAAGAGACCACGATCCCCAGGTGATACATGTGTACATTAAGGTTTGAGACCCACTGGTCTATTGAATCCATTGGGCAAAATGTTTTGCATTGTCTATGAGGGATCCCGGAGTTCTCATGTGATTTTCACATTGACCTGTGACTACAAAATTTAATTGCTGCTTTGGAGATTTGTGAAGTCCAGGGCAGTGTTGATAAAAGGTTTTGCTTCCCTGATCAATCCCTGTGAGTTATTTGGAGCTAGAGATTTCTTCTAGGGTTATACATTATGCAAGTATGGAAGACGGTGAAGAAGTCTATGGAAGGCTGTTGTCTCCAAACCTGGTGGTTGGCCTGAACTCACCATAGATCAGCAGGGCTGAGAGTCCGGGAGACAGGAAGTAGGGGAGAATAAGGAAAACCTGGAATGCACAAGGGACAAGAAGAACCCAGATCTGTCACAGGTGACCTGCAGAAGGAAGCTACCAGGAGGCTGCTCTGCTCGCGCACCTGGCCCAGGACTCATTGGAGCTGGAAGAGCTGCAGGCCTGGCCCGTAATCAGCAACACCGAGCAGGTGCTTCAACATCGCCCAGCCCTTCTGAGCCTACTGGATGTGGCTTCACTTCTGCCTTCCAGTTCACTATAGGTTTCTTTTGTGGCCAACCTTGGCCTGGAAACATACAGCAGAAAGAATCCTGGGAAACACAGTTCCAGCTTAGATATTGTTGCTGCAGTACAAGTTCTCAAACTCAACCTTCTCCTGGGCTAGGTGAGTACTGTAACGAGCGGCGGGGCTGGGTGAGGTTGTGAGCATCTGGAGAGTTAATTGCTTTACCTAACTGTCTGCCAGAATAAATATAGACCTGGGGATGCCAGATCTTTGAATTTTTTAGGATAAACTAGAATTTGGGGATATTATGTCAAATTCCCTTTTAAAAATGGTAGAAACCAATTTGATTTTTGAAAATTATTAACCAAGAAAAATGGTTCTGATGAAGGGGTGGCCTGCCCCTCACACCTGTGGGTGTTTCTCGTCGGGTGAGATGAGAGACTGAGAAAAGAAAGAGAGAAAGAGACAAAGAGACAAAGTATAGAGAAAGAAAACTGGGCCCAGGAGACCAGCGCTCAGCATACGGAGGACCCGCGCCGGCACCAGTCTCTGAGTTCCCTCAGTATTTATTGATCATTATCTCTACCATCTCGGAGAGGGGGATGTGGCAGGACAATAGGGTAATAGTGGGGAGAGGGTCAGCAGGAAAACATGTGAACAAATGTCTCTGTATCATAAACAAGGTTAGAAAATGTGCTGTGCTTTGATGTGCACATACATAAACATATCTGGTGCATTAAAGAGCTGTATTGCCGCCAGCATGTCTCACCTCCAGCCTTAAGGCAGTTTTCTCCTATCTCAGTAGATGGAACATACCATCGGGTTTTACACCAAGACATTCCATTGCCCAGGGACGAGCAGAAGACAGATGCCTTCCTCTTATCTCAACTGCAAAGAGGCCTTCTTTCCTCTTTTACTAATCCTCCTCAGCACAAACCCTTTACAGGTGTCGGGCTGGGGGATGGTGAGGTCTTTCCCTTCCCACGAGGCCATATTTCAGACTATCACATGGGGAGAAACCTTGGACAATACCTGGCTTTCCTAGGCAGAGGTCCCTGCAGCCTTCCGCAGTGTTTTGTGTCCCTGAGTACTTGAGATTAGGGAGTGGTGATGACTTTTAACAAGCATGCTGCCTTCAAGCATCGGCTTAACAAAGCACATCCGGCATAGCCCTAAATCCTAAACCTTGAGTCACAGCACATGTTTCTGCAAGCACAGGATTGGGGGTAAGGTTACAGATTAACAGCATCTCAAGGCAGAAGAATTTTTCTTAGTACAGAACAAAATGGAGTCTGTTATGTCTGCTTCTACATAGACACAGTAACAGTCTGCTCTCTCTTTCTTTTCCCCACATCTGTAAACTAGACTTTTATCATTTTTATTATGCCCATTTCCCTCATTTTATGGCTGTATAAATTGAGGCTCAGAGAGGGCAAGTGGTTTTCCAAACATAGAACAGCCAGTGTAATGGCTGGACTGGATTCAGAGCCACATCCCCTCCAAGAACCCTTTGCACAACCTCCATCTTTCTACTGAGGAGTTTCACTAGGCCTGGCCCCCAGCCTGGAGGGTAGAGAAGATTTATTTAGCTCTCTCACAGACAATGCGAAACATTTGCCCAATTAATTTCTTAATTGCTCCCCTTAAGGTAGTGCTTCTCGAACGTCAATATGCAGAGAAATCACCTGACAGTCTTATAAAAATGCCAGATTGAACTCAGCAGTTCTGGATGAGGCCTGGGATTGAGAACGTCTTGCATGGTCCCAGGAGGTGAGGAACACTGTCTTCAGGAGCTAACAGTCCCGCTGGGTCAGGGAGCTTCCACGAGATGACTAGAGCTGCACATTAGGATTACCTGGAGAGATTTAAAACTATCCCATTGCTGGGCTGCGCCAGAGACCACTGACATCAGAACACAGATGGGTGAAGCCCAAGCCTCAGGATGTTTAAAGTCCCTCAAGTGATTCCAGAGTGCAGCTAGGGTTGAGAAGCACTGAATTAGGGAAAGTTGGTATGAATTTTTTGGTGCTGGAGGGAAGTTCAGGGGTGGGAGGGAGGCAGGGAGGGCTTTCTAGAAGAGCAGCTTCTAGAGTTTCCCAAGGGAAGGCCCTAGAACGGCACTGTCTGGGACAGGAGCTATGATCCCCCAGTTGTTATGGGTCGTCTGAAACTGCATTGAGCAAAATACACACTTGATTTGGAAAATTTGGTATAAATAAAATAAGGAAAATATTTTATTAATCACTTTGATATTGACTCTATGTTGAAATGGTAAAAGTTTGAATGTGTTGGGATAAAGTATATCTTAAAAATTGGTTTCATGGTTTCCTTTTGATTTTTAAAAAAGTGGCTATTAGAAACCTAACAATTACATATGTGGCTTACATTTTATTTCTCTTGATGATCTAAAATCTTCATCATTAATAACTCCTTGATGATGCTTATATATTCAAAAGTCTAAACACCACTGAGGTAGTTTGGAGCTATTGACATAACTTATTCTCTGTGGTCCCTGGACCGGCAGTATTAGCATCACCTGGAAATTGTTAGAAATAAAAATTTATCAGGTCCCACTGAATCAGAAATCCTGGGAGTGTGGTCCAGCAATCAGTATTTTAACAAGCCCTTCTGGTAATTTCTGATGCATGCTAATGAGGAACCACTGGTTTACATTTGTCAAGGGGGAGCTATGATCATGCCATAGGCAAGCTTTCCCCGAGTCTTTTCCTGGAGGGGAAGAGTAGCAGTTCCAGGAAGGCGAGCACTGGAGAGCCAGAGGGCCTGGCACCTCCCATTAACCCCATAGCAGGAATGGGGCGAACTTTGATGTAAGAAAATGAAAATTGATTTCCTTTGTTGTGTAGAAACTTTTTAGTTTGATGTAATCCAATTTGTCTATTTTCACTTTTGTTTCTTATACTTTTGAGTTCTTATCCAAAATTCTTTGCCCAAAACAATGACATGGAGCATTTCCCCTATGGCTATGTTTTCTTCCAGTAGTTTTATAGTTTCAGGTCTTATATTTAAGTCATTTAAGTCTTTAATCCATTTTGAGTTGATTTTTTTGTATGGTGAGAGATAGGGGTCTAGTTTAATTTTTCTGCATGTGGATATCCAGTTTCCCCAGCACCATTTATTGAAGAAACTGTCCTTTCCCCAATGTGTATTCTGGGTGTCTTTGTGGAAAATCAGTTGGTTGTAAGTGTGTGGATTTATTTCCATGTTTTCTATCCTGTTCTATTGACCTATTTTTAGGTCAATACCATGCTGTTTTGCTTACTATAGCTTTGTATTATATCTTGAAGCCAGATAGTTTGATGCCTCCAGCTTTGTTCTTTTTGCTAAAGATTGCTTTGGCTATTTAACTTCTTTTGTTGTTCCATATGAATTTTAGGATTTGTAAAAATTTCTGTGAAGACTGTTACTGGTGTTGTGATAGGAATTGCATTGAATCTGTAGATCACTTTGGGTAGTATGAATATTTTAACAATATTATTGATTCCAAATCATGAACATGGGATATTTTTCCATTTATGTGTGTCTTCCTCAATTACTTTCACTGATGTTTTATAGTTTTCATTGTAGAAGTCTTCCACCTCCTTGGTTAAATGTATTCCTAAGTAGATTATTCTATTTTTGTAGCTATTATAAGTGAGATTGCTTTCTTGATTTCTCTTTCGGATGTTCACTATTGTGTGTAGAAATACTACTAATTTTTATAGGTTGATTTTGTATCCTGCAAATTTACTGAATTTATTAGTTTTAACAAATTTTTTTTGATGGAGTCATCAGGGCTTTCTATATACACAATTATGTCCTCTGCAAACAGGGACTATTTGACTTGCTCGTTTCAAATTGGAGGCCCCCCTTTTTTTTCCTGTGGCCTAATTGCTCTGGCTAGGACTTCCAGTGCTATGTTAAATAAAAGTGGTGAAAGTAGGCATCTTTGTCTTGTTCTAGATCTGAGAGGATAAGGAAATAATCAACAGAGTAAAGAGACCACCTACAGAGTGGGAGGAAATATTTGCAAACTGTGATACTGACAAGGAGTTAATATCTACAATGCATAAGGAACTCAAACAACTTAACAGCAAAAAGCAAATACAGCCGGCCCTCCCTTTCTGAGGGTCTCACATCTGTGGATTCAACCAAATGTGGATTGAAAATGTAGTATTTGTGGGACTTGAACATTGGAGGATTTTGGCATCTGAGGGGGGTCCTGAAATCCTGAGGGATGACTGTAATAGATTAATAAATGGGCAAAGATCTGAGTAGACATTTCCCAAAAGAAGACATACAAATGGCCAATCGGTACATGAAAAAATGCTCAGTTTCACTAATCATAAGATAAATGCAAATAAAAACTACAATGAGATATCACCTCGCCCAAATTAGAATGACTATATTATTAAAAAGACAAAAAGTTTCAAATGCTGGCATGGATGTGGAGAAAGGGAACACTTAGACACTGTTGGTGAGAATGTAAATTAGTACAACCATTATGGAAACACTATAGAGGTTTCTCAATAATCAAAAATAGAATTATCAAATGATTCAGAAATTCCACCACTGAATATTTATTTAAAATAAATGAAATCTGTATATCTAAGAGAGATTCAAACTCCTATGTCCATTGCAGCACTATTCACAATAGCCAAGATATGGTCAACCTTAGTGTCTGGCAATGGATAAATGGACAAAGAAACACACACACATGCACACACACACACATACAAACACACACACCATAGAATACTATTCAGCCATAAAAAGAATGAAATCCTATCATTTGTGGCAATATGGGTGAACCTGAAGGACATTTGTTAAGTGAAATAAGCCAGGGACGGAAAGACAAATAAGGCATAATCTCACTCATTTGTGGATTCTAAAAAAGCTGCTTTCATAGAAGGAGAGCAAAGAATAGTGTTTACCAGAGGCAGGGGAGGGTAGGAGGAAGAGGATAATGCAGACAGATTGGCCATGGGTACAAAGTTACAGTTAAATAGGATGAATAAATTCTGGTGTTTTACGGCAGAATAGAGTTTGAGTCGAAAGTATAATACACATATGAGTTTTACCTCTACTTTGGGGAAAGGCTTTAAAGCCATATTGAATAGCAAAAGAGAAGGAAAACAAACATCCTCTACTGGCTTTTGAATAAGCTCTATGAGACCCGCAAGTTACTGGACACCAAAGGAAAATTGATTTTGAAACGTATCACATTTTGAATGCCTTCCAAGAAGAACGGTCCAGTAGATGATGGATTTGTGGCTAAGATCAAGGGGAGTAACAGCTTTTTGGGAAGTCTCCCAGGAGGAAGGCTGGCCCGAGGGGATCAGAACTGCTCCCAGTGGAAAGTAGATGCCACGGTGATGTAGCTCTGAAAGAGAGTGCACCAGGACAAGAAGTTCCTCTTTTAAAAACTAGACATAACACATGCTGGTTGCATGAGGAAGTGGAAGGAAAATTTATTGCCTAACAAAATAGCCATTCTGCTAGGAAAACGTTTGTTAGGCCTATTTGTCATGAGAGGTAAAGTATCTAGTGTTGCCTGGAATGGGGAAATACTGGCAAAGAAAGCCACATTGTTTTACACAATAAAGTAAATGTGAGTCCTCCGTGTTCCAGTGTGAAATGTTTTTCACTCTTTGAGACAGAAATATTCCTCAATTCTAGTTTACACTTCTCAGTCTTCTGAGAAGTAGCTCCTAAACACAATTCTTTGGGGTAGGCCCTGAAGATAGATTTGAGGCAGGGCATGGGGCCCCAAGGAAGAATGGGCCCTGTGTGAGAGTGGGTGGCAGGGTGGGCTGGCACTGGAGGAGAGAGCAGCTTGGGGCTCCCACGATGGGCTGTGGCTGAGGGGCTGAGCCGGCATCATCGGGCATCTTCTGGCATCTGGTGTGAAGCTGCTTTCTGCTCTCTGCTCTGATCTGCCTTCGTCATGCTCTCTACAGCCCTCCTACTCCAATTCGTCATGAGATTTTATATCCACTAACTTGGTAGGTAAGTTTCACCTGGTGTAAACTGTACCAGGTGGTATATTGGGAAAAGAAACAGAGGCGCTGCCACATTTGGGACAGAATGGAGCAGCCACAATAGAAATAAGACATTAGTGACGTTGAGCAAAGCAAGAAGACAGACGAGGTGACCATTGGAAAGCCCAGGGCCTCCTTCTCCCACTTCTTAGAATCTTTGGAAATATTCGGGAGGGGGCCAGATAGTCCACGGAGATTATGTGTGTTGCAGGGGGTGGGCGGGGGCCAGTTATTTTGCCTGGATGCTGAAGGGCTGGAGGATTGCAAGAGAAGAATGCAGCTGAAGGATAGTCGTGGTCACGGCTGTGGTGTTTCCAGCAGTGAAACTGACAGCCATGGAGGAATATGGGAATCCACTTTCCTGGATGTATAAACTGGCTTTTCATCGTGACATTCAAAGTAATTCACAGCAGGAAACTTAACACGCACTGAGCTCTGTCTTCATCATATGAAGAGGACAGCAGTTTGCCCATTTTATAGGTGAGTATCTTGAGTCCTTAGGAGGATCAGGGTAATGTATTGAAAGTCATCTTAGGAGTCAGTGACGGAACAACAATGTGTGTGCTCTGACGATGCAGGTCTAACCCAGCAATCCTTGTTACCATTGCCCGAGTGGAATACAGGAGGTTGGAAGTGGCTTTATAAGAAAAAAAATTATGATAATAATAATGATGATGGTGACGGTTATGATGGTGGTGATGAAGATAATAGCAGCGAATATTTCAATACATTTTAACAGCTCCTTATTTGCCATACACTAAGCTAAATCATCTACTTGGATTATTTCTTCAAACTGTCAACAAACTAATTTCCATCTAGCCTGAAATTTCTCATGCTCAGTACCATTGACATTTGTGGCTGGATAATTCTTTATTGTGGGGGGCCATCATGTGCATTGTAGGATGTTTAGCAGTATCTCCGGCCTCTACCCACTGGACTCCAGCAGCAACCTCTCCTTTCCTAGTTTTGATAACCACGAGTGTCTCCAGACTTTGCCAAATATCCACTGGGGGACAGAATTATCCCCTGTTGAGAATCTCTGCAGAATCCCGCATTCTTTTCCATCTACCTACAAGATCTCACCCACATGGGGATGTAGCCTCTCCCCCAGTGCTTCCAGTACTTGCCCCCGGGCAGCCAGGTCCACTGTGAGGCCACTCAATTCATTACATCACTCATGTTGACCATGAAGACCCTAAGTCATCAAGGAAGGTTCCACTGGGTGCAGCAAATGCCACTCAGGTAGTCAGGAAAAGTATGTGCTACAGTTAAGAAATATCTCTACCCTAGAAGGGCCCTCACTATTTTGTGTTTATTTTTATTTTAGATACAAGGTCTTGCTCTGTCGTCCAGGCTGGAATGTAGTGGTGCAATTATAGCACACTGTAGCCAGTTTTATTCTTAAAGACCTAAGACGCGGTGGCTCACGCCTGTAATCCCAGCACTTTGGGAGGCCGAGGCAGGTGGATCATCTGAGGTCAGGAGTTCGAGACCAGCCTGACCAGTACGGAGAAACCCCGTCTCTAGTAAAAATACAAAACTTAGCTGGCTATGGTGGTGAGTGCCTGTAGTCCCAGCTACTTGGGAGGCTGAGACAGGAGAATCGCTTGAACCAGGGAGGCAGAGGTTGCAGTGAGACGAGATCATGCCACTGCACTCCAGGCTGGGCGACACAGCGGGACTCCATCTCAAAAAACTACAACAATGACAACAACAAGAACAACAACAACAAAAAGAAAACAAAAAACCCAAAAAACCTAAGGCCTTAGCTATCTAGAAAGTTTGACCCCCCAAATTAGATACATTTTTGGAGTGTTCCTCATAATCAAGATCTTCCTGCATTTGCCTCTTCAGAATATTTTACAAATGTTTGTTTTTGATTTTCCTGATTGCCTGTCTTTCCTTGAGGGCTGGGTTGTCTTGTTCATTTGTGTGTTCCTGATCCCTATTACAGCAGCTGGTATATGGTAGGGACTCCGAAAGTATTTTTACATGATGGGTGAGTAAGTGCGCCAACGATTGCTTAGTAACAAAGTAACAAAGGTCTTTGACGATTCCATGAGCTGCACTGGAGCCAGGGCTGCTGCCTGACTGATCAGCCAAGGTAGGAGCTGAAGTTTCATGGGCCAGCAGCCCAGGTGGGCTCATGAACACATCAGTCCTGGGTAGTGTGGTGGAGGTGGGGCTGCATGAATCCATCCCCAACTGTCATATCCCAGTGTCTGATATGTCTACACAGCTGGAGGCGGCTAAGTTTGACATTGCTTCAATTTTCTCACTAGTAAAATGGGGATACAAATGCGTATCTGGCAGGGTTATGATGAGGATTAAATTGGAAAAAAACAACTATTTCAATTGTGCTTGACAGAGAGCAGGTGTCCAGGAAATTTCATTTTCCTTCTCTTCCCTTTCTGCCTTTTCTATCTGCCGAACACCCCTCATGCTGGGAACTTCTCTTCTGTCCATGTTGCTATTGAGACTGTTAATCACATGTTCCAAACTGACCAATCAGAATACTCCTTTGTTCCTGGTTTCAGTGATTGGCCCAGCAGTGGGCACATGACCTGGGAAAGCCAATGAGAGTCTTTCGGGGAGGGGGACTCGATATAAACGCAGGGTTTTCTCTGGGTTTCTGGTCTGTAAGGTGGTGAAAATCCGAAGTTGCTGGAGGGAGGTGAGCGCAGGCGGCCGGTTTGCTCACATCAGGCCTGCTAACTGGGGCTAATGATAATAATGATGACAGCTTGGATTGACAGCACACCTGCCATGTTCCTGTTGCCTTACAACCACTATCTCCAGCCTCCCTACCGTCTAGCATGTGCCTTGCTCCATACCTGCCTTCCTGAGGTGCAGAGGACAGCAGCGTGGAGAGATGGAGGGACAATGGGTGCCGATACTATTGTTTCGACACCTGCATCCGGTTTTGCCTGAAGTCTTTTCATTTGCTGGATATCTTAGTTCCATGAGTCAATATTCTTCTACTTCTTTTTAATCCAGTTTATTTTAGGTTGTTGTGACTTCCAATCAACAGGTCCTGACTAATATATGATTCATCTCTTTTCCTTCTTTCTTGTTTTTCTTCCTTCCTTTCTCTGCCCTCCCACTCCCTTCCTTCACCCTCTTGCTCCTCTCTCCCCTAGGGTCCTTGTCTCTCCTAGTTCCTAGCCTGGATCCCAATTTTGTCCTTGTCTTTCTGTCCATTCATCATATCCGTGGAGTCCTCAGATAATTGTCATACTGACTCCTAGACATTTACAGATTATAATGCAGATCTTTCAAGGCTCATAGGCACACAGCTCTATTAGGAGAAAGATGCGGTGATGTTGACATTTTGGATGAGGGGGTCAAATATTGTTCAGCTCCAGTCAGAGCCACACTTCATATTGCAGGCTTCTGCCTGGTTCATTTTCATTTTTATGCAAGCAAACCATCACAAGAGCCCGCCTGTGTTTACCCCCTGCCCAGGTGTATTATGAACATTGTCTCTAGTTCCTACCTGTGGCTCACATAGCTAAGGACAGCAGGGCTTACCTGGCTGGGGCTGAGCGTCTCAGGTGAAAAGTGCCACCTGGAGGTGGGGTTGAGAATGAACTCCGCCTGATGGCCATGTCTGGGTCTGGCACCCCAGGAGTCCACTAAGCAATCATAGGCAAAGGATGCCATTTGTCTCTTGGGTTCACTAGTGCAGTGGGTGACTTCTGCCAGCAGGGAGTTGGTGGATATTGCAGGGTTGGACTGTGTTTTTCAGAGGAGCGGTGATGAATTAGCCCATTTATTTTCCCATGGTCTGAAACCCAAGGAACATCTGTCTGAGCCACAGGCGGCACGTTTTGTGGCTGGTGGGAGGACCCATGTTGCAGGGTTTGATTATGCCCATCAGCCGGGGTTGCTTGGAAGCATCAGGGAGAGCTGGTGATTAATCACCAGGCACAGTGGCATGGATCCCCTGTGTAATTATCCCTATTGCCCTCAGAGCCGATTATGCTTCCAAAGGGTAGCAGCTTTCGGAAGGAGGTGAGTGCAGGCTGGCCCCTTTGCTCACACCAGGCCTGCTAACTGGGGCTAATGATGATAATGATGACAGTTTGGATTGACAGCACACCTGCCATGTTCCTGTTGCGTTACATCCACTATCTCCAGCCTCCCTACCGTCTAGCATGTGCCACCTTCAAGGTCTTGGCCGTGTTCTTCTAACGCTGATACTGTTATTTACTTCAGTTTTTTCTTTAAATCAACTCAATTTTTTATTTAAATGTATTTTTAAAGTGGGGTACAAAAAATTAGAAAGAATGAATAAGACCTACTATTTGATAGCACAACAGGGTGACTATAGTTAATGATAACTTAATTGTACATTTAAAAATAACTAATCAAGTATAATTGGATTGTTTGCAACACAAAGGATAAATGCTTAGGGGATGAATATCCCCATTCCCCATGATGTAATTACTATGCATTGCACACCTGGATCAAAACATTTCATGAACCCTATAAATATATATACCTACTATGTACCCCCCAAAATTAAAAATTAAATAAATTAAAAAATAAAAAAGTAAGATTTCCAACTCTCTTCCAAGTAGAAAACTAGTAAGGCTTTCTAGGAATGGAAAGAAACCATACAAAATATGACATAAAACATACAACTAAATGCTGGTTGGTAGTATTGCCTGTGAGGACCCAGCTGAGCCCTGCACCCTCTTTATTATGATGGGGTCTTTAATAGAGGTGAGTGCTGACCTGAGACTTTTTATGTAACCAGAGAAATAGAAGGGCAGTTAGAAAAAATAAAGCACTTCTCATCATATCTCTACTGGTATACCTCAAAAAATCACCAAGGTCTGTGTCTCAGGCATCAGGGGTGTTCATGTATTTGACTTCCCGTACTTCTCACTCCTCAAGTTGGGCTCTGTTACGTCCATTTCAGAGTTGAAGAAACAGAGCCAAAAAGAGGTTGCAGAGAGAGGATGTTCAAGAAGGGGGATTCCAGCCCAGGCTCTGGAGATAGACCATCATTGTTCTGTACTAGATGCCACGTGCCAAGTTCTGAGCTTGGCACTTCACCTTCATTACCTTGTTCTATCCACATTCCTGCCCTGTGGAACTGTTATGGTTTTCATTTTATGGGGGACACAGAGGCTCAGTGGGGTGCACAGATGGTCCCAAGCTCTCCTGGCAGTAAAACAAAAGCAGAGTTCTTGACCAGGGCATGGGGTGCTGCAGAGGACACACATTCCCACTCTCAGATGCTGCTTGTTCTCTCCACAACCAGCTGTGGGGCAGCTGCTTTGCCAGGGGCCCTGAGTGTCGGCAACAGCCAGAATAACAGGGAAGCAGAGAGGGAGTTTGCTGGAAGGGCTTGGGGGAATGCACAAATGTAGGGCAGAAGCTGGAGAAATGGACCTAGAAAGAACCAGAGCCTAGGCACTCTGGTGTCCGGGAGGCCTCAGGGCTGTGGCCAGAAGACATAGGCACCTTTTCTACTCTTTTGGGGGTCTTCTCCTCAAAGGTGGGGACCTTGAGCAAGAGGGTCCAGTGGATCTGCTCAGGTTACGTGCCTCCCCTCTGGGCAGGGTGAGATCCTTGTTTGGAGAGTCCCACCCAGCAGGATTCACACAATAGGAAGTTGGGGCGGGGGGATCAGGGTGCTATCATAAAGGGTAAGAAGGCTAAAACTAACCTCCGAACATGCAGAAGTTACCTACTATATGCCAGTTGGCCCTGTGCCAGGGGGCCTTCTATCATACTATCCTGTAGAGGTAACAAGAAGTCCCAGCCTCAAAAAGGGGCTGGCGGGCTGGGTCCTAGTTCTTCTTTGCCATGGCTCCAGCATGGACTTATACCCTGGATTGGTTGTCTCATTTCAAAGCAGGGAAAGATCTCTGAGAGCTTTGTCCAGCTCCCTGGATGCTCTGCTCCAGGTGATCTTGGCACCCTCTTCTGAGTCTGGCACCCACACACTGGCACACCTTCCATGACCCTGAGGCTCATGCAGCCTCCAGACTCACCTACCAGTTCTCTTCCTGGGATTCTCAGCTTTCTAGCACACCCTCTTCCAGAGGTGGGAGACCTCCAGTTAAAAACAAAATTGTACACAACTGCAGCCTCATTTCCATTGTTTAAGGAATTAATTATCTTGGTGTATCTTTTCCAATAACAGCTTTCATTAAATTAAACCCAAGGCATTTATATTCCCTGGGAATAACAGGCTGCTTATATATGGCGGGAATGTGCTGGAATTTCTTTAGAAATCAGCACATTGGCTATTGAGGACTAGCTGGTGATCACAGGTATAGGTTTTGAAGTTAGATTGTCAGGATTAAAATCCAGGCTCTGCCATTGCTGGCTGTGTGGTCTTGAGCAAGTTACATTACCTCTCTGTGTCTCGGCTTCCCCATCTGTGCAATTTGGACAGTAAGAGTTCCTATCTCCCAGGCTTCTTGTAAGGATTAAACACGTTCATGTAATGATCAACAAGGTTAACTATGAACATGCTCACAAAGACACACATGGGCTCTTCTGGTGCAATAGGGACGTGGCCTGGAAGCTCACTGCCACGTGGCATTTGGGACCACAAGGGATCAGACCTCATCGTCTGTGCACAGATAGACAAGATCATAAAGAGGAAAAATTAGCATCGGGAAACTGGTTATTTATTTAAGATTGAAAGCGGGAGAAATCTGCCCTGGACATCTTCCCCTCTCCTCTGTTTGTTTTGTCTGCCAAACAGAGGCAGTACCCCCTCTCCACTCTATTTCTTAATTGAGTAAACTCCGTGATCCTAAATGCAAACAAACATGGAGCCAGCACAAACAAGCACGTGCTTCCTGTACGCGCCATTTCTGAGGAGCAGCCTGAGCAGCAGGTGAACTGGCTGGGAGACAGAAACGGCTGCAGAAGGCGCCTCCAGGATTTGGCGTGAGAGCCCTGCAAGGTCAGCCCATGTGCTCCTTCTTTGTTAGATTGTTTGTTCATTCATTTGTTTATTCATTCCTTTATTCAAGTGTTTAGTGAGAACTTCCATGTGGAAGACAAAGACCTAGCTCACAAGGGGTGCATGGTCTAGGGAGCTAGGTGTGGACAAAGAGCCACGTAGGATGTCAGTGCTGAGATGTGGCAGCCACGGGGAGCTATGGAAGGGGGCAGAAAGAAGACCCCAGAGCTCAGGGAAGGCCTGCAGGGCAAGTAGGGAGTTGTCAGCCCAGCAAAGAGCCAAGAGTGTGAGGAGAAGGTCTGCCAGCGCCTGAAGGGGAGAAGCCATGGTTCACCAGCTTCAAGAGTTGATACAGTTGAAAGCATCATCTCTCCATGGCCAACATCCTGGGCTGTGGCTTTAATTTGGGCATAGTGTGTGCCTGCAAAACCTCGGCTGTATTCAACCTAGTCTGCCATTGATGGAGTGAGAACTGCCCCCAAATTATTTACATTCAAATTTGGAAGCAACTGAAACCCAACAGTAGGAGATTCATTACAGTAATTCCATGGAAATGGAATAATATGCTGTCGTTAAAAGTGTTCAAATCTTTTATGGTTATGATAAATCTAATAATAAAATCGAGACATTATTAGAATATATATTTTAACATTTTCCTAGTTTTGTGAAAAAAGCCCCAAATATCTGTATGAGCCTAGATAAATGACAAGAAAGGAAAACAGTAAAATTTTTATAATGGTTATTGCTCAATGGTTGGATTTTTTAAAATACTCTTCTATAATTTCTAAATTTTATGCCCTGAGGATGTATTACCTCCATAGTCAGAAAAATTATGAAAGGTATTTAAAACCCAAACTGGTTTTGGGCATGCAGAATGCTTGGTTATTTCTTAAGTATAAAAATAACTCCCCCTCTGTCCCATCAGCACACGTGTTGCAGGGAGTCTGATGTTGCTCGGTAAGTCTCTTTGGTCATTTCATACTAATGCCCTTTGTTCCCCTGATTATCTCTCTGAGGTTGGGGCCGGGGGATGGGGGTGTGCTGTGCCTCCTGGATGTCTGTCTGCTGCCAAAACATCCTCTCCTGTCTCTGTCTCATTGGTGCATTTTGATGAACGTGTATTGCCTGGTCACTGTGCGCTAACCACCAAATTATGAAACATTTGTGCTGCAAGGGAGCTGAGAGATCCTTAAACTCAATGAACCATTAGGCATAAGACACACACACACACATACACACATGAATACACACAAACACACAAACAGCTTGGCTGCTCTGGGTGAAGCATGTGTGTGTTTGGGGGAAATTTCCTTCCCCACCTGTGGTCGTCCATTTGCCCATGAGCAGCTTCCGAGGCAGGTCTGTGGACCCCAACGCTGTGTAACATCGTGTGAAAAACACAAAGGCTTGCAGCCCTCTCACTGCAGACGTGGGAACACGACTCTGTTTAAAACCCTTCAAAGCCCGCCTTCTTGCTGTGTGATGCTGCCTGGGCCAGCCGGGCAGGTCACCACGCTGTCTCTTCAAAGCAGCTCGCTTATGCCCACAGCGCTGGGCACAAGGGCAGCCACGAGCTGTTTGATTTCTGCGTCCCCAGCAGATGGCTTGGTGCACAGGGGCAGGGCTTGTCTGTCCCTCTCACTGCTGTGTCCCAGGCTATGTCTCCACCATGTAACTTCAGACAAGTTCCTCAGCATCTCTGTGTCCTGGTTCCCTCATTTGTAACATCAGGATATTGATAGGGATGTCCTTATGGGGCCTCATGAAAATGAAGAGTTCTCTGTGATGTGCCTGGAACCACAGAGGGCAGCAAGTGGGAGCCACAGAAAGTCATCTCTTTATCATAGTTGTCATTGGTAACTATGACGGTTATTAAGGGCAGGGGTCTCCCACCTTCTGCATCCAGGCCTTGTCATTCCTTATAAAAGTTTTCTCCTTTCAAGGACTTTCAATGCCCTGAAAACGGAATGCTCCTCCCTGCTCCCCATCAGCTGCTGCAGAGCCCTGAACCCCTTGAACTTGCCTTGCTTAGTTCTTTCAGGGGCCGCCTTGGATGCCGCCTCACTTCCCTCTTCTTGGCTCCGTGGCTGTCAGAGGGGCTGGGCACTGGGTTACTTCATCAGTTCCTGAGTGTTGACCGGCAGGAAACAGTGGTTTCCTGTTCATATCCTGCCTGAGCCTGGGCCGGGTGGAGGTGTCCTGCATGGAGTCTTGTGAAATCGGTTGGACTGCAACACTCAGCAGCGCGGTGAGTCCACCCTGAAATCCACAGTGACCCGTGTGGCATGTACTGGGAATTGAACGCTTGGGGAAAGAGCTGGGCTCCAGCGGATCAGGCCCGACCAAGTCGTTCCCACAGCTCAGGACCGGACGCTACAAGCCCACTTCGTAGCAGTTTGGCTGACGGCAAACTTTTGCAACACAGTGCAAAAACCATTTAACACCTTTAAGGGAATTGGAAATGGGTTTTTCATGTGTGGTGGTGCTGAAAATTGAGAATAATGACAGAATTATTAAAAACAGCCTTCTTGGCCTTAGACTCTTCATTGCCTCTGGTCTGTAAAACTGACAAATAAGCACTGTAGAAGCCACAGATGAAATATGTCGTCTTGGGAGCCCTGGAGAATTGTCTCTGAATTCTTTTGTTTATGGATTGTAGAAACTGCTTTGGGGGTAGTTGGATGTAGAAGCAGAAGGACAGAGTGGGGAGCTGGGAGCAGGAGGCCTGGGTTTGTCTCCTGAGTCTGTTTCCACTGGGGCCTGAGGCTCCCATGTGAGGGAACATGAATGGGCCAGGCACATGGGCCCTGTGGGGTGACAGAGCTGTGGGGCTCCATGGTGGCTCTGTGGGCAGCTAGCTTGGGGATGGCTGAGATAAAGACAAGTAGTTTTCCTTCCTGCAGGACTTCTCAGAGCCTTTAGTGTGGTTATAATGATAGAAAACATGTATTAAGTCCATACCCTGAACCAGAAACAATGCTAAAAGCTTTGCACTTGGCCTTTTTTTTTTTTTTTCTTTTATCAACATGTGTGAGGACGGAAGCTTAGGCTTACAGATACGGACTCATTGAGAGTGAGTGGACGTGTCTGATCTTTAACCCAGTTCTGTCTGACCAAAAAGCCTGTGCTCTAACCACTGTGCACCCCTGCCTGTCTGTCCTGTTGAGAGAACTGTAGGGAAAGCCTTGAGATTATGTATCCAGTGCTCCCCTCCTCCTGATTGGAAGATGGCAGCTCAGAAGGTTAGGGCGCCTTCTCCTGTCCTCCGAGTGGTTAGATGCACGTGTCCTCTTCTGTCCTCTGCTCTTCCCACATCCCTCTCTCTCTGGTGCTCTGGTGGAGCCCCTGGGATCAGGGGTCACAGGAGCACCTGGGCCATTTGCATGGTTGTTGGTAAAGGGTGTTCTCCCCCCCCCCCCATTAAGGTGCCTGCCATCAAAGTGCCTTATTGCTTGAGTTCCAATCTCGGCTTCACAACTCTGTAGCTGTGTGACTTTGCACAATGTACTGAGCCTCTCTGTGCCTGAACATCCTTGTTTGTAGATAGTAAAGATAATTGTCCCTTACTCCTAGGTTTCACATTGAGTGTTTAGCAAGTTAATGTTTGTAACGTGTGAAGTCATAAGATGCAGGACTGGATGACTGCCCTACCCACAAGGGGTCTAGGATCTTCCCGAGTTGCACTACTTATGGGACAGGTCTGCCAAGCAGCCCTTGTGAAGATAAAGGTGATGATGAGTTCCTCCCACAAAACAAGAGCCTCAGAGAGACTGGAAAATAACCCCCGGTGCCTTTTATCAAGTGGCCAGCAGATGGCAGAAGCAAGCCAGGAACAGAGCTTGTGTGCTGCGGCTGTGGCAGCTACCTTGGAAAATCCCGTGGTGTTTGGTGGTCGTATTAAGAGATCTCTGGTGTAGGAGCATCCTTCATTCTAAGCAGGATTCTGAACAAACTCAGAACTGGCTTTGTGGCTGGTACCGAGGACCCAGGGGTCACGGCTGCTCCCAGTGGGTGCTGATGCCCATTTGTTTGTGCAAGTTGGTCCCCTGTAAGGACGACAGATGGTCTGTCTCGGACTTTCTGGCCTGTGCACCAAGGCCCAGGGATGGAAGTGGGGCAGCATGTCCCCATCATTAAATAGGGCGTTCTTGATAATAATCCCATAAGGCTTAATGTGATGGGTGTGGTCAATCATTCATTCATTCCGTGAGGATTCAGTGAGCAGCTACTCCATGCCTCTAGGCTCTGAGGATGCAGCATGAGAAACACACGCAAGGCCCACGATGACCAGGGAGCTCGCCTTCCAGGGAGAGAGGAGAAAAATAAATGGTAGGGAGTTAAACACGACAAAGTAGAAAAGGGCCAGCTGCAAGAATGAAATTAAATAGGAGGCTGGTGGCAGGGGGGCAGGGAAGCCTGAAGCACCTGACTGCCCAGAACAAGCCGCACCTGTGAGGAGCTGGGAAGGGCACTCCAGGCAGAGGGAGCACCAGAGCAAACCCTGGGAGGGGGATGAGCCTCTTGTTGAAGAACTAGAAGGAGGCCAAGGTGGCTGAGCAGAACACATGAGGCGGAAGGAGGAAGTGAGGGGCCCTGGGCCTGGCCACCAGCCGGCAGGATCAGGGGTGAGGACTCCACTTGGGAGAGTGTGAATGGCCCAGTGTGAATGACAAAGCAGTTTCATGCAGCTCAGCCTGTCTGGCTAAGTGCGCAGCCCTGAGGATTGGGCTCTGAGCATTGCAGCCCTTCTGAGTCTGTGGGCCCCTCTCCCAGGAGGATCAGGTTGCCCAGGGCAGCTGGAAATGTCCTTAAGCGACTCCTTGCTGCTGCTGCCGCTGCGTCTTGCTGACATCATTTCCCCCCACAAGCGCTGGTCTCCTGGGACGGCTGCCCCCTCTCATCTGCACATCTAGCTCCCCTGCCAGGCCTGTGCTGTTTTCCGGGGCCTCACAGAGAAGCTCGGGCAGGTGGAGCCTCAGCAAGAGGCGCCATCCTCCCCTTCAGCCTGTCGCGGCTCCTCCCCGGGGCATGCTTGAAAGCCCAGACATGTTCTTCACATCTGAGAAAGCAGTTAAACTGAAATTCCTGGCAGATTCAGGTTCAAATCCTTATTAGGCTGTTAAGTGAGAGGGGATTTCATTTCCTTGCAGCCGCCCTGGGTCCTGCCACTGAGCAGCTGTTGGTAGGCTCTGCTGTGAGGTCTCCTCTTCCGGCTTTCCCACTTCCCAAGGTAACCTGGTGTGGGGAGGAAGCCGGGGGCCTCTGGTGAATGGGAACCTGTGCAAAGAAGGAGCTGAGGGCAGGGAGAGGTGGGATAAGGCCCAGCGTGGGGGCCTGGAAGTGAGGCCAGCAGAGAGTCATGGAGAGGCCCTCGGAGAATACGTTCTGGGGACGCAGTCAGGGAACACCTGTTTCCTGCTGTGTGACTCTCACCACCCAGCTGTGGACACACACATATGTACATATATGCACACACAGGAACACATATGCACACACAGGAACACATGCACACACATATACACACGATGAATACACATATACAGACACACATTCATATATACATACACACATACCTACGTATACGCATGTACACATGTACACTCACACATGCACATATAGACCTACAGATACATAAATGTACATCCTTATAGATGTGTACATATACAGTACACATGCATGTACTCACAAATACTTATGCCCACATCTACATATATGTATAATACATATATACACATATAGATATATACATATATACTCACATGTCTATGTATAAACACACACCTATATGCACATGCCTATACATATATGCACATACATGCCCACATACACCTATGTAAACATATACACAGAGCTATATTTAAATATGCTCATGCATGCATATATACACACATATATACACATTTATGCATGTGCATTCATGTACATATACACACATGCACTGACATCGACACACATGCATGACACATACACATGATATAGATATACACACATATATACCTGCATGCACACATCTATATGCATACATACATATATGTGGATATAGACAAATAGCAGATATACACATACATGCACATATCTGTATGCACACATATATACATACAGATAAACACATGTACATTCATCTAGATTTCCACATTTGCAAGTGCATATTGGTACACATATGCACACATATGTGTATGTATGAATCTTTTCTCCCTCTATATCACACACATACCTTTTGCTGAGAGCTTAGTATTTACTAGGCGCCAGACTCTGCTCTCTTAATATAAGGTCGCCCCAAAACAGACCCTGAGCTGAGGATTCGGGTGCAAGCGGCTAACATGGACGGTGATCCAGCAGCACCGTGAGGAAGCGGGGCTGAAACCTGGAAGGGAGCAAGGCCGGGGATTAGGGTGACCACAAACAAGGCCATCACTGAGGACCTTGGGGTTCAATTTCTCCAGTGGGGGTGTCTAAGCCACTATGTTGCGTCATGTGTCAGAATTGCCCTCTGGAGGACTGGAAAACTGGGTGTTGACTGCCACTTCCTGCTCCTGGCCATGAACTTCTGGTGCTTCTAGTTTGCCCAGCATAGGCCATGTGCTCCTGGGGCCAGCGAGGGTCCACAGGCAGAGGCTGGGGACCTGTGCTGCAGGTGATTGCAGGTGGGCCCTGGGCCACCACACACTCCACACAGGTGCTGCCTCATGGGTCCTTCACAACAACCCCGTTTGACAAGGAAGAATCTGGGGCTTGGGGAGGTCTATAGATTTGAGGGGTGTTATGGGCGAGGCTCATAGCAGAACCAGGTCAAGAATCAAGGTTGTGTGATTCTAGCAGGTAAGTCCTGACAATGACTGGCAAGTGTGAGCCATGCAGGGGCAGGACAGGCCTCATGAGTGGTGACAGGAGGTGGTTCAGGGTTGTTTTGCACAGCCAGACATTCTTTGAAGGGCAGCTGCAGTGAGGGGCCTGGCTGCAGAGCCAGCCTGCCTGGGTCCAGATCCCAGACTCACCATGTCCTGAGGGAGCTTGGGGGGAGCTGCCTGTTCCCTCTGGGCTTAGTTTCTCGTCAACACTAAGAAGACTCAGTTGAATCATGTTCATGATGGAGTGCTTGCAACACCAGCAGAGAGGAAGGGATTGTGAATGAGGCCGTCCTGGGGAAGCGCAGGTGTGTTGGGGTGGGCGGGTAACCAGGTATTGCGACAGGGGCACAAGGTGGCACTCAGCCTCCTTGTGTTTGTAGCAGACTTTTGAACGCTAGACTTTCTGGTGGCACCTGTAGCACCCTTAAAAAGTGAATGCTGCTGCCCAAATTAAATCTGAGCAGACTGAACTGAACGTCCCAGCATAACATCAACGTCTCTGGGGCCCCATCTGCCCTGCTCTTAGCATCCCACTAAGAGAAGCAGCAGACACTCAAAGCAATTGGAAAAATGACCTGAGTTCTTCCAAACCCTTTAAGGAGAAACCTCTCTCTGACTTTCCCTCCGATTCTTTCACCCGTATTTCTCCCCTCCCATGGTCTCACTCCAGAGCTTTTCCAGAGCCCCTTTCTTTCCCAGAGGCTCCTTGGAGCCAGCCCTCACGGCTCTGGCCTTGTTTTCTGCTCCACGTTTTAGCATGAGGCAGGCATGTGAAACGGCAAACATGACATTTTCTTTAGTGGGTAGGGGAAGAGGAGGGCTGAACCTCTAGCGCCCGAATGCATTTGTCCCTGTCACACACAGTCATTGTCCAATTACCTTTTGGGAGGGAAAACCCAGTGCTGATCACTCCGCCTACTCCAGTTTTTCCTGATCTGAATGATCTGCCTTAACAATGTGTTAATATTTTACCCAAGTTCACTCAGAATAAGAAAGTGCGTAGAGGTGCCCACTAGAGGGTGGGCGCACAGCAGTGGGCATCTCGGCTCTCTGCCCGTGGGGATCCTGCCAGGTTGTTCAGAGCAGCTCCTCAGTGTCACTCTCCTCCCCACCCTCCCTTTCCTTGGGGTCTAGCCGTTTCTAGCTCCAGTGTTGCCCCTCCCAAGCTGGATGTAACCTAGCTTCTGTCTTTTACCTGTTACCTCATTTGTGCAGTTAACATTTTATGCACGTCCCTTACAGTGTAGAAGGAAAACATAATTCTAATCTGACTCCATTCAGTGATGTTAAATACTGCATGTGAACATCCCCATCCAGAAGTTCATCCAATGTAGACTCATCAAAAAGCAGGAGTCCTAAGTGTTTGCATTGTGCAAGCATCCTTAGCACATTGCTATGTAGGTGTTTAAGAGTGTCTTAAGAGATATTTGGAAAATTGGTTGGGGATTGTTTTTGTTGGCCTGGGAATGTATTATTATTTTTTCCCAGTTCACATAAAGGGGTGAAGCCCTGATGTCTGGAAATTTGCTCTCCAAAGTGTTTCCAGGAATTGAAAATATTTGGATAATGAGGGGTGTCTGTACTTTCCTTGACCTAAACTGCTGGTAGAGGGGGATATTTTTGTATGATTGGGCAAGGTCAAACACAGAATCAAATCGGGAAGAACAGGGTCTGACATGATGAATCCCTGCCTCGCCTTGCCATTGACAAGAGACAGAATAAATGCCCCCAAAGAACCCTGCACCATGAACGCTTGATGGCAATCCTGTCTCAGGGCTTTGCTGCTCGCTGTCAGGCAGCAGGCACACTACCCAGGGCCATGGGGAAGGCGTCTTGCAGCCACACTGCAGCAGGAGGCTGGTCATATCTACGGGCTCCACCAAGCCAGGATGCAGAGCTCGGCCCGTCTCATGGCACAGGCTCGGGCTGCTTGGAGCTTATAATGAATTAGAGCCACAGCTGATTGATTTTTTTCAAGGCTGGCACTCACGCTGGGTGCCTGAGAAGACGATGAATCTGCAGTGCTGAAGTGCTGCCTGGCCTGTCAGGAACCAACTGCAGCTGGGATTCTCTGCAGCCTTCCCCGCAGCAAGCTGGGGTAGCCATGAGCCCTGCCTGTCCAACGTGGGGTCAGGCGGGCATGCCTGCTGTGTCTGGCAGCCTTGACACCCCCAGATTCTGCTGGAAGATGCTCGTGGCCTGAAAGCTCATTTTGTAGTCGCTCTACCCTGAGATGCAGCTTCTGCACTGGCAGGATTAACGCAAACAGAATCTGCTTGGCTCATTCCCCCCCCGGGCCTCAACAGGCCTGCAACGCCACTGTCTGCCAGGGAGAGCCACTCGGTGATACTGTTAATTAAAACCATGACTCTGGGGGCAAGAAAAAATTTTAAAATGCTGAAGTCATCTTCCCTAATAGAAATCTTATTTTGAAGGTGCTCACGGAGGTCAGGCTGACCAGAAAAACCCACAAGCCATAAATAAGCTCAAATAGTTTTATTTAATTTACTTAACTCGGTGCCTGGAGTCCTCATGGGGAGAGGTGCCTGGCATCAACACAGGGTGGGGGTGGCCACCCTCATCTCTAGCCCCTGGGTCCCAGAGCTGAGAGGAGGGAGAGAACTGAACTTTCTTGGAAGAATGTGGAACTGCTGAGTAGATGCTTTGGAATTTGCTGACCCAGGCATCTGGGAGTACAGCCTGACCGGCCATCTCTGCACCAAGCTATCTATAGTCCAATGGCTATTTTCAATTGGAAATTCATTTTAAAGTGGTGGCAGTGACGGGGGAGTGGCTGTATCTGTAATCCATTATTTCACACAGAGAATTCCCTTCTTTCATTTTTTTCTGGCCAAAGTTGCTGCTTTGAACGTGGGTGGGTCTTGGAGCCCAAGACTGAGCTGGCTGCTTGGAGAAAAATTGGAGGGATTTGAAAAGGCCCGAGGGAGGGTGTCCTCTGACTTGGGGGTGGCAGAAAACATCTTAAGTGTGCAGGCCCAAGCCTTCTGCAGTGAAGGAAATAGGACTCTGGCTTCGGCAGACCTAACTCAGTCTCTGGGCTCTTGGGCTAACTTGTGAAATTACCTCTCCCCTCAGGACTGGGAGAGAAAGGCCTTAAATAAGTGCAATTTAATTCCCTTGATTGTGGTCCTCTTTAATGAAAAACCAAAATTTATTCTCTCTCCTGCTAGTTTCCCATTGAAAGTCACAAGAAATGAGGCTGGGGTGGAGGGCCTGGAGTTGCTATGGAAGCATGATGCCTAGAACCCACTATGGGATGGATGGTCATTGGTGTCACGGACTGTGGTGTAGACATTGTCTCCTGTGCCAGGATGTGGCCTGGTCCTGCACCCCTTTGCCTTTGAAGCTGTGCCTGCCTGTGATCTGGGAGTGGCACGAACCCACAGAACCCAACCCACCCTGCAGGAAGTGGGAGAGCTCCCCGGGTACTCTGGTGCTGAGGAAGCACAGCTTAAAGAGGAAATTTCCTTGAAATCCACACAGACCTCCTTCCAGAATGTTCTGGAAGGAAGCACAACTTCGAGAGGAAATTTCCCTGAAATGCACACAGACCTCCTTCCAGAATGTTCTGGAAGGAAGCACAAGTTAAAGAGGAAATTTCCCTGAAATGCACACAGATCTCCTTCAGAATGTTCTCTAAATCCTCCTCCAATTCAACTGTCATCACCACAGAACCCACACCCTATGATAAATGGCCAGAGCCCTTACTGTCTTTGTTTTACTCCAGGCGTCTCAGGCCACTAACAAGGAGGTGGAGGTCTCAAGGCTATTGTCAACTGATTCTGCTGGAGGCCAGACCAAAATGGCTTTCTTCCGTGACAGCGTCAGTCCAGTTACAAATCTCCCGGTTCCATGATAAAGGATTTGGCTGGGCTATGGCCCTGGTTTCTTGGAGGAAACCTCTAAATCCTTGAAACTTCCCGAGTGATAGGAGAATCTATGTTATTCATGGTGGGCCTTTCCAACCATACCTGAGTTTATGCTCATGAAATTACCAGGATGGAAGCTGACCACACCAGAAAGGTCAGCCAGGTAATTGGAGGCTTGGGGCTTTGACCAACATGACGTCAGTCCTTCAGTGAGGGGAGGAGGGCTGGAGATTGAGTTTAATTGCATGGCCAGTGAGTTAATCAATCATGCCTATGTAACGAAACTCCAATAAAAATTCTGGACATGGGCTCAGGTGAGCTCCCAATTAGTGAACACATCAAGGTGCCTGCAGGTGATATGTCCCGATCCACAGGGTGATGCCATGGAACCTTCCAGGCCTGGCCCTATGCATCTCTTCACTGGGCTGGGCTGTATTTCCACCATTTGATAATAACACTGTAATCTTGTCACTGCAGCAGTTTCCTGAGTTCTGCCAGTCGTTCTGGCAAATTATGAAACCTGAGGGGGTTGTGGGAAATGCCAAATTTTTGGCCAGTTGGTCAGAAGTGCCAGTTCTGGGGAGCCTGGAGCTCCTAGCTGGAAATTCTTGTGGGCAGTGTACCTGGCCTCTGATGTCTGAGCCAGTTCTGGGTGTTGTGTGTTGGGATGGCACTGCAGTCCCTAAAGCAAGTTCTGGGGAATGGTAGGAAAGCATCCCTGCATCTATATTTCCATTTGGTCCCAGTCTAAAGCATCTGGTCCTCAGAATTGTCTAGGGGGCTTTTAGAAAGAAGAGCTTCTGGAACCCTTCCTGAACAATTCTGATCCCATAGTCCCGCAATGGGCCCTGGAGTCTGTATTTTTGAAAAGCTTTCCTAAGTAGTACTGAGGCAGAATCATATTTGAGACTAACTTTCCAGTGCAGCCAGGCATACCTCCCAAAAAGAGAAAATCTGTTTGAAAGAAGGGAAAATGCAGAAAACTGGGGAGGCCATTCCCCAATGTTCTAACAAGTCAGGGAACAAAGGGACGGCAGATAGAAAGTTCCATGCCGGGAGGTCAGTGCTGCAGCCTGCGTCCTTACGCTGAAGTCAGTCTATGAAAAGGCATATTTGGTGACCCTGCATCCCTTTCTGGGTGTTGAGCTCTGGAGACACTTGCGAGGCCTTCTTCCTTCTCCATATGTCCCCCCTTGGACCTTTCAGATGTCCTTACGGTCCTGACATCAGTATCCTCTGATGGGATGCACATGCTCGACCTCGGGGACCAGCTGGAAGCCCTAGCTGCTGCTGGCAGGGGCCAGGACCCTCAGCACTGAGGGTCTGGGTAGATGGAACTGCACACCTTGCATCTGGGGCGAGGAAGAATGTCCTAAGAACTGAGTGGCGCACGAGGAATTCACGTGACAGTTTCTCAAGCTGGTGGCCTTCTCCCTGTCTCCTAAAACTGCCCTGAGCTGCCTCTGTCTCCCACCGGGGTGACAGCCACATCTCCTCTCTGATCTCCCTGCTTCTCATCTTGCCCCTATGCAGCCTGTTCTCCACACAGGGCGATCCTTTAACAAGTCAACCATCCATGTCTTTCCCTTGCTTAAAATCCTCCGAGGCTCCTTTGCACTGTGAAAATTAGAGCAAGAGCCCTGGAGATCTGTCCTTGCCTGTTTCCTCCCCCTCACTTGGTCCTGTCATGCATCAAATCATAGCCACATGGTTTTTGCTTTCTGTTTTTCAAAGAATTTCAAATTCTCTTCTCCCACAGGGCCTTTGCACAAGCTTTTCCCACAGCCTGCAACACCTGCCCTTCTTCCCCACACTTGGCTTGTTCCCAGAAATTCATCATCCTGTCTTAAATGTCACACTCTTCAGAGAGGCCTTCTTTAGCCCAGATACATAAGTAGGTTGACCCTATTGTTGTCTGTGACATTATCTTCTTGATGTCTTTGGACTTAATCACACTTTTAAATATATATTTGTTTTTCCTGTCTCTTCCACGAGGCTGTTGAATGTTGCATGGACCTGTGCCCGGCACAGAGAATGTGCTGGTTTCAGTAGAGTAATTAATACAAGCAGCAGCAGTGAATAACCCAGACAACGTCAGTGGCTTATCTTGGAAAGGTTTTTTTTTTTTTGAGACAGAGTCTCGCTCTTGTCGCCCAGTCTGGAGTGCAATGGTGCAATCCCGGGGCTCACTACAACCTCCGCCTTCTGGGTTCCAGTGATTCTTCTGCCTCAGCTTCCTGAGTAGCTGGGACTACAGATGTGTGCCACCAGGACCTGCTAATTTTTGTATTTTTAGTAGAGACGGCGTTTCACCATGTTGGCCAGGCTGGTCTCAAACTCCTAACCTCAGGTGATCCCCCCACCTCGGTCTCCCAAAGTGCTGGGATTACAGGTGTGAGCCACTGCGCCCAGCCAAAAAGGTTTATTTCTTGATCACATGACTCAGCCAGAGCAGGTGGGCATGGACCTCTGCTCTCCCCACTCCACCTAAAGAACCTTCTCCACCTCCTGGTCTCCTTACCTGGAATATGTGGCCTATGAGGTTTGCCAAAGAGGAGAAAATGGAGACACACTAGCTGTTATCAGCCTGGCAGCCACAGGCTCACTTCTGTTCTTGGCCCATTTGCCTGACCAGTCCTGTGGCTCCCACCACCTGCAGGAGAGTGGGGAACAGAGGAGGCAGGAAAGACACTAGGAAGAGTGGGGAGGGAGGAGAACTGCACAGCTGGAGAGTGTAGGAGGGATGCTGAGGGGGTGCTGCTGGGAGGAGGGTATGTACTGCTGGGAGGAGGGACGCTGGGTGGGTATTTCTGGGAGGAGGGGGAGGGGGAAGAGCCACACAGCCCGAGGTCCGTGGCAGGAGGAGATGACAAGCAGGGAGAACACCAACGGAATAAACTCTGCAGTTTCCTTCAGATCATCCCTGCGTAGGTGTTTCTCGAAACTCATGTTCAGTGAGAACAGCAGGCATAGACTCAGGACAAACCCTCCGTCTCCTTTCAGGTTAGGTTGGCCCATGGGCTGGAGCGTCTGCGTCTTGGTCGGCCCGGCAGTGTACATGTCAAGCAGCGCGCAAAGACTCCACAGCCATTCGTAGGCACTGCTGGCCTCATGCTCCAGACAGCCCTGGGACAATGGGCCACCAAGGGAAATCAATGATTGTGTGGGCGCAGGTGACCTCCAGCCTGCTTCAGGGCCACCCTTGTTCCCCATGCCAACTCCCTCCTTCCTATGGGCTCCCAAGAAATGGGTGGCAGAGACCAGCCCGGTGATTTACCTCCTGCCTTTCCGTGACTGCCTCCCAGTCCTGTGCATCTCATGTTTAATTATGAGGCTGTGGAAGGTGGTGATATTAATTATAGGGCTGAGGTTGTGTTACTTGGAGAAAGTCAGTGCACATGTCATTTGATTTTCCTCAAGAAGGAAAATTGTATTTTTTTCCGATCTCAAAAATAATTCCAGGGAAATAAATGTGTACAATCACACTTTGGGGTTTAAAACTAACGAGTTTCAGTTTTAAAACATGTTAAAAACCTTTCTATTTGGAGAAAGCTGGAAGAATCCACTTTGGGGATCTGGCGGTTCTCAGGAGCTGTATTACCTCGGGATGGTCTCACTGGTTGGTAGCAGCTTTTGTATGAGGAGGGGCATGGGGTCCCGACTTAGGCAGAGAAGGCTTTGCTGAAGAGGTGCAAAGCCCAGCTTAGGGCTGGGTTTTCTACAGACCAGGAACAAAAGCATTGCTTGGCAAGATTTCTTCTCTGCTCAGAGAAAACACGCAGATTCCAAAGAGTGAGATGGAGAGAATTTGACATGTCTTGGTTTGAAAATAAGTCAAAAGAAGTCTAATATTAACAATAGCAATGATAATAACAACCATTAATTGTGCCTTTGTTAGGTACCAGGCCCTATTCTAAGTGTTGTGAGTGCCCTCTGTCATTTAATCTCCATGGAGTCCTGAAGGTGCTTCCCAGGTTTGTCCCCATCACACAGATGAGGCAATCGTTCTGTTAAGACTGTCCTTGGGTCATTATGTCAGCAATGAAATCGGTCCTGCCATTACTAAACCCTTACTGTGTGCTGGCATTTGTGTATACATGCATGTGTGTGTGTGCACACGTGTGTGTTTGCGTGTACATGTGCACGTGTGTGTTGTGTGCCTGTGTGTGCACATGTAGAAAGAAAGTGATGTGTGGGAATGGAGAATTCCAACCCAGGAGGAGGCTGTGCCTGGGGCTGCCACGAGAAGTGGTGACACTTCGAGAAATGGGTTCCAAATGCACGTTGCCTTCCAGTTCTCTGTGTGACCTTGGGCAAGTCACTTCAGCTCCCTGAGCTTTGTTTTTAAAAATATTTTTTAAATGTATAAAACCATGGACCATTACATATGAAGAGAAATGTGTGTGCAAACATTCAGTTAATAATCACAAGGTGGAGGAGTGCCTGCTCAGACCCAGAGCTGACACAGGGACCTCTCCCAGAAGGCTGCAGGGCTTCCCTCCCGACCCTCCAACGGCCCACTTGCTGAGCCCGTGCTTATCTGTTCAGTGGAAATGCCATGTGCCACGTTCCTCAGAAGTAAAGCCACTAGGTAAGTGTGACACTCTGTGCCCAGCTTGGTGCAAAGTCCCTTGTGTGTGCTATCTTATCGACCTCCCAAATAGCATGGTAAGGTCAGTACTGTCACTTTCCCCACTTTGAAGATGAGGAGAGCACAAATTCTAGATGGAAATGGAAGTCACGCAGTGGAAATAGGATCCAGACAGATTAATCCAATCTCAAGCCTGAATTCTTCCATTCCACGCTACGCTTGAAGCTCAATCTCTCTTCCTGGTTGATTCTCCCCACTTCCCCACCCCCAGATATATACCATCGCTGCTTGGTGGACAGTAGCCATGACTGGATTTTGGTAAAGGTTGCTGAATAATCAGGCTGCTGGGTAGTTTTTCCATTTCACCTTTCCCAGTGAAATGGGGCCCCATGAAAAAGGCAGCTCAAGTTGTAAATTACTCAAAGGAAGGACAGAAAGGTCTTCTGTTTGCACCTACCCTAAGGATTTGGGGTAGACAATGGGAATTTACTAATTATGAATTCCAGTGCTTTCCTTGCTGAAAGAGAGGCGTGGAATCAACGCTGAGTGAAGGCATCAAGTTTAAGCTGCTAATTACTTCCTGATCATGCAGAATAAAAGCTACATCCCTTGAAATACACCAGGCAGCTAAACATAATCTTTGCCTTTCCGTAGTGTTGGTTAAGGAATCCAGATGTTACCGCAATAACCACTCCATAAACAAAAGGAACACCCAGCTGTGAGAACTGGCTTCTCAGCATTCGTCCCAGCAGAGGCTCTTCCGGGGCTGGGTTCTGATGGTTGCCCTGTTTCAGCACAGCCCTTATTGGCAGGCAGACGGCACGGGCACAGCCACAGGCTGAAGGTAAGTCCAGCACACAACTTCCTGACAGTGAACAGGAGTAAACATGGGACCCACCCGAAACCTTTGTCTGTTGACTTCTTAGCAAATGGAGGCAGCTCTAGGCTCTGGAGAGTTCAGGTATAGGAGACCATGACTTGAGCAGACTGATATAAGTGGAATGCAAACATATTTAGATGGCACAACTTAATTTAGATTTATCAGTGCTAATATAGGAAAAGCTAGTATTTATTGGGGCTTATTAGATTTTTAGTCTGAATCCTCACAACTTACGAGGGGTTTCGTTTTACAGACTATGATCTTGCATGATTTCCCCAAAGATGCTCATTAAGTATATGGTGAAAGTAGAATTTGAATACAGAAGACCTGGTTCTGCTACTTTCTGTGTTTCTATTTGGTTCAAACCAGCCTTTCTTCTTTCAAAACAACTTCAGTGCAATTCATGGTTTTGGAAAGTAAACTTGATTTTGAGATTCAGACAATAAGTGCATTTTTAATGTTTATTCTTTTATCTTGAAAAACTGATATATTTATGAAATGATATGTGCTCACTCAGTGTCAACACTTCAAACAACACAGACAGTACAATGACAAATTGGAGATCAGCTCTAATCTCGGCCCCCAATTTAATGCATTGCTGAATATTCTTCTGAACATAGTCCATCCCACACTGTCCCATGACACAAGACGCTCCAAGGGGCTGAAGATAGAGGGACTTCTGCAGTCAAGAGAGCTGGGAAACTCTTGGACAGTCACAATGTGCATTTGGGTATTAAAGGCTCTGAAAAGTTCTGCACCAAATAAACCCTTGGATTGGCTTGATCCGATGCCATGTTTCCAAAACCTACTTGCCCGTGGGACACCTTAGTCCATAACACAGGTTGGCATTTCTTCTAGAGAGTGTGCTGTGAAAAACACTGGTCTCACAACACTGTGCATTCATCCAGCAGGTATTTACCAAGCAGGGACTTTGGGCCAGGTCCGTGCTAGGCTCTGCAGGTGGACCAGCCAGCCCTGACCTCCATGGTGTCGCTTCTCATGGGAGAGGCTGCACAGCAGTCATTGAGAAAATGAAGAAACACACAGGTACTTTCAGATGCTGATAATGACTACCATGTGCTAAAAGAGCTCCAGTTGTTGTCTATTTTGAGACAATCTTCTCGACAATGAGATAGAATGAACCATGCAAACTTTGGGGGCTACGATGGTTTTAGGAAAGAGCTAGAGTGAAAAATCCTTTGACATATATACATACAAATAAAGATACATGTGTATAATTTTATGTAATTGACATCACATTATATGCTGGCACCTGCCTTTTTTGCTTAATGAAAATGTCAAAGGTAATATTACCAATCAATCAGTATATTTCACCATCGTGTTTAATTTCTGCAGAGCACTTATTCAAGCACATACTGCATTTTTCTTAGTCACTCACTGGTGGGAATAGAAAGTTTTCTCAGGCATGCATTTTTCCCACTTCTGAAATGATCTCCTTAGAATAAATTCCCCAAATTGTATTGCTGGGTTCAAAGGCATGAACATTTTACATTTTTATACAATAATGTCAAACTACCTTCTGGAAATGATGCTCACTTTACTTTCCCTCCAAGACTGCGTGAAAATGCCCATTTTCCTAAATGCTTACTATGACTGGTTTCCAACTACATTTTAATTCTTGTTCAATCTGATAGGTAAAAAATGATATTTAATTTTTATTTGATTGATAATGACCTTGAACGTGCCTATTAGCCTTTTGCATGTATTCTTTTATGAAACATCTGTTCCTATCCTTCATCAATGTTCCTCTTCATATGTTAACTTTTCTTATTGATTTGTTAGAGCACTTTGTATATGGTGAATATTAGCTTTTGTGATCAGAATTATGGAACTGTTGTTGTCTTTAGTTTTGCTTATCAAGGTTAAAGCCATTCAGAGATGTTGTAAATGTGTATGTTGTTAAATTTATGTCTTATTTTGTGTTTTCTGATCCTCCTATGTTTAGAATGGTCAAGCAACCCCAACTTATGATTACATAAATATTCTCCCATATTTGCTCTTAGCATTTTTTTTTCTTTTCATGTAACCCTTTGTTCTTTCAGGAATTTACTTTGCGGTAAGAAATGGGCTGGCTTCCAGTTTTATGTTTCCCAAATGGTGATTCAGCTGTTCCATTTCCATATTCTCCCTTATTAGAAATGACCACTATATTACGTTCTAAAATATCTGCATACTTGTGTCCCTTCCTATAATCTCAGTTCATCTCTTTGAGCTATCTTTTGATTCCTTTTTCAAACCACACTGCTTTACTGAACTGTCATCATCTTATACATTTTTAATACTCAGCAAGACAAGTTTCTCAATGCCACTCTTTTTCAGAGTTTTTCTGGTGGTTGTAAGATGTTTATTCTTCTGGATAAACTTTAGAATCACTCTTTTTGTCCAAGGTAAAATATATCCCACATTGAGATCATACTGAATGTACAGACTAATTCAGGAAAAAATGTATGTCTTTATTGCATTGAGTCTTCTTATCCAATAAAAAAGATATGAATTTCCATGTATTGAAATCTTCACTGAGACTTATTTTTGGCTTTTCACATGTCCTGCAAATGTATTGTTAAATTTATTTTTAGGTATTTCAGGGGAAATGATTTTCTAAAGTTTGTATTTTCTAGCTTGTTATAATTTACATATGAGATAGTCATTGTTGTATATTATTTATAACTGATCATATTACTGTACTTTTATTGTTTTAATAGTTTTTCTATTATTTTGGGTTTTCCTGGAATACAACCTTATTATCTACAAATTATGATTGCTTTGCCTTTTCCAATGTTCATAACTGTTTTTATATTCTTGTCAGATTGCTTTGTTCAGCACTTCTAGAATAAAGTCATGCAATACTAGTGATAAAGGGTACTCTGAACTTGTGACTCTCATAGGATGCTGATAGTATTTTTACAAGTAAATTTGATGATAATTTTTGGATTGGAATGTGCATTAAAAAAATTCTATGGTGCTCACACCTGCAATCCCAGCACCTTGGGAAGACAAGGTGGGTGGATTGCTTGAGCCCAGGAGTTTGAGACCAGCCTGGGCAACATGCCAAAATCCTGTCTCTACAAAAAACAAACAAACAAACAAAACCCAAACGACAACAAAAAAACCCAACAATTAGCCAGGCATGGTGGCACACACCTGTAGTCGCAGCTACTCAGGAGGCTGAGGTGGGAAGATCACTTGAGTCCTGGAGGTGGAGGTTGCAGTGAGCTGAGATGGCATGGCGCCACAGCACTTTAGTCTGAGCGACTGAGTGAGAGCCTGTCTCCAAAAAAAAAAAAAAAAAAAAAAAAAAAAAAATCAAAAACCAACCAAACAAACAAAATCTTATAAGAAGGAGTTATTGATAATTTCAAGTATCAGAAATGGATGTTAAATCTTATCAAATGTCTTTATGACTCATAAGAAATGATCATATACTTCTTTTTCCTTTGTCCTATTAACACTTTGAGAGTATTTTTTAAAGTTTCCTAAACCATGTAGCTCCTGGATTTTGCAAATGAGTTCCTCATCATCATGGTGTGTTATTTACCAGCGCTTTTCTCAAGCTTTTTGCGTGAACTTTCTCTAATTAACTTTTCTGCGGGGAGTCTGTCAGGCCCTGGCATTCAGGTTATGCTGACTGTGGAGAAACCATTCAGTGACTTTTTGTCTTTCTCAATGTACTGGAATTATTTCCATAGTACAGAAATAATCAGTTCCTTGAAGATTTGAGAAAATAAGACTCTGGCAAGCAGTAACTTCTATCCCACTGTTGGGAATATAAATGGTTTCAGCCACTTTGGAAAGTCTTTTGTTAATATCTAGTTAAGTCAAAACACTTGTACCCTATGCTCCCGCAACTCTACTCCTCTATCTGGGCCCTAGAGTAATGGTCCCCGGCGTTTTTGGCATCAGGGACGGGTTATGTGGAAGCCAATTTTTCCAGGGACTGGGTTGGGTGGGGGATGGTTTCAGGATGATTCAAGCACCTTACATGTACTGTGCCCTTTATTTCTATTATTATTAGCACATTACATTTATTGTGCACTTTATTTCTATTATTATATTGTAATATACAATGAAATAATTATACAACTCACCATAATGTAGAATCAGTGGGAGCCCTGAGCTTGTTTTCCTGCAACTAGCTGGCCCCATCTGGGGGTGATGGGAGACAGTGACAGATCATCAGTCTTTAGATTCTCATAAGGAGCACATAACCTAGATCCCTCGCATGGGCAGTTCACAGTAGGGATCACGCTCCTATGAGAATCTAGTGCTGCTGCTGATCAGACAAAAGACAGAGCTCAGGAGGTCATGCAAATGATGGGGAGCAGCTGTAAATACAGGTTAAGCTTTGCTCACTCGTTGGCCGCTCATCTCCTGCTGTACAGCCCAGTTCCTAACTGGCTCCTAACCTGTACCGGTTCACGGCACGGGGTTGGGGGCCCTGCCCTAGAGAAACTCTCTTATGCATGCGCAAGAAATGGTATGTGTCAGAATTTTCATTGCAGTGTTGTTCGTACTGGTTAACAAATCAGAAATGACTTAAATGTTCCTTAGTAGGGGATTGGATTAGGTAATTTATGTAGTGGATTACTCTGCCACAGATGAAATGATTAAATTAGGTCTACTGATATCGACCTGGAAAATTCTCAAAAAATTAGTATGGGGGAGGAGACGGTGAGAAGAAAGTGAAAAAGAACATGTTCATCATGATACAATTTGTGTAAAAATAACAGGAAACAATGTTACATATAATTTTGTTATATAACAAATAATAGGAAATAAAGTTATATATAATTTTGTTATATAACAAATAACAGGAAACAATGTTATATATTATTTTGTGCACCAAGTGTGGATAATATATACACATATATCATCAAAAGCACAGAAGAGAGGGGTATTAATCACCTTCAAGAATCAGGGTTTCCCCTGTGGAGGGAGGGAGCGGAGACAAAATGGTAACAGAGAAGTGGAGCTTCAAAGGTCTTGTAGTATTTTATGCATTAACCAAAAAAGGTCTGTTGTAAATACAGAAACACATGATATCTTTGAAAGCTGTGTGGTGGGGCATGGATATTTGTTATATTAACCACACTTCATTTATGGTCTTTATGAATTTCTATCTGGTTTCTCCATTAAGGATTAGAGAGGTATTTCAAAGGCTCCTATTGTATTTCTACCAATTCTGTCTGTTCATCTTCCTTTTAAAAATTGGAGATGGAGGCTGGACACTGACAATTGTTATTCTTTAGATACTTTGAGTTAGATAACACAGTGCTTGGCACGGGGCAGGTGTCCAATAAGCGCTAGGTGGCATCATCATCCTCTTGGACACTTTGGCTCTGTGTGCATCCCTCCAAATCCTCTGTTCCCTTGCCTTGGTGTGAAGCCAGTGCGCTTCAGGTGAACCCCCTTGGCTCCCAGCTCTTCCCAGGCTGAGGTGGGCATGGCACCCCATCGAGAAGTTGGAGCATAGGCCCTTGTGCTTGGTGAGAACATTATGTGTGTCCCTTTTTGACTCCTTTGACTTGCAACACTGATTCCTAGGTTACGCTTCGGGACTGCCTGCCAGTTCGTGAAAATGACAGGGCTGTCCCTTCTCACCTGGGTCCTGCTGTTCACCTGACCTGCTGGGGTGGGGCACCAGCCCAGGAAGACAGTTTCTCTTTCTCCCTGGTAACCTGTGGTCCAGGCCCCACTCTCACATCTTCTCTTACTTGTCCATGAGCTAAAGTGACTCACCTCCTTTGCACCTTTCACTTTGACCTGATTTGGATTGCTTCTGGTGGATTTCCATCAGTGTGGCATGGCGGTGTGCTTTCCCCAGTTTCAGGGAAGGCTGACTTAACTAGTCTACTTGTGGATCCTTTGGGTCCGTGGATCTTACTTTGGGGTGATTTTGCATGATGGGGATATTTGGCAATGTCTAGACACATTTTGGTCATCACAGCTGGGCAGGGACACAGGGAGGGTATGCTACCAGCATCTAGTGGTGGAGACCAGGGATGCTGCTGAATGTTTTAAGATGCACAGGACAGGCCACCCCCTTTAAACAAAGATTTATCCTTGAAGTATAAATAGTGCCCAGGCTGAGAAACTCTGCCTTAGGCCCATTGAGCCAATTTTACTCTGATATGCCTCACTTTGCTTCAACAGCTGGGCTTCGGAGAGACAGCATGCATTTTACATTGATGTGGTCTGATGTAACAAGCACCAGGCACCTTAGTATCTTAATATGACTGATTAGATTATCATTTGCATTGTCATTTTGTTAATGTGTAGAGGAGGAAATATGACTGGAAGTCAGAAGATGGATCTTTGTTATGCCACCTTCTTCCATTCCTGCATGCGTTTAACAACTATTTACGGAGCATCTACTATGTGCTGGATATCATGCCAGATGATGCCCTTTTAGTGCTCTCAGTCCAGCAGGAACACAGGAAAAAAAACCCAACCAAACAAACAGATAACTGTATGTCTTGGAGATGGTAGCGTGTAGCAGAAAGGAAATAAGAGCATCAGGGAATCCACCCATGTAGGCGGTGTCTTAGCCTCCCGTGGCTGCTGTAACAAACACCGCACATTCAGTGGCTCCAATCACTAGAATCATATTCTCTCCAGGTGTTGGTAGGGCCTTGCTATTTCTGGGGGCTTTAGGGTAGGATCCTTCCTTGCCTCTTCTGGTTTTCGGTGGCATCTCCTGGCCTTCCTCCCTGTGTAGCTGCATCACTTCTATCTCTGTCTCTGCTGTCATGTAGACTTCTGTCTGCATCTTCTTCTCTCCTGTCTCTTGTAAGGGCACATGTCATTGATTTAGGGCCCACTCTAATCCAGAATGATCTCATCTCAAGATCCGTAATTACATCGGCAAAGACCAGGCCCTTCTTTCCAAGTAAGGTTACAGTCACAGATTCTGGGGATTAGGATGTGGATATATCTTTTGAGTGACACTTTTCAAACCACTACAGATCAGCAAAATTTTCCCTGGAAGCCCCTAGCTGATTTCTTTTCTGTTTTTTTTTTTTTTTTTCTCTTTAATCACCAAAAGGAGATGAATGGATTAGGCCAAGCGAGATTCATCCACTTTTCCTAAGCACATTGTTGCTCAAACATAGATTTCTAAGAATCAAGAAGAAGGCAGAGAGCCAGCAGGGTCTGCCCCAGAAGCTCTCCCTGATTTTCAGATATGCCAAACTCCATCTTCTCTGTACGTTTTTTTCTTTTTGCTTAAAACAGCAGTTCTGAAGCTTGGGAAGGCATCAGCATCACCTGGGAGCCTTGCTAAAACGCTCTCCCCTGGAGTTTCTGCTCACAATGTGCATTTCTAAAAAGCTCCCAGGTAAGGCTGATGCTGCCAGTCCAGGGGCCACACTCAGAGAACCACTGCTCTGAAACATTCTTCCTGCTCCTGGCTCTTGTCACTCTTGTCTTCCCCCTTGAGGCTCCCTTTTGCCCAGAGCTTCCTGGTGTCTCCAACCCATGGGTTTCACCCTTTCCTTCTCTTCTGTGGCATTTACCACAGAAATCTTCCCTTCAGCTCCACACAGGGCACATGTCTTGCAGGCACAGATGTTGTCTTTCTGTCTCCATTTTCCCAGCACCCAGCACCTCGTGTCCACAGGGACGGCAATGCTGAGCGTCTGCTGGATGAACAAGTGAACGAGATTCATGCACGTTCTTTTCCTTCTCTGCAGAGTGCCTGAGCCTGCCAGGTCTTAAGCTGTGGTGGGCTCTGGACTGGAGACTGTCTGGGTTCAATTAGTGCCTCAGCAATGTGACTCTGGTTAAGCCATTTAAATTCCCTGAGCCTCAGTTTCCCCATCTGTAAAGTGGGCATAATAATAGCACTTACCCTAATCTCAAGGGTATCAAATGTGATAAAACCATATAAAGTGTTCATTGCATTTATTAAGTGGCTGATCTGTGTTAATTACGGTTAGTATCATTTAAGGCTGGAGGAGTGCACCTTAGTTTTCTCTTGTTGGGACAAGGCCAGTTGGTTGTGTGTGCCCCTTGGTTTAACCCTAGGGCAGAACTTCTTTGGTTTGGGGTGCAGGCCTCAGGGGTGCAGGGCTGAGAGGCAGAGGCTGAGTCAAGCCCAGGGAGAAGGCTGGTGTGTTGCCCTGGAGCACCAGTTTCCTCCACAGTCAGCAATGTCAGCCTTTGAAGACTATTAAGACAAATGCAGTTACATTACAGAAAGCAATAAAAATGCTTGTGAATTTTTAAGGTAAGATACCTAGATTTTAGCCAGGTCCTGGGCTGGGGCCCCCTCCTTGCAGACATTCCCTTCCTTTGCTGCCTCTCCCATGGCCCCTGCACAAGGCTGCAGGCTGGGTGGGGCTCAGGCCTTGTAGCAGTGAATGGATTGATGAAGCTGCCCTTCAAGGCACTTCTCTTTTCCTTACACAAATGCTTTTGCAACTCCTGTGCCCTGAGGCTGTCTTAAACTGGTGTAGGCCCCAGTGGCAGGGCTGACACCTGACAGCTAAGCCTGGGAGGAAATGCTTTTGATTGTTCCATGCCAGAATAGTCCAACCTTCACCTCCCTGGCCTTTTGTGTGCTGGAACAAGGCCAATCAGTTCTGTCTGCTCCTTCCAGTGGTGATTTGGTTTAATCAAACAATTGCATGTCTGGGAGAGTTCCCTGTCCGCCTTGATTATACATGCATCACCCTTGCCCCGCCTTGCACACTCCCCAAGTCACATTCATCCAATTTCATTTCATTGCAGATAAACCACACACAGAAATAGATAATGCAATCACCACAGCCCACGTCTAGGAGAACATCTTGTCCAAGCACAGGAGCAATTTTGCCTCCACTTGGCCGTGTCCTTGCTACCACCTGTGTGGTCTTGGGCCCTGCGTGGGGGAGCAAGAGGGCCTGGCCTCCTTCCTGTCTCATCTCACTGTTCTTCCACACACAGCAGGCAGCACCCTCCCAGCCACCCTCCCCATCGCCGTCCTCTGATTTGTGAGGTGCCTGACAGGGAGCCAGGGAAGGGCTCACTCCGCAAGCACAGTCTCCCAAAGTGGCAGTGTCTCAGCACTTTGCAGAGCTGGCATGATCGTTTCCGAAATGTCCACCCAGGCTCTAGGGCAGGGTTTCTTAGCCTCGGCGCTATTGACATTTTGTGCAGGATCCTTCTGTGTCATGGGGCTGTGCTGTGCACGGTACCCTGGCCTCTACCCACTCGATGCCAGTAGCACTCCCTCCCCAGATACGATAACCAGAAGCATCTCTTGACAAGGCTAAATGTTCCCTGGAAGTCAAAATCGCTGCCAGTGGAGACCCATTGAGAGACAGGAAGGTGCAGACAAGGCTTAGACTGTCAGGGCATGACTGAAGAGCAGGTGGCCAGCCCCTGAGAGGCCTTGATGGAGCCTATCAAAGACCCTGCTCACCTGACCCCTGACCCCTCCGTGTGAGCTCTGCCCAGGCCTTGCTCTCCGCCTTGGGGTGCTCTGCATGCAGAACCCATCCTGCCTGCACCTCTGAGGTGGCTCTTCCTCTGCAGGGTTGCTTTTGGCACAGGTGGAGGCTCTGACTATGGGGACAGGGCTCCCCCTCTGTCATGCTCAGCACTGTCCCGTCTAAGTCTCATCGCTCATCAGGAACACCCAGGCCCTTGGCTCCCTTTAAAGCTGGTGTTGGGCCTCAACAAATGCCTCTCTCTTTTGGCTGGAAGCTCCAATATTATTTTCCTCTTTTTATTGGATTATCTTTCTTGAGGTATTCAAATGATAAGATAAAAAATATGTCAAAGCCTAGGCTGTCAGCTGCAGGGACTGGCAGTCCTCCATTCAGGAGGCTGAGCAGGTGAGGGCTTTTGATTAGGAAGCTATCATGCTCTGATTTTTTCCAGAATTATCACTTATAGATCAAGTGAACTAATCTGTCCCAATTTGCTCATCATGACCTTAGGTCTTTATCTGCATGTCTAGGCTATCCCTGTTCGATTTACAAAACCAAGAACAAGAAAGGTTGACCTTACAGCCCCTATGAGGCCTTGGCCCAGACGGCCGCCTATAAAAACGGCCCACTCATTATGCAGTCACCCAAATGGCTCAAAGGTATAATTGGCACATTTGACTGCATATTGCTCGGCCCTTTAAATATCTCTTCTGATGTGTTAAAATTAGCTTCTTCCCAACCACAAAAAGGGAAAGGAGTGTCCTTTTTAAGCAAATATGGGGAAAAAGCTCCTCTTTGTCTGGCTTAGTTAAAAGTGACCCCATCTAAAGTCAAGGGTATGTACCGGGTGACCTTTCAAGGCAGCACCCAGACTTAAGATGTAAGGATTCTCCTTTTTCGATTGAAAAAAATAGACTTTCTTGACACTTCAGAGCCATCATAGCACAATGGGAACCGGAGAGAGGGAAGGGGCGGAAGGGCAGAGACCCCAGCTGTACAGTGCCCCTGGGTCTAGGCTTGAGCGAAGGAGTGGGAGTGGGAGGGAGACCATGTGGCTCATGGTGCATGGAAAGGATTTGATGTAACTCAGCCCTCCTCTGTCCCCCAGGTGAGTATCGTGTGTGCTGGCTTCTGTGGATAGGGGTACAGCACACAGGGAGTCTCACCTGGGTCTTCAATATGCTTCATCTCCATTTCACTGCAGACAGACCCAACCTCAACCTCAGGGGTTAAACAGCTGCCCTGGGTTCCCCAGGGTGCAAGGGAAAGAGCAGGAATTTGAACCCAAGTCTGTCTGACCCAAGGGCTAAGCTCATTACAGTTTTCTGGTACTGAGGTTAAGGGAAAAATCAATCTTGCTTGATTTTCTTCCCTGACCAAATAAAAGCCCCCAAAGACCTAGATAATTCATCTGAGGTTATAAAAATAAAGTAAAAGACAGCCCTTTGGGAACAGTCCTGGTCTTGAACTTGAGCTGGTGTTATCGCTGGTGGAGGTGCCCACAGTTTTCACTTGTGGACTCAAGCTCCTTCCCTGACAGCTTGCTGCAGAGAGCCCTTCACTGAGAGGATCCAGGTGATGCAGCCTCCAAAGTAGGAATGGGCAAGGTGTGTACCCGGAGGTGAGAGGCCGCTGTCCTGGGGCACCGGTGGAAGGAGGTGCTGAGGAAGGTCACAAAAGACATGTTTATTTGACTTCATTAATATTTGAAGGGTGAGCTCTATGCCCCAAGCAGAGAAAAAAGAAGTGAGGAACTATTAGCATTTTTTATCATATTTAATGGGACAAACATCTAAGGGGCAGATGTCATAGCGGTTAAGAACACGGATCTTAGAGTTAATCAGATTGGGATCAAGTGCCAAATTTGCCAGTTTTTGGCTGTGAGACTTTGGTCAAGTTACTCTACCTTTTCAAGCCTCAGTTTATGCATCTGTAAAGTGAGGATGATGGTAATCATATCCATTCACTAGAGTGTGATGCCTGATAGCTAGTACACAGAGCATTAAGGAGAGCTGGGATCTATGCACTCACGGTCAGAGGTTGTGTTGTTTCAGCTCCGTTCTGTTCCCTACTTGATGTGTGACTTTTCTTTGGTCCCTTTGATTACCTAAGCAGTTTCCTCATCTGGAAAAAATAAAAACAAAAAAGGTCAGGGCAGAGGGAGAATCACTGCCCAGTTTGGCAAAGAAAGGTAGAGATGATGGAAAGGAAACATTTTTGTAAACTGCAAAATGCTGTCAAAATAGAAGCAGAGATTCCAGAGAGACAGGACTGATGAATGGCTGGGCATTGTCAGGCACCTCCTCGCAGGACCCTCAAACCATTAAGAAGGACTTAACTTTGCTGTCCCCAGTTCTTCCTCTGTCTAAGACGTACGATTCAGAGATGAAAAGTCAGGGCCCACTGGAAAGACGATGGAGGGATTCCTACTGGCTGGAATAGCATCCAGGCTCTCTGTTCTTTATAATATCTGGGTTATGGGTGGCACAAAGAGGAAGCTGGGAGAGGTGGCGGCAGTGCCCAGGAAGTTGACATAGAGAAGGGGTGGGTGGAGGAGGAGGAGGGGAAGAGAGGATCACTTTGGATATCAGGAGATTGATTTTGGGGTTTGGCAGGTGGGACATCAGGAGGATATAAGGTAATTGGGGAAGAAAGGAAATTTGGAGAAGTGATGTTTTGGGTTATGAATAGGTTTCCCATTAATGTCTGTGGAGAGAAGCAAGAAAAGATGGTAATTTATTGCTGATCATTTTTAGCTGTTGGAATGTGTGTCTTTGAATGTTATTCCATGCAAAGACTGGGCACTGGTGTGCATTTGTGCAAATTGCAAAGGTGTTTTAAACATCCTCTGCGAAATGAGATATTTCATCACGGGGCAGACAGTGTTTTGTAGTCCACAGAGTGTTTTTGCAAGTATTTTTCCCTTTGAGTCTCTTCCAAGCCCTCTGAAAAAGATATGGCATGAATTATTATTATTATTGTTATTATTATTTTGACAGTGCCTCCCTCTGTCACCCAGGCTGGAGTGCAGTGGCATGATTTCGGCTCACTGCAACTTCCACCTCCCGGGCTCAAGCAATCCTCCACCTCAGCCTCTTGAGTAGCTGGGACTACAGGTGCACACGACCATGCCCGGCTAATTTTTGTATTTTTAGTAGAGACAGGGTTTCATCATGTTGGCCAGGGTGGTCTTGAACTCCTGACCTCAAGTAATCCACCCACCTCGGCCTCCCAAAGGAAATTTTATAATGTCTTGGTCCTAAGGGTTCACCTTTCCTGCTTGCTCTTAGAGTAGGATTCTGAGGCCTTGGTCATGCACGTTAAGCCTCAGCCATTCACTAACTGTTAAGCTTTATGATTGCCTCAATCATTTCATTTATCCATTTAGGGAATGTACATAAGCACTCCCCTGTGCCATGCACTGTGTTGGGCAGTGGAGGTACAGCATGCACGGTCAGACATAGTTTCCAGATGAAGTAATATGTAAGGAGATTATGGAAGGATGAACAGGAAGTAGTTACGAGGACAGTCAGGAGGCAGGTGGAGGGAGGCATGCAAGGCAGAAGCACCCAGTATGTCAAAGCCTGGCTCAGAAAAACACGGCAAGTTTGTGGAGATCTTCTCACATGTATTGTTTTGTTATCAAGTGTCCTTTTGCGTTTCATATCTTAAACTGAATGTAAATGGCATACAGCCCACCGTATCTATCTGCAATAAATTGCAAATAATTACATGTTATAAGTAAAAGTTACCAAGAGGCCACAAGAAGTTTTTTTAATTTATTGTTCATTTTAACCCGATTTTCCCAAGTGTGTCATTGATTTTTGAATTTTTAATATTTTTTCTAGAGTTCATGTTAAGACATACCAGAAGCCAGCAATTCTGTTGTTCTATTTTACTAAATATTAGTTATTTTCCAAATAAATTATTGGCAATGTATGTTAACAAATATTAAGTTGACAAAGTAACTTATTGAACTATCACCATATTTTTATTCTTAATAAACTTCATCAATTACATGGTACATATATGACATTCAACATCGACATTCTTTTAGAATACTACAGAGTTATTTCCACTTTAAAGCAGAGAAAATTGAGGCACAGGATGATTCAATGATTTGCCCCTGTCCTCCTGCCAATAAAGGGTCAAACTGGAATCAGAAGTCAGCTTTTCTGATGGAGGCTAACTCCTGTAAAATCGCATGTGGAGGAAGGACTCTTGTGTTTGACAGTCTAAGGGCCTTTTCTGCCTAATCTAAGGTCTGTTTCCCTATATGCAGGCTGGGAGGGGTGTTTGTGCAGAGGGACCCTTGGAGAACTGTTACATTATGCAAACTTGATTATCCTGTCTGACATTATTGATGTCAGCAGCCATTGTGAAATGAAGTTTGGGAGATGGAGTGTGGAAGGTGGCACTTGTAATTTTTAATAATCATCCTCTTTTACTTCTTGGGGGGAGGCAGTGGGGGAGAAACAGAGCTTCAGGGTTGCGGATGCTTTAATGGAATCTGTCTGTCACAATAAGGAAGTAGAGAAAGTCTTTTAGCATTCTACAGGCTAAATCACAGGGCTTGAACCATGGTGTTTTTGGTGAACAGAGATGCCGTACCATAAAGGCAGATGGAGAATGACTGCAGGGTCAATGAGATTGTCACCCCCCGCGGCAGGGACAATGTTTATTCATCTCTGAAATCCTAGTGCCCTTCACAGGGCACTTAGCTGGAGCTGGTCCAGTGAGAGCTGATTCCAAATACACTCTATAAAGGACCTTGTCTGTGTAGAATTTTGGCATCTCAGGCACTGTAATGACCACTCCCCCCAGTTCAAAATCTCCATATCCAACTACCTGATGAATTTCTCCCTTTGGATGCCAAATGACCAGAACAGGACAGATAATGTCCCCTTCAAGAATTTTTTATCTTATGTGAAGTCCAGTGAATGGTGTTACTGTCTACCCAGTCTTCCAAGTAAGTGTGACAGCTTGGCATCATTTTTAAATTTCCATTCTCCTTTGCCCCACATTCCAGATCATTCACCAAGCACTGCCTCTTCTATTTTCTCATGATCTCTTGAATTTGTCCACTTCCCTCCATCTCTACCAACACCTCCTTGGACGATGCCAACACCATTTCTTGCATCTGCAGTTTCAGCAATCTCCTAATTGGTCTTCCTGCCATTACCTTCATTAATCCATTCTCCATGTAGTAGCTGGAATGACATCTGGTTAACCTTTACTTAAAACCTCCATGGCTCTTGAGGTCAAAGTTCAAACTCATTACATGGCCTAAGGCTTTTTGGGGTATGAGCCCAACGAATTTCTCCATCTGTCTCCCATCCTGCTCCCTGCCTCCCTATCTTCTTCCAGTTCCTCTAATGCCACACTTCCCCACACCCAGCCTCCACTCATGCTGTTCCTTCTGCCAAGAACATCCTTCCCTGCTCTTGCCTAGCCAAATCTTGCTTATTTTCCATGTCTCAGTCTCAGTTCTTCAGTGGGGACTTCCCTGAATAACCGTATAAGCAAACATTAATAAAGTTCTTGCTATGTGCCAGATACTTGCCTTTACATAGATTAACCTGTTCAATCCTCACAATAACCCTATGACATAGATAACATACGGTCTACAGTTAGCAGATGGAGAAACTGAGGCACTAAGAGATAAATGAACTTGTCCAAGGTTACATGCAAGGTAGAAGAGCTGAGATTCAAATGCAAGCGTCTTGGTTCCCTAGTCTGTGTTTTAATCACTACACCCTGACTCCAGACTATGCTGAGTTGTACCTGCTGTAGCCTGGAATTCACTTCCACTGCACCCCTAATGCTTACGCGGCATTATTTTCCCTTCTATAGTTACAGCATCATGTGGACAGGAACTGTGTCTGTCTTGTCCACGGGTGTGTCTGCAGTACCTGCACAATGCCTAGCATGTCACAGGCACTCATGAAGATGTTTTCTGGTTGAATGAATAAAAGATTAAAATTCTCCCTGAGCATATCAGCTGTTGGAGCCACTCTTGTTCCCAGTGTGTTTCAGATTCATTTGGGGGCAGAGAGCAAAAGTGTCTGCATGTGGCAGGTGAGATGCCCCTATATGAGGTGTTTGGATACAGTCGTATGTTGAAGAAGACTTTACCTCTTGGTTGGTGTTTCCCTATTTCCACTCCCAATATGGATGGCAGCCAAGCTTTCATTTTGCAGGTCTAAGCCTCTGTGTCTAGAAAACGGAGGTTTTAGTGACTTCTCTTTTGCAAAAGTAAGAATTGGCAGACACCATGGCAGTGGGCGTCCTCTCTTGCTGAGGACAGGAATGGGGCTAGGCTGCAGCATGCCTGATGAGAAGCTGCTGTGGGTGGTTGGGCAGTTAGGCACTATTTCCCATGGCCTGGAGAGCAGCTGAGAGGGTCCTGTGGGTCACTCTGTACTAGAATGGACTGCAGCTAGGGGCGCCCTGAGCCCTTTCCCTGGAGCTGAGTGACAGCTTGAGCTCAGGGGACCAGCATGTAGAGTAGCAGACTTGGGCTGAGGTCCCGCCCTCGTGGCCCCATCTCTGTGGGGTGTCCACTACGTATGAGTCCAGGCCCTTAAAGATACCATGGGGTCGGGGGAGTAATAATGAATGCAGTTGAATTTGCTGTCTCTTGGATAGTGGCGGTTATTTGCAGATGAACTTTGGCTTAAAGAAAATAAAGAATGTGGCATGTCTTTCTTCCTAATGTTGTGAATAGGAATTCATTCCAGCTATGCTTGTTGGCACACCTTAAGCACCGTCCAGGGCTCAGGAACATATCGGGCTTATGCACCTCTTGGATGCTTACCACAAAAGGTGGGCTGGTTGTGGGTGAGAGCCATGGCAGAGTCTGGGGCATGGCAGGTGCATTGCTGCAGGATGAGCCTTTGCGAAGGGCTAGGCTTGCTGCTTTGGGGCAGCTCCCAGGATGGCCACCAGCAGAAAAAGCTCCAGGCCTGGTTCCATGTTCTTTCTCCGGTCCCCACCTTTCCTTCCTCCACAGCACATTTTAAAGTCTGATTTCAGGGGCTTGGGAACGTCCCTCTGCCAGATCCACCCGCATGCTTGCGTCTTGGGATGTGACCACAGTCTTCAACCTTCTGAGGGAGTAGTTACCACCTTTTTAGGTCAGGGAGTGGGTGATGGTGAGAAGGGAGCAAACAAGCCTCTTGGGAGAGGGTGCAGGGAAGTGCACTGATGTTTTGGAGTACCTTCCATTACCATCATTGTGCTTAACGTGTTCGTTACGAAGCAGCCTGGTGATGCTTGCTTCTCCTCCTATGGGTGACTCCTCCTCTGTCCAACAGGGGAGCCTCACGGTGGGTGCCTTTGCTCAAAGGGGACCCATCCTCAGGGAGTTTGCAGCCAGCCGAAGGGCAGCCAGGAGTGAAGAGTGAATGGGAGGTGAGGCGGGAGAGGAAAATCCACCTAAGCTGAACGTGGCTTCAATAATTAGCAGCAGCGGGCAAAGCCGACATGACATTAGGAAAATTTAATTAGAACATGCAACTTATATATGTAATTGGATGCCTGGGGCAGTAATAATGCATTTTCACCGTACCTCAACCATCCCCCCAGGCTTGTTTTGACTCATAAAAAGGGATCAGTCATGAAGAGCTGTGATGCTGGAGTGTTATTTCTGTTGTCCTGGTGGTCACTTACGTAACCTAGTGTGTAGCCTGGGGCAGGCTGTAGCACCTGGTAGGTAGGTCCTCAGATGATATTTGTTGACTGATTTAATGGGATTTTATGATGAGATTGAATAAATGAGGGCACACCTGGTTTTTAGGACTTCCCTGGATGGCTGCATGCTTCCTCCTAGACCAAGTGTGTTCAGATGAGAATGGCCCTTCCTTGCTGTGGGCACCCTCTTTGCTAGGGTGCCAAGGTCGGAGCTGATATTGGTTATCTCATCGGGCCTTGCAGCAGCGCCGCAGATATTCTGCCGCCCATTTTACCCGCGGGGAAGCCGAGACCCAGTGCCGTATTCTGCCGCCCATTTTACCCGCGGGGAAGCTGAGTCCCGACGCCGTATCCTGCCGCCCATTTTACCCGCGGGGAAGCTGAGGCCCAGTGCTGTGTCCTGCCGCCCATTTTACCTGTGGGGTCGCCGAGGCCCGGCGCCGTATCCTGCCGCCCATTTTACCCGCGAAGAAGCCGACGCCCAGTGCTGTGTCCTGCCGCCCATTTTACCCGCGGGGAAGCTGAGGCCCAGTGCTGTGTCCTGCCGCCCATTTTACCCTTCCATTTTACCTGTGGGGAAGCTGAGGCCCGGCGCCGTATCCTGCCGCCTATGTTATCCGTGGGGAAGCTGAGGCCCAGTGCTGTGTCCTGCCGCCCATTTTACCCGCGGAGAAGCTGAGGCCCAGTGCTGTGTCCTGCCGCCCATTTTACCCGCGGAGAAGCTGAGGCCCAGTGCTGTGTCCTGCCGCCCATTTTACCCGCCCATTTTACCTGTGGGGAAGCTGAGGCCCGGCGCCGTATCCTGCCGCCTATGTTATCCGTGGGGACGCTGAGGCCCGGCGCCGTATCCTGCCGCCTATGTTATCCGTGGGGACGCTGAGGCCCGGCGCCGTATCCTGCCGCCCATTTTACCCGCGGGGAAGCCGAGGCCCAGTGCTGTTTAATATCTTACTCATGTTCACTTGATGAGAAAGTGACAGAGCTGAGACAAACCCAGGTATGAGGCTGCAGAGCCCTGCTCTGAACCGCTGAGTCTGTCTCTTTTCCTGGGACAGGGACAGCTTCCTGTGGTGACAGCCTTGCTCTTGGCTGCAGGGATTAAGGGAGGAATAAAGCTCGGGGCTACAGCCAGCCCATCCGGGATGGGGAGCTACCGCAGGGCAGCAGGTTTAGCTCTCACTGCTTTTCTGACCTGAATATGCCTAGACTAAGGGGAGCTCAGAGCCATGGAGGAGCAAGGAGAGGCTTGGGTCTACCGCGGCTACCAGACCTCTGCGTGCAGTTCTCGCCCTGGGCAAGCCCTCTGTGTGGGTGGGTGGGTGCTGCCAGGACAGGCCTCTGGGAAGACGTGGAACACTGACGGAAGGAGGGAGGAGGGCAGAAGCCAGGGTGTTTGCTCCTCTCTCCCGTGGCGTGGGATGGGGGTCTCGTGCACTGATGTGTTTCCCTCACCACTCCCGTGGCACGGCCCCTCCCCCTTTCTTCCCCGCTCCAGCCAGCACACCCCTGACTTGACTCCACCTTCAGCAGGATGGCCTTGGCGTCTGTGTTCTGGCAATGTCACCCTCCTCTCATTTCTTCTTTAGTTCTAGAGGTTTTGACACCAGCTATGGAAGAGCAGAGAGGCCAATGAGGTGGGGAGGTTGGAAACAAAAGGCCTTCTCCACCCCAGCTTGACCAACCCAAAAGCTGGAAGGCAAGGAAGACCTAGGTGGGTTCTGTTTCCCTGAACAGACCTTGACTCATGGACCCTCCATATGGCCAGAAGGTGACCCAGGCCTGTTAATCAAAGGCCCGCACTGCCCTCTTTGCAGCCACTGACTCAGGGTAGGGCATGTGGGTTAATGAAGCCAATCATGAGCAATGGGACTGAGCTCTGAGTGTTTTGAGTGTTTTGCTTGAATTGAGTAGGGGCTGCCTCTCTCTGTCCACTTCCATGTTGTGACATGGTGACAAGGAGCTGAGGCAGAGCAGCGTCCCTGCAATGCTACCAGAGCAAAGCTGGTTCTGAAGGCAGAGCTCCTCTCCCTAACTTTGCTGATATGCAAGCCAATAACTTGCTTTTTAAACAGAAGCCAGTAGCCAGTTTGCATGGGATTTTATCACCTGTAACAGAAGAGTCTTTTTTTTTTTTTGAGATGGAGTCTTGCTCTGTAGCCCAGGCTGGAGTGCAGTGGTGCAATTTCAGCTCACTGCAACCTCCGCCTTTCAGGTCCTGGTTCGAGCAATTCTCCTGCCTCAGCCTCCTGAGTAGCTAGGATTACAGGCACACACCACCATGCCCAGCTAATTTTTGTATTTTTAGTAGAGACGGGGTTTCACCATGTTGGCCAGACTGGTCTTGAGCTCCTGACCTCGTGATCCACCCACCTCAGCCTCCCAAAGTGCTGGGATTACAGGCCTGAGCCGCTGTATCAGCAGAAGAGTCTTAACAGATACTGTTCACTTCCTCACAGTAGGAGTCACCCAGGCAATGGGATGATGGGGGAAGCGCATGCGATGCCCTCAGGTGAAACTGGTCCTGTGCCCACATCTCGCATTAATTTGTTAACTGACCTTGAGCAATCCACTTCCTTCTGTGGACCTCATCTCCCACCCTCTCCCGTAAAATGAGAGGGGGGCTCTCCTTCCTTCCCCAGTCAGCAGCCCTACAATCTACAATGGCAGGAATGTGTGAGTGCTCCTGTTGCCACCCCGCTCAGCTTCGATGGTGTGAGTGCTCCTGTTGCCACCCCGCTCAGCTTCGATGGTGTGAGTGTTCCTGTTGCCACCCCGCTCAGCTTCGATGGTGTGAGTGTTCCTGTTGCCACCCCGCTCAGCTTCAATGGTGTGAGTGTTCCTGTTGCCACCCCACTCAGCTTTGATCGTGTGAGTGCTCCTGTTGCCACCCCGCTCAGCTTTGATAGTGTGAGTGCTCCTGCTGCCACCCCGCTCAGCTTCATGGTGCCCCGTTGTCCACCACACAGCTCTTCTTAGATTCCCTTTTTAAAATGAAATGCTTGCACTTAGCCACGCATATCTTACAAGGAACAAATTCATTGATGGTTGCATTTCTTAGGGACTGGACAACAGTGTGTCATAGGCCTGGAATCTGAGTAAAGGGGGAGAAATGCAAAAAGGTGCAAAAAAGGTGCAAAAAGGGCCACTAGACTTGACCAGCCTGACAGTTTTCACAAAAACTAGACTGAACAAAAAGAAAGTGCTCACTGCCTGATAGAAGACACGCACTGTTATCATCAATAAGAATGGACTTATGTATTGCTAATGTTTACTATGCAGTTAACAATTTCCGTTGACTGTGTGAAGCATCTTAAGTGCATTTTAAATTTGCTCCTCCTAAAAGGGTACATGGGCACTGTCTTTATCCTCAAGTCACAGATGAGAAAACGGAGCCCCAGTCAGGTATTAATTAATTACTCAAGGTCACAAAGGGAGAAGCCAGGTGCCCCAGCAAATCGACCCTGAAGGCAGAGTCCCTGCCCTTCATCCTCCTCCTCTTCTTGGGGATTTTCACTGACTTGGAAACATTCTCCTCTGCTCCTGAGGATGGCCTGAGTTTATCAGAATGGGTGTATATTGGCAATTCTCCTAACATTTGCTGAATCTTCATCAAAGATGCCAATACTGTCTGTCAAGCCTGCAGTTCCAGTGTGGCCCCTCTGCCACTGCGCATTCTCCTCGGTTCACTTTCAATTGCCTTTTAATGGGAGAGAGATAAAGTGAAATTACAGCCTTGGGTAGCTGCTTACTTGGGAGGCTAGGAACAGCCCAGCCCTGTGCATCACTTACTAAAGCTGCATTTACAGTCCCAAGAGCAAAGGGACAGATCACAAATCAGATCATTTATTGCTGCTGCTAGCTCAGCGAGGAGAACATTCCCAAGGTGAGAGAGGTGGAGGCTCTGTCCGTGAGTAAAACAGTTTGTGTGTCCTGGGCTCTGGAATCCCACCCATCCCCTGGTGGGTCATTTTAAGTGGTAAACTTCCCAGGAGCTGCTTCAGCAGAATCTGAGCGGAGAGCCTTGGAGTGCTGAGAAGAACACGTGATTTGGAGGTGGGGTCTGAATCTTGAGTCCTAGTGCTCATTGGCTACCAAATGCTTATTGATGAAATGTAATTTCAGAGGAACCTTCTTCTGCCATTTAAAAACAGAAATTTAAGGGAGGGACTCTGCTAACTCCTCCAGGTTCTAAGAGGAGGAGCATATGGCAGTTTTGAGCAGACACTTTGGAATTTGGCAGAGCCAAGTTCAGCTCCTGGCTCCCTGACTTATAAGCTGAGACCTTTGCTGGACCTCACTCAGATTCTTCTACTGCAGATTCGTCTTGTGATATCAACAAAGGCATTTACCTGTGCCCCTAGCACAGAGCCTGGCATCCAGAAGTGTTCCATAAGCAGCAGCAGTTATTATGATGATTATTCCTGTGACTATTATTAAGAGTTTGCCATTCTGCAAATAGTTGCCTTTTTTCCATTCCTTTAGCACCAGGTGCCTTTGGGCCACCAGCTGCCCTTCAGCAAGCACTGCCCAAGGGTTCCAGGAGTTGCAAGCAGCCCTCATTCTCTTTGGTTCACTTTCAATTGCCTTTTAATGGGAGAGAGATAAAGTGAAATTACAGCCTTGGGTAGCTGCTTACTTGGGAGGCTGGGAACAACCCGGCCCTGTGCATCACATACTAAAGCTGCATTTACAGTCCCAAGAGCAAAGGGACAGATCACAAATCAGATCATTTATTGCTGCTGCTAGCTCAGCGAGGATAACATTCCCAAGGGGAGAGAGGTGGAGGCTCTGGCCGTGAGTGTAACAGTTTGGTCCCAGGGCTCCTGAGGATCATACTGGGCAATGCTAGTGATACTGGCTGAGGAGAGCAGTAAATGATGACCCACAGAAGCTTGCTCTCTCTTCTCTCTCTGTGTTGTATCTCTCTATAGTTTGCTCATCCATCAATCTGTGTGTGAGATGGGGAGGCTCTCTGACCAATAGTCTTCAAAAATAAAATGCAATTTGCCAAACAAACAAAAATGACTGAAGTATATGAAAAGGCCCCAGGCTTCCTGCAGTATGTGTGACCTTCTGGGCTCTCCTAGTTTGCTTGTAGGGGAAGATATCTTAGGGGAAGCAAAACTGTTCTCCTCCAAGCTCCAAGGGGCCTATCTCAGGAGGTTCCTTGCTTTATTTCCTGGTAGGATCTGGCCATTGAGTCACTGAGAGACCGGGGAGTCTTCATAGACCAAGCCCATTCTCTTCATCAAAGTCTCCCTATTCCTATTGGTGAGCATGGGGCTTAGGACAACACACAGTGCATTCCAGTAGAAAGTATTTACTGAGTAATTTTTGTGAGTCATTATTGAACAAGTGGTGTATTCAGAATTCAGAAAATGTTGTAGGTCCCTTCACTGTCCCCCTGTATGTTCTGTATGTTATACTTATCTTATGTATGATATCTACATAGGGTGAAGACCCATCAGAGGTTATAATTGTTATTTTCCAACATCCAGCAGATTTTTTAAAACTCAGGAGGGGAACTGGGCTGGGCACCATGGCTCACGCCTGTAATCCCAGCACTTTGGGAGGCTGAAGCCAGTGGATCACTTGAGCTCAGGAGTTCAAGATCAGCCTGGGCAGCATGGTGAAACCCACATCTCTACAAAAAATACAAAAATTATCCCAGTGTGATGGCATGCACCTCTAGTCCCAGCTACTCAGGAGGCTAAGGTGGAAGGATCATTTGATCCTGGGAGGTTGAGGCTGCAGTGAGCCATGACGGTGCTGCTGCATTCAAGCGTGGGTGACAGAGCAACAACAAACAAGCAAACAAACAAACAAATGAACCTCAGGAGGAGAACAATCTGTTATACTCACTCAGATTGTTACCATTTCTGTTGCTTCTTCATTCCTGATTCTTCAAGTTTCCTTCTTTTTGAAGAACTTCCTTTAGTACTTCTTGAAGTACATGTTTGCTGGCAATAAATTCTCTTAGTTTTCCTTCATCTGAAAATATCTTTATTTTGCCTTTATTCTTGAAGTGTATTTTCTCTGGATAAATCCTGGTTTGAACATCCTTTCCTTTCAGCACTTCAAAGGTGGTGTGCCATTTCCTTCTCACCTCCATATTTTCTGATGAGAAATCTGTAGTCATTCAGATCATTGTTCTCCTACAGGTTAAATAGATTGCATTTCCCTGTCAGTTTCAAGATTATTATTATTATTTACTTTAATTTTCACCATTTTGATTACAAAATAGTGAAATATTTGATTACAATTTGAATACAAAATAGTCTGGGTGTGGATTTCTTTGGGTTTATCACCTTTGGAGTTTGCTGAGCTTCTTAATTTGCAGGCTTATATCTTTTGTGAAATTTGGGAAGTTTTTGGCCATCATTTCATTACATATTTTTTCAGCCCTACACTCTTTCTCCTCTATTTCTGAAACTCCAACGACTAGAAGGGAAGCATCTCCTCCTTCAGAATTTTGGCTCTTGTGGGAACCTATTTCTGCCACTGATTATTGCTTGGGGGCTGAGAGAATGGAAAAAAGAAAAATGTGGGGATTTCTGCACTCTCTCAGAGTCCTAGGAGTTTGCTTTCTCACTCCCCATGCCAGACCAGAGGCCTCCCCACTGATATCTCTGTCTGAGTCCTGATGCCCATGTCCAGGTCTCAGGCTGTGCTGGTATCAGGCTCGGGGGTCCAGAAGGAGAAGAAGGGCGAGCCTGCTGCCCACTCAGTGGCACTTCACATTCTGATCTTCTTCTGGATTTGCCTGCCACTGTCTACTTTCAGAGCTCACAAATAGTGCTCCATGCAATTTTGCCCAGCTTTTATTGTTACACTCACTGGGAGAGACAGGGTAGAGCCCTGCCTTACCCAGGGTTCTTGCCTGGTTCACTTTTAATACAAAACCTATCCATGCCCAATGTAAAGTCAAGCTCAAATGACACAGAAGTATGTAGAGTAACAGGAAAAAAAGAGATCATTTTTTGCCATCTCGCCCCCTAAGGATAGGGTCTGTTGATGCTTTTGTATGATTTTCCAGACTTTTCTCTCATGCACATGCTGGCATCCTTGCGGGGAGCAGTCTGGCTTCTGATGGTCAGGGGTGCAGGCTGTAAACACCAGAACGGCAGGTTCCTGAATCAGTGCCTGTAACTCTGGCAAACAACCTAACTTCACCAAGTCCAAATTCCCACTGATGTAAAGTGGGAATCATAATGCCTGACCCTCAAGGAAGTTCTGAGGGTGAGAGGAGCAAAGGCACATTGTAGTTGCCTAATAAATGTCTCCATGTCATCTGATCTATACATAGAGAGAGCACATGCTCATTTCTGGGTATGGAGACAGACATCGCTTGCTGCGATAAAACCACAGACGGTTGCTCTTCTCTCCCTCTGCTTTGTCTTGGCCATCTCTCCACATTAGTAGATAAGATTCTCTTACTCTCTGGGACGGCTCCAGGTGACATTGTTGCATGGACATGAAGTCGCTTATTTTCTCTGTTGCCTTGGAAACCCCATTTCCTGAGAGTCTTGCCCTCCATTCTCCCTCTGACAACAGAGGGGCAACCCTTCATCCTCTGTGTGTCCTCACGCTTTTCGATAAGCAGGGGTCATTGGGAAGAAGCCACAGGAGAGTGGGGCCAACAACCCCCGAGAGAGCTTGCCATTCTCTGTTTTAATTCATTGAGGTTCTTGGCTGATGCTGTCTGGATTGGAGGGAAGGGATTCATGTAAGTGTACATTAAGGATTCTAAGATGTGTGTGTTACATAAACTGCAGGGCAGGTATTGATTGGTTTGCTTTCAAGAGTGTGGGGCATCATCTTTTTCCTGGACCAGAAATGACTCCCCGTGGGGGGGTTCTTGTTCATTCCAGGAGAAGGGTTGAGGTCCTTGATGGCTTTTCTGGGGTGCTTACCAGGGGTGCTCTGGTGAGTGAGGGGCACTTACCACCAGGAGGTGTTCAGAGGCTTGGCATTAAGTAACCATCCACATAGTAAACGTTCGTTCTTCCTCTTCAGTTCCATTCAGTCCTGAGAGCCTCAGAGAATGTCTCAGACTGGGGCTCAGCCGCCTCTGTGGCTCTTGCCATTTTCTCTTTCTCAACAGGGAGAATGGACCAGAGGCCCAGAGGTGTTGATAGCTGCAGTACCTCAGCAGAATATAATAATATTCATTGATTTTCATGGTATTCCTTTTTTTGATTGTTTTCTATTTGTGGCAAGTTTCATTTTTAAGTGTATTTATTTTCATTTGAAAGCTGAGATAATTTGAAGAAAAATATGAAGTAAACAATGTGGTCCTGGTGATATGCGGGTAGGGTATGATTCATGTAGGGGTTCCCTAGACGATTTAAGTTTGGCAAACATTGAACTAACATGTGAATGACTCATAGCAGGGCTTTCCCTGAGAACAAGCTCACAAGGTAGATGGGAAGACTATGGGCAAATGGGCGCAAGAATGCTGTCCATAGATAGTGGGGAAAACTCCATCAGTTTTATGCATTTTCTGGGAGTTGACCCTTTCTGCAGACTATCTGCTGAGGTGAGAGAAGAGGAAGGACACAAGCCAGGGCAGGGAGTGGACTGGAGAGGTGATGGTGGCAGACAGACTGCTGGCTTTGCTGTCTTGTGGGAAACAGACTGGATAGGAAGAGGCTCACACTCTCCCGAGGGAGACAAAGTCTTTCGTAGCAGGTATCCGTGATTCTATTCTGTCTGGGACGCATTCCCCAATTTCTGGAGGGTGATCCTCTGTTTTATCTCAGGGGAATATCCCTTCTCCACTCTTAGTCCATGTGGTGCACACATCACCCAGCTCAGGCAAGCTCACATATTCTAAACCCTTGGCCTCTGTGATTGGTGTAAGGCTGGGCTCCTTGCCCAACAGGGTCCCATGAGGATAAAGTCAGCAATGCTGAATGGCTTTCTGCCAGGGTTGCTAAGCTAGTGGGGGCAGGTGAGGAGCTCTCTGTGAACAGAAGGTCCTGAGATTGAAGCCACCACCTAGGAAGGAGGAACTGACAGAAGGAGAAAGGTCGAGTCCCAGGCATCTCCTTGGAGATTCTGGGCACAACTGGGACAAGAGCCCTCGTTTGCGTGAGCCAGTGAGTCCCTTGCATTCCCATCTTATTCTCTGAAACTGATTTGAGTTGAGTTTTTGTTATGAGCCACTCCAAGTCACATGTACCTACTGACCTACGTGGAGACTCTCTTGTGCTCTGCATGGCTGTAGCCATAGCTCCGCAGTCAGAGAAACAGGCACTGGAGTTGGGACCTGGACTCCCATTGCAGCTCAGCCACATATGGGCCACAGGACCTTGAGCAAATCATTTCTCCGGTTGATGGGAGGGTGAAGTGAGGGAATCCATGCTAAGCTCCTAGTAAAATGCCGGCATAGACGCTCCGGGTGGATGTGAGCTGCTGCTGATAATGATGGTGATTAAAATAAAACCTCAGTTATAATGAAATGTAATTCCCATGCGAATGCTGTTGCCCCCTTCCCCACGGTGAAGTGTGTGTGTGTGTGTGTGTGTGTGTGTGTGTGTGCGCGTGCGCGCGGGGGAGGGGGCTTGGAATTGTGGCATCTGCAATGCCAGGAGAAGCTTTCATAAGCCTAAGGCTGTAGTCCTTTTTCAGGGATGGAAAGATGCCTCCAGTCGGTCCAATCTGAGTGACACCCACGTCTTTGGTAAGCAGCTGGGAAAGAAAAGCTCTGTCTCCTTCCAGATGGTGTGCTGCATTCCCATGGTTTTGGATCCTGCAACCACTCTTGTTCCACGCAAAGGCCAGCCTGTGGGTTAGAGAGATGCACAGAGAGGGACAAAGCCCGGAACAATCACAGAGAATCAAAGCACTCTGGTTATACCTTGCCTTCCCTAAGCTGCTGATGAATTAGCAGATCAAATTCCAGAAATAATTCAACCTTCCACTGTTTTTTTTCATGCACGTGTCCCTTTGCCAGGCAGCCTTGCTGTAGTGCCTCTGTTTAATATTCCATTTGTAAGATGGGCAGCTCCAAGTCTATGCTCACTCAGCTGCTCATCAAGAATAACAAGGTAAATGACAAAGGAGGTAAGGATGTCCTCGTCAAATGTCCTATGCTGTCACCTGCCAGAAAGCCCTCAGCAGTCAGTGTCCGAGATGGCTCCCCACGCAGGAATCTCTCTGAAGTGCTCTGTGATCTCCACAACTAAAACATAATTTCTGGCTCCAGAGAGCTCTGGGGCTCTGTTCCCTTGTTCAGCCCGTGCTCCTGGTCATCGTCAGCCCCAGGACTGAGGCTTGGACAGGCTCAGGGGCTGCTGTCTGTGAAAATCAGATTGATGCATCTGATTACATGGCCTGTTAACATCTGCAAAAAATAAGATAAAATAAGAATTATTTACCTGTCACAGCTTTGAGACACCATCACAAACTGGAGCTGACACCTCTTCTGTTCACCTTGGAGAGGTGCAGAGTGAGGAGCAGACCGTGACACACTTAATAGATTGCTGGGCATTTACGGAGCTGCTTGTTACCCAGCTCAAGAGCCGTGTCCAACTGCTACAGCGTTCATCAAAGACAAGAAGCCACAAGGAGCAAGTCAGTACTGCAATTCATTAAGGCAACTTGACCTCTGGGGAGAGGAGAAGAAAAAGGAACTAGCAGCATTGATCGCCTATGTTTCCTGAAGTGTGGTGTCATGGCATAAAATGACATTGAATCACAGGGTGAGAAAACCACGCATTTCAGCTCTTGCTTGGCCTTTGAAGACGACATAGGAAGTCTCTGCTGGTGCTAGGTGTCTTGAGCTTCTCTTTAACACCCTTTCCTAATGCAAACAGAGTGGGCCTCAGGATGGGAGCTTCTGCAGGTGACTCTGCTAAGAGGTTACTAACACTGTATAGTGGTGTTCCATCCATTTAAAAATATACTTTAATTTTTAGAGTAGTTTTAGGTACACAGTAAAATTGGGTGGGAAGTGCAAAGATTTCTCATTTACCTCCTGCCCCCACCTACACACAACCTCCCGCATTATCAAGATTCCCCCTAGGGTGGTACATTTGTTGTAATTGATGACCTGACATTGACAGATGGATGACATATAGTTTGCATTAGGGCTCACCCTTGGTGTCATACATTCTATGGGTTTGGACAAATGCAAAATCACATATATCCCCCATTACAAGATCCTACAGAACACTCTCACTGACCTAAAAATCCTCTGGGCTCTGCCATTCATCCTTCCATACTTGTAGTCCCTGGCAATCACTGGTCTTTTTATTGTCCCCATAATTTTGCCTGTTTCAAAATGTCATACATTTGGAATCACACAATACAAAGCCTCTTCAGATTGGCTTCTTTCACTTAGCAATGTGAGTTTCAGTCTTCTCCTCTGTCTTTTCATGATTGGATAGCTAATCTTTGTTTCATCTATTTTTAAGGTTATGCACCAGTTAAGGGAAGTGGTGTAAGTTTTCCGTGTATAGGAGTGATATATAGTTTTCATGTTCTTTGATTTGAAAATTAACTTCCTTTAAATATATAATTGCTTTGTTTATTTTTGGCCAGATAGGACACTCACTCAGCTCAAAAATCAATGTAAATCAAAAGGTTTGTATTGAAAACTCTGCCTGCCATCTGTCTCCTGCCACCCAGCTCCTACCCACACTGTGTTACCACTGACTTCTGTTCATCCTTCCAAAGAGTTTATGCAAATACAACCTGTTATAAATATATGTTCTCCCTCAACAGTTTTCTACACAAATGGTAGCATACTTTATGAACTCTTCTGTATCTTTTTGGCATAACAGTATACCCTGGTGATCGTTCCCTATCTGTATATTTCCTCATTCTTTTTTTCTGCTGTATAGAATTCCATTTTCTGGATGTACCACAGTTCATTCAACCATCCCCTACTAATGGACACTTAAGGTGCTGTGGTCTTTGATGCTGTAAACAGAGTAGCTGGGAATAGCTTGTACTTACATCGATCCACACGCATAGGAGCATATCTGGGAAGTGGCGTTGCTAAGTAAAAGAGAACATTAACTTCTAATTTTGGCAGACATTGTCAAATTGCCCTCCCTAAGGAAGTCATAGTTTTTTAATTGTTAAATGGTCTTATTATTTGTAGATCGACAGAGAAGAAATGAGTCAACGATGGTGCAGGTGATCTGTGCAGTGCTGTGCAGGGGATGGGTCAAAGCTGTGATGCTGGCATGCAACTAACTCACCATTGTGAGCCAATCACAAAAGCAGAAACTTGGCCAAGCTGGAATCTTTCTAGAAAGGTAACAAAGACAAACTTCAGATGTTTAATTTTTATTTATTTATTTATTTATTATTATTATACTTTAAGTTTTAGGGTACATGTGCACAATGTGCAGGTTAGTTACATATGTATACATGTGCCATGCTGGTGCGCTGCACCCACTAACTCCTCATCTAGCATTAGGTATATCTCCCAATGCTATCCCTCCCCCCTCCCCCCACCCCACAACAGTCCCCAGAGTGTGATGTTCCCCTTCCTGTGTCCATGTGTTCTCATTGTTCAGTTCCCACCTATGAGTGAGAATATGCGGTGTTTGGTTTTTTGTTCTTGCGATAGTTTACTGAGAATGATGATTTCCAATTTCATCCATGTCCCTACAAAGGACATGAACTCATCATTTTTTATGGCTGCATAGTATTCCATGGTGTATATGTGCCACATTTTCTTAATCCAGTCTATCATTGTTGGACATTTGGGTTGGTTCCAAGTCTTTGCTATTGTGAATAATGCTGCAATAAACATACGTGTGCATGTGTCTTTATAGCAGCATGATTTATAGTCCTTTGGGTATATTCCTCAGGGATCTAGAACTAGAAATACCATTTGACCCAGATGTTTAATTTTTAAATGGACCAGTAGAAGTGGAAAGGAGGGACATGTCTGTCTATACTCAGGGAGAGATGACAGATGCCCTCATTTGCCCCCAAATTGGTGCATCGGGGCGGGGCTGGGGTTGGGCTTTGGGTGCTGCATCTTGCACCCCTTAATGGGTGTGAAGGGTCCCAGGTGCTCAGGTGGGGCTGGCCACGTCTCCAGGGGACTTCTGTTTCCTGCTTGTCTTGCTGGAGGCTGGCCGCTTTGTCTTCTTCAATTCCTTGACATTCCTGATATTAAGCCCCTTCTTGGGCCAGTGTGAGTGGGCTTCCTCCCTTCTAAAGATCAGCCCGCCCTGAGACACTCGCTGTTTCTCCCTAGGTGGAAGCACCCTCAGTGGGGGATGCTAGAAATATCTGCCCATCATTTCCACTTCTACTGGTCCCATTTTAAAAATTAAAAATCTGAAGTTTGTCTCTATTACCTTTCTAGAAAGGGACCAGCTTGACGAAGCTTCTACTTTTGTGACTGTCTCATAATGGTGAGAGTATTGAGAATTTCTTCTTATAGTCGCAGCAGTGAAAAGGAACTTTTCATCCAAAAATTACAAAACAGATTTATGTTGAAAATAATGAGAACTTTGTTGGTGCCCTGGAAAAATATTTGAGAGAAGCAGAGAGTGATTCCTTTTATTGGGCCAGAGTGTAAAAGTCAGCTCATTGGTCTCAAGGGAAGAAAAAGTTCTTTTCTTCAGTTGGCAATTTGTTTTCAACAAAAGATTTGGAATGCCTTTTTCTTTTCTTTTCTTTTCTTTTCTTTTTAATAAAGGAAGGATATAGTTAGTTGACCAGGAATTAGCTAGGGATTAAGAATCGGTTGGCTTGGCAATATTTCTACCTGCTTGCTGTGCATATACTTGAATTAACAACGGTCAATAATCAAAAGGGCATTAGAATGTGAGTTGGGCTGTGGAGGGACCACCCCAAATCTACTTCTCTGTAGTATTGAACCCAGGGGCCTCACTTTGCTTCGCTGCAATTCTGTGGTTTTTAATTTATCATTTCCAGGATCTGGGGGTTTCTTCAAGCTCCCAGACTTGCTCAGGCATATTGCAAATAGCCATGATTTGAGATGATTTTCTTTAATGCTGAAGCAGATGAAGAACCCAGGTTCTTTTTAGTGGCAAGGCTTGTTTATCAGCAGCTATACAGCTATGGGCATAGACACAGGTAAACAGCACAGATGCTGGGAGAGGGCTGGCATCCAGACTCACAATACGGCCAGCATCTGACCGTGACCATCACGCCCATGTGACAAAGGATGTCACCACAGTGAACAGTTCTGACCACAGTGGCTTTTCACCTGCTTTGTTAAATTTAACTCACACTGGCTCAGAGGACAATTTGATTCATTCTGTATATCAGCAGAAACCAGAGCACCTCAGAAGATCAAGGCTTCCAAATTCTCCTGGGGGAACAGACGTCAGCCATTCAGCACAAAGGAAACTTCCTTCTCCGTATGTCAGAGGAAGACATAATTGTGCCATTTCCTTCTTGAAGAAGTTTACAAACATTTGCAAGTTGTCAAAAATAATTAGTCTAAAATTGTTTCATAAACCATGGAATGAAACAGGACGTGCCTTGTTGAGATCAAAGGGCTTCTGTTACCTTCTTGTAAACTCAAATGAAATTCTTTTGAAAGTAAACTCTTGGAATTAGCAGTGGTTTTTGTGGCACATGTATGGCAGGGGGAGGGGAGCAGAATGATTCAGATAGCAGAGTCCAATGGAGAGCCGGGAGGAGTAAAGCCCTGTCCACAGAGAATGGGAATGGGTCTTGAACAGCCATGGTGATCTGTGCCAGTGGGCACAGGACTTCTTCAACGGGAAGCTCAGGCATTCAGGAAACACTCGTTTTGGTGATCTTGAACTTGCAAGAGTGAGAGTGGGCATGGACACTCACAGTTCTACAAACAAAGTAAGAACTGGGGCTTGTGAGTCAGTCGGACCGAGTTTCCATTCCAGCACGGCCGGCTCCTACAAGCAGACCCTGGAGAAGCCACTTCACCTCTGCGTCTCAGGCCACTCACCTCCAAAGACAGATGCAAACTCCGCCTCCCTCCTCGGTGAGAGGTAAGTGAGGTGTTGCCTGTGGGGGGGCTCAGTTCAGTGCCCAGCCCCGAATAAGCTCTGGGGAATGGCCGCTCTGATACTTATGATTGTTCCTCATTATTAGGATGGAAACAAGCAGGCATTTACCGAGGGCTTATCGGTGGCAGATGCTAGAGGGGGCCTGGGACCTCATTGAGAAATGCAGAGGTGTGCATCCTCTCCCTCAGGGGAGGTTGGATAGGAGTCCAGCTCCTAACATAACTGCACAGGGCATCAGCCCCACGGAATGCAGCTATTGTGTGGCCGGGTCCTTTGGGCACGGTGCCCATAGAACTGAGCCTGGTGGCCTGGTGAGCAAGCGGGAGGGCACGTGAGAGGCGGTGGTGAGAAAGCAGGAGCCTGGGGGGCTCCTGTGAGCCCTGCTTGAAGGGTCAGTAGGGGAGAAAGAGTGAGATGATAAAGAGTTGCTTGTCGAGAGGAAGCAGATAAAATGGAGCTAAATAGCTACAGTTTTTTCTCTTTCTGTGTGTGTATATCTGTGTGTCCTGCCCTTCCAAGGAGGAGACAGAGGACAAGCAGGGATGAGAGGAGAGAATCAGGCTGGACTGTCAGTCTTTTCTCCCCTGGAGACCCTCAGGGTAGCAGGCTACAGGCCTGAAGTTGGCCTGAGGCCCTGGCTGTAGGACACGCTGTGTGGAGGAGAGCAGGTAGGGGAGAGAAACAGCATCTCTCCTATGTGTGCTGCCATGCAGGGGCCCTCAGAGAGGGTGCTTGGGAGACAGAAGCATCCCACACCACTCTCAGGTTGCAAGGACCCTGCTGAGAAGGGAAAGGTGGCCCCTGACAAGCACAGGTGGACACAGCCTGCACACAGTGGCCTGTCCTCCCCACACTGCATTACTCTGTCTGCTGGAGTCATGGCTCAGTGAGCTAAGGGCAGGGATGTACATTTCTGACCCTGTAAATCATATATTTGCTGTCACACAGGGCAACATTTATCCTTTTAATACAGAGTCTATCCCTTTCTCAATTAAACAATAATACTTTTTACCAGATTTAGACAAACTTCATCTGCTGAGTCATCAGATATTTACAGAACACTTACTCTGTGCTGGGTCCTCTGAGGTGCAGAGGAGAGCAGTGAGGAAGCGAGTCCCTGCTGCCCTCATGGGGCTCAAAGTGCAAACTCCAGCTTGCAGGCCAAATCTGGCCCACCGCCTGATACTGTAAATAAAGTTTTATTGGCACACGGCCACACCCACTTGCTTATATAGTCTCTGTGGCAGCTTTCAGGCTGCAGTGGCAGAGTTTAGCAGGTCTGACAGCGATCATCTGGCCCACAAAGCCAGAAACAATTACTCTCTGGTCCTTTACAGAAAAAGTTTGCTGGCCCCTGGTCTACACCTCCCCTGTCCAAAAGAAATATAAAATGAGTTATGTGCTTAAGTTGATGTTTTCTAGTAGCCATATTAAAAAAAATAGAATGAAACCAGTAATGCTAGTTTCATTAATATTTATGTAACCCGATATGTCCAAAATATTATCATTTCAACATGTCATCAATTTAAGAATATAAATGAGTTATTTTGCTTTTTTTGTAAACAAACTCTTAGAAATCTGATGTGGATTTTACACTTAAAGTCGATCTTAGTTGGGATAAGTCCCATTTCAAGAACGCAGTGGCACACGTGGTGGGTTTCTGCCAGGGCAGAGCTCAGAGGAGGGCCGTTATATAAATCACTGCACACATGGGACCCCCAGTGAGGAACCTGGACACATACTGAGAGCCTAGAGTAGGCCCGGCACCAGGTACTCATCGCCCTGGAATTCTGTGGAGTAGGGGCGAGTGTCCTGATTTTCTCATGAGGAAGCAGAGGCGTAAAGAGGTTTAAGAGCCTGTCCCAGGAGAAGCAGGGGCCAGCTGGGGGGCATAGAAAGGGAGCTGGGACCCAGCTTGAGGAGGTGGGGAGGCCTCCGGGGTAGTAGCATCATTTTTTCCAACCATAAAACATGCAGCCTGGGCTTCCTTCTTGAAGTTGTAGGTCCTGGAGCGTATTCACTTTGCATAGAGATCATTTGAAAAATGAAAATAAAAAGCAAATTGCATCCATGGTGTGCCTTCATGTACTCATCATTGTTTTAAAGCAGGGAGAAACAAGCTGTGGCCTCTTCATGTTCACTCACAGATGCTGCAGGTGGCTTAACTAGCAGAGTGGAGTGGCTCTTCAAGCCACTAAACCAGCCACTGCTTGCATTAAAGGAAGGTATTTCGATGGATTGAAAGCATTTTCTAAATCACTAAGGTTTGCTTTTCAAGTGGCAGAAAGCTTACCCCCGATTGCTTCAAACCATTAATATGCTGGGAAAAAATGTGTGTGAGCCACCGTAGCAGGCACGTTGTACTCTCACCATTCCTCTGTCTGACAGCCGGTGTGAGTTAGTGCTCATCAAGTAACCCATATGGTTGCAGAATCCACCCATGGTCAGCACTGACCCTGAACCGGGAGCTGGACACATTGGTCTAGTCCGGGTGGGTTGCACAGCCCTGCGCTCAGAAGGGCCCTGCACTCCACTGAATTCTCTGCAGTTCTGACCTGAGATGCTCAGCACCTTTTCAACAAGGACCCACATTTTCATTCTGCTCTGGGATGGCAAGTTCTGTAGCAGGTCCTGCATCCAGTCTGTCCTGCTGCCCCTCACTGGTGGAGCCACTTTGGGCACCATGTCCAGTTTGTCACACCTCAGATGAGAACCACACAGTGCTGGGTGTTGTGAAAGTGACAGGAAGGGCTTGGTGTGGTCCTTAGTGCACAGCAAACAGCTGGGAAGTGGTGAGGGCATGATGACACATGGTCCGCCTTGGAGTATGGCACTGAAGGGGGAGCTGGGCTGAGATGCTGTGTTAGTCTGGTTTTCACTGCTATAAAGGCAAACCTGAGGCGGGGTAATTTATAAAGAGAAGAGGTTTATTTGGCTCACAGTTCTGCAGGCTGTACAGGAAGCATGGCACCGACATTTGCTTCTGGTGAGGCCTCAGGAAGTTTACAATCATGGTGAAAGGAAAAGGGGAGCAGGTGTGTCCCACGTGAGAGGGAGAGCAGGAGAGAGAGAAGGAGGTGCCAGGCTCCCTGAAACAAACAGCTCTCACTCACGCGAACTAACAGTGAGAATTCATTCATTACCGTGGGGAGGTCACCAAGCCATTCATGAGGGAGCTGCTTTCATGACCCAAACACCTCCCACCAGGCCCCACCGCCAACATTGGGGATCACATTTCAACATGAGATTTGGAAAGGACTCACATCCAAACCATGTCAGATGGGCTCCCCATGCCAGACTCCTCACCAACCCAAACCAGGCCCCAGCTCAGCCAGGCTGATTCTCCCTTTGGCCCTGAAGGACTCTGATTGCTTTACCCACTCCCACCTCCAGAATGCCACTGCAGCGTCTACCCTCTGCCTGGGGATTTTTCAAGATCTCTACCACTCACCGGCAATATTTGCACAACAGACGATTTCCTTTGTTGTGCAAATGTGATCACAAGCTCCTTGGGGCTTAAAACTCCCTGGGACTTTAAGTTTTCCTCAAGAGAAATGACAACTTTTTTTTCTTTTTTTTTTTTTTTGGTGATGAAGTCTCTCTCTGTTGCCCAGGCTGGAGTGCAGTGGGGTGATCTCTGCTCACTGCAACTTCCACCTCCTGGGTTCAAGTGATTTCCTTGCCTCGGCCTCCTGCGTAAGAGGAATGACATCATTTTAAACATGGTTTGTAAAGCCCAACCCAAGGTGCCTCCTCCTCCACACTCATGTCTCTCTCCCTAACTCTTTGTGTTCCAGACAGACTGGATTTCCTTTTGTTGCCTTCCTTGCCCAGGGCCTTCATGCATGTCTATCTTTGATGACTCTCACTTCATCTAAGGCTTCTTCGGAAACTGCTCTCTTTTCAGAAGCCTCTGGTTTCAGAAGCTGCATTTAGCCTCCGACACATGGCCACAACCCTCTGCATCTTTCTCTCCACCACTCCTCATATCTGTCTTCCCTACAGGGCTCCAGGAAGACAGAGCCATGGGGCTAAACCTGCCAGTGCTGCTTCCTCAGTGCTTGGCACATAATAGCTGCTCAATAAACATTTATTTCATCACTGAGAAATGACGGCTTGAGATCTCAGTAATGTAGGAGCTACCCACAATGTCATTTTTTTTTGAGAGAGAGTCTTGCTCTGTTGCCCTGGCTGGAGTACAGTGGCATGATCATAACTGACTGTAACCTCAACCTCCTAGATTCAAGTGATCCTCCCACCTCAGCCTCCCAAGTAGTTGGGTCTACAGGTGCATGCCAGCACCCTTGGTTGATTTTTAAATTTTTTGTAGAAACAGTGTCTCTGTATGTTGTCCAAGGTAGTGTTAAACTCCTGGCTTCTAGCAGTCCTCCTGCCTTGCTCTCCCACAGTTTTGGGACTACAAGCCTGAGCCACTGTGCTTAGCCAACTCACCATGTCTTTTAAACATTCAACTTTCAGTTAAAGGGAACACTCAAGACATGTTATGAGGCTGGGCATAGTGGCTCATGCCTGTAATCCCAGCACTGTGGGAGGCCGAGGTGGGCGGATCACTTTAGGTCAGGAGTTTGAGACCAGCCTGTCTAACGTTGTGAAACCCTGTCTCTACTAAAAATACGAAAATTAGCTGGGTGTGGTGGCACATCTGTAATCCCAGCTACTCAGGAGGCTGAGGCAGAATTGCTTGAACCCACGAAGTGGAGGTTGCAGTGAGCTGAGATCGTGCCACTGCACTCCAGCCTGGGTGACAAAGGGAGACTCCATCTCAAAAAAAAAAAAAAAAAAAAAAGACATGTTACGGTGATCATATGAAAATGGACAGGAAAAGTGATACCTCCGCTCACCAGGGGACCTGAGGCAGAAAATCAACCACTCTGAGCCTGTTAACATCATTGACGACAGGGAACCCAGGGTGCCTGGAATGCCCATCGCGCACATTCTCAAACCTTCAGGAACCACTGGCAGCAGCAGGCATGAGTCTCATCGTGTTTTATTTAATGCTGGTGTCACAGAGTTACTTATGGCCAAATACCTCAAGACAAATTATGCATTTTGGAATTTAAAATACCTTTTTTTCCCAGTGTAAAACCAATACATCCTTATTCGAGTTCTGCAGCATTTGAATTTTTATGTATCCTGTAAAACTGAAAGCCCCTCCAATAATCCCCGCAATCCTCCAGCAACATTTTCACCATAGATCTATGCTAGCAGCAGGTTGTTAACGTATTTGACAAAATGAGATCAAACTATAACATTCTTGTACAGCTTGCTTTTTAAACTAATCAACGAATCATGGGTTCCTTCCTATGGGAGTACCTACCAACCTCATTCTTTTTAAGTTTTCTCTGTTACTCAGGACAATGAAATGACCATTGTTTACTTAACCAGTCCTCTGTTGATGGAGATATGGTTGTTTCCAATTTTTCATTATTATAAACCGTGCTGCCAAGACCATTAAAAAAGTTTTTGCATAATTGAGTGAGGGATTCTGCAGGGTAAATTTCTTCCTGGAAATATAATTCATGGGCAAATGGCACAAACATTTTAAGTATTAATTGACATCGCCAAACTGCCATCCACACAAACTTGGGCAAAATGTACACTTTTAATGATCTGTGGAAACTTCTACCAGGGAGGATGCTTTTCAGTGGAAGTGGCAGAAAATCTAAATCAAACCAGTTTAAACAAACAAAATTGTATTGGATCACATAATGGGGAAGTTTGTTATAAGGGCATAAAGGATGCGATCAGAGCCTGGTTCTCTCTGGCTCCCTGCTTAGCTTTTCTGCGTGCTGTGTGTGTATTCCTTCCAGGCAAGTTCTTTCCTCACGGTCACAGGAAGGCTGCCAGCAGAAGCTGGGCCACAGGCTCCAAGGTCCACATGAGGAGAATACAGCTTCCCAGCACTCCTGGCACAAGCCCTGGGAGTCACTCTGATTGGACGTCTTTGGGTCACATGCTCACCATTGAACCAATCAATATGGCTGAGAATTGCAACGTAGGGGTTGGGTGAGCTCAGGGTCACATGAGCTTGCATTTAGGGATGGATGTCGCCTCTGTTCACACCTTGTGGAGGAGATGGGGAGACTGGCCCGACTTCTTGAGTGTGTGGCCTGGGTGGCTGCATGGGGTCCCTGTTCTCAGAAGGGCCCTGTTCTTAGTTTAATTTTCTGCTGTCACCATCTTAGAAATTCTTAATAGTTGTTGAACAAGGGGCCCCACATTTTCATTTTGCACCAGGACCCACAAATCGCACAGCCTAGTTGCTAGATGACAATGGGGCTGTTTCTAGAAAAAGGGGAAGATAGCTGAGCTGGGAAAATGTGAATGTCCTCTGCAATGGTCTGTGCTAACATGATTCAGATGGAGTTTCTCCTTGAGTGGTTTTGTCACTTGCCCTCTCTAGTCCTTTTAGTTCTTTTCCCTCTACATTAAATGGCAGGGTTGGGTGAGGTGGCCTCCAAGGATGTTTCGGTTGTGCTCTTCTCTGATTTATGATGTCTGCCTCACTTATGCTATGAAAATCCCAACCTTGCACCAAGTTTATGGACATGGTGATATTCTTCAACATAAGTTGCCTCAATTGTATCGGTAATAAAAAGTGACCATGAATTACAGTCAAGTGCTGCACAGTGATGTTTGAGTCATTGACAGACCCTGTATACCACAGTTGTCCCATAGGATTATAATGGAGCTGAAAAATGTCTATCGCCTAGTGACATGGAAGCTGCCGTAACATCATAGCACAGCACATTCCTCACGTGTTTGTGGTGAGCTGGTTTAAACCTACTGCACTGCCAGTTGGAGAAAAGTCCAGCACATACAATTGTGTATAGTACGTAATACTAGATAATAAATGACTGTGTTACTGGTTTATATGTTTACTATACTATAGTTTTAATCATTAATTTAGAGTATATTCCTTCTACTTATTAAAAAAAACCAATTTAACTGTAAAACAACCTCAGGCAGGTATTTTGGGGAGAATTTCTAGAAGAAGGCATTGTTCCCATGGGAGATGACAGCTCCAAGCCTGTTTAGCCTCTGATGACCGTCCAGTGGGACAAGGTGTGGGGTGGAAGGCGGTGACATTGATGATCCTGACCCTGTGCAGGCCTAGGCTAATATGTGTGTTTGTGCCTTAGTTTTTAACGAACTAAGAGCGAAAACAAAACCAACCCTGTCTTTTACAGAAGAAAGCTTATAGAATAAGGATGTAAGGAAATTATTTTTATACAGTTAAAATGTGTTTTAAGGTGTTATTACAAAAAGTTAAAAAAATAAAAAGTTTATAAAGTAAAACATTTACAGTAAGCTAATGTTAATTTTTTATTGAAGAAAAAATTTTTTCTTTTTTTGAAAGAGAGTCTCTGTTGCCCGGGCTGGAGTGCAGTGGCACAATCTTGGCTCACTGCAACCTCTGCCTCCTGGGTTCAAGCAATTCTCGTGCCTCAGCTTCCCAAGTAGCTGGGATTACAGGAGTGTGACACCACACCTGGCTAATTTTTGTAGTTTTATTAGAGATGGGGTTTCACTATGTTGGCCGGGCTGGTCTCAAATTCCTAAACTCAAGTGATCTGCCTACCTCTGCCTCCCAAAGTGCTGGGATTACAGGTGTGCGCCACCGTGCCTGGCCTGAAGAAAGAAAAATGAATTTAAATGGATTCAGTAAAACCTAGGTGTACAGTGTTTATAGAGTATACACAGTGAACAGTGATGTCCTGGGCTTTCACATTCGCTCACCACTCACTCACTGACTCACCCAGAGCAACTTCCAGTCCTGCAAGCTCCGTTCATAGTAAGTGCCCTATACAGGTGGGCCATTTTCTATCTTTTATACCATATGTTTACTGTACCTTTTCTATGTTTAGATACACAAATACTGTTGTGTTACAGTTGCTTACAGTACTCAGTACAGTCCTGCTGTACAGCACTCAGTATAGTCACAGGCTGTGCAGGTTTACAGCCCAGGAGCAAGGGGCTGCCCACATAGCTCAGGTGCGTAGCAGGCTGTAACCTCCAGGTTTGTTCAGTTCTCTCTATGAGGCTCCCACAGGAGGAAACGGCCTAAGGATGCATTTCTCAGAAGGTATCCCAGTCGTTAGGGGATGTATGACTGTAAAAGAAAAGAACCCAGCTTCAAGAATCAGGAAACTGCATTGATGGGTTTCAACTTGATTCATCTCTTAACAACCACCAGTGTCATGGAGAATTTCCAATAAGAAAATCCCAAGGTTTTGGGAAATGCTCTTTGAAGATTTTTGTAAATTGGTAACAGCTTGGTGTCATGGATTAGACATATTTTCATAGTTTGCTTTCTTTTTTACAAGTAACCCAATTATTTTCGTGTAATTGAGGAACACAGCAGACACTTAATGACATCTAAGTATTTCTGACGTGCTTCTTTCCTTTTCATCCTCATAAGTGATCCGATCCATACATTTCGGAGAAAATTATGAGGTTGGTGCAAAAGTAATTACGGTTTTGGCCATTATTTTCAATGACAACAACCACAATTACTTTTGCACCAACCTAAGTATATTATGGCTCACATTCCAAAAAAGTGATTAACATTTAATTTAGTTATCAATACATGAATACACTCTTTTGTAAAAAAAAAAAAAAAAAAAAGGAAATGGAACATTCCAGATGAAGGCAAAGTCCCTTTTGATCAAACGTCTCCCCCCTCCTGTTCTCTGTGATCCCTTCTCAGGCCTCACCCCTTCTGAGGTGACCATCTCCATCAGTTCTTTGTCTCCTTCCAGAATGTTTCCATGTGTTTGTATTATAGATATAGCCAGCTAGAGTCCCACAGAACATCTATCAAGTGGTTTTGTTTTGACCTAAAAGGCCTCATTGTTGGCCCTCTCTTGCCCCCCTCAACATAGCTTTGTGAATTTTCCGGTAATTCCGTGCAGACCTGCAGGAGAGTTTGTGCTGTGGAAATATTGCTCATTTTATACAGCCTCGATGGGTCTCTAGGTTGATTTATGATTTTCACAAAGAAGTGCTGTGATGAACAGCCTTGTGTGTGCCCGTGGGGGCAAGGTACCACCCTCTGCCTCAGTGAGGGTGCTGAGGAGGGGTAGAGGCCAGAGGGCATCCCTGTGAGGCCAACTGTGACAGGGTTTATGGGGCTGTTCTCAGGGTCACACTGCCAGGGAAGTGGAGGCAGTGAGGTTGGGCGAAGGAAGGCCTCGGCTGCCCCCAGGGTTGGGGTTGTGTCGTGGAGCAGGGACGGCTGCCCGGAGCTGTTCTGAGCTGGGGCCACAGGGTAGGGTGCCTGCACCCCAACATGTGTCAGTCATTGGATGTGGGTTGCCCTGGGGAGGGGGCATGACCTTGACGATCTTGAGCAGTCCCGGGGATGGGCTGGTAGGGGTGTGTGATAGGAACCTGGCTATGGCTGTCGGCCATGAGCACCGGGCAGCCTGAGGCCCCAGAGGTCTGGTTCTGAGGGAGGGAGTGTGCATAGAGCAGGGCCCATGAGGTCTGCACATGGAGTGAGCAATGCACAATTGCCTTTAATGGGCCCATGCACTTGAAGAGTGGGCGCTGTCAGGAGATGGACTGCTTGCTTTTAGAGTAAGAAGACAGTGCCAGATAATCCGAGGCAAGCTCTGTGGCATTTGGGATGCATACCTGCATTTTTGGAACCATTTCCAAAAGCAACCTTTATTTGTAGCTGTCTACAGTTGATCTCGTTCTGTGTATCACCCAGTGAAGGGTCACTTTATGACATTGTTTTTTCCATGCAAATGATTTTTAAGGTAATCCTAGGAAGCTGGACCCTTTTTGCGTGTCCTTGACTAGTGACTCAGAGCCCAGTGGAAACCTCCAAATGGAAATGGCCACCCATTAACACACACTGCACCCTGCTGGGGGCAGCCACATCAGCTAGAAGAACTTGAATTAAATTGGGGTCTGAAAACTTATTTTTATGCAATAAATTTTATTAAACATAAATGGAAATCATTAGCTGAAACACTTAATTAAAACTATGGCCAAATTAGATGAATGCTAAGGAACGTTCTCTGAATTTATTGCCCAGTGATCTATAGACTTGCTCAGTAATAGACTCCCAGAAACCTCCTTAATGAAGCTATTAAGTGCATAAATATCATATGTGCCAAATGGCAAAATTTAGCAATGATCTAACCCAATTTACTTGCTAAGTAAATAAGCCCTGTTGAGAGAAGCCACTAATTTATACTGATGACAGTTGTAGGACAAAAACCCCTTACCTGCCTGAAAACAGGCATTTTAAATAAGCAATTTATTGCATCTTGAGGCTGGGCAGCGAGGAGCTTTTCCACTCTTCTTGCTCCATTTCCTGAATTTTCCTTCTTGTGAATGTAGAACACGCGCCATGGGCCACAGAGTCACTTTGGCTTTAATCTGCTTTGTGGAGTTTGAAATTCCTTCTCAGGGTCCCCTCTTCTCTGCTTGCAGATTTCAATGAGTTCTTAGCTGACTTCAACCCTGGAACTGCTGTGGTTTTGGAGGTCCGGGTGGGCTGCAGCTGAGGCCTTGGACCCAGCCTCCCCACCCACTCCTACCCTTAGGATCTGGCTCATTTGAATGGTCAAAGCTTCATTGCTAAAAGCTGGGCTTCAGACTCTTCATTTAACAGCTGGGCTGGGTAGGTTGGAAGGCAAAGGCCCAGATCATGGCCGCAGGTGGGCGTTGCAGAAATGGGCTGTCCTTTCCCTTGCTGACCTGGGTTGACCCCATCTCTTGATCTCAGCCTCGCTCCGGCAGCATCAGCAGCAGCACAGTGGCCTTTCCCTCCACCTGGAGTGCCCGTCCCCAAATAACCACACACTGCTCCCTCCCCAGCTGATGCCAGAGTGCAGCCTGCTCACCTCCTCTCATCATGGCGTCCAGCAGGGCCCCCTCTCCTGTCATCTTCCCTCCCTGGCTGGTGCTTGCTTCACAACTCTTGACAACACGTGATGGATTTTTATGTTTTTTATTAATTGTCCATCTCCCCTCCTTGAATGTAATGCCAGTGGAGCCAGGGGATGGTGTGGGTAGTTGTTTTGTTCATTTGAATTCCTAGTGCTTCATACAGTGCCTGATTCCTGGTAGAGGCTCTCTAAATATTTTTTGAATAAAGAAGTGAATGAATGATATGCAGCAGTCACTTGGAGTCCCCGCTGTGCACCAGGCACTGTGCTAGGACAAGAACCACACTTGTCCTTAAAATGGTTGCCATCTATTGGGGCTGGAAATGAAGTCACGGGAAGTTGCATGAAGCAGGTTGATTCTCTGGTGGGGCCGTGCGTGGTGAGGAAGCAGCACAGGGAAGTGTGCCTAACTGGGTGGCAGATGGGGAGGGCTCCTGAGAGAAGTGAGTGCAAGCTGAGCTCATACCCTGGTAGTCTGTGCCTGTGTGTAGCGGGTGGTAGCTGTGGGGGAGGCTCAGTCTCTCTGGAGCATCTGCACAGTGAGGACAGACCGCCAAGGAACTCCAGGAACAGGCATGGGGCAGAGGAAGAGAAGCCCTCAGACCCAGTGCAAGGAGAGAGAGTGAGCCAAGGGCACAGTCAACTACGTGACCTGGTGCTCAGCAGGCAAGAAGGAGCAGGAGAAGCATGGCCACTCACTGGAACAAGGAGGCTGTGCTGGGGGCCAGGTAGCCCAGGCCAGACCGCAGTGCAGAGAAGAAAGTATTAAAGGCAGAAGCAGACACAGTGAAGGTGGGGGCTCTCCAGGGTTGGCTGGCAAATTTTTCACATGGTCTAATCCCCACTTGACCCAGTTGAGACCCAGACTGCTCAACTAGACACAGGTCAGCCTGACTTCGAAGCGTGAGTTATGTCACTCTGATAGTGGGTCCTAAAGTGCAGATGTGTTTGGGTGATGCTTTTCAGTAGCCTATGGACATGGCACCAAGTGACAATGACTTCCGTGCCTAAGGAGTGTTCTGAATGCAGAACAGGGAGCACCTCCTCCGGGTTGGGAGAGATGCCTCTGCCCCCACCTGCCCAGTATCGGCCTCTGTGCATAGCAGTACTGGGCTTTCCTGGAACCCATGTTTCATGACAAATGAGGCTGGAGATGAAGTCAGCAGGAAGTTGCACGAAGCCGGTTGATTCTCTGGTGGAGCTGTGCATGGCAAGGAAACATCAGCACAGGGAAGTGTGCCTGACCGGATGGCAGATGGGGAAGGATCCTGAGAGAAATTAATGCAAGCTGAGACCATATGTGCACTGATAGGCTCCTCACCACTCTACTGGGTCGAACAGTGTCCCCCCTACAATCCATGTCCACTCAGAACCTCAGAATGTGACCTTATTTGGAAATAGAGTCTTTGCAGATATAACTGGTTAAGATGAGGTTGTACTAGATTAGGGTGGATCTTAATTGGCCAATGTCCTTATAAGAAGAGGAAAATTTGGATGCAGAGATGGACTGAGAAGAAGGCCATGTGACGAAGGCCATGAGAAGAAGGACTGGAGAGGAATAGCTGCCAGTCATTGATATAAAAATGGAGTCGCTACATCAACCATAGTAAAATGGGGTGCAGCACCCCCACCACATGCCTGACTTATCACAAGACATCCCTGCTTGTATGCCTATGACAGGAACTATGCAAGGAACTCCTCAAAAACACAGGATTCCAGGTAAGCCACTTATGGATGCACATAACTTGTCCAACACTGGCTGCTTCCACCAATGAGCTAACACCAACTCCCGGAACAAGCCCCTGTGATCAATGGTCTTCATTTCAAAACAACTGAATGTGGACTTCTCCCTTTTGTCTTTAAAAGCTTCTCCTAGTCCCAACCTCTTTGGATGTGCTTATGGCTCACCAGAGAATGCATATCCTGGATTGCAATCCTCTGCTATTCCCGAATCAACTCTTTGGAAAGTCTCTCTCTGTGTTGTTATTTTACAAGGCCAAGTAATACCAGGGATTTCCAGCAACCACCAGAAGCTGGAAGAGGCAAGGAAGGACCCTCCCTAGAGTCTCCAGACAGAAGATGCCTCATAGACACCTCGATTTCAGATTTCTGGCCTTTGGAAGTGAGAGAGAATAAATTCCAGTTGATTTAAGCCACCTGGTTTGTGTGCTTTGTTGGCAGCCCATGAAAGTCATATCATGACTTTTGCAAACTGACCAATTAATAATTAAGAAAAATGGCCTGAGATGGTAAACTGATGAGCATTTTGAAATTCACAAAAATTTGTTCTCACGTTTGTTATCCTGGGTGAATCTTCTGAAGCTGTATGTTAAACACACAAGATTCCTATGTAAACCATGATGTCTTCACAATATCGAGCATATTTTATCTTTTAAAAAAGTAAATTACCCATTCTTGCACAAAAAAGTAGATTTTTGTTGATCTATATTTTTATTTAGAATAAATTTGATGAAATCAGGTGGTGGGACAGCTGGCCCAGCTTGGAATAATGATCCCTCTGGATATATCCTTGTCTTGTTCTCATTTACAACTTTTGAGGCATAAAAGCATATTTTCAAAAAACCAACGCTTCTATATGAAAGCAGATTTATCATTCAGATCCATCATTAATTTCCCAATGACGTTCTGCCTGCCCATAAAAAAGACTTAGAGCTCGTTATGAAAATTTTATTCCAGAGAAAATGGTCTTGGGACATGGTTTGCACTGACCTCTTTTAACCTCTGGTTCCCTGTGTTATTATTATTAAGTAATAATGTTGCTTCCTGCCATTTCCTGCCAACATAACTCTTCCCTCTTTGTACTTCAGGAATCTGGGGACGGTTTTGGTTGCAGAGGGCAGATCAGCACTTTGCCATCGCCCTGCGCTCCTGGCCAGTCCCCATGCCGCTGCTGGGATGACAGTCTTACATCATCTTTTATGAGTACATCAACTTATTTGCAATTACGTTTAGATTGTCTAATAAAATCGGGTGACATTTTAGCTTACAGTTTATGTCCCAGTAAAAGGCTCCAAATGTTATTGCCATAAGAATCTATGTGGCAACCCAACATAAACCTTTTATTTCTAGCTGGACAGCTGACTCTGCGTTTAGCAACAGGAAAGCAGGGAATTGGAGGAGCGGGTTTCGGGGGGCGGTCGTGACAGCAGCCACCTCCTGCGGGTTTTGTTTTCTCTGTCAGGTTCCCCTTCTAGCACTCAAAAGCATCCAGCACTTTCTGAAAAGGAGGCCTGGGAAATGGTTGGACATGTCTCTGTTGTGGGCTCTGGGTGTGAGCCACAGAAGTGAGAGCTGAAGAAACCTCAGAGACCATCAGGCTTCCTCGTGGGATAGTTTTGGGTCCTTAGGAAATTAGGCCTTGGCACTCAGCTTAGATGACTTCCATTACAGTCCTATAGGTGTGAAATAAACATCTGGCTTAGAGGTTCTCCACTGAGGGCCACCATGAGTCAGTGTCTGGAGACATTTTTGGTTGTCACACCTGGGGGCAGTGCTGAGACTAGTGTGTGCGCATTCATCTAGCGGGTGCAGGTGGGATGCTGCTGACACGTAACATGCACAGGGCAGCTCCGCCACAGAGAAAGATCCAACCCCGAATCTCGGCATGACGGAGGCTGAGAAATCCTGATCTAAGTGATAGCTTACTAAGCAAGGCCTTGGCGTTCAGAAGCGGTTGCCTGATTTCCTTCTTTCCTTTTTGAGTCGTGGTTTTGTTGAGTTCTTGAAAGTGATAGACCTGCTGTAAATAAAATCACTGGATAAAGTTGGCGAGGGGTGGCCTGCCAGCCTCCAACCCCTGCCTGATGTTGGGGGCGTGGCCGGGCAGCCTCCAACCCCTGCCTGATGTTGGGGGCGTGGCCGGCCAGCCTCCAACTCCTGCCTGATGTGGGGGGCGTGGCCGGGCAGTCTCCAACCCCTGACTAATGGGGGGGGGGGGGGGGGCGTGGCAGGCCAGCCTCCAACCCCTGCCTGACGGGGGTAAAATAGTGAAAAGCAAAAGCACCTGGTGTTTTTAGTAGACAGGAGACACAAGAACTGAATATGTGGGCAGATTTGGGGGAAGAAAGAAATGAGCCCCAATGACCTGCTTCAGTTTTCTATTGAAATAAATGCAACTTGGAAGCTTCATTTTTTTTTTTTTAAGCACATCCTTTAAAAACATTGCCCAGTGCGTTTGGAAGTAGCCTTCCAGAAACCCTTGGGATTTGTGACTCCAAAGTATGCTCACAGGTGCTCCCAATGAACCTTTAGGTGTAACGTGGATGAAGTGTGGAATGTGCCGTGACTCCTGCCTCTTAAAAGCTTACAGATTCCAGAAATGAAACCAGTTCATGCATAAAATATCTTCTCTCAGAGCACGGTCATTTTCATGCTTCCCCTTGTGTGATGATCAGGGTTATAAAGTATTGTGGTTATACCAGAAGATCCTCAACTGTGTGGAAAGAGGCTCTTCTATTTATAGCTCTCCCCATCGTGACTTACAGCATATGTGTTAATCTCCCTGTGAATTCTGAGCTCCCAAATGCCGAAGGAGATATGCTAAACCCTTTCCCCGTGGCGTTCTTCCAGACAGAATTTAAGAGACACCAGAGGATGGCACGTTTATACTGAGCTTGCAGTTTCCTAAACATGAAGAAGATGAACGGCTCTCAGTTAAGCAGCACGGGTCAGATAGGAGCTTGAAACTGAATATTTGAGCTGACACGGGAGAGACATACTGTGAGTGGCCTCATGAAGTTAGCTGGATCTCTAAGCTTCCTAAGACACCATGATTAGAAATAGATTGAGGTCAGGGTATGCGGTCCTATTTGAATTAATGAAAAGCCAAATTGCTCCTCAGAGTGCTGGTTTTTGTGCTGCAGGTCAGACCACTGGGTTTTGTGGACCCTTTGCAGAGGTCGGGGGAGCAGCTGGGCTCTGTCCTTTTCTCACCTTTCGTCTTCTATCTTTTATAGTTTGAGATTCCAAATACGATTTCTGTGGAGAAAACAAAAAAGGACTCTGTTTTTAATTCAAAAGGTGAGGCATGGTTAATTAAAACATTGATGTGAACTGTTTTAAAAGAAAAAAATAATTGGTTTACTTTTGAGTGCTGAAGAGTCTTGGCAGAGTGGAAAGTAAGTGGGCTTTGCTATTGATCAGACTTTGGTCAAAATCTATGTGCCACTTACTAGTCCTCTGACCTCAATCCTGCTGATTCTTAGTTTCCTTGTCTTTAACATGGGGATAGTAATTCATACTTTCAATGGGCACTGGGAGGTCATAGAGAATGACACCCACAGCTCCCTTTGATGGCAGCTGTGGCAGAGGGTCCAGACAACAGGTCTGCTTAAACAAAGAGGTGGGTAATGATGGCAGTTGGTGAATGGAGGTCTTGGTTCCCCTACCGCAGGTCCCTACTGACCTTTCTAAGCCCGGAATCATTTAGAGTTCTTTGGTAGCAAGCAATAGAAATGAGCTCTGTCTATTTTAAGCAAAAATGAATTTGCCTAAAGTCTGCTGGGTGGCTGGAATGGACAGGAATGCTGTAGGATCAGGCTCTCGAGCCAGAGAGAAACCAGGGCAGCCCCCTTCAAAGAACAGAACAGATGGGCGAGTTTGTTGGGCATTTCCAATGGAAATAAACTGATGCCCTTTAGTTTTTCTTTCTTCCCTGATCTGACTCCTTCTAACTTTGTTTGGGTCCCAAGCCTGGTTCTTAAGGGAGGACAGAGCACTTAGACTAAAATGCATGAAACCTGTGCACAGTGGGGCAGAGGTGAGCTCTCCAAGTACACCCAGATGTTGTTAGGATGTGGGAAGGGATGCTGGGAGCCAAAATGCTAACAGTGCACTGCAGGCTTCATCTGTCCCGAGCTTCAGAACACCTTGCCTACCCAAAGCCATCCTCCTCTCTTAAGTTTGCTTACTTCAGCCACCCTCAGCTGCCAACTGGGTAAAAAGTATGGTCAGTCCCAAGTCAGCTGCCCCTGCTTGTTTATCTGAAGTCAGGATTTTACGGAAGCATCGGCTGCCATGGCAAATATTCTTGTCATCACCAGGCAGATAAGTGACATATGCTACCATCTCAGGGAGTTAGAGGGTCTTTCTAATGATGCACTCCAAAAACTTGATCTGAGATCTCACAAGTTTCCAAGTTAATTAATAACCAGGGTCCCCAGAAACATGAACAAACATTCATTCCCAACATCTTTCCTAAGTAGGTCCTCAATATGTGGATTTGGGATGAAACCTGAATAAATGATTGGCATGCATGCTCTGATGCAAATGCCCGGCTCCCCTATGTGTTCCCTGTGCAATGACAGCTTTAGTATTCTGTTGGGAAACGCCTCAGATTTGTTTTAATGGTATCTTATTCTGTAAGACAGTATGAAGCGATCTAGGAAAAAATGAACAATACAGGCATATAGGCTAATTAAAAAAAGCTTGCAAAACTAAGAGAAACAAACAGCCTCTGAGTTTCATGCTTATGAAATATTTATTCAGTGCCAAAGAAGACACTGAAGTCAGAAATGAACTTTGCAAAGTAATTACTTTTGATCCCGGCAAAATCCATTCAAAGGCCTTCAGGTAAACATCATCTTTGATGGGCGGAAGGTGGGTCGTAAAGCAACATAATATTTTTAAAGGAAACAAGGAATGTGTCCAAGTAAGCCACTTGTCCAGGGCACTCTGGAAAGTGTTCCTGGGTGGAACTTCCTAGATGTCCTCCTTGCTAGCCGTGCAGAGATATAAATAGGAGGAAGATGAGATATGATCAGATGGCAAATAAGAAAGCCACAGGCAGCACGACCATGAGAGGGGTCTTCCTTAAAAGACTCTAAATGAGGCACACGTATTTTAAAAGAGAGTACGTGCCACTAATTTTGATATAGATCTTTAAAATGACATTAAAATGGAAATACACTCAAACTAGGCATCTCCTGGGAAAATGTCAGCAGTTATGTTACACTTGTTTTCCGTTTCGTTCCAGTGCTCCTGTGAAAATAGCTTTATCTTCAATACTCCCAGTGTGGAAGAATACAGTTGTAGGGAGAGGGGAGTATTTGTTTTTTTCAGTTTTAAATGAATTCTCCAGGGAGGGTTTGCTCTGTGTGAGACATGCAAGCCTTTTCAAGAACTGAGCTCACCTGGATATTGATTCCAGTGGCATGTGTTTGCCTGTATTCTTTTATCTTTAGATTTTAGGCCCTCTTAGAGGAGGCCAGGGTCCATTCCCAAGCTTAAGAAGTAACATCATTGACCAAAGAGCCCTGTAACAAAACAACCCAGGGTTCTAAGTTCACATGTGGCTCATACCCCATAAGACCTAATTTCCCGGCTCTGAACCAGAGTCCAGCTGGAGATGACCTGATGGCTTCAGGGGATGTCCCAGGGCTATTCATTTCTCTTTAAAAATTTTAAATCTATTTATTTGTTTTCGAATTGACAAAAAACGTATATATTTGCCATGTACAGCATGGTGTCTTGAAACATGTATATGTGCCGGGCGCGGGGGCTCACTCCTGTAATCCCAGCACTTTGGTAGGCCGAGGTGGACAGAGCATGAGGTCAGGAGATCGAGACCATCTTGGCTACCATGGTGAAACCCTGTCTCTACTAAAAATACAAAAAATTAGCCGGGCGTGGTGGCAGTCGCCTGTAGTCCCAGCTACTTGGGAGGCTGAGGCAGGAGAATGGCATGAACCCGGGAGGCGGAGCTTGCAGTGAGCCGCACGCCACCGCACTCCAGCCTTGGTGACAGAGTGAGACTCCGTCTCAAAAAAAAAAAAAAATATGTATATGTTGGGGAATGGCTAAATTAAGCCAATTAACATACACATTACCTCACACCCTTATCAATGTTTGTGGTGAGAACACTTCAGATCTACTCTCTGAGCAAGTTTTCAAAGTCCAATACATTGGTATAACCATAGTTGCCGTGTTGTACACAGGGATGCTTCTTATCTAGGTTCACGTACCCACCACTTCACCATCTCATTCCAGGGCCATGTCAGTGTCAAGTCTAATGGAAGTAGGTTCCCATCTATAAATTCCCCATATGGAAAAAAAAAGAGTAAAACATTCGAGCCCACCTCTTTGCTTCCATAAAACCCCTAAGACGTTTTCTTGTAACTCAAAAGTCATTTCTAGAATACTGCTCTTGAAACCCTCCTGCTGAAATCTTGGGGCAGCACTTAAAGAAAGAAAGAAAAAGAAAAAGAAAGAAAACCAAAACTCTCTTTTCCTCCTCAATTCATAGGGAGAAGTGAAATTCTACCTCACTTTTTTAAAAGAAGAGCCTGGAATTGGCCTATCCGTCTTTTTCCCCGTTGGATCACAGAGCAGAAAGGAAGGTGAGCAGAGATTCAGAACAGTAATAAAGGTCAAATCATCCTCCAAAGAGGGCTCGAGACTAATCTCGGCCTTTGTAATTGGAGCAGTTTTAGATTTTGAGGGTGTGCTTTGGAAGGTCTGGAGACAAAGCTGGAGGTGTTTTCTTTGGGGTTATCCCATAGAGCTGATCCTCACTACCCCTTCAAAGTGGAGGAGTGGTGAGGGCTGCTTCCATCTGTGATGAATGCTACCCAATGCCTAATGCAAACCAGCCCTGAGCACCAGCTCTGTGCACAGAGGAGACGTTAGGAAGCTCCCAGGGGCTACTGGTGGGGGACCGGGACGGTGGGACAGAGGAGGCCAAGAGGCCAGCCAGGGTGGGATTTGCAGTTAGAAGCAAAAACACGAAGAAACCTGGGAGTGCAGGGCCACAAGCAGAAACAGTCAAAGACCAGAGGAGATCTGGATACATCTCCTATACCAAACATCACATCGTAAAAAGACAACAAAGTGTAAGAGGCTGGGCAGCCTCATAAGAGCTTATGTTTTCCCAGAACCTCCTCTGTGGAGCTTCTGTGGTGTGCAGGTCACTTGCTGTTCTTGATACTTTGCCACTCACCCCCGTCCTGATACTGTGAGGTAGGTCTTGCTCTCACTTCTCACAGATGAACTAACTGAAGCTAGAAGGCTGAAATCACATGCCAAAGGTGTTAAAGTCCCGTTGGTCTTATTGGAAGGGCCCCAGTCTCTGTGTCCCACCACCCTGCCTTTCAACTTCAGCCAAATGTCCTTATAGGCATTTTGTTATAAGACACTTGGCAAAACCCATTTTCTCCCTGAGATTAAATAGATTCACTAGCTCACCTTGCTACTTTGTATGCTTTGCGGAATCCTGGATTGTTTGACTACATCCTTCTCTTCCACGAGGAAGACGAGAAAGGGCCCCGTTCTCCCCCAGCAGATGTGACAGTCTTGCTAAGTGACAGTGAGAAGTAATTAGCACCCCGAGTCCCACTGCCTGCAACCTGTCTGCAGCGGTTCCCACGTTCCCTGTCAAACGGGGCTTCTGAGCGCATGGATAATTCATGGTTACTTTCTGCATGCAGGTAGAGATTCTGCTTTGGTTGTTATTGGAAAAAGCCCAGCTTAGTGGGTGAGGCAGGTTTCCTTCTGAAAGGGGGTTTTGCACATAGAGCTAATAGGCTGATGACCAGCTCAGATGGGCTTTTTGGGACACACAGAGACACCCCAGCAACCAGTTCAAAGCAGAGCCCCAAGAAGGGCTAAATTGGTTTGGGGGTTCCCCCGTTCATCCTTAGATGTGCTGCGGTAGCTTTTCAGGTTTATTCATTCACCTAACATGTTTTTAAGGAGCATCACTGAATGAATGATCAACCCGGGACTCCATTCCGCAGTCATCAATACGGACAGACAGACATCATCTCTTCTTCACTGGGACATTCTATATTTCACTTTACTTCTCTTGGGCCCCTTGCTATTCCCTCCCTCATGATTCAGTTGGTTGAGTACCTGTCTGTTTCCCTGTGGCTGTCTATATATTCCATCATCATTCTCCTGTCACTACTGCTCCAGCCTCTGCTCCTCCAGGTCCTCCCAAGCCACTTTGTAGACATGATCTCATTCACCGCAGCTCTCCCTCTGAAGGAGACCTATCACCATCTTCAGTAGCCTAGGAGACTGAGGCCACAGTGCGGATGTAACTCGCTTGAAGTAACGTGGTAGCTCTGAGATGCAGTGAGCCCTTGAACCCAGGAAGTCAGCTCCGCAGCCCACGCCATTTCTACCTTCTGCACTGTCTTTCTGTGCCCAGCATCCTGCCAGGTGTGTAGGACACATTCAAATATCTATTGAGTATAAACAAGTCTATTGAGTATAAATAAGTCTGAGTTACTGGGTCTCTAAAGGCTAACATGTTACTCTTTCTAGGGATCTTTTGTAGGAAGTGATTTGTTTTTCAACAAAAAAGCAAGGGAAGGAAATGAAGAGCTTTCCCAGTAAAAAAATTACATGGGATCAAACACATCCTACATTGTTTTTGTTTTTGGTTATGTCAAGGGGCTCCAACCACTTGCCTATCATCGAGCACTGAGTCTGGGCCACGCACTGGTGAGCTGTTCACATTCCTCAGCTCAGCTAACCCATGAGGTCGTGCTGCTACCATCATTGGACACATGAGGAGGCCGGGCTCAGAGTGGTCAAGCTGGCCCAGCTCCCACGATTAGTAGCGGCGGAACTCAGAGTCGCTGGAGCTCTCCCCTTGGCATGTTCATTTATTGACCAAATATTGATTGAGCTGATACTGTGTAATAAGTTCAGGGACTATAGGATCAACTTAGTATGAACACCTTCACCCTCTCCCAGGTGGGCGTTTGTGTTCTGGGTGTTGTCCACGCTGGACGTGCCAGCATCTCCCACTGAGCCAGATGTTCCAGGGCTAAGGCCAGCTTCATTTGAAGGCACAGCCTTACTATATCATGTGAGTAGCAGGTGGTTGGCTGCAGGTCAGGGGGCTTATTTTCTAGACTCCTAACCTGTGAGTGGGTTGATAGATCATCTGCCTGCAAATGTATTGAAAAGCTTTACCTAGATAAAAATGGAGTTGTTGTAACATGTACCCAATACCTTTCTTCTCTGTCTCACTACCTCTAGATTAATCTGATGCCAAGTTTTTGGATGTTATGAGCAACCACCTCATTTATTTTTTGTGGTTGTTTAACCACAATGAGTAAGGTAAATTTCGTTGAAGGAATAATTCATAGTATGGCTGTTTTCCCACTGGAGGGGTTTTATCTTCGTATTCTTTCTTACGTAAGCATCAATAAGGGAGAATGGGCAACAGAACACTCCTCCTTAAGATTCCGCATGGTTCATACTATGGGTCACATTCTCAATGAGCCTAAGTAAAATTTCCTCCACTTAATGTTCTTGCTCATTGGTTGTTATTTGGAAGAATAATGATGAGAATTTGAGAAGTCTTTCAGATGGAACTTAAAAATTCACATTTAATATTTATAGCGTAGAAAGGCCTAAATTGGAATTTCCAAAGTCGGGGTATGTAGGAATGTAGAAACTGATTCTGGGCATTGTTCAACCTGATATAAATAAAAGTGGATGCTTTTTAATTTTTTTAATTGTGCATTTCATCAGGATGCAGGTTGAACCCAGAATAATAATGTGAATGCTTTACACTAGTTGCTGACTTGAACAATGCATTTCATTTACATTAAATATTCTAGAATTCAGAGCATAGACTTGATACTTATTTATGTTGTACATTTTATCATTTAGCTGCTTTTTCTAGCTCACTGAAAAAAGTCTGAGCTCTGAAGCCATGGGCTCAAATCCTGGGTCAGTTCCTTAAAAATCCTCTGATCTTGGACTGCCTCATTATCTGTGCCTCAGTTTCTCCATCTGTCAAATGGAGATCATAACCATATCCCATTCACAGGATTATGAGGATTGAAGGAGATAATTTACGGGATGTATCCGCATTGTGCCAGCCCCAAGCAGGCCCTGAATCAAACTGCTTGTTTTGATTATTAGCTGGAGAGACTAGACTTTTGTATAGCAAAGAAGAGGTGGTTGCAAAATGCTGTGTGTGAGATGGACCAGTCAGTATGAACAGGAAAGTCTGGGAAATTACTTCTTAGAGAAGTTTAGGTTTGTGGAAGAACTGGAGGCATAGGTGGGATTCAGACAAGCAGGGGAGTGGGGGCTAAACTGAGCTCAGTTCCAAGCCAGTGTGGGTGGTGGGCAGAGCACAGGCCATGTCAGTAGATTTGTGTATTCCCGTCTGCATTTCTATTGTGCAGGATGGCTGATGTGTCTCAATGTATATTTATCTTGTTCCTTGAGTCACATGGCCCCCACTCTGTCTGCATTTTGAACATGTCTTTCTGTTCATTTGTGTTCTGCATACAGAGCTGGCTCCAGAAAAAAATTCTGTATATTGGTTGCCTGCCACATGCTGATGAATGGGTCAATCAGAGGTGCAGGGGTCGACCTTCCAAGAATGGAGAAAGAGAATTCAGGCCATGGTTGCAGATGCAGTTAGGGTCTTGTAGAGCAGAGGCAGGGCTCTGTGCTGGGGGCGGGGGAAGCGGTGCTGTCTTTAAAGCCTGTTTGTTATTCATAGAGGAAAGCAAAATTTTGCAGAAATAAGATAAATATTCCATGCAATTGCACAAGTTTTCTTGTCAAATTAAAAACACAAATGGTGTAGCAGCAGCCTAAATATTTTCTGCTTGTTGTGCCACCTCCAGCAAAAAATAAAATAAAATAAAATAAAGTGAGAATGGGATGCAAAGGGGAAAAAAATAAGAAAAAAGAAGTCTCAACACAGGTGAAGCTAAGCTTGTTGGCTTCCCATATCTACAGATTCTGTTCCTGTGCAGCGTGGAAGGCTGCCAGGAAAGGTGTGAGAGGGTGAGATTGTTTTTGAAAATCATCTGTCGCAGTTTCTAAGAGCATTTTGGTGCTGTTTGCTTTCATTATGCTGTTGGAGGTGAGAAAACTGTGATGCGGTCGACTGGCACCTAGCATTGCCCCTATCTGGAACATCTGCAGCCTAGATCTGTTCTGATGAAGTAGAAGCCGCAGATCTTATCCTGAAACAGGCCAGGTGCAAGCATCCTCTTAGAAGGGATCAACCATGGGATGCGGCATTAAGAGAAGAGAGAAGAACATCCTTACAACTGTGCCTTTCTTTCAACTCAGTCGTGCGCATTAGGCTTGTATCAGTTAAAGTGCAGGCAAGAAATTTCAAGCAGAAAGGGAGTCAGGTGCTCATAGCATTGCTGGCAGAATTGAGAGCAGCGGGAGCCGTGGGATGGGGGTGCTGCCTGGAAATCAGGAAACTGGAGAAGCCTGCTGGAACCTGCTGAGGAACCCATCACTGCCTGTGGCCTGCAGCAAGAGACTGATGGTGGACTGCAGGGGCCAGGAAGGTGCAGGAAGCCCCTGCTGCTGCAGGAGAAAGGATGAGGGATGGTTATCTTCCACCTTCCAAATCTCACAGGAACACCTCTTCTAGGTGGAATCCAAACCAGATTCCTTCTGGAAAGGGATTCTGGAAAGTGTAGTTCTTATGCTTCCAGCCTCTGAGATAAGCAAGGACAATTGCTGGAGGCGAGGGTGTCGCTGAATACCAAGGAAGGATAGCAGGTGTAGTTGCCCACATGGCCACTCGGCATCCACATGGACATCCCATCTGTGTTAATTTCCAAAGAGCCATCACAGAAACATGATCATGCTTCCTCACAAAGAAGAAATGCTCACCTCCACCCCAATAGAAAGGGTCCAGGTATCCATCTCTGAGTGATGGTCACCCTCCATATTCAGTAAAAAACACCCTCGGATAGAATGTGGTTGAAAGACTAAACCTTTAGATTAGCCACAGTCAATATATCTTATATAAAATAGGAGAGGCGGGGAGAGCAGGGGAAAGAGATACTGGGTTATGTATGTAAAAACATACACAATAAAGCAAACAAGAAACGCTGTGTAGTTCCTAGAGTCCTCATCTCTACCAGTGGTCACAAGGTTTTTGTGATGGGTAATTTTAGGTGTCAGCTTGACTGGACTGAGGAATGCCTAGATGGCTGCTGAAGCATTGCTTCTAGGTGTCTGTGAGGATGTTTCCAGGGGAGACGGGCATGTGAGTAGACTGAGAAAGACCCCCCTCAGTGTGGATGGCCACCGTCAAATTAACTGGGGGCCCAGTTGGGACAAAAGGGTGGAAGGAGGGATTCTCACTTTCTCTTTTTCTCTTTCTCTCGGTCTCAGTCTCTGTTCCCCAATTCCTGAGTGGGACGCTCAGCGAGGATACAGTTAGCTGGTGAGGATACAGAGAAACTGGATCACTCCTACCTTGCCCGTGGGAATATAAAATGGCACAGCCACTCTGAAAAGCAGTTTGGCAGCTTGTCACAAAACTAAATATGCAATTCTCCTTCTACCTTTGAACATCAGATTCTAGGTTCTCTGGCTTTTGGACTCTGGGACTTGCAACAGTGGCCTGGGAACTACAGGGCCTTTGACCTCAGACTGGGGGCCACATGGTCTGCTTTACTGGTTCTGAGGCCTCTGGACTTTGACTGAGCTACACTGCTAGCTTCTCCAGTTCTCCAGCTTGCAGATAGCCTGTTGTGGGACCTCTCTGCCCCTGTGATCATGTGAGGCAATTCTGCTAATAAACCCCTCTCAAATATCCTATGGGTCCTGTCTCTCTGGAGAACTTAACACAGCCCTATCTGGTATTTATAAATTCCTGGCAAGGCACAGTGGCTCACAACAGTAATCCCAGCACTTTGGGAGGCCAAGGCAGGTGGATCACCAGAGGCTGGGAGTTCAAGACCAGCCTGGCCAACATGCTGAAACCCTGTCTCTACTAAAAATACACAAATTAGCTGGGTGTGGTGGCATGCGCCTGTAGTCCCAGCTACTTTGGAGGCTGAGGCAGGAGAATTGCTTGAACCTGGGAGGCAGAGGCTGCAGTGAGCTGAGATTGTGTCACTGCACTCCAACCTGGGCGACAGGGTGAGACTCTGTCTCAAAAAAAAAAAAAAAGAAAGAAAGAAAGAAAAAAATCCTCTTCCCATGCTCTTGCTTCTCTTAGCCATTGCAGTTCCACCCAACATCTCATTCCTGAGGGGACTGTGCTCTCAGTGGTCTTTCCTGTTTTGAGATTGCTATGGTTTTCCATGTGCAAGTCCTAAGAAGAACCCCAGAGAGTCCCTGGGCTTCCACTTTTCTCTTTCCTTCCCCTAGGGCAGCAGCCACGTTTCTCTTTTAGAACTGTACTCAGTGGGCTCAGCCAGCATGGGGGGGCTTCCTTTGCCTTTGGAGGCACAAGGAGTCTCAGATTCTTGCACCACAGTATTGACTCCCAACATTGTTTCTTTGGAAACCAAGACCACTAATCTGCAGGGTTGAGAGTTGCTGAGACGAGAGGTAAAAATCTGTTGAGTGGAGGGTTCAGTGTTATAGGGACAGGGGCCACTTGCATTTTCACCCCTTAGTTCCCAGATCCACTTATTCTGGTGAGGGGAAAAACACTACTACATATTGATCACTGGTCCAGAGTTCACACTGCGTCTTACAAATACAGACTTCAACTTAGCAAGGTGCTGCCTCCCATTGGTCTCATCACCGAGTCTTCAGAAGGCCATTGCTCACTCTAACTGATAATAAGACTTACAGTGTAGCTGCCATAATCAAATCAGTGTGACACTGGCAGAGAGATAGACACGTGGATCAATGGAAAATAACAGAGAACTCAGTGGTTAGGTCCACATAAATATGCCCAACTGATTTTTTGCAAAGATGCAAAAGCAGCTCATAGTAGGAAGAATAGACTTTCAAGAAAAGGTGTGAGAGCCATTGGACATCCATAGGCAAGAAGAAAACAAAGAAAAAGATAAAAAGAGAACCTCTACCTAAACCTCATCACCTTATGCAAAAATTAACTCAAAATGGATCATGGACTAATGTAAAACTAAAGCCATAAAACTTCTAAAAAAAACATAAAATCTTTGGAGTTGAGGGCTAGGTGAACATTCTTAGGCATAACACACAAAGCACAACCCATAAAAGAAAGAATGGATACATTGAAGCCCATCAAAATACAAAACTTTTGTTCTGTGAAAACCCATATGAAAAGGATGAAAAGAGAAGCTACAGGCTAAGAAAATACTCAATAACTATATATCCAATAAAAGATTTATACTAAGAATATTTAAGGACTTCTCAAAACTCAAATGTAAAAAAATAAAAGAATCCAATTAGAAAATAGGCAAAATACATGAAGACACATTTTACTGAAGAGAATATACAGACGGCAAATAAGTATATGAGAAGATATTTAACATCATTAACCATAAGGAAAATGTAGATGAAAACCGCAGTGAGAAATCACTACATACCTGTCAGAATGGCTGAAGTAAAGAAATAGTGACCACACCAAATGCTGATGAGGATGCAGAGAAGCTGGATCACTCACACTTTGCCCGCAGGAATATGAAATGGTACAGCTACTCTGGAAAGCAGCTTGGCAGTTTCCTCATAAAACTAAATATGCAATTACTATACCAGACATCCAACAGTTGTACTCTTAGGAATTTATCCTAGAGAAATGCAAACTTAAATTTGCACCAAAGCCTGTCCATGAATCTTTACAGCAGGTTTGTCTATAATAACCCCAAACTGGGAAAAATCCATCTGTCTTTTAGTGGGTGAATGGTTAAGCAAGTGGTGATATATCATATCATGGAATACGACTAGACGATCAAAAGGAATTAATTGCGGATAGTCATAAACATGAATGAATTTCCAGGGAATTATGGGTGGAAGAAAAGCTAATACCAAAAAGTTATATATTTTTGTATGCTCGAGTCTGTTTATATAACATTGTTGAAATGACAAATTTATAGACATGAAGAACAGATTGCCGGTTGCCAGATGTTAAGGAGCGGGGTGAGGGTGAGAGGTGGGTGTGGTTATAAAGGAATGGCCCCAGGGATGCTCTGTTCCCTTTAATGATTTTGACGGTGGAGATGTAAACTTGCACACGTGATGCGATTGCATAGAACTAAACACACGCGTGCACACACACACATACCACCCACACAGGAGCACAAGGAAACTCATGAAACCTCAGTAAAATGGATGGGTTATATCAATGTCACTTTCCTGGTTGTGATATTTCCTTTAATTTTGCAAGATTTTACTACCAGAGGAAATGGATAAAGTGTACGCAGGATCTTTGCATTATTTCTTACAGCTGCATGTGAATTTACAGTTATCTCAAAATAATTTAATTTAAGAAAAAGGATGGTGAGATAGGTGGTAAGAACAGTCAATCTCTAAAGTGGCCCCAATGACTCACTTCTGCTATAAAAAAAAATCAGTGTTTCAGTAGCTATTTGTTGGATGGATGGATGATCATGGTAGGCTCACACCCTTCTCTCCCATTGTCTGCCAGAACCGTGCTTTTGATCTTGCTGGCAGACAAATCCTGGTGGGTCTGCCTTGAGTTTTAAATCTGATGTTAAGTTTAAATCATTTGGACAAAATAAGTGAAATATTTTTTAAGAATAAAAAGTAAATAATTAAATTGTATATAAGAAGGCCATTGATTGTTGTGTGATATATCTCCTGCCGCCTTAATGCATTATCTTATCATTTGCATTTCTTCCTTGGATATTCCTTTAAAAGGAGATTTGTATGAAAATAACAGCGTGGCTAGTGGAAATATAAATTTATATCCTTTTCTTGAGAGGTAACATGACAACATGAATAATTTAAAACACCCCGAAAATAACAATAACGAAAAACCGCTTAGTCTAGCAATTCAACATCTATGAATTTATCCTAAGAAAATAACTGGACAAGTGTGCAAAGATGTATGTGCAAGGATATTGACTAGTATTGTTTATAATGGTGAAGAAAATGGTAATAAGCAAAATGTCCAAAATAAACAAACAAACAAAAACAACTTGAATTGTGGTACAGTAAAACAATTGAGAAGGAAATAGCCATTAAAAACTTAAAGTATAATAAAAAATGAAAAAAAAGAAACAAGCAGGAATACATGTTCCTAAAATTCTCAAAAAAAAAAAAATGGTACTGTGGTTCTGTATTTGCTAAAGTGAGAGGTTGTTTCAGAATAGTGATCTGAAAGAATCCATAGTTATTTGCAAAATACTGAGGTTGTGTGGGGGGATACATAAGCATGAAAATAGGACATCATATGAAAGGGTAAAGACCCCACTGCAACTGTGGAGGGGGGAGAGTTCAGCTAATTACATAGTTGGAAAATGTATCCCTTTGAGTATGTTTACTTATTTTCTGTAATAATTGCTTGCATACATAAAAATATTCATGTCTCCTGAGTTATTGTGTATGAGGAATTTTTGTTTTGTTATCGTCTATATTTTCTAATTTGTAATAAATTTACCACAAGGAAAAACTGAATAAAAACAGCAACATTTATTAAATACGATGAAGAAAGACAACCTAATTCTGACTTCAGAATGAGCCATGCTGCCAACTTCTGGCTGAGTCGGTCCCAGCTTCAGGCAAGTGTATTCAGGGGGCACAGATGAAGAGGTAGGGTTGATGTCCATTCCTAGGAGCTGGACATTTAGTTAGGCCAAGAAAAAAGGATGGGTCCAGAGCTCTTTGAGGGCAAAGAACATGCCTGCCTCATTCCCTAGTGGGTCCTTGTATGGGGCTCAATACCAGGCTTACAAAACATTTGTTGAGTGAAGAAAAGAAAGGGATGCCACTTGCTCAGGAAGGACGTCGGAGTGCCTGCTCTGTGCCAGGCATGGTTCTTTGTGCTTAGGAAGCCGCTGTGAATAGGGAAGCCACGGTCTTGGCATCCAGTGGGGGAATAAAGGGGCCAACCACAGAGAGAGGCATGGGAAGAAACTACTTGCAGCATGAGACAGATGGCAGTCCTGTGGGGCCACAGCAGGAAAGGACTTTCCGGAGAGGAAATGTTCAAACCAAGCTGGCCTGTTGAGTCACCACCAGAGATGGGATGACTTTGGAGGGGCACATTCTAGGGAAAGCAAAGAGAAAATGCAAGAGCTGCAAGGAAGAAACGACTTCAGGGCCTGGAAACAGAGAGAGAGGTCGGGTGTGGCCAAGGTGCTGGGTGAGGGATGTAGGCTGCACTTGGCCTTGTGGAGTCTGGGCAAGTCCAGCAAGGAGTTGGACTTTATTCTGGGTGATACAGGAAGCTGTTGGAGAGCTTTAAAAATCTTTTAATTTTAGAATGGTTTTGGATTGATAGAAAAATTGCAAAGGTAGCACAGACTTCCTACATATCCCTTACCCTGTTTCCCCCACTATCAACTTCTTGCATTTATATGGTGTGTTTGTCACGGTTAAGAAACTAACATAGGTGTATAACTACTAATGAACCCGTAAGCCTTATTCTGCTTTTACTCATTTTCATTAATGTCTTTTTTTTCTGTTTCAAGACCCCGTCCAGGGCACCGCCTCGCACTTAGTCATCATGTCTCTAGACGCCTCTGGGCTGTGATGGTGTCTCAGACTTTTCTCATTTTTGATGACTTTGATGGTTTCTAGGCATCCTGGCCAGGTGTCCTTCAGTTTGAGTTTGACTGATGTCTTTCTCAGGGTTGGACTGGGGTGATGAGTGTTCAGGGAGAGGCCCACAGAGGTGGCAGGCCCGTGATCATATCTGGGCTCCTGCTGTCAACACGCTGTTACTGGTGATGGGAACGTTGGCCACGTTGTGGGTGAGGGCAGACACTGGAGAGATTTAACAGGAGAGGTGACCTGGTTTGCTACATTCTTTAAAAGGGTCAGTTGGGCTGAGGGAATTAGCTAATGTGAGTGAAGCATAGTAGGATGAAACCAAAGCTGTGTTGGTGACAGTGGGTGACCAGGTGGACCTGAGATGCAGATTCGTGCAGAGGTGTGTGCAGGGGTGAGTCATCGAGAGGCTCTGAATGCCAGGCTAGGGAGTTGGCATTTTATCTTAGTAGATTTCAAGCACTGGCCTCAGAGTTCTCTCTTCAAATAGAACTTTACAAAAAAATAGCCAAAGGCAATACAAAACCTAAAGATGAACTTCCTGTGATGGAAAGTGAGACCCTGAGTGCAGCGTCACTGGAGGCTCTAAGATTCCTAAATGGAACCTCCTGGGTGGCTGAGGGCAAACCGTCAGCAAGGCACGTGACAGGCACAGCGAGCCAGTGAGGTTCCTCCCCTCCTCCAGGTAGGAAGCACCTGTACCTGGATCAGGTGGGCAGAATGGAAAGTGTGAGGAAGGCAGGAAGAGCCGAAGTCAGTGTGCCTGTTGGCAGAGGTAGGGGCCAGGACAATGCCGATATTGACAGCAGTGAGAAGCCAGCACCCCCACATGGGGAGGTAGGCATGGGCAGCAAGGTCCCTTTAGAGGCAAAGGTGGAACACCTCTGTTGCTGGGCTCCCCAGGCTTTGGGTGTCCTCTGGGCCTGGTCTCATGGAGTAGTTCAGGCTGGAGACTCAAGACTGCAGAAGACGCTATGGCGAGGGGAGATCCACCTTTGTGTGGAGTTTGGCTACCAGTGATCTGTGCATTGAACTGAGAAACCACCTCCTGGACCCACGTTTCTTTTCACGTGAGCATTTTTGTGATGTGGTGGTAGACTGAGCCAGATTATGACCACAAATGATTGCTCAAGAGGCGATCTGTTAAATATTTAATGTGCAATCACAGTTGCTTGCTGTGGAGCTCCTTCTCCGTCTGAGATGAGTAGGGTCTATTGGCGGGCAAGTTCCAATTTAGTAATGAGATCATTATAATCCTGACCTCCTCGGAAGGATCCTTCACACCAGAGCAAGCCACTTCTCTGAATTCTTTCCACCTCTTCCCAGCATGAATTTAGTTCTCACAACTCTCAAAGGAACTCCCATTTCCTGTTTCTCCCCTACTCCTGACCTCACTCTCACTCCCCTTAGCAAAGTTGTTCTGTCCTTCCAGACTCCTTCACAATGGCTTCGCTTCATCTCACAAATGAGACGCTGAACACTGCTACTTCCACACACTGTGCTTTGTCCCTTCAGGGACAGAGCTGGGGCCTGGTTTCAGCTCATAAAGAGCTCACAGTCTTGTGCTGTTTCTTGGACCAACAGAGTCAGAAATAGCAGAGGTTCTTGTGAGCACATAGAATGTTCTGGAGCCCATCTCAGATCTTTAAATGAGACACTTTGGGGTCAGAGTCTGGCCTCCTCCTTTTACTACACAAGACCCCTGGCTTGGTTAGGGGTTCACCCTTACACCAAACTCCTAGAGTGGTTGATGGTTTCACCCTCTGTGGTGGTTGATCTTAGGTGTCACCTTGACTGCGCCTCTGGGTGCCCAGGTTAAACATTGCTTCTAGGTGGGTCTGTGAGAAGCCTTCCCAAAGAGATTAGCATTTGAGTTGCTGGACTCAGCACAGTAGATTGACCTGCCCCACAGGGATGGGCATTACCCAATTTGTTGAGGGCCTGAATAGAACAAAAGATATAGAAAGAAGGAATTCGCCTTTTTTCTTGACTCCCTGCTTGAGGTGGGACATCTCATCTCATCTTCTCCTGCTATCACAATAGGATTTACACCTCAGCTCCCCTACGTCTCAGAGCTTTGAACTCCAATTATACCATGGGCTTTCCTGGGTCTCCAGCTTGCTAATGGCAGACTGTGGGACTTCTCAACCTCCATCACCACCTGAGTCAATTTCTTTTTTCTTTTTGTTTTTTTTTTTTTTTTGGAGACAGAGTCTTGCTCTGTCACCCAGACTGGAGTGCAGTGGTGTGATCTCTGCTCACTACAACCTCCGCTTCCTGGGTTCAAGTGATTCTCCTGCCTCAGCCTCCCGAATAGCTGGGATTACAGGCATATGCCACCATGCCTGACTAATTTTTTGTATTTTAGTAGGGATGGGGTTTCACCGTGTTGCTCAAGCTGGTCTCAAACTCCTGAGCTCAGGCAATCTGCCCACTTCGGCCTCCCAAAGTGCTAGGATTACAGGCATGAGCCACCGTGCCCGGCCACAAGTCAGTTTCTTATAGTAAATCTCCCCACACCCATATGTGTGTGTGTGTGTGTGTGTGTGTGTGTATATATATATATACACACACATATATGAGATATATATACACACATATATAATATATATACATATATAATATATATACACACATTTATAATATATATATATATACACATATATATAAGATATATACAATATCTCCTATTGGTTCCGTTTCCCTGGAGAACCCTGACTAAACAACCTTCCTAGAGAATCTAGAAAGTAGACTTTGCAGGAATATTTTCTCCCTTTTGCTAGTTGTTTTGTCTTATGTGAACCCTGAAAGAGCCCATTCTCCGAAACAGCTCTTAAGCATCTAACTGGGTCTAGTTTCCAAATAGAGCCAAGCAGCCATTTGCTGACTAGAGGTCACACACATACTCTGTGTTCCAGGAAAGCACACACCCTTGCCATGTAACTTAGGGACATTCAAGGCTGTTTTTTCCTGTTCATGCCACCTGAATCAGTAGCTGTGGGAAAACCTTATTTTCCTCCTGGACCTGAGCAATAGACTGTGACAGCATCGGCCAATCAGAACTGAGCAGTTTACATCCCACAATTGCATAAGTGGCCCAGAGTGGGAAGCTGGGTAAGAGCTTTCTCTATCAAAGACAACCACTCTCTTGGTTCTCTCCGGGCCCACCTTTGTTTTGTACTGAAGGCTGCATCTCCCCAGTTTGCAAACTGCTTGTGCAAATAGAGTCTCTGTTAACCTAATGTTTCTTTCTCAGGTGTTTGGTTAACACTTGTACATGGTAGGCATTCTGTCTATATTTGTTGGGCAGATGTGTGCGTCGAAGGTGGTTAAACTTTCCCAGCCAGAGTGGGCATCTCCTCTGGGGTAAGGAGTTGGTGACATGCAGGTACCTGAGGCCCTGCCATGGGTGCATGGGCTGTGATTGTCCATAGACCACGTTAACTTAAACTTCTGGTCTAACACATAGAGTGGGCATCTTCCTAGGAAACCCTGGAAAAGCAGCAGATAGGACTGGCTCTCAGCAGTGACGAAAAGCAATAAGAGGACAAAATGTGGTACTTTATACAATGGAGTACTATTCAGCCATAAAAAAGAATAAGAACCTGTCATTTGCAACAACAGGGATGGAATTGGAGGTCATCATCTTAAGTGAAATAAACCAGGCACAGAAAGACAAACATCACATGTTCTCACTTATTTGTGGGATCCAAAAATCCAAACAATTGAACTCATGGAGATAGAGGGTAGAATGATGGATACTAGAGGCTGGGAAGTGTTGCGGGGCTGAGGAGGACGGACATGGGGATGAATAAGACCTAGTGTTTGATAGTACAATAGGGTGAGTAGAGTCAACGATAATTTAATTGTACATTTAAAAATAGCTAAGAATATAATTGGATTGTTTGTAACACAAAGGACAAATGCTTGAGGAGATGGATACTCCATTTTCCATAGTGTGATTATGGTGCATTGCATGCCTGTATCAAAACATCTCATGTTCCCCATAAATATATACACCTACTGTGTACCCATAAAAATGTAAAAAAATGATTAAAAGTCTAGATATAATTTAAAAGAGGAAACTGTCTTTGTGTGGAGGCCAGCTGAAGACAGATACTGCATCAGGCACTTGGCAGCCTGGTTTCCAGTAGCTTCTCAACCCAGTGGAGTAGACTCTATGGCCCCATTTTATAGATGAAGAATGGAGGTGCAGAGAAATCACAGCTCTAGCTTTGTCAGGAGGACCATAGAGGTCCAGGGGCTGGAGGTCTGAATATTTAATAGAGGGATTTGAATAACCATGGAAGTTAGCCTGGAGAGAGATTTAGGAGGCAGATAAGCCTAGTGTTCACTGTGGGGGCAGATGCCTTCCCCATCTGTGCAGAAGATTGGCCCAAGTGGCCATGATGACATGGCTCCTACCTACTTCCTAATGGACCTCAGAGAATTAAACAGCGAGGACAACAGCGAGTGTTGTCTCTCAGACCCTTGGCTTTTTCAGGACTGCCTGACCTTTCTTTGTCCTTATTTGGCTTCAAGTCAAGTCAGCTCAACCCTGATTGAGCACCGGCAATGAGTCATGTCTGTGAAGGCGACACAGCCCCTGTCCTTGAGGAGCTTCGAGTCCAGTGACTGTCACTTCAGTGGAAGTTGGGCTGGACACAGTCACATGTGTATGCCAGACATGAGGCTTTGTTCTCGTTACAATAATTGCCCTGCATTATTCTAGCAATTAAGCTTCTCCACGTGTGTGGATGCATGTTCCCAATTTTTTCTGGCCTCTACCGAACACAATGTTAATATTTGAGAGCAGTCCTAAAAAATTAAATAATTATACAAACTGAATTAGGATAGCATAATATTACCAATCAGAGTAATGTGGCTTTGTAATCCAGTGTGATGTCATATGAATCTACAAATTAGGAAGCATGTCAGAGGAGGAAACCACATCCTTTATTGCTTTGCCTTAAATAGCTTAAAACTAATCTTTTCCATGAGCCAACAGCTATCTCTCATGTTTAATAATGCTCCTCCCTGCCCAGATGAAGCTAACTAAATGATGTTGCCCCCTGCAAATGCCTGGTGCCAGGGCAGGGACACAGGGAATGGCAGAAGGGGAGACCAGATGTTGGCTGAGGCATTGATTTATGGGCATGACCTTCCATGTGCCCCGAGGATGGCTGAGACCAGGGTTTGATGAATGCAGTGCTCTGTGTGAGAAGTTCTAAGGTGACAAGCAAAGATTCTATCCTCTGGAGGGGCAAGCCCTATTATTAGGTTGGTGCAAAAGTAATCGCAGTTTATGCAGTTGTAATGGCAAAAACAGAAATTACTTTTGCACCAACCTAATACCAGACAGAGGAGGTGCAAGTGCATGCCACCAGGGCAGGTGCAGGTGATGGGGGCAGAGAAAACTCAGATGTCTCCAATCTGTGCAGAGTAGGGAAACAGAAAAAGCTAAGTGAGGAAAGTGAGATTGCTATCACACAGATGCATGTCTTAGGTTTTCTGATTCCATTCCTCATGAATTTCATTAAGTAATCAAAGTGCTAAGCATGAAATGTGGGTATGCTGTCACCAGGTGGCAGCAGCATCCACTCTCCAAAATGCATTTTGTTCAAACCTGGTATGTGCTGGGTATTCTGAGCACATAGCAGAGACTAAGGCAAAGAGTCCCTGGCACTGTGGAGCTTAGAGGCTAATGAGGTGGCAGGTGCTTACACTTTAGAAACCGTTGTGAGGAATAGCTAGTGGTAGTTAAATGATACAGTGATAGTTAACAGAGAGAAAAGCTTTTCTCTCACTCCAAGCTATATTTTTATCACTATTAATATAAATAGAAAATAAATATTAAAATAGTTATTAAATCAAAAGATAATGTTGCATTTAGTTATACGATTAAGTAGAGGTTTTCAAATATTTTTTAGCTTCGTGCAACCGAAATTATATGAGGAAGCAAAAACCACAAATACAGAAAATAAGAAGAACTTTTCTGTTTGAACAGAAACGAGGACACTGGGGAGGCCCTTCCAATGCAGGCCAGACTTTTAGGGGCTGGACAGAACACAGCTGGAGAAACATCCACACCACACGCGGTTTCACCTGCCACACGGCAGCCCAGGTGCCCGGATCACTGTGTGTGGAGACTCAGGCTCACCGGCAAACCTCTTCCGGTTCCGGTCAGGGTGCTGCCTCCCTATCCACTGGGAGTCCTTTTGCGTTTCAGATGCTCCCAGGCTCTCCCGCAGTTTAAAGACTTAACTCAGCGGCTTTCAGGGCCTGTGGTTGAGGGACTCCGAAAGAACTGTTGCTGGTGGACCGGTTCAGGGTCTTGACTTCGCCACACAAAAGAACTTGAGAGCACGTCCAAAGTAAAGGTAAGCAAGGGAGTTGATTGCACAGCGAAAGCGCACTCTGCCAGCGGATCGGAGCGGCCGCTCAAAGGCGAGGCAGTGCTGGCCGACACTGGGGAAACCCCCTTTATGGGGGTCTTACATGATTATTCATGAAGGGCTGGGAAGGGGTGTTGCCATTAAGCATGTTCTGGGCTGTCTCCTGGTGGCACATGTGCTGTGGTTGTGCATGCTAGTACACACATCGCATGTCTCGTTAGCATCGTAAATCTCCACCCAGTTCTTTAGTATTCTAATGAGCGCAGGTCAGCCCAAGGACACTCATCTTGGGTTTCTGCACTTGGATGAATTCGCGGATTTTTCCTTCGCTCTTTGACCTCCTCGCTAAAGGATGGTCTAACCACGAGCCTTGGATGCGGCTTGTGCACCGCAGGTGGCTTGTTCTCGCCATCTATTTAGCAAGTTTGCTCTCCTTTAAGTGAGGCTGTGACCACCCTCTCTGACCTACCTCAGAACCTGTTGCTTAGCTTCAGAAATCCAGCCTGGTGCTGGGCTGAGGTCAGCCTGAGGTCAAGCCATGCCCCTGAGACTTAACTACCCTTGGATACCAATTTTCAGCAACAGAAAAGAATGAAAATAAAGTTCACATGAGGGCTAGTGCTGCTGGCAATGAGAAGGTCCTGTGACTACTTTTATTACCACTTCAACGATAAGGAGGTGACTTTTCATTCTCATTTCTCTCTCTCTAATATTTTGCATTCTCCAACTGTTATCTGTAAGAACATCTTAGCGCATTTGAAAAGCAGGGAAAATACATAATAAAAACCACAACCAACCACACCATCTTAATGATAGCACTATTATTTTGTAATTCCTTCCAGTATCTTTGCCCAAGGTTTATTACTTGTTGAGTATTTGCAATTGTCCTCAGTAAAATTCTGAGACATGATTTTTAATTTAACATACCTTAAGATTTTTGTTTGCAGGTGGCTGAATTTCTTCAGAAAAATTATTTTAAAGGCTACTCAACACTGAGCAGTTAGTATTCATTCAGGTGGCCATTCTCTGACGCCTGTATTGCTTCCAGCTGTTGGGAAATGAACCCAGTGGAGAATATTGTTTTTCTTTTGCTAACAACAACATCCGTTAGGACAGATTTCCACATGTCTGATTGCTGGGGCTGATGACACAAACATTGACAATAGCGCTTCACGCGTGTTGACTGATGATTTCCAAAAGCTTATCTTCCCAGTAGGCAGTTTTCCAGATGCTTCCAGAAATAGATGAGAATGCCAATTTCATCACACTGTTGCCAGCACTAGGTATGTCCACTACATTTTAATGCTAGTGTAATAGGCAAAGGGGACCTGCTGTCTGTTTCACCATTCATTTCTTTGCATGGTTGTCAGGTGGGACATTCCATTCTCCTGGAGAGGCCAGATCACTATGTCTCCCAGGAGGCCCTGGCAGAAGCTGCTCTGGTGTCCAGCTCCTGTGTGAAGCCTCCTGGTCCCTGACTCTTGGAACAGACTTCTTTTCTGCCCTTTAAACACCCCTAACATCATGCGTGGTCCTTTGCTGTGATACAGTTGTTCCCCATTCTGCATCGTCATGAGGCTGTCTACACCCTTTCTCTCTCCTGGGCAGGGCTCCGGCTCTGCAGGGGATAGGGACGTGTGTTACTCTCTTAGTCCCCTGCCTTGTCCAGCACAGCACTGTACATGCCACAGAGGCCCCACAGAGCTTGATCAAAAACTAACAATGATTAAACCAAAATTACGAATGGACAAAAAATTTCCATCAAGAAACCTCAACATTTTAATGTTCATGAGGGGGGAATGTAGGGTAAATGCACCTGATAGTAATAAGCATACCCTTAGAATGACCCTGTATGGCAGATGCGCCTAAATGTGTGTTCTGTGCTAGGGAATCCAGGAGTGGCCAACCTGGAGATTGATTCTGTGTCTATGATAAACATCTGAGCCCCTGGCCTGTTCTGTGGAACGTGGGCTGTTCACGGGATTGAGGCCCTGGGTTTCGGATTGGATGAAGGTTGCCAGGGCGAGGTTACCAGGAGGGTGTTAAGTGAAAATGGTATGTACATGGCATGCTGTTCAGAAGAGGTTACAGTTTTCCTGCCTGGCCCGCCACCACTGGAGCATTTCTGTACATAAGGTGATTTCCCTGTTCAGCCCACCACCATTGAACACTCTCCCTGCACGTAAGCCCCTAATAAAACCCCATGGCTTGGTTGCTAGCTCTGGGTCTCTTCGGCCTTCCTATTGAGCTTAATAGGGGTTCAGCACAACCTTGGAACAAAGAACAACAAAAAAATTGGTGATCTTAGCTCTAGTTTTCTTTCTTCCCTGAATCACATATGAAGGGAGTCATGTGGCCTTTCAGCCTTATCTCATTTGAAAACAGAGGCTGTAGGATCAAATCTCAGTCCCCTTAGTCCTATATTTAGGAGTCAAACTCTGACTTCTTCATGGGGCTGTCATCAGGTGGCAAAGCACACAGGGCAAGGTGGAGCAGGAAGCTGCTGGACGCTCTGCCTTCCTTATCGAAATAGTGAGGTTACATGGGGAGAGCTGTGGTCCTGATTCACTTGAGTGTTTTTTAGGGACCTACTATGTGCCAAGCATTGAGCTGCCTCTGATAGTGAAGGTAGAATGTGATCAATAATAGCTGTGTTTAACAACACTGTTGTCTGAGCTACTTATGATGTTAGAGCTTGATGTCAGGAAAGCCAGCTGATCAGAGTTGCCATTCAGTATTTGGCCTCACTAGTAATTTCTTCATTGTATAAAGCAGTGCTTCTCGTGCACTAGCAAGCATCAGCGCACCTGGAAGACTCGTTAAAACACAAATTTCTGGACCCACTCACTGAGTTCCTGCTTCAGTAGATCTGGGGTGAGAGCTGACAATTTGCATTTCTAACACATTTGCAGGTGATGTTGCTGGTCTGGGGAACCACAATATGAGCGCCACTGCTGTCAATTGAAATAATAACAGTTCCCATATATAGGCGATTTACCTGTGCCAGGTGTTATGTGGACAGCTTTACTTGCCTTATCTCAATTCCAGAGAGACTTACAAAGGAACTATTGATAGCTTTAATTTCTGAGATGAGGTATCTGAGAGTAAAAGCTGTGAAAACCCTGTTGAAGCTGGCACAGTGAGTGGGATTGGGGCTGAGCCCCCGTCTCTCTGGCTCCAGTCACATTGCTATCCATGCTTGGTGCACCCACTGAGTTACCAAGCCACTCTACCTCCTTGGGGACCCTTCTCCCTATTTACCAATGAGTCACCTTCAGATAACACTGGGCCCCCCCCAGGCAGTGCAGATGCCACCTAACAGAACATTCCCAGTTCCTCCTTCAAATTCTTGGGATGTTGTTGCCTTCACCCCACTTCTCCATGTGCCATAATCACTCAATAAATTGTTCCTGTCATTTTAAATGATTGCCTTTTAAATATCAATAAAAAAGATCAAAGATTATATTTTATCTTCATGATTCCTTCATGACGCCCTTCCTTTCTTTATGGAGATCTGTATTTCTGACCTCTTCCTTATTCCTTCTCCCTGCAGAACTTCCAACAATTTTTTCAGAGCAGGTCTATGGGCTGTGAATTCCATCCAGTTTTTGTTTGTCTGAGAAAGTCTTTGTTTCTCCTTTACTTTTGAAGGATCTTTCTGGATAGAGAAAGAAAGCGTTTTCTTTTTTCTTTTTTTTTTCTTTTTCTCTCAAGACTAAATGTTTCATTCCATTCTCCCATGGCTTGTGTGGTTTCTGATGAGAAGTCTGCTGTGATTCTTATCTTTGCTCCTCTCTAGGTAAGAGGTTTCTCCCCCAGCCCTTGTCTTGTTTCAAGATTTTCTCTTAGTCTTTGGGTTTTCTGCAGTTTGAACATAATATACCTAAGGGTATGTGATTGTGGCTTTTGTTTATTTGTTGCTTGTTTTGTATTTGTCAGTTCTCTGGGTCTATCATTCATTTTGAAATGTTATTAGCCATTATTACTTTGAACACTCATGTGCTGTTCTCTCTTTTTCTGGTATTCTGATAACACATACATAAAGCCTTTTGATGTTGTTCCACAGTTCTTAAGGATTCTGTTGTTTTTTGTTAAATATGTTTTTCTCTTTGCATTTCAGTTTGTGAAGTTTCTGTTGCCATATGCTCAAGCTCACTGATTCTTTCCTTGGCTCTGTCTGGGCTACTGAAGAGCCCATCAAAGGCATTCATCATTTCTTTTGCAGTGATTTGATTTTTTGTATTTCCTTTTGATTCTTTCCTAGTATTTTCATCACTCTGCTTATATTACTTATCTGTTGTTGCATGTTATCTAGTTTTTCATTGGAACCCTTAACATACTAACCACAGTATTTTAAATTATCTGGCTAATAATTCAGAGCAATAGGAACTGAGGTCAACAGGCCTTAGTGTGAGGATTTATGTTCATCTGGCTCAGAGTTGGGCTGTGTTCAATATTTGCTGTAGGTGCCAGAAGCCTCGCCTCTCGACCTTGAGTCCTGCTCTTCAGAGCCTCTGTCTGGAGCTCTTTCAACTGTAATTCACTGCTGTTATACTGAAGCCCTGTTGTTGAGGTGGTAAATTGTAGGGGAAGGGGAGTGTCCTATAATCATCAAATTAAATCTCAGTCCTTCAGTGGGGCTCTGTGTCTGGCCTGTGACTTCACAAGTGTTTCCCCCAGCCTTAGGTGAG